>NC_138161.1:139401872-140601872 GCF_964165515.1 Mesoplodon bidens
GTTCTAGAAGGTAGCAAATGTGAGGTACATTTTTATTGCAAATTCCATTTCATGCCTTAGATCCCAAGGTGTTCAGAACAACGAATGGCAATTATCTGGTTTACAGTATATTCACTGCAAAACGCTCACCTGTTTCTCAGTGCTTCAGAAAGAAAGCACTGGCAGGTCAATTTCACTTCTTATTTATGTGGATTGTTATCTGCATTTCTCCAGCTCTGGCTCCTTCCTGGGAAGTTGTAGGATATCAGAGGTAGAGGAGAGGCTAGAAAAGCCTGCCCTCTACCACCACCAAACACACAAAATCATATAAAGCTAAAAGCCAAATGCCCTAGGTCACCCTCATAATCAACCCTGATCAGGGTATCAGACAAGGTGGTTCCATTTGCATTCAAGTTGAATTATCTGCACTCCCATCTGCTCAGCTCAGCTCAGCTCCGCACCACTGACTCAGGAAAGCATTCTCTGACCCTCCCCTTCCTCTCCACCCCTAAAGACACCCCTCAGGCTGAATTAGTTCTTTCCTTGTCCCACCATAGCCCCCTGCCTACCCTTAGCACATCAAGGACTAAACTGGGCTGTAAATATCCTTTTGTGTCTTTCCACTACCAGATGGTGGGTAAAGATGCTGAGTCTTTCATGCCTGTATCTCTAGCCCTAGCACAACAGTTCTCAAAGTACGGCCCAGGAACCCTGAGGGGTCCCTGAGACCCTTTGAGGGGTTCACAAGGTCAAAACTATTTTCATGAAATAACTAAGGTTGTATTTGCTGTCTTTGTCCTCATTCTCTCTGGAGGAGTTTTCCAGAGGCTGTATAAGAGGTATCACAACAGAATCCAGAAACAGTTATGAGAATTCAGCTGTCTTCTAATCAGCCAAGGCATTGGCAAAAATGTAAAACAAGGGCACTCTCCTCATTATTTTAA
Source organism: Mesoplodon bidens (assembly GCF_964165515.1). NCBI lineage: Eukaryota > Metazoa > Chordata > Mammalia > Artiodactyla > Ziphiidae > Mesoplodon > Mesoplodon bidens. The sequence continues at coordinate 139,402,796 of NC_138161.1, forward strand.
ACTTTTGGATAATATAGTTATTTTTAATAAAATGTGCTCTATTTTTGTCAATATGTGGTAGGTTTTTAAATTATTTTTAACTGAATTAATAGATAGATAGATATATATATCACATTTTATTAGCTCTAATTACTAATGAAATAAAGAGCAATAGGTAAAATCCACAAAAACCAAAGCTTGTGGGTTGTTAATGATATTTAAGAATGTTAAAATGTTCTGAGACCAAAAAGTTTGCTGTATAACCTGGCAAAGGACTTAAAACATAGTACATACTACTTATGTAGGAATGAAGAGAAAAGGTGTGAGCAGAGGAACGGGGGAGAGAGAACAAAGAAACAGAGTTGAGGGAGGGAAAGAAAGGAAGTCTAAAGTTGTCAAGGCCAGGCTCACATAATCAATTCTTAGATTCAGCTTAGTTGGGGGAAAGTCTATCAACATGGTGACAAGATCAGTCCTTTCTCTTGTTCTGGCTGTGAAAGAAGAGCAACTGGTTGACTTAGTTTGCACACCAATTGTTGTAATGTCATGTAGCTAATTTTTGCCATGCTGATTTTTCTGGAAAAAAGAGGAACATCCTCTCTTGCTGTATGAACCTGAGCGCGTGCTGTCAAGAGAATAATTGTCCGAAATCACAGTCCTTATATCACTTGCAACCTGGTTGGAGACACCACCATAAAAAGAAACATACTCCATAAATCATTCCTGCAAAAGACGTCAAAGGTTAAAAGCATCATGATGAATTTCTGAAATAAACCTGGACTCTGAATTTTCAGAGTGTTTGGGAGGCAACCATTGTATCTCAACAGACAAGTCATGATCTTAGCAATTTTGGAGGGTAACTCCACTGCTAAAGTTGTCAATTTCTCCTAGAGGTAAATAGAACAGGTCTTTGCAGCTGGAAGAGTGTCTCAATGCTTAAGGCATCCTCCTCAAAAGAAACTTTTGGGATCCCTGATCTGACAATTTCTAAGCACCCTGGGGTCTGGCATGTGACAGGTGCCCAACAAATGTGATTAAAAGATCAATAAATGAATATGCTCTTACTGCTTTTGTCAATGATCTGCACAAAGATCCATGTAGCACTCTGCATGGAATCACTATTCCTCACCAATTATAAATTCTCTTAACCAAGATATCTGGTTTGGACATATTTACTTCTGAATAACTTTGGTTGATCAAGAGAGTGTTGGTTTCCACATACACCAACATTACTTCTGGGGATAACTGAACAAGGAAGAAATAAGGAAATAAAAACAAAGAGGATGTATGGACAGTTAGGTAAAGGACATTGGCAGAAGATAAACACCAGCCTAGAACAGTTCAGCATGGAATGAGAACTCCATGGAATTCCATGGAATTAAGAAGGTCCCAGGAGGAAAGTGATTCCGACTCATGAAAACAAGTTGTCACAGGACATTTGGTGGAGGACAAGATATACATTATTATCTGTTACAAAACACACAAACGTATGAGCAATGAACTGATTTAGGGTTGGAAAAGTCTACAAGATTCTTATGAGCACAGAATGATGCATGGAATTAATTGTGCAGAGCTCATGATAGTGAATTTAAGATGGGTATCATGCTATTGATAGTGTATTATTTGGTTTGTTGCATATTAGTGAAAATGAAGATAGTTATTAAAAATGTTATATGTTAATCCTCAATATCATTTTTGCGTATCCTTTTTTAAAAATGAGGATTTTTAAAAAATCAACAGTGATGGCTGCTCCCATTGTATGTTTCCAAGAACTCAATCCACTTCACAAAGGGCATGGGCAAGACCTCCCCTGCTGCCCTGCTGGCATCTGGTAGGGTTAATATGGCCCTTGTCCTTTCTGATGTCAGCAAGATCTACTGGTCCTAGTCCTCCAAGAAGCCGATACCAAGACCCAAGATGGGATTAAATGTGCAAGAATTTTATAAGAGAAAATGCAGATTCGACCTTGGTGCAAATGTAATCCCAGTGCAGGAAAAAGAAAGAAAAGGTTGGGTGAAAGTGTCTCATACCATCATGCAGTCTACGTGTGACTCTACAAAGCCGAAGCCCTAGGGCCTCCTCAAGCCAAAGTCAGCAGTCAGAGCGACCCCATGTCTCCCAGGAGTCTTAGCGTCCCCCAGTATCCCCACACTCCACAGGAATAGCCAGTGGAAGGCATGGCCTCAGAGCCCAGGTATTTTAATTCCCAGTCCCTAATTTTGTGAGAAAGGAAGGGCAAGGATGTCCAGCTTTTGAATCTGAGTTACCTGCCCATTTCTTAAAGATGAGTCCCTGACCAGGTATAATTTACCATCCCCATTCAGATGTTCAGGAAGCCCTCCCCTCTGGCTGACACTTGGGAACAGAAGGCAACTTTTGATTTCCTTCCCAGACTTGCTCCTCCCTTAAGGGGCACCATCTCAGAAAATGGCACCATTACTGATGCTCAAGCAAAAACCCCAGGAGGGGATTGATTCCTACCTTTTCCTAACCAGCAATCCTTTCACATCCACACACAGTCCATCAGAGGTTCTCTCATTTCTACACCAACACAGTAGAATGTGGAAGCCCTCTTCCTTCTATCTGGCAAGATCCTATGCCCAGCCAATATTATTCCTTGCCTGAACCTCTGCAAGAACTCTCAACCTTATCTTTGTGTTTTCACTCTTCTCCCCAACAACCCCTTTTCCACAGAGCTTCTGGAGCTACGGTTTCAAAGAGAAAACCTGATCATCAAGCAAGACATGGCCATTTCTGCTTAGACCCTCTCAAATCCGCCCATCACATTTGAAATAAAATTCAAATTTCTTCCCATGGTCTATGAGGCCCAGTCCTGACTCGTCCCCCATGACTTTTCCTCCCCCTGTGATACACCTGCCACACTGGTTTCCTTTTTATTCCTCAAATTCACCAAACCGAGTCCTACCTAGGGTGCTTGCACTAGCTGTTCCCACTGTGTGGAGTGCCTTCCCCCAACAGCATGTCTAGCTGCTTCCCATAACTCTGCCCTCAGCTCAGACCTCAAAGAGCCCTTTCCTGAAGACCTCATCCCAACTGTGTCTCCCTTCCCCCCTAACCCACTCTTTAATCATTCTACCACAGGGATCACACCTTCTGTAAGACTTGACTCTGTGATTGTCTGTCTGGCCCCTGTGGAATGGATGCCCTGTTTTGTCCATCACTGTTTCTCCAGAGCTGAGACAGTGTCTGGCCCACAATAAGCTCTGATAAATACATGCTCAGTCAGTGAATAAACTGGCACCCATCATGACTGTCAGTGAGGTCAGGGAAGTGTCTTTCTGACATGGGGCCGCCTCTTGTTGAGCGCCTTCCTGGCTCAGCTCAGCTCCCTCCGGAAGCTCCATTCCCCACACGGTGTTCTCTCCCACATCCCTGGCTGATATCACAGCCCTCTGATCACCCTCCCCACGGCACCCCAGGCATCCACCATCATCCACCACTGGTGGATGATACTCAGACTCTCTCTATCTCAAGGCTCTCTTTTTCATCCAAAGAGAATCTGAGAACTCCAAAGGCCTTTTAACTTCCAAAGAATGAGGCTCTCAGAGAAGGAATTCAGGGGCAAGGTGATGATGTTGAGAATGACTTCTCTGATTCAACTGTGCCGTGATTTCCTTTTTAACCACGACCCCTAAATACACACAGGTACACCCAGCCCTCATAGCTCTTTCCACAGCAGCCACTGCCTGAGCTGGGCAGAATGCCGAAGCTCCAAGCCAGAGCTCCAGACACATTCCCGCCACAGGAAGGCGGCTCCAGCCCTGAGGAGTGACACGATCAAAGGCAGAGCATCCCCATGCTTTTGCATAGGGTGACGTGTTTTTAGGTGCCTGGCAGCCCCTTGTCTTCCCTGTGCCAGCGGGTGCATCTGCTCCTCCACCCGTGCATCTTTATAAAGCAGCCTCCATCTACACAGTCTGAGCGACAGAGTCCAGAAATGGAGCTGAGAGGGGTCATGTAGGTAACAAGGTGCCAGGATCCCTCCTCCCCTCTCAACAGTAGAGGCTGAAACCTCATCTCTTCCTCTACAGGAGTTTATCAAAAGCCCCACGTCATGCCCTGGCATGCAATTCTGAAATCCTCATAAACCAACCTCTCAGAGACACCACATACACCAGGAAGGCACCCAAGCTCCACAGCCCATGTGGCTCCAGTCACAGGTGGATCAGGCTTCCTGTGGGAATGTTTGAGCTGGAGCTCGTGCGTGTGGGGACACTCCTTGGCTCCAGAGCATGTCCCCAGGGTTTGTACCTACCAGGCTCTCTTTCAGTATCTACTGGATTCATGAAGTATTTATGTCTTGGATATGTAGATTGCCTCCAACTCCAGTAAGCATGGAGTGGGAGAAAATGGGATTTCCTACAGTACAAGGGAAGGGAGCTAGCTATGAAGCGTAGCTTTATGATACGGGGGCTGCTTCATCCTGGGGGTTGAAAGAGAGAGTAGATTCAACCCCCTGGAAACAACTTTCAAAATGGTTTCCACCCACACATCGAGCTGGACTAATGGAATGTGAACACTGATTGCCCATGTACACGGTGGAAGCCACAAGTAACAGTTTCATTCCACAAAGATTTATTTAATGAGTAACTTCTGTATGTGGGAGGGACAATGGAGGTACAGCACTAAGTAAGTACATTGGTAATTAAATTGGCATCAGTGCTGAGAAGGAGAAACACAGGATCCCATGAGGATACATGTCAAGTGGACGTGACCTTTTTGAGGTTGTTGGAGGGCCCACTCTTCAAAAGTGACAGGTGAGCTGACATCTGACAGCTGAGAAAGAAGAACATTCCAAGAAGAGAAAATCACACTGGGGAAAACGTCTGAGAGAGGCACAGCCGGTCCGTTTGAGAAAGAACTACAAAGAGACAATCCAGTGTGCTTAGGAAGATAAGGGCAGCTTCTTCTTGGAGAAGCTCCCAATAACATAAGAAAATGAGAACAGGTTTCAGAATTCTCACTGTGTGATTGGGTAGCTCAGATGTAATTTTGTAGTAACTTCAGAGGAAGGGGAGGTCAGTAATGACCTTCAGGAGGTGAGGGCTGGACCTCAGCTGGGTCCTGCAATGATAAGCTGGGTAGACAGAGTGGTGAGGGAAGGGGAAAACCCTGGATATCCACCTCCATGGCTCCCTTCTCTCTCATCCATTAATTCATCTTTTACTGTATATGTTGTATATAACGTCCCTCACAGAAAAGTCTCCTGTGTGTCTGCTTTCCACCCCCACTACCTAGACCAAACCGCTACCTAGGCATCCTCCCTACTGAGGGCAGAGTGGCCTGTAAAATTCAGATTGGATCACCCCACGCCCTGCTCCCCTCCTTCTAGGAGCTCCCATCGTCTTCTAAATAAAGATCACACTCCCTAGCCTTGCACACAGGCTCCTCATTCTATAATCTCCATGTGCCTCTGACCTCTGCTCATTGCCTAACACCCTGGACACCTTGAGCTAATTCCCATTTCCTGGGTGTAGCCTGCTCTCTCTCCAGCCCTGCCTGTAGCCCAGAGCTTCTCTCCCACCAATTCCTAGGGTCTCTGGGGGATCCATCACTCTTCCTTCATGACCTTATTTCATGGACCAAGGGTATCCCCAAACCCCACACTCTCCTACTGCAACCACTCATGTATCTCTTCCACACACACACTTAACAAGCAAACCCTCCTGAAGCTATTTATATCTGTAAATGATTGTTCCCTAGAAGTCTACTGCTCCACTGGATCTTCTGAGGCCAAGCAGCTAAATGTTGCCCAAGCATTCGCTGAGCAACTGCTGTGTTTCCAGGTCCATGTCAACCACCAAGAGAGGCACAGGGGCAGGCATGGGTCTTGCATTGATCACAATCTAATGTCAAATGACATCACCGCCAGCAAGGAAGCCCTTTCCAAGAAGGTGCAGGAGCTGCCACGTACAACTAGGTCCATGTTGTATGTTTGACTCTGCTGTTGCCATTCTTGGGTTGTTGTTGTCCGTGTTTTCCATGGGTTGAGCACCTATCCTATGTGCTGGGAATGGTACCAGGCTGTGGCAGGCAGGGTTCCCTGGGAAGCAGACTCTAAGACAGAGTTTACTGTGCAGGATATTTCGTTAGCAGTGGCCTTGGGGTCACAGCTGTGGAAGAGAAGGGATGGAGCAGGAATGGCAGAGGGAGAAGTGATGCAGGCTCAGTGACCCACCAGCGATGCTCTAGAGCTTGAATGGCCCTTTCTGCATTGTCCGGGGTTGAGCTGAGATGGGCGGGCCTTTAGCCTCTTGCGTTCATCAGTCACTGGATGAGGGTCCCTGGAAGGGACTTAACTTTGGGCGATATGACTCGTTACAGCTGAGGCAGGGCCTGAGGGGCTGACAGCTGGAAGCTGTTTCTGCCAACAGTTCTCCCAGCAGCCGGGGCACATCATGGGGTTCACTACACAGCTGCTTTCCATATCTTACTTTGGAAAATCACAACAACTTGAGAGGTAGATGTCATCTCCATTTTACAGATGGGAAACAGAGGCACAGAAAGAGTATCACTCGACCAAAGTTCTACAGTTGGATTTGATTTCACAGCTTATGCTTGTGTCACTGTGCAATGTTCATTCCTCCCAAGCGAGTGGGTAGGGGCTCAAAGTGTTCCCCCTCTCCTACCACATCTTGGGCTTACAATAGACCAGAAGGACCTCCTCTTCCCTGAAATAACCAGGAGGATGAAGGCAGAAGCACCACTTTCGTGGATTAGACCACTATGTCTACTCACCTGTACCTCTGTTGCTGGGACTGGGTAGCATTTAAGCCACATTCAGGATCCCAGGAGAGTGTACCAAGTCTAGGACTCATGGATGAGATTAACTTAAATAAAAATACAGGAAGCCCAGTTAATTTTGATTTTCAGATAGACAACAAATGATTAATTTAGTATCAGTATGTCCATGCAATGTTTGGGACATACTTCTGCTAAAAGGTCATTTGCTGCTTATCTGGCATTAAATTAACTGGGTGTCTGGTATTTTATCTGTCAAGCTTTCTCATGGGTGAAGTGGAAGTCATGCCTCCTTATCCTCAAGATGATTCCAGGGACACGAAAGTTTCCTCAGACCAAGCTCTCTCCCAGTCTGCAATCCATTTTCCTGCACCCAAAGCTTTTCATTGCACACTTAACATGAATGCACCCCTGGGAGAGGGGACCCATGAGCTACACTTATTCACCCTCGAGGTATTACTGAGAGCAGGTTTTGGGGAATACGGACAAAATGACACAGATTGGGAAGAGGGATGCCAGGAGAGGGCATCCCTAAGGGGTGAAGGGCTCAGGATGGACGAAAAGACTCATGATGTGCAGGGCAGCCTGGTGAAAAGTGGGCAGCCTCCATTTTTCTCAGTTAGGCTCCCTGAGGGGGATCCCAGTCTTTTTGGATTGCTCAGTGGGTTCCTGGGCTCTCCTCTCTCTGGCTTGGAGGAGGACACTCTTCTCACACTCCCACCATAAACCCCTGCCCACTAGCAACCAGCTGCACCCATGACCTGCTTATGGGCCACCCAGAGTCCAGTGGCCTAGTGCCACTGCATCTGAAACAGACGCAGGTATTGCAAAACCCCCAGCTTCACACTCAGAGTCTCCTGGTCCTGTCATTGGCCTAGAACCTAATGTTTCTGAGCAGCTCTGTGATAAGGAAATGGTGTTTAGATCATCCAAAAGGCCATCACAAATGACCTGAACATCTTCCCTTTCTCCCGACTTTCCAGACAAGCCATTTCCTTTTATTATCCAGAGATTCATAAAAAGGCATAAGTGAAGGCAACGGCTTAAACAGTTTTTCTTTAGGAGTTCGGCGCTAAATACACGAAATGAATTCCCTCAGCCTTTGGACAGGAAGACATTAGATATGGACTATTACTTGTGTTATCCTTACATTAGAGGGTCATTATGAAAAATAAAAGTTCTAATCGGCATGAACATTTATAAAGTGTCATGATGGGGAATATGCCAGGCTAAGCTGTCTCAAATATCCAGAGGAACCACAGTGAGTAATGACTTTGAACAAAAAGAGTTTGAACACAAAGAATCACTTGAACAAATCCCACTCAGAGTCGTTAGCAATTAAAGGCTTTAGGAAAAACACGACGTCCACCCCACCTCTCCAGCTAAGTGAGGGTTCTCTGGGCGTTCCTTGGTGGCCTGTGACAATACTCACTCTTCACCCTGCTACTCAGCCTCCATCTGGAAGAAGCAGACCTTATGTAGTCCTCACAGGGTTCCAGGCAGCCCCGGGGTCCCTCAGAGGGCCACAGCAGGGGGTAAGGAGCCGCTACGTGAGCAGTGTAGTGGACTCTCCACCCCTCTTTAATCCTGTCCTTTCTCACTCATCTGTTTGTGTCTACTGTGATCCTCTTTTATGAGTTCTAGATGATTCTGGAATGAGATACATTCACTGCCCCCTAACACAGGATGATTTTAGATTAGGATTGACATATATACACTACCATGTGTAAAATAGCTAGTGGGAACATGCTATAAAGCAAAGCTCAGCTCGGTGCTCTGTGGTGACCTAGATGGGTGGGAGGGAGGTCCAAGAGGGAGGGGATATATGCATACATATAGCTGACTTACTTCATTGTACAGCAGAAACTATCACAACATTGTAAAGCAATTATACTCCAATAAAAAAAAAAGTGAGCAAGTTACCCCCTCGTCATGTTGCAGGGGACCCTGTCACGTCCATCGGAAGTGTGGGTCAGTCCCATGGGCCCTACACCAGGGCAGGATTCGGTGTGTCGGTCACCCCAGAGTGGCCATAAACAGACTGAATGAGTGGGCAAGAGGCAACCCACGCAAGCAGTAGGGCCAAGGATCCAGCAGAAGCTGAACCATTCCTGGAGACCAAGGGTCCTCTCAAGGGGGGGCCAGGGGACAGGAGGGTCGTCTTAGAAGGCTTTGCCTCAGGACTCCTTCTCTGCTCCTGTGGGACACGCTCCCTGACTTCCCAGGGGGAGCAACCGCCTCCCCAGGGCACCCACTGGGTCCTGCACAGACTCTTATCTGAGTGCATGGAAATAGCTCAGTTGAGCTTCCTTGTTTCCACCTGTTACACCCTGGCCTCCGCTAGTGAAGGGGATCAGACGCCCTGACTCACCCACCCACACACCTGTCCATTCATTCATTCAATCATTAATTCCCTCAAAAGATAGACAATCAGCAAGTTCCTTTCACGGTGCCAGGTGCTTACCTTGTCTCTGTACATCCAGCGCCGGAAACAGAGTCTGGCACAACGTAGGTACTAAGTAAATGTTGATGAATAAGTGCACAGGTGCCTGAGGACTTGTTCTGCTAAGGGGGCTGCATTCCCAGGTGGGCCTATTGCCAAAAGGATGGAGGAGACCGTCGAGGATGATATCACTGTGGGTAAAGTCTCAGATTCGAGACTGACGTAAATATCCCAGCTGACCAGCAGTGTCTCCCTCACTGTTGCGTCCCAGCGCGCAAAAACTCTTCCACGCCAGCACTATCGCTCTTTTGGATTAAGATATTTTCTTCTGTGTGCTGCCCGTCAAGTGTTTACTAGATTACTTTCGCCATTTTGTAGGTGCAACACCAATTCCTGTCGAATTTTCGTTTCCCCCAGTAGAACTTCCTCTGAATTACCTACCTGCTTTATTTAGCAAAACCTCAAGGAGCCTTTGAGGAGGAGAAGGGCTGCCCATTTGTCTCCACACACTGCCTGCTTCACGAAACGCCTTCATTTCACTTTCCGGGGCGCTGTGCTGCGGCTCACCCCCTTGCTTTGAGCTATCTCATCCTTCTGCTTTCCAGCTCTACCCTAACAACGCTCAGCTGAACTTTTGCTCTTTCTGTAATACCCCTTTCCTAATAAAAACAACCTGTGTCGCACACTTAACTGCAGTTAAATCCTTCCTCCCCTATCGTGTGTTCAGCAATTTTAGGGCATCCCGGCTATTGCAAGGTATTATATGCTTAGTTGAACTTATTGAATTCCACTTGTCTCCAGTTTTGTTTATTTTCTTCTCTGTAATGGATTCTGTGCCCCTTGGCGTATACTTTTCAACAGGCTTTCTGAGCCAGCAGGGATCACAGGAAATTATACCTCACCAGGGAGTGACAGGTGGGCTCAGGGCGTCCTGGGGAAAGGTCTTCCCAGAGTCCGCACTGTGGCTCCAAGAATTCTGGCACTGCACGTCCAAGCCCCTCTAACTAACTCCCAGAAACAAAGCATGCTTCTTGTGGAAACGCGTTTTCAAATGGCAGGCAGTCTCACTCATGGGCAATGGTTTTCATCGGACAAGATGTTCTGTAACGCCGTCTGTCCCACATGGGCGAGATGTGTCGGAACGATCATTCTACCAGCTCCAGGAATGATATTCTTTGAACCCAAGAAACATTCCTATGCTTGGAAGAGGCACTGAAATATTCCCTGGAACTTGTTAAACTGCAGAAGGCTGAACAGAGCACGCAGATGAAGCTGGAAATGTGTTAGAATTTGCCACCGGGGCTCTTGAACTCAGACCTGGGGCAGCCCTGGGCAGGACGCTGTTTGATCATGAGCCTTGGCTAGCGGAAGGCAAAGCTGCCCTTCTCACCACACACCAGCATCTGCTCAGACCATTGAGAGAGATTTCTTCTAAGTAGTCCCTTGAGAGCCTATGTACTTATTCCAGAGATTTCAGCCTTGCCAGAACCATTTGGAGAGCTTCTTTCTGAGAACTGCCTTGAGAAGCTATGATCCTTCCAGCAGATGCTTACACAGCCTGTATGTGCTGTTCAGAGCACCTGGCCCATGCCATTGATTTCTCCTAGAAATCCCACACCTTTAGGAATCATTTTCTCTCCTATGGATCAGGAGACGTTAGGCTCAGAGACACTGAGGGTTTCCCTGTGGCTTCCCCACTCCTATGGGCCAGGAAGGAAGCTGAAATTGAAACAGCAGGGAAGGGGACAGGGCACAACCTCTAAAAGAATGACATAGGCCTTGAGGATATGACATAAACGGGCTAGAACCGACTAGGTCCAAGATGGCAGACGATTCAACTTCCAGCAGACCTTGAGCCTCATTGTACGCCCATTGTAATACATCAGCATCTAAGTGACACACTCACAGGCACCATGACAGTTCTGAGGCCAACCATAAAAGGCCAAAAAGTGGGCGGTGGCCCAATTCCTGGAAATCCCCACCCCTTCCCCCAAGTAATTGGAATAATCCTCCCACTCATTAGCCGATGAAATTATCCAGCCCATAAACTAACCACCCCATATTTTGGGGCCTCTCACCTTCTGAGACAGCCCGCACTCTCCCTGTGGAGTGTGTTCCTCCCTTGGACACTCTCACTTTCTGAGACGACCCCATTCCCTAGGGCCACTCCTGCCTTTTGAGACGGACCACACTTTGTCTATGGAATGTGAATCTCTCTAAATAAATCCACTTCGTATCTATCACTTCGTCTCTCACTGAATTCTTTCTGTGACGAGGCAGCAAGGACCTGAGCTTCTTTAAGTCCTGAGACCAGGTGTGGGATCTTAATTAAAAGACAGTGGGTTCAAGTCCCAATCTGGGTTTAGGCTGGGTTCAACTCCTGGCCCATGGGTTCAAGTTCCAGTCTGCGTTGTGCAGTTTCAAAATCAGGGCTACCTCATGTCAGAGCTTGAACTCTTCCCACCACCCATTCTTCTCGCTAACTGTCTAGAGTGTTGAATAAATATCTACTGAGCTGACACCACGTAATGGATGCTCCACTGGAGGCTGGGTTACAGAGTTTTGATAAAGATCTGTCCTCTGATCTAAAAGAAATCACAGTGCGGGGAACGATGCCATAACTCAATTCTTCCAAGATGACAAAACTGCCAAGGAAAGGACATGGAGCAGCAGAGGTGCAGGGGCAGGAAATGGTCTTCTTGGGGGAAAACTGGAGTTGAGAACCTTGTTCATGGAAGATAAGAGTTGAAATGACCCTTCAAAGATGACGAGGAATTATCAAGCCCCCAAAGAAAGGGAAGTTGTTGTTTCAGGCAAAAAAAAAAAAAAAAAAAAAAAAAAAGTCATATGTAAAGGCCCAGAGGCAGGTGAATGTGTAGCCTGTTGGGTGAATAAAAATGGTTTAGTGTGATGCCAGGTAGTGTGGGGCGGAGCCCAGTGCATCTTCTTTATCCACTATTTTTCAGCCTTAAAAAGGAAGGAAATCTTGCTATTCGTGACACCACGAATGAACCTAGAGGACATTATGCTAAGTGAAATAAGCCAGTTACAGAAGGACAAATACTGACTGATTCCACTTATATGAAGTGTCTAAATTAGTCAAACTCATAGAAGGAGAAAATAGAATGGTGGTTGCCAGGGGTTGCAGGGAGGGGGAATGGGGATTTGTTTTTCAGTGGGTAGAAAGTTTCTATTATGCACAATGAGCAATCTCTAGAACTAGAGATTAGCTGTACAACACAGTGCCAATAGCTAACAATACTGTATTGTGCACTTTAAAACATGTTGAGATGTTGAGGATAGATCTTGAATTAAATGTTCTTACAAAAAAATGTCCACAAAAGAACATAAGGAAGTTGAAGGAGAAAAACCATATGATCATCTCAATAGATGCAGAGAAAGCTTTCGACAAAATTCAACACCCATTTATGATAAAAACCCTGCAGAAAGTAGGCATAGAGGGAACTTTCCTCAACATCATAAAGGCCATATATGACAAACCCACAGCCAACATTGTCCTCAATGGTGAAAAACTGAAACCATTTCCACTAAGATCAGGAACAAGACAAGGCTGCCCACTCTCACCACTCTTATTCAACATAGTTTTGGAAGTTTTAGCCACAGCAATCAGAGAAGAAAAGGAAATAAAAGGAATCCAAATTGGAAAAGAAGAAGTAAAGCTGTCACTGTTTGCAGATGACATGATACTATACATAGAGAATCCTAAAGATGCTACCGAAAAACTACTAGAACTAATCAATGAATTTGGTAAAGTAGCAGGATACAAAATTAATGTACAGAAATCTCTGGCATTCCTGTACACTAATGATGAAAAATCTGAAAATGAAATCAAGAAAACACTCCCATTTACCATTGCAACAAAAAGAATAAAATATCTAGGAATAAACCTACCTAAGGAGACAAAAGACCTGTATGCAGAAAATTATAAGACACTGATGAAAGAAATTAAAGATGATACAAATAGATGGAGAGATATACCATGCTCCTGGATTGGAAGAATCAATATTGTGAAAATGACTCTACTACCCAAAGCAATCTACAGATTCAATGCAATCCCTATCAAACTACCACTGGCATTTTTCACAGAACTAGAACAAAAAATTTCAAAATTTGTTTGGAAAAACAAAAGACCCCGAATAGCCAAAGCAATCTTGAGAACGAAAAACGGAGCTGGAGGAATCAGGCTCCCTGACTTCAGACTATACTACAAAGGTACAGTAATCAAGACAGTGTGGTACTGGCATAAAAACAGAAAGATCGATCAGTGGATCAGGATAGAAAGCCCAGAGATAAACCCACGCACATATGGCCAACTTATCTTTGATAAAGGAGGCAGGAATGTACAGTGGAGAAAGGACAGCCTCTTCAATAAGTGGTGCTGGGAAAACTGGACAGGGACATGTAAAAGTTTGAGATTAGATCATTCCCTAACACCATACACAAAAATAAGCTCAAAATGGATTAAAGACTTAAATGTAAGGCCAGAAACTATCAAACTCTTAGAGGAAAACATAGGTAGAACACTCTATGACATAAATCACAGCAAGATCCTTTTGGACCCACCTCCTAGAGAAATGGAAATAAAAACAAAGATAAACAAATGGGACCTAATGAAACTTCAAAGCTTTTGCACAGCCAAGGAAACCATAAACAAGACCAAAAGACAACCCTCAGAATGGGAGAAAATATTTGCAAATGAAGCAACTGACAAAGGATTAATCTCCAAAATTTATAAACAGCTCATGCAGCTCAATATCAAAAAAACAAACAACCCAATCCAAAAATGGGCAGAAGACTTAAATAGGCATTTCTCCAAAGAAGATATACAGACTGCCAACAAACACATGAAAGAATGCTCAACATCATTAATCATTAGAGAAATGCAAATCAAAGCTACAATGAGATATCATCTCACACCAGTCAGAATGGCCATCATCAAGAAATCTAGAAACAATAAATGCTGGAGAGGGTGTGGAAAAAAGGGAACACTCTTGCACTGCTGGTGGGAATGTGAATTGGTACAGCCACTATGGAGAACAGTATGGAGGTTCCTTAAAAAACTAAAAATAGAACTACCATATGACCCAGCAATCCCACTACTAGGCATATACCCTGAGAAAACCATAATTCCAAAAGAGACATGTACCAAAATGTTCATTGCAGCTCTATTCACAATAGCCCGGAGCTGGAAACAACCTAAATGTCCATCATCGGACGAATGGATAAAGAAGATGTGGCACATATATACAATGGAATATTACTCAGCCATAAAAAGAAACGAAACTGAGCTATTTGTAATGAGGTGGATAGACCTAGAGTCTGTCATACAGAGTGAAGTAAGTCAGAAAGAGAAAGACAAATACCGTATGCTAACACATATATACGGAATTTAAAAAAAAAAAAAAAAAAGTCATGAAGGACCTAGGGGCAAAACAGGAATAAAGACACAGACCTACTTGAGAATGGACTTGAGGATATGGGGAGGGGGAAGGGTAAGCTGTGACAAAGCGAAAGAGAGGCATGGACATATATACACTACCAAACGTAAGGTAGATAGATAGTGGGAAGCAGCCACAGAGCACAGGGAGATCAGCTCGGTGCTTTGTGACCGCCTGGAGGGGTGGGATGGGGAGGGTGGGAGGGAGGGAGATGCATGAGGGAAGGGATGTGGGAACAGATGTATATGTATGACTGATTCACTTTGTTATAAAGCAGAAACTAATTAAAAAATTAAAAAAATAAAATAAAAAAAAAAAAAAAAAAAAAAAAAACATAAGGAAATTCTTGGCAGTGATAGATATATTTAGTACCTTGATGGTGGTGATGGTATCATGAGGGTGTGCATATGTCCAAACTCATCAGATGTACGCATTACATGTGCGTGATTTTTTTGTAAATCAATTACATCTGAATAAAGCTAAAAAAAAAAAAAAGCCCATCATCACTAACTTCTAGAACAAGTAGCACTTTGAACTTAATCTAGCCAACCTGAGCTTCACTACTTTGGGATTTGGGGTTGTATGGACTCTGAAAACAACCTTTAAAAAAAAAAATGAAAAGACATTTTAAGTACTTCCAATGTAATCAGAATAAGTGTGCCATCTCCTAAGGTGATGACTTTTAACATCAAGCCTCATCTGGGGGCCTGCTCACATTAACAGGAGTCATATTTGTCTCCACCCCTCATAATTTTTACCTGTTATCAGAAAGACCTGGGAAAATGTCAGTTCTCCCGCAAGTCAGGTAACAGCCCTGTTGACAAGCACCCAAGCCCCTAATCTCCAATCAGACTGAGTTCCCTGCCTTTCACGTGAGTAGGGAGGCTCTTGTTAACAAGACTCTCTCTCAAGACTCAGCCTGAAAAGAGCGGTCTTGAAGGCGTCGTTAATTTAATCTGGCGGGAGCACGTGCAGCTCAGAAAGACATCTATTAAGTTGTCAGTCATGATATCATTCGCTTTCACAGTGTTTAGTATCTACCAAACGGAAGCTGACAGCCAGCACAAAGGCACTCTGGGAGGGAGACGGCAGACATGCCAATTAGCATAGCACCCTCCATGTGGCTCCACGGGTTAGGAAGGCTGGAACCCTTACATGTCTGTTCGCAAGCTTCCTTCAAAGATCTCAGGCAAAGAAGCCATTGGAAGTATGCCATCAGAGCATCCTGAATTCCTAAACAAATCATCAGGCTTTCTGACTGAAGCCTGTCCTGCCTTGTGGGGTGACGGGCACAGCCAGCACACAGAGACCTCTTTCCCCAAATGACAGAACAGGGTGAAATGCAGAGAGAGTGAGCCATCGAGCTCTGGAAGATGCTCTTCATCCAGGGCCCAGGAAGGCTCAGCAAGGCTAATTCTAGATTTAAACAGAGGTACTAAGAACCATTATAGTGAAAGGGAAGGGAAGGGATTTCCATGAAAGAATTGGGTCTACCTGGCAAAATTATATGTATTCATATCTGTGAAGATTAGAATCAGTCTAATGATTATAATCACTATAACAGTTGCTGCTGTTTTGGGTTTGTAGACTATATGTCAGGCACTTGTTAGATGCTGTACACACATTATCATAATTCATAGCAGCCCAATGGTCCTCTTGTGACGAGGGGATTATTATCTTTATCAGACAGATGAGAAAGTGGAGCTCTGGGAGCTCATTGGTCACAATATTAGCAAAAAGTGGAGGTGCATTCATGTTCAGGTTGATTGGCTGCTCTTTACACTTGTAGAGTTTAAAGTTGCCCACAACATCCCAATGCCCTTTCAAAGGCATCATCACCTCTGACTTCCCATGAGATGGATGGGACAGGTGTTATTCCCATCTTACAGCTAGGGAAACTGAGGCCCAAAGAGATAAGGTACTTTTTACCTGAGGTCACAATGGGCTAAACCAGGATCGGGATGCTACCTTCTGCCTCTCAGGACTCCTCTCCAGGTCACACAAGGGCCCCAGAACGTTAGACCAGTCATTACTTGAGCAAGAATGTCCAGACACAAAGACAGGATGATGATAAGTCTCAACACATGAAAGGGGGTTTGAAAATAAGAAGAAAAACTATCACAGAAATTCAGGTGTATCACTTGGTCACTCATGACTCTTCATGTAATTTATGGGAATGGAACCTGCGAGTCTCTAGCACCCGGTGTGGGGTTGGCTGGGGGGCCCAGCTTAGGACAACTCCTCGGCTTTTTCCAAGGACATCCAGCTCCCTCACGCTCCTGGGGTGGAGCCTTCTCACTGAGAGGTCCTCCCTGGCCTGGGCAGCCTGGACCGTCCTGTGGTCCTCCAGGCTCACCTCAGGTGGGGGTCCTTTGTGAGCAAGCTTCATGCTCTTAGGTGTCCCTTGTCCCCAGAAGCTACATCCACTGGTCCTAATGATATTCTCAACAAACCATGAACTCCAACCTCAGTGTACACACACAGGAAGTAACAGGAGCCACGTTGAGACTTTGCAAACACACCTGGATGCCAAGATTTACTGAAGGCTGTGTACTCTTTAACCTATCCACCTCCTTAGGCAAATCACAATTGATTCTATCAATCAGATGAATGAGGCAACCGAGTCCAAGAAGAATGAAGTGAGGTGTCCAAAACCTCAGGGCCCTCACATGAGCTTTAGAACCCAAGTCCCATCTTGTTCTACCCCCATGGAACAGCTCTTCTGTGTTTTGGTTTCTGCCTTAATCAAGGGAGGCAAGGTTGGAAACTATTCAGGAAAAGAAAGACCCACTTCAAGAGAAGGGACCCCCGTCAAGAGAAGGTCCTCTGTGACAGTAGAGCTGGATGGAGCATAGAGGCTTCTCCTCATCCTCAGGGGGTGTGGGTGAAGCCCAAACAGCTGTGCGAAGAGTATATGCTAGGTGAGGGGCACCTGCCAAGTCTGAACAGGGCTAGCAGCTGGGTTTCCAGGCAGCAGAAGCTGCCAGGAGCTGAGTGACCCCACCTCAGTGACTGTGCATGTGCTCTAGCCTGAAGACCACCTTCAGGAGGTCCTGGGGGATTTGGTTAGCAGCTGTTTCCTGTGCTGGACAGGTCAGCAGTTCTCCCACATGTTATTACTGCCATTATTCTCCTAAGACAGGCAGCTTCCCAGAAACTCAACAATAGTGACTTCTCGAAGACCCAACATCAGCCATGCTTCCTCTAAAGCAGCCCTTATGATGAGCTTGTCCCTGTCACTCCTGCTGTGCCTTCCCCAGGGGAGCTCCAGTATGATCCCTGGCACAGTCCAGTTCTGCTGATGGCAAACAGGGCCCACCTGGTCAAAGCACAAGGCAGAGAAATACTGCCCAGGACCAGGAGGGACCCCAGCACCAGGACTCCACCCAGAAGGCATGAGGCAGGATTGGGGACATAGTCCAAGGACAGGGCATTAAAACTGGAGCAGAGACCTCACATCCTCTGAGGCTCTCCCTGTGATAAAAGCTGCAATTGAAGCAGGGCCAGAACCTAGAACACTATGTCCTTCAGGACCCACTTTACCTCCTCCTCCAAGAGCCTTTCTGGAACCCTGCAGCCCACAGCCCTCCCCAACCCTGGAGATGTTCTGTGGAAAGGAGCCATTGGACCCTGGGTCACTGGCCGTCTCCTATTGCTACTGCTTTGCTGCATACCTGAGTGGTATCTGTGAGTTTTCTTCCTTGATGGAGACCACAGAAAGGTTTGAAGTGATTTAGGGAGGGGTCTCCTGTCACTTCCATGGTGCCTGGGACATGGTTGAGATCACTGCAGGAAGCCAATGACTGCCTATCAGGAGGCACAGTGGTAAGCAGAGAGAGGCAGATTTGGGAGTTAGGCAGTCCTGAGTTCCAATCCTGACCCTGCCACTTAAAAGAATATTCCCCTTAACAAGTTGCTTAACTCTCTAAACTCTCTGTAATGGAGGTAGTCGTGCCTACTCAGGTAGTTTTGGGAGATCAGAGATAAATAATAAAAGAACCTAGGCTGCCTAAACCAGGGGTCCTCAAAGTGTGGTCCCTGGACCAGCAGCAAGAGCATCTCCTGGGAACTTGTTAGAAATGCAGATTCTTGACCCTACTTCAAATTCACTGAATCAAAACCCCAGGGATCGTGCCTAGCATGTGTTTTAACAAGCCCCACGGGTGATCTTGATACACCTAAAGGTTTAAGAACTTTTGTACGTACTCAGTAAATAGTCTGTCCACAGCCAGAGATGAAGGAATGATCTTCACCTGTAATGACTTTCAGATAGAGAGCCGAAGGAAGGAAGTGGCCAGTGGACAGACCAGTCATGACATAACAGTGATCATGTGGGACATGTCATTGAGTACAGGACGAGAGTGCGGTTCCTGTACCTTCACTTAAACACGAGTCAAGAGTGCATTCAACTCAATCTAATCCAATAAGAATTTGAGTGGTTGCTATTACACAGAGTAATGAACTCGCCTTAAAAGCAGGCACTCGGGCCTTCCCTGGTGGTGCAGTGGTTGAGAGTATGCCTGCCGATGCAGGGGACACGGGTTCATGTCCCAGTCCGGGAGGATCCCACATGCCGTGGAGCGGCTGGGCCCGTGAGCCATGGCCGCTGAGCCTGCGCATCCGGAGCCTGTGCTCCGCAGCGGGAGAGGCCACAACAGTGAGAGACCCGCGTACCGCAAAAAAAAAAAAAAAAAAAGCAGGCACTCAATACACGCAGATGGAGTTAAAGCCAGTTAAATATGGGCTGCCACTTATATTTCTTTAGATCTGCTTCCCTGGAAAGTAGATGTTTTCATTCCTTGCTGTACATTAGAATCACATGGGGAGGGACATCCGTGGTGGTGCAGTGGTTAAGAATCTGCCTGCAATGCAGGGAACACGGGTTCGAGCCCTGGTCTGGGAAGATCCCACATGCCAGGAGCAACTAAGCCCATGCACCACAACCACTGAGCCTGTGCTCTAAAGCCTGTGAGGCACAACTACTGAGCCCTCATGCCACAACTACTGAAGCCCATGCACCTAGAGGCCATACTCTACAACAAAGAGAAGCCACTGCAATGAGAAGCCGGCGCACTGCAACAAAGAGTAGCCCCTGCTTGCTGCGACTAGAGAAAGCCTGCACGCAGCAACGAAGACCCAACACAGCCAAAAATTAATTAATTAATTAATTTTAAAAAGGATCATGTGGGGAGTTTTGAAAGATCCAGATGCCCAGGCTACAGCCCAGACCACTCACATCAGCATCTCTGGGAGGGGGTGAGACCCAGGCATGAGTAGTTTTTAAAGCACCCAAGGTGATTGTGTTGTACAGTACAGGGATACAAACCACTGAACCAGGTGGGTCAGTCTGCGATGCTGGTAACCTGCAGGTAGGCAGGAAGCAGAGGTCAGCCCCTTGTCCTCTTCATCCCCACCCCTCCCCCTCTTGGTCCCCATCCTCAGCTCACAGATTCAGCCATTCTTACTGCAGAGGCAGAAAGCCAGATCATGAGTTGGAAGAAGTCACTTGGACTTCACAAAAACCTCTGGAGAAAGGAAGAGCAAATGTTATTATTTCACTTTTATGAATAAAAATACAACATTGTTCCTGTGAGATTCTGAGATGTGTTCAGTACTTTGCCTGAGTTGCTGGGTGGTCAGAACTGATCTGAGAGAGGAGCTTCAACATGTCGGAGGAGTAAGACGTGGAGATCACCTTCCTTCCCACAAATACATCAAAAACACATCTACATGTGGAATAACTCCTACAGAACACCTGCAAAATGCTGGCAGAAGACCTCAGACTGCCTAAAAGGCAAGAAACTCCCCACGTACCTTACTGTGTGGCTGACTGGGTCTTGGTGCTCCAGCCGGGTGTCAGGCCTGAGCCTCTGAGGTAGGAGAGCCGAGTTCAGGACACTGGACCACCAGAGACCTCCTGGCCCTACATAATATCAATCTGCGAGAGCTCTCCCAGAGATCTCCGTCTCCACACTAACACCCAGCTCCACTCAATGATGAGCAAGCTCCAGTGCTGGACACCCTATGCCAAACAACTAGCAAGACAGAAACACAACTGCACCCATTAGCAGAGAGGCTGCCTAAAACCATACTAAGTTCATGGACACCCCAAAACACATCACCAGACAGAGTCCTGCCCACCAGAAAGACAAGATCTAGCCTCATCCACCAGAACACAGGCACTAGTCGCCTCCACCAGGAAGCCTACACAAGCCTCTGAACCAACCTTACCCACGGGGGGCAGACACCAAAAACTATGAGAACTACGAACCTGCAGCCTGCGAAAAGGAGACCCCAAACACAGTAAGTTAAGCAAAATGAGAAGACAGAGAAACACAGCAGATGAAAGAGCAAGGTAAAAACCCACCAGACCAAAGAAATGAAGAGGAAATAGGCAGTCTACTTGAAAGAGAATTCAGAATAATGATACTAAAGATGATCCAATATCTTGGAAATAGAATGGAGAAAATACAAGAAACATTTAACAAGGACCTAGACGAACGAAAGAGCAAACAAACAATGATGAACAACACAATAAATGAAATTAAAAATTCTCTAGAAGGAATCAGTAGCAGAATAACTGAGGCAGAAGAATGGATAAGTGACCTGGACGATAAAATAGTGGAAATAACTACTGCAGAGCAGAATAAAGAAAAAAGAATGAAAAGAATTGAGGACAGTCTCAGAGACCTCTGGGACAACATTAAACACACCAATATTCGAATTATAGATGTCCCAGAAGAAGAAGAGTAAAAGAAAGGGACAGAAAATATTTGAAGTGATTATAGTTGAAAACTTCCCTAATATGGGAAAGGAAATAGTCAATCAAGTCCAGGAAGCACAGAGAGTCCCATACAGGATAAATCCAAGGAGAAACATGACAAGACACATATTAATCAAACTATCAAAAATTAAATACAAAGAAAAAATATTAAAAGCAGCAAGGGAAAAACAGCAAATAACATACAAGGGAATCCGCATAAGGTTAACAGCTGATCTTTCAGCAGAAACTCTGCAAGCCAGAAGGGAGTGGCAGGACATATTTAAAGTGATGAAAGGGAAAAGCATACAACAAATATTACTCTCCCCAGCAAAGATCTCATTCAGCTTCGACAGAGAAATTAAAAGCTTTACAGACAAGCAAAAGCAAAGAGAATTCAGCACCACCAAACCAGCTTTACAACAAATGCTAAAGGAACTTCTCTAGGCAGGAAACACAAGAGAAGGAAAAGACCTACAATAACAAACCCAAAACAATTAAGAAAATGGTAATAGGAACATACATATCAATAATTACCTTAAATGTAAATGGATTAAATGCTCCAACCAAAAGATATAGACTGGCTGAATGCATACAAAAACAAGACCCATATATATGCTGTCTACAAGAGGCCCACTATAGACCTAGGGACACATACAGACTGAAAGTCAGGGGATGGAAAAAGACATTCCATGCAAATGGAAACCAAAAGAAAGCTGGAATAGTAATTCTCATATCAGACAAAATAGACTTTAAAATAGAGACTATTACAAGAGACAAAGAAGGACACTACATAATGATCAAGGGATCAATCCAAGAAGAAGATATAACAATTGTAAATATTTATGCACCCAACATAGGAGCACCTCAATATATAAGGCAAATGCCAAGAGCCATAAAAGGGGAAATTGGCAGTAACACAATAATAGAAGGGGACTTTAACACCCCATTTTCACCGATGGACAGATCAACCAAAATGAAAAAAAATAAGGAAACACAAGCTTTAAATGATACATTAAACAAGATGGACTTAATTTATATTTATAGGACATTCCATCCAAAAACAGCAGAATACACTTTCTTCTCAAGTGCTCATGGAACATTCTGCAGGATAGATCATATCTTGGGTCACAAATCAAGCCTTGGTAAATTTAAGAAAATTGAAATCGTATCAAGTTATCTTTTCTGATCACAATGATATGAGACTAGATATCAATTACAGGAAAAAAATCTGTAAAAAATACAAACACATGGAGGCTAAACAACATGCTACTAAATAAAGAGATCACTGAAGAAATCAAAGAGGAAATTAAAAAACACCTAGAAACAAATGACAATGAAAACACCACGGCCCAAAACCTATGGGATGCAGCAAAAGCAGTTCTAAGAGGGAAGCTTATAGCAATACAATCCCACCTCAAGAAACAAGAAAAATCTCAAATAAACAACGTAACCTTACACCTAAAGCAATTAGAGAAAGAAGAACAAAATATCCCCAGAGTTAGCAGAAGGAAAGAAATCATAAATATCACAGCAGAAATAAATGAAAAAGAAATGAAGGAAATGATAGCAAAGATCAATAAAACTAAAAGCTGGTTTTTTGAGAAGATAAACAAAATTGATAAACCATTAGACAGACTCATCAAGAAAAAAGGGAGAAGACTCAAATCAATAGAATTAGAAATGAAAAAGGAGAAGTAACAACTGACACTGCAGAAATACAAAAGATCATGAGAGATTACTACAAGCAACTCTATGCCTATAAAATGGACAACCTGAATGAAATGGACAAATTCTTAGAAAAGCACAACTTTCCAAGACTGAACTAGGAAGAAATAGAAAATAGAAACAGACCAATCACAAGCACTGAAATTGAAAGTGTGATTAAAAATCTTCCAACAAACAAAAGCCCAGGACCAGATGGATTCACAGGTAAATTCTATCAAACATTTAGAGAAGAGCTAACACCTATCCTTCTCAAACTCTTCCAAAACGCAGCAGAGGGAGGAACACTCCCAAACTCATTCTACAAGGCCACCATCACCCTGATACCAAAACTAGACAAAGATGTCACAAAGAAAGAAAACTACAGGCCAATATCACTGATGAACATAGATGCAAAAATCCTCAACAAAGTACTAGCAAACTTAATCCAACTGCACATTAGAAGGATCATACACCATGATCAAGTGGGGTTTATCCCAGGAATGCAAGGATTCTTATATATGTGGAATCTAAAAAAAAAGAAAAAAGAAAAAAAATGGTTCTGAAGAACCTTGGGGTAGGACAGGGATAAAGACGCAGATGTACAGAATGGACTTGAGGACACGGGGAGGGGGAAGGGTAAGCTGGGACGAAGTGAGAGAGTGGCATGGACATATAGACACTACCAAACAAATGTAAAATAGATAGCTAGTGGGAAGCAGCCACATAGTACAGGGAGATAAGCTCTGTGCTTTGTGACCACCTAGAGGGGTGGGATAGGGAGGGTGGGAGGGAGACGTAAGAGGGAGGGGATATGGGGATATATGTATATGTATAGCTGATTCACTTTGTTATATAGCAGTAAGTAACACACCATTGTAAAGCAATTATACTCCAATAAAGATGTAAATAAATACATGAGGAAAGGAAGGAAGGAAGGAAGGAAGGAAGGAAGAAAGAAAGAAAGAAAGAAAGAAAGAAAGAAAGAAAGAAAGAAAGAAAGAAAGAAAGAAAGAGAGAGAGAGAGAGAGAGAGAGAGAGAGAGAGAAAGAAAGAAAGAAAGAAAGAAAGAACGAACTGAGCTGAGACTTGACCCCTGGCCGTGGTCCTCTCCCTCCCAAGAGTCTGCTCTACCGTGACATGCTCTCTCCAGCTTCTATCTAGAAAGTGTCCACACACTGAGCACCTACCATGTGGTAGGCACTTGACTCATCCTTAATCCTTAGAAACCATGCTGCCAGACAAGGTATGATGATTCATATTGTATAAAGAGAAAACCCAAGTGCAGAAAAGTAATCAACTTGCCTGACATCATACTGATCGTAAGTGATGGAGCTGGGGTAGGACCTGGATCTTTTTTGTTCCTAGTGCTCTTTCCATGTCTGGGAGAGAAGACATGAGAGGTGCCAACACAGCCTCTCAAAATGGACTTCGATTTGGAGCCATCACAACAAAGCAACTCAGAACCAGAAAGAGGCACATCTATTCTTCTAATTTTGCACAGTCCTCTATCTTTTCTACAAGTCCTGGATGAACCAGGAGCAGAGAGGATCTCGGATGGCTGTACTGACCTGCGTGAGACGAGAGGGTAGTCCAGGGATTGAATGGTTCAAAGAGAAAGCCATTCAGAGCAAGTGTTCATGTGTTTCCGGGGCCCACCAGGATCCAGGAGAAGGTGCTGACATATCTTCCAATGCCCCACAAGATGAATTTGTCGTTCAGCGTTGAGGTTCAGACAGAGGTTCCCATGTCTTCCTGGCTTCACTCACCCTTGATCTCAGCACACCCCAGCCGTGCTGCCTCAGGGCACCTGGACAGTGCACCTACCTCAGGTGAGTCTGACCCAGGAAGGATGCTCCTCCCTAAGCACTGGCGCAGTGGCTGCATGGGGTCCCCATTTGCTGGACAAGGGCCAGACAGGTGGTCTAACACAGCAAAGGACCCTGCCAGGCAGCACTGTGGGGACAGCAAAGCTGGTTTCCGTTTCTATCTGTCCCTGTCCCTTGTCACATAGCACCCTGCCCTCCCTTCAAGCACAGAGTCTTGGAAGAAATCTGCTATCTGCCATTTTGGGTGTTTGCAATATTCACAACCCATACCCTATTGTATTATTATGTTAGACTCTGGTCCCTGTGGAGAGATGTCAGGTCTCAGGAAATTAGACAAACGTAAGTAATTTAGAGGAAGGAGAGCTGCTGCCGGCTAGGAGACTCTTTATTGGAGAGTCCGTCATTCACTGCACTGGTCACTGGATTTTGCGTTTCCACGTGCATATGTCCTATGTGTCTCCTTCCCTAAGAACTTCTGTTAAGCAAGAAAATTAACAAACAAATAAAAGGGCAATAGAGAAAACAAAAGGAGGTGGACCCACACAGACCTGGATTTCAGTTCTAGGCCTGACATGGCACAGCCCACACAGTCAGTCCTTCCTTGATTCCTTATTTGCAGGGCAGGGGACAGGGAAGCAGGTTCTGCTCTGAAGTTGTCTGTCTCATGGTGCTGGGTGAGAACTCAGTGAAGAAAGACTGAGGCAGTGTTTTGTAAACTACAAAGTTTTATGTAAATATTGCCATAGTTGCGATAACAGCTACCATTATTACATCTCTTTGTGATTTGCAAGTATGCTATGCCACACACATTCAAATCATATCAGTATTGCCCCTAACACATTACAATCCCTGGGTTAGGTACAGTCTTTGCCATCAAGAGCTTATGGTCTAGGAGGAAGAGGTTCCCAGCTAGAGGACACTGAGTGGTGGGTGCTAAAGAAGTCGGAAGGGAGCACAGGGAGGGAATTCAGGTTCCAGAGGAGGGACACGTGACCTAGACTGCGGTCCAAGAAGGCTTCATGGATGAGGTGACCCCTGAGCTTTGTCCAGGAGGATGTATAAGAGCAATGCAGGTTGGAAGGCTGGGGATGGTGGTAACTTTCTAGGCCAGCAGAGAAACAGCATGTACAATGAAACAGAAAAAAGAACAAGTATACTATGTTTGGGATGTCAGTAATTTGATATCTGCAAAGGACCCCAGCTCTTGCCCAAGTGATTTCATATCACTGGGTTCCTGAGCCCTATTGAGGCTAGGACCGGAGGAAGATGAATCTCTCCTTGCCCCTGATTAGAGAGCTAGCCCTCATCAATGATTCCTTCTTCAGAATAAATCAATGCACCCCCAGTACCTAGCCCAAATCCCTGCACATTGTTGGTTCTCAATAAGTATTTGTTGAATAAATGCATCTTCAACCACCAATATAATCTAGAGGTAGCAGGCTATGATTATGATAGAGTATCAAACAGTCCTACATTTTTATAGCCATATCATTTATAAACTGACTTCAGCTATCTCTACAGTGACCTGACATGTATTCTGCTACTCAATCTCCACAGTCCATATCTGACATTAAACCCAGCTACCCTGGCTCTATCCACAACTCCTCCTCCTCCAAGTGCTGAGTAAGAAGAGCAGTCACTCGTCACCCCCCTGCTCCCTGCCAGGACTGTGCTCATGGGTTTCCCTAAGTTTTCCCATCCAATTCTCCCAACAAGCCTGCAGGGCAGTTAAGAGTCACCATGTTTTACAGATGCACACACTAAAGCTCAGAGAGGCAAAGTGATCTTCCCAAAGTCACACAGCTGGTTAAGCAATAGAGTCACAATTCCAGCTCAAGTCCCTTTGAGCCCCCCAAACCTGTGTTTTTTTGCCTTTCGACCAAATAATAATAACAATAGCAACAAAAATAACGATTATATATTGAGTCTCATGCCTCTCACTGACAAAGCAAGGTACTAATTGTCATCTTACTTGGTCCATATAATTCCCTTGAGATAAGCACCATTGTTCCATTTTACAGTTGTGGATCTTGAAGTTCAGAAAGGCTAAGTAACTTTCGTTAAGACACAGCTACTAAGTCCTGGCACTAATTCTGCCTAATTCCAAAGTCTGTCCTCTTCCCACAATATCCCTTTAGTGCCAGTTACAAACGCAGCAAAACTCAAGGGGGAGATCTGTCGATTTTCAGTAGGAATCCAAGATCCTATTGGGGCTTGATGATGAGGAGTGATATATATTTTTAATTACTAGAGCACTATTATCCATCCAAATCATTTCAGGGAAGCTTGGCTGATAGGCATAATCAGCCTCACTCTATCTGATAAGCTCTGAAGAAACTGCTCATTAAGAATGACAGCAACCTTTACTCTGTCTTCCTGGATCTAAAACCTTGGAATCTTCTTAAGACCAAGATAAACAATGACTTACCCATATTAATGCTCTAAGATAGAGATGTAAATCTCCCAAGCCTACGCCTGCATTTACAGGGCTCTCAAGGCAAAGAGCAGAAGTATGACTTGGTTTGGGGTTATACGATTTTAGAGATTAGGGTTTAAGCCAGATTCCTAAAATGGAAGGGCTCCAGACAGGAAGAGACACACAACACATTTCTTTTATAAACTGACTTCAGCTATCAAAAAAATAAAAAATAAAAGCGACATATACTCCACCCGATTAACACGTCCATTTGTCAAAAAGCCAAATCTTATTGCTCCACATGTGATCATGGGTGCTCCTCTATGGCTCTGCTTTCAGGGTGGGATAAGACAGTGCCACGGGCTGCCCATATGGCCCTGTAATATCTGCTTTCGTCTTCCCCCTTCAGATGATCTTCTTGGATGTTCCTAGAAGTTTAGGTGCTCACGAATTTCTCCTACCCACTCATCTATGTTTAGAGAATGTGAGACTAGAAACACATCACAAAGAACACATCAGATCAACCTCATTCTCCATTCAGCTCCAGATTCCACCTCCAAGGATGGCCACAAGGATGACATGGAGGAAAACTGTGACGGAAACTCTCCAGGGCTTCCCAAGGGTGTGCCCCAAAAGAGGGAGGGAGTGTAATTAGGGACATCAAAAAGTTTTCAGAATCAATAAGTTTGGGAAACTCAGAATGAAACAAAATTAAATAGGTATCTTTACTACAGATTCCAGAGTATTTTATATGAAATAAGCATTGATAACTCCAAAGGATGCCTGTGATACTCAGTATATCCCCAATATATCTTTTTAAAAGCATCACCTCGGACTGTTGTTATTATGAGGAATACCCTCTTGGAAATGCTGTCTAAACCTTTCTTGAACTCATTCTTGTTTGCAAAGTGATCACACCCTGGGGCAAGAAATTCCATGTGTTCCCCATTCTAAAATGTTCTTATATGCACCTTCCAACCTTTTTTTTTTTTTTGCAACCTAGTTGGGAAACTCTTCACAAGCCATCCTCTAGGGGTTTGCTGAATTTATTTATATATTTTGGAGCTTTTGACGAATATGATGTTCCCTGATGCATTAGTGGAATGACAGAGTATGCAACTTGGGCACTAAGTAACGGCTGTCCCCTCCCCCTCCACTCCTTGCCCCAGCCCAGCTCAGCAGTGATAATCTGCATTGCACAGTGTGTTGTCTGGTGGTCTCTGTGCTGCATTGGGAGAAATCTGTAAAGACGATGTTCAGCAAGTGTCAAATGATCTTCTCCTACATTGGTGCTCAAGTGATAACTCCCTCTGCCCAAAGAGACCTGATGAAATACCTACGCTTTCTCAGTTTTAGCACAGTCCACATTTCTATGAAAACATTATTTTAAGGGGAATGTCTTGAGTCCCGACTTTTTGGATCGTCTTACCAGCCCCATGCACGGTTGCTTTTCCCACGGAGCCAGTTGTCTGGGGGTGGGGCTGGGACTGTCCTGACTCATGGAGAAGAGCCTTCCGAATGTCTGATGTTGGCCAGAGAGCAGAGAGCCATCCAAACAGGCGACGGACAGACTCGGGCTGTGAGAGCTCTGCGACTCTAGTGGAATGACTTCTTCTACACCCAGAAGAGGAGCACCCAGCTCAGAGGACATGCATACAAGCAAAAGGGAAAAAATAAAGGCATCTTCTGTGCTAAACTGAGGAAACTGAGATTCAAAGTCAGTAAAGCTCTATCACAGGTAAATGATGAGGTGTGGTTCCGAGCCAAGTGAGAGCTTTAATTTCAAGTCAGTTGCTCTTTCTACTCTAACTGCAATCGGTTACCCAAGGGACATGGGTAGG
Source organism: Mesoplodon bidens (assembly GCF_964165515.1). Taxonomy (NCBI): domain Eukaryota; kingdom Metazoa; phylum Chordata; class Mammalia; order Artiodactyla; family Ziphiidae; genus Mesoplodon; species Mesoplodon bidens. Next base: position 139,431,989 of record NC_138161.1, read on the forward strand.
GGGATACCGCATCAAAGCTCTGACCTCCTGAGGTCCAAATTGCAGCCAGAAGTGTCCTATTGCCTCCATGGTGGGCTGTGGCTATTCTAGTAGGGAAGGATACTATTCCTGCATTTCCAGGGAGAATACCCCAGGTTTTCTATGCGGTACTGAATGCCCTGCATGGCATACCTGGATTCCTACCTCCCATGTTTTTCCAGTAGTGTGTAATATGGTTGGCCCCCCAGTAACAACTGTTCATGTTCTCGAACCTGGCAGTGAAGGTGGGCTCCTGGCTGCCCCACCCTTGCCCCTCTCCCGGAGTCAACCTACAGATGCTCTGGGAGTGATCTGGGCCTTTCAACATGTAATCTTGGCCATGCTTCTACCTAGTCCCTAGTTATTGATGTACCAAGTGTCAGTTGCCCCCCAAGTGTCAGGTCACTCTTGGAAATACCTTGGCTACAAACACAGTGGCTTAGGCATGGATCAAGACCTTGTCTATGATTCCACTGAAGAATCAGACCTCTGTGTGATTTCCAGGTCAACAGATAGATGCTGCTCCATTAAGCAAACATCTTAAGAATGTACCCCATCTCCATTTTAACATCCTTTAAAATGATGACAAAAATCTATCATTTTCCAAAGACATTGAACGTTCCTTTCAATACAGTATCTTCGAAATGGGACTTCCCTGGGAAGGCCTAAGGGGTTTTGCTATCCCCACAGGAACACAGATGCAATTACAAGGGACTAATCATTTTCTAGCTATTGAGTTGAGATGCTCTTGTAAGAACTGTTTGAGATGTTCTTTGCTATTAATCATGTATTTCAACTTTAAGAAATACAAAAATATTTTAAAAGAGCTCACTTCACTGGAGCACCTGTTTTGTGCTATACTTTCACATGTCATCTTGTCCAATCCTCAGGATACCCTATCATGCTCAACATCTGGCCAGAAAACTGAGTTTCAGACACCCTAAACAACTTCTCACAGCTAGAGAGTGATAGAGCTGGGACGGGAAATTGGGTCTACCAAAGCCCAGGGTCCAGGCATCTTTCCTACCCCATGCCTCCTCTCCTCTACATTTCACAGCACAGGGGAATTATTTTCTCCTCTTTTCCTGCATGGGGAGATGAAGTTGGTTTACACAGTATTTTTAGATTTATGCATTCTAACTGAGGTTACCTGTATTAGCTTGAAAAACTAAGAAGGAAGGGACACATGGGTCTATTTATTATTGACCTTCAAACACAGAAAAAAGAATTCTTTAAGTGCTACCGGTAAAAATCATAGAAGCCAGAGGAAGGCATTTCCCTTTAAAGTGAGGCATATTTTACATTCTTTCCTACTGTTAAACTTCAACCAACATGATGTGCTATTTGAGCCTGCCATGCAGAATAGCGATATGTATCATAATTGCAGCTCTCCGTGTGAGCTATGTATCAGAAACCTTAATGTAATTGCCAGACTGAATCTTAATTCATCTCTGAGAGAAGCTTATCACTTTGGGGGTGTTGTATCACCTGCTTTTAAATCACACACAACTATAGCCACAATGATCTATTTAGTCTTCAACGTTTTAAATGTTGCTGCCTGTGTCTACATTAATTTCCATCTGTCAGCCAGTTCAGACAAAACACTGGTCAACTGTAGGGCAAGTTTAGGGCCCTCCCTGTGCTATGTCCTTACCTCTGTCTTTTTCCTCCCAGTCCATCCTTCTCTACACATATGTCAGAGTGAGCTTCTTAAAACACAAAACTGCCTGGGCCACACCCTGCACAAAAGCCTTGAATGACTCCCCATCATCAACAGGACACAAAACCTCTCACCATCCAGCCATCACTTGCCCCTATCCCCCCATCTCACACCTCTACCATCTTCAAGCAGAAGCAGAATTAAAGACAACACCAGAAGTAGTTAACATTGGGCTAAAAATTGCCAGAGGGAGCCAGGTCTGCCTGTTGCCTCTAAGGGACTGGGGATATTCTGGATGTGAACCACAAACTGGACAACCTCTCTTAGAACACAGAAAGAAAGGACAAAAAGGTAAAAGTCAAGATGGAGAAAATGATAAATACAGATGACTACAATCATCAAACACATACATAACTTGTATTCCATAAGAAAACACCAGTATAGTATACACTATAGAAGCAACAAATAAAGATATAAAAAAAGAGAACATTTCCTGAGCCCAAAAATGACCTAAGAGGATCATTTCATTACAAAGAAAAAGTTCCTCCAAGAAACTCACTCTTAGTAACCTGAGAAAATTTGGATTTGAAAGGACAAAATATGGTCTAAGAAGTACCTGAACAAAAAATTATGAAAAAAGTTTGCTGCCAAGGAAATAGGGTCAGGTGTCCTCAGACTTCTCCTTTGGTTCACTAACTGCCAGTCCCAGATCTATCAAGTTGTGAGGAACAAAGTTGTTGAGACCCAACAGAGGAACAGGAGTCACGTTGTCCTTCATGTATGAAGGAAGTGGAAAGATTACCTTTGGTCCATAAAGTTTCAGAAAGCCTGACCCTGATGTGAACTTCTTGGGGGAGACGGTATTGAAGTACATCTATGGGAATGAACTCAGTCCAATCAAATCAATGGAAGTAAAATTAAGAGCTCAGGCATACGGTATAAAATGACTGTCAGTGCTGAAAACAGTTAAACACAGGATCCAAACATTGCTTTGAATCGGGCTAAAAAATTGCAAATGCCAAAACTTCTTGGAGTCAAAGATACAAAATATAGGGCTCCCTATATTTTGAGAGTCCGCCTGTCGATGCAGGGGACACGGGTTCGTGCCCTGGTCTGGGAAGATCCCACGTGCCGCGGAGCAGCTAGGCCCGTGAACCATGGCTGCTGAGCCTGTGCATCCGGAGCCTGTGCTCCGCAACAGGAGAGGCCACAACAGTGAGAGGCCCGCGTACCGCAAAAAAAAAAAAAAAAAAAGATACAAAATATAAAATCGGCATCTAGAAAAGCATCGCCAGCTCCAGCCTCCTGCAGGCTGGTTCAGGACCCCTCCTCCCAGCCTCTGAGCTTCCCTCTGGCACAGCACTTAACCCCACACTTGGTTCATGTTTGTTGCTTTACTGGTAGAAAGTGAGCCCCTAAGAGCAGGGGCTATTTTATTTGTGACCCCACCACTCCGCCCTGCCATGTGGCATATAGTTTGTAATTGTGAATGTTTGCTGAAGGGATGAATGAGGAAAAACATGGTGTCCCTTCATTATACCCCGGGCAACCTTCCCTAAGGACTTGATCTCTGATTCTCGGAAGGACTTCAGTGAGGGTTTCGTGGCACATGCATCTAATACTTCCTCTGATCATCAGTGGAGCTTCCCTCAATGTCTCCCTAAAAAAATGCAGTGGGGTGCCCCTTACACGGCGAGCCCCACAGTGGCTGTATAGAGTGCAAGTGCGGAGGCCCACGGAATGCTGTGGTTCTCTCCAGCACTCTGGAGTCTGTTATGCCACTCCCGAGAGGCAAAGATGGTAACTGAGGCTCCCAGGGGTTGTGTGACATTCCCAAGTGTACATCATGAGGGATGCATGGGAGCTGACTGTGGCTCTCTGGCTGTGAAGTCCCCGCCCTGGCCCTTGTCTGGAAACCTGTGTTAGAGACAATCACATTATGACACACAGGACTTTTATCTCCTGAATGTCAGCAGGCCAAACCTGGCATCTGTCCCACAGTGAACTTGTGTTCACTGTACATTAGGCAGCTGAGGTTACCAGGAGAACATGGCGTCCCCTTGATGAATGGCGTCAGGGTTGCATTTACATGAAAGCGGGCTTCCTAGGCGTGATAAGGGGCTGAGCGATGCATCACTTGCTGTGCCGGCGTGCACAAGTCAGAAGTGATGAATAGGGTTGCAAGACAAGGGGCTCAGAACAGTGCCGAGCTTCAACACACCAGGCTCAGCTGATGTGGTGCCCGATTAGGGGTTCCAGAGCGCCAACCCGCTCAAGACCCAGTCATTCATATACCCTTCTGCTTGTCAACAACTGACTGAGCACCTTGTCTGAGCCAGTGCTTGCCAGATGCTGCAGATAGAGAAGGAAGGTGTGGTCCTTCCCTACCATCCAATAATGAGAGCATAGATTATTGAGCATTTACTGTGTACCAGACACTACACGTGCCTGGTCTCCTTGAATCTTCACCACTTCCCTATGAGGTAGGTATAATCCTCTTTTAAAGAATGGGAAAACTAAGACCAAGAAGGATTAACTAACCATCCCAAGTCAGAGCTAATTAGGAAAAAAAACCTGGGTTGGAGCTCAGGTCCACTGACTCCAGGAGTCCTTGCTAGTAGTTATTCTGCAATGATGCAGACAACGGTAGCTATGGGTTGTATCAGACATTCTTCATGCTTTGACTATCTTTATTCTCATGACAACTTCATGAGGAAGATGTTATTTTCCCAACTTTTCAAATGAGGAAACCAGAGTTCAAAGAAGTTAAGACATATGACCAAGGACACACAGCTTGTTAAGGTGTTGGAAACTATATGCTGGTATCACAAATTCTTCCAAGAGCCTCACAGGGCTGCCAAGGGAGTGGCCAGGAGAGGTGTTTACCAGCCTTTGGTCTACAAAGTGGGTGAATCTGAATAAACACTCTCACCAGTTGTGACCCTTATATCTTACACAGTGGTAGGGATCTGGTTTTGATAACATACTGTCACCACAGGGGAGGTTGGGGGATCTCTCTGTGCTAGTTTTACTTTTATAAATCTGTAATTCGTTCAAAAGAAAAGGGTTTTTTTTTTTTTTTTTTTTTTTTTTTTTTTTTTTGCGGTACGTGGGCGTCACACTGTTGTGGCCTCTCCCATTGCGGAGCACAGGCTCCAGACGCGCAGGCCCAGCGGCCACGGCCCACGGGCCCGGCCGCTCCGCGGCATGTGGGATCTTCCTGGACCGGGGCACGAACCCGTGTCCCCTGCATTGGCAGGCGGACTCTCAACCACTGCGCCACCAGGGAAGCCCAGAAAAGGGTTTTTTTAAGTGATAGGAATCAATTCAATTTGACAAACACTAAACATTCAAATTGGGATCAACTCTTTGCTGCTGTCAGGGGAAACTGACATGGCCACTCAGTTTCTAGGATCACAAGTTTTTAGATATAAGATTCACATTTCCTATAATGTGATGACTTCATGTTCTAACCCTAACTGTGGAAACACTATCTACTCTTCCTGCTGAGAATTTAATTATGCATTGTGTCTGCATTTCTGATTCTCTCATGTGTTAATCTCACATGATCCACTCAGCCCATCCCCTTTTCCCGACAAGGTCCCTGGGCTGGACATCTTCCACTTCCCCTCCAGGTGGACCTTCCCTTCTCTGACCAGCTGTGTGCTCTGGGAGACAATGGACCATATCAGTGAGCTCCCGTGACCACCCACTTGTGGTTGGGTTCAGAAATCGGGGCTGCTGCAGGGATTGAGGAAAGGAAGAGAGAGGTTGGGGTATTTACTGCCCCAGGAATCTCCCCTTAGCTTCCTGCAATGTGGCCTAGTTCCTCCACTGAAAGGAAAGTCACAACTTTTAGGAGACCCTCCCTTCCCAGCTTTATTTTCAGGTTCCGTAATAAGTCCCGCCTCACGCCGGGGGCGGGGGCGGTGGGGGGGGGGTCGTTTGTTGTCACGTGCTCCACCACGTCTAGACCAGGGTACCACACTATCTCTTGTCGTTCCCAACATCCTGCCCACACTTTTGTAAATAACCCCTATATTAGCCTTTCTTCAAACTACCTAATTTGAATGTGCCAGCTGTTTCCTGCCAGGATGCTGTCTGATGCCATCTTAGAGAGCAGAAACCATATTTAATGCATTGTTTCATTACCTACGGTATCAACCATAGCGCAGAGTCAGGCCCACAGTGGGGGGGGGGGGAATTACCTGATTGGATATCTCCTCACTCATTCAAGAGTTGGACTAGTGGCAAATTTATTTAAATTGATTTTTTTTTCGCTAATGAAATTCTATTTTAATTGGGAGAGCTCAATGTTTCCTAATCTATTTTGGGGACACGGATCTCTTAAAAAAATCTGATGATCTATATAGATCTTCAACCTAGAAAAACATACAAATGTATGTTTTTGCAAATATTTGCATAAATTTTCAGGCAGTCCATAAACCACAGGCCAAGAATCCCTGCAATGTATCCATTATTTATTAAAGCAAAGATCCTATTGCAATGTGAGTTCTTGCTTTCTAATTCTGAGACACAGTCAATTCTAAATGCTTTACTATTATTACTGTGTTATTATTATTATTATTATTATTATTAAAATGGGGATGGCACTTGGATTTACAAGTCAGTGTGGTATTCCCAGGATCTGGGATGAAGCTCGAAAATTCTAAACTCTTATAAACAACAGAAGAGAAAAATAAAAACAGAAAGACTTAGATAGCCCTTACTCTGTACCTGGTACTGTCCTAACTGCTTTATAAATATTGACTCATTTAATGCTCACAATGACCCAATAGTCAGTCCTATTCTTATCCCCCAAGTCTTCTCAAGCCCTTGATATTAGCCTGGCTCCTTCCATTCGTAAGTGTCAGGGAAATCACTTCTTTTTGTTTAATATTTTAATTTTATTGGAGTATAGTTGATTTACAATGTTGTGTTAGTTTCAGGTGTACAGTAAAGTGAATCAGTTATACATATACATGTATCCATTCTTTTTTGGATTCTTTTCCCATACAGGCCATTACAAAGTACTGAGTAGAGTTCCCTGTGCTACACAGTAGGTCCTTATTAGTTACCTATAATAATGTATATATGTCAATCCCAATCTTCCAATTTATCCCTCCCCCCACCACCCCCTTGTAACCATAAGTTTATTTTCTGCATCTGTAACTCTTGACTAGGAAATTGGACTCAGGTGGGACCTGAGAGCCATGATTCCTGACAGCCCACTCATCCTACTTCCATAGACCCCTGCCCTCAGCACTGTCATTCCACTCAGCCATCTGCGTTATGGTCGCCTGTTTGTGCACTGCCCCTGCCAACACACCAGTGGTTTTCAACATCTTTCCCATGGTGATGCGCTTGATCCAGAACTGCAGCATGTTACTAACAATAATTAAACCTACTGTGTTTTGAAACCTTCCTATGTACAGGACTAACCACATTGTAAGAGTTTTATAGCATTGCACCTTAGTGAATTCTCATGACAATTCTCTCACTGGAGTGTTACTATTCCCATGTTACAGATGAGGAAGCAGAGGCTTAGAGAGGTTTAGCAGTTTGGACCAGGTCAAGGGACTAATAAGTCCTGGACCTGGGATCTGAACCCTGGCAGCTTTCCCCAGATGATTACTGCCTTCCGGGTTTGAGATAATATTGGGGGACACTCCCATATATCCCAGCCTGCTGACCCTAACATCGCCCCGATTTCCCCCACTCAAGAGTGCATCCTGGTATGCAAATGAAGAAGAGTGACACTCTCATGATAACCTGGAACCTGCTCTGAATTTTTTGAACTCAACAATTTGAAAATGGCATTATTTTAATCATTGCCAGGAAAATAGCACTTGCACCTCCTGACATATGCCAGCCTACTTGTGTATCTGCACAAAATGTCAGGGATCCACTACTTTGGGCAGGATCCAGATATGACCATTTCTGTGTCCCCAGCACAGCTGAGGCCCTCGTCATTTAAATGAAAGCAGGCAAGGGTGCATGAATGAATGAAGTTGGAAAGGATGACCCTCAAGTCTTAAAGGTCAGGTAATAAAAAAATTGCAAAAGGATTGGAAGGAGAAGCAAGTGATGGAGAGAGCATACTAGCCTGTTCCTCCTCTTATGGCACCTAATATCCCTTCCTGATCCTCTAACCCATCTGCCTGCCCATCCTTGTGAAACTCAGAGAGTATCGCAAGCAAACTCACCTCAATCCCTCACCTAGGGCTGAACTTTGGATAGTTCCTTTACCTTCTTATGCTAATGGAAACCCAGAAGTCCCTAGGGCACTCAAACAGGACTTTCTAGCGGTAGACGCTAATTTTTTGCAGCTCAGAGAAGTGGGAAGGTGCCTTTTGGATCCTCACTGCCACTCCCAAACCCCGTCGCTGCCTTCCTCGTTCAAAACTGTCAGCGCTTTTGAAGCATATCATCACACTGCTGTCATCTGCCAAATCCCCAGTCACCCTGTGCCCTGCCATTCACCAATGACTTCAGACCTGCCTCCCTGTCTTCATGTGGGGGGACGTGAACATCAATGGCAATGGTCTGTCCATAATCATGACCTCTGAGTTCCCTGACCTCCTTGACCCAATCTTTTTCCTCCTCCCACCTCAGGCACCCAGTCCTAAGGTCATACAGCATCACCAATCACGGAACCAGCTACAAAATTTCTATTTAGCACCCATTACTGACCATCACCTCCCATCCCTCCTGCTCATTCACTCTGGCATAAATGCACTAACAGTTTTTGACCACCCCCCACAGGGCCCTGCATTGACCCCACTGACCCTGCCACTTTGTTGCTGTCAACCATGTCCCGGTGTCTTTATTTCCATCCTTATTCTGCTTAGAGTCCACTGTCCAGCAGTTTAATCCCTCTTTCACAAACCTGTCTAACTGCCTTGGTTCTCTCTCCTTCTTTCTCTCCTCCCTTACTCCAATCCCAGTTTAACCCAAGTACCCCCTTTCTCAGATTCTGCACTGTGTAAATATGTTTAGAGAAGATCAAGTAAATAGTTCTAGCTCAGCCTATGCGTATGAGTCCAAATTTCCAGTGAGTGGTCAGCACCATGGACAGTGCTACAACATTTTCCCCAGGAAATTCACTCTCACTCCCCATCTGATGATTTCACACCTTCCCTTCTCTACTTAAAACTCCAACACTCTCTCCCCCTCCTAACTCTCAGCCGTTAACTGTGCCTCATATTTCATAAAGAAAACAGATGAAATCAAGGAACTACCTCATATTCCCACTCCCAATTTCTCTGGCTTACTGGCATCTGTTCTCACATACTCTGCCTTCCCTCCTTTCGCAGTAGCAACTTCCCCGCTCCTAAGGTCAAGCCCTCTCTGTAGACCTCAGACATGTCCCTCTTGCCCGCTCAATGCCCTCTGTCTCCCAAACAGTCAACTTCATTCTCACCATAAACATGCCTTGACATTGACTCTCTGAAAACACCCTACAATTCCACTCCCCCCTTCAGTCTCTGCCCCATTTCCATGTGCCTGTTCATGCAACCCTTCTCAAAAGAGTTGACAATACTCATGGTTCTCACTTCTCTCCCCTCAACATCCCTCAACCCACTCCAGTTGGTCTCTGTCCCCCCGGCTCCACTGAGGCCACTCCTCCACGGTCACAAGTCACCTCTGTCCTGCTAAATCTAATAGTCGGTTCTCGGGCCTCACCTTGTCCAGCCTCAGAGAAGATCACACTGAATCACTGTGTCCTCTAGGTCTCTGCGTCACCACATTCTCTCGGGCTTCCTCCTACCTCGTGGCTGCTGTCCCCTGTCTCCTTGGCTGAGTCCCCTCTCCTGGCCTCAGTGTTGGCCAAGGGCTTGGTCATTGGCCCTTGGCCCTCCTCTCTATGTTCACTCGCTTCCCACATGTTTTCATCCTGCAGGAAACTTTACCTCCTCCTGTAGGCTGATGATGCCACCATTTCATCCCCAGGCCTGAGTTTTCCCCTGAGCTTCACACCTGAATATTCAATTGCCAACTCTGCCAGCATCTCCACTTGGATGTCTCATGGGCATCTCGACATGCTCAGAACTAGACTCCTGACTGTCTCTCCCAAACCTGTTCCTTGCCCAGTCTTCCCCAGCCAGTTATTGGTACCACTATCCACTCAGCTGATCAGGCCAAACCCTGGGGAGTCATCCTCAACTCCTCTTTTCATGCTGCCTGCACATCTCATTCATCAGTAAGGCCTGTGGCTCCACCCTCAAAACTTTCCACAAATTCATCCCTTTCTTACCATCTCCTACTACTTTTACCATAGTGCAAGTCACTAGCATCCCTTGCCTGGGCTACTGCAGTAGAGAGCATCTGGTCTCCCTACTTTCATCACTGTCCATATCGGTTCAACTCCTCTGTAGCAGTCTGCTTACAACCCTGGCAGTTTTGTACGGTAATATTAAATAAAGATTAGCTGTAATGAGGCCCTCCCTGATTTGACCCTGGCTTTCCTCTCCATCTCATTGTCCAGCCATCCCCAGATATGAACAGGCTTATTTTTCAATATCCTGAACAAGTTTTTACCCAGGGTCTTTGCATGTGCTGTTCCTTCTGCCTGGGATGTTATACCCTCTGTCTTTTCACAGTTGGTATCTTAGCCTTCAATTTTCAGCTCAAGTGCCATTTCCTTAGAGAAGCCCTCCCTGACTATTCACTCCTGGTATCTCTCTTATTTATTTTCTCTATAACACTTAACAAACACTTATAATGCACTTACCACGCTCTAGGCACTGCTTTAAGTGTGTTACAAATATCAACACACTTAAACCTCATGCTAGTCACATGCTATTAGTTTTATTATTATCCCTCTTTAACAGATGAAGAAACTGAAGCACAGAGAAATTAAGTTACTTGCCCAAGGTCCTATTATCTGGCATATGTCACGGCCAGGATTAGCACTCAGGTGAAGACATTGGGGTGTATGCCTTCCAGGGGTCCTTCTTGGTGAGGGACAACGCTAAAGAGAAGCCACTAGTGTAAGAGTGAAGTGATCTGATGTGCCCTACGTTAGGAGTAGAAGGTGCTCTAAGACCCACTGTGTGACCTTAAAGGAGCTTACCTCTCTCGGAGGGTCCATAACCATGACTGTTTTGCCAGCCTTGACATACATGGGTGGATGACCTGGAAGCTTACCTCAGGTGTTGTAGGTACTACTAATACCACCACCCCTGTGACTACTAATACTGCTTATAATATGATGATGACAATATCTGGAACTTTTGGTTGATGTCTCCTGCTGTGGCCCTGTGCCTCATAGGCTCATAGGCTCATCTAATTCCCACAACTGCCCTTAAAGACTATCCTCATTTTATAGAAAAGACAAGTGAGACTCAGAGAGGTTAACAAAATGACCCAAAGTCACACAGCCAAGAATTGGTCAAGCTAGATTTTGAAACAAAAATCTAATCTCTCTTCCCCTACCACCTTCCTCCAGCAGTTCCTACCGTTCTATTTACTTCTTAGCACTTATCACCCTCCTACCTACTTATTAGATTTTTTCATTGCCTCCCTCTCCCCACTGCAATGTGACTGCACAAGGGCAGGGGTCCTTGTTTACTTTGTCCGCTCTCATATCCCACGTGTCCTATAACAGTGCCTGGCATACAGAAGGCACTCAGCAATGCACTGCCTGAGTGACTGACTTCCACCCAGGGCCCCTTTGGTACCGTGTCCCCCATCTGTGAGGCTCATGAACTGACTGGCTCTCCAACCTCTACGACAAGGATGGGCAAACTACCTCCCACTGGCCATACCCAGCCCGTGGCCTGATTTTGTACAGCCCATCAGCTACGAATGGTATTTGCATTTTTAAAGCGTTGTAAAAGAAGAAGAGAAAGAGGAAGAGGATGAAGAAGAAAAAGAGGAGAAGAAAAGGCAGCAGCAGCAACAGCAATCAGCAACAAGGAATATCGAATCACTAGGTTGTGTTACAGGAACTAACATAGGAACAAGGGTTGTAGGTCAATTACTCTTCAAAGACAAACAAACAAACTCATAAGGAAAAGAGATCAGATTTGTGGCTACCAGAGGCAGGGGGTGAGGGGAGAGGGAATAGGATGAAGGTGGTCAAAAGGTACAAACTTCCAGTTATAAGATAAAAATAAGTACTAGGGATGTAATGTACAACGTGATAAATACATTAACACTCCTGTATGTTACATATGAAAGTTGTTAAGAGAGGAAATCTGAGTTCTCATCACAAGGAGAAAAAAAGTTTTTTCTGTTTCTTTAATTTTGTATCCATATAAGATGATGGATGTTCAGTAAACTTATTGTGGTCATCATTAAAAAATAGAAAGAATATGCGACAGACCTATGGGCCACCAAGGCTAAAACATCTGGCCTGTTACAGAAAAAGTGTGTGGACCCCTGCACTAGGAGACCAAAGTGACTGGTGTGTGTACCTGTCCCTCTGGGGCGCTCTGGAGAGCATGCTGTGCCCACTGCTTTGTCACTCTTCAGACAGACACCGTCCCCCCATGATCCCGAGTGGTGCACACTCTTCCTGCACCATTAATTCATGTTTCCACCCCCTTGGGGAGATAATGTGGTACAGGGCAGCATGCTCAAGAGGGCTCTTCATGAGAATTTCCTAGGAATCCATTTCTTGGGAGTAAATGCCTTCTTTATTATCTAATAAAATAGTTATATTGTGAATCAGGAGTCCATGATTCAGCTACCGTGATCCCATGAGCAGGAACGGCCACGCCTTGCCACGCCTTGCCACGTGGTTTCTGATGTGGACCCAACATTCTGCCCCTCACATCCATGCACTGTGTTTTGCTGGCTTTGAAGTTAAGAGGGGCCATCCAGGCTTGCCTCCTCATACACGCCAGCCCTGCACAGCTAATAGATTCATCCTGTTAAGGGTGCATTGACAGGCTCGTGCAGTGGGGAGAGGCATCCTCCAGCTGCAAAACCTGCACTGAAGACTGGCGCGCCCCCATGAAAATCAGCATTATAGTCACACCTAAGCACGTCTGAGGGGTGTGTGAGAAGTGTCCTCTGCAGCACAGGTCCCCAACCACCGGGATCTAATGCCTGATGATCTGAGGTTGATGTAATGATAATAGAAATAAAGTGCACAATAATGTAATGCTCTTGAATCATCCCCAAACCATTGCCCCCCCACCCAGTCCTCAGAAGAATTGTCTTCCACGAACACGGTCCCTGGTGCCAAAAAGGCTGGGGAGCTGCTGCTCTGCAGGACAACAGGAGAGAGAACCACGCGGAGGCGACCCGTGCTCAGTTTCGCTCTGCCCCTGATTGGATCAGAACTATAACTAATGACCCCCATTACGGTTGTGTTTTTACCCCCTCTAAAGTTGGTGTTAACTTCAAACAGCAGACGTGTGTGTTTTCTCACCGATTCATTTTCTCAGGAGGGAAGGTGAGATGAGCTGCAGGATTCCTGCGCTTGCCCCCTGGTGCTGGCTGTGCCGTCCTCGTCCTAAATGCCCAGGCCTCACGCTTCCGGGGGGGAGCTGCAGAGCTGAGCCTTCCCCTGCTGGGGACAGTGCTCCCCCGAGAGGAATTCTCCAGCCCCGAAGGGAAGAGCACCCCCACTGGGAGCGCTTCCAAGTCCAGAAGGGAAACCCTGAAGGCACCCATTTTAGGTACCAGCAAATCGAGGCTACAGGAGCTTCCTTCCACTCAGCACCCAGGTGGCAGCGGAGGACTCCAAAGGCAATGCTCTCTCTGAGACACAGGAGGCTGCTGCTCACGCATTCCAGCAATCACTGTGCTCTAACTTGTGGCTTACATGAACCCGGCATTTACTATGTGCTGGCTGGTGTACACCCACTACTTCACTGAACTGTGTCTTGTCTGCACATCTCACCCACGTCTCTGGGGTAACGGGAGGGAGCAAGGCTTCTCCCTCCTTCTACTCCTCAATGTCTAGCGCTAGGCATGCTCACATCACCTCCACCCCCCCACCCCACCCCCTGCCAAAGCCTGCTTTTCCCCACCTGTATCACAGAGCTCCAGCAGGGAAAGGATGAAGGTGTCATGAGGCCAAGTAGGCAGATCCCTTGACCTAGAGTCTGCCCACGACAACTCCCATGACGGCTAACTGCCCTGGAAAGGAGCTCATTGAAGAGGTGGTTAGGGTTTAGGGAGAGGCAGCAGAGACCAGTCTTCTATAAACCACACTTATCACCGCCCCTTCTCCTTTCAGTGAAAATTTTACTACCAACCACAGAGGTCCAATGCTTTTAGCTCCTCAAAGACTTTTCACAGTCATAGATTTGTTGAGCAGAGCAGCTCTGGGACAGGAGGGGAAGGTGGGATTATGGCCATTTTACAATGGGAAAAATCAAAGAGGTAAAATGACCTGTCCAAAGTCACAAAGAGAGCTCAGGGCACGCCACAGTGCTCATTGCTAATGACTGATTGACCCCGGGTTGACTTGATTATGGGATTCTGCTGAGTGGAAGCCATGGAGCCATAGCACGTCTTTTCTGCTCCCCATCCAGGAGGAAGCCGTACGGAGAGATAGGCAGTGGGGAGGGGAAGGAACGTGAGCATGACCTGTGGAAACTCTGAGCTGTGACACCCTCACTTCCTGAGCCAGCTTCTGACCCCTTCCGGCCCTGGAACTAGTGGGGGGCTGGGTCTTCTCTCTCCCTCCCTTATGCCTTCCTTGGCTCCCACCCACCTGTTCCCACCAGCCTCTGGGGTTGCTTCTCCACCTTTAGCCCCAGAACTCCTGCCCCGTGTCCTAGGAATGCAGGGGCACCACCAGAGGAATTGTTAGCAAATGAAGTGATGATAATAACTGCACCACCGCTTACAAAGCCTCTTCCCTACTCCAGACGTGACATCTATTTCTGTCTTAGGATCCTGAGAATGCATTGTCCGTAGTCTAAAGATGAGGAACCTAAGCCTCGAAGAGGTTAAGTCACTTGCCAGTATCTGAATTCAAACCTAGGGGTATCTGAAATTGAACTCATGCCCCCCTGTGCAAACCTCCCAACAGAACTCATTCTGAGGCCCAATACACCCCCATCCTTTTACCTGGCTCGACTTCCCTGACAGGGCCCAGATTGCTCCACTGAATTATGTCCACTTTGCCTCTTCTAACCATTGTCGATTCAGAAAAAAACCCATAGTGTCCTCCCCGGACCTCAGCACTGCCTGATCCTCCAGAGCATTCAGCTTTGAAACAACCTCAGAAAGTCCTAGCAGTGATGAGTCCACAGGACGGCTTATGGCTCTTCCATGGAATTGGGAAGATTCTCCATCATTCCCCTTGCCCAGAGAGCCCATTCTTTTATTTAGTTCTTTTTTGTCTTTCAATTCCAGCGTATGTCTTGTATTAGTCAGCTCAGGCTGCCATAACAAGACTGGGTGGCTTAAACAACAGAAATGTGCTCTCTTATAGGTCTGGAGTCTAGAAGTCCGGGACCAAGGCATTAGCAGGTTTGGTTTCTTCTCAGGCTAATCTCCTTGGCTTGCAGATGCACATCCTTTTGCTGTATCCCCACATGGCCGTCCCTCTGTCTGTGCCCTAATCTCCTCTTCTTATAAGGACACCAGTCACATTGGATTACAGCCCACCCATATGACCTCATTTCACCTTCATTACCAACTTAAAGGTCCAATCTCCTAATACAGTCTAAGTCCGAGGTACTGGGGGTTAGGACTTCAACAGTTCAGCTGATAACATAGCCTAAGAAGGAAGCAGTTAGCAGCAGGACATCCCAATTACAAGGTTTCCTAGAGGCAAAGGGACCAAATGGGAGGAATATGGAACCCAGTTAGGAGAACAGAGTCCCAGGCCTGACTCTGCCCCGAGCTCCCTTTGTGACTTTGGGCAAGTTGCTTCACCTCCATGATTTTCCCACTTGTAACATGGGCAGTTCTCCACTTCCCCCTCCTGTCCCAGAGCTGCTCTGCTCATCCTATAAATCTATGACTATGAAAGCTCTTTAAGGAGCTAGAAGCATCGGACCTATGTGGTTGATAATAAACTTTCCAAAAAGGAGAGGGGCGGTGATAAGTGTGGTTTACAGAAAGCTGATCTCTGCTGCCCCTGCCTATACCCTAACCAGAGACCCAGCTCTTCAATGAGCACCCTTCCAGGAGAGTTAGCGGTCATGGGAGTTGTCATGGGCAGACTCCAGGTCAAGGGATCTGCCTTATAACATCTTCATCATTTCCCTGATGGAGGTACCGCTAATTGTGTTACAGGTGAGGAAAGGCAGGATTTGTGGGGAGGGATGTGTGGAGGTGGGGCAAGCATGAAGAACCTCAGCTGTCTGATTCTAGAGCCTGTGCTCTTGGCCCCCTGCTGAACTGAGCCCTGGTTACCGGCACTGAGGGCACTGAGCTGTGTAAGACACAACTCCACCTTCAAGGATGCCCCAGGCTGCAGAGGCCACCCCGATGTAATGCCCAGTACAGAAGAATCGGATTAAGCAAGAATTACTCTTCATCATGCAGTGGCACAGGAATACTCACCAAGGGAGCAGGGACACCTGAGCGGAGCTTTGAGGTCTGAGAAGGAAGCAGGCTGAGAAAGGCATTTCAGACATAGGAAGAGCATAGTGTACTCAGGACCATCCTAGTAACACCGTTCCCCTGCCTGCGTGGGACTCTGGGGTGGGAGGAAGAAGAGGGGTCAGGAGTACAGCAGAAATGCCAGAAGACAGACCGAAAGCAAATAGCACCCAGGTTCCCAAAGGGGCAAAACGGTCGATGCTGGAAAACCAGATGAAAGCACTCCGCACACTTGACGGTGGTAGATTAAATGGGGGGGCGGGGTTGAGTGAGGACTTAGCAGAGGGTTCAACCACAGCTAAAAGAAAGCTACCTGAGCACAAACACACCAACCCACACTCTCTTCCGATAGGGCAGGAGGTTGGAAGGAGTTGGTGTTTCCCAAGGCTGCGTCTGGTCCTCCAGGGATGAACTTAAGTGGTAAAGGGACCCGGTGATGAATGAGACTGACTCACAAAGGGCTTGGATCAGAGTAGGACAAAGTGAGGGGCCCAAGGTGCAAAATTTAAGGAGGCGCTCCCTTCTGGCATTGGTGCAAGTGCACGGCCATCCCTGGGACCAAGTGCCTTCTTAATTACACGCGCAGGAGTTGCACTGACCTCACCTGACTCTTGGCCCCGCTGGAAGGGAGAAAGTCAGTCTCTTTTCAGTTTGGATCAAATCCTTCTGTTTGCTCTCTGTCTCTAAACCTGGCTGCCCTTTCTCTGGCTTTGAGTGGGCCTCATGCTTACAGCCTCCTGCAGGCCACAGCGTCTGGCTAGAATTTAATACTATTGCCCTGATTTCACCATATTTACTTTCACAGATATTAGTTTCCATTCGTGGTCAAAATAGAAAGTTTCCTTGAAAAATAAATTGGAGTAAAAAAAAGTAAGTTCCTCTGAAGATAACTATTAAGTCAATAATAGAGCAGGGCATCTGCGGATGGGGAAATCTCATGGGGTGGGGATTGTGGGACCGCAGCTGGCAAACACCAGGATTTCCCACTCAGCTGTTCCTCAGATGGAATGGGTAGTCTTCCAGAGGCAAGGAAAGCTCACGTCCCGGCATTAAGCGCCAACACACCGGACACTCCGTCCACCGAAGAAGCCACAACTGCCCAGGACAGGGGAACGCAGGCTTCCGGTCCAGCGGTGACACTGGGTTTACATCTCCCATGCAAATGCTGCAGGAAGCTGGCTGCTTCCAGAACTTCTCAGCATAACCACTGCGACTGCTGTCAGTCACTTTAGCAAGCTTCTCCACGCAAAAGATTGCTGATCAAAGCTGGCAGGCTACTTTTCCTTTCCTGAAGAGTGAGAGCCTCTGAACCAGTGACTGTTCACTGAGAACGGTACAATGGAAACAGATTCTCGGTAAAGGTTTCTTTAATGTTTCAACGCATCTCTTGGGGAATGACACCCCGGTGACCAAAGAGGGTATGGCTGTGGTGCCATCCCTTGAAAGAACCCCAAACACAAAAGCCTTCGTCCCAGGCGGCCCTGCCAAGGTGCAGAGATCAGAAAGGGACAAGCTGGCTCGGGGAGAAAAATCTAATCAGAAGCAGGGACTTTTCCTGCCTGCCCTTTGCGGACGACCTTCTGTTCACATTTCCCTGCTCTGTCCCTGCGCCACTGGGAGTGAAGAATGAGCTCTCTTTCCAGCCTGGTGAGCAGAGGAAGGGGTGAGGTTCCGGGAGATATGTGACCCCTGACCCCTCAAAAGAAGCAAGGGATGAGGCTGCCTGTCATTCATGACTTTATACCTTTGAATGCTGTAAACACACACACAGAGAAAAGCAATGTATGTTTTAGGGAAATGCTGTGCACCCCACTACAGAGTCCTGTAAGTGGGAAGATAAAGACAGAATCAGACAGAATCACAGAAAGAAAATAAATAGGCTCAAGGACCTACTGTATAGCCCAGGGAACTCTACTAAATATTCTGTAATAACCTATATGGGAAAATAATCTGAAAAAGAATGGATATATGAATATGTATACCTGAATCATTTTGCTATACACCTGAAACTAACACAACATTGTAAATCAACTATACTCCAATATAAAATAAAAAAATTAAAACAAAAGAAAAGAAATAGGCTTAGGGGCTGAAGAACGGGGTGCAGCTCCCAGATCCACCTCTCACTTGCTCAGAGCATGTGATTTCGGATGAGCCTTGCAACTCTTGGAGCCTCGGTTTCCTCAACTGTAAAATGGGCTGGTGCTTCCTCCCTTCCGGGAACAACTGATATCATCATCAGAAAGCATACTGGAAATGAAGATGTGGTAGCCAAACCAGCCAACACTTTTCCTTATTATAAAGAAGGAAAACAAATAGTATCCAGGCGCAGGAGTGGGTCTGGGAAAGTCAAGGTGTAAGTCCCATCAGGGCAGGAGAGGGGAGACTGCAGCTGCTCTCACCAAGAGGGTTCCAGTGATGGCTCCTGGAAAAGTGGGCATCAGATGCTAACCACATTAATGATGGATAAACTGTGGGCAGAGGGTGAAGGTCTTCGTGCAGCCAGGATGGTGAAAACAATATCAACCCATTTGTTTGTCATTCATCATTTGCTTTCATCCAACAAATACTTGAGTGGCACACCTACCGTGTGCCAGGCACCAGGAATAGAAATGATAGACGTATGATATCCTGCCTCCAAGATCCTTAGAATCCAGTGGCCATTTGAAGGCATGAACTCACTTGAATGCACAAGCTCTGCCGTGGAATTTGGACAAATCTTATTGTAAGAGTTATTATCATTTTGTCTAAGACTGTCCCTTTATTCTCCCAACACAAAATTTATTGAGCAGCTTGGGCTGGGGGATGTAACTTTAGAGATTAGCCTCACGCAAGTCTGTTCCCCAGAGCTTACAGGCTAGTGATGGAGACAAACAGAAGAGAGAGAAGACAGGATGCTACATGATGTGGGTCATGACAGACGCAGGGGGTAGTAGGAGCGCCATGGGGCAGACCTATCCCCGCCCACAGGTGAGGACAGGTCTAGTGGGGAGATTCCTTAGCAAAGAACCAACAGATGCAAACTTCTAAAGTTGAGCAGTTCAACAGAGCTGGGGATGGGGCAGGAGGAGTGGGGAGCACAGCCACTGGGTTGGGAACTCCTAAGGCGAAGAAGAATGACATGAGATCTGCCAGGGAGAGGGTGTTTGGACCAGGCTTGTGGTCAGGGGCAAGGAATCTGGGCTTTATCCTGAAGGCCAGCAAGGAGACTTGGTTGGACTATCAACATCTGCTCAGAGGCAGCTGTAAGTAACTTCAGGCCATCACCGGTCCCCAGAGCATCCCATGTTCACTGGCCTGACCTTCCACAGTTATCCCATGCAACTGGTACCTTCCTAGGATTGCAAATAACGTCCCACATTTCCTGTCACTGATTCATGCATGATACACACACACACAAACACACACACACACACACTCAATTGCTTCATTCATTTTATTTTTAAAATTAATCTTTTAATCTGAGTCCTGCACTACCACCAATGAGTGACATAATTTTGCATAATCTATCCATCCAACCACCCTCTGCCTTACAGTCCTGATCGGCAAAACAGGAATGGTCACACCCAGCTTAACTTGGAGGGTTATTATGAAGGGAAATAAGATATTTTTTCAGGAAACTTTGAAACATTTAACCCCAGGTTAATGGAATTATGTGACTGAAACTCTTATAACCACAGCTCCATTCTCACCTGTGTGAATGATGCAGCAATGTGGGTTAGAATCAGGGCACCAGAATGGCATGGCCCTGAAATGGGATCTTGGGTGAATGCAGTGTGAGAACCACTGGCCATGCTGACTGGGGGGCAGCTCCCACTAGCAGCTGGAATGAAGCCCCGAGAGCCTGTATCACTGAGGGAGAGAGTCGGGGTCTGCACCCAGTCCACAGGCTCTCTTTGGCTGGACCCCCAGGTTCACAGGGTCTCAATAGGCCACTGAGAAACACAGTTGGGGTGCTGTTGGATGTTCTGAATTTGATGTCAGGTGGCCTACTGATGTGCCAGGGAGCCAGCCCTCCAGAAAACAAAAGCAAAAATCTCAATCTGTGGCGTTGGCTGATTTCCACAGTGTAAAAACTCCAAACTTGGCCAATTTCAAGCCACCAGTGGTTTAAGAATTGGCTCCCCAAATTCCAGAATATTTAACAATTGGTTCCCCCAAGCTGGCAGAACCGGCTCCAGCAGAACACTGAGGCAGTCATCAGAAGGATGGAGTTGGCATCTCAAGGCGTCTCCAGAAAATTACCATCAACAGATTATGAGCCATTTTCTGTGATAGGCATTTGCACTTCACTTTGTTTAAATGAAAATCAGCCTAAGGGATCTTTTATGGTATGTTTTTCTCCTGTTCTGTCTCCAAAGTTATGTTTGCAAAGAGAGCTTTCTACCGTGCCTTTTCCATAGCATCAGTAAGTAGGGATCAGCCCAGAGCCCTAAAGGGGCAGACAGTCCCCTTTCTCTCACCGTGCTTCCTGAGTCAGACGTGCAATCTTAGCTCAAGTTCATCTTGCCTTTGCTTAGAACCCAGCACTTCCCCAGGTCTGTATGCGTCCATGAGAAGCCAGAGGTGAGAGTGATCACAGTCCTGAGATTCATCTGTATTTGACAGAGGGATGAATAACTCCCACTTACTGAGTTTACAAAGGAAATCATGGCATTGTGTATAATATACAGTATGTGGTTGTCTGCATCTCCACCACTTTCTCCTTGAAATTTCCCCATGAAGATGCACTCCTATGACTTATAAGGCTCCTTAAAAATGTATATGTTTAAAAATGTATATGTTACACCAAGAAACTTAGAGGAAAATAATTATTTAGAGTGTAGTGAAAAAGACACTTTTAATATTTGGTCCTCTCCCTGTTACTGCACATCATCTGTGATTTCAAAAGCAAACCAAGCTTCCAAAATACAGGTGGTCCTGAAATTGCTTAGAAGATAAGCCATTAAAGGAATCTTTCTCTTTTCTTTGCCACCCCTCATAGAACAGAAATGAAAATCCCATCAAGATGGTGTTTTCTCTTCTTCTTGAGCAGGAAATCAAAGCAGATTCTATTTTGAAGAAAGACACTGGATTCAACAAACTAAAGAATTCCTTCCATTTCTTTCATTAGCGTTTTGAGCTAAGCCTTGCCAGTGACACTCTGCATCTTTACTCCTATGCTTTGCACACACTATTGTATTGTGAGGATGTGGAGAAAAGGGAACCCTTGTACACTGTTGGTGACAATGTAAATTGGTGCAGCCACTGTGGAAAACACTATGGAGGTTCCTCTAAAACACTAAAAGTACAAGTACCATATGACCCAGCAATACCACTCCTGGGTATATATCTGAAAAAACAAAAACATTAATTCAAAAAGCTACATGCACCCCAGTGTTCATAGCAGCACTATTTACAATAGCCAAGATATGGAAGCAACCCCATTAACAGTTAAATAGATAAAGATGTGTGTGTGTGTATACATAATGGAATACTACTCAGCCATAAAAAAGAATGAAATTTTGTCATTTGCAGCAACATGGATGGACTTGGAGGGCACTATGCTAAGTGAAATAAGTCAGACAGAGAAAGACAAATACTGTATGATATCACGTATATGTGGAATCTAAAAAGCACAACAAACTAGTGAATATAACAAAAAAGAAGTAGATTCACAGATATAGAGAACAAAGTAGTGGTGACCAGTGGGGAGAGGGAGGTGAGCAACATAGGGGTAGGGGAGTCAGAGGGACAAACTATTAGGTATAAAATAAGCTATAAGTACTTTTGTAAAACACAGGGAATATAGCCAATATGCTACAATAGCTATAAATGGAGTATAACCTTTAAAAATTGTGCATCACTTTATTGTACACCTGTAACTTATATAATATTGTACAGCTACGACACTTCAATTTAAAAAAAAAGACACATTAAAAAAAGAGCGCAGGCCTTAGGGTCAGACTTTGAGTTTGAAGCCCAATTTGGCATCCCATGAGCTGTGTGGCTTTGGGCAAGTCACTTGCACTCTCTAAACCTTAGTTTCCTCAGCTGTAGAGGAACGTTCCAGGGCCGTTCTAAGGATCAAATAAATGAGTCAGTGCATATAGAGCCCTTAGCACAGTGGCTGCTGGTGCAGAGCAGGCACTCCATAAATGCTGCTGCTGCTTCTGTCTAGCTGCTCCATTACATGTACCTTGTCTTTCAACTATACTTTGACTGCTTGAAGGGATGGGCCATTTTTCTCGTCTCGTAGATCCCAGGAACACACCGAGTATAGCGCTAAGGAAGGTCTTGCAGACCGAGGTGTTGTTGAATCAGGATGTGGAGGCAAGAAGAAAGAGAGCTGGGCCCAGGTAAGAAGGAAGCCCTGGGGGAGGGAAGAGGGTGTCTCCTCTGTGGAGATGGTGGCACTTTGCTTAGCTGAGACATCCCAGACCTAAGCAAGAACCCTGCTCCTTCACCATGTGGCTTCAGACTGGTCTCATGGTAGCCTCTGCTGAAGGGACCTCCCCAGGTCCCTGGTGACTCAAGTTTCCACTAAGGAGGTCACCTCTCTGACTTGGCTAACAAAGATGGGGTCTTTCTGAGCCACATCCGTGAGCTCGTCACCATGGACTGGGGGGATCTGGCCAGAGGAGATGAACAGTGAAACACAATCTCAGATGGAGAGGGCAGGGCAAGAAGAATTGATGCATGGAGCAGGACAGGGACTGTGTTTGTGGGGATGGTGGTAAATGTAAAGCATCAAAAGGAAGATGTCCTCCCTGGGCACAGGCTACTTCAGACTGTCCACTAGAATCACTGTCCCTCCTTGAAGCAATGAGCTCAAAAAGAAAGCCCATGAGATGGGGAGCATAGAGTGATACATGCTAAGACTTGACTGTGCAGCTTCATCTCCTGAGGACAATAGGAGAATGGGGTTGAGGAACCTAGGACCCCTCTGGAGCACAGTCAGAAACTGGACAATGGTTCTGTCCCACTAGTCTGCTTTCCTTTCCTGGGATCCGATTGTAAGTCCTATCCTGGTCTGGGGGTTAACAGGGGAGCAAGAGGAGAAACCATTATTACTGTCTGGCTGGGAAGCAGGGCTTGCAGGTGGGCAGCCAGAGTCAGCCTAGAGGTTGAGGGGCAGCAGAGAGAGCTCAGGACTGAGAGTTAGAAAGTCGAGCCCTTACTCCCTGAATGATTGAAGTCAATGAACCTTGAAGAACCTTGGCTTTCCTATATCTACAATAGAAATCATTATCATCATCATCATCATCATCATCATCATCATCATCATCATCCCAGTGACTGCAGCAACGTATTTACCTTCCAATGGAATTATTTTAGACCGTTCATAGTTAGCTTTTTAATTCTTCTCTAATAATAAAGAACAAATAAAAACATTTGGAGGAATAGCAAAATGAAAATCCCCGATCTTAGAATCAAAGTTCTCTCTTCTCTACAGAAGTGTAGGAATTAAGTTCTTAATTCAATAACATGGTGTCCCATCGTGTTTAATGGTTACATTTCCCTTTTTGCTTATTGCCGAGATATTACTGTGCAAATATGCTCTGAGGTTACTCTTGAAAAATGGCCCATTTCCCAGTCTTTTGCGTTTGCTGCATTAATGGTCAGGAGTGCGCAGCTCTTTAAGGAAGATGTTGATCATCTTAACATCCATTGGGAATTCAAGAAGTTCATCCTGATTAAGAAGCCCAAGGAAGCACAGATCCATGTACCATGCTTTTCAAAATAAAAGGATTGATAAATTCAAGGCAAAACCTGAGTACTAAGGTGGAAGTACTCTGATATTTGCAGCTTTCAAGATGAGTGGTGATAGTGACTTGAAATTGTCAGCCCTTTAACATAAAGAAATATTTTAGCAAATCTGGGCATAAAATTGGCATACAGAAGTCTGAGAATCATGGTTCTGGGAAAGCCGATGAGGGTCAACATGACAATGGAGTTGGTGGGATGATTGTGATCAAATGGTCAAACTGGGAGGAAATCTAGAAAGCTTTAATGATTTCCCTTTAATTACTGCAGAGGAAAATGAGCCCCAGAGAAAAGCACGGTTTCCCTAGGTCCCTTGGGCGTTGACTACAAAGTTAGAACTGGAGCGCATGGCCTCATGATGAGTCACATGAAACCCAAATCCTCACTGTCCCTTTTGCTCTAGGCTGATTCTTCAGTTCCTGTCTCTGTGCTGCCTTGAAATACTTCTTCTGGAAATAGAGGGTCTTTCCACCAACCTGGGAACTTCCTCGGTTCCTTCAGAATTCTCCCAGCCCTTCTGAAGAGCTGCATGGGTCCCAGCGCTTTAATAGAACACAGCCACCAGGGGGACTTCCCTGAAGTCCAACAGCCTTGGAAAGACCAAGAAGTCTACAGAAAAGGCTCATGCCCTCACCACAACCATCGCTGGCCTCCAGAGGTAGCAGGAAGGAGCCTGTCCACCCGTTTCCACCTGAGCCAGAGCCAAATATCCCCTTGGTCAGGCAGGAGCACTTCTCCCAGTGAGAGCAAACCAAGGCTCCTGAGGGCACAGGTCCAGCGAAGGCTTCCCCCAAGCATGAGTTCCAGATTTTCTCGGGAAGCCGTCAGAGCTGACCTGCCAGGAGGTGATGTGATCTTTCTCAGAAACACCTGGATTTCTGGGAGAGCAGAGAGCTCACCGCTGGGGCCAGCAAGCTCACTGGGGCCATGGTGCAGGTGGTCTTCTCATGTTCCATTTGGGCAAGGAAGAGACAGGAGTCATTTCCATATGTAGTGTACTGAGACCCAAGAAAGATCCACAGGTCCAGAACTAATGCCCTTAGCTATGAACCACAGTGCCTGGGATTCTACCATAGGATTTCCACCTGTCCCCATCTCTTGTGTTCAAATCTGGGCTTTACCACTTCACAGCTGCCTGGCTTGAGCAAATTATTGGACCCCTCTGAGGCCCACGTTCCTTACCTTTAAAATGGGATCATGATCCCCAGCTCAGAGAGCTGTCCCCAGGATGAGAGACTATAAGGGGAGCTCTCCCTGGCACCCAGCAGGAGAACAACAAATGTCAGTCCCTTCCTTTCCCTTTGGCTGCAGGGCTTCCCTTTCTGGGCACATCTTCTACAGTATGTCCAAAGAGGGAATGTAGTGAGTCTGTTCAGATGCGTGCTCCCTGCAAGAAGAGATGGGACTCCTAGCTGCAGGGGCAGCACTGGGCCAACAGGAGAGAGAAATGCCTGGAAAAGGGAGTCTGGAGAGAGGGGGGGTTGGGGGTGTGTGTGGCTTAGCCCCAAGGCCACTGCCACTGCCCAGGTTCCATTGGCTTCAGGACTCCCTAAAGAGCTTTCTCCCTAAGGCTTGAGCAAGTATGATGGAGACTTTGATCTCTAAATAATTGCACATAATATGGTATTAAGCGCCGAGATTTAAAACTTTAAAGAGCAAGGATAGTTTATGACAAACATACTCCAATTTCCCCACGTGAGCTAAGACTGAAGGTTTGAGATGGCCCATGTCAACTCCCTGACTTGTTGATATGGTGGTTCTACCTGTATGTGCATAATTACTGGAAGAGTCAATGTTAAAATTTCAGAAGATTTTCTGAAATTTCTGAAATAAATTTATAAATAAATTTCTGAAATAAAATTTCAGAAGATTTTCCCATCTGGAAAATCCATTTCTATATTTTCTGGAGAGGAACACCCGATGCCTGGTATACAACACCCTCCCGCCCTTCTCGCACGGCTCCCTTATCTGCCCTTCACTGCACTGGCACAGCGGCTGGGTGGGAACAGTGGGCTGGGCTCAGTCTGAGGTCCCCTACTGCTACTGGCTGTCTCTCCTCAGGGAAGTCCCCTAAATTTTTTGAACTTCTGTTTTCTTAGCTATCAAACTGGGAGATGGACACCTATGTCCCTGCAGTCTTGTGAGGATTAAAAGAATGAGGAGAAAAAAAAAAAATCATGTCATTAATCCCCAGTAGAATGGTGAATCCTTTCCTCTCGGGGTAACAAGGGAGAAGCCTTAGAGAGTGTTCTGGCTCCTGCATCTTCCCTTGGGTTCCACTCCAAGGTGAAGAGGTGAGGAACCAAACCCTGCCCTGCCCTTGGACTGCAGTGATGCTGACTGAAGGGGGTGTCACTGGCTAATGAGACAAGCAGGGAAGTTTCCTGCTGGTGGGTTTAGATACAGGTGTACTCAGAATGTTCTTGGAAACCTGGAGAGGTGGATATGCAGATGTCTGCTCCCAGAGCCCCTGCTTAAAGGACCGGGTGAGTCTGACATTTCAGTGCCTGGGAACCCCACCCCTGAAAACTGGCCCTACAAGACGCTTCCCTGGAGCTGTCCTTGGATGTCACAGAACAACAGGGACACCAGGAGCTCCTCCTGTCTGAAGGAGGGAGACTTGGGAAGAGCTAGGGGAAGAGGGCAGATCCAGGGGAAGAGCCGCCTCCTGGTGTTAGAGGAAAAGGGTGGGGAAGACTCTGATAAGAGGGTGGAGACTCAAAACTAAAGAGCGCAAAGGGCAGCCTACTATTGGGGAGCCAGGGCAGGATGTGGGGACCCTCCAAGCAGATGCCATCACCAAGGACCACATCGTTCTGGAAGTTCCCTGTGGGCCGTGCAGAAATTCTAGTGTGTTCTTGTCTGTCTTTTCCCAGCTGTCCTAGCACTCAGTGAAAGAATCCATCCAGATTGCTAGTCCTCTCAGAGAGTTCTTCTCATCAATGCCCGACAGTGAGAATGTGTGAAAAAGGAGACGTCACATCCTTAATTGAATGACCATTTCCAAAGGGAGTCCCCACTCAGATGCTCCCCCTGCTTACAGCTTAACCAGAGTGTCGGGGAAAAATACTCCACACTTGACTTAGCATAAAATAGCACACAGGTGCAGTTATAACACCATTTTGGGGAAGCATAAGGTAAAATGATCATGCGTTTATACTTCTTAATTCTATTTTTCATGACGGTGTTCGAAAAATCTATTGTGAAATTTTGCTCTCTTGCTTTTATGAAGATTCATTTTGCACGTGGCCTTTCTTCTGTATAAATTATGTGTAACGAACAAGGGCCTTGCGCACTGTCCACCATCATGTGTGGGTTTGGGAAGACTTAACTGACCCTCCCATCTCCTTGTGGGCCATCCTGGAGAGGGACCTTGTTTTCTAGAATTCCAGGCAGAAACTGGCATGTGGACACAGGGGAGGAGACGGAATGCTGGGACGCGTGAGGCCAGGCCTCCTGCCTCTTCTCACGTGTCAGGGAAGCTGCCCTCTGGGGGGACAGGCGGTGGGCATCCAGCCTGCAGGGTCCAGGAGGAGTACTGAGACACAATTCTGGGCTCACTTGGCCAGTGCGAAGAAAGCCCTTTCGGATCAATCCGCCCCTTCCTGGGAGAATTCCGGCAGGCTCTGGGGAGGTTTCCTGGACTTGGCTCTCTGGAAGAAGCACATTCTAGGGACGATGTGGGTCCCAGTGGGGACCTCTCTCTGGAGCAGAAATGGGTCTGGTCATCTATCACTCAGAGAATCTATGCATCTGCAAGCTGTGTTGCTCAGGGTTGGACCGTATTAAAAGAAAGAAAGGGTGGAGGCTCTGCAGACCGGATCTGACACGGTAAGGCAGCCTCAAATGCCTGCCCTACACGTGGCCATTTGAAAAAGCAGGAACCCCACTGGCCCTCCCCAGGGGAGTGACCGTATTCTGCAGGTGCTCTGCAGGTGACACCAGGCCCACCACCTTGGTCCCCACAGACTGAGCAGGGGGTTGGAGGCTTACACTGAAGGAGATTGGACTCAGGGACCACCACCTCTTAGGTCACCGAGCATGACCTGTGCTCCAAGGGGACCCTATGTGTGCACAGCAGCAAACGGACCCAGAGCTGCCCTTTCTCAGGGGTGGTAGTACAGATGCCAGGGGATAACGGGAAAGCAGGTCCTGTCCCAGGACACAGAGCTGCAATGTCAGGTGTCTATAAGGCCTGCTACATTGTCTAGTGTTGGGCTAGTGGGAGGCCAGGGTGCCAGGGGTCTGATCGAACAGCATCCACACTGACTGCCTTTCCTGGGGAAAGCACTTGCCTCGTGGAAGGAGCCCAGCACAGGGTAGATGCTCAGTCAATGTTTGTCTGATGAATGACTCTGTGAAATCTGCCTGGTGTAGATGCCGGGAGTCAGCAGTCAAACCTTTCACTGCTGCTCTGAGGAGGGGAGAGGATTGACGCTCAGTTGCTTGGGAGAAAAGTCATGTGTTCTCTCCTTCACTGAGGGACCCCGGGCCCAGAAGAGGAGGAACGGAGGTTACCGTCCATGACTAGCTATGACTAAAATGACCAAAATGTGTGTCACGTGTGGGCCCTTTAAATGTTAGGGTTGAGAGAGTTTCGAGCTGTCTTAGGATACGACGCCTTCATTCCTGGAACTCTGTTAGTACGAGGAATGAACCTTGACAAAAACCCGATGTTCAACCAGGGTCGGTCATGAGCATGGTTATTAACAGGCACCTGAATGCACTTTGTCAGGAACTTTAGTGAAATAGCTAAGTCAGAGGGACCAAATATTTAAAGGTGATGCATCTTAAGAGGGGTGAATTTAAAGAAATAAGCCTCTGAATAAACTTGGTACTTCCCTCACTCATTCTTAACTGCTATTAGTCACTGTTTCACCTAAACCTGGAGCTTTCTCAAGACTTGAATAGAACACTTCTTTCTAAGCCACCCCGAGTCCTTGCCCTGGATGAGATTCCTTCCATGTTACCACCAGAAATTCAGGTTTTGCCTTTAGTGTTCTGTTTCAGCAACAGCTTCTTCTTTTCATCCTGGCTTTGGGTTTTTCCTGAATTATGAACAGCGACTCTTTCTGGGGTCCATCAAGGGGTATTTGGTATGAGATAGAATTATTACACTTTGCACAGTTGCTGAGGATGTGAAGTCAGCCCAAAGAACTCTGCTCTACTGTGAAGTCAGCAGGCTTGGGGTGGGAAGCAAGAAAAGAGGGGGCTCCTCTCAGCTGGACATTGCTTAGTTGGCAACAAAGAAAGAATCCTGGGTCTTTTCTCATATTGTGCTGGGAACAGAATAGAAATGTCTGCTGCTGGTAGCTCTCATTTGGAGAACAATGACTTTCCAAGTGTGGGTGGTATACTACAGTGAGTTTCTCTCTTTCTCCCGTGCCCCTAGCTCGCTGCTCTGTAAAGAAGAGGGCAGGAGGGAGGGACTGTCTCTGGAAGAATCCAGGTTAGCCTTTGAAGGCGGCCATAGAACCGGTCAGCAGGAGGAAAGATATCCTTAACAACCATACAAGAGTGAATGCTGCAAGTCGGCAATATTCTGATTAAAGTTGTACAAGTCCTTCCATTCCGGCTAAAATGACCAGCCTTTCTGTGAACAAGTATCTCCTTGTTCCCTGATAAGAGCAAGGTGAAGATAAAGTTCTGATCCGCTTCCGCAGTTCCCGATACTGTCTCCATCCATCATGCTCCGGTTCCCTGAAGATCAGAACACCACAGTTTTTCAAGTACTGGCAGGTACTTTGTTCTCTGTTGTTGCACGGCCCTGGTATTGTGAAGCCTTTTTTCTCGTCTTTATCTTCCCTCCCCAACTAGTTCAAACACTCCTTGAGAGCCCAACTGGGACTGAGTACACAGTAGGTGCTCTATAAAGGCCTGTCCCATTGGGTGTGATTCTCCAAGAATTTAGCAAAGCCATGGAAAACAAGAGAAAAGAATATCTCCCCCACCCCCTCCAGAACATTGCTTTGTTTTTTATTTTTGACAATCTAGACATGGTTGAGCATACTTCCTGGTTCAGACTGAATTTGATATCTTGTGACTAGGATTCTGAGATCACAGCTAACACGCTTTCTCCAAAAGGACCCTAAAAAATACATGAATGCATAACTCACTTCTCTAGGCTGCTGATAGAAAGATAAGCGTACAGTCTCTAACTGACGCTACAAAAAGCCTGTGATGATGGAATTGGAGGCACTATGGCAGGCATGGGAGGTTGAGGAAACACTGTGAATAGAGGCATCCTGTCTCCCCCGAGAGCTCACAGTGGATGGTGTGGCTGACTCTCCTCCAGTCACAGCAGGCCAGCTGTGCACATTCATTCAGTTCTGCAGCAGGGGGCGCGGCAGGCAGTGTGAAGGCAATGCAGAAATTAGCATCCCCTGGCTTGGCTAAATGGACAGACCAGCATCTTGTCAAAAGGAGATTTCTCCAGGCGTTCCATCCAGCTGCTACAGCTACATGAACTGGTTCTGGCCAATGGATTACTACAAGCAAAATGGAGTGGTGTCACTTCTGGGTCAATGCGGTTAAAGCAGTTGTGCCTTTTCCATCATTCCGCTCCCTTCCGTGGCCACATGTTCCAGATGGCACAGCTATAGGATGGAACGAGCCTGAATCCCTGGGCCATCCCCCAGGAGAAAGCACATGTACACTGGCACACAGGAATAGCTTGTGAAATGCAATGACGACCTATATTAATGTTAATATTACTACTACTGTTTGCTGGTCAAGTGATAACGTGGCAACCAAGGTCAGTCTGTGGCCAGCATGAGGCAGTGAAGTCCACTGGGGAGGGTGGGAGATAGAAACTCACACTGACCCCGTGAGTGCTTACTGCATACCAGGAACACTGCCTTGTTGGATTCTTATCAAAATCCTAATGATAAAGGAGATATTAGCTGCTCCATTTTACAAAAAAAAAAAAAAAAAAAACTGGCAGAAGAGCTCAAGGACACGTGACTGGTAGTGTCCAACATGAAGAGGGAAACCCAGGTTTGACCCCTGCACATCTGCTACCGTCTTCCTAACAGGTTCCCTACAATCTTGCCTTTCCCTTTGCCCGCACGAGGGCCTGTAGTGATACATCCTGACCACAAGTGGCATCACAAAAGCTCCCAGGAAAGACTGTCTTGGCAGCCTCTCTAAGAGCACCAAGGACACAAGGTGAGAGCAGAAGGTAATTATCATTGCACTTGGGCCTTGGTGCTATCAGGAAGCATCACTTCAGGGTTTATGGTAGTCTCCCAACTCTCTATAGCAACCTACTGGCCCAAAGATGCCTCTCCTATCTTGTTAGATTGTAAGCCTCACAGCCCACCTCTGTAGTACATATGCAAGAAATTATCCCCAGCCCATGAATAGGACCGTGCCCGTGTCCTCATGCTCAGCCTGGACCCTCAGTGGTATATTGGGCTGCGTGGGAGGCTGCGTAATCAGAAGTACATTTATTAAAGAAAAGGAAAGGAAAACCTTCAGTGACACAGATTCCTACTTTCCTATCACAGGGTCATATTTTCAAGAGAATTTAAGAGGATCTCATAGTTTCTTAGTCTTTAGAGTTTAAAAGTGAATATTGGAAGCAACATTTTAAATCATTTTCTTTCACTTAAGAAAAAGCTGCCCACCTCGATCCCTGCCGGAAGTTAATAAGTGGAGGATGAGGTGCATCGCCTTATGGTGGCAGTTGGTCATTTTAATACCTCAGTACAGTCCACAGACAGCCAAAGGCCGTGAGTGGGGAGCCACTGCCATGTCACAAGAGGGGAGGAGAGAAATAACAGGACAAGGCCCCATGTCAAGTCAAGAAAGGAAATGAGGGGCTTCCCTGGTGGCGCAGTGGTTGAGAGTCCGCCTGCTGATGCAGGGGACACGGGTTGGTGCCCCGGTCCGGGAAGATCCCACATGCCGCGGAGCGGCTGGGCCCGTGAGCCATGGCCGCTGAGCCTGCGCGTCCGGAGCCTGTGCTCCGCAACGGGAGAGGCCACAACAGTGAGAGGCCCGCGTACCGCAAAAAACAAAAACAAAAACAAAAACAAAAACGAAATGTGTTCACGGCAAAAGATGAGAGGAGTTGTTAGGGTAAATAAAGAGAGCTAGGGCTTTCCAGAAAAGACTTCATGGAAGTTGCATGGTTTAAAAATAAAAAGAAATGCAATTTACAGAGGTGGTGATGTGGGATTTTAGAAAGAGTTACTCGGCATGTGTATGCAAGTATGTGTTTCTTTGGGAGACAGGAGGGAAAAACACTTTGTGTAACCTCTCAGGAGGAGGGGTAAAGTCCGACACTGCCAGTCTTTAGACAGGTCTCTGCAACATCTGATTATCAACTGTCAAAAAAATCAGGGGCAAGAGCAGCATGCTACTGCCTTGGCAGCATCTCCCCACAGGCTGGCCCAGAGCCCAAACTGTCCCAGTATCCTCAATCCACATTTTGTTCCTGTGTTCATCTTACCCCTTAACCTGAGACAGCCATTTTCTTAAGCGTTGGCAAATAGATTTCATCTACTGTCAGCACTAATTGAACCTGCAGCATCACACTGAGAGGAATTCATGATAGACATGCTTTAGACAGCTAAAAATGTGCACCTCTCCCCCTCCCTTGAAGATAGGGATGGCCGTGGGACCCAGTTCTTGCCTTTGAGACGGAAGCAGCAATCTGGTGGGTGTAGTGGATTGAATACATCCTCAAAGATATGTCCACATCTAGGACCCTGTGAAGGTGACCTTATTTGGAAAAGGGGTCTTCACTGATGTAACTGAGTAAAGGATCTAGACATGAGACAATCCTGAATTATCCAAGTGGGCCTTAAATCTAATGACAGGTGTCCTTACTAGGACACACCGAGGAGAGGCACATGGGAGAAGAGAAAGCCACGTGAAGATGGATTCAGAGATGAGAGTGATACAGCCACAAGCCAAGGAATGCCTGGAGCCTCCAGAAGCTGAAAGAGGCAAGAAAGGCTTGTCCCCTGGAGACTGGAGGGACCCCAGCCCTATGGACACCTTGACTTCAGACTTCTAGCCTCCAGGCTGTGAGAGAACAAATCTCATTCGTTTTAAGCCACCAAGTTCATGGTAATTTGTTACAACAGCCCTAGGAAACTAATCTAGGGGGACTTCCAGGAGAGCTCCTTAAAAGCTAGCAGTTAGTCTTTCACTCTTTTGTTCATTAAAATGTGCCCAAGGGGAGAAAATTTCTATTGGATGAGATTGTCTGGGCCATGTGTGGACCAGCGGATTCTTGTGTCCTTCTCTGGGCTGTGGCATCTGGCACGCCCCTCACTTGGCTAATTGTCCCAACACGTGACTTTTAATGCTTCAAGTGTTCACATATGATCTCACCTCTAAATATGGCTTGAACCTGTGGTTTAATTCTAGATTTATGATCTGGGCTGGAAAGTGTTTGCTCTTTTCTTTTGGGCATGGCAGTCCAGTGAATTTCACCTCTGCCCCCTGCTCCTGAGTGGGTACTCAACTCCTAATGCTTTTGCATAATATAAAACAGTAATAATTAATAATAATACTTTCAGGAGCACAGAGTCTATAACTCAGTAACTTAGAGCCATCAAATAAGTTATTTGGAAGCCAGATAGGAAAAAAACAGGGGACTTCATGTCTACTATAAAACAGTGAACTACATCCAGAGAGGATTACATATTTTTGAGTATTTTGTAATTGCCTCCAAAGCCAGGGGAATGAATAAAATCTCCAGCAAAAAAAAAAAAAAAAATTTTTTTACTGACTTCAAAATAGTAAGTATGCAGTGTCTGTACATTTCCAAGCAAACCTATTTTGATTGTCATTAATGTCACTTTATAGCTCTTTCTCTCTCTCCCTCAGTCTTGCTGAAGGATTTAACATCAAGTGATTCAACAGTGACAGCTGGAGAGAAATCAGCTTTGAGATTTCTCATTAAAAGTAATGCTGTGTTAGTAGCCAAATACTCAGAAATGTGAAATGTTAAAATTTAATGGTGTGGAAAAGGCTTATTCTAACTTTGCAGATTGTACCATCTTTGTGGAAGTTGGTAGAAAATACCAGTTTGTATTTGTGGAAGGCCAGTGCGGTTATAATAATGACAGGAGTTTGCAGAAGTCAGTATCCACCAAGCTGCAATTCTTCTGTGGTTCACTTTGTGGAGTTCTTGAAACCTCCCATTGGCTCTCACTCTTGCACAGAATAAAGTTTCCCATTGGTCTCTGCTTCTTCTCCCTACACTCTTCACCATTATTGGCCTTTAAGCTGAATAGGCAAATTTATTCAGTTTATATTATCTTCCCAATGCCATTTTCAGAAATAGTCTGCCCAATGTCTTATATCACTGCATTGTGCTACACATTTAGGAAATTCATTTCTCTAAGAGGAATAGCAGGAAATAACGTTTCATTGTATTTTAGACAGAGAACAAAAATATGAGGACTCCCATCCAATGTAATCAAAGCTGCCATTTGCATTTGGGGGAAATAATTACATTCTTTATCTCCTGATCTTAAATCACTTCCTGAAAACCTCCAACACCTGTGACAATGAAAATGTACAACTCCACAAATCAGTCAATGAATCCCATCTGGAAACTTTAATAACAGCACCTTCCAGCCCTGTAATTGCACTGGAATTGAGGACAGTTGGAAGAGGAGGTATGTGAGGGCTCTCTGGCCCACCCCATCTATTTCTCTTCTAGAATTTGAAAGCACACGTGCAACTATGTATCGTTCTGAATAATTTGTGTGGTTTTACCTACATATTTCATATTAGCATGCCTTATCTCCTCAACTTGACTGTAAGCTGCTTAAGGGCACATAGTAAAGGCCGAATAATATTAGCTGCTATGATCATTTTTATAATGCTAGTTATCCCAAGAGAAATAGTAGCCCCTCAGTAACGCTGGGCAAAGAAACCCCTAAGCAGGAAAGCAGAAAGTCCAGATCAGACGGTTGGTATATCTCTCCAGTTTAAGGATGGAGTGGAGAGAGGAAAGGACTGCTGGGCCTGGAGACAGGAAGTCACCCAAACGACTCTGTAATCTTGGATAAGCCACTCAAACCCAAAGTTTGGAGTGGCTTTCACTGAAAGTGCAACCCCCTTCATGTAGTAAACCACCCAAACTTTCTCGGAATTGGCATCTTCATGTATAAAGTGAAGGAAGTAATAAAGTTGCTATTATTACATATGCAATAATATATGTAATAGCAGAGTTGTTATTTATATTAGAAAAAATATACTTAGAGTCCCTGGCACTTTTTAGGTACTCAAAAAGTGTCCATTCATTTGAGATGATAAACTTATAATATTATACCCAATATTAGGGCTGGGAGAAGTCTGAGAGCTCAGCTGGTCCAAACTCCCACCTTATAAATGAAGAAAGCAAGGCTCAGAGAAAGGAGTTGGACCACCCAAGTTTACAGGAACTAGACTATGCAGGGTTAGCGATAGAACCCTTGTGTCCTGCACCCAGATGCTGGCTCTATTTACCTCTGCCTACTGCCCCTCTTATTTCATGCTTCTTCAAACAGAACACCAGGTCCAAGAGGATTAGAACTGTCCCTTCTCTTGTTTTCCCCACAGCATAGCAGACCAGTCCAGACAAGAGACCACAGATCCCTTCTGAGATGAAGCAACTGAATCAAGAGCCTGGATCCACTGGCCAATGTCCACCATGGGCCATATCTATCTCTGGGCATTTTCAAAGGAGGCTTTGATGGATCACCACCTGTACTGAAGCACACATTAGCTAATGACACTAACTGACACGGTCTTGGGTCATGACTCAGAAGACTTCCCACAACCAGTCATCACCAGAAGAAGCCATGGGAAGGGGGGCCAGTCATTCAGCAAAAGAGCAAAATACCAGGAATGTATTCCTGCACAAGACTCTCCCAGCACCCTAGCACCAATATCACAGTCTACCATCAGAGCTTCATCCCTTCCAGCTATGACATTTATCCTCTGGCACATCGCAAAAGCTTTGGGGAGATGTAATGTCCTATAAGCCATTAATGTCAATTGGAATATCAGAAACCTTCTACTGGGAAAGCTGGGAAAGTTCTAAGTAAAACACGATCTTCATTAGATAGCACTGGCTTGAGAGGCAAAGGGGCAGTAGCTCGAAGCAGAATTAGTTATGCCCTGAGCTCTTGGGGGAGCTGGAGACGGTAGGAAACCACGGGCCACCAGATGGAAAATGAGGTTTCGGGAGCAGGAAGGCAGGAGGAAATATGATGCGGTCTGAGAACCCTGAAACTACACTTTGGAGTCATTTGGTAAAATCAAATGACTTTCCCTTAGAACCTATTCCCTGGGAAAGGTGCTTTTGTGTTTCCAAGAAGCTGACTAAATTGTCAACCAGCGTCCTTAAATGTCCTCATCTACCCATTGTGGTCTATCTCCTAGGAGAGCAGCTTGACACAACTGCACAAGCATTAGACACAAGAGCCCATCGCAGACAAATCAACGGCAACCTACTCACCCACAGTGTGGGTGCCAGCTTGTAGCTCTATTGCTTCCAAGTCCTAAAGCTAATTTACAGGGTTTCGAGCAGCTGTCGCTGCCCTTGGAAAACACATAGCACTAAAGAGACACAGATGTTTGTCACTGATCACGAACAGTCCCTGTCCCCCAGGTGTTCTCTTCCAGCCACTCACCTTTCCTCTCCCATTTCTGCAGAAATCTGAGTATAGCGTGACCAATACTCATAACCAGGAGACCAAGCAACATGTCCGAACACTTTCTGAGAATTGAGGGTGTCTGTAGCTGAAGTGGAATACTATTAATAATCATGCCAAGGCTTGATGCTAATTATTGTGTAAGGCAGAAAAGGCATGTCACTCGCCCTCCATCAGCTGACACTTTCAGGAATGGAATAGTTGTAAACAGCCCGCCGGTTCTGCCCATTCTCTGGAGTCACTGGTCTTCCACATCCATACCCACTGTCTCTGTTAGCAGGAGATATGTAAGATCTAAAAAATTTTTCATGTTTGACATTTGGCTTGAGGGCACTGGGGAGCACAGTCAAGCATGCTGGAGCACCAAAATAAGGGGTGGGGCCACATGACAAGACAGTTTCAGAGACTGTCCTCCCTGCATGGTTGTAATTCATGGAGAAACTTCAGAACAAAATGCAATGCTGCAAGTTCTGTGTATTCCATTAATATTCTCTCTACCATGGTTGCTCCCAAACCCAAAGACCCTTTATATGTGAGGAGCTATAGTCTGGTATTGGGAGGGGGACAGAACTAATTGGAAAGGGATAGAGAAATTGAGCTCATAAAATCTTTGTGAAAGTCTCTTGTAGGGTTGAAGACACCATTTGCCACCTATAATGTGGTGGCCTCATGCAGTCAATAAAATCTGCTTAAGTTTCTAGAATCTGTCTGGGTCTTAACTGAAGGCACTCCAAGGCCTCAAGAGGGCATTGATAGTCCCATGGGTCCCGGCAATGACTCTGAAGTCCTGGTTGCAGTCAAATCATTGATGTATTAGAACACCGTTCATGCAAAGTTAGTATGCTACACATGAAACTTGCCACAAGGAAAAGACAGTATGCTGACGAGGACCTCAGAACATGGCCAATTTCCATATTCAAAGGGAGATTCTTGACAATATAACTTGGGGACACAGACCTTGTTGGGGGCGTAGCTTTTTTCTGCTTTTTTCCAATGTTTGTTGCCATTGCTGTCCCAGACTGAAGGATATAGTATTAATACTGCAAAGCACTTTAGCCGCTTAATTTTGGCACTTATGATGCTGCCTTTATAATTTAGAAAAAGAGTTTTCAGGGCTGAACAGTTCATTTGCTAATATGTTTTTCCTTTCTTCCCCACAGAGGCTCTTGCACTATTTGAAATAAAAATTCATTTCCTTGAATACATGGAATTGATGCTAATTAAAATGCCTGTGAGAGTTAGAGGAATCAGCCAGCCCCAGGAAAATAGAAGGTCAATTTTATTTTTCAAAGGGCATGGGGAGAAATTAAAATACCCTTAATTCAAGTCATAGATTTCGTAGAGTTTGAAGAGATTGTACAGCTCCTCTAGGAAAGTAAGAGAAAGTGTATGGACTCTGAAGTCAGATAGACGTGGGTTTGATGCTTGACTCTGACTCTGCCTGAGTCTGTGACCTTGGACAAGGTCCTCCGCTCCCCACCCCACTGGATTAGGAAGAGGTTTAAAGTGTGACTGTCAAGTTCATGTAGCAGGTGATTCTGCTCTATCTTGGTGCTGGGGGGTAGGACCTGGTGTCTCTCTTATACTAAGAATATTAGCGATGGAAAAGGCAGTCAAAGCTCTGTTAATTGTTTGAATTTCTCCTATGGAACAAATGGGCTGGTTTCAGAAGGAACTGTACCCTCTCAGGGGTGAAGCCATTTACTATAGATCCCCCCTGGGGAGTGTCTCCAACAATTAAGCCCCTCCCAGATTCCCTTCTTGGGTTCTTGCCCTATCTGGACACTTGGTACTTTTTTTTTTTTTTTTTTAAATGGCTGCATTGGGTCTTTGTTGCGATGTGCGGGCTTCTCATTGCGGTGACTTCTGTAGTTGCGGAGCACGAGCTCTAGGCACGTGGGCTCAGTAGTTGTGGCTCGAAGGCTCTAGGGCACAGGCTCAGTAGCTGTGGCACACGGTCTTAGTTGCTCCATGGCGTGTGGGATCTTCCTGGACCAGGGCTTGAACCTGTGTCCCCTGCATTGGCAGGCAGATTCTTAACCACTGCGCCACCAGGGAAGCCCTATTGGTACTTTTATTTGCTCCTTGTTCTTATTATTGACTTGACTTTGAATCAACTCACTTTACTGAGTTATCCTTGTCTTAAGATATTATTACTTCCATCTGAGAAATAGTTTGACATATTCATTTCATGTGTTTTAATATCCAGTGAAATCAGTGCAGAACTATAAATCAGCCATGTTCATCCTGCACCATTCCAAATCCTTTTGCACACTGCTCGTTAGGAAATACTTCTCGAGGGGAGAGTGAGCGTGGAAGATTGCCATGGTTTCTTCACAGCCCATCTTTAAAATGACCAGATCTATGCCCCTCTACCACACCCCGTGGATGCAGAGTCAGAGCCCACCCTGCACTCTGAGGACCCTCAGTCATTGGCCTTGGGACACTGAAACTCAACACCCAAGAATATGAAATGTGCACAATCCAGAGGGATCGGAGGGAACTTTACTGGACTCCATTATTTGAGGATAAGAGAGAAGGAGGCCAGAAGTGGGCCAGGGGGCCAGTGGGAGAGAGATTAAAAGACTGAAAACTGACAAGGAGGAAGGCAGAGAGGACACCTTCAGGCCAAGGAGGGTGTGGACTGGAGCTGGGCCCCCTCCGGGCTGGATGGCCTGGCACCATTATTTATTACTTCAACTGTCACTTAGTGACTTTATAAGTAGACTCTGGCTTAAGTAATAATAATATCTGTGAAATAACGGTTCAGGGAGCAACACAGAGGGCAATGCCCATGCTCCCCTCACCTGAGGAAGCCTGGCTGGGCCATGGTTGAAGGAGTCAGGTAGCAGAATGGGCCTGTAGCCTGGCCTTTATTCATTCTCCCTCTCTCTCTGTCTCTGTCTCTCTCTCCAGTTCTGTAGCTCCCATCTGAACACCTTGGGCAACAAAGGGCTTCAATCCTCCCAGGAGTCCAGATGGTGCAGACACACGGTGGAGAAGAACAGATGGAGCTGGTGGCCTCCAGAAGAGCAGAGTGGTGCCCACCCCCCACCCTGTTCCTGGTCCTTGGCCCCCTGACCAGATGGCTCAGAGAATGTCCACCCACCAGGCAGCACCCAACTCACCCCTCCCAGGGGATGGTCAGAGACACAGCATGGGGCCGAGTGGGGACGGGGGGTTGGGGGAGGCTCTCTCAGGATTATCTTTTCTCTGGTGCTCAGTGCCCTCTCTGTATCCCCGAGGACGGTAAGCACGCAGTGAGCTCACAGCGAGCAGAGCTTTCACTGTCAGTGCAACCCCCTCGTGTAGTCATGAACTTGTTTGAAGCCACAGAGGCTGGATTCAGACATAGGTCATCTGACTCCCAGCCCACTGCTCTCTGCAAAGTGACTTCATCTCTGTCTGTCTTCCCAACCCTTCCAGCCCGGAGCACGGCAGTGCCTACAAGCACTGGCCCAGGATGAGACATCCTGCTGGGGACGGGTGGGGTTGGACGCCCACTCTGTCTCCCAGATCTGAGACCTTAGGCAAGACCCTCGGCTTCTCGAAGACTTGATTCCCCATGACAAAAACAATGACATTTCCCTCTAAGTCTCCCGCCAGGAGGACAGGAACGATGTTTGTAAACACCAAGCGCATGCTAAGTGAACACCAGTTTCTTGCTAGGAACTACTCACTACTGCCTGCCCAGGGCTCGGAGCAAAACATGGCATCGGTGTCATCCTTATCGTCTTATCAAGGTGCACGTTTTTCCTGGCAGGACTACCCAGCTTGTCCAAAAGCATGTTTCCAGGGAATGGTACTGGGAAGATTCCTCAGCGAACCAGACAGCAAGGCCACTTCTCAGGTCTAAACATTTCTAAATAAGGCCAGGAGGGTTGAAGGGCACACACTGCACTCCCAGGAGCCTCAAAGTCTCGTCCGCGACAGGGATTCTGAATCAGTCCCCCTGAAGCCTCTGCTGAACAGGGGGGCAGGAGCGAAGCCCAGGATGTGCTCCCTTTAAAAGTCCCGTGAGTGATAGCGAGGCACAGCCAGGCTGGAATAATTGCATCTCTATTTATTTAACCAATATTTACTGAGCACCTACAATGTGCTGGGACTGGGAACATCACGCTGAATAGAGGAAATCAGAGAAAGCAAACAGAAATCGCAAGATTGTGCAATGAGGCATAAAGGTGAACAGGGGCTGCTGTTCCCATTCATAATAGAACTTGAAAACACAATGGGACTTTTTTTTTTCTAACATCTCTATTGGAGTATAACTGCTTTTCAATGGTGTGCTAGTTTCTGCTGTATAACAAAGTAAATCAGTTATACATATACATCTGTTCCCATATCCCCTCCCTCTTGCATCTCCCTCCCACCCTCCCTATCCCACCCCTCTAGGTGGTCACAAAGCACTGAGCTGATCTCCCTGTGCTATGCGGCTGCTTCCCACTAGCTATCTACCTTACGTTTGGTAGTGTATATATGTCAGTGCCACTCTCTCACTTGGTCCCAGCTTACCCTTCCCCCTCCCCGTGTCCTCAAGTCCATTCTCTACCTCTGCGTCTTTATTCCTGCCCTGCCCCTAGGTTCTTCAGAATCACACAGTGGAACTTTTAAGCACATCATCAGCAGAATCTCTTGTGGGATATTTTTCCTTTTGATATTTTCCTTTGTGCTTGGCTTCCAGGAACCACAGAAGGCCTGGAGTCGCGGATGGCCCATGTGTGTTACATCTCAACGACAAAAAGTGAAGAAGATGTTTTCATTTACTGAGTGATTTAGGAAAATGATTTCATAGGGAAGTGCAGAAAGTCACCAGAAACATTTTGAAATGTCTTCAAACTGTAAACAGATTTTGGAAATGAAATGCTCTCAGTTTCTTTCTCTGATTGTCACTTACCGCCCAGGCAGGGCAGGATGTTTACCAAGAATTCCTTCCCCCAAGGACAGCTGGGAGCTGACACAGCCAGCAGGTGAAACAGGGGAAAACCTGTTCACTGGCACAGCTCCTGGGAAGCCAGCCTCCCGAGAGTACAGTTAAGAAGTAAATTTCCTTCTTTAATTTAAAAGAATTTTTAATTTTTATTTTGTATTGAAGTATAGTAGATTTACAATGTTGTGTTAGTTTCAGGTGTACAGCAAAGTGATTCAGATATATATATATATATATATATATATATATATATATATATATATATATATTCTTTTCATATTCTTTTCCATTATGGTTTATTACAAGATATTGAATATAGTATACTTCTCTGTGCTATACAATAGAACTTGTTGTTTATCTATTTTATACATAGTATTGAGTTGGCCAAAACTTTCGGAAAAACCCAAATGAACGTGTTGGCCAACCCAATAGTTTGTATCTGCTAATCCAAAACTCCTAATTTATCCCTCCCTCACCCCGTTTCCCCTTTCATAACCATAAATTTATTTTCTATATCTGTGAGTCTATTTCTGTTTTGTAAATAAATTCATTTGTACTATTTTTTAGATTCCACATACAAGTGTTGTCATATGGTATTTGTCTTTCTCTGTCTGACTTCACTTAGTATGATGATCTCTAGGTTCATTCCCGTTGCTGCAAATGGCATTATTTCATTCTTTCTTATGGCAGAGTAATATCCCATTGTATGTGTGTATACACACCACATCTTCTTTTAGATTTCCTTTTGGCTCTAGATTCTGCATCACTTTTTCAAAGTGAAGAGCTTCTGATCCGGTCATGTGATGAAGGTGTGTTCTTCAACCCGACCTGGCCATGCCCTGGGTCTGTCTTGTCCCTCGCAGGCACTCTGCACACAGCCTATCTCATGCCCAGTGTTTATGGGGCACTATCTGTTCCACACCGTGTTGTACCTGGTGTTTGTCCATAGCAATCCCCACAACTGCCTCAGGGGGTCGCTGTCATCAGTCCACCTTTAAAATCAAGAAACAGTGACTGGCTCTGAGTCAAAAACTTGCTCAAGGCACCACAGCTGATAACGGAGCCCTACTCCCCCCAGCCCAGCACATCACACCAGGAAGAGCCCAGCGTCACAAAGATGCTTCCATCAGCTTACCGGGCCTGCATCCTTCAGTGCTCCCCATTAGTTCACACTCTCAACCTGGCACATGAGGGCCTCCAACTTCCCACCACAAAGCTCTGTTCCATCCCCCCGACCAGCATCCTCTACCCCCCCCCGCCTCCTTTCCTGTCTTTCTTACCCATGTTATGTCCAGCCTGCCTCAGAGCCTGAATTTCCCCCTTCAGAACTTGCCCCTCTCCCTAGGCTAAGTTTGTTCTTTCCTTCAAGGGGCACATTCATCCAGACATCCTTCAGGAAGACTTCTCTGCTGGTCTAGCATTCTCCTCCCATGAGAATCCACTGTTCCCTACTTATGGGTCTGTGTGTTTGTGCTGTCTCTCCAGTAGGACTTAAGTTACCAGAGAAAAGGTGTCAGAACTTGAACTCACGCTTCCCTCATACACCTGACACTATGCTAGAGACCAGGAAGCATTTGACCTGCATTTGCTCATTCTTTGATAATGTCCCTGTTTCTTCTCATTGACCCTGGATGGAGCAGATTTTTTTTAACATTTTTATTGGAGTATAATTGCTTTACAATGGTGTGTTAGTTTCTGCTGTATAACAAAGTGAATCAGCTATACGTATACATATATCCCCATATCCCCTCCCTCTTGCACCTCCCTTCCACCCTTCCTATCCCACCCCTCTAGGTGGTCACAAAGTTCAGAGCTGATCTCCCTGTGTTACCCTGTGTTATGCAGCTGCTTGCCACTAACTATCTATTTTACAATTGCTGGTGTATATATGTCAGTGCCACTCTCTCACTTTGTCCCAGCCTACCCTTCCCCTCCCCATGTCCTCAAGTCCATTATCTACATCTGCATCTTTATTCCTGTCCTGCCCCTAGGTTCTTCAGAACCATTTTTTTTTCAGTTTCCATATTTATGTGTTAGTATACGGTATGTGTTTCTTCTCTTTCTGACTTACTTCACTCTGTATGACAGACTCTAGGTCCATCCACATCACTCCAAATAACTCAATTTCGTTTCTCTTTATGGCTAAGTAATATTCCATCATATAAAAATGCCGCATCTTCTTTATCCATTCATATGTAGATGGACACTTAGGTTGCTTCCATATCCTGGCTGTTGTAAATAGTGCTGCAGTGAACATTGCGGTACATGACTCTTTTTGAATTATGGTTTTCTCAGGGTATATGCCCAGTAGTGGAATGGCTATGTCATATGGTAGTTCTATTTTTAGTTTTTGAAGGAACTTCCATACTGTACTCCATAGTGGCTGTATCAATTCACATTCCCACCAACAGTGCAAGAGGGTTCCCATTTCTCCACACCCTCTCCAGCATTTATTGTTTGTAGATTTTTTGATGATGGACATTCTGACTGGTGTGAGGTGATACCTCATTGCAGTTTTGATTTCACTTCTCTAATGGTTAGTGATGTTGAGCATCCTTTCATGGGTTGGTTGGCAGTCTGTATACCTTCTTTGGAGAAATGTCTGTTTAGGTCTTCTGCCCATTTTTGTATTGGGTTGTTTGCTTTTTTTGATATTGAGCTGCATGAGCTACTTGTAAATTTTGGAGATTAATCCTTTGTCAGTTGCTTTGTTTGCAAATATTTTCTCCCATTCTGAGGGTTGTCTTTTCTTCTTGTTTATGGTTTCCTTTGCTGTACAAAAGCTTTCAAGTTTCATTAGGTCCCATTTGTTTATTTTTGTTCTTATTTCCCTTTCTCTAGGAGGTGGGTCAAAAAGGATCTTTCTGTGATTTCTGTCATAGAGTATTCTGCCTGTATTTTCCTCTAAGAGTTTGATAGTGTCTGGCCTTACATTTAGGTCTTTAATCCATTTTGAGTTCATTTTTGTGTATGGTGTTAGGGAGTGTTCTAATTTCATTCTTTGACATGTAGCTGTCCTGTTTTCCCAGCACCACTTATTGAAAAGACTGTCTTTTCTCCAATGTATATTCTTACCTCCATTATCAAAGATAAGGTGAGAATATGTGCATGGGTTTATCTCTGGGCGTTCCATCCT
The DNA here is from genome assembly GCF_964165515.1 of Mesoplodon bidens. Taxonomy (NCBI): domain Eukaryota; kingdom Metazoa; phylum Chordata; class Mammalia; order Artiodactyla; family Ziphiidae; genus Mesoplodon; species Mesoplodon bidens. The sequence goes on from NC_138161.1 coordinate 139,476,661, forward strand.
GTTCCATTGATCTATATTTCTGTTTTTGTACCAGTGCCATACTGTCTTGATTACTGTAGCTTTGTGGTATAGTCTGAAGTCAGGGAGCCTGATTCCTCCAGCTCAGTTTTTCTTTCTCAGTATTGCTTTGGCTCTTTGGGGTCTTTTGTGTTTCCACACAAATTGTGAAATTTTTTTGTTCTAGCCCTGTGAAAAATGTCAGTGGTAGTTTGATAGGGATTGCACTGAATCTGTAGATTGCTTTTGGTATTATAGTCATTTTCACAATGTTGATTCTTCCAATCCAAGAACATGGTATATCTCTCCATCTGTTTGTGTCATCTTTAATTTCTTTCATCGGTGTCTCATAGTTTTCTGCATACAGGTCTTTTGTCTCCTTAGGTAGGTTTATTCCTAGGTAATTTATTCTTTTTGTTGCAAAGGTAAATGGGAGTGTTTCCTTAATTTCTCTTTCAGATTTTTCATCATTAGTGTATAGGAATGAAAGGTATTTCTGTGCATTAATTTTGTGTCCTGCAACTTTACCGAATTTATTGATTAGCTCTAGTAGTTTTCTGGTAGAGTCTTTAGGGATCTCTATGTATAGTAACATGTCATCTGCAAGCAGTGAGAGTTTTACTTCTTCTTTTCCAATGTGGAATCCTTTATTTCTTTTTCATCTTTGATTGCGGAGGCTAAAACTTTCAAAACTATGTTGAATATTAGTGGTGAGATTGGGCAACCTTGTCTTGTTCCTGATCTTAGTGGAAATGGTTTCAATTTTTCAACATTGAGAATGATGTTGGCTGTGGGTTTGTCATATATAGCCTTTATTATGTTGAGGTAAGTTCCCCCTGTGCCTACTTTCTGGAGAGTTATTATCATAAATGGGTGTTGAATTTTGTTGAAAGCTTTTTCTGCATCTATTGAGATTATCATATGGTTTTTATCCTTCAGCTCGTTAACATGGTATATCGCACTAATTGATTTGTGTATATTGAAGAAACCTTGCATTCCTGGGATAAACCCCACTTGATCATGGTGTATGATCCTTCTAATGTTCTGCTGGATTCTGTTTGCTAGTATTTTGTTCAGGAGTTTTGCATCTAAGTTCATCAGTGATATTGGCCTGTAGTCTTCTTTTCTTGTAACATATTTGTCTGATTTTGGTATCAGGGTGATGGTGGCCTCATAGAATGAGTTTGGGAGTGTTTCTCCCTCTGCTACATTTTGGAAGAGTTTGAGAAGGATAGGTGTTAGCTCTTCTCTAAATGTTTGATAGAATTTGCCTATGAATCCATCTGGTCCTAGGCTTTTGATTGTTGGAAGATTTTTAATCACAGTTTCAATTTCAATGCTTGTGATTGGTCTGTTTCTATTCTCTATTTCTTCCTGGTTCAGTCTTGGAAGGTTGTGCTTTTTTAAGAATTTGTCCATTTCTTCCAGGTTGTCCATTTTATTGGCATAGAGTTGCTTGTAATTGTAATTGTAATTTCTCGTGATCCTTTGTATTTCTGTAGTGTCAGTTGTTACTTCTCCTTTTTCGTTTCTAATTCTGTTGATTTGAGTCTTCTCCCCTTTTTTCTTGATGAGTCTGTCTAATGGTTTATCAATTTTGTTTACCTTCTCAAAGAACCAGCTTTTAGTTTTATTGATCTTTGCTATCGTTTTCTTCATTTCTTTTTCATTTATTTCTGATCTGATCTTTATTTCTTTCCTTCTGCTAACTTTGGGATTTTTTTGTTCTTCTTTCTCTAATTGCTTTAGGTGTAAGGTTAGGTTGTTTTTTTGAGACTCTTCTTGTTTCTTGAGGTAGGATTGTATTGCTATAAACTTCCTACTTAGAACTGCTTTTGCTGCATCCCATAGGTTTTGGGCCATGGTGTTTTCATTGTCATTTGTTTCTAGGTTTCTTTTAATTTCCTCTTTGATTTCTTCAGTGATCTCTTGGTTATTTAGTAGCATATTGATTAACTTTCATGTGTTTGTATTTTTTACAGTTTTTTTTCCTGTAATTGATATCTAGTCTCATAGCATTATTGTCGGAAAAGATACTTGATGTGATTTCAATTTTCTTAAATTTATCAGGCTTGATCTGTGACCCAAGATATGATCTATCCTGGAGAATGTTCCACGAGCACTTGAGAAGAAAGTGTATTCTGTTGTTTTTGGATGGAATGTCCTATAAATATCAGTTAAGTCCATCTTGTTTAATGTGTCATTTAAAGCTTGTGTTTCCTTATTTATTTTCATTTTTGTTGATCTCTCCATTGGTGAAAGTGTAGTGTTAAAGTCCCCTAATATTATTGTGTTACTGTCGACTTCCCCTTTTATGGCTGTTAGCATTTGCCTTATGTACTGAGGTGCTCCTATGTTGGGTGCATAAATATTTATAATTGTTATATCTTCTTCTTGGATTGATCTTTTGATCATTATGTAGTGTCCTTCTTTGTCTCTTGTAATAGTCTTTATTTTAAAGTTTATTTTGATTACTACTCCAGCTTTCTTTTGATTTCCTTTTGCATGGAATATTTTTTCCATCTCCTCACTTTCAGTCTGTATGTGTCCCTAGGTCTGAAGTGGGTCTTTTGTAGACAGCATATATATAGGTCTTATTTTTATATCCATGCAGCCAGCTCTGTCTTTTGGTTGCAGTATTTAATCCATTTACATTTAAGGTTATTATCGATATGTATGTTCCTATTACCATTTTCTTAATTATTTTGGGTTTGTTATTGTAGGTCTTTTCCTTCTCTTGTGTTTCCTGCCTAGAGAAGTTCCTTTAGCATTTGTTGTAAAGCTGGTTTGGTGGTGCTGAATTCTCTTAGCTTTTTCTTGTCTGTAAATGTTTTAATTTCTCTGTCAAATCTGAATGAGATCCTTGCTGGGCAGAGTAATCTTGGTTGTAGATTTTTCCCTTTCATCACTTTAAATATGTCCTGCCACTCCCTTCTGGCTTGCAGAGTTTCTGCTGAAAGATCAGCTGTTAACCTTATGCGGATTCCCTTGTATGTTATTTGCTGTTTTTCCCTTGCTGCTTTTAATATTTTTTCTTTGTATTTAATTTTTGATAGTTTGATTAATATGTGTCTTGTCATGTTTCTCCTTGGATTTATCCTGTATGGGACTCTCTGTGCTTCCTGGACTTGATTGACTATTTCCTTTCCCATATTAGGGAAGTTTTCAACTATAATCACTTCAAATATTTTCTGTCCCTTTCTTTTACTCTTCTTCTTCTGGGACATCTATAATTCGAATATTGGTGTGTTGAATGTTGTCCCAGAGGTCTCTGAGACTGTCCTCAATTCTTTTCATTCTTTTTTCTTTATTCTGCTCTGCAGTAGTTATTTCCACTATTTTATCGTCCAGGTCACTTATCCATTCTTCTGCCTCAGTTATTCTGCTACTGATTCCTTCTAGAGAATTTTTAATTTCATTTATTGTGTTGTTCATCATTGTTTGTTTGCTCTTTCGTTCGTCTAGGTCCTTGTTAAATGTTTCTTGTATTTTCTCCATTCTATTTCCAAGATATTGGATCATCTTTAGTATCATTATTCTGAATTCTCTTTCAAGTAGACTGCCTATTTCCTCTTCATTTCTTTGGTCTGGTGGGTTTTTACCTTGCTCTTTCATCTGCTGTGTTTCTCTGTCTTCTCATTTTGCTTAACTTACTGTGTTTGGGGTCTCCTTTTCGCAGGCTGCAGGTTCGTAGTTCTCATAGTTTTTGGTGTCTGCCCCCCATGGGTAAGGTTGGTTCAGAGGCTTGTGTAGGCTTCCTGGTGGAGGCGACTAGTGCCTGTGTTCTGGTGGATGAGGCTAGATCTTGTCTTTCTGGTGGGCAGGACTCTGTCTGGTGATGTGTTTTGGGGTGTCCATGAACTTAGTATGGTTTTAGGCAGCCTCTCTGCTAATGGTTGGGGTTGTGTTCCTGCCTTGCTAGTTGTTTGGCATGGGGTGTCCAGCACTGGAGCTTGCTGATCATTGATTTGAGTTGGGTCTTAGTGTTGAGACAGAGATCTCTGGGAGAGCTCTTGCTGACTGATATTACGTGGGGCCAGGAGGTCTCTGGTGGTCCAATGTCTTGAACTTGGCTCTCTCACCTCCATGGCTCAGGCCTGATACTTGCCCAGAGCACCAAGACCCTGCCACCCACATGGCTCAAAATAAAGGGAGAAAAAAAAAGAAAGAAAGGAAGAAAAGAAAAAATAAAATAAAATAATAAAGTTATTAAAATAAACTATTAAAATAAAAAATAAAAAAGTAATAAAAATTTTAAAAAAGGAAGAGAGCAACCAAACTAATAAACAAATCCACCAGTGATAACAAGTGCTGAGAGTTAAAGTAAGTAAACATATAAATCAGAAACTAGTCAATCGCATACAGCATACCCCAAGTCTACAGTTACTCCCAAAAGGCCACCGCCTCAACTTGGGGATGATTTGTTGTCTATTCAGGTGTTCCACAGATGTAGTGTACATCAAGTTGATTGTGGAGATTTAATCTGCTGCTCCTGAGGCTGCTGGGAGAAATTTCCCTTTCTCTTCTTTGTTCTCACAGCTCCTGGGGTTCAGCTTTGGATCCGGCCCCGCCTCTGCATGTAGGTTGCTCTCTGGCATCTGTTCTTCACCCAGACAGGAGGGGGTTAAAGGAGCCACTGATTAGGGGGCTCTGGCTCACTCAGGCTGGGGTGGATGGAGGGTTATGGAATGGGGGCCGAGCCTGTGGTGGCAGAGGCCAGCGTGACGTTGCAACAGGTTGAGGCGCACCATGTGTTCTCCTCCTAGATGGAGCAGATTGATGGATATAAAGAAGCTGAAAAGGAAGACCACCAAAATGGGATGGCCTTGAACACCCAGGGCTTCACTTCTCTCTCAATTTCTTGGGTGTTTAGAGCCTGCTGAACAGATACATTCTGTTCCCCATTGGGCACATCAGAGGGCTGTCCTGGGACAGTATTCTCCTGCAGATGCCAGGGTTGGCCTCTAGACTTGAGGGCCTACACTGAGGGGAACCACCTAAGTGTTTAACCAGGGCACTCAGGGACCACAAAGTCCAAGGTCAAATCTGGACCTTGGCTAAGAAAGGAATCCAGAGGTCAACCCCAAAAGAGCAGAAGGACCATGCTTGATTTCCAAAGGGTGCACAATGTCACATGTAGGAAAACAAGCCCCCAAGTAAGACTCCAAAGAGGTCTGAGCAAGTGGAAAAGGAGGTGAGGGGGTGAGCAGGGACCAGGGCTCAGCCAGCTTGTGTAACTGAGTTCAGGCTGAGTGGTATATGAGGAGCCTTAGCTTCTATGCTAACGGGTCTCAGGAAGCCAGGACCAGACTAAAAAGGCTGAGAAAATAAGGAGAATGCATCAAGCGCCAATGAAATCCTGTTTGTGGGTCTTGCCTCAGATAACCTACTACAAGCTGTGAGGGCCTCTCCAGCAGCCCAGGAAGAGCCCCAGGGATGATATATGATGTCACCACATCCATTGTGGTGGGCCACATCTTCCTGGTATTGAAGGTCTCCCTGACCCTTCAGATTCGGGTAGAAGATTTGGGGTTGGGGGAGTGATACGAAGGGGTCAAGTGACAGCTGCCATGGAGAGCTGGCTTCCTTTGTTTTTCTGTAGTTATAATTCTGTGAAGGTCAGTTCAAATTACCTTGAATGTCAGTGTAGACTTAGTGGACATAAATGTGAAATGGGGTGGGGTTGTGGGCTCAGCTATATTCTAGATTAAAAATATAAGACTTTCAGAAAAATGTCTCCCCCAACAAGTTATGGCATGACCAGGTGTCACATAAAAGTCAACCTTGTTCTATGTGTTCTGTACAAGAATAAAGGAGACTCTGGATTATAAACTGTGTCTGGAACTCATTGGCCATTATCAGAACAAATCCCATTCTCAGATAATGGGCATCTCTTAAATCTTCCACTATTAATAGCAAATGTTGCCTGTGGGACAGAGACGTTTATGATAGCACCATCTCTTCTGTGATAAAAGTGTTCTAAATCTTATTTTAATCTTATTGTATTTGCATCTGGTTTTCTTAGGGGAAAAGAATAACGGGCCACAAAAATCCCAATGAATCCAAGATGTCAGCATGATGAAGGGCTGATGAGAAACCTAACTCTCTTGCCTTCATCCTTTCATCCAAACCACAGAGATCTGTAGCTCCAAATACCTTAAAATCCAGACTCCTTAAGCTGGACTCTGAGACCCATAGGGATATGGCCTGAGTCTTGCCCCATGGTCCTGCCATTCTTGCAACTTACACTCAAGCCATGCCAACATTTTGAAGTTTCCAAATATTTCACACATTACCATATCCCCCTTTCTTGCCACCTACGAAGAACTTACCTTACCTGGTTAACTCAAAACTCACCTTTTCTGAGAAGCCTTCAGTGACTTTCTTCTCCTATCTCTGGTTGGGTTAGGTATTTCTTTTGGGGACCCCTACAGAAATTAATGATGGTCTCTATATAAGCCTCAATTTACTGTGCAGGTGTGTTTACTTTTTTATTTTCTTTGCTTAATTTTGAAAGTACAGTCCTCAAGCACATGGGTCTATCTTATTCACCTCTTTATCCACAATGCAACGACCCAGCTCAGGGAAGTCTAGGATGGGTAGAAGGGTGGACTCATCCTGAGAGATTGATTCTGGCAGGTAGAAAAATGGACTCTTCCAATGCAGGACCCTAAGAGACACCGATAAAGGCAGGGGATATTACAAATTTACCTAGGATATTAAATATATGAATTCAATTAAAAGCATGGCCAAAATTCATATTTTTAACCGTTAATTGGCTTATTTGCCTGATCCTTAACCATCCATCTACCTGGACTCTGTCTTAATCTCGATGACCTGTCCCTTGACCTACTGAGGAAACTTAATCTAATCTTGATCAGATGTTCTTTCTACCTCCTTCCCTTAAACTCAACAAAGGTAAAATGGGCATATCACAACTCCTATCTGCTTGGTCTTTAATGACACTGGTTCCTGATCCAGTACTTTACCCCAGCTCCCAAATCCTGTCTCAGATATCAGCTGGGATCCTCTTCCCTCCATTTAAAAACCTTATCCACCAGACAAAATATCTTCAAATCACCTTTCACATGAGCCATTGATCTGGGTTTGAATTCAGGTTCTGCCATTTGCCAGCTGAGCAATCATGGGCAAGGTATTGAAGTTCCATAAACCGTAGCTATATTTAGAAACCTCTAAGCCATTTATGAAATGGAGACGATCACGGTTCCAACCTGAGAAGGCTGTTGTGAAGAGTAAGTGAGACAATGAAAGAGAAGCTCTTAGAACCATGTGCGGTACACAGTGCCAACTAATATGTCACCAGGATTTGTCAAAGACAGCTGTGCAATAACACGAAATGAGAGCAATGCCTAAAGATCAGGCAATGGTAAAAGTCTTATTTTTTAAGAAATGAGAAAGCATGAATCCAAAGCTACTTGTCATAAGATACAGAGTGATGCCCAAGAAAACTGTAGAAAATATCTTAGATTATTTATAAGCTCTTAAAAAACAAAACAGTAATCCTGAGGACCCCAAATGGTCTTATTAATGACAAATACATCAGGTTAACCTTAATTTTTTACTGGATTGATGGTCAGGGATGTGCATTAATAATTACAATAATAGCAAATACTTACGTTGCACCTACCATGTGCCCAGGAACCATTCTAAGCACTTTATATGTTTGATTCAATCCACAGGAAATCCTAGTGAGGTAGTGGGTACTCTCAGTATCTTCAATTTATGTCTGAAGATACTGAGGCACAGAGGGTTTAAGTAATTTGCCTAAGATCATACAACTATAGGAAGTATTAGAGGTAGGATCTGAACTGAAGAAGTACAGCTCCAGAGCCTGTGTTCCATGCATTACACTAAACCCAGCAAGCACACTACTACTCTGCTACCACATTCCCATAGCAGACATTGCTAATCAATCCCAGCATTCATTGTCACTGAACAGAGATACAGCCCCAACATTCTGCTCAAGATAGTAATACTTTAGAGAGACCACACCTAACCTGTAGGCATAGTCACACCACAGGAAATCCCTTTGCCATTTCTGCCATTGGCATAACATGTCCAAATGTCCACAGGGTAGTCAGCAAAGTCTATTATGATAGTCTTATGAATTAGGTGGGGCAAAAGCCCCAAGATAGATTTGCAGTTGGTTGAACACATCTAATAATTTCATACGTCTCACTAATGAGTCAATGCTCATCTGAGGGGCTCTCCAGGAGTTACCCCAAATGAGCTGTACTTTAGCTGGCTCTATGCAACGTGATTGACCAAGGACTTGTACAAAGGGCTAAAGCACAGAATCTGGCAAATACACAACTGAGTCACAAAGGAGATCATAGTTCAAAACCTCCTCTGAAGCTATAAATCCTAGGGTGTCCACAGGGGCCAAGTTTTCAGTCTCTAGATGTAGTTCTATTAAGCCGATATCCACCCAGGCTTGTGTGAGATCCTGGGGCAGCAATGGAGGGAGGAGCACAAGAGGAAGCAGAGTCAGGATGCTGAGAGCCAGGTGTATCAAAGTGGCACCTGTGTCTCTCATCAGACAGACCCAAGCACCCAGCCACAGATCATTGGTCATGTCCACTCTCTGGGCAGAGTAGTTAACCCCACAGGACGTGCATTCTCATGAAAGATACGTACAGCCCAACTGACCCCTCCCCACTTCAAGGCCAGGGTGGTCCCAGGAGGTAGCATGATGAGCAATGTCCCTAGCATGTCGAATATCAGCTCATACAACAGTCCTACCTGCAGAGATATAACAAGGAAAGTAAGTGGATCTAATGCTGATCAGAAGGACTGTGCCTAGGAGACCGTGATGCTTCCCAGTTGCTGGCAGGAAAACGCTCCTTGTGCAAAGAGGGGAACAAAATGCTCTGATCCACCATTTTTCTTTCAGCACAACAATGACACCCATCTGTTTGTTGATTTCTTTTATAGAAGGCAGGAAATGAGGTGTCCACAGAGACCCTGGATGAGTAACACATAACAGTTGCCAACAGAATTGACCCTCAATTAACTGTACTTGTGGAGAGAGGTTGCGAGAATCCAAAATATCTGACAATCCTAGAAATATTCTATTTCTCTTTGGAATTGTTAGGGGGAGCAAATGGTGGGAGATTCAGCCACACACATTGGAAACAAACTCATGGATTACACAAAAGGTATAATCACACTCACGCTCACATATACACACTTATATTCACATGTACAAAGACGTTGGTTGAGTCCTAATTCAAAGAGCAACAGGGCTTCATTAGGAGGGCACTGTATCCCCTGTCATTGGAAGGGGGTAGGCAGGGATGGAAAACACTTATTGCAGATGCTGGAGAGAGGATTCAAGGGTCTGATGGGAGGACTGCCTCTAGGCTTCCCCCAAGCCCCTAGAATCTCTGCTTCTGGAACTTGCTCAAGTTCAGCAGTAGATTGTATCCTACAAAAGTGTGCCCTGCACTGTGTAGTAATCAGAGAACCTTCAAATATTGTCTCCTTGAAGCTGTGAATTGGGTAAAATAACCATAAGACAGCAGCCTATTCTATTACAGTTGTCTATAGGTTTGGTTTCTGACAGACATTGGCAGACTCTCAGCTGCTGCAGGAAATTAGATTTTGTCAGGCAGCTGGAATACGTATGAATGAATGAATATTCATCCATACACACCCCTCCTCCTCACCTCAGTGAAAGCCCATGGATATTAAAGGCCTTGCCAGAACTCACGCAGCTGGATAGAGGCTTCACTGAACAGGAACTTCATCTTCCCTTTCCCCGCCTGGTACTCCAGCCACTTCTTGGGCTGGTAAGAAAGGAGGATGCCCTTATTTATTTAATATGTGACCCCATACACATATTTCTCCATCTTTAGGTCACCAGCACAGGGTAGTATGCTGCAAGCATGTGTTGGTGCTTCTCAGAAGGCAGATGGGAGATGCACATGTGCCCAGTTTGCCATAAGAGAGGCAAAGAACATAGTAGAAATGCTGACTCCTTGGGATTTGGCCTCCCGTTCCTCTGGGGTTGTGTACAATCTCAGGAAACATCTACAGTCCCAGACCAAGAGAACCTATTACTTCTCTTTGGTAAGAACTTTTTAAAGTTAATGAAGAATGTTTCCTACCAATCTCTAGTCTATGTGTCTCATCAAAAATATAAGTACTGAGTTCACCTTTGATGAGTACTGAATGGAGGCAGAGGATCAAAGTTCTTAAGAAAGGAAGGAAGGAAGGGAGGGAGGGAGGGAGGGAGGAAGAAAGGGAGGGAGGAAGGGAGGGAGGAAGGGAGGGGGGAGGGAGGAAGGAAGGAAGGGAGGGAGGGAGGGAGGGAGGGAGGGGGAGGGAGGGTGGAGGGAGGAAGGAAGGAAGGGAGGGAGGGGGAGGGAGGGTGGAGGGAGGGAGGAAGGAAGGAAGGGGGGGAGGGAGGGAGGGAGGGGGAGGGAGGGTGGAGGGAGGAAGGAAGGAAGGGAGGGAGGGAGGGAGGAAGGAAGGAAGGGAGGGAGAGGGAGGGTGGAGGGAGGAAGGAAGGAAGGGAAGGAGGGAGGGAGGAAGGAAGGAAGGGAGGGAGGAAGGGAGGGAGGGAGGGAGGAAGAAAGGGAGGGAGGGAGGGAGGGAGGGAGGAAGGGAGGGGTGAGGGAGGGAGGAAGGGAGGGAGGGAGGGAGGAAGGAAGGGAGGGAGGGAGGGAGGGAGGGGGAGGGAGGGTGGAGGGAGGAAGGGTGGAGGGAGGAAGGAAGGAAGGGAAGGAGGGAGGGAGGAAGGGAGGGAGGGAAGGAGGGAGGAAGGGAGGGAGGGAGGGAGGGAGGAAGGAAGGGGTGAGGGAGGAAGGAAGGAAGGGAGGGGGAGGGAGGGAGGGAGAGAGGGAGGGAGGGAGGAAGGAAGGAAGGGAGGGAGGGAGGGAGGGAGCGAGGAAGGAAAGGAGGAAGGAAGGTCGCTGAGCTTAGGACACATAGATGCTGACATTCTTCCTCCTGTTCTTTGCCCTGGCTGTGTCTTGCCCACAGATGCCTCTTAGGCAGTGTTACCACTAGAACTGGGTAGCATCTCTGTACTGAGTGAGGACTCCCGAGGACAGCTGGGCTAAAAACCCTATGCTGAAAACACAGACTCACCATATGCCACTCAGCACAAGAACCAGGGCCTGCCCCTGGAAATACAAAGACACTCAGGATCAAGGGGTCTAAGGGTGATGAAAGATTGGGGGGATAAATCATGGTAGGAGGGGAAAAGAAAGGCAGATATCTGCCATTCCGATGTCTCTGAATGGCCAGGGTTGCTGTTTGGGAAGGCCTGGTTTTATTCTTTCAATCATTCATTGACCTAACCATTCATCCATCCATCCATCTTTTCTGCCGTTTATTTGATACAGATTAATCGAACAGCAACATAGTGGATTTACCACTGTGCCAGGTCCTGGGCACAGAGTAGTGAACAAATTAGATCACCTTTACCGCAGAACTTACAATCTTGAAAAGAAGACAGAAAATAGTCAAATCACCACGCAAGTAGATAAGTAAAAACTGTGATAAATGCTATGGCAGAAGAGTTCAACTCACGAGTGCTTATAAAAATGGCCCCGATATAGTGTTCAGTGATTAAAATGATTCCATGGGGACGTAACATTTCAGCTAAAACCTAATGGAGTTTAATAGTCCAAAGAAGAGGAAATAGCATGTGCAAAGACCCTGGGGTGTAAATGCAGATGCTGTCTATGGCTACACCGATTTGGAGAGTAAGCACATTTTCTGCATGTTCCCGATGGCAAGCCCTGTGCTTGCTACTGAGACAAGCATGGGGAATGTATAAAAGATACAGCCTGGATGTAAGTTCACTGCAACCAGGGACCATGTTCAATTCTCCCTCGTATCTCCAGCACCTAACATAGCCCCTGGCAAAGGTCAAGCCCCAGAATGAGTAATAAGTAGGAATCTATTTTAGATCATGAGAAGGTTCATGGATCAATTTAAATGATTGGAAGTAGTACAGGAAAGCAACAAGAGCACCCCAGAAAGGGGATGGTAACAAGGCTTGAAAGCAGTCATGCATGTGGGGTATGATAGGGACAAGGAAGCCAACTCTCTGCTTGAAGCAGGTTGTGTAGAAGCATTAGAACTGTTGTGAGGGGCTTGGAGAAGTAAACAGAGGTCAAGTTCTGGAGGATCTTAAAATCCAAGGTGAACCTAACTCATTCTGATCCCAGATATGAGGCAGACTGGAGACACATGCATTTCAAGGATGCATTTCCGAGACTCTGCCTGCCACCTGCAAAGCAAAGCCTAGAAGCATGGCCCACCGGACAGTTTCTCAATAAGTAAACCCCAGTGCAAAAAGCAACGTGCATTCCCATCATTCCCCCTGCCAGTCCTCCGGATATAGCACACAGCCCTCTGAAGTCAAGGAGTAGGAGAGAAGGCAAAAAAAAAAAAAAAAAAAAAAAAAGCCAGCTACAGGAGAGGAGCCTAGAGCCCTCAAATAAGGTCAGAAGAAAGATCACAGAAAAGGATTAACATTTCTGTGTAACTCCCCAACCCTTGGGCACAGAACAATGCTCACAATCCTCTCTCTGGATGCCCACCTGCTGGGAGTCTGGACTGTACTTGCTCCCCTGCAACTGCTCCAGTTAAGGTGTTTTGTCACTGCAGCACTCCTAAGAGACTTGTTATCTACAAACAGCTGGGGGGAAATGTCCTGCCTGACACTAACCCCAGGCAGGTGGAGGGTGGTGAACAACAGAGGGGGTTACAGTCAGTTAAATGAATCAGTCAGTAGGTAGTTAGATCTGCATTTTATATGAAAATAATAATAAGTAAGCTAAATCCTGAAGAGTTTAGCAACTTGCTGAAGGCCAAGCAGCTATTAAGTTGCAGAGCTTGATAATTTACCTCCAAGCTCTCTTCCGTCTCCAGCGCAGAATGCTGGCTAAATTCAGTAGATCAAAATGAGCAAAGCTCTACCTCTCAGTGCACAGACTCCTGGAGTCTTCCTCTCTGAAGCATTCAGAAGTGCTACTAAAGGACGTACGGGTGGCAGGATGCTGGGGCAGCTTGGAAAAGGGAAGAGGAAAGAAAGGAGTGGCTGGAAGTGGAGAACCGGAGACAGGGTGGGTTCAGGGAAAGGGGACTGAGGAATTTGCCGGTATGACCTACCAGCACCTGGGGCTGCAGTGCAAAAGACAGCAATTTCCTCTCCCCATTCCCTACTAAATAAAGTGAATGTCTCTGCTCATGTCACCGTTTGCATTTTCAATCTGATTCATGGGGAAACATTGGCAAGTAATCTTTATCCGTTTCAAGTGTTTAACTTTTCACTCAGAATACTAATGGCAAACTTGAGAAAGGAGGAACATCAACCTTGGCACGAAGAAATTAATCTTTCAAAACAAAGGAACAAATGAAACTTCCCCAAGCTTTTGATTCTTTCGTATTGTCTATCTTTTCTTCGTCATTCATTTTTAGTAGTATCTTGACATCTGTGAGGGATTTGCCCTAAGCGGGGGGAATAAACCCAAACTGACAAATGCCACTATAGGACAAAACTCCCCCCATTCCGTGTGTCTCTACTCGAAGCGAGCCCTCAACTTCTCACACAGCTGCACCTCTTGTCCTATCCTGTCATTAACAGAAGCATCTTCTTTTCTTTTGGAGATCCATTTTCCACAAAGAAATAGCATGTTTATGTCATCCCTAGAATCGCTGTGTATGTTATGGAGTTGAGGATGTGCGAGGTCAGCCAGCCTCCATCTCCATTTCATTTCAGTGACACTCTCTTTCCCACACAGCATCCTCACCATGCCGGAAACAAACCTGCACTTTGATAACCTTACTATGCAATACGTATCTTTAGCCCCATTGTAGAGATAAGGGGAAAGAGGCTAAGAGAATTAGGTGTCTCATAGCTGATAGGTGACAGAAGTAGACTGAAATCTCCCCAATTACTGAGCAGGACCCTGTGGAGCCCTCCTGGGTACGAAAGCCTTTCCTTGTCTGCCAATTATTGTTTGTAAGAAAAAGGCTTCAGCCTCCTAGACCTTCCCTGAGTTCCAAAGGGCAGATTCAAACAGTTACTCGTTAAGCAAGTGAGGGAATGCAGAAACAAAGGGAAAGCAGTCAAGAAACAACAGTGCAGCAGTAAAGCAGAGTCCTTGTTTCTCCTCAAGGGTTATGCATAACAAAGTAGGTTTAAGTGTTTCCACAGGAACTAAGGACCCCAGCCAGGTGAGCACAGGATTCCTGGAACACCACCCTGTTACCTCCCCACCAACCAATCAGAAGAAAGTCACACACCTTGCAGCCCATCCCCCAAATTTTCCCTATTAAAGCTCTGCCCTGAAAATCTTCAAGGAGTATGGGTCTTTGTGCATGAGCCGCCCGCACCCCTTGCTTTGCCCTTGCAATAAACCATTCTCTGCTCCAAAACTTCGATGTTTTGGTTTATTTGGCCTCACTGTGCTTTGGGGCACGTGAACTCACGTTCAACAACTTCATTTATCCGTGTTACACACCTTGCAATCATCTCATTCTTATAGCAAACCTTGGATGTTGCCTCACCTGTGTGGATTCACAGAGCTCCAGTCCCTGGGAGAGCACTGATTTGAGGGTATCTTGAGCAGTGTCCTCATAATGTATACAAATACATCTGCTGCAAAGTAGGTATGTATTAATTCCTCCCTAGCAAATAATCAAGAATAATCAAACGTGTATGCACTGGACCATTTAAAAAGCTAAACCTGAAAGCCAACATATTCTTCCTCAGAATTTTTTCTAGCTTTTTAAAAATAACTATTTGGACCTCACTTTGGGAAAAAAAAAATAGACTCATTCCTCCTTTCCATCCACCCAGGTAATCTTTTCTACAGTGTCCATGGTAGCTGACCCTTCCAATTCTGCTTGGGTATTTCCAAGGCTTATTATTATCTTTTGGAAGAAATTTCTATATATTTTAGAGACTTGAGCTTGCTCCTTAAAATTGAGATGAAAGTGATTATTGTTAATCAACAGACTTAAAAAGTCAGATACATCACACAATTCTTTCTTGGCCTGTGGCTGAGAGGCCATTGAACTGTGTGACTATAACAAAATATGAATTCCAAGATGGTGATGGCATCAGCAAACCAGAGCCATGGCTTATTTACTGAGTAGCTGTTTCCTACCAGGAGCTATGATAAACACCTTTACAAATACGCATGATGCTACTTGAGCCTCATAACCACCCTGGCTAGGGAGATATACTTATCCTATTTTACAGATGAAGTAACTGGCCAATGGTCATGCAACTAATAACAGGGAGAACCAGGATGCAAAAACAGGTCTTTCTGACATCAAAGATCACACTCTTCTCCCCAGCATTCCCAGAGCTCCTCTGTCTGCACAGATACCATTTCTCAGTCCTCCTTTTCAAAGACTATGAAAACTCCAGCTTTATTTGACCCAACATGGCTTCTGTGTCTACCAGAAAGTTGGATTTTTTTCCTGAATTCTCATTTTCTCCAACTTAGAAACTAAAAGGAAAAAGTTTCAAGTTCATAACCAGTTCAATAAAAACCATCCTAGAAATAAACGATTACATTTATTATCATAACTCTGCTAATACTACTGATTTTTCCCCCACACCATTTCCCTTTTCTTTGCTGTCTTTATAGGCCACCAGCAGCAGGAAAACTCACCATTAACCCCACAGACAGCACTAATAGATCACCGTGCTATCACTCTCGCCCTCTTCTGTGATGGAGCATAATAATTCTAGGCTGTGGCATAGTTTTTCACCTATCAGTCATCAAGGCCCCCTATTGGAGACAATATACTCATTACATAGAGCTCCTCAAGCTGCTGTCAGCTTGCAATCCTGCATTGAAAAGTCACCTTTAATTTTCTAATGCTCCCAGCAGTATATTGCATCACACTTGGTTCCATGTTGGTAAAAAATGGGTCAGTTCTGCTTCAACCATCTCCCCTAGACCTTAGGGACAAACACTATGCATTGGACAGCTCCAGATTCGAATTCCCAATTCTTTAATTGAACAATCCACCAGCAGAAGTTAGTTCGGTGCTTCTGTGCTTACCACCTCACTGAGGAAATAAGCCAAACACAGATGCAAAGTCTATCATAGGAGACCTGGTCTGAGCATCCCCTAACATTGATCCAAAGGAGGATGGGGTCGGGGGTGGTAGGTTCCACTTTTGTCTTCTGTCCTTCCTCTCTTCTTTTGCTACCCCAAATTAAGCTTCTTAGTTGACCCTTTGCCGGGAAATTTCTCCACCTATCCCAGCAACTTCTCATGGTTGATTCATTTCCCTCCAGTTTCAACCATTTCCCCTGAGATGGAGATACAAGCTTTCATAATCACAATCAAATCTGGACTGGATTCCAGGAGAGTCCACACGTAAATCATCAAACAGTTAAATTCCAGCAGACGAGCAGGTGAGTGAAGATTCCACGGCATTCAGGGCCATCTTCCCTGGGGATAGCCCTGTGGCTGAGATCAGCCACCCCAAGCCTGCCCCAGCTCCTGGCCAATTGTGAATACAGTATTTAACTCCATCATTTAAAGACTTTTAAAGAACTAACAAACACCTAGCAGGTTACATCCCTAACACTCAGAATATCTGGACCATATCCTCTCTGCATTTCTCCTTATAGAATTTACCCTCTCACTACTTCAAGCTCAAATGACCTCATAATAAAACAGAAGGCTCTAGAAACTCCTGAGTTTATTATTTACTGATGATCTCTGGAAAGGACCTGTGCAGAAGCAAATTTTCTCTTCAGCTGCCCTGAATAATCTGACAGCAAAGAGATTACCTCCAGGAGGGCAGAGAAAAAAAACAGGCCGGGGGGCCGGGGAACAAGACAATAATGAAAACCCATGTGCCAAATAATGACCAGAGTCCTCATTTTCCTCCTTAATATTTGCTAAGGATGAACCACCCGGATGGACTTGTTTTATGATGGGATCACAAGGGAGCCGCTTGCTGGCAGGTCTGCTCATCAGGTGGCGTGTGGGAGGCAAGCACTGACAACCACAGGCTGCTCAGATGACATGACCCTCATAGCCCAAGGCAGCTCCTTCCCTCCAAGCTATTTTTGCATTTTTAGAACTCATTTTCTGCCGCTCTGACTGTAGAAGCCTTGCTCCTTCCTGTGGGTGGCTGAAATGAGGAAAGCTGGTGATCACAACGTGAGTTTGTCAAAAGTCACCCAGGCAGTCTGGAGGGAGCACTTTAATTAGTGAAAATGAGTGCAAGGCAGGAAGTAAAAGGGTAACTGCCGGGCGGCAGACGCTGGTACCCACCCGAGTGATGATGACGTGGACCCCCCATCCCTCTGCCAACATTGAAGCCCTCACTTGTTCATGTCCCCTGTGACTGTGAACTGGAGACGAGACGGTGGCAGAGCTGAGCTTCAGAACCACAAAGAGCTGGGTTTCACTGGACCGCCTTCCTCTCACTGCCTCCACAGTTCCAACTCACACATCATAGCTGTGCGACATTGGGCAGAGTCTTTAACCTCAGTGTCTTCATCTGTGGGATGGAGACACTGACACTGCCTGAGCAGGGAGGGTGTAAGGAGCTGTAATAAAGAGGGGTAAGCTCCTGCCCCAGGGTCGGGAATGATAAACGGGAGGGTGTTTCTGTTTAGATGTAAAAGTATTAGCATTTAAGGAGAAATCAATCAGCAAAAGATAAACCCGAAAAATCCCCCACTTCTTTGGAAGTTAAGAAACACACTTCTAAATAACTTGTGAGTCAAAAAAAGAAATCGTGATACAAACAGAAAGTATTTCAAATTCAGTGACATAAAAAATATACCCATCAAAACATGCAGGATTCAGCCCTAAGTGAAGAAAGGACAAACATGAATATGCTAAAACATCCATCTTCCTAAACTGGAAAAAGAAGAGTAAAATGAACCCAAAGAAAGTAGAAGAAAGAAAAAAAAAAAGATTAAAGCCACTACTGATAAGATAATCAGCGTAATTTAGAGAGGATCAAGAAAGCCAATGGCAGGTTCTTTGAAAAGGCAAATGAGAATGATCACCTTCTGATGTGGCTGATAAAAAAAGGAGGGAACAACCAGCGTCAGGATTACTAGTGGAGGAGTTTGCTAGGTGTGACTGCTGCCCCCAGAGTAGGCCTCTACCTACCACAGGTTGCTGACAGTGCAGGGGAGAGACAAGACATGTGTCCATGAAAAGTACCAGGAAGAGATCTCGGGCAAGTGACGTCTCCAGGTAGGAGGTTCAGAGGAGAAAGAGCCCCTGACTGGGAAGCCAGAGAAGCTACTCCAACAGGGGTGAGAGCAGAACCCCTGCTGGGTCCTACAATGAGATCATTTAATGCCAAAGGGACTCAAATGATGTGAAATAAGATGGCATCTCATAGCGGCCACAAATGCAGGGAGTCAACTGGAACTGAGTTGACATCTGCAACTAACTAGCTTTGTGACCTTGTGCAAATTACTTAACCGCTCTGTGCCTCTATTTCTTCATCTGTAAAATGGGAGTAATAAGAGTACCTCCTTTACAGGGATAACCCTCCCAGACTTCAGACAATGCTACAAAGCTATAGTAATCAAAACAGTATAGTTTTGGCACAAAAACAGACATATGAATCAACGAAACAGAATACTGAGCCCAGAAATAAAGCCACACACCTACAGTCAATTAATCTTCGACAAAGGAGGCAAGATTATACAATGGGGAAAAGACAGTCTCTTCAGCAAGTGGTGTTGGGAAAGCTGGACAGCCACATGTAAATCAATGAAGTTAGAACACACCTTCACACCATACACAAAAATAAACTCAAAATGGCTTAAAATCTAAAATATAAGACATGACACCTTAAAATTCCTAGAATAGAACATAGCCAAAACATTCTGACATAAATCGTAGCAATATTTTCTTAGATCAGTCTCCCAAGCAAAAGAAATAAAAACAAAAATAAACAAAGGAGACCCAATCAAACTTATAATGCCTTTTTTGTGTGTGTGTGTGGTACATGGGCCTCTCACTGTTGTGGCCTCTCCCGTTGCGGAGCACAGGCTCCGGACGCACAGGCTCCAGACGCGCAGGCTCAGCAGCCATGGCTCACGGGCCCAGCCACTCCGTGGTATGTGGGATCTTCCCGGACCGGGGCACGAACCCGTGTCCCCTGCATCAGCAGGCGAACTCTCAACCACTGCGCCACCAGGGAGGCCCCAAACTTATAATGCTTTGCATAGCAAAGGAAACCATAAACAAAACTAAAAGACGACCTACGGTACAGGAGAAAATATTTGCAATAGATGCAACCCACAAGAGATTAATTTCCAAAATATACAAACAAATCATACAGCTCAATATCCAAAAAACAAACAACCCAATCAAAGAATGGGCAGAAGACCTAAATAGACATGTCTCCAAAGAAGAAATGTAGATGGCCAAGAGGCACACACAAAAACGCTCAACATCGCTAATATTAGAGAAATGAAAATCAAAACTACAATGAGATATCACCTCACACTGGTCAGAATGACCATCATCAAAAAATCTACAAATAATAAATGCTGGAGAGGGTGTGGAGAAAAGGAAACTCTCTTACACCGTTGGTGGGAATGTAAATTGGTGCAGCCACTATGGAGGTTCCTTAAAAAACTAACAATAGAGCTACTATATGATCCAGCAATCCCACTCCTGGGCATACATCCAGAAAAGATGAAAACTCTAATTCAAAAAGATGCACGCATCCCAATGTTCATAGCAGCACTATTTACAATAGCCAAGACATGGAAGCAACCTAAGTGTCCATTGACAGAGGAATGGAAAAAGATATGGTATGTGTATATAATGGAATATTACCCAGTCATAAAAAAGAATGAAATAATGCCATATGCAGCAACATGGATGGACCCAGAGATTATCATAGTAAGTGAAGTAAGTCAGACAAAGACAAATATCATATGATATCACTTATGTGTAGAATCTAAAAAAAAACAAATTTATTTACAAAACAGAAACAGACTCACAGACATAGAACACAAACTTATGATTACCAAAGGAGAAGAGGGAAGGAGAGAAGGATAGATTAGGAATTTGCGATTGACGGATATATGCTACTATCTATAAAATAGGTAAACCACAAGGACCTACTGTATAACACAGGGAACTATATGCAATATCTTGTAATAACCTATAATGGAAAGGAACCTGAACAGGATATATATATATATATATACATATATATATATATATATATATATGTATATATATATATGTTTATGTTTATAAGTATAACTGAAATCATTTTGCTGTACAACTGAAACTAACACAATATTGTACATCAACTATACTTCAATTAAAAAAAGAAGGGTACCTCCCTTACAAGGCAGTTGTGAGCATTAGAAGAGGCTGGTACAGAGGACATGCTCAGGTGCACTGAGGGTTACTATGAATATTATTATTGTTTTTACACGTCTATGATCTGAACTCAATGTACCAGTTTGAGCAGGGAGGCAGAACTGCACTTCTGTGGACAGGCCCAGATAACTGGGGACGCCTTTCCCCTCCATGCCCTCAGCAGTCACCTATGAAGCACCTCCAATGTGCCAGGAACAGTTAAGGTTTCCAGCAGGTGGTCCAGGGAGGGGCAGCTTCGGTCACTGTCCAGGCCAGTGCACGCTCCCAACTGAGCCTCCTGTGCCACACCCTCATGGGTGGGGAGTAGGCAAGATGAGGAAATCTCTCTCAGATACTAAAGGGCCAAAGAATCAAGACAAAAATGGTTGATTATAGCCCTGAGCAGAAGTGGGCAATTTTTCGAAAATACACATTTTACTTAAGGAAAATCAAAGATGGCAGATGGAAAAAAAAAAAAAAAAACACCCAACAGCAAGTTGTTGCCTTGATCTCAGTTTTTATGTCAAGAGCTTTGGGGCTGGTGCTACCAATGCCAACGGTGGAGGAGGACGGCCTACCTGACCAGCCACCTCTGGCGGCATCACCAGCAATCAGGCCTCCCCTCGCAAGGGCACACAGCCTGTGCCTTCCGAGAGCCTCCAGAGAGTGGGGTGAGGCAGGCAGGAGTGGACTGAGTTCACAGCTTTTCAGGCGAGTTCTGCCAGACCCAAGGACCATAAATCCCAGAAATGGAAAACAGGAGTGAGAAATTAAGCCCTTGGCTTCTAGCGAACTGCAAGCCACTTTCTTTGGGCTGTAAATAACCACAGTTAAACCAAGCACCCTTTGCACTTCTTGGCAGTGAAGTGCATGAAACCATCTGATGCAAAGGTTTTAAATGCTTAAATGCTCTCTGCCAGCATCTACTTAACTGCCCAGAGCTGCATGGTCCAGCTCTTTGAAGTGAGCCGGGCATACCTCTCCCTCCACTGCCCCTGACCACTGTCTTAGGGGACCCTGACTGGTGGGATGCTGCGTGACATCATGAGTGAGAAGCAGGGGTCAGTTAAGCCTGGCAGAAGGAGGTGGGTGGCCCTGAGCAGTGGGGCCATCTGTCCCAGTGCCAGCTCTGGCACTCACTGTTCCGCAAGCCCTAAATCAGTCGACTGGTAAGTGGCTGAGCCCAGATCCAAGACCGTGTGTCCTGGCTCCAAAGCTCAGGCACAATTTCAACAGGCACATCACAGGCTCCCAGGAAATACGTCCTGGGTGGTAACTGTAACTATGACTTTGGAGCTGGGACTACGTTTTCTCCCCTCACCCCTTTCTTCCAGATCCTTCTGGGTAACTCTCCGATTTCACCACATTACAGTGAGCCTGATAGTCAGGAGCTCAGCCTTTGGTGATTCTGCATTTTCATTTTGATGGTATCTCCTCAGTCAAGGAGTCAAAGCCATCTTTTGGACCATCTGGATGGCCAGCTTTTAACCAAGAACTGCTCAAAGGTGCAGCCCCATCGTTTGTGTTGCAGGGTCACTGCAAATGAAGATCAAATGACATCATGGCAGTCTGTGGAAATAAAGATTTCAAAGTAACTTGAAAAGAGAAAAGTGGTGGGGAACTTGAGTGCTCTGGGTAGAATAGGCAAAACCGGAACTCAAACAGGCCGTCCACAGCAGTCTGCGCCTGTGCACGTGAACTCATTAGCAATGAGCACGGCAGTAAATAGCCCAGGAAGAATGTTTCTGGTCTCAGTTCCAGTGATAATTAGACTTATTACTATTTAACACACATTTCAATAAGCCAGGATGCTAACCTTACCTTTAAATAAACTGGATAGCTTCACAGGATTATCAACGACCGCTCATTAAAACCGCTCATTTGAAGGTTTTGACTATTCATGGGTCTGAATAGCCTGAACTAACAAGCAAAACCTAAATGTATTTATATAATTTAAAGGTCTAGGGTTTCCCTGGTGGCGCAGTGGTTGAGAGTCCACCTGCCGATGCAGGGAACACGGGTTCGTGCCCCAGTCCGGGAAGATCCCACATGCCGTGGAGCGGCTGGGCCTGTGAGCCATGGCCTCTGAGCCTGCGCATCCGGAGCCTGTGCTCCGCAACGGGAGAGGCCACAACTGTGAGAGGCCCACGTACTGCAAAAAAAAAAAAAAAAAAAAAAAAAGCCTATTTATGTAAGCAGGCCTTCCTTATATTGGTATTATTGAACCGAAAGTATAGATTCTATATATAAAACTGAATCCGTGTCTATACAACCCCATTGTTTATACGTCCATCCTTCAGTTTCAGAATACACATATCTTATAAGCTCGATAGTGTTAACTTGAATTTTATTGGTTTTGTATTTGTTTATATATGATTTATACATTTTTTCAATTTACAGGATTATTAGAACTATAAAGCTATGAGGTTTATACTTAGTTCAGTAGTTCCACATTCTAGAGAAACCTCAAAATAAAAATAATTAAATTCAATAGAACAGGTTCCTGAGAATTTCTTTTTCCCTTAAATGGAATGGATACATTACTCAGGTTTGAGAAACACTGACACAATGAAACCTTAATGATGGGTATTTAGATCGTTTCCTGTTATTTTACTAATGCAAACAATGTGCACTTAATCTTTTCCAAGTATCTTTGAGTGTTTGAGGATACCTGGAGAATAAACCTCTAAAAGCAGCAACAGGGGTCAAAGTGTGGATGAATTTACGATGCTCATAAGAGCAGTCGAATTACCCTAGAGGGAGACTGCAATTGCTCTTTCCAAACTATGTATGCAAATGTCTGTTTCCACACACCCTTGACACCTTTTATGTCTCTGCCAAGCTCTTAATCTGACACGTATTCAATAAATTAAGATACATCAGAGTTGTTGCAGTTTACACTTCTTCAATTAGGGGAAGAATGAGCATTTTTCCGTAGTTTATTTGATATTTTTCATTTCTTTCTTGCCTATGTATGAACTGCCTGTTGATGCTCTTTGCTTTAGATTGTTTTATTATTTTCTCATTGATTCATTGGCCCTCTTTGCTTACAACCTCTGTCCCTCATGGTGAGGATATTCTGTTTTTCAAGTGTCTTCTGGCTTTGCTGTAGTAAATTTACTGGGCAGGCTTTAAAATTTTTTTTAAGTAAAATACATCAACTTCCTTTTGTACCGTTGTTTCCTTTTAGCTTTTAGATGATTCCACTGATTATTATTAAATATTGCATTCATCTATGATTTCTTTCATATAAGGTATAAGCAAAGTACTGAGACTTTTTTCTAGATATCAAATAGTTTACTGAATAGTCCATCTATTCCTCCTGATTTTAAATGTCATCTTATACTAGATATAAGTTCTACCAATATTTGGACCTATTTCTGTACTCTTTCATAGCACTGAATAATTTTCTATTCATGTGCCAATACCGAACTGATTTAAGTAGTGTGTATTTATCAAACATTTTGAAAATTGGTAAGGCTAGTCTGCCCATATCCATCTTTGCATGTTTACATGGATATTTTCATGTGTTTAATTTTCTGGGTCAGAAATCTGCAAACTTTCTGTTAAAGAGACAGTACATACTTTTGGCTTTTTGTGGGCCATACAGTCTCTGTATAGTGACTACTCAGCTCTGCCTTTGTAGCTGGAAAGCAGTCACAGGTCATATGTAAACAAATTTTGAGTGTAGCTGTGTACTAATAAAACTTTATCTGCAAAAACATCAGTGGTCTGGATTTCAGCAAGCCCTAGTTTCCCAACCTCTGTTCTAAATGAACCCTAGTATCATTTTTGAAAGCTTTCCCACCTAAGCAGCCAAACCAGTTTTGGACTACTGGTAGGGATTGCTTAGAATTTAATGATTAAAGTGGGAGAATTTACGTTTTTAAACGTTGACTCTTACCATCCAAGAACACATTCTTTCCTTCCATTTATTCACAGCTTCATTTTTGCTCTCAATAAGATGGTGAAGTTTTCCTCCTAGTTACTGCACATTTCTTGTTTAGTGTGAGGTATTTTATCTGTTTTTATGTTTGTTACTGAACATGAAATCATTTGTACCCACTGACTTTTGTTCAACCCACTGGTTCAACCTACTAGTTTAATGCAAGGCTTAGAACAAGATCTATAGACGTTTCTGGGATTGATAGAGAAATCCCATGGGGCCTAGATACCTTCACACATGTTGCCTATTTTTCTGGGAAGAGTCTATAGCTTTCATCAGAAGCTCAAGATCACTATCCATTCTCCTGTCACAAATTAGAGATGCCCTGACCCAAGATGGGTAAAGGCCAGGGCTTTGGTATTGAAATGGAACACAAATATAGGTAATCAGGAACATACTGGCTGTGGAGTCAGGGAGAGTGAGAGCCACCCCCCTGCCCTGGCTCTCTGGGGGTAGGAGTGATAGCCAGGTTTATGCAGCAGTTTCCTCCCGCTGTCCATGTGGGCAGTGCTGCCTCAGGGCTGAGATACCCCAGAGGGCCTGTGGTCATCAACCTTGCCCACATCCAAATTTCCTTGACTTTCAGGCTAAGGTCTCCTCTTATTATAAACCCTCTATACCATGGCCAATCTCACCTCCTTCCTATGGAGTTTTTTGTTTGTTTGTTTTTTTGCGGTATGCAGGCCTCTCACTGCTGTGGCCTCTCCCGTTGCGGAGCACAGACTCCGGACGCGCAGGCTCAGCGGCCATGGCTCACGGGCCCAGCCGCTCCGCGGCATGTGGGATCTTCCCGGACCGGGGCATGAACCCATGTCCCCTGCATTGGCAGGCGGACTCCCAACCACACTACACCACCAGGGAAGCCCACTTCCTATGGAGTTTTGCTCAGCTTAACTGCTTACTGGGATCATGAACTGTCTATTGCCAACTGCCCTCTAATGCCTTGCCAGGATCCTTTCCTGGCCCTCTTCTAGCCCTGCAGTCCTATCCTCATGGAGAAAGCCAGCATAGGAGGAGGAAGAGCACAGACTAAAGGGTCCAACAAACCCAAGTTCAAATCTGGCCTTTGCCAAAATGTGCCGTAAGGCAAGATGTGAACTTCTCTGACCTCAGAGAAGTAAATGGCAACATGCATGCCTCTGAGAATGGCTGTAGAGATCGAAAGAGATAATGCATAAGAGCTGAAAGCCACTCTTCCGTGGAGCTTGCTGTTCAGCAATGGGATGGTCATAACTCACTTCTTATACAGCCAATTGGCATCAATCAGGCTCAGCCTCTGCCTATGAAACCTCTGGAGCCTATGAACTCCACCCTTCCCCCCAGCAGGGCAGACTTTCTATGGGGTCTCAGCAGTCTATACTTAGGAGAGGTCTACCATGGCCCTGCCTTTAACCTGATGTCTCAGTGCCATGGTGTACCCAGGATGCCCGCGTAGGTATCACTCCCAACAAGTGACAGGCTTATGTCTTCACATTGCAAAGAGCTGGCCTGAACTGAAAATGAGTATAGGACAATTCTGAGATCCAGAATTGGATCTCAGGCAAAATTTAAGGCAAGATTTAAATTTGAGTTTCCTCTTGGGAAAGGAAGACTCTCTCACTGTCACTTTCCAAGGCTTGGTTTCCCTGTCTGCAAGATATGGATAAAAATAAGGGCAGCTAAATATTAATGGACACCTACTATGTGGCAGGAGATAATTCCTCCTCCAAACCCTATGATAGGAGATTCTGTAATCATCACAGAGACACACAGTGGTTAAGTAATATGCTTAAAGTGGCAAAAATGACATTTGAGCCACGTAATATGATGTTAGAACCAACTCTTAATTGCCGTCATCTACATGCTAATACCGTTGGAGTGCTTTAAATCACATATAATTCATACATTTCCTGCACTGTGTCAGGTCCACATTAGATGTTCAATAAATGATAGTTGCCCTTTTATAAGGCAGAAATTGACCCTCACACCAGGAATTGGCCTCTTACCAACTGGCTATCACATTAGAAATTGGCCATATCTTCACTGTCCACTCCATCAGGAATTAGACATCCCATCAGAATTTGGTCATCATCAGAAATTGGTCATTCCGTCAGGATGATTTAAAGAGGTCATGGTCCAGCTAAAGCCTGCCCAGGAAGCAAAGTATCACAAGGTAGCCTTCAATTCAACAAACATGTATTGTTCTTTGGTGGAAAGAGAAATGAAGCACACTGCTACCAAATGCATCTAAAATCCAAGTACTCAGGGATTCTTAAAGTCCATCTGGATGGGAAGAAGAACAAAGAGGCATAAACTCGAGGTAAACAGTCCATATGGAACCTGAGGGCAGTCTACCATGTGCCAGGCACTGTTCCAAGAAGCTCCCAGTATCAGTTTATCTGGGCCTTAACTCTGAAAGTGTTCCTTGGGTCTATTTATAGATGAAGATTCTGAGATCCAGAGAGGTTAAGTGAATGTCTGGATTCCTGGAGCTTAAAAGAGGTAGTCAAAAGCAAATGGCCCCAGACGCTTTCTTCCAAACTTCAGGGCCACCCTCCACTTTGCTGTAATGGGTCACCACAAAAACAGTGGCGTATGCCCAGGACAAACCCTGCCTCTTGCTTAACTAAACCAAGGCTGGCCTTGCTCTGGAACAGACACTTTGCCTCACTTTAAATCACCTCCCAAGGAGTATTTGGTTGTACCTGTTTGCCATGACCATGGGCTTGGGAATCGTAGAGAGATAGAGTTGTGTCTGCAGCACCCAGCACAGAGCCTGGAATAGAACCAAAGCCTCATACACACAGTGTCCAGACTGTACAGACACAACCTCTGCCAAGAGGGCGGGCCTTCATGTCAATCAGAGAGAAGGTAACACACATCGTTAATTCTTATCCTTTTTAGGGAGGCGGCAGGATGAGGTGAGGAGATTGGTTATTTCAAGAACTCCATTTCCTGAAGCCAGTGAGGCAAAGATACCGACTTCCAAACAATGGAAGCAGCCCCATTTCTCCCAGGAAAGTGTCCTTCCTCAAATGGCCACCCACAGGGGAGCCTTTGTGATCAGGACGGATGACAGCACCTGCGATCCAGGCATTGAATCGTCAGGCACACTCAAATTTACACCCCTCGTGATTATGTGTGATCCCTGGGAAATCGTTCAACTTTCTGGGACTCCATCTTTTCCTCTCTAAAATGAGCATAATGCCTACCTTCCTGGACTTTCTGGAGGTTCACATAAGATCATTTATGTAACATGCTTGCCACAGAGAGGTTTTTGATGTGGTGGTTGCTTCCTCAGGACTGAAACAACATCATCTACCTAGGACTGCAGAGACCCCGGGGACATTAACTGTCTGAAGCTATAGGAAGTAGATGAAGGCTGTGCCTCGCCCCATCAACAGAGCAAGAATTTGATTAGGAGGTTGGGATTAACAGATACACACTACTATATATAAAATAGATAAGCAACAGGGACCTACTGTAGAGCACAGGGAACTATACTTAATATTTTGTAATAACCTGTAAGGGAAAGGAATCTGAAAAAAGTGTGTATATATATACATATATATATGTATAACTGAATCACTTTGCTATACACCTGAAACTACTTCAATAAAAATAAATTAATTAATTAGAAAAAATTTTGATAGTTGCAGAGAATGACAGCGATCCCTTCTCAAAACAAAAATTGAGAGAAGTAAGGAACCCAAGGCCATTCAGCCCGAAGAGTGTGCTGGCCCTGCAGTGGGAGCTTTACTCGACGATCTTCAGAACTGCCTACGAGTAGGTGACTGTGTCCCCAGTTTAGAGAGGAGGAGGCCGAGGCCAGTGAGGTTGTGTAACATCACTGCCTCCCTCTCTGAGTTGGTAAGACAACTTCCTGTTACCCTACATTACCTCGTTTAATCCATCAGGGAGTCACACAGGCTGGGGGTGCAGGGAGGGTCAGGGGTCAAACCTCTTCTCCCCCAAGATTGATGAAATCCACTCCAGGCATCTCTTTCTCGGATTAAAACACATGGATGATAAATTACCAAAGTCCTTGATGTGGAAATGTGAATGATAGGAGTGCCACTGACAACTGGTTCAGGGTGGTCGTCACAGAAGCGGGAAGAACTCTCACGCATAGCCTACAACCTTGCCATTCTTTTGTGACTCCTAAGCCTCTGTGAGTGTCTGTGGGTGAAAGGAAATGAAGGTGATACATTAGAAGGGAATCTGGAGGTCACAGTGGTCACAGATGAACATAAATCAACAACCTACTGCTTTGGTTTAATGTAACAGGAGCCTAAGTAGAGGATTATTTCCCCCAAGGTAGCAAGGCTGTAAAATGGAAAGAGTCTGTCCTGACAATCATCAGCCTCTCCTGTTTGTGCTTATTCCTTTCTTTTTTCTTTTTTTAATTAATTTATTTTATTTTTATTTATTTATTTTTGGCTGTGTTGGGTCTTTGTTGATGCACATGGACTTTCTCTTGTTGCGGCGAGCGGGGTCTACTCTTCGTTGCGGTGCACGGGCTTCTCATTGCGGTAGCTTCCCTTGTTGCGGAGCACGGGCTCTAGGCGCGTGGGCTTCAGTAGTTGTGGCACACAGGCTCAGTAGTTGTGGCTCCTGGGCTCTAGAGCACAGGCTCAGTACTTGTGGTGCACGGGCTTAGTTGCTCCGTGGCACGTGGGATCCTCCCAGACAATGGCTCGATCCTGTGTCCCCTGCATTGGCAGGTGGATTCTTAACCACTGCGCAACCAGGGAAACGCTGTGCTTATTCCTTTCTGATGAAAGTTTTGGTGCCTTCAGCCCTATTCACTTTCCTGTCTAGCCCTTCTTCCAGGAAAGCATCTCCTAGAAATCAGCCACACTTTTATGTTAATATACATCCGCTTGTCTTCTTTCAAAGGGTCATTTCCTCCCTTGGCCTTTTCTCTCATGATGGAACAAAAGTTTGGTGCCTGCAAACAATATTTCAGGCATCAGAGAAAGACTGGAGAGACAGCTTTGGAGAAATACTAGGACAGAGGCTATGTAGCCTCCTTGTAGAAGCAGGATGTGGGTGATTGCTTCTCCAGCTCCCATCTGTTCCTGCAGACAAACAGGCTGCTGTGGGGCTCCTGACAGGCACCATGGAGAACAGGGTGGAACATTTCAGAAAATATCCTTTCTGGGCTTGTGCCTACCTGAAAAATTGTAGGACGATGGAGTAGAAAAATCAGGGACCTTAGAATCAAGGTGTAAATCTCATCTCTCCCACTTTCTAGCTGAAAGACCACTGGCAAGTTATTTAATTCTTTCATTTACCTATTCTGTTGAATAGGGATAATAATATTTGCCTATCAGTTGTTGATGGTGAGCATTATGTGGGATAGTGAATGTAAAATGGGTGGCAAATCATGGGAACTTGATAACCATTAGTTCCCGTTCTCTCTCCACCATGGTTGAGCAGATCATATAAGAGTAATTCTTCCATGGGATAGTAAAAGTAGTCAGTTAAGATCTAATATTTCCATGTAGCATTTTATCACTCATGAGTCTAGTGTCCTTCACTCCCAAGGCTGTATTTGCCAACATCGTGCTTTAAATGAATGAAGCAAAGCATGATGATGCATTTAATGGTCCTTGGGAATTGAACCTTGAAAATCCCAACATCTTCGGACCTTCTGGTTCCAGAGAGACTATATGGAGAGTCTGGGATGCCACTTAAATTTGGATGGTGATCCAGAGAGAAAGAAGATATGCTTCCCGGGGCATGTCCCTCTGCCCCCAGCCTTCTTGGCGTCACCTCTCAGGATAACATATTCAAGACCATGGGAAGAACCTAAAGTCTTGAAGTTATCAACACAATGGCTTTGTAGGAATAAACTTCTTGACCATGATGAGGGCAATCCTTTCCCTCAAGTTATTGTTAAAGTTGTGTCAGTACAAGGGCTCAGGTTTTTCAAAACCCTGTCCCATTGACAGTCACAGAACTCAAGGGTGAGTAGGTGGTGAGGGCTAGCTCCCAGGCTGACCATGAAGTTAAAGAAAGGCAGGGCCCAGATGGCCAGATCTGAGCCTCAAAAGTAGGAAACTGTGGATTGGTCTCTAGATCCAACCTGTCCCAGGCGCTGGCTCACCTGCCCTTGCCTCCCACACACTTGCCCTTGGCCTTGACCACCTGACTTCATTCTAATCTCCCTGGTGCCTTTGACCATGTCCTGCTCATTGTTTTGCCCCATCTACTCACATGCTCCAGTAAAACCCTGACTCAGTTTGTTCTGACCCTCCTCTGAAAATTTATCTATTTTTTTTGATAATTCATTAAATACCATTTTAAATTGCTTCCATGGCTATTAGCCAAGTTAACTATTTTTTTTTTTTTTTTTTTTTGCAGTACGCAGGCCTCTCACTGTTGTGGCCTCTCCCGTTGCAGAGCACAGGCT
The DNA here is from genome assembly GCF_964165515.1 of Mesoplodon bidens. NCBI lineage: Eukaryota > Metazoa > Chordata > Mammalia > Artiodactyla > Ziphiidae > Mesoplodon > Mesoplodon bidens. Next base: position 139,507,373 of record NC_138161.1, read on the forward strand.
CCAGACACGCAGGCTCAGCGGCCATGGCTCCCGGGCCCAGCCGCTCTGCGGCATGTGGGATCTTCCCGGACCGGGGCACGAACCTGTGTCCCCTGCATCAGCAGGCAGACTCTCAACCACTGCGCTACCAGGGAAGACCGCCAAGTTAACTTTTTGAGTCAAATCTGATCATATACATTTCCTCAGGATGCCATACATTTCAGAAGCTTCCCAGTATCTTAGCTTAGAGATGTAGGTTTTGTGCTCTTGTAATTTAAGTTAATCTATTCCAAAATCATGGTTATATTCCATTTTTCATCTTTAATCTTGGGTTTTCTGCTTTCTCCCTTATTTTCTTGATTATATCTAAGAAGAGCATGCCCATTTTATTGGTTTCTTCAAAGAATCAGCTTTTAGATTCACTTATAAATTCTAATGTTTTTCTATTTTTCTAATACATGAATTCCTACCATATTTATGGTTTATTGCTTCCTAATTTCCTCAGATTTCTCCTTTTTAATTTCTTTATTACTTTATTTATTTTCATTCTTTCTCATTGATTATTAAGCATTTAAGCCTGTGGATTTGCTTCTAAGTACAACTTTGGTTACATTCCATAAGTTTTGGTATACAGTGTTGCTCTATGAATAGCTTGTAATTGTGGTTTTGATTTTCTTTTGTACACAAACATTGTTTAAGAAAGTTCTGTTTTTTCTTTCCATGTGATTAGGTTTTATTTTGCTTTGATTTTCCTGGTAAGTACTGCAACATGATTCTCCATCGGCAGGGATGACATTCTTATTCCACTTTTCAAAGAGAAGAACCTGAAGCATGGTGAGCTTAAGCAACCAGACTGGAGCTTCTGAGATAATAAGCAATAAAACCAGAAATGAGAACCAAAACTTTTTGCGTAAGAAGACAATCTCCAAGATCCTTATTCAGCAACAGGGAACGCGCACAACCATCAGTGGGCTTTTCCAGGGTTGGGGAGGGACGTGAAGAGTTTTCAGCAGCTAGAGACAAGGCCTCTAACAGGGCATGGAGGTCCCCCTCAGTGACGCTGAGAAGACACCTCCCAGAGTGCTGTATGCTGCATCACTGAGCAGGCTGTAAGGTGGTGAGTGGTGCTGTTCCATCTGCCAGACTAGGTCCAGAAAGGCCCTGGAGAGTCTTAGTACACAAGTGCCCCAGATGCAAGCCTTCCAGCACCCAGAGGTCACAACTAGACTTGTCCAAACGGGGCCAGTGCCCACATCACTCCCTGTGTGCTACTCCCTAATTGTGCTTGTTATTTAATCCTATGGAGTAGTTCTCAGCCCCCTTCACTGATAAAGAAACCAAGGCTCAGAGAGGTTAGGGAACATATCCAGGGCAGGGTTGATGGTGCAAGATGGCACTTCCTCAAAGGGTGACAAGACATGGCAGGAAAACATGGTGGTGGTTGAGACATTCCTATTTCAGAGCAGGCTTCTGGCAGGAGTTCAGCCAGTGTTTTGAACCTCTGTTTATGTATTTAACTTTTAAATGATTTATTTCCAACAATCCTTCCCTAAGATGAGGGGGTACTTTACCCAGCCCTGGGTGCTATAGGTTTAGGGTGGTACCCTGTACATGGTAGGTGCTCAGTTAATGTGGGGTTGGGAGGTTCCTTCACCCCTTTCCCACTCTAGCTTGGGGCTCAAGCTGGAAGGTCATGGCCTACCTTTTGCAGAGTCTGACACCTGTAAAGTGCTAGGACTGGCAGAGCCCAGAGAGACCATGAAGTCCAGGGGTTCACTACTGGGGTTCATGGGTACAATTCAGGAGGTGCCTAAAATCTGGATAGGAAACACATCTTTATCCTCCCTAATCTCACAGCAATTCAGGATTTCCTTTACTATGTATGTAGGCAGCAGACCACAGCAGTCCTAGCTGTGGATCTAGGACCTGGGACTTTGTAACCAACAGAAATCACAGGTGCTTGCATGGAAGGTCACAGTTATCACAGACATCTCATAATATCATTTACATCCATCACTACTTCAGAATTAGGATAGGTATTACACCCACAACTAGGTCTTGTCACTTAATGTGTTAATAAATAAGCATATATATTGCACTATCACAATTTATAAATCTTTTGATAGCTATTTCAATATAATTAGTTCCCTTTATAATCCAATGTATTTTATTTTACTAATTAAAAAACATGACTCTGAGAAGGAGTTTATATGTTTCACCAGACTACTACAGAGGTCCATGGTACAAAAACATGTTTAAGAACCCTGGTTATATAATTATTAGAGAAAGGCAAATCAAAGCCACAATGGAGTATCACCTCATACTGGTCAGAATGGCCATCATCAAAAAGTCTACAAATAATAAATGCTGGAAAGGGTGTGGAGGAAAGGGAAACTTCCTGCATTGTTGGTGGGAATGTAAATTGATATAGCCACTGTGGAGATCAGTATGGAGGTTCCTTAAAGACTAAAAATAGAGCTACTCTATGATCCAGCAATCCGATTTCTGGCCATATACCCAGAAAAGATGAAAACTCTAATCCAAAAAGATATGAACCCCAATGTTCATAGCAGCACTATTTACAACAGCCAAGACATGGAAGCAACCCAAGTGCCCATCAACACACGATTAGCTTAAGAATCTGTGGTGTATATATACAATGGAATATTACTCAGTCATAATGAACAATGCGATATCGCAAGTTGCAGCAACATGGATGGACCTAGAGAATTTTATACTAAGTGAAGTAAGTCAGACAGAGAAAGACAAATATGTGATATCACTTACATGTGGAATCTAAAAAGTAACACAAATGAATCTATGTACAAAACAGAAACAGACTCACAGACATAGAAAATAAACTTATGGTTACCAAAGGGGAAAAGGAAGGGGGAGGGATAAACTAGGAGTTTGGGCTTAACAGACACAAACTACTATACATAAAATAGATAAGCAACAAGGATGTACTGTAGAGCACAGGGAAGTATATCCAATACCTTGTAATAACCTATAATGGAAAATCTAAAAAAATTATATATATATATATAATTCAGTGATATATATACATGTATCTGAATCACGTCACTGTGTACCCAAAACTAAGACAATATTGTAAATCACCTAAACTTGAATTAAAAAAAAAAAAAAAGAAGAAGAACCCTGGTTATAGACAAGGAAACAGGCCCAGAGAGGAGAAGTGATCCAGCCAAGGTCATACAGCAGAGTTGGGACCAGACTCCATCTTCCAACCCCACTAGCACAGGATGAGTTTACCATAACGGGGACATGGGGGTGTGGGTATGTGTGTCATCATGTGACACAGCTTAGTCATATGAGGACTCATGACAGCTGTGGGAGGAAGGGTGAGGCTAAGCCAAGGCAGGGCAAGGGTAAAGGGAAGACTGTACTGTCTGCAGTCCTGCCTGCTCAGCCAGGGAGGCCCTCAAAGCAGCAGTTACAAGTATTTATTATTTGTTTTCCCGAAGTCTGCTCACATTGAACCAAGAAGTAGATTAGATGATCCTTCAGTGGCCACACAAGAGGGTGGTAGGGCTTGATTTGTCTTTGCAGTTAAAACCCACATCATGTACATGTGTTCTTTATCCTTGTATTTGAGCAGCTTAGGGAGAGAATATAACCCCTCAGTATAATACCTCACAAGGGTGGGCATGCTTGTCTGTAGACTAGGAAGCCCTCCACTTAGAGAATGGTCCTTTACCCCACTACCTGAGACTTGCTGAGGTCAGTAACTTGGAATCAAAAAGAAGGTGCTTCTCAAAGGACCGTGTACACACATTGAGCAGGGACTAAGTCACTGCACCCAGCATTTTGCAAACTGGGTGCCTGGGACTCCTGGCACACAGCCACCATTCTCCTGGCCTTCCCCAAACGCCTGACTCACCTCCTCATGCTGAGCCCTCACTTGGCATTCCTTTTCTACACTTCACCACTTTTCATCATTATCACTATTATTATGATAGGGTAGCAATTGCCACAGCTCGAGGACTGCTAGCAGGCAGGAACTGTCTGTAAGGGAGGCTGCTGCATAAACAACCATTTAAAATGCTGTGTGATCAGCGTCGGGATCGGTGAGCACAAGGCTTCCAGGCACTAAGCTGAGTCCCGAAGAAGCAACATAGGCACCAAAGCAGTTTCAGGCAGAGAGAACAGCACATGCAAAGGCACTGTGGCAAGAAATAGCATGGCCCATTCAGCCCTCAGCAGGACTTCCCATCTGCCTGGTGCCTGTGTCATGTCCCAGTTGGCTATAACAGTCTGGATGTGATTTCTTGGAAAAGGTGGACTTTATCCTGGTCTCAGAGGAAAGGTGGCGAGAGTACTCTTGGAGGGGTTTCCAGCCCAGAAGAGTGGTGCAGGGGACTTCCCACCTCCAGCTCTAGGAGAACACCTGCCCCAGACCTGGAGAGAAGCTGGGCTGGTGGGGATTAGAGTAAGCCGGGTTCCTGTGTGCTGTCCACAGCCATGGAACACCTGCCCACCCCCACTCAGGGCGATCTGGAGAGATCCACGACCTATACATTCAGGAACATCCGGAAGGGAATGTGCAACTGCAGTCTCTGCAGTGAGCATCTCATTTCCACGTGGTTACAGAGAGTGGGGACTAAGTGGATTTGTGGACCTGTGTTAGCAACTAACTGATGCTCCAGATAAAGGAAACTGTCCATTCACTTGCATTTATCTGCCTTTTAATTCCTCGCCTTTGAAGTTTTAACTATGGCACTGCTTACAAAATAGAATTTGATCCAGAAAAGCTCACTTTGAGAAAATGATCAACGTTACTATTTCCATGTGAATTGAGAAGGTTGGAGTCTTGGGGAAAAGCTTGGGATTCCCTCGGGGAATCTTGCTTCTTGGCCCCCAGGCAGCGAGTAAGGGGTGTCTCCTCCTGTTCGCCTCTGCTCAGGGCTTCCCTCTGCCAGAGCACTGGGCCAGTGTCCAGTCCTGGTCTGTTTCCTCCTCTGTCCTCTCTCCAGGCTGGACATTCACTGACAGCAGCAATCAAGGTTCATCCTTTCCAGGATCCCTTGGCACAGACCCGACCCCAAGAGATGCTCAGAAAATGCTGAATGAGTGACAAGAATGGCACACCCATGAAACTCAGATCCAGCATTCAGTATGTATGTCTGTGAAACTCAAATGTTTCCCTGTGTTGCCCACCACTGTGGTTAACCAGTTACCCAGGTCAACCACAAGTCTCATTACCCCAGATGCCACAGAGGGCAGCCCACTGGTGATGGGCCCAGTCTCTAAAGGGCTTGCTCTAACAGCCAGATGGGGAGCACTTCCTCTGGACGAGGCATCCCTGAGGCCCTACCACATCAGTCATCCCATCTGGACCTGCCATTGCGAGGCTCAGGTCACTCAGACAGTCAGGGTGTAGCAGAACTGGGTCCCCTGAGATCCAGGGTTTCTGCATGTCTGGGAAAGCCGAGGCTGCCCTTGCCCTTGCCAAGTTCACTTCTAAGAGGACTTCGGGGATTGTCTCAAGGCAGCTCCTCGTCAGTTTTGCAGGTTAGCAGTGGGACAGCCTTGGTTATAGTTGTAAAAAGCCTACGTCCCCTGACCCCATTCCTCCACCTCACACACCTCTTCTCCAGTAATATCACACCTGACCTTCACTGACAAGTTTATTCTCCTGTATCTGGAGGACTAGCCTTTCAGCTTTCCCAATACTACGTATATTACATTATTACCTCGAAGCTAGGCTATCTGCACAAATAAGGCATAATAACAGAAGAAAGATAACAACCCTCTATTGATCTCTTCCTATATGCCAAGAACCTTGCTGAGTTATTTATACACATGTTATTTAGTTCTCCTAACAACCGTGAAGGAGTCTCATTATCCTAATTTTATGGATGAGGAAACCGAGGCTCAGAGAGATGAAGCAGTTTGTCAAAAGCCACAGAGCTGGTCGGGCAGGGCTAGGGCACGGTGCCAGTTGCTCCTGAAATCTGCCTGTGATGATGTTATTCTTAATCCCATCATTAAGTGAAACCATTATATCCTGAATAAGCTCTTTTTGCATTACTAAGAGTCCCTAATTTTTGTTGTTTAAAATGCATACTCTCTTTGGACATTTTGTTTTCTTAGTAAGCCAAACACTTCTGTTGCAATTTGGGGAATCATAGATTGACGATCCATGGAAGCAGCAGAGATGGGAAGACACAGGGCCAAGGAGCAGGCCCACCCAGCTGCCTCCAAGCAAGTAGCTGAAAAGGGCCAGTTCCTTCACTGTACAGACCACAATCTCTCACCTGAAAAATGGGGATAATCATATCCATCCCGCCATGCTCAGAGGCGGCCACCGGGAGGACTGGACATGATGGTAAGTGTGCAAGGGCTTGACACACAGGCCTGAGAAGGAGGCCGGGGTGAGGTCCTGTGGTCCCCTGGCACCCTCTCATGTAGCTTTCACTGGTGCCCTGCTCATGAGCACACGTACCTCCAGCAAGGGCAGGCCTATGTCCCAGTTCCTAGCACGTCACTGTGAGTCATCTATTCAGCATTGAACGTACATTTTTGGAGCCCCCCATTGTGTCCCGGGCACGGTTCCAGGCCCTGGGGAGATGGCAGTGGACTAGCACTGCCCACGTGGAGATCCTGCCGGCCTTCTGGGGCTGAAAGCCCACACCCCTGGGGCACTCATCACGGCTGTTCCAGGTACCTGGTGCATCTCAGTCCAACTGATGCTCGCCCATGCAACTCTGAGGGAAGAGCCAGCATTACAGCTAAGGAAACCGAAGCACAGAGGTTAGGTAAGTTGCCCCAAGTTGCACAGGTGGGAAGCAGCAAAGCTGAGTTTGAACTGCGCGGTCTGGCGCCAGAGCTCACACGCCATCAGCACTCTCTGCTGCCACGTGTCTCTACCTGCTTTCCCTCTGTCTCCAACCCTTTCACCTTTTCCTCCACAGCTTCTCCTGCTCTCCTTTCCGGTAGCCCCCTCCCTGTGTCCCAGGCCCTCGTCCGTCCTGGAAGCACAGCAGCCTCCCTCTAGCCTTCCTGCCTCTTCTAGCCTCTGCCCAGCTCCCACGTAGCCTCTATCACCTCCGTTCCATCTTGCCTCCCACCCCAGCTGAGTCCCCAAGAGTCCAGGTATAGAGCCCTGGCCTCAAGGCCCACCACGGTCTGCTCTGATGTGCATTTCTGCGTTTCTCTACCCGCTCCACAATGCTCAGTTCACTAAAACTATCCTCCGCGCCAGAGAGCCTAAACTTTTGGGGGGAATTGCTGGCCTTTTTGAGAAAGTTATGGACCAGCCTTCCCTAGGAAAATAAACATGTATGAACACTTCCCAAAGTTAGCACGCGCCTTATGCACTGTCACGATGCCACCATGAAGACCCTGGCAATAGACACACACATTTTTTTTTTCTAAAGATTTTCTGTTTTTTTGATGTGGACCAATTTTTTAAAAGTCTTTCTTGAATTTGTTACAATATTGCTACTGTTTTACACTGTGGTTTTTTGGCAGCCGAGGCATGTGGGATCTTAGCTCCCCAGTCAGGGATCGAACCTGCGTCCCCTGCATTGGAAGGCGAAGTCTTAACCACTGGACCGCCAGGGAAGTCCCTAGACATACAAATCTTATTACTGATCCTCAGTTCCTTAAACGTGTGTCTTTTCATCTCCCTCTCAACATTTTCCCCCACCCCAGATGCTTCCTCCGTTCCTCTCTTCCATCTAATGAAATCCTCGTGACCCATCAAAACCCAGCTCCAATGTCACTAGGCCAGACAAGAGTTATCCCATGATGTTTTCACCACCAGCTGCCCTCATGGGATTTCAGTGCTCCCTGCCTGGAATTTGGGACCACACCTCCTTTCTACCTACTCCAATGGACCTCTTTAGGGCAAGGATGCTGGCTTAGCTGTCTCACAATCTTTCTTTCACCTCATGCAGCACAGAGCTCTGTAGACAGCAGGCATGTAGTGTCCATTTTTTGAAAAAACTGAAAACTGGAAGCAGCCATCCTTATTTCCAAATAGAAGATTCTAGGAGGCTAATGAAATGGAAATGGATGTTTCGTCATCTCTGTCCCACTAATAAGGTCCTGCAAAGGGTGGACTTCTGGAAAATTTCACCAGACATAAGCCTTGGAAAATGATCTCTTGCTTTTGCCATTTGTTAACAATATAAACATTTCATACCCACTCATTACTGCAGTTCTTGAATTCCTACTTAAATTTCTATTCCTTTAGTAATGGTAACCTAGTTTATGGGAATCTATGGCTTCAAAATAAGGTCAGATCCTGATAATTAGTTGTGATCCATATTTTGTATCTGATAATTAGCTTATAGCTGCAGTGAAAATTGGGCCCTACATTTTTGGAAGGTGGAATATTTTAAGAAAGCAAGGTATTCTTCATGTGCTCTGATCTCTGCTTTGTTGAAAGGATGTTAAAGTGAGAACTATAACATGGGAGAAAAATGAATATATTTGCTCTCGAGAGGCAATTAAAACAGAATGCAAATATGACTAATGAGACGATTAACTTTTCTAGAAATATTATGCAAGAAAATCAATTCCTGGGATGTAACATTTCTATGCTAAAAAATTCAGTTTGATGGCATCAGTGACCAAAGGGATCTAGGAAGAAAAGACATTGCTACTGTCAGGGAAGGCTGAGGAGGGCATGAAAAGTACCCATTTCTTTCTAGCTTGATCTGCTCAGCTATGAAACAGATGCTGCTTCAAATGCTCCCGTGTGGCTCCTGCGTGTGTACTGCTTTGAGCAATTCTTTTCAACATGGCACCGCTAGAATGGCATTAATTCAGGAGTCAGGAACACTTGGTTCAAATCTCAGCACCACACCGGTTACAGCTAAGTGGCCTTGGATGGTCCATGTCATTGCTCTGGACCTTGATTTCCTCCCCTGTGAAATGGAGATTGTGATACCTGTCTCACGGACAGGTGAGGATTCCATGAGCCAATGCATGTAAAGCACTTGGTATGGAGATTAGCAGGCTGATGTGTCCTGGAGAAATTGCTATCGAAGCTGCTGTGTGGGGAGGGCACAGAAACCCCCTGTTCCAGGAAGAGGCTGTGGCATGAGATAGGGATTCTAGCAAGGATGACTCAAGAGTCAGGATACTGGGTCCCACCCTGCCCTTCAAGTTCAAGCCAAGTGATCTTGGGCATTGTTGTCATTCTTTCAACATCCATAAAACAACAGCATTTCCCTAAGTGATTTCCAAGGCACTGTTCTGGGAACCCAGCACTGTCCAATGCTACAAAATAATTCACACATTTTTCCAAATAGTTTGTTACTAAGTAGCCTCAATTTCTCCAAATGTGACCTATTCCACACTTATTTGGGTTTCGGTCCACAGTTTGGTGACCAGAATTACACTGCAATTAAACAGTCCAATCTGTAGCCCTTAAGGGCCTCTAAGTTCTGCAAACTCTCTCTCTCTCTCAGTCCTCATTCAGGAGCTGCACCCTATCTTTCCAACCATGTCTGTGGGCATTGATCCAACCCACGTGTTCCACGAGCCAGGCTGAGGATACAGAACGTGGTCCTGTCCTCAGGAAGACTGGAGTCCAGTGGGGATGACAGACCAGAGAACGACAAGGCCAACTGGGTGGGTCATGGTCTATAACAGAGAGTGCACAGGGGCCCCACAGGCAGAGAGGGGGTTGGCAGGGTTAGGAAAGGCTTCCTGGAGGAGGTGATGCTCAAGCTGAGCCTTGGTCATCCAACCAGACATTCATCCAACAAGCAGTCTGCAACTATTTACTGAGCACCTACTGTGTATGAGGCATTTTGCTCGATGCTGAGGCTATAACACTGAATGCAACCATGTCATTTCCTACCTCAAGAATCCACAATATTGGGCATATATCTGGAGAAAACTCTAATTCAAAAAGGTACATGTACCCCAATGTTCACAGCAGCACATTAGCACAACAACCAAGACATGGAAGCAACGTAAATGTCCATTAACAAATGAATGGATAAAGAAGATGTGGTACATATACACAATGGAGTACTACTCAGTCATAAAAAAGAATGAAATAATGTCACTTGCAGCAACATGGATGGGCCTAGAGATTATCATACTACTGAAGTAAGTCAGAAAGAGAAAGACAAATACCATATGATATCACCTACACGTGGAATCTAAAATATGACACAAATGAACTTATTTATGAAACAGAAACAGACTCACAGACATAGAAAACAAATTTATTGTTACCAAAGGGGAAAGGGGGTGGAGGAAGGATAAATTAGGATTTGGGGATTAGCAGATACAAACTACTATATATAAAATAAACAATAAAGCCCTACTGTAAAGCACAGGGAACTGTATTCAATATCCTGTAATAAACCATAATGGAAAAGATTATGAAAAAGAATATGAATATATATGTATAACCAAATCACTCTGCTGTACACCAGAAGCTAACACAACATTGTAAATCAACTATACTTCAATAAAAAGAAAAAAAATTTTAATAAATAAAAATTGCAAAAAAAAAAAAAAGGATCCACAATGGCTCACTCTAGCCACTCGTTGCAGTGCTCATTCTATACCCTTCTGCCTTACTGACAGGACCTCCCCACTGTGGCCTGGCACCCAACCCCAGCAAGCAAGCATCTTTTTTCCCAGAATGCCCCTCCATCCTAGACTCCCTCCCCGCATCCAAATTCAGCCCAAAGCCATCGGCTCTCTCCAGTCTGGCCTCCTCTCAGGCCTTCTGTTTATACTGATGAAAAGGCCCCAGTGCTCCTGATGGGGTTGGCATGAGAGGCACCCCAGCTATTTCACTTCCACGTATCTCACACCCCCAACTCAACTCCTTTAAGCGGGGGCCCTTGTTTCCTTCTTCTTTTATACTTTATCGTGCCAAGGACAGCTCTAGACGCCGGGCAGAGTGGGAGACTGATTAACAGGGTGCTGAAATGAGATGTTTCCTCTACTTGTTACCACCTTCTTAAGATTAACACTAAACCAGGGCATGTTTTGTTTTCTTGTCTGAGGTGTCAGAAGGAAAAAGGCATCATTTACTGAATATCTACTACGTGCTGGGTACTGTGCTGAATGCTTTCCTTTCACCCCTTTTTAACCCCCTCCACAAGCCTGCAGGCAGGCATTTTTATTTCCTTATTGCGTATACAGAAACCAAGGTTTAAGGAGGTAGGTTAGGGACTTTCCTGGTGGTCCAGTGGTTGACTCGACGCTGCCAGTGCAGGGGGCTCGGGTTTGATCCCTGCTCGGGGAACTAAGGTCCAACATGCCGCGCGGCTCGGCCAAAAGATTTTTAAAAAATGGAGGTAGTTTAACTTGACCAGGGTCTCATCACTAGTAAGGGGCAAAACTGAGGTTTAAACACAGCTACGCGATTCTGAAATGTAAGCTGTTCTTCCTCCACCAAGCTTTTTCTCAGGAACACATGCCCTTTTCTACTTCCAAAGACCTGCTTAAATGCTGCAATCTGGAAAGATACACAGAACTTGTTTGCCGTATGATTATGGTGGCTTGAAATCAGGTGAAAATCCAGGGCCTGCTCAGGGGGGAGGAAAGCCCATCTGAGCCAGGGGTTAAGCAAACAAGATAAGAAGAATAAGAAAATGGTTTTTGGACGCCGCCATCCATCTCTGGGACGCCTTAGATAGGAGGCAGCAGGTGATGGAGTGGAATGAAATTCCGAGAGAAAAAAAGATGAAAATGGAGGTTTACACATCCCTGAGCTGCCTGCCTATCTAGAGGGAAAACCCAACATTAATAAAACAGAAAACCTTCAACAAAATCAAGCCAATTTTTCTGTCAAGTTCAGAAACAACAGTCCATAAACCTACAGGCGTTTCCCAGGTGTGTTCCAGAAATAGCCAGGTTTCTGAGAAGTTGGGTGGAAATGAAATTCAGGGGGAGCTTAGTCCCTGCTAATCGTGTGAGGGAAAGCTGCCTTTGTGGCTGCAGGATGGAACAGAAGGAGTGTCTCTCGTGACATCAGCTTCAAGTTTTCCTCCTAAGCGCCCTCCTCCCCAGTCAGGGCCATCCTTGATAGGGAGTCAACAGTGGTCGACAAACACTTAATACACAGCAGAGTGCTCAGTGAATCAACCTCTGCTGATAAATGTGTCCATGAAGAACACACACACACACACACATACACAGTGCAGGGTCTCCTACAGACAGACCCACTCGCACCCTACTTACTAGTCAAGAGGGGGCGCTTTTGTCTCCTTCCCTGGTACCAGGTGGGGGCCTCTGGTAGAGACAGGGGCATGTGGGTGTCCGTGGTATGAGAGGAGGTTACAGCAGAGTCTGTGGGGTCCGACAGATCTAGTTTTGAAAGTCATTCCCACCACGTACTGGCTACACAGCCTTGGATTCGTGCATCTTACTTTCCTTACCCGGCCCTTGGGGTGTAATCCCTTACCTCTTGTCATCCCTGATGTCTCAGCATCTGTCAAGGAGGGAAAAGCATGCCTATTTCTTGGCTTAAAGTAAGAACTTAAAAGGATAGTGTGGGCTTCCCTGGTGGCGCAGTGGTTGAGAGTCCACCTGCCGATGCAGGGGACGTGGGTTCGTGCCCCGGTCCAGGAGGATTCCCCGTGCCGCGGAGCGGCTGGGTCCGTGAGCCATGGCTGCTGAGCGTGAGCGTCCGGAGCCTGTGCTCTGCAACGGGAGAGGCCACAACAGTGAGAGGCCCGCGTACCGCAAAAAAAAAAAAAAAAAGGATAGTGTAAAGCTCTTGGCATGGGGAGGGCACTTGATAAATTCCTGGCTTCCTTACTTGGCTAACCATCCCCGAATCTGGCCCGTTCTTTTTTTTCTTTGTAATTTTTATTGGAGTAGAATTGATTTACAATGTTGTGTCAGTTTCTGCTGTACAGCAAAGTGAATCAGTTATACATATACATGTATCCACTCTTTTTTAGATTCTTTTCCCATATAGGCCATTACAGAGCATTGAGTAGAGTTCCCTGGGCTACACATTAGGTCCTTATTAGTTGCCTATTTTATGTATAGCAGTGTGTATATGTCAGTCCCAATCTCCCAGTTCATCCCTCCCTGCCCCCCCTTACCCCCTGGTAACCATAAGTCTATTTTCTACATAAAGGCCCAGTTCACCCTCACCTCCTCCAGGAAGCATTCCCTGACTATATGGGTCCCCAAGGACCACTCCCTCCCCTGAGCTCTGTGGTACTATTGGTCACCACCAGCCCCTTGTGGTCACTCACCACCTTGTCCTGTGTGCTGGGAATCCCCAGCCAGACTGAGCTGCCTGAGAACCAACTGTGGTCACCCACTGGGGTCAGGCCCAAGCCTCCTTCCAAGCAGACAGTTAGTAAATCTGTGTCTACAGACAAGGCATTCATTCACCCAAGAGGGGTTTCCAATGACAGAGAGGTTCCTCATGTGCATTAACCCTGACTAGCCCAAGCACTTGACAGTAATCATCTCACTCTATCCTACCACATCCCTCTGAGACAAGGGTTATGGAGTCCATTTCACAGATGAAGAAACTGAGGCTCACGGAGGTGAGCTAATTGTTTCCCCAAAGCCGTGAGGCTCAGAGGGCAGGAATGGAGGCAGACCCATGAGGGAGGAAGGGAAGAAGGAGAGGTGGGTGATGGAGAGTGGGGCCGACAGAGACAGAGGGTCAGCCAGGAGGGACTCCTCTTTGTTGAGACCCTGTTGTGAGCAGCTCTGAGCTGGCCCCATACCCGCCCCTTCCCTTAAGGCCTTCCCCACCACTCGAGAGGCATCTGGTGCTCTTGGCCCTGGCCACACACTTCTGTTTATCATGCCCAGTGAAAGCTAGTGAGAGAGTCACCGTGGCCCTGACCTCTGTCCCCAGCCAGCTGACCAGCCAGTTTATCTTCTGTACAGTCCAGTAACTCTGGAGAACCAGAATTGGAACTAGATTGCTTTCCTCTAATAAAATTTACCGTGTATACAAATTCAATCACATCATCGTGTGTGTCAACGGTGGCCAAGGAGCCCAGGTCACTTACACACATCCATCACCAGGGTGTGGAGTCAGGGGCATGAAACTGTCTCCCACCCAGAGCCCAGAGGACGGCAGAGGCACAGCGAGGGCACAGGGGGGCTGCCGAGCGGGAGGGCCGGGCTCTCGGGCAGGGCCCATCCTCCCTGCACCCAGGAGGGACAGGGAGCCCATATGGATGCTCTGGGAGCCCTGACTTCCAGCTCCACCCGTAGGAAGGGTCTGTGCTCACTCCTGCAGACCCATGGTTGGCTATGTTTTCCTGATGGCAGCTGTCTGTCCTTACCCCACAGCCTAGGGAAGGGAGAAACGACGTGCTGTGCCCACCCCCAAGGCATGCTATTTAAACCTCTCCAGATCCTCATTGTGCAGACGTCAGAGAAGGAAAGTGAGCTCAGAGAGGTTAGGTAACATGTCCAAGGCCACACAGCCTACAAATTGACAAGATGTGCTTGGAACCCAGGTTTGTTGGGCTCCAAGCACATGCCAAGGATTTCCAAACAGGAGGAGAAGGCTGCATTTCAGAAGAGAAGCTCAGGGAGGCCAATGCTTCCTTTAGGGGCTATTGTCAAACCCACTTCATGATGGTGGGAGATTCGGCTGGTTAGAAGTAAATATTTTAAACAAGTGCTTTCCCCCGGCCCAGCCTGGGATTCTTCTGATCTGGCAGGTCTAATAAACACAGACTTAAAAGAATAAACCTAGAATGGGGCGTGAGCAGGTTTGGCTTTCTGTGATAACTTGATACCAGAAATATCTGAAGAAAATATCGGACTTCTGCACAGGATCAACCAGCCAGGCCTGGAGGGGGATAAACAGACTTCAGTTCTCTATCCACTGAGGGTCATTTGACCTCAAGCAAATCATTTAAACTCTCTGAGCCTCAGTTACCACTAAGGCAGGGGTTCCAGAGTGCGGTCCCCAGACGAGCAGCATCAGCATTGCCCAGGAACTTAGGAGAAATGTACATTTTCAGTACCCACATCAGACCTATTTATTGCACCTGCAGCTCTGGGGCTGGGGTGCCACAATCTGTGTTTCCAAGTCCTCCTGGGGGTTCTGATGCAACTCAAGAGCCTCTCTGCTTGAAGGCCATGACCCTCATGCTGGGTACACACTGGAGTCACCTGGGGAGTTTCTACAACAGTCCCAGAACCCAGGCCACCCTCCAGACCAATGACCTCACCACCTCTGATGTACATGAGGTGAGACCTGGGCCTCAATAGTATTTTGAAGCTTCCCTGGTGATGCCAGATGCCTGTTCTCTGGAGATGATCACACAGCCCTTGCAGGAAGTGGAGAGCTGGGTCTAAGAGCACAGATGGAGAAACACAAGTGTGAATGAGGCCTCCTCTTGGCCCCCGTGGCCTGCAGATGGCCCACTGCTCCACCCTCTTCCCCTGCCTTTTGGGCAGGGCCCAGCAAGCGCACAGGTTGGGTATGGATGAACGATGAGAGTGCTTTTAGGAAGATGCGCAGCGGCCATGCTGAGGATGGATCGTGAACTATAATGGGGCTTCATAGAAGTCTGTGATATTTCATCCAGGTCCAGCTGTTTTTCATTCATCAGAAAAAGTCCTCAAGGTCTGCAAACTTGTGCAAGTTGCATAGGCCCTAAAATTGATGGCTTCTCCCGACAGCCTCTCCCTGGAGCAATTTGTCATTTAAAGCTCGGTTCTACCAAAGACCTTGAAGCTGTTCACACCATCAGCCTGGCCTGGACTTTGAGTGGGAATCTGATGCTGTGTTTCCTGCCTCTCTTGGCCTTGAATCCCAACCAGGGAACACCAGAGGCTGCGTGGAATCCAGGGCAGCCTCCGAAGGCCCCTCTGTGGGAGCTTTTCTTGTGGTTGGTCCAGTGCCGTGTTTCTTTCTTTGATGTTCCTGAACCTTTGCATCCCTCTTCACCCCTGCTTGGCTTTCAGACCCCTCAACAGCAGTAACTATAAGGATGACAAGGAAGCAGCCACACACACAAGGCCCATGGTGGGGCCCTCCTCTGAGCCAAAAGCATGGGAGCTGGTGACACCCCTCTCGTCCCTGCAGACTTATTCTCCAGCTCTCCTCCATGTCTGGGAGGCTGATGTCTACCGTCTGCTTCATCCATGCTCCCTTGTTGTCTGTCGGGTTGGGTTTAACCAAAGGAAGGCACCAGGAGAAAACAGAAATGGCAGGAGGAGTGACAGGCTGGGGTATTCATTCCTCTGGCTCTCTCCATCGGCCCCAGTGTGGTCCCTGCTCACCTACAGAGGGTCTCAGCTGCTGCAGACCGTCCTGTCTCTACAGCCACAGGTCTGGGCAGGGCCCTGTTGCCGGTCCCGCTAACCGCTCTCCCACTGCTCCTGCGACCTGGGCGCTAACGGCTGCCATGTTGCCAGGCCTGAGCGCTTCAGTGTCCCTTAATAGTGTCACCCCTTTAACACTGCCCACACTTTGGAACCACGTTGAAACTGCTGTGTCTGTAGGTCAAAAATGGTCAAATCACTGACCGTTCCATATGGTTCATCTAGTAAGAGTCCCTTCCTTAACTCTCTTCAGTTAACCCCTCCAAGTGGGCCTCTGTGTCCTGCTCAACCCACACGGCAGGTGTGGGGAGATGCTGTTAACATCCATTCACAAGTGAGGACAGAGACTCAAAGGCCTTTGCTGAATCGTCCCAGGGGAAACGTAAGACCGCGAAAATAGTAAAGTTGAGAGTTTACCGTGTGTCAGTTGCTGCGCTAACGGTTCATACAGGTGATCTCATTTAGTCCTCAAAATTCTGAGGTACAGAATGTTATTCTACCCATTGTAGACTGTTATTGTCCCCAGTGGGGACATCGAAGCCTGGGTAAGTTAAGAGCAGGTAACTCCTTCTGGTCAAACTCAGCCAGAAGCAAGAGGGAAGGAAGCTTGGAGGAAGCAGCCTCCAGAGGGTGGTCCCCCAGGGCACCGGACAGGACAGAGAAGGTGGAGCCGGGCCCGAAGGAACAGGAGGGGATGAACATGGTCCCATGCTTTGGATTCAGATAAAAGGAGAGAGTGTGTGGGCCCCGTGCTGGGCCGGTGGCCTCACTGCAGACCCTTAATCACAGCCTGTTTTTTTTTTTTTTTTTTTTTTTTGCGGTACGCGGGCCTCTCACTGTTGTGGCCTCTCCCGTTGCGGAGCACAGGCTCCAGACGCGCAGGCTCAGCGGCCATGGCTCACGGGCCCAGCCGCTCCGCGGCATGTGGGACCTTCCCGGACCGGGGGACGAACCCGCGTCCCCTGCATCGGCAGGCGGACGCTCAACCACAGCGCCACCAGGGAAGCCCCACAGCTTGGTTTTTACCCCTCGAGCCCGTGTGCTGCTTCTACCGAGCTCCTTCCCGCTGAACTGTATGACCTTCCACTCTCTTCTTTCTGCCTTCTCCCTCCCACCCGCGGCCCCTGACCTATTTAGTACAAGATTCGGTACATCATACAGCTGTAGGAGGCGATGGAACCACAGGTGAGAGTGATTAAGCCTGGAGAATGCCAAGTGAGTGGCACACTGTCCCAGGGTCACTAGGGTCACCACTGTCTGGAGGCTTTGCACTGGGGCACAGCCCACCTCCCCTTCCCTCGACTCTTTTAAGTTCACGTTCAGCCCCTGGGACCCTACTGCACTCCTCCCAAAGCGATGTAGTGGACAGGAAGCTTTGGAGCCACAGAGACCGTGCCCAGCACCAGCATCTCCTAACTCCGTGCCCTGGACCCCTCACCTGGCCCCCCTGCACACAGCATCCTCCCCTTCAGAGAGGTAAGGCCCTCCCCCACTCAGAGAGACTAAGAAGACAAAATAAGATAGCAAAGGTAAAACACGTAGAACCTACAAGTATTTGATAAAGGGCTGGTTCTGGTCCCTCCTTCTGGAAATAATCATTCTAGTCTGGAGATTATAATTGCTGGTTAAAAAGAGAGGCTAAAACTGTTTATCACACTTTGATTTTATGTACCTGGGATTAGAAAACTTGCCTTAAAAGATGGTTTTCTTGGTTTTACTGTGAAATTTCAGGATTTCCTTGGCAACGGCCTTTAGGAAGACAAAGAAGTCAATCAAAGGCCACCCAGAGAGGGGCGAGTTGAAGGCGATTTATTCCTCTTCGGAGCTGGCCCTGTGCAGGGCATGCTGGCCACTGTGTCCTCCGTGGAGATGCCTTTCGCGCCTGGGCCAGAGTTAACTCCCTGCTCCCCGTTGATACCAGGTCCCTTTGATTGTTTCTCTGGCTCAAACTCGAGTTCCAGCCAGTGCCACCTGCCTGGGCTTCCCCAGCAGTCTGCAAGGACCACACAGTTGGGGCTCATCAGTGCCGGCCAGAGAGGTACAGCTGGTCACACCAGGAGGGAACAGAGACGGTGAACCAGGTGGGGCCAGAGACCAGGAGGCGAGAGAGCAGACTCTCTCTCTGGAGCTGCGGGCGGGGTCTGAGTCTGGCCTTCGCCCCTGGGTGTGGTGGGGCTGGAGGCACCTCACACAGCTGCAGGGCTATGGCCTCAGTAGGAGTGGACGCTGAGTTTGCCGGTTCCCCCTCCAGCCTACACTGAGGCCTTGAACACAGGACCACTCCCAGAGGAGGGGCTCACACAGCCCCACCAGCTGGGGACAGAGGCACCAATGGGGCAGGGGGAAGGATCCGGAGCCCGAAGTCACCCTCCCCGCGTTCACAGCCAGTTCTTCTACTCACTAGCTGTGTGACCCATGGCAATCTGTTGATATTTAACCTCTCTTTGCCTCAGTTTCCTTATTTGTACAACAAGGAGGATCATAAGCATATCCATCTAAAAGGGTTGTTGCGAGAAATAAGTTAATATATGAGAAGCATGTGCAACAGTGCTGGGACCTGTGAGTGCTATATTGGGCCGGCTGTCATTCCGGTTAGCAGGACGCTGGCCAAGTCTGAGGGCCATTCTGTGCGCAGGCAGGGCTTGAGGCAGTCTTCAGTCTCACCACAGATCACCCCTGGGCTCTGGGCATGATGCCTGAAATTCCACTGCAGACCACTCATTCTTCGATGTGTTCATTCATTCAAGCATTTAACTCTGAACTAAGCTGGATTTCCCAAAGTATGCTCCAGTACAACCGTGGCATACAAGTTGACAGCAGGGGTTACCCTGGAGGGTATTATATTAATTTTAATAGCCATGTATACTTTTAATTTCCTCATATCAATATTTAAGGCAAGGGCTTCCCTGGTGGCGCAGTGGTTGAGATCCGCCTGCCGATGCAGGGGACACGGGTTCGTGCCCCGGTCTGGGAGGATCCCACATGCCATGGAGCGGCTGGGCCCATGAGCCATGGCCGCTGAGCCTGTGCATCCGGAGCCTGTGCTCCGCAACGGGAGAGGCCAGAACAGTGAGAGGCCCGCGTACCGCAAAAAAAAAAAAAAAAAAAAAAATTTAAGGTAAGCTCTATCAGCTCTCCATTTAAATAAACAATGCTAATATTTCAGATAAATGTACCTCCCTTTAGATCATGATTCTTAGCTTTATTCGCCCCCCTCCTGTCTCCCCTCAGTCATCATGGCAACAATATCCTTCTGGTCCATTTTTTATGCTTTATACTTCAATTTTATGAGCCATACTTTTCTTTATTTCCTTCTAACATTATTTAAGGCAAGCAATAATCATTTTCCATTTATAGGGGTGACATAGTTTCCTTCTTAAATTAATTTCCATAAGAAGTGAGTTAGTTAAAAGAAAATATTATGTAAATGAAAAGCCCAGGTGGAATATTACATGGTTATTAGAAAGAATGAACTACTAATCTATATATCAACACAGAGAGATAAGCTGAAATGAAAAGAATGGTGTAGACAGAAAACTTAAAGCATACCCCAGAGAGGACTACTGATACTTTTCAGGACTACATGTATATAACTGTAAAGATACACAAAACTAACAGGATGGTGTTTCCTGTGGAAGGTAAAGGGGAAAGAGAGGAAGGAGTATGGCCAAGATTGATGATCAAAGGGGATATAAAGTATTAAGAGTTTTAAATCCTTTTTTTTTAAGGAGAGACAAAGTGACTTGAAGGAAATATAACATGATGCTAAAATTCTGGATGGAAGCAACACGATGTTTACCAAATATTCTTGCCTTTTCCTTTATTTTATAAATTTCTCAACACAAATAACACAGAGGATATGAAGATGTGCAAAAAGTCACCCAGAAGGGATAGCTGGAGGTGGCAACACCAAGCTAGGCCAGTTGCCAAGTTCCAAGGATGCGAAAATGACAGTCGAGTCCTGGCTCTCACAGTGTCATACTCGAGTGGTAGGTGCAGAAAGGAAACTGTCCCGAATCTGTGACAGATGTGAGCCAGGAAAGGCCTTCTGGAGGAGACGACACCAGAGCTGTCGTTAAGAATCGGGGCTGGGATCCATCGGCCGATGAACAGAAAAATAAAAGGTGATACATCCACACGATGGAATGTTACTTGGCAGTAAAAAGGAATGAAGTGCTGAGACATCCCTCAGCACAGACGCACCTGAATGATGCTGGGCTTAAATGAAAGAAACCAGACCAAAAAGGCCACAGATTGTACGATTCAATTTTTACAAAACGGCCAGAATAGACAAGTCCATAAAGAAAGCAAGTAGGTTAGCGATTGCAGAGGGCTGGGGGAAAGGGAGGTTGGGGAAGTAACGGGGAGGCTGCTCATGGGTACAGGGTTGCTTTTTGGTTTCAAATGCATAACGAATCAAATGAACTGAACTGTGTACTGATTGCTAATATGCATGGGGTTTTCTTGATGAAAATGTTCTAAGATTGATTGTGGTGATGGTTGCACAAGTCGGCAAATATACTAAAAATCACTTTATAACACTCTTTAAATGGGTGAATTCTGTGACTTGTGAATTCTATTTCAATAAAGGCTTTTAGGGCTCCCCTGGTGGCGCAGTGGTTGAGAGTCCGCCTGCCGATGCAGGGGACGTGGGTTCGTGCCCCGGTCTGGGAAGATCCCACGTGCCACGGAGCGGCTGGGCCCGTGAGCCATGGCTGCTGAGCCTGTGCATCCGGAGCCTGTGCTCCACAACGGGAGAGGCCACAACAGTGAGAGGCCCGTGTACCGCAAACAAACAAACAAATAAATAAATAAAGGTTTTTATATTCAAGTGAAATAAAGACTCAGGACTAGGGTGTGGTGGAGCTGGAGGAATCACGACTGAAAACATCTCAGCCCATCTCCCTGCTTCAGCAAAGTTTTCTCTCTCCCACTCTGCACAATCTATGCTTGGGATGCTGAGACACAGTGAAGACCCAGGCAGACAGGACCTGTGCCGCCGTGCAGGTCCTTGCCTGGTGAGCAGAGAGAAGCAATCACTCTGATGGTCTAAAGTGACACAGAAATGCCTTAAAAACTTTGTAGGAAACCGTCAGATCTGGAAGGTGGGGAAATACTGTTCAGACAGAGGGAATGACGTGTACAAAAGTGTGGAAGCAAGAGAGACTGAGGCTTTGCAAGGAGTCTGGGCAGGATGTCAGCACTGAAAGGCGATGGCTGTAAAGAGACAGGCCGGGGGTGGAAGAGCCTTGGACACACACGGGATGAAACCTCTGACAAGACCCAGCTTCCCATTTTTCCTCCTGCACCACCAACCCTTCCCCACAATGTGTGAAAGGAAAACTCCATTTCCTCTGGGACTGTCCTCTACAAAGATCTTGTCTAAGCTGGTGCTGAATTCTTTTGTTGGCTCCCAGACAAGAGACCATAGCCTGCCTAGCATCTTCTTCTGCTGACCCCTCTGGTTTCTGGAAAATGAACTCTGTGTACATGAACCAGATGGTCCCTTGTGCAGAGTAGATGGCCGTCTCAGCCAGGAGCTAGCTCTATGTGGCCAAGTCACGCTCACAGACAGCACTTACACGGCCTTGGGAGGAGACTCTAAATAAACTTGCTTTGAGTCAGTTCATTAAAGTCATGAGCACATCTTGTCTATCTCAAGATGATAAAAATGAGCTGTTATGTCTCCCCACTGCTCTCTGGATTTAACGTGATAAATATCAAGGGTAATATATCGTATGGAGAGCTCACCGAGGCACAGGGGAAAGGTATCTCCAATCTTTATTACATTGCCTCTTCTCCACGAGGGCCGCCTGATTTGGAGGGGGCTTAGTTCCTTCATTTATCACTGCTACTGGAAACAGGAGCTGGATGTCAAAGCCCCATTTTCTTCCCTCATCCCCCCGTCATGCTAGATATGACTGATTCATGGTTGGGCTTGCCTAACAGCCGGATCCCACACACTCCACCTTGTAATCATGAAAAATACTCTCTCCCTTTCAACGGGACTGTCACCCTCACTGCCTTATCAACAGGCAAGACTTTATTCTTTTCCTCTTGTCACTGGGTTCAAATGAAAAGAGAAGTAAAAGCACATTTCTAAAGAAGCAGTCCATTTTCTTTAATCTCTTCAAATTGCTTGTCCACTCGAACTCTCTTTTTGCCAATGGGAAGAGACACCAGCGCTGAATAAAACATTCAGACCCCTGGCAGCATCTGGATAAGGTCAGATCAGGCTGCTCAGGGAGGAATACTAACACTCGCAAGTAGGGTGACATTAGTCACTGGCCTTGGTCTTTCCACGTCCCGGGCACAGAAACAGCATGTGAGAATGATACCAGCGGTGGAAATCTCCTCCTGTGTATAACACACCTTGTAACGGTTCTGTTGAATAAGTTGACTCTATTTAACATATGCAAGGCACGGTCTAGCAACTTGAAAAAGTTCAGGATGTTCCTTTCTTTGCACATTGGCACCCAAGGGTGTCGACTAAATCTTACAATGTGTTTCTATAATAAATGACACAGAGAAGTTAGGACGCACGCAGATTGAGGACTGCAGTCAGCTTCAGGGCCAGGACTGCCTCAGCTGTGCGCAGGAGGGCAATGCATAAGAAAGACACCAAAGGGGATGAGGAAAGGAAGGCACAGCTATGGAAAACAGCTGATGTGCAAGGCACAGGAGAAACTGACCAGGTGAGCTCAAAATCTGGTAGCTTTAGCGGCTTAGTAAGCAATGGTATGAAGTGTACAAGCTCACCTACAATGCCTGACTTACAGGAGGCAAACAATGAATTTTTTTGTACAAAGGGATATTGAATGCTGGAGCTTTGATTTCTTAAAACTGCTTAAAGTAAAAGAAGGAAAGTTCCAATTTATCTAACTCAAAATAATTTAGGCAGAGTTTGACATTTTTGACACTTAGAAGTTGTTACTGTTGTCTTTTAATCTAATTCATATTGTTTATCTGTTCCTACTTATTTAATAAATTACTTTATAAAATACATATGCATTTATTAATACTTCAAATATATATATATATACACACACACATATAATATAATTTACACATATCAAATGGAATTCTCCCCCAGAACTTAGAATCCCAGTCCTCAAGTTGTTTTCAGCCCCACAAATAACCTGGTGGCAGGGGAGAGATATACGGCATTGTTGCAGAGAAAGAAATCAATAGTGTTTTTAACACAGGCTCTAAATCTGAATTAGCTATAGAAATATCATGCATGGTTATAAACTAAAAACTCTAATTTATTTACAAATAGTTTCACATGTTTTTCATATTGTCAGTACTGATAACACAAGTATTAATGTGCAAACGATGGACATACAAACTAGAAAGATCCATGTGACTAGGAGTGAAGAATTTGACCAAAAACCTAACAGTGAACAGTGGTGGAAGCAGGAGAGGAAAGCAAGTTGGCAAAATGCACCCAAAAGCCTTAAAAGGTCTCTACCCCTTGGCCTCAAAATTCCACATTCTGAGAATTCATCTTAAGGACATCATCAGAAATACACATGAAAGATTTATATTCAAATATGTTCACTGCAGACACATTTACAAAGAGAACAAATGGAATCAAAGTATTCAGGAAAAGGAAATGGATTAAATAAATTATGGTGGATGCAAGGGACAGACTTGCATCTATTACACAATGAATGAATGAATGAAGTTCCAAATCAACAGTAGCCCAGAAACCCTTAAGAGAAGAAGAGCAGTATGAACTGGCCTCACCAGATATCTAGGGATAAGTGGCTCAGAGTGTCAGGATCAATGAAGTAAAGTAAAGAAAAACTCACTGGAACAGATCAGTTTGAACTCATAACGTGTCTTCTCTAAAAACAGGTTAACCCATGTGAAATTGCCAATACTGGATCACTTTAACCAATAACATGACAATTTCATATAGCTTAACCGAATACAGTTTCCCAAGCTCTAGCTAATGAAAAGACTAGAAACAATGAAAAACCCAGCAGCAATGGCACCCCTACTACCTAGAACACATTTTTCAGTAAAAGGAAAAAAGACCCCTTAGAGAAATGGCTAATTCTAGGTCTGGGACAGGAGATGAACAAGAGGAGCCATGTGCAGCCTGTGTATGTTTCTGCCACGACAGAAAGCACGGATGTCACCAAAGACTACGGAATTGTGTCTCAGAGAACCCAGGCGCTGGCCTAAAGAGGCTTCCACTGACCACAGATGGGTCAATTTGAATATCAATGTTTACTGAAACATTATTATCTGAATAATTACTGAAAAGCACATCAAATGTGCTTCAATCCATGTTTTCACAGAACACAAAACACACATTAGTTACCTTCAAGTAAGGAAGATTAAGGAACCAACTCCTTAGTTTGAAATCTGCCAAACAGTTAATAAAGGGAAGTTTATCTTAATAAAAGTCTTTCAGCTAATAAGTGCAGAAGGAATAATAAACTTGGACTATCATTAGTCCACAGGCCCCAGTGAAATAATTACTTAGGCAATAATCATTCATGACTACCAATGCCACAAAAGTAAGGACAATCAGATATTACATACCATCTGATGGAAGTATGCTACACCCCATGAAGTCATCTTGCCAAAACTTCAAACTAGAACCTAGCCAAGTTCTAGAGCTAACTATCAATTTACCAGAAATACAGAGGAGAGAGGAACATGTTATAAAGATATCACAGGGACATAATTTCAGACTGTGGGAAACTCTACAGAAAAAATTAACATATAAACTGCAAGAAAAAAAGTGCGTGTGCGCACGTGCACACGCAGGGAGACTTTTAAATGAAAACACACTTCTGAGGCATATCAGCCAATTGCAGTTTATAGACTTAATTGGACCTTATTCAAACAAACCGTAAAAATCTTTTATAAGCCAACTGAGGAAATTTGAACAGTGACTGAATATTTCATGATGATAAGAAATTACTATTAATTTTTAGGTGACACTGTGGGTATGTATTTAGGTGACACTGTGGGTATGTATTTAATGATAAGCCCTTATCTTTTAGAGATCCAGGCTCACATATTGATAAAAGACATATGATGGTTAAGAGGTCCTTCAAAATACCTCCATGGCAGATGAATCAAAATTGTTGAACCTGGGGAACTGTACATGAAGGTTTATAACAGTGGTGTGTTTCTTGTCATATCTGTTTGAAATTTTCCAGCCTCAAAAAGGTCTTTAAAAAGTTTGAAAATAATCATTAAGATTGTTAAAATGTGTCAATGTATTTGTTTTCAGAAAAAGGATGTTACAAAATTGCATGTACTGTATGATTCCAAATTGGTATATAAATATATATATAACACAAGAGAAAAGGCTAAAATTATACACTCCAAAATGCAAACTGTAATTATCTTAGGGTGCAGGGATTATGTAAGACTTTTATTTCCTTTATATTTTTATTTTCTGTCATTTGTGCTTCTTTATAGTTATCACACACATTTTAATCTAAAACGTATTATCACTCTTTACCTCTAACAGTGCACATAATGTTCAAGAATTTGATTAAATATACTCCCATCTATAAATAAATACGATCTAAGATGTAGGTCAAAATTAACGACAAAATGCTAAATGTTGGAAACATTCTGATGAGTGACAGACTGTCTTGCATTTTATCTGATGCTCGACCTCCTATAAAAACAGATCTAGCATCCTCACTGAAGGGACAAGAATAATGGGGGTGGGCAGAGCATTCGATGCGATGCTGTGATTTGGACATTAAGACTATGTCCACTTCATGCACAATGGGGAAGGACAGTAGACTCTGAAAGTGAAAATCCAAACACTTCCAAATGTCTTAGTTGTGCCCAGATTTGGGCATTTTTTTAAATTAATTTTTATTGGAGTATAGTGATTTACAATATTATGTTAGTTTCTGCCATACAGCAAAGTGAATCAGTTAGACATATACATATGTCCATTCTTTTTTAGATTCTTTTCCCACATAGGTCATTACAGAGTATTGAGTAGAGTTCCCTGTGCTATACAGTAGGTTGGACTTTTTACCTACATACCTGTATTATGATATGTACCCCAGGATATCATTAATTCCCACTTACTTCAAACAGGTGTATCAACAAGGAAAGGTACAGGTGTACAATGCCATCTGAATCTTCAGGGCAAACACTTGACAAGGTCACGGGATTCTTCTAGACTTGAGTCAAGCTGTCTCAGAGCTGGTTCTAATTAAAAGCAGCATAAATCACTCTATGGATTTTGGGCTGAGCTGGAAAGGTTTTAGATCAAGCATAGCTCAGAGATACTGCAGGTTCGGTTCCAGACCACTGCAATAAAGCGAATATGTCCATAAAGCGAATCATGTGAATGCTTTAGTTCCCCAGTGCACATAAAAGTTATATTTACACTATACTGAAGTATTAAGTGTGTCTAAAAAAACAATGCACATGCCTTGATTAAAACTACTTTACTGCTAAAAAATGCTAACCATCATCTGAGCCTTCAGCAAGTCGCAGTAGTAACATCCAAGATCACTGATCACAGATTACCATACAAGTATAATAACAATGAAAAAGTTTGAAATATTGTGAGAATTACCAAAAGGCGACACAGAGACATGAAGTGAGCTAATGTTGTTGGAAAAATGGTGCCAAAAGACTTGCTCGATGCAGAATTGGCACAAACCTTCAATTTGTTAAAAAAAAAAAAAAAAGCAGCAGTATCCGAGAAGTGCAATAAAGTGAAATGCAATAAAAAGAGGTCTGCCTGTAATGGAATGGAGGAATGGAAACCATTCTGAAAAGTAAAACAAAACACTAGTGGAATGTATGTGCTTGCCAGGGCTTCAGAAGATAAATGTTCAGCCACTCATTCACCAGATCCTATCCAGCATCTAGTTGGTGTCAAATCCCAGGCCAGGCAGTGGGAAAGAAAACAGGAAAATGAAGCGGTCCCCAGCTTTGCAGAGCTCACAGTTTACTGGGAGAGACAGCTTTTAATCCAATAAAAACACAAATCTATAATGACAAGTGGTGATGAACGCCCTGAGGCCAAAGAACTGGCTACTTTGTGAGCATAGGACAGGGGGCCTGGTCCAGCGCTGGTGCTCGGAGCAGGTGCCTTCCAGCTGAGATGTGAAGGATGTAAAAGCAGCACGTGGCACCCACGCAACTGGAGAGGTGAGTTGGGGAGAAGACGCACAAAGCAGAGAAGTGCTGTCTTAAGATGGTACTTCCCAGGGATGACGAGGAGACAAGCATGACTGGAACCCAGGGAGCTCAGAATGGGGTTGGGAAGGCAGGCAGAGGGTGGTGGATCCTCTCATTTAATCCGCATAACAGCCCTGGGATGCAGGTATTATTATTATCCAAGATGGAGCAATTTCCCACGACTAGTAGGACTTAGAGCTGGGACTCAAACCCCGACTCCAAAGTCCACCCTCAGACCTGGGACTCAAACCCCGACTCCAAAGTCCACCCTCAGACCTGGGACTCAAACCCCGACTCCAAAGTCCACCCTCTCACCATGCTCTGTTTCTTCTATGTTCACAGGGCCGCTGTGTTGGGAATGACTGGGAGTGGCAGGGTGGGGTTGGAAGACCACCCAAGAGGCTCTCACAGTCATCTGTTTCCTGTCACTCTGTATAGTTCACAAAAAGCTTACAGTACACTGAGGAAACACATTCCAACTAATGGGCCATCCTAGGTACTTAGTGATTCCCTTGACAAGGTGCCACTGGGATCTCCAAGCCCTCTTCCAGTCTTGGGATGAGTCAGAATTCCAAAGGAGGTAGAGTTTTGGTAAAAGTTCCTTAGCTGACATAGGCCATAGGACTAGCTAGCATCCTGGCTGGCCAGAGTTTAAAACTCCTTAGGAGAATGTTGTTTTCAGAAAAATTCCAATATGTATGATTAGGCAGAAAACAATATCCTTTGGGTGTCAATCCTCCCTAAACCAGGTAAGGGTAGGCTCCCAGAAATTCCCATAAAAATTCTCCGGAAGGCCACTAAGGGCATAAGAGGGACAAGAAGGCAGCTCCCAAAGCCCATGGTGTTTGGGTAGACTGTGTGTGTGGATAGATTGCTGCTTGCCCAGAATAGGATAACAATGCTTCAGTCCGAACGACCATTGTAGACCCACCAGGTACCTGGGCTTTGCTTTATTAATATACCTAATGGCTACCCTGTGAAGTAGGCATTACAATTCCCACTCTGTGGATGAGAAATGTGTATTTGGATCTAGATTTATTTGACTTCAACTCTCTCCCCCAGAATAAATGAATTATTGAATGAAGAAGTTGCAGGAAAAAAAGTTGACATATATCAGTGTATATCAAACTCCAAAAAATTCCCCCTGACCTTCCTCCATGCTTCTCACTCTCTTGGATCTCCAGAAGCTGGAATTCCAGCTGAAGGAGAAGTTCTGATAAAGGAGAGGAAGGCAGGGCAGGCTCCCCTAAATCTGCAAGCCCCCTGGGGTCAGCATTTGCAGGCACACTACCCACGTGGAATGCCTTATGGCAGGAAGGAGATCATTCCCAAGGAAACAGCACAGAGTACCTCTGCAGAGAGGACAAGCCCCATTTCAAACTTTGATTCCAATTTGGCATTTGAGATTCCTGTGGCCTCTGGGATTTTTATTTCCTCTTTCTCTGACAGGATGGTGACATCCCGATTCTAGGTTAATGACTAAAATATGAGAATTCTCATTAGATGCTCCCCCATAGTACCTCCCTCTCCCCTACTGCTAAAGACAACTTCTATAAAAATCATTTGCTCCTTTCCATACTGCATAGACTTGGATTTAAGCATTAATTCAGTTGCCTCAGGCTGTCACCAAGAAAATTACTTATTAATTTCTATGCACTGCAAAGCCATCTCTAAAACAAATAGAGTTGACTTCAGATTATCAGCGTTAACCTCCATGTCCTGGCTTTGTACTTTCTGTCAGAGTCTCGAAATGTTTCAAATATAGCATCATACACATTTGATCACATTTACAAAATGCAAATGTACTCAACATTAATTGAAAATGTCCATCGGTGAGGTCTTGAAAGTTTGCACCCCTTCAAGCTATTAAAAGGCTAATGAGAGACATTTTCTCCCATATATTATGATACAACTAATTATTTCCACCTCCTCCTGTCTAAAAAAAAAAAAAAAAAAAAAAAGACTCAGCAGATTAATAGGCTGTAACCTTTTGATCTTCAGCCAGCCCTTTAAGAATATGAAGAGTGCTATGGACCCTATCCCTAGTAAAACCCAGCGTTTCACCCAGTTATGCACATGCACACACAAAAAAAGTAATTTTGCACAGGCATAAAAGAGCATTTCAGTTATTTCCTGGCTCACCTAAGATCCCGGGAACCCTGAAGAATGTTCTGCCTCTTTTCTTTTTTCAGTCTACTCAACTGTTTATTAAACCGATGGCTGCCTGTTTCATTAGTAGTGTCGGTGCTGAGTGAAGGACGCTTGCAGAATGATAAGCGGTATTTGTGTTTATTTCTCTGCTCCCACACTAAATTGTCAGGTGTTTTGCATGCACTTTAAGAATGTGCTCATGGCCTCTGGAGAAGACAGATAAATGCACCATTGGAATGGGGCAGGGGATGTCATGCCTGGCACCCCAGGGAAGTTACAGCAGAAGGGGAAAGCTCTTCTCCGAAGCCTAGCAGCTAGCCCAAGGTGAGTGTTCAATAAAGTTGCTTTGGGGACTTCCCTGGCGGTCCAGTGGTTGAAACTCCACACTTCCACTGCAGGGGGTGTGGGTTCGATCTCTGGTGGGGGAACTAAGATCCTGCATGCCGTGTGGAAAGGCCAAAAAGTTACAAATAAATAAATAAATAAATAAATAAATAAAAAATAAAGCTGCTTTGGTTATCATTGTGAAGTCATTACCTTTGAGAACCTGGTCCTTGATGCAGTTAGGTGGACCCTGCCACCATGCTATGTCCCTTTGGTCCACACAGGAGGTCTGCGCAGCCTCAGTGTTCTCTTAAGCTGCGTCCCAGAGCATATCATAATTTTTTCTATACTATCTACTATGTGCAAGGCCTCCTATTTCTTTTCTAATATTGAAACAACTCTCTAAAGTAGGGGTCATGATTCCAATTTTACAAATAAAGAAACCGAGGCTCAGAGAGGTGAAGGGACTCATGCTGGCTTACTGGCTGATAAGTGTTGAAGCCGGATTCCACTGGACCCATCTGACTCCAGTGTCCTTGCTCTCTGTCAAGGGCCAGGCTGTCTCTCTCATCTCTACAGCGCTTTTCACTTTGCTTACACACCAACTCATTTCTCGAAAACAAACCCAGAGGAGTATTTTGTTACCTTCGATTTGGTAAATGGGGAATTTGAGGGGCAAGGAGACCAAGCGACTTGCCCAAGGTCATGCAGATGGCAAAGAGCAGATGCAGGGCTGGAAGCCAGGTCCAGGGTCCTGGGCCACTGCCGACTCTGCACCATGCCTGATGCCCAGCTGACAGGAAGGCGTGCCCACACTTCTGCCACCCTGTACCCGCTGTGGACCACCCAGAAATGGTACTTACTGGCCCTGGAACCTAGGCTTGGTGGGGGCAAAGACAGAGCAGGAGAATAAGAATAAATTTGAGGCAGACTCATAAAAAGACTACATGGGAAATATATTTTTAACGAATTAATTTTTCCCCTGAGTATATTTATGAGCCTGTTCTCCCCAGCAAGCCTGTTCATTTTGCACAGACATAATTTTCAGGACAAGCCCCACGCAATATGTCCAGGGGCAGCACCCTCCTTTTGTCTGCGGCAGGGGGACAAGGAGGTCAAAGGGTCCTCCCACTTATTTGTGCTTTGCTCTGGGCCCAGAGCAGTGTGCCCCAGTATCCCCTAGGCTAGAGACTGCCTGGACAGCTGAGGGGTTTGAAGGTCCTGGAGTCGAACCTCCCCATTTTACAGAGGGGTCCTGAGGTCCAGAAAGAGGAGGGACTCACCAAAGGTCCCCAGTCCATTGTGCAGTGGCCGCAGGCACAGGCGGTGGAGCCAGACTCTGCCTGACTTGAATGCCGGTTCTGTCTCTCACTCACCATGTGGCTTTGGATGGATAATTCAGTCTGAGCACAGAATTACTGGAAGACATAGGAATCTTCCCCAGCACATCTCAAATCACGCAAGCTGCCAGCGACCTGATGTCTTCCCCAGGTCAGCGTTGGATGACACCACCCCGTTTCACTGTAGCAGCAGAGACCCAGCTCTAACAAACAGCTTCTGAGTGTCCTCTCCATTACACCAAGTTCCAACTCACGTATGCCCTCCTTGTTGCCAAGAGATGCCTGGAATAAGGAAACTATACAAATAGCCCTTGATCTTCAAACCCATTCACTTAGATGCTTCTCCCAAATAGAGAAGCCCAGAATCAATTTGGTGCCTGAAAGTTGAGAGCAAAGCATCAAGACTTTGGATAGCAAGGGATACCTGCTCTATCTCAAAACATTTATCCAAACGATTAATCTCCTCCCTTGGGACAGCAAGAGTTGCGGTAGTAAGGATGCCTCCCCGGGACCCTTCTGGGTGGCCACCAGGACACGGACACTCCACACCTCAACCACTCCGGGGATATGGTGGTTACGTTCCCCCAACCCGTTGACAACCGTTAAGTCACTCCTCATTAGCAAATAGCCAAGAATGACCAAACAAGGCTCTGCCCATCTTCCTAGTCCAAGAATGTCTTCCCTCCATGTGCCACGTGTAAAAATCGGTTTGATTTATTGCAAAATGAAACAGAGGCAAAGCATGACCACATCCCACCCCCAGTGGCTTCTTAAGAATACCAGTCCTCTACCTGGATGTATTTGAGGCCCTTAAAAAAACATCAGGCGTAGCTGTTGAGGTCTTTGGCGGAAGGGCATCCTAGCTTTTGACATGGCACTGTCAAGATGTTCCAAGATGAATAAAAGCTAGAAGAGGCAGTGTCAAGCTGACGTCTCCTCAACAGAAGGCTGACATGAAAAAGGAAGGACACGTGCCCACCATTCAACCAGGGCTCCACTTTCTTCAGTCTAATTTATGCCACAGAGCCCTTATCCTCTTTCTCTGGCTGTAATATCATGTGCCACCGAGGGGACGTCAAGGCGGAAGATGCCATTTATCTGCCATGTGGGGTCCTTAGAGAAAATATTGTTGGGCATGCATTCTTAATGAACAATTCCAAAAGTGCATTCAGGAGTTTAGATTTCAGTTCCATCATCTCCAGTGAGGGGACAAGACCATTTTTCTCGTAAAAAGACTGAAGAGGGGTAGGAAAGAACATTGGGTGTCAGGTACCTGACTAGTCCCGTGTCCTCCCACACTGGGGCTGTTTCCTCAATGGGAGAATGTGGGGTACAAGGTCTCCACTGCCCCTCAGCCCCATGTTCTCTGAGTCTTCCACCTGTCTGGTGAGAGGAGGCCTCCCGTACGCATCAGGAGATGGGGAAAATGGAGGCTGCAAGTGTGACCCGCACTCCCCACTTCTTTCCACTTCTTAGCTCCTTGATGAAACAGTTCAGCAACACCCAGCTTTAAAGAGTCAGTATCAGGGGGGCTTCCCTGGTGGCGCAGTGGTTGGGAGTCTGCCTGCCGATGAAGGGGACACAGTTTCGTGCCCCGGTCCGGGAAGATCCCACATGCCGCCGAGCGGCTGGGCCTGTGAGCCATGGCCACTGAGCCTGCACGTCCAGAGCCTGTGCTCCGCAACGGGAGAGGCCACAACAGTGAGAGACCCACCTACCACAAAAAAAAAAAAAAAAAAAAGAGTCAGTATCAGGGAGCAATGCAAATCGAAACTACAATGAGGTCTCACCTCACACCAGTTAGAATGGCCAACATCAAAAAGCTATAGACAAGAAATGCTGGAGACGGTGTGGAGGAAAGGGAACCCTCCTACACTATTGGTGGGAATGTAAATTGGTACAGCCACTATGGAGAACAGTATGAAGATTCCTTAAAAAACTAAAAACAGAGCTACCATATGATCCAGCAATACCACTCCTGGGCATATATCCGGAGAAAACCATAATTCGGAAGGATATATGCACCCCAATGTTCACTGAAGCACAATTTACAATAGCCAGGACATGGAAGCAGCCTAAATGTCCATCCACAGAGGAATGGATAAAGAAGATGTAGTACATATATACAATGGAATATTACTCAGCCATAAAAAAGAACAAAATAATGTCATTCACAGCGACATGGACGGGCCTAGGGATTGTCATACTGAGTGAAATAAGTCTGACAGAGAAAGACAAAATGTCAGATGATATCGCTTATATACGGAACCTAAAAAAATGGTACAAATGAACCTATTTACAAAACAGAAATTGAGTCACAGATGTAGAAAACAAACTTATGGTTACCGGGGGGGGAAACGGGGGGAGGGATAAATTGGGAGATTGGGACTGACATATACACACTGT
This sequence comes from Mesoplodon bidens, assembly GCF_964165515.1. Classification (NCBI taxonomy): domain Eukaryota; kingdom Metazoa; phylum Chordata; class Mammalia; order Artiodactyla; family Ziphiidae; genus Mesoplodon; species Mesoplodon bidens. Next base: position 139,541,029 of record NC_138161.1, read on the forward strand.
TATATATATGAAATAGATAACTAATAAGAACCTACTGTATAGCACAGGGAGCTCTATTCGGTGCTCTGTAGTGACCTATATGGGAATGGAGTCTAGGAGAGAGTGGATATGTGGATATGTATGGCTGATTCCCTTTTCTGTGCAGCAGAAACTAATACAACATTGTAAATCAACTATACTCCGATTAAAAAATTAATTTAAAAAAACTCCAAACAAACCAACAAAACAAAGAGAGTCAGTATCAGGGAAAGAAGAAAGAGCAGGGGCTCTGTGGGCAGCCATCCTGGGGCTTGGATTCTACCTCTAACCAGAGGTCCAACACTGGGGAAGTGACCTAACTCTTCATGTCCATCCCTATTATCTACTTCACAAGAGGATGAGGTGGCAGGGGGTAGGTCAAGCAGCTAGTATGTGCCTGGCACTTAGCAAGTCCTCCAGACAGGAAACGGTGACTTCGCATCCCGCTGCTGCCCCCGCTCTGCGGTTTTTGCCAGCACACAGCTCCTGACAATTCCCCGCGCTGCCGCATGCCGTGATGGACAGTGTGTTTCATCACTGAACCAAAAACCAGAAAATGCAGAGCCAGGGCGAAATGCTAAGAGAACCAGCCGAAGCTCTGACCTCTCAGAAATAGCCTTGGCTTCTCTGAACGTGGCCTTTGGGAACTCTATCCGCTGTATTCTGGCAACTTTGAAATTCACTGAGGTCTCCAACCTGAGTGTTTGGAGATCTCAGTGTTAGACTGACCAAGGTGATGCAGAGAGATCAGGAGATGGGGAGCAGAAATAAGGAGGAATCCTAGAAGAATCAAACGGTAGTGATCCCAGCACCAGAGATGAAAATAACACAAACGCGAAAGCTCTGGGGGAAATTTAATTTCAAAATTTACAATATTTAGACATCTGAAATATAGCACGTCTCATCTCTGTGTTTTTCATGTGTGCATTTCTTACATGCAGATATTCCCCAAGCCCACATTCCCTACCGAGTTCTTAATTCATTGAGTCAGATAGTTTGGGGAAGAGTATTCTAAAGGCTTGGCAATGCTTTTACGAGGATGACTTCAAATTTCGAACAATAAAGTTAAAAGTCAACATGTGGGGCACAGGCCTTGCACGCGTGGGCCTGACATCCTCATCGGTGTTCTGTTTTCCCCCAGGATCCTTTACAGATCTAAATTCAACTGTGAATGCTAAGGACACACGCATTACCATATGGACGCTAGACTCTGAATCACAAAACTCATTATTTCTGCCATACTTAAAATGTAAAAAGTCAGGGAAAAAAACAACAAAGGAGAGAATTCATTTCTCTTCAAAAATTGTTTCCTTCCTCCATGTACTGCAAACCACCTCCATTCTCACTCCAGACAGAGGGAGAGAAACCTCTAGAAAGCCTGAGAGAATGTACTGGAGTCTCAGAATGAGAATGTCCCAGATCCTGGGAGTTTGGGGAAGAGGCAGAGAAAAGAGGAGATGGAAACGATTTTAAGATGAAACAGCATGAATATGGAAGTGACCCACTGAACCCATCACACAGTTTCAGAAGGAAGACCTCGGCTTCCTGCACAGCCTGCCCCGTACAAGTCAGTGGAGCTTTGTAAATGTAATCCAGAAGCTCCACCACTCACTCTGCAGGGGCCATGCTCTTCATAGCCGTAGCTTCTGGGATGGCTAATTCTGTGTGTCAGCTTGACTGGACCCCAGGGTGCCCAGAGAGCTGGCAAAACCTTATTTCTGAGTGTGTCTAGGAAGGTGTGTCCAGATGAAATTAGCCTTGAATCAGTGGACTGAGAAGCCATTTGCCCACCGGTGCCAGTGGGCATCGTTCACTCCGCTGAGGGCCTGAATAGAACAAACACGGCAGAGGAAAGCGGGATTTGTCTCTTCCTGCCTGGTTGCCTGAGCTGGGACAGAGATCTTCTGCTCTCTGAGCTCCAGATTCGCAGGCCTTCGGACTCAGAGTCAATTATACCCCCGGCTTGCCCTGGGTCCCCAGCTTGCAAACAGCAGATTGTGGGACTTCTCAGCCGCCATATTTGTATGAGCCAACTTCTCAAAACAAATCTCTGTGTGTGTGTGTGTGTGTGTGTGTCTGTGTGTCTGTGTGTGTGTGTGTACACACATCCTATTGGCTCTGTTTCTCTGGAGACCCCTGACTACTACGGCTTCTGAGACAGAAAACCCAATTTGGAACATTCTCATTTTCTCAAACTCTACCCCCTTGGCTAAATCCCCGCACCCCATATGCCCTCCTCAAAGAGGCAGATCCAGGAGCAACCCCTCTCTCCCTGTTGAGATTCTGGGGCTGCAGGAACAAATCGTCACACACTGGGTGGCCTAGAAACTTCTCTCACTGTTTTAGATGCCAGAAACCCAAAATCAAGATTCGTCAGGGCCATGTCCCTTCTGAAGGCACTAGGGAAGGGCCGTTCCTTGCCTCTTCCAGCTTCTGGGGGCCCCTGGCCTTCTCGGCTTGGAGCTGCATCCCCTGCATCTCTGCGTCCTCTCCTCTTTTGATAAAGATGCCAGTGGTTGGATTTAGGCCCCAATGTAACACAGTAGAACCTCATCTTAACCAGTTACACCTGCAAAGATCCCATTTCCAAATAAGGCCACCTTCTGAGGTTCTGTGGACACCAGTCAACCCACTACTACGTCTAAGGCAAAGCTGTCTCTCCGGCTCCTGCACCCGGCCCGCCGAGTCACGTGGGCTCTGACGAAGCCTCTGGGCTGACAACTGCAGGAGAAGGACCGACACTTATTTTTCCGGGTTCTCCTGAAATACACAGCTGAAGGGGAAGTCTCACCACCAGCCCCAAATCTACCCTGTGATGCCATTGGCAATAATCCCCAGAGCTCCGTTCAGGGCGGGGTGGGGGGAGGTTATCCCCCCAGGCGCTGCGTGATGAGGCTCCCAAGGTCACTGTCCCACCTCTGGCTCAGGAACCTGGGCTCTCAGACAGGAGGCAGGGAGGTGCCCCAGGCATGGGCAGTGTGGAGTGGGGACGCCTCTGAGATGGGGGTCTCCCCTCCCCTCTGTGGGCCCCTGGTACCCATCTGTAAGAAGAAGAGCCAGCTCTGGGTCCCAGACGTTCCTGGCAGGGGACAGTGAGCGAACAGAGACAGGAGGGCCTCGGGGACAGAGGTCTCACACTGAGCCCACCCAGACCCAGAGTGTCACTTTGCAGTGGGTGGCTCAGGGCCCTGAGGGGTCGGAACTTCGACTCCAGCCACTCCATGCCCCCATTCTGGTGACCAATCCAACAAGAAACAAGCGGCACTTCCATTCCCCAAGCCCCATAACACTCTGTGACACGGAGAGGAAGCAGAGGAAAGATGGCCCTTTAATGGGGAGGCAAATTTTTTTGTCTGTTTAGTTTTTTCTGCTTTCTGAGCCTTGGGACACATTTTGCACATACAAACCCCGCACAGGACATAAAAGGCGCGGTGATGTATTTGTAAGCACTTCCATATACTATTTATTTTACCTACTGAAATATTTCTGTCTGCGAAAGGTATTGGGTATGGTTAGCTTTTATGCTCTCGGCACCTTCCCCCGCTAACAAAACCCTTCCCTATAAATCTGCGGTCCACAGCCGGACTTCAGAAAACACTTTAACAGTTCCCAACTCCAATACTTTTCCATAGCGATATATCCTCATGTCAAAAATACTGAAGTGCTGAGGCTTGAATTCATTCAAGAGAGCTCATCAACACCCCTCCAGTGGGATGAGGGACTCCATCTCCTCCCAGCCCCCTGGGGGGGATGCAGGGGGTGAGGGGAGATGCTGCAGAAGAGGTAGACCCGCAGACACCACCCATCCCTCCCCCTCTGGGAAGCAGGATGGGGCCACCTGTAGGGGGAGGGGGAGGGGTGCCCTTCACTACTATCAACAACAGCCATGGTCACTGTCCTCAATCCCATGTAACTCCACGCAGGGTACCTCCTCCGTTCCCATGAGCGCCCAGCCCTGAACCATCCAGCATTTCCTTGCATGACCTGTGAGCTGCTTCCGCACCCATCCCACACTCAACTCTATCCTTACCCCGATAAAGCAAACCCAACCTCAGGTAGGACACCCAGCAAGACGGCTATGACTGAAGATCTCAGAGGGGGCCACATCACACATCGTACCGAACACATCATTTACATCTTCCTCGGACATCAATTCGGCCTCATTGCTCTCTCCTCCTTCTCCGGCTTTGCTCATGAAGAAGGATTTAACCCCTCCTCGACATCCCCCACCAACACCCATTGGGAAGCAGTGGGAGATTAGAAATAACCATCTGGAATATTAAGGATAACAAAACCAGTTTCCGGGTAAGATGGCGGAAGAGTAAGACGCGGAGATCACCTTCCTCCCCACGGATACACCAGAAATACAGCTACACGTGGAACAACTCCTACAGAACACCTACTAAATGCTGGCAGAAGACCCCAGACCTCCCAAAAGGCAAGAAACTCCCCACATACCTGGGTAGGGCAAAGCGGAGAGATTCCCGCACAGAGGATCGGTGCCGAGCAGCACTCACCAGCCCGAGAGGCTTGTCTGCTCGCCCACCAGGGCGGGCGGCGCTGGAAGCTGAGGCTCGGGCTACGGTCAGAGCGCAGGGAGAGGACTGGGGCTGGCGGCGAGAACTCAGCCTGAAGGGGGCTAATGCGCCACAGCTAGCCGGCAGGGAGTCCAGGAAAACTCTGGAGCTGCCGAAGAGGCAAGAGACTTTTTCTTCCCTCTTGGTCTACTGGTGCGCGAGGAGAGGGGATTAAGAGCGCTGCTTAAAGGGGCTCCACAGACGGGCGCGAGTCGCGACTGAAAGCGCGGAGCACAGTGACGGGCGTGGGACGCTGGGGCTGCTGCTGTCGCCACCAAGAAGCCTGTGTGCGAGTGCAGGTCACTGTCCACACTGCCCTTCCGGGAGCCTGTGCAGCCCGCCACTGCCGGGGTCCCGGGATCCAGGGGCGGCTTCCCTGGGAGAACGCACGGCGCGCCTCGGGCTGGTGCAACGTCACGCCGAACTCTGCCGCTGCAGGCTCGCCCCGCACTCCGTGCCCCTCCCTCCCCCCACGGCCTGAGTGAGCCGGAGTCCCCGAAGCGGCTGCTCCTTTAACCCTGTCCTGTCTGAGCGAAGAACAGACGCCCTCCGGCGACCTACACGCAGAGGCGGGGCCAAATCCAAAGCTGAGACCCAGGAGCTGTGAGAACAAAGAAGAGAAAGGGAAACCTCTCCCAGCAGCCTCAGAAGCAGCGGATTAAAGCTCCACAATCAACTTGATGTACCCTGCATCTGTGGAATACATGAATAGACAACAAATCATCCCAAATTGAGGAGCCAGGAGTCAGTGCTGTGCCTCTGAGGTGGGAGAGCCAACTTCAGGACACTGGTCCACAAGAGACCTCCCAGCTCCACATAATATCAAACGGCGAAAATCTTCCAGAGATCTCCATCTCAACACCAGCAGCCAGCTTCACTCAACGACCAGCAAGCTACAGTGCTGGACACCCTATGCCAAACAACTAGCAAGACAGGAACACAACGCCACCCATTAGCAGAGAGGTGGCCTAAAATCATAAAAAGTCCGCAGACACCCCAAAACACACCACCAGACATGGACCTGCCCACCAGAAAGACAAGATCCAGCCTCATTCACCAGAACACAGGCATTAGTACCTTCCACCAGGAAGCCTACACAACCCACTAAACCAACCTTAGCCACTGGGGACAGACACCAAAAACAACGGGAACTACGAACCTGCAGCCTGCAAAAAGGAGACCCCAAACACAGTAACATAAGCAAAATGAGAAGACAGAAAAACACACAGCAGGAGAAGGAACAAGATAAAAACCCACCAGACCTAACAAATGAAGACGTAATAGGCAGTCTACCTGAAAAAGAATTCAGAATAATGATGGTAAAGATGATCCAAGATTCTATTTCCAAGATCCAAAATCTTGGAAATAGAATAGACAAAATGCAACAAACAGTTAACAAGGACCTAGAAGAACTAAAGATGAATCAAGCATCGATTAAAAACACAATACATGAAATAAAAAATACTCTAGATGGGATCAATAGCAGAATAACTGAGGCAGAAGAACGGATAAGTGAGGTGGAAGATAAAATAGTGGAAATAACTGCTGCAGAGCAAAATAAAGAAAAAAGAATGAAAAGAACAGAGGACAGTCTCAGAGACCTCTGGGACAACATTAAACGCACCAACATTCGAATTATAGGGGTTCCAGAAGAAGAAGAGAAAAAGAAAGGGACTGAGAAAATATTTGAAGAGATTATAGTTGAAAACTTCCCTAATATGGGAAAGGAAATAGTTAATCAAGTCCAGGAGGCACACAGAGTCCCATACAGAATAAATCCAAGGAGAAATACGCCAAGACACATATTAATCAAACTGTCAAAAATTAAACACAAAGAAATCATATTAAAAGCAGCAAGGGAAAAACAACAAATAACACACAAGGGAATCCCCATCAGGTTAACAGCTGATCTCTCAGCAGAAACTCTACAAGCCAGAAGGGAGTGGCAGGACATAATTAAAGTGATGAAGGAGAGAAACCTGCAACCAAGATTACTCTACCCAGCAAGGATCTCATTCAGATTTGATGGAGAAATTAAAACGTTTACAGACAAGCAAAAGCTCAGAGAGTTCAGCACCACCAAACCAGCTTTACAACAAATGCTAAAGGAACTTCTCTAGGCAAGAAACACAACAGAAGGAAAAGACCTACAATAACGAACCCAAAACAATTAAGAAAATGGGAATAGGAACATACATATCGATAATTACCTTAAATGTAAATGGACTAAATGCTCCCACCAAAAGACACAGATTGGCTGAATGGATACAAAAACAAGACCCATATATATGCTGTCTACAAGAGACCCACTTCAGACCTAGAGACACATACAGACTGAAAGTAAGGGGATGGAAAAAGATATTCCATGCAAATGGAAATCAAAAGCAAGCTGGAGTAGCAATTCTCATATCAGACAGAATAGACTTTAAAACAAAGACTACTAGAAGAGACAAAGAAGGACACTACATAATGATCAAGGGATCGATCCAAGAAGAAGATATAACAATTGTAAATATTTATGCACCCAACATAGGAGCACCTCAATACATAAGGCAAATACTAACAGCCATAAAAGGAGAAATCGACAGTAACACAATCATAGTAGGGGACTTTAACACCCCACTTTCACCAATGGACAGATCTTCCAAAATGAAAATAAATAAGGAAACACAAGCTTTAAATGATACATTAAACAAGATGGACTTAATTGATATTTATAGGACATTCCATCCAAAAACAACAGAATACACATTTTTCTCAAGTGCTCATGGAACATTCTCCAGGATAGATCATATCTTGGGTCACAAATCAAGCCTTGGTAAATTTAAGAAAATTGAAATTGTATCAAGTGTCTTTTCTGACCACAATGCTATGAGACTAGATATCAATTACAGGAAAAGAGCTGTAAAAAATACAAACACATGGAGGCTAAACAATACACTACTTAATAACGAAGTGATCACTGAAGAAATCAAAGAGGAAATTAAAAAATACCTAGAAACAAATGACAATGGAGACACGACGACCCAAAACCTATGGGATGCAGCAAAAGCAGTTCTAAGAGGGAAGTTTATAGCAATACAATCCCACCTTAAGAAACAGGAAACATCTCGAATAAACAACCTAACCTTGCACCTAAAGCAATTAGAGAAAGAAGAACAAAAACACCCCAAAGTTAGCAGAAGGAAAGAAATCATAAAAATCAGATCAGAAATAAATGAAAAAGAAATGAAGGAAACGATAGCAAAGATCAATAAAACTAAAAGCTGGTTCTTTGAGAAGATAAACAAAATTGATAAACCATTAGCCAGACTCATCAAGAAAAGAAGGGAGAAGACTCAAATCAATAGAATTAGAAATGAAAAAGGAGAAGTAACAACTGACACTGCAGAAATACAAAAGATCATGAGAGATTACTACAAGCAACTCTATGCCCATAAAATGGACAACCTGGAAGAGATGGACAAATTCTTAGAAATGCACAACCTGCCAAGACTGACTCAGGAAGAAATAGAAAATATGAATAGACCAATCACAAGCACTGAAATTGACACTGTGATTAAAAATCTTCCATCAAACAAAGGCCCAGGACCAGATGGCTTCACAGGCGAATTCTATCAAACATTTAGAGAAGAGCTAACACCCATCCTTCTCAAACTCTTCCAAACAATATCAGAGGAAGGAACACTCCCAAACTCATTCTACGAGGCCACCATCACCTTGATACCAAAACCAGGCAAGGATGTCACAAAGAAAGAAAACTACAGGCCAATATCACTGATGAACATAGATGCAAAAATCCTCAACAAAATACTAGCAAACAGAATCCAACAGCACATTAAAAGGATCATACACCATGATCAAGTGGGGTTTATTCCAGGAATGCAAGGATTCTTCAATATACGCAAATCAATCAATGTGATACACCATATTAACAAGTTGAAGGAGAAAAACCATATGATCATCTCAATAGATGCAGAGAAAGCTTTCGACAAAATTCAACACCCATTTATGATAAAAACCCTGCAGAAAGTAGGCATAGAGGGAACTTTCCTCAACATCATAAAGGCCATATATGACAAACCCACAGCCAACATTGTCCTCAATGGTGAAAAACTGAAACAATTTCCACTAAGATCAGAAACAAGACAAGGCTGCCCACTCTCACCACTCTTATTCAACATAGTTTTGGAAGTTTTAGCCACAGCAATCAGAGAAGAAAAGGAAATAAAAGTAATCCAAATTGGAAAAGAAGAAGTAAAGCTGTCACTGTTTGCAGATGACATGATACTATACATAGAGAATCCTAAAGATGCTACTGAAAAACTACTAGAACTAATCAATGAATTTGGTAAAGTAGCAGGACACAAAATTAATGTACAGAAATCTCTGGCATTCCTGTACACTAATGATGAAAAATCTGAAAATGAAATCAAGAAAACACTCCCATTTACCATCGCAACAAAAAGAATAAAATATCTAGGAATAAACCTACCTAAGGAGACAAAAGACCTGTATGCAGAAACTTATAAGACACTGATGAAAGAAATTAAAGATGATACAAATAGATGGAGAGATATACCATGCTCCTGGATTGGAAGAATCAATATTGTGAAAATGACTCTACTACCCAAAGCAATCTACAGATTCAATGCAATCCCTATCAAACTACCACTGGCATTTTTCACAGAACTGGAACAAAAAATTTCAAAATTTGTTTGGAAAAACAAAAGACCCCGAATAGCCAAAGCAATCTTGAGAACGAAAAACGGAGCTGGAGGAATCAGGCTCCCTGACTTCAGACTATACTACAAAGCTACAGTAATCAAGACAGTGTGGTACTGGCATAAAAACAGAAAGATAGATCAGTGGATCAGGATAGAAAGCCCAGAGATAAACCCACGCACATATGGCCAACTTATCTTTGATAAAGGAGGCAGGAATGTACAGTGGAGAAAGGACAGCCTCTTCAATAAGTGGTGCTGGGAAAACTGGACAGGGACATGTAAAAGTTTGAGATTAGATCATTCCCTAACACCACACACAAAAATAAGCTCAAAATGGATTAAAGACTTAAATGTAAGGCCAGACACTATCAAACTCTTAGAGGAAAACATAGGTAGAACACTCTATGACATAAATCACAGCAAGATCCTTTTGGACCCACCTCCTAGAGAAACGGAAATAAAAACAAAGATAAACAAATGGGACCTAATGAAACTTCAAAGCTTTTGCACAGCAAAGGAAACCATAAACAAGACCAAAAGACAACCCTCAGAATGGGAGAAAATATTTGCAAATGAAGCAACTGACAAAGGATTAATCTCCAAAATTTATAAACAGCTCATGCAGCTCAATAGCAAAAAAACAAACAACCCAATCCAAAAATGGGCAGAAGACTTAAATAGGCATTTCTCCAAAGAAGATATACAGACTGCCAACAAACACATGAAAGAATGCTCAACATCATTAATCATTAGAGAAATGCAAATCAAAACTACAATGAGATATCATCTCACACCAGTCAGAATGGCTATCATCAAGAAATCTAGAAACAATAAATGCTGGAGAGGGTGTGGAGAAAAGGGAACGCTCTTGCACTGCTGGTGGGAATGTGAATTGGTACAGCCACTATGCAGAACAGTATGGAGGTTCCTTAAAAAACTAAAAATAGAACTACCATATGACCCAGCAATCCCACTACTAGGCATATACCCTGAGAAAACCATAATTCCAAAAGAGACATGTACCAAAATGTTCATTGCAGCTCTATTCACAATAGCCCGGAGCTGGAAACAACCTAAGTGTCCATCATCGGATGAATGGATAAAGAAGATGTGGCACATATATACAATGGAATATTACTCAGCCATAAAAAGAAACGAAACTGAGCTATTTGTAATGAGGTGGATAGACCTAGAGTCTGTCATACAGAGTGAAGTAAGTCAGAAAGAGAAAGACAAATACCGTATGCTAACACATATATACGGAATTTAAAAAAAAAAAAAAAAAAGTCATGAAGGACCTAGGGGCAAAACGGGAATAAAGACACAGACCTACTTGAGAATGGACTTGAGGATATGGGGAGGGGGAAGGGTAAGCTGTGACAAAGCGAAAGAGAGGCATGGACATATATACACTACCAAACGTAAGGTAGATAGCTAGTGGGAAGCAGCCGCAGAGCACAGGGAGATCAGCTCCGTGCTTTGTGACCGCCTGGAGGGGTGGGATGGGGAGGGTGGGAGGGAGGGAGATGCATGAGGGAAGGGATGTGGGAACAGATGTATATGTATGACTGATTCACTTTGTTATAAAGCAGAAACTAATTAAAAAATTAAAAAATAAATAAATAAATGGATTTGCTTTGGGGGACCTGCCCCCACCCCTAAAGCTAAAAAAAAAAAAAAAAAAAAAAGGATAACAAAACCCTTATAGGGCTGTGCTCTTTGTTTGTTTTCACCTGTGACGGGGAAGCTGATGAGCACCTTGCTGCAGTCACAGAGCCAGAGAAGGCACAGGGTCCGGAGCCAGACTGTCATCTCCGCCTTACAAAGTAAACACCTGGAAAAAAGTGAAGCCCCTTTCTGCACGCCCACCATTTTTGTGAGTGTGTGTTAAGGCCTACCACTGGGTGGACATGGATTTAGTTTGGGTAAGCATCCCCATGAATAGAATTTTGCTCACCAAAAATTTGAATGTACCCAAGATAGTAAATGGAAACAAAACTACTTGGGGAACAACATCGGGGTCACTTTCAAATTCCTGTTTACTGACAAATAATATGTAGCTGAAGGGAAAGAATTTGAGAAACAGCAATGTTCCTGACCAGGGAGATCCTAGACAGGGGACCAACCCTGTGTGGCCCTTAATTTCTCATCTGCCAAATGCAAGCAGTTGACTATGGTTCCAGCTTAATTTCCTTAGTGTAGTTCAAATAATTTTGTAAGTGATCACTAAAGTTTACTCTAAAGGGCCAAATCCCTGGCATTGGGTATATTCGTTTAACAAAAATGGCAACTATTATTTATTGAGCAGCAGATGCTTTATATGTAGCATCTTGAGACTGAAAACAATCCTGCAAGATAAGGGTTATCATCTCCATTTTACAGATGACAAAACTGAGGCTCACAAACCCAAGTAACTGCCTCGAGGCCACAGAGCTGAGATTTGGGTCTGTGTCATCTCTACATGCAAAGTTTGTGCCTCCTTTACCCGCAGTATCACCATGAGACTGAAAACGAATAGTCCTATAGGGAGGAGAAGCCATCACACAGACCCAGCTGTGTGAGGTGTGGGTAAGATCCAGGCCCGACTGCTGCCTGAACCACAGGGTGACTGCCAGTGACCAAATGTCTACTGGGGCCAGGCCAAGGCTGCCAGAGGGCTGCAGAAAAGTCCCTTAACCCCTCAGTGATCTCCAGGGAAAAGAAAACCTTGCTTCACGGGTAAAAGGACACGCAGCTGAGGTGGGCCCTGCCTGTGGCTCAGTCCAGGTCTCCCTGGGGGAGGACGGCACACTCCCCCAGGCTGCCCACATGTGTGAGGGACAGACACAGGGGAAGACAAAGCGTGGGCACCGGGGCAGGGGTTGCCCTGTGCCGTGGGATGCGCACATGTGGAACACTGCCACCTCCATGCTCAGACTTGACATGTCTTATTAGTAAATAGCCACAAAGTGTAATGAGCGCTAATGCTGCATCAGGAAGTATGCTAAGAGCTTTACATGAACTCCCTCATTGAATCCTCACCTTCTACACAGTAGGTATCCATACTTATCCCCATTTTGCAGATGAGGAAACTGAGACCCAGATTGGCTATACTCTACAGTGAGTGGAGCTGGGGTTCAAACACAGGCAGTGGGACTTCAGAGGCTGACAGCTTAACTTCTGCTGATGGTCCCCAACCCCCGTCGTCCTCCATGGGACCTTCCGTGCTGCTGTGGATCAGGGAGGAGGGCAGCGCCGAGTCCTGGAGCAGGAACCAGAACCCCAGGTCTGGGTCCAGGTGGAGGCCACACCCAGGCTCAGCGATTCCAGCCTGAGCTCTCTTCCCTTGAGACCAGACTCCTGCCAAGAAGCAGTGCCTGAGAAGAGCAGGGTAGGGGCGGTAGTGGTGAGACACACAGCGTCCAGTGAGAGCTGCCTGGTAAACAAGGAGTCAGAGCTCCGAGCTCCCCTGGGGCGCCCGCCACCATGAAGGTGCCCTGGCGCCCAGCTTGAGCAGCTCCCAGGGCAGCAGATTCAGCTCATGTCACTGAAAGCTGTACCAGCGTCTCCTCTGCCTTGTGAAGCCAGGACTGGGATGCTGGGTGCAGGACGGAGCCCTCCACAGAGCTGACCTGTGCAGAGGTGCTGCATGCGGGCCCAGGACCTGCTGAGGGAATGCGGGCTTGAGGTGCTCCTAGTTGGGGAGGCCAATCCCCAGCGTGTCAGGGACACAGAGCAGCTCCACCCTCGGAGGACCTTCCAGTCTGCTCTTCGTATTACAAATGGGGACACAGCCTCAGAGAAAGCAAGGGCTGGTCAAGGGCCAAATGGCAATTTTTCTTTCAGACTCAAGAAAACAATGCCAAGTTTCCTCTGTTTGAGAGAGTTCTACCTGCTCTCTTCAGTGCATTTGCATGTCAGGAACAGAACCAGTCCTAAGCCTTGCTCTGGGTCCTCATTCCAAATTGTCGGGGTTCTCCCCAGCCTCCTCACCACCCCATGATTCCCTGCTTTGGCCATATTGAGGTAGAAACTGAAGACTCACAGATAACGGGCCCCTGGGCTTCTCCATCATTCCCAGTAGGAATTAAATCATTTTTGTGGGATCTGTTTGTGCACCATCTCTCCCACCACTCAGTTACTCCAGAAAGGCCAGGGTGGGTCTGCCATAGTCACCGGTGGACCCCCAATGCCTAGCAGAGATGGCACACAGTAGGCATCCAATAAATAGATTTTGAATAAAAGAAGACATTTTCACAACCATACCAGAAATTTATCTCACAAACTGGTGGTTCTTCAAGAGACCCCTTCTGAGATTGTGTATTTCTCCCAGTGACTCTCGGCACAGTCTGGAATTCCTCTTAGGGGCCAATTTCCTGGGCCACCGCTCCCCCGATTCATGCCACCAGCATCACAAGCCTGGACAACAGCACCAGTAACTCTCTGTGAGGTTCCCCTCCCTGAAGGAAACTTCTACCTGCAGGACAATCTCTCCTCTTGCTGTCCTGGGCCTGGTTCCCTTCCCCTGGGGGTGAGATCTGTTCAATTCTGTGTCTGTTCAGTGAGCCATTGATTTTGGGCAAGTGCTGGTGTCCAGGGACCAAGATGGGATGACCAGCATGCCAGGAGGGAGGGGCCTCCCAGGACACACATCTCCCAGTGGAGGGCAGAGGTCACCGTAGAAGGCTGAATCTTTTTACTCCCAATCCTGCATCACCTTCCTCATCTACTCAGCACCTTTCCTATATTGGAGGTGTCATGATGGGCTCTTAAGGGCACAAACTCTGGGAAGGGTCCATGCAATAGAAAGAGGGCTCTTCATTTCATATGTCTTGTTCAGAGGGTCCACATCTGTGCCTGTCTGCAGAGGTCCATGACCTAGCTCCCATGGGGCCAAGCATCACATTAACAACAAAATCATCTAATATTCCAGAAGTCACACCTGCATTTGCCTTATTTTACAAGGGTCTGGCACTGTTAGGTAACACCTACCTGCCTCCACCACTTCCATCCCATTCTCTACTCAGCAACACCACGTGTCCTTCTGCAATGATGTCACTCCCCTGCTTAAGCCCCTCAGCACTCCCCGTAACCTCCAGGCTGAACGTCAAGGAGTACCCTTACCAAACAGCCCTTGCCCAATTCACTGTCAGCCTCACCCCCTGACACCCTGTGTCTCCTACTGTCCATTTCAGCCTCAGAACAGCTGCACTTGCCACACCGCCGCACCGTCTGGGCCTCTGCACACACAGCTCCCCTGGTTCTCTGCTCACCTGGCACCTCTCCTGGGTCACCTGCCTCCATCTCCAGGTAGGGCTCATCTCTCTTTCTTGTGGAGCTGCACATCACACATGGATCTGTCCTGGCACCTACTTGTGACACTGTGTTGATTCTGCCTGTCTCTCTGTCCCTCCCGACTGTCAGTCCTCTACAGGGGTAGCCTGCACCCCATTCAGCTCTGATGCGACCAGAGGGGCCAGGGCCCGAGGACAACCTGAGCTTCACAAACATGTGGGGCTTTGTAATATCTATAAAAGGCACAAGAAATCCTGTCGCATTTCTTTGATTATGCTTCTTGACTTGCCCACGTTCAATCACTTGATTTATTAAAAAATCTTACTTAGAAATGACTCTGAGGGACTTCTCTGGCTGTCCAGTGGTTAAGACTCTGCACTTCCACTGCAGGGGGCACGGGTTCGATCCCTAGTTGGGGAACTAAGATCCTGCATGCTGTGGGACGCCAAAATATGAGAGCTGACTCTGAGCCTTTTTGCTGAGAGATCACACAAGGACCATTACATCAGTTCAGGGGGAGCAACCCAACTACCCACAAAAGCTGATCAGCCCATTGAGGTCTCCCCCACCCTTACTTGTATTTGTACAGCTAAGGAGCTGGATAGGACTGCAAGCAGCAGGGCAGAGGAGCCCCCCTAGGAGGATGGCCTGGAGCACAGCAGGCCGTGTGGACACAGTCAGGCAGACCAAGGAGCCAAAGCATTATTAAGGTAGGAGGTGCCTCTCACCTGCACTGGGATGGCTCAGGCCTCTGCAGCCTGTGCTTCTCCCCCCCTCACCCAGTAGGCTGCCTGGCTCCTTCTAGAGTCACCTGGTTAAGTGAGGGGCCTCCAGCACCTCTATGCTTCTCTTATCTCGGGCATCCAGGCTGCACCCCAGCCACAGGCTCTGCCCCATTCCCACTGCCTCCAAGGGATCCTCTACCCTGGAGTGGACCTGGAGTTCCCGGTATAATCTTCCACTTTCACCCATCAAGACAGCTTGGCATGCACCATGTTCTCTCGGCATCTCTCCAGGCTACTTGTCTTTGGAAGTGCAGTGCCCAGGTCCCAGCTCTGCTCACTGCCAGGCTAGGTGCACTGCACTCTCACTCTGATTCTGTGCTTCTCCCCCAGAAGTGTGTTGGATGGCTTTTTTCTTTTCTTTTTTTTAAATTTTTCTTTTATACTTGCATATAGTTGATTAACAATGTTGTGTTAGTTTCAGGTGTACAGCAAAGTGATTCAGTTATACATATATATGTATCAATATGTTTTCAAATTCTTTTCCCCTTTAGGTTATTACAGAATGTTGAGCAGAGTTCCTTGTGCTATACAGTAGGTCCTTGTTGGTTATCTGTTTTAAATATAGCACTGTGTGTACACGTCAATCCCAAACTCCCAATCTATCCCTCCCCCCAACCCTTCCCCCCTGGTAACCATAAGTTCATTCTCTAAGTCTGTGAGTCTGATACAAATGAATTTATTTACAAAACAGAAACAGACTCACCGACTTAGAGAACGAGCCTTTTTTCATGGTTAACCTTCAATGGCTCCACACTGTAATCTGAACTAATGTATTAACAGGGGAGAATGGCTCCATTCTGGACATGAATGGGGGGTCTTCTTGCCTTAAATCCCTAAGAAATGCACCCCTTATGGTTAGAATAGCCGGTACCGTGTTTGGACCCATAAAAAGAGGGAACTTCATGGCACACCCTCAAATCATCCCAAAGTAGTTCCATGGACTCCCTTAGTGCTCCTGGAACATGAATTAAAAACCAGCAGTAGGATTCTTTCTTGTCTTGTCTTGTTACGATACAATCCTTGTGACTGAAGACGATGTTCGACTTCGACATTGCCTAGGCGTGTTCTTCCCAATGTTTGCTTATGCAAGCAGGACTAACCAGGAATGTTTTGAAGAAGTCTTTTCTTCCAACTCTACAAACACTGGCCAATGCCCCTGCATCTTCTCCTTTAGCTGAAATAGACATCACTAATGTTGCTGAGTTACCTGTAGATTTGACAAGACCAAGTGGATTAAATCCTCAGACCAAGAATTCCCAAGATTATCAGGCCTTAACAGTTCATGACAATCTGGCTATAAAAATCTGCAGTGAGATCCTAACATGTCCATATTCACCAGAAATTCGGGTCTATACAAAAGCCTTGAGTTCTTTAGAACTCAGGAGCAGTCTTGCTAAAGATCTTCTAGTTCTATGGAATGAGATTCTGGAGGAAGTCTAAGATAGAACGTGTCTGAGAGCTTTGGAGAAAATCAAGGTTCAGTTAGAAAAAGGAAATAAAGAACATGGTGACCAAGCTGTAATGGCACAGGATGACAACACAACTACAACTGTTTTTCAAAGTGAAGATGAAAAGAATAAAGAAGTATATATAAATCCTGTCAAGGATGTAAAAGCATCCTGAACGAAATCCACTCAGCAAGACGAGCCACCACAGCAGCACTAGAAAAAAGTAAACTTAACCTTGCACAATTTCTCAGCGAAGATAAAAATTAGGAGAAGATATGATGGAGGTGGAGTCCTTTGAAAAATGTCCTTTAAAATTATGTTCAGTTCTTTGCTTTAATAAAGTTACCCTTGTACGAAAAAAAAAAAAAACTAGCCCCAACATACAGAGCCACACTCATGTACACACAGCCCACCCAGCCCCTATTAGAACATCAGGTACA
Source organism: Mesoplodon bidens (assembly GCF_964165515.1). NCBI lineage: Eukaryota > Metazoa > Chordata > Mammalia > Artiodactyla > Ziphiidae > Mesoplodon > Mesoplodon bidens. Next base: position 139,558,298 of record NC_138161.1, read on the forward strand.
CACCCCTGACGGGGAATTTTCTAACAGAACAGGGCTTGCAGGTGTCTCAGAGCTAAGTGTAGAGTGAAACAAGCCTGGCTCCTGACAAGGTTGCGGGTAAACCGCATCACTGAGTTACTTGCGTGGACCTGGCTCTCCTGACCTGCTTTCAGGCCATCAACAGCACACACCCACCCTTAGAATCCAATTCCTCTCGGGGCTCTGCGGTGGAGTTAAGCTCTTCTGGAAGTTTCCGATCCCTTCAGCCCACAGGAGCATTAATGAGCACAGGGGCAGTAACTCAGAGTATTTAAGAGTATGCAATAACATCATGGCACTTAAGAGGCAGGGGACTGTCTGCGTAGCTCAGAAGGATGCTTCCCCCTTGGAGAGAGACCCAGGGAAACTACGGCTCCAGGAAGCACTGGGGGCATCAGATGGGAGAAGCTGGGAGCCCCACATCTTAAAAGTTATTATCTCACAGGAGAGTAGTTTTTTTTCTCCACCTGGTATCTAAATACGGGGTGGAAATGAGTGCTGGGTAGAGAAGGGAGCACATGAGCATTTAAGTCATTTATACTTTACATTTTTATGGCACAGCAGAGACCGGCATCCATTTTCCACCTGCAATTAGACGACGGAGCAGGCTGCCAAGTCTCCATGTAAATAGTGCCTATTAAAAGAGTCGACACCACGCGATGACTGATCAACACCGAGGATTTATTCACTGAGCTAACAGCGGTTTTTACTTTTGCCATTACGCGGGGTGATACATAACAATTTAGATAATGCACCCGGCCAGATACACTTACAACTCTGGTGTCAGAGTCCTGCCTCGGAGGCCAACCAGTCCTGGGGGAGGAGGGATGAGGCTCCCGGTCACAGCAGAAAGCCTGGAGCCTGCTGGCCTTGGACCTGCCATCCCGGGTGGGATGTGGCCCATATGGCACCCAAGGGGAGGACTTGGGCCAGAACCACTGCCTTTCTCCTTCCCTCGCAGCACTCTGAGCCTGTCTGCAGGCCAGGACCCTCACTCTCCTCATGTGTCCATGGGGACAAGATAGCTGTCACAGGGGACAGAGCGGGGGTGGTCTGTGAAACTAAAATGAGCTACTTGACAGCAGATTTACGGAGATTCAATTATTCATAAACGCATGGGTGTACGTGCATGAGGGTTCTACCTGAGTACACATGTGTGCACACAAGGAAAGCCCCTCCCCTACTACCCCCAGTACAGGCAAGACACCGCCTCCCTCTAGGGTGGGGTCCCCTCAGAGCCTTTTTTTCATTTGTTTCACTTGTCTGGCACCAGACAGTGTTTAACGCCTTTGCTGAGTTCTGGTGGCAGGTATTGAATTTCCCCCTCAGCATTAACCCGTTCTTTGTGTTGGGCCCCTGGGTGAAGACCTAGGCTGGCGATGCCGGGCAAGGCACTCGGACAGGTTTTCCATGGGAATGATGCTCTGGGGACAACAGGGACAAGCTCTACGCACTCCACAGGGTTTCAACCCCCCTCAAGTTGTGACATCCCCCAAATCTGTGCTCCCTGGGCATCTCCCTCAAGATAAGGGAGCACAGTTTGACATGCCCCGCAGAACACTCATCACCTACTGCCCCAGCCCAATTCTCCTTCTCCTGTACCATCAGGCACTGGCATCCCCAGCATACCTAAGAACCAGATCCACCCTGACTTTCCCCTTTATCCCTCATGCAGTGGGTTCTGATTCCTATTAGTTCCTCTGGCTAAGTATCTCCCCACTCCAGACCTCCTCTCGATCCCCATTTCTGCCACCAAATTTGTCATTTCCTACCTGGATAAAAATAATTGTCCCCCAACGCCCAGTCTCCCAACCCACCATCTGGCCCTCCTCAGCATCCTTCTAATATATAAATCCAATCATGTCCTTCTTCTAAATACTTTAAACTCTTCAGTGACTCCCACCAAAAGCAGGATGAAGCACAAACAAATAGGATGTGTGTGTGTGTGTGTGTGTGTGTGTGTGTGTATGGGTAGATAGATAGATGGATAGATAGATATAGATAGAACTGGTTCATGACATTATATAGGCTGGCAAGTCCAAACTCTGGAGGGTAAGCTAGCAGGCTGGAGTCCCAGGGAACAGCCAGTTCAAGTTTGAAGGCCACATGCTGCAAAATTCCTTCCTGCTCAGGGGAGGTTGCTCTTTTGTTCTATGAAGGGCTTCAACTGATTGAATGAGGCCCACCACACTAAGGAGGGCAATCTGCTTTACTCAAAGTCCAGCAACTTAAATGTTAATCTCATCGAAAAACACCCTCACAGAAACATCCAGAATAATGTCAGATTAAATATCTGGGCACTGTGGCCCCACCAAATTGAAACATAAAATTAACTATCACACAGTCTCTCTTCTATTATGATGAGTTGAGGCTTCAGGAAGTAAGCAGGACTGATCTTTCTCCTGCATGACCAGGGCAGAGTGCCCTGAGTGGCTCTACACAGAGGAAGCTTTTCATTTTCCACAACCTGCACTGCTATGACCCGGTCCAAACACCATCATCTCTTTCTCAGGTCACTGCAACATCCTCCTGATGGGTCCTCTGGCTTTCTGACCTCCTCCTACTTAGTTTATTGTCACTATACAGCTGGGGAAGGTGGAAATTCTCCATGGCATTTCCACGTGTGTTGTGACAGTGTTTGTCCTGGACTATCTTTTCGAAGAGGTTTATCTAAACAGATTCAGAGGATAGAGATAGTACCTCCTTCCTGGGCAGAGGGCAGATTTTCTCCTGAACAAGATGATAAAGATGCTGTCTTACTCTAGGACAAACTTGGGGCAGCTTTGCCAATAGCCCCTAATAAGACTGTGGGTTCCTAAGCCCGGGGTTCCTCAGTGGTGACACAGACCCACTGTGTGCACAGCATCCACCTGGGCTGCTCCGAATAGCCCCGGTAGAACTCAGGGAGCAAGGGGAATGGCTGTGAACGAGAGGCAGGGGCTGTGCTGCCTGGTATCCTGTGAGTAATAAAATCCTTTATCTCTGACCAGGAGGCTTGTGTCTGCCAACATCTATGAGACTGTGGCAGGTGAATTTGTGAGCTTGGAAGCGGACTCTTCACGATTTTTGACATACAGCAGTCCAATCGCTCATTTATTATCTAAGTCAGGTCATGTTGCTCCTCCGCTCAAACTCCTGCAATGACCCTCATCTCACCCAGAGGAAAACGCAAAGCCCCTACAATGGCTGCAAGGCCCTGCAGAAGCCCACTTCCCACCCCCATCAGGCCTCTGACCTCATCTCCTCTCTTCCCCCATCCTTCACTCTCCTCCAGACACAGTGGCCTCCTCACTGACCCACAGACACACACCAGGCACATGTCCTACTGTGGACTTTATACTGCCTGTCCCATCGTCTGGATGACCTTCCCCCTAATCCACGTTGCTCCCTCCCTTCCTCACCTCCTTCACATCTTTGCTCAGTCACTTTCTCACCGAGACCATCCTGGACCCCTATGTAAAACCATATCCTCCCTGCCATCACAGGCCCCCAATGTTACCTCCCTAAGCCCTGGATCCCCAAAGGGCTCCCCACCTGCACAGATGCCTCCCCAGTTGTGGTCTTCTTGGGTCACTTTCCCCAGTCTGAACATCACCCTTGCCTCAGGCAAAACTGCCCTGGTCACAGCCCCACCCCTGATAATGCCTGATGATACAAGAGGGCACCCAAGGTTCTCTCAGCTGTGGAAAGGGAAAGGGCACCTGGGACATGATAACAGAGAGAAAGAAGCAGCTCTCCACTCAGCAAAAGGGCAGAGCATTGGCTGGTCCTGGAGGCTGGTGGAGGGAGCAAGGGGTGACTGGCACTGGCTGGTATAAATGTCTGCATCGCAGGAGCTGCAGGTATACTTGGGGAAGGAGACGTGGCCCAGAGCTGAGCTCCAGCCCGGCATCCGGAAGGAGACTATAGTGATTCAGGCGTTCCAGGCACACGTGGACCCTGCTCCCCACCTCCAGCACAGGCTGGGAGCATCTGGAAGACTCAGCTTATTTTTCCAACTGGCCCATTTTCTACAGCATCTCATACTCTTTCCAGTTACAGTTTTGAGTTTGGTGATGATGACAGGCTTGCTCCGCTAGTTATGCCTCTGATTATTTTTAGTGTTTCGCGATTAAATTTTCTTGAATTACAACTTTAGACCCAAGCATCAGATTGTCTGTAACGTGCCACGGTGTGTTCATATGTGCCGTTTATATATATTTAGGTTGCAATAGCCTCAGAAAAAAAAAGACATTTCAATAGTTGGCACCCAAAGCCCTTGTTTCCATATCATCCACCCGTTTCCATGCACTTCCTTTCTATTCCCACACTCAGTGATGCCCTCCATATCCTTGTAAGCCCAAACACAGAGCCGGGCGAAGTAACTAAGCCCTCGTTCAAAGCCACCAGAACTCGGCGGCCTTTTCCCATCACCTCAGCACCCCCCCGCCGTGGGCTGGGTCCACGGTTAGCACAGCCTGCGATTCTGCCCTCAGCCCCAGGGCCCAGAGCTGCCGCCCCTTCTACTGTTTTCCCTCACCCAGAATTAGATTCATCAATTCCCAGAAAGGCTGCCTGAAGTAACATGGTTTACCTTCTGACTTGGGGCCCACCACGTTCCCCAGTGATGCTCTCCTGAGGCAGTTCCCCTCCCACAGCCGTGCCTGGACCATCCTCCCACTGCACAGGCCCTCTTCCCTTGGCTCCACCAGGATGCACTGCCCTGACAGCCCCTGGCTTTTCTCCCTCCTGCCGCCTGGACCAGGTCAGCACTCTCTCCCCAACGGACACATTCACCCATGGCTGTGTAGCTGTAACGGCCACCCTCCATGCCTGTCTCCGGCCCCACCTCCAGACCGCATTTCCAGGGCCAGCTCTGCTTCTGTGTAGATGCACCTTGGAATTTCAGGCTCACTGGCTTCCCTCTAAAGCGCCTCCCACCTCCTGACCGCCCTCGCTGGGTTAATTCAGTCTGCGGCCGCTCAGTCACCCGGGGTAAGCCAGCGGGATCAAGGGCACTGGGTGTCACTCACCGCACACCTTTTCCAACCCTTCTGACTTGCCTGCCTCACCACAGAGGCAGCGAAAGCTAATGACTCGCCTTTCTTGCATCTGGAGGTGGTCATAAGACACGATTCTGTCCAATGAGTTAGAGACAGACATCTGCTGGGGTGTCTGAGAAAGCTTTTACTGTCCTGAAAATATGGACCCATGCAGCCGGCTACCTATCTCCTTTCAGCTTCCCAGTCCCCTCAAATCCCCCCAACACCGAGGTGCACCTGGAGCTGCTGCAGCAGCCCTGAGGCCCCGGGCACAGCAAGTACACGGCCAAGAGCTGAAGGGGGAAAGAGACCGCTGGGGACTTTGGTGGCATGGCTGAGGGATCCCTCAAGCTCTGGACAGCCTGTCTCCAGATTGCTTGTCCTAAGAGAGAAAGAGATGTCTGCATTGTGCTTTCTGGCACATCCTTACTGATCCACTTAGTTCATTCTTATCTCTTCTCCCTCCACTCCCTGGCTTGCTTGCAGCAGACCTTCTCACTCAATTGCTCTCTCCCTTTTTTCTCTCTCTTCCTCCCTGCCATCTCTCATCACTATCTCTTCAAGTGCTTGCTTTCTGAGCACCCACTCTGGACAGGCTCTGTGCCTCAAAGAAGCAGGAGACAGTGGCATCCTCAGTGCAGGGTGGTGCTTACAGGCAATGTGACAGGCTAGGTTCCCCGTGCACCTTCCGCCGTGCTGAGCCTCGTCAAGTCTCCTATCAGGGTTCCTTCTGCCTTCTTCAGCGGCTTCCTGCACACCCCCAGAGAAAGCGGCACCTCCGATCTCCTCCTTTGATGGACTGCAATGACCCTCATCTCCCTCAGAGGCATCTCTGGCCTTACTCTCCTGACTAGGATGGTTCTGTATCCCAGAGCTGGGGTCCTCTCCCTCACAGCCCCCGCTCTCAGGCTTCCCCCACTGCGCCGGCCACCTGAGCCCTCGGCTCAGCACTTAGAACTCCCCTGTCCCCAGACACTCACTCCTCCTGCAGGGACTCTATGAAACCCTGGTGTGAGGGCAGCAGTGGCCAGGGAAAGGGGCCCAGTGGTCCAGGGGCTTAGGAAGGACCAGGGTTACATTGTGGCACGTCGTCCAGAGCCACACGGTCCTGTGGGAGTCATCGGAAGGGCCAGGCCAGGAAGGCAATGAGTGCTAAGTAAACGTACACTCTGTGCTAAGCCCTGGGCCGGTGGCATCCACGTATTATCTCTCTTTTTTTTTTATTGAAGTATAGTTGATTTACAGTGTTGTGTTAGTTTCAGGTGTACAGAAGAGTGATTCAGATGAATATATATATTCTTTTTCAGATTCTTTTCCTTTATAGGTTATTACAAGGCACTGAATGTAGTTCCCTGTGCTATACAGTAGGCCCTTGTTGTTTATCTGTTTTCTATATACTAGTGTATATCTGTTAATCCCAACTTCCTAATTTATCCCTACCCCCCCCCTTTCCCTTTTGGTAACCATAGTTTGTTTTCTATGTCTATGAGTCTATTTCTGTTTTGTACATAAGTTCATTTGCATCATTTTTTTAGATTCCATACATAAGTGATATATATTTGTCTTTCTCTGTCTGACTTACTTCACTTAGCATGATAATCTCTAGATGTACCCATGTTGCTGCAAATGGCATTATTTCATTCTTTTTTATGGCTAAGTAATATTCAGGAAGTCTACAAATAATAAATGCTGGAGAGGGTGTGGAGAAAAGTGAACTCTCCTATGTCGGTGGGAATGTAAATTAGTGCAGCCACTATGGAGAACAGTATGGAGGTTCCTTAAAAAACTAAAAATTACCATATGAGTTACCATATGATCCAGCAATCTCACTCTTGGGCATGAATCCAGAAAAGACAAAAACTCCAATTTGAAAAAACACATGCACCCCAATGTTTATAGCAGCACTATTTACAATTGCCAAGACAATGGAAGCAACCTAAGTGTCCATCAACAGATGCATGGACAAAGAAGACGTGGTACATTATCTCATTTTTAAGTGCACAACTGGGATAGTTGTATACAGAATGGCTTCCAAGGCTCAGAGAGATTCAGCAGTGGGTCTGGAGTCACACAGCAAATAATGGGCAGATCCTTGGTCTGAGGTAAAGAGAAATGGGGTTGGAGGAGCTGGTGATCTGTAGGTCAAGGTGGCAGGCAGGCATGTCCTGGAGCGGAGGATACCCGCTCCCCATGCTGTGTCACTGGCTCCTCAGCTCTGCTGAGACACCCTCCCAGAACCGGGCACCCACAGACGCCAGCAGAGTAGCTGTAGCAGACATGACTCTAGCACTGCCACACCACCAGTCAAGGGTTATAGATCCTTGGCAATGCTGCACCCTAACCAGCTGCCATGTTAGCAGTGCTTGACGCCAGCCGAATGAGGGTCCCTGGGTCCCTGGGTCTGAGGAAGAGGGTCTGCGGAAGCAGCCTGCCTGCCAGGGCAGCTCAGGTTCTAACTGTGGGGAAATGGCTCTGGGCAGGTGGGGAGGGGTCCTAGTTCTCTGAGCACAGACCAGTCCCCCAGCTGACACGCCTGTAACCTCTGGAACCCACAGGCCACTCAGCTGCACCTGTGAGGTAAAGACAAAGGGATCTCCAAATCTGCAATCTGAAGAGCCCCTCTTTTTTCAAACTGTTTTATAAATGCCAGAGTGCTTTTATATCCACTGGTTCATCGGGTCATCACAACAATCAAGCCAGCATTATTTTTCTAATTTCCTACACAAACAGCATCAAAGCAAGGCCCCCAAGAGGCTGGCTGTGCTGAGGACCACACAACTTTAGAGTGCAGTGGACGGTGGTAACAGTCAACTTTGTCATCCTGAATTTCCTTCTGGTTTCCAGTGGGACCCCGGACCCAGAGAACCCCACCTCCTTGGGCACAGCAGGCGGTTCAGGGAAGGGCCTGGGACCCCAGTCAGGCCGCTCAGAATCCTCTATTCACATTTGATGGAGTCCTCAAGAGACAGCAAAACATACACCTGGAGCAACTGAGCACCACCACCCTCCCCAGAAGAACGCCTACCAGAGAACGAGGCCAGGTTACAGGAAATCCAGGCCTAGAAATGGGAAGATAAATTTCTGGGAACCATGATGGAGCGCACAAATCCAGCCATGTCTGAAGCCCCTCCCACCGCTGGAATTTTCATGTGTGTGTGAGTCAATATCTTCTCATCTTAGTTAGGACAGAAAAAGTCTCTTACACCAACACAAAGAATAAGACCAAGGTCTCCTAATTGGTGGCAAGGGCACAGAAATCTCCTGAAAGACAGAAGAGAAGAATCCAAGAAAATCGTAAGACAACCACAGACAGGTACTTTCACTCATCCAACGAATATCTGAATTCAACAAAGCACCAGGCTCGTTGGTTGGAAAGACAGCCCAACAGACAGGATTCCTGTCTTCAGGGGTCTTAATAGAACAGGACAGGTTCAGAAACTCTGGAAGGGCTGGGGGTGGCAGCAATAATAATAATACAGAACTAATCTGATGGAGAGTCAGGAAAGACTTTCTGAGAATGTCACATTTAAATTGAAACTGAAGGATGATCACGTGCAAACCCCAGGAAGCAAAGTCTGGGCAGGTGCAATAGCAGAGGTGGAACTCCATTGCTGAGACAGCACTTTCATTACCAGTGACTCATGCGTCTTGGGGTATTTTTGTGTGGGGGAGCCGTGGGGATTCTACACTTTCCTTTAGAATTTGGATGTAAATATATATGAAAATCTTTCCAAAATAACCAGACAAGCATGTCAAGAAATGTTTACAAGAACCTTTGTTGCAGCAACGTTTATAACAACAGAAACTTACGATAACTGAAATTTTAAAAGAACACAATATACCGATATGCCCTTACAATTGAAAGATATTTTAAAAGACAGTGTAGACACACATTTATTGACTTGGAAAGATGTACGTGTCTAGGAGAAATAAGCGGGTCTCTAAGACTATATATAGGATGATTTCATGTATTGAGTACAAAAGAGGAATTCAATAATTATTTACTGAATGAATGGCAAATAAATACCTCTGAACAGATAAACTTCAAACAAAATGTTTGCTGTCATTATTTCTGGGTGATGGGATTATTGGTGATTTTAAACTGTTTTCTAGATCTGCTTATCTGAACTAATTTTTGGTACCGTGCACATGAATTACTTGCACAATAAAAAGGAATGAAAAGAAATCTTTCCAAAGCAATCAATGACTCAGTAAGGTCAGTTTTAAGATCGAGATATATAATTAGGACATGGGACCTTAAAACAAAACAGGAAATAGTGTGGCTGGATAAGCATAATAGATAAGAAAATATTCCTCCTCTAAACGTGGAGGAGAAATAAACCTTTCTTCAATGTCACAGCCAGAATTTGTTTAGCAGAAGTCCATGACATATTTCATATTTATTCAGCAATCTGTAACACAGCACATTAGTTAAATAGTCATAAAGGAAAACATTTACATTGATGCAAAAATGAAGTCAACAGGCTTGTGTTTGTATGGTGCCAACAAAATCATTAAAAAAAAAAAGTCTATGTATGCCAAACATTTAAATATTTGGGCAAATCTGTAAACAAATGCCCTTTGGACCAACTTCTGGGGTGACTGATTGCACCCCCCATGTTTCTCCCAGATGTTTTAGCAGAATACAGAATATGGCCTCAGACAACCAAGCCAGTGGCTAGGTAGAATCACAGCCAGCTACACTGTCACCATCACTAATAGTACGTGCTGGGCAAATAACACCACCCACTCTCTGATGTCCTTTTGAAGGCAAATTGTAATCCTCCGCTTGTTCATATCATTGGGAAAATTCTGTTAACTTTGAAACTCTGGAGGTCCTGATAGAGGCAAAGCACTGCCTTTGATCCTGGCAGATTTGAAGAAAGCCGACCGCAGGTGTTATGAAGCACCTGCCAAATGGGGGGCTCCGGGCCCTGGAGACCCCTATAAATTGCAAGAACAGCTGCCTGTATCTTACATGGCCTCCCAGGTCCCACAAACTTCTTGGGGTGCCTCACCTACTAGGCTGCACCTCCTCCCTTGGAACAGCATGGAAGGAGTTCACAGGAGTCTGAAGATGTCAGGAGAGGCATACTGCAGGAGCGGGAAGTGAGCTGAGCCTTGGAACACTAACCAAAAGGAAAAGGATGCCAGGGCCAAGGATGCCAGGGACATGGTACACTGAAAAGACCTGGGTTGTAGCTTCTGGGAGCTGGCCAGCTCATAGCTGCTCCCTTAAAGAAGCATGGGACACTCATGGGGCAAACTCGAGGACTTGGGAAAGAAGAAGGGCCATCACCCCACAGAGTCATGCCCCCAACACTACTCGCCCTGTGCTGGAATCAGCTATTTACATGTGGTCATTCTCCGCTGGAACATGAGCTCCTAGTAAGATTGTATCCTATTAGGCCTGGCATCCTTGAGGCTGGCACAGTATCTGACCAAGAGTCTTCAACTCAGTAACTATTGGCAGTTAAATGAGTAGAGGAATGCCTAAAATAAAAATGGCATCTCCCCCAAGGCTAGGTTCTAAGTCCGCACGTTCTATGAAAATCATGGGTGGTCAGGCAGGTAGGGCTCTGTGTGTGTCCTGGTGAGCAAAGGGTGAAGGAAGGTCTAGGAGGCTGGTAAGATAATTCGGGGCAGCCTGAGGAAATGAGTCAGAAGCTGGATTAACAGGAAATCCCTTAAATTGCCCAGACAGTATATAGAACCAGCCAGCATCCTTCTTCCACTGTTGGACAAGGTCACTGGTTCTTCTGTTGAGGCCAGAGGAAGTGGTTACCGGCTCACAGAGAGTTACCATGATGCACAGCGTCACATATGCACACAGAAGTATGCAAACACAAGGACATATTTGGCATTGCAAGGTTCTCCCACCATGGGGGCTACTTGGGAACCTAGGCCAGCCTGAGCCTCCGGCTGCCCCCAGGCCTGCTCACTCTGCAGCCCACCTGCTTGGAGTGGAATGGTGGAATCCCTAGCATTATTTCAACTGTTCTTTTTCTCTCCTTTTCAAAATTGCTGGAAGCACAAATAAATGAAGGAATCAAATTCATAGATGATGGGACTCAACTATACTCCTGTACTTGAATTACCATAAGCTCAAAAAGAAACAGGGATGAGATGGGATGGGATGAGATAGGATGGGGAGAAGAAAAATGCTGCCACCTTAGAGGACAGCCCTGGCCAGCAGCCCCAAGGGGTACCACTCATGCTGTGCTAACCATGCCAGCTGCCAGAACACCTGCCTCTCCTGCTCCCCTGTGTGCTGTTTCCACACCCATCTAATCAGGCCCTGGCCTGAGCATACACTCCTAATGATTCAGTCCCAAATGAGGCCTGCATGCCCCTGGACACACCTATGTTTTTCTGCATGCTGTTTCTTCAGCAAGCCCGGCAGCTTGGGGAAGTCATCCAGCAAGATGAACGATCCCCCACCCCATTCCATCTTATTTTCAGATTCCCTAGTGGGTGACAGATGAAGAGGGCTTCATGGTGGGCCAAGCAGGAATAAAAGGGCAGGAATGGGCCTAGATGTATAGTTACATATCACTACCAGTGCCGTGCCGAGCTGTATTAGAGACAAAAGGAAAAATCAGTAACGCTGATCTTATATCTATTTTAAATGTTGACATTTTTTTCATCATGGATTTTTGCATTAATTTTGATTTTCTAAAATGTTGCATTAAAGTAATATTTAGCTTTATTTCTGAGGTTGTGTGTGTGTGTGTATGCGAGCCTCCTGAAGTTTCACCCGAGATGGGTACTTCACTCATCTCAGCCTAGGCCTTACTGACAGAGCTACTGTTTGTTATCAATCATATACCAGACACTGCATTTAAAAATAATATATAAGGGCTTCCCTGGTGGCGCAGTGGCTGAGAGTCCGCCTGTCAATGCAGGGGACACGGGTTCGTGCCCCGGTCCGGGAAGATCCCACGTGCCACAGAGCGGCTGGGCCCGTGAGCCATGGCCGCTGAGCCTGCGCGTCTGGAGCCTGTGCTCCGCAATGGGAGAGGCCACAACAGTGAGAGGCCCACGTGCTGCAAAAAAAAATATATGTATATATATAAGCCTCACAATACTCCTATCAGTACTTAGGGACATTCCTATTTGACAAATGGGGAAAATGAGACATGAAATGTTAACAGCGTAGAAAGTGTCACACACCTGGGGAGACGTAGTGAGGACACAAATTCAGGAGGCGATCAAGTGAACCATATGCTTGATTAGAAAACATCAAGCTACTGTGTATCTTATTCAGGGGAAATATGGCATGGGGCAAGCATGGTGAGGCGCTCTACAGCCAGCCAGAGAGATTTAAATGGATCCCATGGTGCCTGCAGAAGCTGCAGAGACTTGGAGACCAACCACTTCCATGAACATTTGCATATGGACTAAGGAAAGGCTTCCCAGCTAAAAGATCCACATACTGAAGAAAGCCTTGTAGGTTTTTTGAAAAAACAGGCTTTGAATTTTTCATAAGATTATTTTAGATATGTGGGAGGAAGATTATTATAAAATCTGTGGCCAAAAGTCCTTTTCTTGAAATTTAAGTTTTTCAGAAAGAAGGAAACAAAATATCTCACAAGAAAAATTTGATTTAAAGCCATCGGTCAGCCTACTTTATGTGCTCATGAATACCACGCTCTCATTAAGGCTCAGGGATCCATGGAAACCCCACTGAGAAATTGTGAAACCTCCATGGGGATTGAACTGGGAGCTGCTTTTCCAAGAATGTGGATGTTATATTGAATATCAATATATCAACTCTGGCTCCTGAACCATTGTTTTGCTAATGTTAGCAGTAGCATGCATGAACTTAGATACTGCTAACTCTAGCCTAGTTCAAATATACAATATTGCTCCGACTAAGCCGTCAACCTCAGAAGCTGTGAGTTATCACCATCCGGGTATGTGTGGGTTGGCACCGCTACAACTCTGTTTATCATTTTATTTCTTTTACCGTAGTTGTTTGCCAGCTACCTTGCCAGTTGGTGACGACATTAGCCAAAGTCCAAAAGTGGGGAGACAGGGGGGACACACATCCCAGGTCAAGATCTACTTCTTCTCCCACTTCGCTACATTCACTTTTCTCCCATCAGATTTTCTTCAGCGCTTATCAGCACCACACCATTTAGCACATAATTAAATATAGTCCCATCTTGTTAAGAATTGAGAAACTTGTGCCTCCTCAGGTAGAATGTAGCTGTTCAACAGCAGGAATTTTGTTTTACTTATTCACACAGCACGCAGAGTGGGTGCGATAAGCACATACTAGCTATAAGTTAGAAGGTTTACTGGGGCCAAAAGGAGACATAAAGGAAGGTAGGTAGGGCTCTGTGTGCGAGTCCTGTTGGGCAGAGGGTGAAAGAAGGTCTAGGAGCCTGACACGACTATTTGAACGGCCAGAGGAAATATAGCCCGAGGCTGGATTAACACCAAAGACAGGGAGGGAGGCCAAGGTCACCACAGAGTGAGAACAGACAGGAAACACCGTGAACAGGGGAACCAATAATCACAAAACAAGCTGGGAGGATCTGGAGTGAGGAGGGGGACAAAAACCAGCCCACGCATGTGATTTAGGACCAAGACCATGCCTGACATGAGGGTATTGGGGGTCACCTGATAGCCGAGGAATCAAGGGACACTGTCCTCCTTAGAGCTGCCCTGCCAGGAACTACCGCATCCCCCGGCCAATGTCTGTAGGGCTTAGCTCTTCTACCTTTGGGTTCCTGGGGCCACCTTCCCCAGCTGTGGTGATATCCAGGGCTGGCCACTAGTTACCATTCCCTCTTCCCTAGCCTTCTCCAATGGCCATAGGAGATGAGGGCTACCTGACGTAAGGATACTCGTTTATGAATCATAAACTTTGGTTCCAGTGGACCAATAGGAGGGGCATGTTATATGGCCATATTGTGGAGAACTGAATAACAGTGGCTGCTCCAGGATGGGGAAGAGTTTTAGATTTCAATACTTTGCTCAGCACCCAATAAAACCATGGGGCCCTCACAAATAAACCCACTGGGTCTTTCACGAACTGGCCAAAGGTCACAACCAAATTATTGCAAGAAGCCCTTCACACTCAATTTTACTTGTATTACTTGGAGGGGCTAGAAAACAGCTCTTCCTGCCTAGAAATTTGTTTCTTTTTCCAATTCGGACATCTTCCTCAAGTCCTCACTCCCAGATGAAGAGCTTCGTTATGCTAGTGAATTACTGGAAGGTCAGGAAGGCTAGAAACTTGGTCCCTGAGAGGGCCCCAGCCTTAGAGAAAGTCTCTAAAGAACGGGCTCCCAAGTAATTCTAAAGGTTTACTTTTCCTGATGCCTCTCTGAGTGGCTTGTAGCGCTGATTGCTAGATGGGGTTTCCCTGTTGGGATCCAGATGGCCAGAGGTGGATTTACATCGACTTTTCCCACATCCCACCTCATCAATGTCTGCCCTCCCCTGGGGGGCTCTCCAGATGGCACCTGTCATAAATGGAAATCAAGGTCAGATTAGTCATCTGCTTTCATTAAGAAAGCTACCTGCCAACTGACTGACTATCTCTCTTTTTGTCTTTAATTATGTGAATAAACAAGAGCACTGCATGTTAATGGAGGTGCTTGTTTAATTATTTGGTGTAAGAGAAACTGCAGCTTCATCTTTACAATGAGGAAAACTGCCTGAACTATGGAAACTTCAAAGAGGCACTGAGCACTGACTGGTGTGTAATGTATAAATGTATACGTTTTATTGGATCATCCTTTTCTCACCTTATCTACCTAACAGAAAGAAAGGGGAGTCCTCCCTGGTAGAAAACAATATTAGAGCTTCTCCAGTTTTCTGTATTCAATGACCAGCATACAATAAAAAATTACAGGACATATGAAGAGGCAAGGGAATTTGACCAATAATCAAGGAAAGAAAGATCATAGAAACAGACCCATGTACTATCCCATTATTTGAGTTGGCAGATAAGGACTGTGAAATAATTGTGATTGAGCTTCCCTGGTGGCGCAGTGGTTGAGAGTCCGCCTGCCGATGCAGGGGACACAGGTTCATGCCCCGGTCCGGGAAGATCCCACAGGGCGGAGCGGCTGGGCCCGTGAGCCATGGCTGCTGAGCCTGTGCGTCCGGAGCCTGTGCTCCGCAACAGGAGAGGCCACAACAGTGAGAGGCCCGCATACCACAAATAATAATAATAATAATTGTGATTAACCTGTTGAAAATAGAAGAAAATGAATAAAAAAATGAAGAATTGCAACAGAAATTTGAATGTGTAAGGAAGAATTTAAAAAGGTATTTTAGAACTGAAATATGCAATATATCAAGTTAAGAATTCATCAGGTATATTTAACATCAAACTGGACAGAGCAGAAGACAAGATGAGTAGATAGCCACACTAATGTACAGAGAGATAAAAGAATAGGGGAAAAAAGAGAAGAGAGTACAAGAGATATGTGGGAAACACCCAAGTGGTCTAACATAACTGTAATTAAAGTTGTAATATGTTTTGACTTTGGACAGACCTGGATTGAACCTCCCCCTCCTCTGAGGTTACTTACTGGGTCACTTAACTGGATGAGTGAACGGTGTGCTTGGTCAGTGACTTAACTCCTTTGAGTTTCAGTTTCTGCAGGTACAAAACAGGAACAAATAAGCCAACACTGTACCTCTTTTTAAAGTGAGGCAGGAGGATATTTTGAAGTATTTATCTGTGTGCTTCTCCTAACCATCTCTGCCCCCAAATCAAGACACATGCCAACAAGCAGAACTCTGGAATATAGGCCTTAATACAGAACTCCAAGGCTCACAAGCCCTTGGTCAATGTGGAAGATGGAAAGAGAAGGATACAGACTCATGGAGTGGCTTCTCCTATCTCTCAGGCACAGTGAGAGAGCACAGGATGGGAAAGTGAAGAAAGGAGAGATAATGTAGGTCAGGGAAGAGCAAGATGAAAAACCCAGGCGGCTCCACCAGAGCAAGCGCCATCCCTTCCCAGGACCCAGAGATCACATGAGGACTGCTCAGCTCTTAGAGATGCTTTGCATTGCCATTATCCAGTGATGACCACTGAGATGGGACAATCTATGGACTCCAGTAGGAACAATGCTCATCTGGGCCCTGGCGCTCTGCTAAGTCTTTTATCTGACCCTCTCCATTTGGTCAACCCCTGTTTTATGGACTGAGACACAGATAAAATGAGGCAATAATTCCAATATTTGGTAACATTATTTGCAATTGTATTAATTAACGATTATTATGACTTACTACATATTATTTCATTTATAGCTAGCGTTGAATGAATGCATACTATGTGCCAGGCACTTGTCTTAACATTTTACATGTATATTGATTTCATTAATTCACTTATAATTAATTCTTTATATTCATTTATCACAACAACCTTCTAAGGTAAGTACTAACTAAATCTCTTCCTCAAGGTCACCCAGCTAATGAGGTTGTCACCATCTTACCTACTACCCGAGGGATGGATACTTTCTGGTGACAGTATGTTAGGAACTTTTTATACTTGGGCTGGCTGAACCCAAACAGCAACATCTGGGGCTCAGCCCCTCATCTGTAATGCAGTTCTGTAGTTAACCATCGCTACCCCCGCAGCACTGCCGTGAAGTGTAAAGGAGGTAATTATATAAAGTGCCCATCAGAGTGATCAGCACGTTGTCAACACTCACTAGACATGCTGTCTCTTACCTTTCATTTGTGTGATAACAGAGAGCTCAGCAAAAAGGGAAGACCTGGAATTTTTAAAGTTCCATACATATAATTTGCACAGAAAATGAAAGTTACAAACATCTACTTTTCTGGTTGTGCTTTTTCCCGTATTTAATGGAAGTGAAACAAATAACAAATATGTCTGTCTCTGATTTGGTTTAGGGCTGTCAGCTACAGCATCAGACCTTACCAGGATATACCAGAAACACTACCTTAGTAGGTCTCATCCCTGGCAGGCACATCTGAGATCCAGTTCAGGCTTCCAGAACAGCTGCGCTTCTCTGACTGAGCAGATAACCACACGGGCCCCACTCAAGGCTCACATTCCTCCTTAAAGAGCTGCACAGGTGGAGGAACGGCCCTGGGGTCTGAGGCAGGCAGGTATATGGATGCAGATTTATTCCCCATCCCCAGGTTCCCTAGGAGTCAGGATCAGAAAACTTCAGGGCACCTCGGGCCGTCACCACAGAGACTGCCCCAAGTGGCTGATGACTAGAGACATCTCCTCTCCAAAGGGCAGGCACAGCAGCATGTGTGCACCAGGCAGGGCAGGCCATGGGGACAGGCAAACATAATGGGGCCATTGGAGGCTTCAGAACAAAAAAATCACAAGGTCCAGGGAGAAGAGGAAAGCCAAGTCTGAGGCTCCTGGTCTTCCCATCAGAGGTACTCTCATTTTAAACTTGGCCTCAAGGTTTCCAGAAGTCTATTTAGATCTTATGTAGCCTCCACATGTGATTAGAATATAAGTCAGAACGTAAGTTGAGGAAATGGGGCTGTCAGCTTCTGAGACCACTCTGGTCCAGGGCAGGGCAGGGCAGGGCATGGCAGGCAGCCTGATGGGAAGGGGGACGGCCAGTTCCTGAAGCTTAAGGGGGACGGTCACTGTCCTGGCCTGGCCGCAGTTCAGGGAAGGGAACCACTCTTTTCTGACCTCCTGTCCTGCACCAAATGCCAAACACCGAACTGCACACCTTACAGAACCTTCCCAGAGCCCTGTATTACGGATACTACTATCCCCAGTTTCCATAAAGGAAACTGACACTAGGAGACATGAGGTCCCTGCTCCAGGCCTCCTAGTTGGTATGTGCAAGGATGCAAAGCCAGGTCTGCATAATCCTTACGCTCAGGGAGCCTCATTTCCCAGCAGCATGCTCTGTTCTGATTACTGAGGTATCGCCCTGGGCCAGACACTCTACAGACATGGTTTCATCTAAATTCTCACAATCCCCCTGGGATCAGGAAAGAAAACTTTTTAACCAGATGCTTATGAATGCTTTTTCTAACATAAGACCATACAAACCTCTAACTGGCAAGAAGAAAGAAGGGGGCACTATCATCTAAACACGTGCCCTGTAATTCCAGGGTCCTAAGAAAACTATCATCTCCAGGCCTCTCCCTCGTGGAGAGATATACCACATTCATGGAAAGGGCGTTTTCATCATTAGGGAGATGTCAGCGTTCTCCAAAATGGCCTATAAATTTGATGCAACTCCATTCAAAAACAACACCAAGCTTTTTCAAGGGATTTGACAGACGGATTCTATATGTATATTGAAGAGAAATAGACAAGGCACAGCCTGCACTGCTTCTGCAGAAGAAAACAGTGAAGGAACTTACCAGATACAAAGACTACACAGACTAAACATAGAGATGTGATCATTAAGACAGAAGAGTGTTGGTACGGGACTAGAAAAATGATCAATAAACCAGAGATCCCAGGAAGAGATTTTTCACGTACGTGGAACTTTAACATCTGAAAGAGACAGCATGATCATCACGGGGGAAAGGAAGTGGTAATTCAATCCACAGAGCTGGAAAATGTGGTTCTCTGTGTGTAAAAATTGAAACTGGCTCTGTAAGTCATCATTCACAAAAATCAACCCCCTGTGTGTGTGTGTGTGTGTGTGTGTGTGTGTGTGTGTGTGTTTAGCTATCTTTCTTTCTGTCTTTGGAACAGGAAACGATTTCCTAAACAAGATTAAGAAAGTTCTACCAATCAAAGAAAAGACTGATACATTTGATTTCAACAAAATTAAAAACTTTTTCATCAAAAGATGACTCAAAGAAAGAAAAAGGGCAAGCTACAACCCGAAGAAGATATCTGTGGCATAGACGACCAACAAAGGATTAGTATCAACACTGTAAAAACCACCTACAAAGAGATAAGAAAAACACAAACAACCCAATAGGAAAATTAGCAACAGACATTACCAGGCATTTTCACAGAAGCAAAAACACTTACAGCCAATAACATATGAAGAAATGCTAAACCTTAGTAGCAGTCAAGAAATTGGAAATCAAGATTACAAGGTTTCATTGTACATCCATTCAACTGCAAAAATAAGAATGCTGGCAATATTCAGTGTTGGAGAAAATGCACTTTAATGTGGCTATTTTACACATTGCCAGTAGGGATATAAAATGATACAAGTACTTTGAAAAGCAATCTGGCATCATTTTGTAAATTTGGACAGTCACCCACCCAAAGGCCCATCGACAGCAGAATGGACAAATAAAGGGTGTATGATTTCACACTGAAATATTAAACAGATACACAGAGTAACATCTTCAAGTTGGCTGGACAAAAAGTCCCAGAAGATAATATCCAGTAAGACACTTTTTTACAAAGTTCAGTACGAGTAAAACCAAACAATTTGGGTTTAGGTATCATGTGTGATTTTAAAAACTTAAAAAAAAATAAACAAGGGAGTAATAAACTCGACCTTCAGAATCATGGTCACCTCTCTGGAGCAAGGGAGGCATGTAGCTGGGGTGAGGGAAGAGCACATGGGTAGGTGTAAGTTATTGGTAATATACAATTCTTGGTTTGAGTTGTGAGTTCATAGTGTTTGCTATATTTTTAATAAATAAAAGAGGGCCACTGATAATACTGTGTCATGAAAAGAACTATGATTACTCCAATTCTGTATACCTAAGGTCCAATTTTAAAAATCGGGGATACGGGTGCAATGGAATATTGGCGATTGTCAAACACTGTCATCTATAAAAAGTACCTATATATCACCCACACTGCTGCAGCCAGAAGTTTTCCATCCCCCCTTTACACCTTAGCACAGATAGCAGGTATGACTACTTGTCCTTGTCATGCCCATGTCAGACATCGGTAATGGATCTGCTAAGACGTCAAGCTCCTTCTTCACACAGCTCTCCCCATATTCACTTGGGATGAAGCATGTGGAAAAGTGGCTGAGTTCTGTACAAAGAAGCCCAATCAGGATGTCAGAACCGCAGACAATTCAGAGAAAAAGAATTCAAGGGATTACAAGCAAGAGAGAGGAGAAAAGTCAGCTGATGGAGCGAGATGCAAAGTCCATAAACTGCCATGTGGCTCCCTGGTTGACAAAGCCCTAGGCACAAGCCCCTGCCTACTTGGTTCCCAAGAGGAAGGGAAAATCAGAATGGACAACAGCATATTTAACTTGACACATAGGAAATATGCTATTCTGTGAGGTGTGGAGGCTGGAAATGAAAGCCAGTTTCCCAAAGAAATATCTCTGTTCATGGGTGACTGGGTCATTTGGGGTCCCAGAGGAAAAACTGGATGTTCAGAGCTCAGGAAAGAAATGCGATTCCTCTAATGCATCCTTGAATGCTCACTGCAAGCATGACCTCAGCCTGGACAGACAGATGCCAAGGAAGACCCAGGGGCGTGGCTGATGTCACCAACTTTCAACTCTCCAAAGCCCCTCAAAGTCAGAGCCATAGCTCAGAACAGGCACCCAGCAAATGTCAGAGAGACAAAGGTCAAGACACCAGTAATGCATGGTGTTCTTTATGTTCAAAGGCAGTCTTTTGAGCCTGAGACCTGAGTCATTTAGGAAGGACATCAGGATTCTAAAGAAGGAAAGAAGGGGAAGAAATCATAAGGAGGGGACCATCTCTCTCTTGTAAACTCCCTAGTGGCAACAGAAACATCTCATAATTCTTATAACACCTTCACTTCCTAGCAGAGTATGGGGCAGAGTATATTCTCACTAAATGCTGTTGATTGCCTAATCAATTTCTCCCATTCAGAAGTCTCAAGTAAGCAACAAGAAATATGCAGGAAGGATGCACCTGGAGTTAATATCATATAAGCATTGAATAGGAGTGGAGGCTGGGGGACAGGGTGGTTAGCAAGGGGGAAGCAAAGGGAACCAGCCCTCTCAAGGGCACTGCACATTCTGGAAGGTGTGCTTACAGTCCAGGATCTCAACACGGGCAGACTAATATGAGACCTCACAAAAGGTGAGGTCCCAAAAAATTTAAGACCTCACAAAATATTGCCTCCATGTAGGAATAATAAAGACAGAATGCCAGATGTGTGACTCAGAGCAATAGAGTAAGCATGAGATCGGACATTAGGAGATCTAAAGTAAGACATCACATCTCAGTTTCCTCATCTGTCAAATAGTATGACACCTACCAAAGTGCTGTAAGGATCAGATAATACGGATGTGAAAATATGATATGGAACATTATAGAAACACAAGGAAAGGTCACAGGCAGTTTCTAAGCCAGCTCGAAGACAGGGCTAGGTAAAGGCAAGTTGAAGTTTCTGGGAGGCAAATGCACTTCAGTGTAGGAAGACACAGTGCCCAAACCCAAGATCTGCACGGTTTCAGGCATAGCACAAAAGTGCTGGGTCTGCCTGTGAGTGAGCTCTGTTCTTCACCCCTGACCCTGGCAGTTACGAAGGGTAGATAGGCCATCATCCCTGGGGACTGAGCCAGGCTAAGCCGGCACTCCACTGGGAGACCTTTCTGAAATCCCGGTGAAGATTTCACCACAGGTGTCCTGGGTTGCCCAGGAAGCCCCCAGCAAGCAGCCTGTGGGGACCAGTCCTGCTGATACAGATTCCCAGCACCAGTCCCAAGTCTCTTTGTGCAGCGGCCTGCATTTGTCATTCACTCGTCGCACACTTTTGTCAGTTTCTCCCAATCCCACTAGGTCAGTATTTTTATTCCCATTTGACAGATGAGAAAACTAAAACTCAAATTGGCTCAAAATCATATAACTGGTTTGTTGCAAAGTCAGGATTTAAACCAAGATATGCTTGTTCACAGAGTGTACAATTTTGTCCACCGTTTGGGAAATTTGTGTCAATAAATCAGTCAGTGTGAATAAATGAACACACAGGGAGGTACAGGCACAGTATATGAGTTTCCTTTTGGGAGGTGGGAGAAGTGGGGACATACTCTTTGGGCAAAAGGCCCTTCAGGAGAGGGCGTGTTGGGGGTTAAGGTGAGGTTTTGGCGCCCCTTTGCTCATTATCCACAGACCCAGGATTAGCTGGGCGCTGGCATCACTCACCCCTCTTCGTCCTTGCAGGGCAGGAGAGAAGCAGCGGTAATGGGAAGCAAAGGGCCCTCCAGGGTCCCCCAGTGCAGAGGTGTGTGAGACAGGCTGAGTTGGGACGTGAGGCAGAAGCCACATGGATCAGAATCTTGGAACCAGTGTGTTCCAGAACCTCTGAAGGTAGAAACAAAAAGAGGAAGAGAGACCCCCAGGCCCAGAAGAAGGGTTTGGCTTAAAGTACCCAAAAGAGGTATTCTTGGAAAAAGGAGGAAAGACCAGGCTGGATCTTTCTATGGGAGCAAAAGAGAGAAAGAAGGCCCATGCCCAAACCTTTCACCAGTGGTTGCTGCCAGCCACACACACACACCAGGAACTGTCGCCCAATTAAGATCTCAGGCGCTGGCCAATTAGCCCTCGTCCCTTATAGGGGAATTAAAGATGGGCTTGGGAAGAGAGATAGGACTATAAGAAGAGAACATGAAACTAACTCCCTGTTCATCCCAATAGGATGCAAGAGAGAGGACCTCAAAGGGTACAAGAGCACCCTGAGACAGAGTGACGAGCAACAGGGGAAGTGGGAGAGGAGAAGCAATGACTCTTCTATACCACATGTGGTCTTGAGCCCTGATAGACGCTAGTGTGCCTCTGCGCTTCCTCTCTCAGGTGCAGCTCATGTTGTTAGGGGCTACCACATGGAGAGAACCCTGGAGAGTGAAGAAGAAAGCAGAGCTGAGAGATGGAGAAAGCCACGTCCTAATAACACTTCCTGAGCACCTGGAATCAACCATGCCTGAAGTCCACCATTAGGCTTTTCATTGTGTGAAACTATAAATCCTTTGTCTGTTTGTTTGAGCCAGTTTGAGTTAGGTTTTCTATTATTTGCTCCTGAAACAATTCTGGCTCATATAAACATCACCACTTCCCCAGGGACCTAACAGAGATATGTACATAGTGGACACCCTATAGATAAGTTAAATCTAACAACTCTGTGGCAGCCTATTTAAACCCTGGCCTTCAAAAGTACAGCTGAACATCTCCCTGTGCCTTCTTGGGAAAAAGAAAATCGCCCTGTTCTATTTTGACTTCTGATCTCATTGCGACATCACTGATTCCCCAGGAATTGCTATGGGGAGAAGCTTATTGTCTTCTAACTTTTGGAAGAGCACTTCTAATTAAAGCAATATTAAACAGTAATAACTGTCTTATAATTTTATGGCAATGCCTATGATCACATAAATAAGCATTTTATATCCAATTAGCGTTTTGTATTTATTCAATCCTAAAACAATCTAGCATTTTTATTAATCAAATAAAATAGCATTTAATAGATACGGTTGTTTTAGCTTCTGAAATTAGCCACATATGAAATAGCAGTACGTCTAATTATGGAATATATTGCCCCAAAAGAACAAGACATGCTTGCCAGGATTTCCATCAACATGACACCCATATTTACCTAAACAAGCTAAAGCCAACACTTTCCAAATTTCCATCATTTGCATAATACTCTCATGATTTCTGCTGTAGCCATGTGCCACCTGTCGTATTATTTACTTAAAATATTTCTTTAAATAGACCCATATTGTTCCTTTAAATAATTTTATTTTAAAAAGGAAACTTTATATCATGAGTCTGATATGCTACCTATGCTTTAAAACAATATTAAAATAAAGACATAGCTATTAACATAAAAACAGTTTATCTCTATACCCAGTTAAAGCCATTCTGTGTGCCAACAATGGTCGTGGAGGTACATTTGGGGGAAATGTGAATAAACCATTCCAGTGAGACCTCCAAGGTCATCCTGTCTAGCACCTTCCTGAGCTTACCTGTGTCACACAGCATCTACCTGTTTGGCTCTAACGCATCCAGGTAGGGCCTCCACCTTGGACCTTCCTGTAGTGAGCCTTCCCCTCTTTATGAAGCATTTCACTACTTATTTATTGATAGACCAGGAACTTGGCAGTAAAAATTTAGGATCATCTTTTACATGGTGGGTGACCTCTTTGATTTTGCAGGACAATTTTAAGCAAAGGGTGCATTTCTGAAGGTGTCAGACAATTTAAAATAGCCACATTTGCAGACCTACAGGTAAATACGAGGTCAGGGGGATGAACCCTAGAAGTACATAAATCTGTAAACACAATTGCCTATTTTATTTTAAAGCTGCTTTTTCTTTTCTCAGCATGGTCCTAATATTGCACAGAGTGGTCACCCTTATGTTACCATGCAACATATTATGGCAGTGGCCTGGCCTCCTCCTGGTATTATATCAGGCCCAAACCTATTGACATTCAGAAGCAATTTTCAGGACAAACAATGCTTCTTAATAAACACATGCATGACATTTATACCCCTATAGGGTATTAAAAAAGAGGATTCCAATGATACTAACAGTGAATGTTAAAGTAACAGCACAATGGTTACCAAAAATGCCTCTCAGCCTGCTAGCAACAAAAGGATCCCCAGGATGTGGACGAAGAACGGGGTATTTCTGCTTACCAGTTCAAGGGTGAGTGCAGTTTTTACTTCAGCCATCTGGCTTGGAAATCATGCAATTTGTAAGGAAAAAAATATGGGCAGGCCAAACGATTTCCAAATTTGTACATAACATGACACTTTTAAACCTTTTATTGATATCACACCTTCAAATCTGCTGATTCCAAGGCACGTGGATTACACTGTTGCTGGCGGTGGAATCCTCCTTTTACGAGGGAGGCAATTGGGAAGAACCATGGACTGCAGGGCGGGTGGGAAAAGCCTTGCCGTGGTGCCCCGGGGAGAAGGAGCTTGCCATTTGACGGCACCCCAGACGCAGTAAAGGTTCAGCGCACAGCTGCTGAATACGCGATCCCCGTTCACGCTTTCTGTCCGGAGCTAAGAAATCAGAAAGCTCAGGGAGGTCCCGGGATGCACTCACCTGTGCAGGTTCTGAGCACTCCGGTCCCCGGAGACAGCAGCCTTTACTTCAGGCAGGGAGAAGTGAGAGCAGACAGAGCAAAGGGAGACGCAGAGGGTGGAGAGTGGGAGAGCTTTGTGACAGGCCACAGGGAGGCAGGGAGCACCAGCCTTGGGCAGAGGCATTCTGCAAGTGGAGAGCAGAAAACCGTACAGGAGTGAAAACCCCCAGAAAGGCAGGGGAGAGGAAAACCGCAGCCCCAGAGCCTGGGAGAAAAGTGAGCAGAAGAGGAAGGGTGGGTCTACGATGGGATGCGGAAAAGCGACCCTGCAGGGGAAAGGCGGGGCCCTTGGTGGCCGCAAAGGTGCCTCTGAGGCCCACACCACGCCGGAGCCCAAGACGGGCAGAGGAGGAGGGTGCTGAGAGGGGCTGCAACATCAGAGCTGAAACCCCAGAGAGGTTCTGGACCCAACACTTTCACCCGTGTGACGTTGGCTGGCTATTGTTTGTGCCCTCAAAGGCCTCTGTAAGGAGGGACTGAATAACACAAGTCCAAGTGCTTCCCAAGTTGTAAAGCAGGTGAGAGGGCCTGTCCCAGGGTAGAGGGCTCTCCCTGCACGTGCTGAGGATGGAGTGTGGCCGGACTCCTGTCCATATTAGACGCATGAGATGGCACGTGGCTTTCACGCACTGTCCTTACACTTACCAAGGGTGACTAAGTAATCACCACGCAAATCCACCTGTGTTACAAGCCCCAGAGCCCGGATGTTTATTCATATAAAAATAGTGCAGTGGTTAAGAATCCACCTGACGATGCAGGGGACACGGGTTCGAGTCCTGGTCCGGGAAGATCCCACATGCCGCAGAGCAACTAAGCCCATGCGCCACAACTACTGAGCCTGTGCTCTAGAGCCCACGAGCCACAACTACTGAGTCCATGCGCCTAGAGCTCCTGCTCTGCAACAAGAGAAGCCACCGCAATGAAAAGCCCATGCACCGCAACGAAGACCCAACACAGTCAAAAATAATAAATAAATAAAAATAAATAAATTTATTTTTTTAAAAATCTCCAAATCCAGGCAGACCCCCACCAACCAGCAGCAGACTTCCATTTGCACAGGGATAATACTGAGCCCCCCAGTACTCAAGCCTCACCATGCTCTCTGATGACTACTTGCAACTTTCTCTGCTCAGATATGCTCCCTGCGCCTCGCCCCTACTACGGTATCACCTTGCCTCTCCAGGAAGCCAGCAGGAAGGCCAGGTCAGCTGCCCCTGCCCCAGTGCTTCCACAGCTTAGTCTCCCCATGAGCCACGAAATCCTTGGGGCAAGGACTACATCTTATTCATCCTTGTATCTCATGACCTAGCAGAGCAACCAGCACATAGTAGATGCTTAATAAACTTTTTTTGGAAGGTTTTTTAAAATGTTTTAATATTTTCTTTTCCATTGAAGTATAGTTGATTTACCGTGTTTCAGGTATACAACAAAGGGACTCAGTTATATATGTATTCAGTTATATATATATATATTTTTTCTTTCACATTCTTTTCCATTCTAGGTTATTGCAAGATATTGAATGTAGTTCCCTATGCCATACAGTAGGTTCTGTTGTTTACCTGTTTTATATATAGTAGTGTGCATCTGTGCTTAATAAACTTTTGAGAAGGGGAAACTGAGTGTCTGATGCCCCACAAATACTATGGACAATGGACCAAGGAGTCACCATACTGGGGGTTCTTTTCATTATACTGCAACTTTGCTCTCAACACTGTACTTTAAAATTCCACCCGGCTAAAGGTTGCCCATCTTTGTGAAGACTAGCATGATTTGTTTTTCTTTTCTTCTTGTTTCTTTGTTATCTGTTTTTAACTCGTGACATTGAAAAGGAGAGTCTAATTGGGACGAATAAGATGAAGGGAACATTTGACACGCCAACTGGTGGCTCTAAGTCAGCGCTTCCCTGAGAGGAAAACACGGTACAGGGAGGTAAGGAAGGGCAGGAGCTCTATCTTCTGGACAGTCAAGTATTTTTAATAATCCAATTAAAGCAACCTGAAAGTACAACTGCCTTTTCCTTTCACTTGTACCATTTGAAAAGATCTTAAGCAATGGCCATGCCCAGGGCTGGGCCCTTACAAACCACTGGTGCTTTGACAGTGTGTATTAAGTTGTTCTTAAAGTGTTGATACCTCTTACTCAGAAATTAAAGCCATAGAAATTTACCCTAAGGAAAGAACATGAGACATGGGCATAGATTTTATTCAAAATGTTAATTATGCCATTATCTAATATCAGCAAACACTGGATGGCAAGTGGAACCACTAAAAACAGCCAACAAAGCTCATCATTCCCATATTTCAGCTCAACCCCCATGTAATCCCACCTTTCTCACCATTCGGGGTTGCTCTCCAAGGGCTGCTTTGCCATTATGTCATTGGTTTGGAGCTTATGTCTTATAGATAGCTGAGGTATTATAGAAAAGGAAAAGCACTTCCTTAATACTATTTTCTGCACACCAGCAAACAGCACGGAGATGTCGTTGCTGGTGGTGGAATTTATCCACCTCGAGCGGTAGAAGGTTCCCAGGTCTCCTGTCTCCAGCACTCTTTATCCTCCTGGTGAGGCTTGTTGAGGTGCCAGGCACACATACACACACAAAACAAACTGCACACCTTGAGGGCAGCAGGCGAGTCACCAAACCCCTCTGAGTTCAGCCTCCGAGCCACAGGAGTTGGAATTAATTAAAGAGGTGGCTTTTGATTTTGTCCTTGGAAACCTGTCTTGTGTGACAGCTGCAATTGTTCCTGAACTTGTACCGTGCTAGTCGTCTACGATGTATACTTTAGTATCTACCTAAATACTTCACTCTTTTTTTTCTCAGACACAGAGAACGGGACAGATTCCAATTTAGCACTGGAAGGCTGGTGCTAGCCAGCTTCCAGCTTTTCTAGTTGTATTAACATTGTACAACTGGCACTTTTCTAAAGACATCTTGATGGGCATGCTGCTTTGGAGACCTAAAGCATCACTAAAGGCATCAAGCTAGATAATAGGCATGTAGGATCTATCCTAAAGTTAAGCAGTATACATAAGAAAAATGGCTGAGGATGATCAGATGTATCTCTTTGGGCAGATACCCAGCCCTCAAAGCAACTGTTTCTCCAACATCCCCACCGTCTTTCAAATATGGTCCAGGAACACCAGACCATAGCCAGCCCCTGAGTGTGCCACAGATGCTGCCTACAAACCCAGCTCTCTGGTGCTGTGTTCTGGCACCAGAGCGGCGTTAATCCTGAGAGAGTTACCTCTCCTTCCAGCCAGGCAAGAACGCATCTACACTGACCTACTGCTAAGGACAGAGCTGAGCGCGATCAAGCAGCACAGGAACGCACAATTCCATAAAGAAAGGCAGGGCTGGGGAGAGCTGCCCAGAGCAACAGAGAAAGTTCAAGTTAGGCTCTGAACAGTCTGGGCTGCAAGGGAGGGTCAAACAGAATCTTTGCTACTAGACTTGACAGAAAGCTATACGTGCTCCACAGACAGGGCAGCAGGGTGGACGGAACAAACGCTCTCCCCACAGTGTACTTGAACCCTGGGTCAAGTGAAGCGGAGCAGGGACTGGGGGCTGCACACAGGAACACGGGCAAAGGAAGGTTAGACACCCAGCTCTGCCGCTTATGCTGGGCAAGCTCCGAGCCTCTATGGGCCCCATCATACTCCCTCAAAGGGCTGGGGTGAAAAGGAATGAGGTAACAGAGCATAATACCCAGGAACACAAAACCATGTAATAAAGACATGTTAGTTTTAAGAATTACATAATGATGATTCACAACAAAAACCTCTATGCACATGTGATAACTTACTTTAGAATTTTCAATACATCCTGGAACATAAAAATTCTCTATAAAATTTCTATAGAATTCTATAAAATTCTCTATAAATCTTCAGTTCTATGTGTTTCCTCAATAATATCAGAGAGAAACACATGTCTGCTTTACCTCCCAGAGTTAGGATATGAGAGGAGAGATGTTGAGAAGTTGGAAGGGCTGAACTGCTAGATGACACCAGGGCGATTCATTCCTGTCCACTACACTGGACCACCAGGCTTGAGGCTGCATTGTCCAATGTGCTAGCCACTAGCCACGTGGCTGTCTTCATTTAAATGAATTAAAATTGGATAAAGTTTACAAATTCTGTTCCTCGGTCCCACTAGTCACATCTCAAGTGTACACGTTGCTAGCAGCTGCCGTAGTGAATGGCACAGACGTAGAACATTCCCTTCATCACAGGAAGTTCTACCGGACAGCGGTGCAACCTGGATGACAGGCAACCAGGCCCTAAACACAGGCCCCGCCAAAGGAATCTCTGGGCAGCCAAGATTCCACTGCCTTTTCTTCCTCAACTGTATCCCTAAGTCACTATATTTAAATAAGCTATTTTTAGTGGCAGCTATAGACATCTTTGGGAAGCTGATGAAAGTAATGGATTCTCTCTCCAGGAAAAACAATGCACATCTGAACACAAACACACACTCCCACACACACAATTTTGCGAACGATGTCAGAGTTTCAGGAGGTGCACACCCATGGACCCCTGATTAGGAACCTCAATCTAGAGAACACCACCAGAAGGCCTGTTTATCAAATGGTTGACTGATACAAAGCTGGGAAGAATATCTAAGAGGTTTTACGAGAAATAAAGCTCAAAAAGCTCTATTTCTGTCTCATACCACTTTAGTTGGGGCGTTCCTTTCTTTGTCCTTATTTAGACCGAAATGATCAGCTCCCCAGACTAAGCTCAGTCCACTCCACTCCGCCCCTGTGAGCCTCATATGTCTCAGCTGAGTTTGGATTTTAGGCAGAATTCAGTGGGCAACCCCTGGAGAGTTTTAAGCAGCAATGCGACATGATCTTACTTGTCTTTAAAAAAATCTGTTGAGTGGACAATTATCTGTGGATAATGAATTGTTGAGAGAGTGTGGAAATCAGAAACAGGAGACCAGGTAACAGGTGATGCAGGCGAAGGTGGCAGACAACAGTGACTTATACTTGGTTGTGGCAGTGGAAATAGGGAGAAGTGGGCAGACCTGGGACACATTGTGGAGGCAAAGCTGATGGCATTGTTGCCAGTTTGGAAAGTAATGGGTAAAGAAAAGTATTTAGGCTGGCAAGCGTGTGGTGCAACTATGAAAAGGAAAAGATTGGAGATTGGAGATGGAGAATAGGTGAACAAGACTTCTGTTGACTTTTGAGATATGCAACTGGGACCCAGGCAGGAATATCAAGCAGAGAATTGGGAGCAGAGAATTCTGGGAAATTCTCTGGGGATTTGGGAATCCAGGGGAAATGGGAGCAGAGAAACTGACGAGATGTGTCTCTTTCTGTCTCTTTTGGTAGATGATGCTTTACTCTCTTGAAGCAGTATCTGTGATGATACTCCTTGTTTGTGGCCGCCTGGAGCCTCCATAGCCATGGGTCGTCCAGGAGACTAGTTCCAGGGTAAGAACCTGGGCTTTTGGGTAAGATCAGAACTTATTAATCTCCTCAGTTGCCGTGCACTGGTACCTGCCACCCCTCATCTCCTCAGCTTCCCCAAACACGTTTCCCCACCAGGCCCCTCCTACACTCCCTGCTCAACCCCCATGACGAGTATTTTTGACCACATTATGGTTATCAATAACCATCGCTTTGCTCACTAACGAGACGGATCAATTTATGGAATGACTCCAGTAAGTTTTACTTCTGGCTCTGAGAGAGAACCCAGAGAGGAAGAAAGGAATGTAATGAAGGGAGACCATTTGGGGAGGTTGAATCAAATTACAAATGATTAAAAAATAATACTGCTTTATGTATTCATTTTCAGAAGCAGTAGACTGCTGGATTTTAATTTCATGTTATTACAAATATGCAAAGTTAATAACATGCTATTGATTGGGTAAGCTCCCCTTTAAAATGTGAAGCACTTTACACAACAAAAGGTACACAGTATCTTCTAAATAATCTGGGAGTTGACTGTAAAATATATTAAAAATTACATACTAAATTATTACATCATTTAATACTATAGTGTAGCAAAAGAAAAGTGGCATTTTGATTCTCTAAGAAATTTCAATCACACGGGTATTTGAAGACTTAATAAAAATGAGCTCTACGCATAAAATTCTATATTTTTAGAAATCTGAAGGATAACAGTCTTAGTAATATGCAGTAATTTCTCCTATCCCTCAAGTTCATAATATAATGGTATGTGGATTTTCTTGGCTGTAGGGTTAAAACAGGGGATTATTTCAAGGCCTTGGAATGAATATGTGAACCAAGTTATGACAGTGAATTAAGGAAAAAGCTCATTTCTCTCTTAGGAGTGCTTTCAGGCATATTTCTCCAGATGAGACCCACAGCTCAAAATCTCTTTCCTAATTAAGATTTTAATGTGGTTAGATTATATTAAACCAGATAAAAACCACCCTTCCCATCTTTTTTCCAGTCCGTTCGTTCTTTTTGTAAACCGATTTCCACATGAGTGGCTGCTTATGAAAGGTGAGTAATACACACATAATCAAGTTTCACTGATCAAAACATGCAGACAGAACGTGCCATAACCAACCCCAAGTTCTTCCAGTAACATCAGGGGGAAAAATATCAGATTAGAGGCAGATTTTACACAGGAAAGAGCTCAGCTCTGAGGGTTTTTTTTTTTTTTTTTTTTTTGCTGTCCGCGGGCCTCTCACTGTTGTGGCCTCTCCCGTTGCGGAGCACAGGCTCCGGACGTGCAGGCTCAGCGGCCAAGGCTCATGGGCCCAGCGGCTCCGCGGCATGTGGGATATTCCCGGACCGGGGCACGAACCCGTGTCCCCTGCGTCTGCAGGCAGACTCTCAACCACTGCGTCACCAGGGAAGCCCCAGCTCTGAGGTTTTTATTGGTTGCTTTTTTTTTTTTTCACATCTTTATTGGAGTACAATTGCTTTACATTGTTGTGTTAGTTTCTGCTGTATAACAAAGTGAATCAGCTATACGTTCACATATATCCCCATATCCCCTCCCACTTGCGTCTCCCTCCCACCCTCCCTATCCCACCCCTCTAAGTGGTCACAAAATACCGAGCTGATCTCCCTGTGCTATGTGGCTTCTTCCCACTAGCTATCTATTTTACGTTTGGTAGTGCATATATGTCCATGCCGCTCTCTCACTTCCTCCCAGCTTACCCTTCCCCCTCCCTGTGTACTTAAGTCCATTCTCTACATCTCTGTCTATTCCTGTCCTGCCTCTAGGTTCTTCAGAACCATTTTTCTTTTTTTTAGATTCTATATATAACACTGTTAGAGGAAAACATAGGCAGAACACTCTATGACATAAATCACGGCAAGATCCTTTTTGATCCACCTCCTAGAGAAATGGAAATAAAAATAAACAATTGGGACCTATTGGTTGCTTTTGTTTCTGAAGTGTTTGTGATGGTTTAGAGTATTGTTTATTATGGAACCCATAGAAATACATATTTTTCTTTGAACCAATATCTGGAATCTGCGTAATATCAAAATTAGTCAACTTATCCCAATAGTGTCTGGTTATGTCTAGTTCCCATTAATTTTTATCGAGTCCTTAATGGTTTTTTTCTCTTGTACCCTCGTACGCACATTTCTTCTTCACGGGATGCAGCAAAATCTGGTTTTCAACTTTAGCCGTGATGTAAATACATCACAGGAGGATTTTAGTACCAATTCAGTGAAACTAGAGATGGATGTCTACTCAAAAGCAGGTTGGGTTCGGATCCCGTCACCCAGTGGTGGGGCGGGGTTGGCAAGTCTCTTTGCCATGGTGCACAGCTTTTTCTCAGATCTATGAAAGCTTGTAAGTTACAGATGCCAAATAAAGAAGCCCCTCCAACCATTGTTAAAAGGCCTCCTAGTATTTCTAACTATAAACAATTATCTTTCAGCAGAAATTAAGCCCCTACAGAAGCATTCAATACCAAGGGTATTACATTTGCTTAAGGAACCCATGAAAGTTTTATAACTAAAAAAAAAAAAAAATTAAGATATTTTAATATTACTGTGATACACTGTCATTCAAAAGTATAAACATATTAAAAATTAATACCAAAAGACCTCCCTAAAGTGTAACTGGAGCATGCAATAAGTTCATTTGACCCCTCATAACCTAAAAATAAATTGAAATAATAATAACCCCAAAATACGAAAATGCAACCAGAAACAAACACAAAAAGAGACAAGAAATTAGTAGCACATTTAGTTTGTTGAAGAACACATAATTTGGTTGGGAAAAGCTGCCCACAGTGCATTTGGCTTCTCCTTAGTAGAAAATAAATTATTATTGGCTAAATTAGCAAGTTCCTCATCACTCAGGTCTATTCTTCTCTGTTCTGCCAATAGGGAGAAGGAGATACACAAATCACGGCAACTCTCCCACCAGCCATCTTTGAATACTGAAGACAGATATTGACCAGCAAGAGACGGAGGGGGCCAGGGCACGGCAGCCTTGGAAACAGACAGAATTACCTTCTCCACCTGTGAGTCCCAGCCTGGAAACCTACTTTTTCACCTGCTTACCTTGCAGTATGAGCCCAAGGGAGACATGGGCTCTCAGGGCCATTATGTGGTCCAAAGTCATCATGGATAACTGGGAAGAACAAAGACTCTCTCAGAAAAGGTAACCATCTTCCTTCACAAAGCAGCCAAATGTCTTTATACAACTAACTGAAATGGATTTAGCAAATGCAGGGACACAATTTGGAAGCCTGGACTCTTTTTTGTTCCTTTGATTTAGTCGGCCTGACCTGTCTCACCATTTAATTCTAATAATTAGATATAGCCAGAAAAGTAAGCTGGGAGGAATAGTCAGTGACCATTAATTAATGTCTGGTATTCCATTCGTTGAAGAAGAAAGTCCAGTTTATGGAAACTTAACATAGCCACCTTGAAGCATAGGCAATGATAAAAGTTACATGGTAGGGGGTGAGACTATACTTTCAAAGGACACTAATACCCACATAGATGTATGCTCTTTTGCATGGGTCACTCTTGCCCCTGCAAAGAGGTTAATTCCATCCATATCTCTACTTCCTAGAACAGAGCTAGGAATACAGCAGATGCTCAAAAGTATTTGTTAAATATCACTACATTTTCACAAAGAGGTCAATCTGGGAGTGAGGGCTATATCACTCCAATGCACACAGCCAAATCATCTCCAAAAGTCCATTGAGAGAATGACATTTTCCAGAAAGCTTGAGAGAAAAGAGATGATGTCACTGAGCTACATCAGTAAAACTCCAGTATGTGCAGGTGACCCATAGACAGAGATCCCTTTGATCGGCCCAGTGAAACACACACATGAAGGTTTCTCGACGGCAGCGTATTCTGGGCTCCATTCTCTGCCCCACCTTCCATAATACCACACACCATTCATTCCAGATATCCAGGTGACAGTTACACGAGGAAACTAAGAAAGCAGTACGCTACGTCCACAACTGCTGCTGGAAGTCAGTATGCGCCACTCCCCGTGGTCACATAACTCTCTGTGAGCGTGACAAATCGAATGCAGGGCATAAGTCCAATGCCTCTATATCCTATAGTCCCTGGAAGTGTTCTGATCACAGTGGGTGCACAACTCGTTCACTGGGATAGTCAACAAATATCTACCTAGTGCCTCCTGTGTGCTGGCACTGTTCCAGGGCTGTGGATATATCAGGGAACCAAGATGACAAATGCTCTCATGGAGATTACAGTCAAAGAGGAAGATAAATAAATACATGTATAATACAGAGCAGAAATGGCAAATGCTATGAAAAAACATAAAGCAAGAGAAGGGGAGAGACCATGATGTGGAGAAGCGTTGCCATTTTACACATGATAGTCATGGAAAGCCTCTCTGATGAGCTTACATGGAAGCAGAGACCTATCTGAAATGAAGGCATGTGAATATCTCAGGGAAGAGTCTAGCCGAGAACTGCAAGTGCAAAGGCCCTGAGGCAGGAGCAAGCTTGAAGCGGTCAGGAACCTTAAGAAGGGCAGTGTGGCTGAAGCAGAGTGAGCTGGGGACGGAGGGATGGGCAATGGAGCTAGACAGATGGGCAGATCATGCACAATCTTGCTAATCATCGTGAGGACTTTAGATTCCACTCTGGGCGCCCCTGGAAGGCATCTGAGTTTTAAGATTTCCTTTTTCAGACTGTAGGTCCAGGGTGGGAGCAGGGAAATGTCTACTGCAGTAACCCAGGGGAGGGATGATGATGGCCTGGACCAGGGTGGTGACTGGACAGGTAGAGAAATGTATGGGTCATGGGTGTGTTTTCAAAGCAGAACTCACAGGATTTCGCGATGGATGGGATATGGAATGAGAGGAAGAAACAAGAGACAAAGATGACTAAAAGATGGCCTGGACAAGTGGGTAAATGGAAATGCCATTGGATGGCACGATGATGATGATGATGTAGTAGAATGAAGAGCTCATCTCGGTTCTCCAAAGTTAAAAATTAGTCCTCACAAAACCGAACAAGAAACCCACATAGGGCTGTCTGTAGGAACCTGGTCTTCAGCTACCTGCATGATGAGAAAGAATTGAACCTGTTACTTTGAGTTCCATGAACAAGGAAACGTAAATGACAAATGACAACAGAATTGCCCATATTTGCCCTGCACACCCTTAGAGAACAAGGGACACATCTCAAGGGCTCTGCGGTGTGGGGCAGTGGGCAGTGGGCACTGCTAATGCGGCCCTCACAGAGGAGGCAGGGAGCCCTGGCGGTCACCACAGACTGGCCTGGAGCCCCGGCCACTTACCGTGGATCAGAGTCCACTGCTGGACAGGCCTCAGAAGTCAGGGGATCAAGCTGCACAGGCTGCTACCTCCGAAGCGGGTGTCCACATCCTGGGGCATGGGCAGGGGGACCCACTAGGTATTACATATCCATTTTTTAACATTTTCTTTTTTAAAAATGTGTGATTACGTGTTATCAAAGTCCTACATACACAGAGTTAAGAATCAAACTGTTCTGCAGGGTTTGCTACAAAACAGCGGCTATCCCGAATCTTCCCTCGCCCCATTTCCCACTTCCCAGAAGCAACTGCTTTTAACTATGTTAGCTGCTTCTTTCATTATTTACCTCCATATCTCTAAATAAACGTGTTTATGTTGCTTCCTCATGTTTCACCGCTCGGCATCATCTTTCCACTTTGGAAGAAGAGGATTTAGTTCTTGTTCTCTCCCCACTCCATACAAGTAAACATGGACACACACACACACACACACTCGCATAAACACAACATACACACACGCGTGTGCACACACACATATATATGCATACACATATGCACGCACACACGTGTGTGTGCACACACCACCCCCAATCTTCCCAACGGAGTTGGCTATATTGCACTCTGGTTAGCCCTATATTCAGGGTTTACACAATTATGATTAAGTAAATGCCATTCCCACCTAAATCATACAGATGCCTCACTTTCCCTTATCTGTACAACATGTTGAAATAACTACCGTGATTTCTGTCTTTCTTCTTTCTACGCACTTTCTCTAAGTTACGGAGCAGAATCTAAACCTGTAAACTTTAAATTT
Source organism: Mesoplodon bidens (assembly GCF_964165515.1). NCBI lineage: Eukaryota > Metazoa > Chordata > Mammalia > Artiodactyla > Ziphiidae > Mesoplodon > Mesoplodon bidens. Next base: position 139,594,851 of record NC_138161.1, read on the forward strand.
ATAAGCTCACTCTCTCTGACTCTCTGCGCCTCCTGCACTGGATACCGTGGAGATTTCATTGAGAAAGGAGATATAGCATCCCAAGAACAACATTTCAAAGACAAATTCATAAGTATCCCCTGAGAAAAGAGCTTTCCCCAGGAGTGTGGGAAAGGCCTGGCTTAGCACCCAGCAACAGCGGGTATTGGGTTTCGTTGGATTCAAGCTTTTGGAACAATTGAATGGATGAGCTCAGAGGGTCCCTTGCTTTTCTCTGCTTCCTCACTCTATTGAGACAAAATGTCCCTTTCGGTCCCCCCTCAACTTTGCACTGGCCCTTCCTCTGGTGTTTGAACTTAGCACAGTGTTCTCTAGAAAGTGATGCTGCTTCTGTTTGAGGGTCTTCCTCAGAACCAGCCCCTCGCACTGTCAAAATGAGAACTATCAGTGCCCCTGCCCCCCATGTCACCGAAGCAGGCCAGCAAAGGAAACATTCGGAACACGCTGAGCTGAGAACATGGGGAAATAACCTTGATGCCAAAACTATACCTTTCTCAGCAGGTGAAGAATAAAAAATAATGCGATTGACCCCTTCCCTGGCCAGGACACAGAAGCAACAGCAGGTCTGTTCTGTGCTGGGCAGTGGCTTTCCTACAATGCCCAGGCTGCCTGGTTGGGGGCCTGGCTCTCAGCCTCCAGGCCAAACAGACCTGGTAAAAAGTCAGCACAAGGGAAGGAGGGTCCCCGAAAGGCTGCAAAGCCTGTGAATTAGACTGATGCCCGTGGAGCTTGGTAATCCTGATATCAGGATGCTTAATCTAGCAGGTGCCTTGGAGATTCACAGGTGAGGAAAAAAAGGCACAGGGATAAAAATCCACACCCGTTGACACTGTTTATGGCTAACACCATCATTTTGCTCAAGACCAATGTGGGATTCTGGAAGGAACAAGAGAAGAGAGGACAGATGGTGAGTCTCAGGTCTTGTAGTGTCTGGGACCCAGGGATGCTCGGCAAGACTGTCTCCACGCTTGGGGTTCTCTCCCCCCTGGGGAGCTGGCTTTCTCGGTGGTCCCCTCCTCCTTTGGTCCCTCTCCCATCCCTGTCCAAACCTCCAGTGCGCTTGCCCGCGGGGCTCTGAAGCACTGCCCAGCCCTTTGTTTAAGGAAACGTGGTGGGGATAAGAGATCAGTTAAGGCTGCAGGAAGACGGGAGAACACAGCAGGCATCAAACCATCTCCCATTCTCACCTCCAAATCATGTGTTAGAGCTGCCAGGCCGGTCCTGGAGGGTTGGAGGTTTTGTCCTTTCTCTCCCACAGATTCCTATTTGCAAGTGGCTGCTGGTCCTTTCCAGGCTGGGGCCCAGGTGGTAAGTGGCTGAAGCAGGAAGAGAAGGCAGATGGAGGAGGCGGGCGCTTCATTACTGGAGGTCTCTCCAAAGGAGCAGGCTGCATATTTGGATTCTAGGGATTACGTCTGCTGGGGAGGGAGGGTGGTAAGTCTCTAAATCGCCGACGCACATGCGGGCACACATATATCACATCAATAGACACCACCGTACGCTCACGCCCCCACAGTCATCAACACTCAGCATATTCAGTTCCCAGAATTCTACTATAGATGTGGAAGAAGAGGCCAGGTGAGGTGAGGCGACTTGTCCACGGCAGGCTGCATGCTGGACCAGGACACAAAACCACCGTCCTTTCTCCCGCCCCAGCCATCTGCCTGCTGGGTGAATCCATCACAGGCCTGCTGGTTGGCACACTGGGGCGGGTTTGGGCAGAAAAGGCAGGGACTTAGGCTCAGACAGACTCCATTCGACTCCTGGCTCTATCACCATTGGCTGAGTGGCCTTGGACAAACTGTTGACGCCCCCACCCCCCAAGCCTCAGTTTCCCTCATCTGTGCACTGAGGCGAGTATTCCTTGCTCCCTGCACCGTTTCAAGGATTCTGTGAGATTCCAGGTGTACAGCACCTGGCCCAGCACCCCAAGCACAGCAGCTGTTCCCTTAAGTGGCAGCTGTTAGTAATTCTCACCTTAATATTCAGATCTGTGGCAAATTTAGATGGCTTGGCCCATCCTGGCCCAGCCTTAAACTCTGGGTGGTCTCAGGGTAGCAGAACAGGCTCTTCCTGAGGTTTCCAGGCTGGTCTGCCAGCTCTGACTGCTCTGCAGAAATATTTGATGACAGTCTGGATAAATTCTGAAACTCAATGATTTACACAGAGGGGTCATGGTAATTTGATGAGTTGTATTCCTCAGCCTTTTGATTTGAACTCACCCCATGGCTCCATAGAAAAGTCAGTTTAATGCTACCCCAAGCTCCAGTCTCTGCACCCTAATAGTCGCCTCCTAACTGAGTCATGTGTCCAAAGCCCTCAGCACGTGCCTGACACCCTGTAAGAGCTTGATGAAGACTTCTGGTTGTGGCGGCACTTGTGCTGTTGCAATGACCATGGCCATGATTCAGCCGGCTCCCGGGGGACCAGGGAGCAGGGACTGCACGTGTGATGCAGGTCCTTCTGATTCACTGAGGATGCACCGCCTGCAGAAAAGTGATGGGGGAGTGGTCCATTCATCCATGCACTCACTGGACAAGCACTCACAGGGTCCCACTCTGTGTCAGTCTGGCCTGGATGCAGGGATGCACACATGACCAGGAGCCAGTCCCTGGTCTTCATGACCTTGTGTATTGAGAAGCCTGAAGCTCTGCACTCCTATCACTGCTTGTCTAAGGGTCAGACATCACAGGTCCTTTCTTAGAACCAAGATTTCCTGAATCTCACTTCGCAGTGTCTCCATCAGTCCCTTAGTCCTGAGTCAGATGAATGACCTCTACTCAGGGTACCATTTCATATTTGCAGTTAATACTGGGAATAATAGTACCACTCTTTGGTTCATGAACACTTAACAAGCACCCACTCTGTGCTCTCCAGAGCCAGTGGGCCCTTGACAGCTGCAGTTTCTGCCCTGAGGGAGTGCACGGTCAAGCACAGCCCTCCCGTTCCACATCCCAGCACCTGCATCCCTCTGCCTAGCAGACTTCCTGAGCCCCACCCCCGGCTCCTGCACCTCCTGCTCTTGAGGCCTTGCCTGTGCCCACCCCCCCCACCTTAGGGCTCCCAGAAACTCCAGTTCCCCAGGCCCAGGGGCTAGGTGACCACTCCCAACCTGACACTTGCTCACCCAGAGTCTCAGCTTCCTCCTCTGCAGAGTCAGTCAGGGGCCCGGGGATTCAATGAGATAAAGCATGAGCTGGGCCCTGTGCTCAGGGGGAGGCAGTGCCCCACCTTCCCCTTAGAGCCCCCACTCTTGGGCCAGCTGAACCCCTGTGCCCAGGACACCCTCTGAGCATCCTGTCCTCAGCTCGCCTCTCTAAGATAAATACCCAGGGCCTCTGTACAAGGCCAGAGGGCAGCCAGCATGCAACCTCGCTCAGGCCCAGAATAAATTATAGCACCAGAGGTTGGGCTCGTGAGCAGGGAACCCGCAACTGATTTTATATATCCTTTGGAAAGAGAAGAATATTATTGCACTTTATTTTCCTATGGCTATTTTCCCCATAAGAGCTCATGTCTACCTCTTAACAGGGGGTTTACTTGGACTGATGAATTGCTTTAAAACCTTCCTGCCCAATTTCAATTTATTCAGTGCAATGTACGCTATAAAACATTTAGCAAGAGTATAAATTCGGTCAGTGCAGGATGCTGCTGTTCTTCCACAGACACCCCCTCTCCACTTCGGAGGGCTCTGTGGAGATCACCCAGTGACCTCTGGGGAAGCAGGGGAGCGGGGTCCACACAGCCCAGGCGTGTCACTTCCCCCCCACCCCCGAGCAGGACAGCTGACAATGTCTCTGGGACCGTGTCTAGAGCAGGGGTGCAGAGGGAGAGTCCTGTGGCTGAAGGTATCTTGGTTTCATCCAAAGGACAGGAAATTCTAGTCCTTGACCTACGGCTCCCATTCCCAAACCAGTTCTCACAGGATGGGTGGTGTCACCTTGAGGCCCCAAACCTGCAGCTTCACGCTACTTTGCGAAGTTTCCCCAAAATGTTTACATCAGGTTGCTTTCTCTCAGGCTTACAAGCACCTTGGCTTGGGTAGAGTCACAAAATTGGCCACTTGGGGCAAAGACGGTGTTATGGATAACCCAGCAGCTTCCTGCCCAGTCCTGGCACCTGACTGCACAAATTCCAAGCTGAACTCTTCCTCTGGACATAACTACAGGTCCCATCCTTTCCCAGAAACCTGCCAGTGGGTAATACCAGCTTCCTGGAAATGTCATTCTTCTCCAGCCAGGCAGGGCTCGGAACCCCAAGTTCTTGGTCTCCCTCTGCCCCAGGGCCTAATCTCAGGTGTCACAGGCTGGCTGACGACCCCTCCCTCCTGAGGAGTTCTTCCCCGTTTCCCCCGACGTCATGCCTTTAGGCCAGACAGGTCTCCCCTCCTGAAGCCATCATCTGAGATGAGCCCTCAAGTCCTCGGCCGAGTTTCTAAGTCCAGGCCACTAACCTGAGCCAGCCACCAAGGTGGCTGCCGCTGGAACTCAAAGCTCGGGAGGCCCAGACACCTGCCTGCTTCTCAGCCACATACTTCCCTCAAAGCCAGTCACACACAGGTGGCTCCTCGGTGATCTGGACACCTGGCAGAGGGGTGGGCGTGGCTCCAGGTAGACCACACCCTGCCAGAGCCCACCTCAGGGCTGCGGCCTCTGAATCAAGGGACCTTGGCTTCAAGGCCCTGCCCCAGGTATCCATCAGGAAAGCCCACTCACGGCGAGCACCGAATAAGGGTGGGTTCCTTTTCCCACCAGTTATCCAACATCTCACTCGTATGTAAAACTCTGCAGGAATCCTTTCTCTTTTTCAAGGTAGACTAAAGGAACAGTTGATTTCTAACAATAAAGACAGATGTGCAGACAAAATTCCTAGCAAAAAATACCAGACGGCCATTCCTGTTTTTTTTTTTATTGATTCATCCATCCATTCATTCATTCATCCAGTTATTCATTCAATAAACACGACTGAGAGCTAACCTAGGCCCAAGGCAGAAGAAAGCAGTGGTTCTACGATCCTCACATCCTGCCCTGGGCTGAGGCAGCGGGGGGCACCTCTGGCATCGCCCTCAAATTCCCCATCATGCACCCCCTGCACTGTGGGAGCTGTCGTGGTGCAATGGATGTTACTGACCACAGTTTACTGAGACCTGGCAGTGGGCAGTGCTTTCTGCTAAGGGCTTTCATTGATCATCTGGAATCTTCAGAAACCTTTGAGTAACTGGGATTACCCTCATTTTACTGAGGAGAATGCTAGACTCTGAGAAGGGAGCTGGGCGGCGCTGTCAGCAAGTGATGGAGTATCCACAGCCTGTGCTCTTCCTTTTCCGCTAGACTTAAAACTTACAGGGAATTCAGATCCTCAGAGAGGAGTCACTTCGTTACTTCCTTCTCCATGCAGCTCCTGCCTGCAGCGTGGAGGAAGAGCGGAGGACTGAAATGCTTTTAGGGGGCCTGAAAGAAGAATAAATGAGGACCTTCCAATATCCCTCAGGGCCCCATTAAGCCCTTTCCTCCAGGAAGCCTCTGCAGACACAGAGTCTCTCTGACCCTCTTCAGCACCTAAGGTCAGGGATTCAGAGGCTATCAGAGGCTGTACGGGCAGATGGTGACACTGGAGCCCAGTGGGTCTCGATGGCTGATGTCATACACAGGCATGAAGCACAGCTGGGGCTGGGATCTATGTCTCCTGTCCTCCTGGCTCCAGAGCCTGCTGACGGAGGAGGGGCAGTACTGCCCAGGCCACTAACTGTGGGCCTGGTCTGCACCCCGCAGCTATGGGTGGGCTCAGAACCCAGAGCACCTGCCCAACTCACCTAGACGGAGACCTCTTATTCTGCTCAACAAGTCCTTCACTGGGCAAACTCTTCCCTTCCTTCAAGTCTGGCTGAGGCCTCACCTCCTCCAGGAAGCCTGCACTGCTCTCCATCCCACACTTCTCCCCAAGAGACAGTCACCTCTCCACGGCCAGCGACTGAAGCTCCTTCCTCTACATGTCCCAGGCCCCAGCCCAGGGCCTGGGACAGAGGTGCACTTAATAAATGATTGCTGAATAAATGTTGTTGAATACACCACAAATGATACAATAGTCTCAGGCTCAAATAGCTATTTCATTATCTGGTGAGGAATTAAAAGATGCCAACTCGTCTTTAAAATAATTGACGGCTCTTTTATGAGGCCTCTCATCTCACTTTTCTCCAGCCCTGCAGAGCACCGAGGCCTCTCAGCACCCCTCCTAATCAGAGGTATATTTATTCTATAAGCGTTTCAGTTAATGGCACTGAGCTTCCAAATCTTCAGTGGTCACTGCTTTTCTCTGGCTTCAGGAAGGACTACGAATAGCTATTCGGTCCCGAGAAGAGCATATGAATGCCAAGAAGAAAGCCTGATAATTCTAAACCATGATCTTCCCCTTGATTGATGTCCTCAAGGCAAAAATTTGCCATTAAAAGCAGCATTGACTGGGCTTCCCTGGTGGCGCAGTGGTTGAGAGTCCTCCTGCCGATGCAGGGGACACGGGTTTGTGCCCCAGTCCAGGGGGATCCCGCGTGCCGCGGAGTGGCTGGGCCCGTGAGCCATGGCCGCTGGGCCTGCGTGTCCAGAGCCTGTGCTCCACAAGGGGGGAGGCCACAACAGTGAGAGGCCCACATACCGCAAAAAAAAAAAAAAAAAAGCAGCATTGACTACCCAGGGTTTTACAGGGACCACGGGCCCTCCATAATGTTGTGCAATGCATCTGACACAGGGCAAGGGGCAGGTGTACAATGGATCTTACCATCATTCTTTTAGCTTTTCTGGAAGCCGAATCCCATCATTATGCTTAAGAGGTATTTCTAAAATGAGCATCCTCTCCCGGCCACTGACCCGTCATGACTTAGTAAAGAGAGAGGCCACAATTCCCCCTGGAAACAACAGCATCAGCACCAGTCAACTCCTGCCAAATGGGATTGCAGGAGGCAGCCTCAGGGCAGGGGTGGGGTACAGATATTGCAGGTGCCTCTGACAGGGGCAGAGGGAGGGCCCTCGAGGCCAAGTGCAGCTGTGTTCAGGATGAGCCTCGCAAGGCAGTTCACAGGCCACTGGCGACAAGTGGTGTCATCAAAATGGTCACCAGGGGTTACTGACACATCACACTGCTGTTCTTCACAGCACATACTGTTCTTAGGTTTCATACCTTACAACTGGGCTTTGAGCGCCTACCCTGTTCAGGCCAGGGTGTGAGGTGCTGCGGAGGCTACAACGTTGAATCATCATTGTAATGACCTCCGTTTACTGGCACATAAGGAGAGCACCCTGCACCAGATGCTTTACGCATGCCATAGCTTACAGTGCCAGGAACTCTGGGCAAGAGGTGTTTTGTTGTGTTTTTTTATAAATTCATTTATTTTATTTATATTTATTTTTGGCTGCGTTGGGTCTTTGCTGCTGCACGCAGGCTTCTCATTGCGGTGGCTTCTCTAAGTGTGCGGGCTTCAGTAGTTGTGGCGTGCTGACTCAGTAGTTGCGGCGCAAGGGCTCAGTTGCTCCGCGGCAGGTGGGATTTTCCCGGACCAGGGCTCGAACCCGTGTCCCCTGCATTGGCAGGCGGACTCTCAACCACTGCCCCACCAGGGAAGCCCAAGAGGTGTTTTATCTGAGAGAAGGTTCTAACCTATCTGCTTAGGCAGGTTTAATCGGTGACTCTCAAACCGTGCTGCTCATCAGAATCATCCGAGGCCCTTTTAGTATTCTGATGCCCAGGCCACGGTCCAGCCCAAATTACCGGACAGTGTCTAAGAGTGGGGTGCAGACCTCCTTTTTTGGAAGCCCTGCAGGTGACCCCAGCTATGGCCTAGCGACCGACTGAAGTTCCCACGGGTGGCTGTAGGGGGACAGGGTGACTTGGACTCAAATAGGTCTGACTCCGAAGCTGGGATCCCATCTTAGATCCCTGCCTTCAGGTTGCTCACAGACTCTATAAGGGGAACTAGGCCAGTCTACAACGTTGCAGGAGACAGTCAGTCAATGCCATGATGTGGGTGCTAAGGGTTAGAGCTCAAGGGAGAAGAGATCCTTGAATTGGGGCAAGTGGCTGATGATTTCTTTGGGAAAGTCTCCTTGGGAAGGGGCCTAGAGGCACAGACCCATAGTGTGGTCGTGGGAGATGGTACAGGTGGACTGTAGGTTTTGTATGACGCAGGGAGGAGGGGAGCGGAGCAGGCAGGACCTACGTGAAGACGATGACTCAGGCTGGAGCTTAGAGGCCTAAGAGAGTCGGCAGAGGCAGGGCAGAAAGACAGGTGGCTGCAGGGAGGACCTGCTGATGTATGTGGTTGGCGGCAGGGAGGACCTGCTGATGTATGTGGTTGGCAGAAGGAAGCCCCTGGAGATCCTCCAGTGGCCATGGAGATGCTCTGAGAAGAGTCATCTGGCTGTGGCACAGGGGAGACACTCAAGGTCTACGGCGGAACAAGGAAATGACTGAGAGATCAGGTGGGTTGGGATGGAGTTCAACTAGGAGGAGGATGCAGCCTTCCCAAGAATTCATAGCTGACTCAGGCTAGGGCAGTGAGACTGAAAGGAGGAAGAGCCATCTGAGGGCAGAACGGACAAGACTTGGCAGTGACTGACAACCCAGGAGGCCTTGCTTTTGGTAGCAGCCCTGACACTTACTAGTTAGGTGACCTTGGGCAAGTCACTTAACCCTCCATGCCTTGATGAACGGGAATAATCAAACCCTCTCTGCCCATCTCAAAGGCAGGCTGTGAGTCTCACATAAGAAAACGCATATGAACATGTTTGGAGGACTGAAAAAGCATTATATACAAAGCCCTACACAATTTCACAATGGCTGTAATACTCTGCATGTTCTCTTTACTTTTCCAAACTCTTAAATTTGAAGGCTATGCTACCATAGGAGAAAAAAATGTGAATAATGATCTCTTTTATAGCTCAAAGTTATGAACAAATAAAAAGAGTTTATGTCTTTTGCTGCTGCTAAAGAACAGACTTACTAACGTGAATTTCAGTTAAAATGTCAATAATTTTTCATTGGAGTTTCTTAAAATATATTTAATTTCTTTTTACATCTTTCCCTTATTTTATGCAGCAATATATTCGACATATTGAGTTTCTGGAATACTTCAAGATCCAAACTAACCAGAACACAGAGCCATAAAAAAGTTACAGTCTGTCTTTCGCTTAAGAAAAAGAAAAAAGAAATCTCTCAGAAGATGGTGGTCATGAGGGTCATAATGTTTATGCCAAGAGTCCTCAATCAATTATACTTCTTGAAACTTTGGTAACATCCTACAAAGACTGCAGAAGAGGACAAGTTTGAAGGTTAATCCTCTATTATCCCCAGAATTCCATTAACTAGTATTCCACAGTTCCAAGGGGCCCAGCCAGTCCTTGCAACTGTGAATTTCTAGTTAACTCTGACCTCCAGTTTACTTTGCGGCCAACAGTTAATTCTTCAGTCCCCATGGCCTACAATGTGAGTACTGAATTCTCCAAAGACTTCACATGTTCAAGAAGGCATAAAATGCCATCCAAGTGGAGAGTCCCATTCGGGTTTCTCAACCTATTCTAAACCAAATAACCAATCATTAAGTATTTTGATTATACCAAAATTTTTTTTTTTTTTAAAGAAGATGTTGGGGGTAGGAGTTTTTATTAATTAATTTATTTATTTTTGCTGTGTTGCGTCTTCATTTCTGTGTGAGGGCTTTCTCTAGTTGTGGCAAGCGGGGGCCACTCTTCATCGCGGTGCGCGGGCCTCTCACTATCGCGGCCTCTTGTTGCGGAGCACAGGCTCCAGACGCGCAGGCTCAGTAGTCGTGGCTCACGGGCCTAGTTGTTCCGCGGCATGTGGGATCCTCCCAGACCAGGGCTCGAACCCGTGTCCCCTGCGTTAGCAGGCAGATTCTCAACCACTGCGCCACCAGGGAAGCCCTATACCAAATATTTAATCATGTTTGTTGCTATACAGATACATGTGCGCACACACACATATATATACACAGATATATGTCTATATGTGTGCTATATATATATAACACGCACATATACACACATCCTTATTTTATCTTCACAACAAACTAGAATTATTGTTGCCCACTTTGCAGAAGAAGAGGTTATATAACTTGCCAAGGGTCACACAGCATGGATCTTGTGTTACAAAATATTTCAGCAGACCCAACACCCTGCATTCACTCTCCCATTTCCAGAGAACCTTAATGTGAGACCATGGGACCTAAGCAGTGTGAATCATCTCATGTGGTTCTCTTCACTCCAAGAGAACCAGAAGGACCACTTGGCAAACTGACCACCTGACAAATAGGTAGTGTCTGCAAGCATGTTATTATGTGTAGATATTAGTGAGATGTGTAAATAAATGAAGCCATTTCATCATTTTCAAATAGCTATTTGCCATAACCTCAAAATATCCAAGAGACATTCAGAGTATTTTATTCCTGGGAAACTGGGAGTTCTCATTTTTAGGCAAAGAATAAATTGGCAACTACTTTTAATAACAAAACAGCTTTTCCTAAAGCAGGAAGGAAGACTGAAAAGCATCCACAGTTTTGGAAACAAAATTATACAAAGAGGGCTTCTCTGGTGGCGCAGTGGTTGAGGGTCCGCCTGCTGATGCAGGGGACACGGGTTCATGCCCCGGTCCGGGAAGATCCCACATGCTGCGGAGCGGCTGGGCCTGTGAGCCATGGCCGCTGAGCCTGCGTGTCCAGAGCCTGTGCTCTACAACGGGAGAGGCCACAACAGTGAGAGGCCCGCGTACCACAAAAAAAAAAAAAAAAAAAATTATGCAAAGAAAGCACAGTTAGGCTCCCAGAGAATGCATGGGGTTTTGTCCTGTAGCCACCTTGAGTCCCATATGCTAAATTCCCTTGGCTTGCTCCTGAAGGACAAACGTGGGTGACAGCCATGACCATTCTCTGGTGGTCCTTCCCTGGATACCTGGGTGTTGCTAAGTGCAGATGGAAGATGACAGTGACCACTGCTGACAACTGATCTGACCTCCACGCCCAGGAGCTCAGGTAGAGGCATAACCTACTGAAAGATTAATCACATCCTCAGGGATAAAGCTTCAAAAGACAAGGCCACCTTGCAGGTTTCTGTTGGGCCAGTCACAGAAGAAGGCAGAAGAATGGCAAGAGGCCTTCCATTCACAAAATCCCTCAAAAGCAGCTCTTATTCCTCTGCTTCGAAAATCCATCCCATTCATCTGTCATTCCTGTGGCTTCCGGCCAGTGCCTGACTCCTGCCATGATCAGGCCATTAGCAAGGCCGTTACCAGGGATGGTGGCAAGTACAAGGCTGAAGCTTAACGAACTGCAGGCTTCCTCCACCCTCAATGCATTTACACATGTCTGTGATCCTACACATTTTCCTCTCCTGATTTATACTCCAGTTTCCCAGTGGAGACTGTCTGGGAGCCTGGCTGCATGGTCGGGGGCTGATCCCCTGCCTCACTCTTACTAGTCACCCTTCTCCTCAATCTCCCGCCTCTGGCAGGGCCCAAGCACAAACAGACCCAAAATAAGACGGAGCCACCAGCCTGACTCTGGGCACCTTCCCTTCACTCATTCAGTCCATCGACAGACACACATGTACCTTTGAGGACTGTAGTCGCTGACCTGAACAATCCCAGGCTCCAGTGGGATTTTTTTTGGGGGGGGGGCGGTGGCTGTGTTAGGTCTTTGTTGCTGTGCATGGGCTTTCTCTAGTTGTGGCGAGCAGGGGCCACCCTTCGTTGCAGTGCATGGGCTGCTCATTGCTGTGGCTTCTCTTATTGCAGAGCACGGGCTCTAGGCTCACGGGCATCAGTAGTTGTAGCACGCAGGCTCAGTAGTTGTGGCTCGCGGGCTCTAGAGTGCAGGCTCTGTAGTTGTGGCGCACGGGCTCAGTTGCTCCGCAGCAGGTGGGATCTTCCCGGACCAGGGCACGAACCCGTGTCCCCTGCATTGGCTGGCGGATTCTTAACCACTGAGCCACCAGGGAAGTCCCTCTAGTGGGATTTAGGTTAATGAATAAATAAACCATGAGAGTGCAGTGTGGTCTGTGCTCCAAGGGACAGCAGGGTCCTGTGCAAGCTCAGAGAGAAGGCTCCAGTCCCAACCTGCAGCGCCCCGGGAGGGCTTTCTGGAGCAGGTGAGGCCTGGCCTGGTGAGTGTGAAGAGATGAATAGGAATTAGCAGGCAATTTGAATGGGGAGAGAATGGCCATCCCCCAGAGGAAACAGCATCAGCCAAGCAGGAGGTAACAGCAGTCGTGGTGTATGTGTGGGAACGACAAACACAGGGTCCAGCGTTAGGCTAGGGGCTAGGTCATAAGGGACCATAGATGCAGTCAAGGAGCTTTGACTCCATCCTCGATATGATTGGAGCAGCTGAAGGGATTCAAACAAACAGCGGCACACTGGGATCTGGGTTTGAGGACGATATTTCTGGCCGCAGAGAAGATGACGGGTTACAGATCGTGGGGAGACGGCAGAGCTATGGCCTGAGTAGGAAGCTACGGCTGTCGCCCCAGGCACGGCAGTGCTGAGAATGGAATCCGGCGTCATCCTCACTCACAACCAAGACCTACTTGGATGGCAACACTGGCCTGCAGAGCCCAGATCTTCCCAGGTCATTCGGTCACAGCGAGTTGGAGCCCAGGGCACCCTTGCCACTAGCTGGTCCATTCTCCTGGTCCTGGCGCGAGCCCTTCCAGCACCTGCCTGTCCTCCGGGGACCAGTGCTGATAAAGCGCCAGCACCTAGGTAAACAGCAGAACACTAGCTCAGTGGGCCAACCATCAAACCACTGTCCAACAGGTTGTCAGGGCAAGTTGATCTTGAAAGAGAGCAACAAGAGAAGGGCTCCGGTTTTAGAGATGGTGAGCGGAATGGCATGCTGTAGAACACTGCGGGGGCATCCTGGGGCTTCAGGGAGACGTGGGAGGCCTCTGGAGGATGCAGGAGGCTGTGGGAAAGCTCTGGGACCCCTGCCAGGGGGCAGGCAGGTCCCCGAATAGAAGAAAGCTAGGCGCTGGTGTCTTACCTGGTTCTCAAGAGGGCTTGGCCAGCTCCAAGCAAGGAATGTGTTTGCTTCCCCGTCTTGATACCATCAACCAGAGCTGGCCACCCTGCCTCACATCCGGATGGAGCACTGCCCTTTACCCGCCCTCCTTCCCCTTCAGCGCTCACCAGAGCAGAGGCCCCAAGACCATGACCAGAAGCCCAGGCCCCAGGTGTGGAAGATGCCATTCCCACCCCACACGAGAGAAGCAGATCAGTCTGGCTTCTGCCCAGAGCTGCACAGGACCCACGGCTCGCTCACAAGTCCTAATCTTCCCTTCCTTCCCCTCTGCCTCTCCTCCGGGTCACGGCCAAGGTCGTGAGAGGTACCACTCCAGATACCAAGGCAGAGAGGTGGGTTCAGACAGTGCTGTTGTCAAAGGATCAATGACTGCACCTCTGGCAGAACCACTGCCCACAGCTAGGCTTGGGCAAATGATAGAGCCTTTCATTCATTCTTTTAAACAGCCTTTGAACAGAACTGCAGAAAAGCTCTTTCTTTACCAAGTGACACCGTGTAAACGTGCCAGGGACCCAGAGAAAGTGGCACTAAAACCTAAAGCATGCGAAATGAAATCACTGCAGAAAAGTCTCAAAGTATGACATATCAACCGTGGTGGTGTTGTCTGAAGCCTGCCATCAAGATGAATGGAGGTGCCTGGGAGACACATCAGATGGCATTTGTCAACTCGCTGTTCTGAAGGACAAAGCAGGTCATTCCCGACGGAAGGAAAGGGAGGCGGCTGCCACGGGCCAGACACATGTAGCTGGGAGATGGAATCGACCCCCCTGGAAACAGCAGCTTATAACACGGGCAAAATGCATTTCTTGTTTGCTTAAATAAAATGAAGAAAGAGAGAAGACAAAGCACCCCGGGAAAGGTTTGGGGCTGCACAGCCCGCAGGATTGGGGAAAAGACACAACAGTCTGCTCTTCGGTGCATAAGCCCGTGTCTCACTCCCTCTTCAGAAAGCATCCCGGCCCGGAAATGCAGACCGTCCCTCCAACTCCACAGCCTCCAGAGCCCCTTCTGGGTGGCTTAGCCCTACGGTGCCTGCTTAAGGGCAGCAGCCCCTTCTCCCTGAATGCTTCCTCCAGCTCATGCTTTGAGCCCAAGCTCAGGTGTCATCTCCACCCGAGCGTCCTCTGGCTTTCCAGGGTGGGTTAGAACATGCGCTTGCAACATGTCCCATGCCTACCTTTCTCATCCTGCAATCATGCACTTTCTTAGATGCAGTGGGCCCTTCCCCTGCCATGCAGAACACCTGCCCCGACCCCCGGCATGGCCCAGACTGGATTATTCGAGGATCGTTCTCCCCTTAGACCAGAAGACCCTTGAGAGCACTTCTGGCAGGGCTCTAGTCCTGAGACAGAGGACGCTGTCAGCATCCAACCAACACTGAGGTGAGCTGAAGGAGGACAGTGACGCTAGGGCCACGGTTCCCAAAGTGCGTGCCGAGGTACCCCAGGAGAGCCACCACAACCTCACAGAGAGGCCCCTGGATGTTTTAGATTTTCCGAGGGACATACAGTGACATCTGCCAGGTGCCATGCAAACGACTAGCTCAAGGTAGCTCAGTTTCAACATTAGAGGGCTGCCTTCCTTTCATGATGCCATCTTTGTGAGCCCTAGTTTTAAGAATTCTCATGATAAAAGGCAAGAACTGTGTAAAAATCAATGTGGAACAAGATGTGAAGATGGCGCTGCCCAGTGTGGTTCCACAGTCTGAGACATCATGTGGTGCCTTGTAGGCACTAAGTTGTTAGAGCATAAATAGTTATTAAATTTGGGGGACCAATCGATTTAATAAGCAGAACTTCTTTCGGCCTAGGGGCACTGTAAAAAAAATTCCTGAGACACAGGTAAAGGGTGCTGGGAGCTGAGGAAGTTGGGGAACCTCTGCCCTGGCGATGTCATCCAAGCCGACCTGCAATACTATTGACTCCAATAGCCGCTGAGCTGCTACTGTGTGCCAAGCACTGCACTGAGCACGGGCCACCCAGACGGGCTTCTCAAGGGTGAGTCCGGCTCTGGCCCCAGCCCAAGACGTTGTCCAGGAAGAGCTCCTTGACAAGCTGTGCTGAGAGACGAACCCACCACAGTCATCATCCTTCTCATAGGCCAGAATACAAAGCAGGAAGCAAAGGCCTTCTGGATCTGACTACAGTTCCCAGAGAAAGAAACTAACACCAAACTGATGGTTCATGGAACTCAACAGAAGTCCTTATCAGATGTATCAGAAACTTCTCTCTTTAGGGTCAATGTGGTGAGTGGCTCAGAGAAGACTCAGAGAAGAACAAAGACAGACTAGAACGGAGACAAACTCTGTTCATCTTCCTGACTCCTAAGTAACTCCAGAGATGCTGGGGTGCAAGGCCCCAAGACAGGCCATGTGAGAGCTGGCATCCTTGGGCTGCCACAGTGGGCAAAGGGGATGGTCCCAGCCAGCATCTCACTACATAGTGCGCTCCTGGGAAGAAGAGTGGAAGAGGGGTTCAGGCCCTTCCAGCCACAGCAGTCTCCTCTGCAGAGCACAGGGGTTCATGTTTGCAGGACCAATTGACTAAGAGTGAGTGTCTCACACCACTTAGAGGACGAAAACAATCTCACCCTTTCTCTTGCCACTTCAAGGCCCATCCCTTCAAAGAGGGATGCACCCTGTCAACTCACTCTCATTAGCTGGGGCCTTGGGTAGGTTTACCCAAATCTCAGAGTCTTGGTTACTCACCAGAAAATGGAGATAATTCTAGCCCACGTTTGTTATGGGTGTTCAACATCATGATGTATGGAAAGTTTCTCAAACAAGAAACAGAGTTCCTCTCCTCTACTAAACTCTCTGAAGCACACAATCTAACATTAGGTTTTATCTTATGTTGCTTTCTCATATGTACCCTATGCTTCATGAAACCTTCTCTTGTTGCCCAAAGTAAATAGGTTTGATCACTGGGTCCTCTGACTACAGTTGACGCTTACTTTTCCCCTTATGTAAATTCATGCATTTATTTGTTCAACAATTACTTATTGAATGTCTCTTCCAGCCAAGGACAGCAAGCAAGAAAGGCCAGTCTACCTTCATGGAGTTCCCAGTCGGTCCCGCAACGTGGTTGCTTCCACAGTCGCATAACTGCCACCTCCAACCACCACCCCCCCCCTTAATACTAGGAAGGGTATTGATTGTAGAAGAGGAAAAGGAGGTGATGTGATTGGCAGAGGACTAGGTTATTTCATCACAAAGTATTATAAAGAGAAAGTCGAATCCAAGCGGGACACTGCAATCAAAGACCAGCAGGACATGAGTCTATTCTTCTGAGAAAAAGGGACGATGAGCAGAGACAGGGCTACAGACCAGAGTGAGAAGCAGGGGGTTAGAAACCACTTTGTGCACAGATCATCCCCCTTAGTTACTCTCTGCTGAACACGTAAAAGAGTGACAGGAAGGGGTCTCTGTCCTCCTCCTCACTTCCACTCCTACCTGACCTCAACTTTGACCAGGGAACCAGCACAAGGTTCAATAAGCCAATTAAGGGCTTCCCTGGTGGCGCAGTGGTTGAGAGTCCGCCTGCTGATGCAGGGGACACGGGTTCCTGCCCTGGTCCAGGAAGATCCCACATGCCGCGGAGCAGCTGGGCCCGTGAGCCATGGCCGCTGAGCCTGCGCGTCCGGAGCCTGTGCTCCGCAACGGGAGAGGCCACAACAGTGAGAGGCCCACATACCGCAAAAATAAAAAAATAAATAAGCCAATTAAAATAATTTAATAATAATAATAACTATTATTATTATCATTATAATGTACCAATGGTTTGCCCTAAGAGGTAATTACTACTAACAAAAGATACCAGTTAAACATATAACTACCATATGCCTCATCCATTCCATTCCTAGGTATTCACCCAAGAGAAAGTAAAGCGTATGTTCACGAATGACTGGTAGATGAACGTTCACAGCAGCTTTATTGGGAAGCAGCCCAGATGTCCATCAGTTGAATGGATAAACTAATGTTGGTTCACCCATACAATGGAACACTATTCAGCAATAAAAAGGGATGAACTATTAATACATGCTACAACAGATGAATCTCAAACTAATTATGCTGAGTAAAAACAGCCAGACAAAAAGAAGAGTAGATTTTGTATAATTCCGTTTATATAAAGTAGAAAATGCCAACTAAATGTAGAATGATAGGAAGCAGAACAGCGGTTGTCAGTGGGATGGGAGTGAGGTGGGGAGGGGTAGCAGGGGAGAAGTATGAGGGGCACAAGGAAAATTCTGAAGGCAATAGATTTGTTCATTATCTTGGTTGTGAGGATGGCTTCATGGGTGCACATGTATGTCAAACTTATCAAATTGTACACTTGAAATATGTGCAGTTTACTGCATATTAATTATACCTGTTTAAAAAAATGATGATAGAGGCTAGAGAACTAACGGGATATAAATAGGAAGATAAACCAATGGACCCCTCTTAGAAAGCAGTTAGGCAAAATGTATCAGGGACCTTAAAATGTCCTTACCCTTGGATACTTCTTCTAGAACTGTATCCTAAGGACATAAAAAGAAATACAAAATTTTCACTGAAGAATTATTTAAAATGAAAATAGGAAATAGAAGCCACTAATATATCTGACAAAATGACTGCTCAGATAAAGTATGGTACACTCACATATTGAAATATTATGTAGCCGTTAAAGGCAATGTTTATGAGGAGTTTTTAATAACCTGGAAAAATACTTACGTGATAATGATAAGTGAAAAAAGTAAGATAGAAATTATATACATGGTATGAATTAAATTATGTAAAAATATGCATAGAAAAATCTAGAACTACCTTGAGGATTACCTCTGAGTGATGGGAAATATAGCAATTTTTAATCTTTTAATGCAAATTTTTAAATGTTGCTACTATTTTTGATGCTTTTTATTAATTTTCTATAAAAAGAATGTAGTTTTTTAATTATAAAATAAAATAATATTCAAGGAAACCCTCTAGTCTTTCCTGTTCCTTGAAAAAGCAAGCCCTGCTATAAGGATAAGAAACAGATTGCATTTCTCTAATCTTTGCATCTGTGAAAATGTAGATGTGTCTTTCCTGCAAATTGCCTCTCTGTAACTTGAACCCGTGTTCCTTCCTCTACTTCTAGAAAAGCTAGAGAACCAACCAAAGAACACCATATGCTGCCACCTACTCTTATTCTCTATTTTGTTAAAGCTCCACTTCTATCCACATTTTGAGTGTAAGCCCTTTGAAGGCAGAGGTGGGATTTTCTCCTTCGTTTATATCTCCCCTGTCCCTCCCACCCCACTGTGCCGTCACATGGAGGAAAGAGCTGAGAGGGCAGTGAGTCACACACACACACACACACACACACACACACACACACACACACCCCATGATGACCGTAAATGAATAATAATGTCACATCATGTTCTTATGCAGTCAGGGGGATTTGGGGTAGAGAAAAATGGCCCCTCCATGTTTAATCTTGTGATGTTGTATCTTCGTAGCAGTCAGGGTCTAACCAGGAGAACAATGACTACTCTAGATACTTTAAAGAGAGGAAATTTAATGCAAAGAATCAATTACCCAAGTGACGGGGAACAGGGAAGCTAAGCAGCAAATGGCAAGACAGGAAGCCATCACCAAGGGCTGAAGGGATAGAAGAGGCAGGGTCTCCAAAGCCCAGAAGGTGGAGCCGCAGGGCAGAACCTGGAATCTTGGCAACAGCAGGCGCAGGAGATGTGTGGCAGCGGTGATTTCCCAGGACAAGAGGCAGAGGGAGAAACACTGTGACTTCTCCTTCCCCCACTCTCCAGTCTCCACCAGGGCCCCCCATGGGTTGTACCGAGGCAGAGGCAATTGGCAAGACAGCTGGGGACCGCAGTGCCCTCCCTCACAAAGCCCAGGAACAGGAGGTAGGGACAAATCTGACAGCAAACGGGCAAAGGAATGACACAGTCATTGCCCACATTCCATCACGTGTCACTGTATCTACGGCACCATCCATTGAAAGACCCACCTGGGGGCTTCCCGGGTGGCGCAGTGGTTGAGGCTCCGCCTGCCGATGCAGGGGACGCGGGTTCGTGCCCCGGTCCGGGAAGATCCCACATGCCGCGGAGCGGCTGGGCTCGTGAGCCATGGCCGCTGAGCCTGCGCGTCTGGAGCCTGTGCTCCGCAACGGGAGAGGCCACAGCAGCGAGAGGCCCGTGTACCGCAAAAAAAAAAAAAAGACCCATGTTGATTTCAGAGACGTTAACATTTGAGAGAACAATCATCATCCTAGAATTGATGAAACATGGTATACCTGCGCAGACATGGCGGGATGGCACAATGCTTCGAGGAGTATCTATTTTCCCAGACGTATTGGGTTTTCTTTGCGTGACACCGTTGTCTAATCCTGACTCTACAGGGGCACCTTCTGATCCCTTAGAAGGAGCACGGGGTTGCCAGGTGTGTTTCTCTGCAGGTTCCTAGTGGATCTCCCTTCCGGGATGCTCCTTCCCCCAGCCCACCAGGTAGATCATAACTCCAAGTATATCAAGGCTTCCAGTTCATCATGTCAACCTGGGCAGAATTCAGATGTATTATTTTATCCACGGATGCCCCACCACATTCTACAATGGATTTCAGTCTTTTGTACTGAAATGCATACCGTGCCAAAGGAGAAAAGTAACGACTTAGGCAGAAGAAGAGGAAATATGAACAGCAGAAAGATAAAGCTAAGAAAGAATGAGCACACATCACTCACACCCAAACCTCCTGAACACGTGCTGGAGGTGGGGCACATACCCCACATGGCCAACAAGCCCTCCCAAGGGTGGGTCAGCAACGTTCTCAGTCCTCACTGACAGCCCCCACCCCCAGGCTCCTAGGAGACATCACTATGGAACAACGGTTCAGGTGGCCATTACCCTGTCCAGGGGCAACGATGCGTCCAGACTACAAATCAGGCAGGAGCAGGTATCTGCTCTGACCAGCCTTCCGAGTGACAGTTGTCCCCAGACACTCCCTGTGAAGGAGTGCAAGCAGCCTGGGCGCCCTGGCTAAGCCTTATTTCTGAGCAGCCCTGGCTGCATCTGCAGTGTGGATCAACGATCAAACACGAGGTCCCCCACTGGCAGGTGGGAGAAACAGTGGCTTTCTCACAGGCGGTGACTCAGCAGGAAAAAAGAATCAGCAAAACAAGGGAAAGTGCTTGCCTTTGAAGAGTTTGACACAAGGGCTCCCATGGTGATCCTGAGACTGTGAGTTCCTGAGAATGTTTCCTGTACTAGCCCAGCCCCCCTAGCTCAGGGTGGTGAGGCTCAACATTAGAAAGGGGGTCCCCGTTCTCCGCAGGCCTTCAGATGGCAGCCCATGGAAAACAGGCTGGTCTCGGCTTGTGCCCAACATGGCACGCACTGTCTGCTGACTTCGGCTCTTTCCCTGACATCGTTTGCCCTCTCCAGAACCCTCAGAGTCCCACACTCCAAAGCATTTCGTTGAATCAACAAGTCAGCCATGCCTTTGTCCACTCACCCAGTCAAAAGTTTGTAAGTTACCAGGTACTGGGGAACAGGGATTGAATTAAGAGATGAGCCTTGCCCCTTTACAGACCTCACTATCTGGTAGGCAAATCCAGCTTTTCATATTAAAAAAAAAAAAAAAAAAAGAAAAGAAAAGTAAGGCTCTATTTGAGGTATGCACAGGTTAGAATCAGGACACAACTGTGGGAGGAAAATACAAAGTGTCACAGAAAAGTCGCCCATGAGGAGAAAATCTCTCTCCATCTTGGAGATCTGGTATGGAGGTTGTGCCTAGGGAGGAGGTGAGGGCATCCTAGGTCCTTCAGGGGGAGGGAGTGGTCCTGCCTGGAGGGGTAAACACCTAAGTGGTGCTCTAAGTGCCAGACCCAGGCTGGAGATGAGGCTGGAGATGAGGCTGGAGAGCTGGGCGGCCCCAAGGCACGGAGGGCTTCCTGCTCAGAGCGGTCATCAACCCCCCCATCACCTCCACCAGCCCTGACTCTCCAGCCTACTTCAACGCCCGTGTTGCCCTCCTGCCCAGAATCATCTTTGAATATTTTAATCTGTCAGCTTGCTGGCTTCCCCATCAAAATGTAGATCTTCTTGTTTCTCTCCAATCAACAATATTCACCCAAGACTTTTCTGCTCCAAACAGCCTGCTCAACCAGGAAGAGGGGCTGAAGGGGCAGGGTCGGGGATGAAGCAGACCCAGCCTTGGTGAAATGAAGTTTAGGAAAAGCAATATTCCAGCCTGAGTAGTTCATCAGGCAAAAGGACACTTACCAGCAAAAATAAATTATGGGATTTTTTTTTTAATTAAGATCTTGAGCTTTTCAGGAAATCTTATTACTGGTGACTGACAATCAGCATTGTGCTCAGGTTTTTGTCATGTAAATCCCACATCTGTCCTGCAGCTGTAACCTGTCAGAGCCATTCAGGATATTCTTTAGAGGGTTCCTTTTCTGTTTGCTTCATGATTATTGCTTTTAACCTGAAAACGGGGGGAAAAAAGAGAGCTTGTTCCGAATGGGACATCCCTTTAGTAGACCTTCTGTGTTTCAATTTCAAAACCAATACTTCAACAATAAACGAGAATAAAATTTCCTTTGGAGACTAGGCTCTGAACAACTATGCCTTCCCTGCTCTCAATCCACCAGATCCCAGCTGATGGGGCTCACAAGACAGAGAATCGCCAGGCTGGACCCATGGAGGTGACGGCAGCCTCTCGACCTGGCCCCGGGGCTGTTTTCTGAGGGACTTCCAAGCACACAGGAGGAGAATGTAAGAGGAGAAGACACACTCTTGCCCTCAGTGAGTACAGAATGGAGTCGGGGAAAAGGATGAATGCACAATAAATAGAGAACAAAATATGGAAAGGTGTCACCAAATAGGAGGCTGCCTTCCAGAGCGATAGTAAGAGCACAGACTCAGAAGTCACAGATCCGGCTTCAAGTCCCAACATCATCACTTATGGACTTACCAAGAGCTCTCGGAGACTTCTTCAACTATAAAGTGGGGAAGTTATCAGACCTACCGCACAGAGCCCCTGTGAGGATGAGCTGACCTGAGCTGAGGGGTGTAAAGTCTCTAGAACAGGGGTAACTATGCTCAGGGTCTGACCATCTCCTCATCACTCCCTTCCCTCCAGCCTTTGGGTCGCACCTCCTACGGGGACCCATCTTCCCTCCAGAGGTCCCACTGTGCATGCTGCCCCCTCATAGCATGTGCTCCCTGCCTGCTACCCAGGAAATGAGTGTCCTCCATCCTTTCTCTCGTGGGGCATGAGAGAGTAGAGACCACTCTGGCTAAGGCCAAGATCAAGGACATAGTCAAGGAGAAAATGCAAGCCATCATCCAGTGAGAGAAAGCCCTGAGGCGAGCAGGACCTGCTTCCAGATGACTTAGGAGAGGATGCAGCTGGGTCCACAAGAGACGGTGCAGCTTCTACTCTGTGTCCTGGTAAGAAGCACGACTATCCTTCATGCAGGGAGGAAGCTGAACCGTATGCAGCCTCTGGTCAGTAACCCCTTGAGTCATCCAGGCCCAGGCACCAGACACGGGAGTGAAGAAACCTCCAGATGACCCCAACCAATTCCTGATCATTCAAGACCGCAGGCATCACGGAGCAGAGACAAGCTATCCTCCCCACCCCACCCCCATCTAAATTCCCAAGCCACAGGATCTATGAGCATAAATTGGGATTAACATACACACACTACTATATATAAA
The DNA here is from genome assembly GCF_964165515.1 of Mesoplodon bidens. Classification (NCBI taxonomy): domain Eukaryota; kingdom Metazoa; phylum Chordata; class Mammalia; order Artiodactyla; family Ziphiidae; genus Mesoplodon; species Mesoplodon bidens. The sequence continues at coordinate 139,617,676 of NC_138161.1, forward strand.
ATAGATAACCAACAAGGACCTACTGTACAGCACAGGGAACTCTACTCAATATTCTGTAATAATCTATGTGAGAAAGGAATCTGAAAAAGAATGGAGATATATATATATATATATATATATATAAGATATATATAAGACATATATATATGTAACTGAGATATATATATATATATATATATATATATATAAAACTGATTCACTTTGCTGTATACCATTGTACAATATTGTAAATCATCTATACTCCAATAAAAATTTTTTTTTAAAAATGTTGCTGCTTTACATGGATTAGTTGAGGAGTAGTTTTCTAGGTAGCTGTAGATAACCAGAATACCAGCCTCTGCTATGGCCAGTGGTTTACATCCTTGGCCTTACTTTATCTTTCCAACAGCATCTTGAGGTAGGATTTCATATACCCATCATAGAGCTGAGAAATCTAACTCTCAGAGAAGTTATGCAACTTTTCCAAGATCCCATGTCTTCTAAGTTGCATAAGCAGGACCCATACACTGAATCAGGATTCACACACCATTCACACACCATGCATCCGTCAGCCACCCAGAATTAAGAGAACTTTTTAAATAAATCAGGTGTTGGCCTCAGTACCTGAAATCACCTATTTACATATATTTTATGTGCTGAGAATAGTCACCTCTGAAATAAAGTCATTTGGCTGTCAAAAACATAAAAAATACCAAATCGCATCCACTTGAGCTGGGCCATGTGACTGAAGCTAAGCGGACGGACTAATTCCCGTCAACCCACTCAGCCGACAGTGGCTCAGGGCATTAAGTCTCTCAGAGAAAGGGCAGAATTTGTATCCGTCAGATTTTTTTCACTGCCTTACCTGAAATGACAGAATGACCACAGTCATTCAGACTCATGGGCAAACCAGGGTGGGTTCTGCCGGCTATTCACGTCAGTAAAGGAAGCATTGCAGACAGAGGTAACCGCTTGGCAAATTCACTTATAGGCTTTCTGAGAAAAGGCTGAAAATAGACACTCGAGAAATCTGGCTGCGATCAGAGGCACCAGATGTTGCCCCAGATGTGTGGACGATGTGTGCTGCAGGCATCAGCCTAATTCACCTCATTTCTCCTGGGGGGGTTGGGCACCCACCTTAGCCCAGATCTTGGGGAAGGAGCTGGGGCAACCTTACCCTCAAGGGGTCTTCAGAATCCTGGGCTCCAAGGAACAGCCGCCCATCCCCCCCCAGGCCCAGGGACTCTGGGCTACAGAGCTCGCTGCAGGGAGGCCTCCTCACCGCGGGTGGGAGTGAAGGCCAGGCTAAGTGCCACACAGGATCGCCCCAGTTCAGTGAACGGGGACACCAGTCAGGAGTAGCGGTCCTCCAAACGCCCCACGAGACCTCACAGCCGCCAAGTGAGTCTAACTAAATGTGCAAAGGAATCCCAGCACTGAGATCCTGAAATACCAGATTTACTATAGACAGCAAAGTCCAGAGAGCACCCAAGTGCTCTCTATAAAATACCTTCTCTTGTTTGCCCCTTCTATCTGTTTGGGTTCCCTCAGGAGCAGGCTCCGCCTGAGACAAGGATTTGAGTGCAGGTGGTTTATCGGGAGGTGATCTCAGGAAAGACCAGTGGGGGAGGGGAGACTCAGGAACAAAAGGGTGGAAACTGGGCAAGTGGAGCCCAGACCTCGTGGGAATCCCTTGAGGACCATGTGAAAGGCTGTGATGTTCTCCCACCTCAGTGACAAGGAAGCAGGGGTATTGATCCACCAACTCCTGTCAGTCACTGGTGGAGGACCATTCCTGGGGGTGTTAATTCCCTGGGACTTCTGACCTGGCCCACACACAGGCAGAGAGGGGTCTCACGGCCAGAGAGAGCACGCAGGCAAAGGGCAGCTAGTGCTGGAAGTTGGGCCTGAATCTATGAAAATGGCAGGAGCAGAGGGAAAGTGGGCAAGGGACCCTCGATAGCCACCCAAATCCCCTCCTCACACACACCCTTGAGGCTGCTGACTAGTCTCTATCCAACCTGCACCTTATTAAGTCTGCTGACAATGTACACTGGAGAAGGAGTCAAGACCTGCTATAAGGCCAGCCAGGAGTTCACAGCCCCCCTGGGGTAGAGGCCCCAAATTCTAAGCCACTGGTAGCAGGCTCCACCGAACTCGACAGCTGTTCTATTCCTCCAGCCCAGCTGGATGAGGTGGGCGGGGAAAAGACCGGGCCTGCCCCACCCTAGACTGACTGTGGGTAGAAGAGAGGGCCATCGCAGACCTGGTTTTGTGACCACTCTCTGATGTAGGGAGGTCTGCTCCTGAGCCTCGTGGAAAAGCAAACAAACAACAACAACAAAAACAACAAAGAGAAAATAGGCATGAGGGACCTTATCGGGGTCATAGAGATGTTTTAAAACTGATTGATGATGGTTGAGCCATTTGGTAAATTTATTTTAAAAATCGTTGAAATGTACACTCGAAATAGGTGACATATAAAATTTGCCTCCATTGGTTACAAAAATAAATTTATTTTTAAAAAATTAAAAAAAATAAAAACCCACATTACTCCAGAAAACCATTGCGTCCTAGGACTGCCTGAGTGTAACCCCGACCTTATTCGCTGCCTACGAGTGGCATATCGGGTTCTTGATATAATCCATTTAGGGCATTTGTTTCCTTGGAGAGTAAGCTAATGCTGAAATGAGAAACAAATGTAGAGAAGGTCTGAATCATCCTGAAACACCCACGAGATACTAGAACACCATGCCCCAGACATTGGTTTTACTCCCCAGATTTTGTTAGAAGTACTTTGTCTGGCTGGCAGAGCTATTTCATACAACCTCCGGCTTTTCCTGCCATGATTTTACTTTTCCCAAGTTCAACCTTTTCAGGTGACTCAGGATGTAAATTCCCCCACGAAGTTAAAAAAGATTCCACTTTCTAAAGAATCCCTGAGGAACCAATGTGGGGAGAAAAAAAACAAAGCAGTCTTGGAGAAGGAAGCGTGTTAGTAAGTTAAGTTGGAAGAGTGGCTGTGAGAACTCTCCCTTCCCAGCTGGGTCTGGGAGGGAGCTTGCAGGGAAAACACTTTTAAATGCACGGCCCATCGTCCATTATAATTGAAAATATGGTGATGCATAAGAGATGATGTTGATTTTAGAATCAGAATGTCAACCAGGTTTTCTCATTTCAGAAATACACATATCCCTTAGTGCCCTGAAGTTACCGTTGGGCTGAAATTTTTATAAACTCAACTCCAAGTCAAATATTACAGAACTACCAAATGTCACTGAACTCCTTATTAAGGGGATATACCATTTCCAATTAAGCCAAAATATTAAAATGCACTTTCATCTCAGAGTTACTGAAACTCTTTGGCAATTCAGCCTCTCTCTTAGGAGCACCTTTAAGCTTATGTGAAGGAAGGGGGGAAAAATAAACAGACACCTAGGGATTAATAACAAAATAAAAACCCTCATCCCTCTAAATTATCAATGAGAACACTAAGGAAGAATTTTCCATCCAAGAAAACAATGTTTTATCTCTGAAATATCAGTATGGACCATAATAAATACTCTAGCCAGTTTGTTAGCATTTAATCCATCTGGATATAAACATGAAAAGCTGTTATTTTTGCCCCCTACAGCGCTGTCAAGCTCCTTCCTCCCACTGGATGGCAACTGCCTTAAAGAGACGCCAGCCCAATTCTACAGCTTTTCATTCAATTACTAAGACTCAACCCAACTCATTTTTAAACTCCAGTCTCCTATCTGATCCACAAAGCTTCTGATCCCCCCAAAAAGGCAAGGTATTCCAAAGTCTCCTGATGGCGGGGCCGAGTGTGGTCTGCTCTCTCCTCCACCCCTCCACCCTACTCTTCTGCTTGGGAAAGGGGAAGACACGTCTCTATACTTAAAGCAGAGTATGTTCTCCCAAATACGTGGTATTCAGTGCTACAGATGAAAGAGGAAGCCCATGACTAAGCTTTTTCATTGATGGGAAAGTTACTTTACATTAATTATCCCGGAAGGATATGCACTCTAGAAATGGCCCCCAGAATCATCAGCCTCAGAGGTCCAAGGTCCTGAGCCATCTAGATTCCCAGGCCCCCAACCTGTCTCACCCCCAACATGTCACCTACTCCCAGCCTGGCTCCATCTTAGGCAAAGTAGCAGTCCTCCCTTCCTCTGATCTATCCCCTTAAATGATGCTCCAGCACATGGTTGATGGGCTCAGTGCAGTCTTCCAACATGCCCCCTGGGAAGGCTTTATTCTTCAGAAGGTCTTCTGGTGAAACGGGACAACCTCTTTCAGGTGTCCACCAGCTAGTGGCATTTTCCCCTTTGCCCCACAAGTTCCCCAGAAAGACTACAGCTCCAGAAGTTGTCTACCCTTTAAGGCAATTTCACCTGCAAGTACATATGGGATCCAGCTTTGGTACATCTTAGAAGCAGGAACTTAAGAGTCAGTGTGTGTGTGTGTGTGTGTGTGTGTGTGTGTGTGTGTTGGGGTATATCCTCCAGGCACCTCTCGGCCTGGACATCCCCCAGCACACCATCTAGAACTCCACGGTTCTCTTCCTTGTACAAGTGGCACTGGAATGATTCAGCTAAATATTCTTCGTGTAGCTTTAAGAAACCCCAAGTTTCTCAGGAATACAACCATCCTATGAATTAAGGCCAGAGGGTACTTTGTCTCGTTCAGAATTTCACCGGAAGTACGTCACCATTTCTTAACATCACATCATCCCCATATCAGCCATGATATTTGACTTGCCGACACCACGCAGCTGGAGCCATCTGCATTTGTAGCTGTGGCATTCACAGCAAACGTCTAATTCACGACTCCTCTAGTATAGGTGGGCACAAGCATTACACACTATTTTATAATACATTATTTTCCTTTTAGTTTCTTTATATTTCAGTTAAGGCATTCTACTGATTGGTTAAATTATGTATGCAAGCAAGCAGTAATATCAGTACATTTCATTTCAGGATAATAATGGGAGGACTACAAAATATTTGTTGTAAAAAGGGGCCATTGGTTCTGAAGCAATGCAAACCAGTGTTCTGCCTTCATAATCCTTTCTGCTTATTTCCCCGTTATGCACCCTGAGCCTTTAGTCAAACCCAGTTGGGTCCAAGCTCTAGCCTTAATATCTAGAGGGAGAAGCTGTTCCCACTTGAACCAGAGTTACGGGAAGGCGGCAGCTCAGTCCTGCCCAGGCCCCTGCCCCAGCAGCATAATCTACACAAAATCTCCTGCCCCAAGGAGAAGGGGGGCTTCAGGGTCAGAGTCAGGGCTGTTAGCCACCTGCCCCGTACACCCCTGCTCAGCCACATCCCCAGGGAGCACCCCCAGAGCTTCCCCTACCAACACCAGCCTCAAAAGTCCTGGATTTGGGTTGGACGGGGATGGTGGTGTTTCCCTGTGCGCAGTGTCAAAGCTTGAATGCTTAGAACTGAACCAGCATATCCTTAGATCTGGAAGTAAATGTTTGGACTTTGAAGGATTCCCACTTGCTCATTTTTTTTTTCTAGCTCCATGGGTAGCACTCCATGGGCCTCATCACGTGGGGCCATCTCACTCTAACTGATGGCAAAGCTTTTCCAACTAGAAAACTCATCCTGGCCTCTCCATACACATGCATCTGATGTCACCAACTGCAAATCGCTTTTAGTGGCCTGTTTGGAAAAGGAGGCATGCTTTATACATGTAGGACTTCAACAGTCTGAGGCTTAAGAGGATGCTGACAGGAGCCAGGAGTAACCACTGAGAGACATGGAGAGTGCGCTGGGCAGAGCGTAAGACCCGCAGCAGCCGATGGTTACAACTTAATTCTCATCGGCGCAGTGACAGAAGATGTTCTCCCAGATAGGTGGTATTCAGTGTTCCAGATTAAAGAGGGAGCTCCTGGCTAAGCTTTTTCATTGATGGGAAAGTTACTTTACATTAATTATCCCAGAAGCATATACACTCTGGAAATGGCCCCCAGAATCATCAGCCTCACAGGTCCAAGGCCCTGAGCCATCTAGCTTCCCAGTCCCCAATGTGTCTCACCTCCAACATGTCACCTGCCCCCAGCCTGGCTCTATCTCCCCATCCTTGAATGCACCCGCTCAGCCCACGATGCTAACCTTCCTAACCAAATCCTCCTTCTCCACCAGCCCTACTCGGGTGGGCTTGCACTGGAAAGATGGGCACTGGGGACCCAGGGGGATGAAGGAGAAAGATCAATCAAGAGGAACTCCACCCCAGCCCTCCATCCCCACAAGGCAACGAGCTGAGTTCTAGGGAACTCCAGACATCACTCCCGCACCTACCCTCTGCTAGACCATACATGCCTGGGGGCACAGGATGAGGACGTCACAGACACTGACCTCAGGGATAAGACAGTTTAGCGAGGAACAGGCAGGTGGGCAGGTAGGCAAGCTGGTAAGTGCCACCGTGGAGGTCCGTATGGGAGCTGTGTAATCGAGGTAGGGGGTAAGAATACTCCCAGGGGATGCCCAGGGATGGATCCCAGAAGATGCACCAGGCTGCCAGACAAGGCAAAAGCAGATGGGGCAAGGGAGGGGTGTGCATCAGTGCAGAGACACAGGAAGACCCATGAGGCAGGGAGTTGGGCTCTTTCTGCGGGTCAGGCTGAAGCGTGAGGAAAACATACGGAGAGAAGATTCGCTCATTCACTCCTCAGGCACTGTGCAGGTGCTGGGCTCTGCTCACACGAGCTCACCTTCTAGCCCAGGAACAGGTGGGCACCCACTAAGGGCCTTTGGGGATAAGCCAAGGAAAGTGGACTTTATCCTGAAAGTGATGAAGTGACATACAGGGATTCTGAGCAGGGGGTGACGGACTGGGTGTGTGTGTTTGAAAGAACCACCAAGGGCTGCGTAGAAGTGGATTAAAGAGGAACCAGTCCATGAGCTGCAGGGATAGAGAAGTACAGTCAGGCAAGGAGAATCCAAGTTACCAAGTGCTCTCTGAGCAGTGAGGCCCCTGCCTCCTCACCCCTCCCCACCTCTCGCCCCCCACACACACACATCCCTATCCTGAGCTGGCTGCCGTAGAAAGACAAGAGTCAGGGATATAGACAGTGCCTGCCACAAGAAGCAAGGACCAGAGACAAGAACAGCTCAGGACACTGAAGAACACACTGAGAACGCCAGACAGAGAAGGATCGGTGCTCTACAGACTGCTGAGTCAAGCGCGCTGGCCACTGCTCAGGAGAAACCCTGCCCTGCCTTTAAGCAGATGCAATCAAGCTAGGGAACCAGATGAGTCCTTGTGGCTAATGAAGGGGAGACACTGGGCTGGATGCCCATATCCAGGCAGTGCTTCTGTGGTTGGGTCTGAGCACACCCTCAGTCTGCACACCTGAGGCTCTTGCATCACAATGGATGGGCAACCCCCTCCCTTGTCTCTTGGGGTGCCTTCTTAGGTGCTCAGGAGGGTTGGCTGGGGATTGGCAGGGCTCAAGGTCCCTGGAAATCAAGGCTGCCTTGGTTCTGGGGAGAGAGGATGTCCAAGTGCATGTCTTCACCCACGGCCAGGGAAGCCACCCACACCAAGTACCAGGCTATCTCCATGCCAGGACCCATGAGTGAAAAGACATCAAGACCCACCAGAGCTGTCAGTCAGCATGGGCAGGAGCCCAGCTTTTTAAGACCTGTAGCCGCCACTGCCAGCTTTAGATGACAGAAGGTATCACAGAGACTCATCCCGGGAGGGCTCCCACAATTTGAGCACAGGAGCTAAATCACCCTAATACGGTTTGAGCACCATGACAGAGACCTATCTGCCTCACACGTCCCCCACACCCTCCAGAGAGCCTGCCACGCTGCCCCAAACGCCACCAGTGTGCGAATGCGTAACCCTAGGGGTTGAGCAGTGTCCCCTCTTTCTAAATGCACACATCGCCAAGTGAGATCCTGCATCATGCATGTCCCATTGCCTTAGCTTACAGGAAAGTCAGAGCGTTTCCTCTCTGATAAGATGATGTAAGGAGAGCATTAGGTCACCACGTCTAGTAGACTTGAGACAAGGGCAGTGGCAGCTCCAAATTTCCTCTACCAAAGCCCATTTGGTTGGAAGTATGAACCACGTGACTTGTTTTGAAGCTGTGGCTGCATAGCGAGCCCTCTGTCTTTAGTTAAAGGTTAGGTGGTTCTGATCCACAGAAGTAGCAAAGTTTTCTAAAGATGCTCCTATTCACATTTCCCATTGGATGGAGAAAACAAATTGTAAGATTAGGAGGATGATGATTCTCATGATTATTGGTAGTAGTTGAAGAAGTGGATGGGCTTCCCTGGTGGTGCAGTGGTTGAGAGTCCGCCTGCCGATGCAGGGGACACGGGTTCGTGACCCGGTCCGGGAAAAAAAAAAGTGCTTTATTTGTGACCTCTAGTTAAAAGAAGAATAAATCACTAAAAAGACTTAAATATAATTTTAAAATTAATATGCAAGATACAACCATCTTGATATTTCTCATAATGGTGCCATAAAGCCAAAATAATTGGTTTGCTTTCGGGAAAAGAAAAAATAACCAACAAAAAGAAAGTGAAATCTAGGTCTTGAAAGTGAAATTCTTTTTAACTCTGATTATAAATTATCTTAGCCTCCTTCCCTGCTCCAAATGACCACGCGCCCTCCTACAAACAAGCAAAAACACACAAGAAAAGAAGAAATGAAGAGGGAGGGAGGAAGGAAGAAAGGAAGGAAAGAAGGAAACTCTTAAAATACCATAAACTGCAAATTCAATATTTTCTCTCATTCCATAGCATTTCTGTGAGTTTCCTGAGTGATGGCCTGTCTTAGTTCTTGACTCTAAATCCAGATTCTTAATCCCTTCCGTACGAGGTCTGGAGGAGAGAATTTTGAGCATTTTGCAGCAGACAAGTGTGCCGAGAAGTGCCGGCAGAGCAGAATGAGCTGAGATTCTAGGACTGGGTGGGGTTAAACTGTCCTTGCATGAGGACCAGAGTACATGATTTTCCAACTCCAGAAGCAGGGAGAAGAATCCCCGACACTCCAACGTTGTTCTCCTACATTCTATTTCATGTCTAACCACTAGTGATGCGCTAACTAGCTCCAGGGCAGACCGTTATCTGAAACACACAGCATTTCAATGGGTTTGTGGAATAAAGTGAAAATCTGCCCCTAGGAAAGCACTTGTGGGTTTGAGAGCTTGAAGGAACAGAAAGAGTTGGAAAAATAAATATTCAGAACCTCAAACCACCAAACACACAGTCAATCAAGCTAAGGAAATGCTTACAGTCTCCTCCCCTGATTCTTCATAGGCTTCTTTTTTTTTTTTTTTAGTTTTTCATTTCCACTAATTTTTTTTAATTTTTTTTATTAGTTCCTGCTTTATAACAAAGTGAATCAGTCATACATATACATCTGTTCCCACATCCCTTCCCTCTTCATAGGCTTTTATAATGCAAGCCCTGCTTCCTCTCCCCTCTGTGCAATCTCCAGCAGGCAACGACAGTAAGTCCTGCAAGTAGGCAGAGCCCCCATAGGAGGGGAGTGGTCCTGGTGACAAGCTGCTACAGAAGACCCAGGCCCTCACTCAGGAAAGTTTCTCTGAGGAGCAGGCTTTCAGCTAGATGGAGAGGGACTCCTCCTCCTCTCAGGCCCTCACTCTCCATCCCAGCAGGTAAAGAGACAGCGGTCTTGGCCCCCAACTCAGGCGGGCCTGAGTAGAGACCCCCAGCTGAAGAGGTTAAGCCCATTCCCATCTCCAGGTCCCTCCTTCTTTCTTCTCCCAATAGCCTCCCAAGGTCTTGTTCACCACAGCCCATCCTCAGCACCCAGATGACCAAGGGTAGGGATGTAAAAGAGGAACAGCAGCTGGCCCAAGGGAAGATGACCCTTGGATGCCCCAGTGGGGCACTAAGTTCCCATCACCCACACCCACTTGGGGCTGCCCTGTCCACAGTCAGACCCACCATTGCTGGGGTGTATTTTGTGAAAGAAGGCAGAGGGTTTCCTTTCAGCATTTGGCCTGAGCCCCCAGCACAAGCATCTCTGGCTTCAGGTACCAAGTGATGGGCTAATTGTTTCCTGACAGCACGAGAGAGCCTGAATACCACCCATGTTCTCAAGCTCCAGAAGTCCAGCATAAACTGTACTGCTGAAGAGGAAATCATAAATCTTAAGACCAGGATTTCAGTGTTTTTGAAGGGTTTCATTTCTCCTCCCTTCCAACTTTGATATATATACTTACTTAACAAGGGTCTGGTGAAGGTTCATCGAATTAATATACGTAAAGTGCTTGGAGTTTGAAGAGAATATGCAATATAAATGCAAGTGTCACTATAAAGGTTAATCTAATTTACATCTAACACTTTCAGTTCATGGTGTTAATGAACTATATCCTTTTAGAGAGTGATTAATTTATTGAAATGTGATTATTTTTCCTAGTGCTATATATGGGTCAGCTTCTCCTCTTATTGTTTCTAACTTTACAGAAGAATTCGGCATTTTATAAACTAAAATAATAAATCAAATACCCTGTAATGTTATATTTCATTAATTACAAGGAGACATGCACTAGATTAACATTTATCTGTTTTAATTAATTTGCTGCGATGCAGTTATCCATGCAAATTGGAAAATGACACATCAACTTGACACCATATTAACCGTTTTGACTGGTTCTTCCCTGAAAATTTATGGGCCCGCAACTGCTGTACCCCTTGCATAACCATGGTGAACACCCACCGTGTACCATACGCAGAATGTACATTAAAGAATTAGGAAGGGCCTTACCACTAAATTCAGACTTCTTCTGAAAATATCATTAATTAAATTGGTAAGACATTATAAAGACGGAAAGATGTAGGGTTTTGTTTGGAGGGTTAGAGTCCTGAAGTCTCAAAAGCAGTTTCTTAAATCTGATCACCTTATTTTCTTAAGCACTTTATCCTTCCAAAGGGTATTCAGAGCCACTTGCACGTGGATACTCAGAACTTTCTTGAATAGAGGAGGGAGGTGCCATCCTGTCCTTTCTGCACAGGGAAAAGCAGATCCCAGAGGGCTGAGTGATGCGCCCTGAGCCTCACACGGATCAGTGGATCCAAGTCACGTGACTTGGAGTCGCTGCCTTCTCCACAGGCGATTTCGTCGTCAGGCTTCTTTGAAGACTGCAGATTTGTTTAACTATATAATACAACAGACATCACGGAAATGCAAAGTGGCAGAAATCACAAAAATGATGTGCTGTGTGTTTTGTTTTGTTTTTTCTATCTGCAAAACTTAAGTCAAATTTCAGCCAATTAAGCATTTTTAGAAGCTATGAGTGGCATTTACAGCCTTTCTCAGTGAGAATTCCAGCGGCATCTGCTGGACTTGACTCCCTTACACATCTTGGTGTGGTTAGAGTTCACTCAACTCATCTGCAGAGCTGTTTTCAACCTTTACAAAGTGAAGGCTGTCATTGGTTTGGAAGGAGAATCAGTTAACTAAAGAGGAGAGGCCTGATGACTAGTTCCTACCGGTGACCAAAGGCAGGGAGTAGCCCTGACTGGGGGAAGTGTGCATGGGCAGAGTCCTGAGGGACTTGCAGCCAGTGTGGGTGGCATCACCCCGGCATATCGTCACTCCCTCAACACTCAGCATTCACTCTGGATCTCAGACTGTGCTGGGCACCAGTCACACAGAGGTGACCAGGATGCTTCCCCCTCGAGGGGGTCACAGTCTGCCTGGGGAGGCAGGGAGGCGATAGGTACTGTGATGGGGGAAACCAGAGGTGGTGAAATAAAGAGGGTCAAGGCCCCCACCCAGGAGCAGCCCTGCAACCCATGCCAAGAAATGAAGCATTCCCTGGGGAACTGTCAGCAATAGGGGCTGGCAGGGGCACTTCTCAACCTTGGCTGGGCATCACAAACATCTGAGAGCTTTAAACTAAATCCCAAGTCCTAGCCTAGATCAATGACACCAGCATCTCTGCAGGGGTGTTCCAGGCATCTCTGTTATTTTGAAACTCTCAAGTGGTTCCACTGTGCATCCAGGTTTGAGAGTCACTAACCCAATGGATAAGGGGGTAGTCTCTGAAACTAGACTTTGTCCATTCAATTCCCAGCTTTGCTGTAGTAGTAGTAGTAGTTGGGTGAACTAGGTAAGTAGCTTAACCTTCCTGGCCTCAGTTTCCTCACCTGTAAAATGGGGATAATAAAAGCACACATCTGATTGAGTGGCTGGAGGACTGAATGAGTATTAATACCTCTAAAGCACTCAGAACAGAGCCCAGCACACAGTAAGCTCTTGAGAGAAGATAGTATTTACTATCAGGAAACTGCTGGAAAGTTCACTGAGAGAAGAGGAGGCCAGATGAGAAGTGAGGGGAGAAACCATCAACAGACTTTTATATGAGGCTGGAGAGTTTGGATCTATCTTGAGAGGACTGTGGTTTGTCATCAGGGGTGAGGCTCTCTGTGTATCCTAGCTTCAGAGGAGGCTTGGGTTGCCAGAGTGTAGGCAGAAGATCTCTGTAGACACTCGGTCCAGGCCTTTGCTCTATGAATGCCTGAGCTCCTTGAAGGGGTGATGGTAGGGATAGGAGAGGTAGAAGGTGGGAGAAGGGCTGGTTTCCTCTAGGATGGGAACTGGTGGCCTGTTCCATCTCCTATCCCCAAGCACCCCGCGGGGCACTGGCAATGAAATGTAATAGGAGAATTGGACTTCAGGTGTTGGAACCCCAGTGGCAGCAAAGATTCTGCTGCCCACGGAAGTAGAGAGTCAGCCGGGGCCATCAAGAGGCCAGGCTGTGGGCTTCCCTGGTGGCACAGTGGTTGGGAGTCCACTTGCCGATGCTGGGGACACGGGTTCGTGCCCCGGTCTGGGAAGATCCCACATGCCGCGGAGCGGCTGGGCCCATGAGCCATGGCCGCTGAGCCTGCGCGTACGGAGCCTGTGCTCCGCAACGGGAGAGGCCCGCGTACCGCAAAAAAAAAAAAAAAAAAAAAAGAGGCCAGGCTGTTCAGACAATGAGCATCACACGGCTAACCTGTGAGGGATGGAAACTTGAGGCAATTCCAAGAGTGTTACGTTATTCTCAAAACCCTGGGACCTTAACAGACTGCAGCATGGATGGTGAAGGATGGAATTCATGATGATTGGGATGGCATTTCTTATAGGCCTGGTGGGACTGGAGTTGATGTGACCCATCCTGGCAACAGGGTGATGGATGGGATGAGGAGGGGTGCTTTCATTCCCAAGAGATGCTAAATAAGGCAGTAGCAATGGGCATGGAGGGGAGTGGGAAGGTTCTAGGTCTTTATGGGTAGAATCAACTGGACCTGATGAAGGATGGGGTGTGATGGAAGAGGAGAGATGAGGATGCTTGCTGGAGGACTCCAGGGCTCTGGCTTGGGTGAGTGTGCAGATGTTGTACCTCTCATCCAAACAGAGGCCACAGAGTAAGCAGCAGCTTTGTGGAGGGAAGATGAGAGGCTGGGTTGGCACACACATGGGGCTGGTGGTACCCCAGGGCATCCTAGAGGGGACAGACATGGAGCAAGCCTCTGAGCAGGGCTTAAGGTGAGCTAAGAGAAGAGTTGGTCAGGGCCATCTCTGGAGGACTGATGTAAGCAGAGGTCACTGAGCTGGGGACAAGCAAAGTCCTGAGAAGGTACTGGAAACAAGTGCCTGAGGATTAGAAAACCACTAAGAAGTGGGAGAAGTGGCCTTCGGGTGACATCATCCAAGATATCACCTGGCTTCCTGGTGCTGGGTTGCAACCAACTGCAATTAGTCTGACCCCTTGGTCTGATTCCTGGCTCTGTGGCTACATGCCCTGTGGTGTTCACTTACCAATCTGTAAAATGGGTATTTGTGAAAAAGACAATTGACATATATAAAATCCTGCCACAACAGCAGAAGAAAAGGCAGCCTTATGAGCAGTCACGTTACCTTCTATTTCATCTATGCCATCTCTCTCCCCTCTTGCCACACTCTCCTTTCAGCATCCCCTCCTCATTCTCCCCAGAGTCCAGGCTTCAAGTACATCTAATATATTTGAAAGTGTCTGTGGTAGCTTTTCTTAACCCTGCCTGCTTAAAAAAAAGGAGTCAGAGGAGGGCCATGTTTAACCCAAATGAACAACTGCTGGGAGGTCTTCCTGATTCAGGAGACCCCTCCAGTGGACCATGCAATGCAGACAGCTGCCTTCTCTACTTGAGGCCAAGCATGACGGGAGGGGAGGAAGGCTTCCAGCTGCCCGGGCGAGAAGAGAAAGATGATGTTCGCTCCTGACGGGGAAGTCAATCAGAGAGTGAGGCTTCCAGAGAAACTGATTCTTTCAGCAATTTTGAAGACCCAAATGTTCTTGAACTGCCTCGGAATGTTCCAGGGCAGCAGAGCCTCTCTGGCCTCACTCAGAGCCTTCCTCAGGCTGAAAATACATCACCCTGCTAGGTAAGCCTGTGTGATATGGTAAATCCATGTCTGCCACACCATTCTGGGTTCAAATCTCAGTTCTACTGTCCCTAAGCTGTGGGACCTTGGGCAAGTTACTTCCCTTCTCTGGGCCTCAGTTTCCTCCTCTGTAAAGATAGGATAGTAATTCTACCTGCATCATTGGTAGATCAAACCAACTGGGGTTAAGATGAAACCAACTGACATATATAAAGTGCTTAAAATAGTGCCTGGCACACGGTATGCATTCAATAAACATTCACTCTTTTATTAGCTTTATAAATCTGTATGCAGAAATATATTTGTCCAGGGCTGGGCTCCCTCCTTACTCCTGCCTGCATACCAACATGGGCATTCTTACCTTGCATCTACCTGTCCTGCCCATCTCCTATCTGCTGACCAAATGCCTACTCACCCATCAAGACCTCTTTCATTTTCTCTGTTAATCTTTGATGGCTTCTCCTATCCTTGTCAATTTCTTCCTTTCCTACAAAACTTTTTCCAGGTGTTTCATGCACAGTCGTCTACCCTTTTCCCAGAAGCTACCAGGTTCTCCAATAGTTTGTGTCATGTGTGATGTTTGCCCTAGACAGAGCTCTTTGATATCTGATATTTGTTTTAGCTTTTCAATCCGCTCATAGAGAATAACAGGAGACTGAGACATAGCTCTTGGCTGAAAAAGCTAAAAATGGGGCCCAATGTATGTTTGGGTTGGCTTCACTCTCACCCCAAGCATCCTCCTCCAACCACTGCCGCCTCCTGTCTTCTGCCTATTGCTCCCCCAAAGCTGACAGCATGATTGGTATGGATGAATGTTTGTGTCCTACCAAAATTCACATGTTGAAACTCTACCCTCAATGTAATAGTATTAGGAGACAGGGCCTTTTGGAGACCCTCTCCTTACAACCCAAATCCCAGCATATTAGGATTAGTAGAGATCATGAGGGTGGGGCCCTCATGAATGGGATTAGTGTCCTTGTAAGAGTCGTGAGAGAGCCTGCTTCCTCTCTCTGCACTCCACACAGAAGGACACGGTAAGAAGTCAGCAGTCTGCAACCCAGAAGAGAACTCTCACCAGAACATAATCATTCTTGGACTTCCTTCCTTCAGAAATGTAGAAATCAATTTCTGTTGTTTCTAACACCTGATCTATGTTATTTTTGCTACAGAAGCCCCAGCTGATTAAGATGGCGAACTTCTGTCCTGTTCATTGCCAGTGTCTTCAGCTCAGCATGCTTCCCCCAGCTCAGTCCTCTCATGGTTCATCTGCACACCCACCATTCCAATTTCCACAGGGTCCAATTAGTGGTGGGCTAGATAATAAATAATAAAATAATAATCTGTCTCAAGCTGTCATTTGGCTATCACAGTGTCAATTACTCCCTTCCACATAAACATGCATCATCACAGAGGTTGCCAGTGTCTTAAACAAACAAAAAAGATTGCTTCTCTGCGTTCTGGGACAGCAAGGCTGGAAGGAAAGTGTTTGCTGGTCAGGGGACTTCTCTTTACAACCCAAATCACACCAGTAAAGCTCTTCCTCCAGAGACCAGAATCCCACACCTTCGGCAGTGGCACATAGAGATGTTTATTTATTTAGATAACACACATTGCTGAGTCCTTCCTCAGAGCTGGCCCTGCATTAAGTGCCAGGACTTTTGAGATGAATGAGACAAGACATGGGTCCCAGCCTCAAAGGCATTCATAGACTAGTGAAAGAGGCAGGTGTTTTCACAATTCAAGCCAAATGTCTATGTGTGCATGTATTTATATATGGCTAAGTCCATACATATGCACATGTGGAGAGAGACAGAGACAGAGAGAACAGAGTTTGAATGGAGGGAAGATATGAACAAAGCTACTGAACTGCCAAGAGGTCAGTCAGAAAGGGAGAATGTCACCAAATCTCAGATGCTAGAACCCAGTGTTTAAATTATCAGTAATTACAGTAATTACAGTCACTGTGTATTTAATGCTGTTTACATGCCATGAACTGTGCTAAGTGATTTCTAAACACTTTCCTGACAACCACTTGGCAAGGTAGATCTTTGTATCCCCATTTTATAGATAAGGAAACTGAGGTTCAAAGGGATTCACTGATTTGTCCAAGATTATCTTACTGGGAAGCAGTAGGGCCAGGATTGGAACCCAGGTTTCTCTCGCTATGAAGCCCAAATTTTCCTTCCTACAGGACAGGAGAAAATATACAAAATCTCTGTGTCATTAAACAATAGCACTGCAACTGCAAACAGGTGGATTCACCAAGCCACTCACTACGGACTGCTCGGCTCACATCCAGAGGCCAGGCAGTGGTGTGGACTTGGAGATCAGGACAGGGAGGGAGAATCAGGACAAGATTCCAGACCTCAGAGCTCACAGGGCAGTGCTAGAGCCAGACAAGGAGCACAGGTACACCAGAGGGAGAGCCACATCCTGGGGAAGGCTCCTAGGGGAAACCATGCCCAGGCCTGGCTGTGTCTTGAGTCACAGAAGGCATTAGGCTGAGGGAGGTAACCGTCTAGCTTGAAGACATGGTCCAAAGGGTCCAGGGCAGGAATGAGCACATCTGGTCCAGGAACCACAGGTGCTTTGGGATGAGTGCAGGTCAGAGTGCACCCTCTGATGCAGTGCTGAGGACATTTTGTCATTTGTGCTTCAGTTGTTGGGGAAATAACTGCCACACCCCCAGGAGACACATGCTACTTTCCAAGAGATGATATAGGACAATTCAACATAAAAATTCCACACCACCTTCGCCCCCACGGGAGGTTCTGCATGTGCACTTTGGAATACGCAAGGATGGTTTTTGAATCTGTAAGAGGGAGGATGAGGCTGCTGCTTGAAGCTAGAGCACAGGTTTCCATGGATGAGAACAAGGCCCACTCCATTTATCTCCCAACAGGCCCTTTGAAACTGCAGCCCTGGACTCTCCTCCTGTGTATGCAGGGCCACAGGGGCTCTTGGGGATCTCAGAGGTACAGTCAGCTTCCCTGTGGTCACTAGATCTGCCTTTAAATCCAAAGGGGAGAATATACAATGAACAGTCAAGGGGCACTGGCCATGGTGAGCCTTCGCATTCTCACCCCAGTGTCACATCCTCCCCCGGTTGTACTGGCAAGTCACTTGCCCTCTTTCAGACTTAGTTTCTTCCTCTGTGAAATGGGCTACAGCCCAGTTAAACAGATTAGCGCAGTGCCTGTAACACACTAAGGAGATGTTCCACAAACTGCAGTTACTACACTTACACAACTACTGCTACAATTCCACTCTGTCTCCTCCCCTCCCTATTACCAAATGCTGTGCTTGCAAGCCCTCTTCCTATCCCTGTCTCCCTTGTCTGCGTCCCCATCGCACGGTATTATACTTGGCACAAACTCAGCCTGCTGTCATTCTCTTAAAGTTTTCACATAAAAATCTTGTCTCCAGCCAGATCAAAGCTCTCAAAGCAAGGTAGTAGTGAGATGGGAATGTGGGGTGGGGGGGGGCTGATCTTCTTATATTTGCTAAGAATCCTCCAGAGCACTGAGTCAGGCTCCGGGCACACAGGTGGGCACTACATCAGTTATTGCTGATGGTCTCTACTCAAGCATTGTCCTGAACAACCAATAAATACCTGGATGCTGAGGACTGAAAAGCATTTGTGTACCAGATCCCTGAGACCTGAGACCACTGATGCATCACCAAATTTGGCACAAATCTTAAGAGGTTTTTTTGTATTGTCTTTTTTTCCCTGGATAAGACATGTCTTTCTCTGCTCCAGAGGCTCCTTGGGTCCACAATGCCTTCCCAGGCTTTGCTCATGAAACATGTGCATAGGATCTGGTCTTTTCAAGGCACCCAGGAAGCGTTTGTCTTTTTTGAATAATCAAGATACAGGAGAGAAAAGGAAGGGGTTAAAATAGCTGCCTGGCCACTGTAATACTTCTGACGTCAGGAATATGTTTCTACTCAAAGTGCAGAGATTCTGCGAAAGCCCCAAACAGTTCTCAGGGATTAGCTGCTCGATTCCCTACAGGAAAAGGCAAGAAACACAAAGGCAGAACAAGCTGTGTGCCACAAACACGACATCGTACACGAGCCCAAGCCGGGAGGACATACTTCCAGACAGTTGTCCAGAGGGTGCATTCAGGTCTGCCAGGCAGCTTGACGCCCCACTCCCATTTTTCCTCTGTGAATGAATTCAGAACTGTATGGGAAAAGAATGCTATCTTTTTGTTCAATCTTCTTCATAGGTCTTCCTGACTTTTCTCCTTTTTAGTGATGGGGATAACAATGACATGAACCTTAGAAAAGGCAAAGTCAGTGGTGGGACACATCATATATGAAGCATACCTTCAGTATCTCAAATGTTCTTCAGAAATTATATAAAATTTGGAGACATAAAATGCACGTGCATTGTAATAAGGAGAGTCAGCCCTGTAAATCCCAGCTAAAGTGTCATAGCAAATGTCTCTGTTTTGATCAAATATTACACATTTGTCTTTAAAAAAGAAATGAAAAGAAAAGAAAAATGTAGCTAACAGCGCCCTTTGCAGCCCCCCAGTGGTTAGAAAGAGAAAGAGGGAAGAACGCGGGGGAGACAGCAATTCTAGCTCCGCAGGACCAATCAACTTTTTACTCCGGAAAGACAAATGGCTTATTTTCAACATGAAATGAATATGTTCTAAGTGGAGAAGATGCAAGGTGTTGGTTAAAATGCACATAATTATTCACATACGCGTGAATCACTGAGAGCCTGGATTTTTTTTTTTTCTTCTCAATCTTTCTCTTTTTTATCTCTACCAAGTTTTCCATTTTGACCTGGGAACTAGGCGATGCATAAGCATACCAGGTCTTCTTCCCAAACAAGTTTTTTTTCCCTTCCTTCACTTGCCCCCTGTATGTAAACATCGGCTTAAACATACGCCATTTGCTCCGCTACAAAGTGACGAAAAGAATCAAAAACATGTAATCTGCCTATTTAACAAAGTGTCTATATTGGGGAAGGAGAGCAAAAGATTTGGTCGTTCGTTGCTTTTTCTTCTTGCTTTCACCAAAACAAGCGTCTCTCTGAATGATCAACGACTCCTTTACCCATTCCTTTACCTTTCCTTTACCACATGTTTGAGACATTTTCATAATCAGTTTTCCTTTGTCTCCCCCCCAAAAAAAAACTACCTCTCAAGGATGGGGGTGGGGTAGGAATTGATGAAAAGGAACAGGATGCCTGCTTATAAAATAATGTTACGAAAAACGATGCCACCAAACGAAAAGATTACAGCATAAACAGAAACTCTCCTATTCTTCTCAACCGTCTCACTCTCAAGTTGCGGGAGAGGCATTCCCGAGGTCCTGAGGAGGCGAACTGGCTGCCTCACGCTCTCCCCACCCTCCAAGGGTAATTAAACGTAGAATACATTCCCTCCTGAGCCACAGGTAAGCTACAGTTGAAAGCCAGTTTGCAAATCAGGTTGCCGCTAATAGGCTGCCTCTTTATCTACAAGAGCAAACTCCTCCGTCCTCTGAGGATTGTCAGGGACCACGTTCCTTCCCGTACTGGTTGCCGGGCAAATCTGGCCACAGCCTTTAAACCAAGCGCACGCCCTCCTATCCTAGTCAAAACGCAGAGTATCAACAAGTTACCACCAGCCCAGAACCGCCACCGCCTCTCCTGCACCCATCGCCACCCAAGCCCGCTCTGCTCCTCCCTTGCCTCTCCCACCACCGTCCAGCAAGCACGTGACCTTCCGTTTCAGTTCGCCCTCCAGACGCCCCCACCCCGACGCTCCTCCCCGCGCTCCCAGGCAGCAAATTCCGCGGCTCGCCAGCCTACAGTCTCCCGACCGCGCCAGGCGTTCACCAGGATCTTGCTTCCTCCGGGGCGGGAGAAGCGGAGAGGTCAAGAACTCCAAGCCAATAGGGTTACGGGGAGGGAGGTCACCGGATTCTGCGCCTCTGTGCTCCGGTGCCCAAGCACAGTCGGAGAGGCCATGGGGAGGGTCACATCCCGCACTTCTTCCGGACTCCGCGGCCCACCCGGGGGGCGCGCGTTCCCAGGGGAGCCAGAGCCGCCCTGGGGGATCCTGAAGCCAGCCAGGGAGGCCTTCCCCGGAGCCCACAAGTTTCCACCCCATCCCCGAGCTGGGAGACGAGCTTTGCTCCCTCCTTTGAAGGCGCCGCCACTGATTCCTCCCTCTGGGCTGGAGCAGACAACTGCCTGTCCGCGCCGTGCCAGCGCCCTGCTCCCGCCGCTCCCGGGCCGGAGCCCGCCACTCGGCCACTACACCCCCACTCCGGCGCAGAAAGCCCCCAAAGTTGTCCGGACTCCCCAGACCTGGCCTTCCCCTGGGTCCCTAGAACCTGCCCAGGGGTTGGGCCGGCGTCCGCAGGTGAAATCTCTCTGGTCCAGGGCGCAGGGCGCTCACTTTGGTCATCTCGGGCGCACGGAGGCCGGGGAAGCTGCGGCAAGGGAGGGTGTGCAAATCCAGCGGGGTCCCCGCCGCTTCCCCCCTCAAGCCCGTCTCCTCAGAGACGAAGAAACTTCCCCAGCACCCACCTTTAGAGGCGAGGAGGCGGCGCCGCCGGCTGCCCCCGCCGCCGGCGCTGCCGCTCCCCACGCCCAGCACCAGCAGGAGCGGCACCCAGCACAGCCTCCCAGTCACCATCCTAGCCGCCGCCGCCGCCGCCTACGAGCTGCCGCTGCCGACGCCGCCGCCGCCGCCGCCTACTGCCCTCGCCGGCTCTCGCCTTCCGGTGTCCGCCGGGCCTCGGGCCGCCTTGCCCTGCCGCTGTGTGCGCTTCGGGCGCCGCCGCGCTCGGCCTCCGGTGCCCGCCGCCGCGCCGCTAGCTCGCCCGCAGCAGCCGCGCTCACTGGCGCGGACCCCGAGCAGCTCCGGCGCTCACCCCGGGACGGCCCGTGACGTCACGGAGGGAGGGAGGTGGCTCCTGCATATTCATGAGACGCGGACACCGGCCGCGGCTCCTAGGCTCGCGGCTCCGCGCCCTCTCCCCCCAACTTTCCTCCGCCGGCCTCGAGCTCCGGGGCGCTCCTCCTCCAGGTAGGACTCGGCTCCCAGAGGACCGGGTGGGCGGCTGCGGGGAGCCCTCCGGCCTCTCGCGCTCGCTCCGGCTCTCAAATAACTGCCTCAGGGGTGGGCTGGCTCCCTCAGAAGTGGTCCCCGGGAGCCTGAGCGTCGCCTGCGGGGGCTCAGGGCACCGTGCCCCGCCACGCCCTCGGAGCTGACATCCGTGCGGAGAGGCGGGCGAGCGGGCGTTGCTGCAGGTCCTCCTGCCCTTGGCCGGGTCTCCAGACGTTCTGTGCCGCCTGGTCTGGGGAGGGCGCCAGGCACACGCTAGAGCTGGAAAGCGCGAGTGCTGCTCCGAGTTGCCAAGTCCGGTACATCACCGCGGACCCGGAGGGCAATGGCCGGACTCCGCACCATCTTGGAGAGGCGGGAACAGCCACGGCTCTCGGAGGCTAATGGACCGGATCACAAAAGGCAAACGTGGGCCGCTGGGCCCCCCGAGGCTGCAGTGGGTCAGACACTTCCCTGCAGTATGGTACCCAGGCAACAAGTTACCACCTTTCTGTTTCACTCCACGTATCTTAAGACCAGGCCACCCGACGTCATGCCTTGTAACACCTCGTGAGTAATTGTCAGTACCCAGAGTGCAACGGCCTTGCACTCTTGACAACTCCCCACCACCCCCAGGCCACACAAGGTTCATAGAGGTACTCCCTAGACATTAACTAATGGCTCGGAAGAAATCCTTGACCTTATTCGCATACATATATGCAGTGCCAATATCACACACAGGTCAAGGTTCATAAGGAATAGTTAAGGAAATAGAGACATCTAGAGAGAAACAAAAGTTATTTATTCATTGATTCAACCCATATACTGAGCATCTCGACAGGTTATGTCACCCTGCCACTGGACACTAAATTAGACATTAGACAGTCCGAAGACCAAGGAGAGTTGTCCGTCCTCTCCTCAAAGCCTTTGTTCCTGTCTGAGAAGCCAAAGAGGGCAGTAAAAGGCAATGACAGTACTTTGTAAGTGTTAGGGTCTTGCACATTCTTTACGTTGCCAGATATGTGCCTATACAAATCAACTAACAAAATGTATATGTTGCAACGTGTCTAAACAGCATCCTATAATTAATAACTGTAGTTTGGGATACTCAACAAAGCCATAAAATCCATTAACAGCCCTCGTGCTGCTCAGCCACTCTGCACCGTCCTGGCAGCTCACTCAGAGCCGCTGCAGTTGTGCAGGTCGACTCTTCTGCATTTCCAGGCACCAAAAAGTGCTTGCAGGGCAGCCATGGCGGCCGCAGGAAGGCTCAGCCTAGGCAGGGCGCTTCACCTGCAGGTCTCCTTTAACCCACACAACCCACATCTGTGCTGTTATGCTTTCTCACATGAGCAAATGGAGGCTCGGGGAAATTAGGGAAGGAACTTCCTTGCCCAAGATCAAAGGGCTAACAAGTGCCTCAGGTCAATACCAGGCTCTTGCTTTTTTCAGACTTGATGTCAGGATCCAGAATGGATGGCATGGAGGCAGGGAAGGTGACCCAGGCAAAATCAGGGAAACCAGCAGATAGAAGAGAAATATAAATTTGTCTCGTTTTCTTCTGTTTGTGCTCCATCCAATGACATATCTGCCTCCCCTTCATTTTCTAATAAGTAGACTCACCTTACTAACTTACCCACACTGTCCCTTGATGTCATTCCATTGAGTTTCTTCAAGACCAATTGGTTAGTCCCAAAAATTTTACATGAAATTTCAAATGCAGACCAAATAATGAGAAAGAAGGGGAAATACAGCTGATTGGAAAGTATCCCCACTCCATGTGGTACATCACCAAAAAGAGCACAGCAGAGAAAGACACCAGGGGGCAAGCCAGTGAACAAGAGGCACCGCGTTGCTAGCCTCCATCTCCTCCACTACAAACGGGGGTAATAACTATGCCTATTGTGAAAAATCAAGTGTACTAATGATCCCCATTTGTTCATGTCCCCCTGAATTCATTCTCTTTGGATGTATTCTCCCACCTCAACTCAGAGCTTGGCCACATGACTTGCTTTGGCCAGTAGGACAGTAACATGCATGCTTCCTCTTCCTCTCTTGGACCACTGCACCAAGGGGTGACCTGCAGTAGGGCAAGAGACCACATGGAGTAAGCTGTCCAGCCAGCCAAGCCCATCCTAGACCGGTCAGCACCAGCTGACCCACGAGCTGAACACAGACACATGAGCAAGCCCAGCCGAGGTCAGCCAATCCTGACCCACATCAGAGCTGCCCAGCTGACTCATGAAAAAGAATACATGGTTGTTGCATTAAGCCATTATGTTTTGGGGTGGTTGATTAAGGAGCATTATGCCTACTTCATAAGGTCATTACAAGAAGTAAATGAGAAAATATATGTGACACACTCAATATGTTGCCTGGCACATAGTCACCATCCAATAAATGTAAAAATGTCTCCCTTTTATCTCTACTTCCCAAGTCTCTGAAATGCCAGTCATAACCCTGATTTGTGTCTTTTGAGAGAAAGTCACCAACAACCTGGCTTAGAGGGAATGAAGGTGAGTAAGTATAGGCTTGGAAATTCTCGAGCCACAAGCGCCTCAAGTCCACATCATCTGTATGGAGCTGTGCCCTCTGCCTGTGCTGGGCCATTGGAGATGCAAACAATAGGTAAAGCAACACAACAATTAATGTGTCCCTGTTCACTTGGTGCCAGGCTTTGCAATGGGGGGTTTTGCAACCCATACTTAATTTAATCATTGCAACAACAGGTGTTATTTTCCCTATTTTGTTCTAACCAGGTTACTGTCTAAGAAAGTTTGAGTAACTCATCTACATTCACCTATTTGTGCAGATTGTGAATTCATGTCTGCCTAATTCCAAATTCCATCTTTTTCTCACACTTCAAGGTTTTGAGAGAAACATATAGAATAAGTAAACAACAAAATGTAGTTTCACAGACTCATAGACATGGAGAACAGACTTGTGGTTGCCAAGGGGGAGGGAAGGATTGGGATTAGCAGATGCAAACTATTATACATAGAATGGATAAACAACAAGGTCCTACTGTATAGCACAGGGAACTATATTCAATATCCTGTGATAAACCACAATGGAAAGGACTATGAAAAAGAAAAAATATATATATATATATAAAACTGAATCACTTTGCTGTACAGCAGAAATTAACAAAACATTGTAAATCAACTATACTTCAATAAAATAATTTTTTTAAAAAGTAGTTTCAGATCAGAGAGATCTTCAAGATGGTGTTAAGAGTAAGACATGGAGATCACCTTCCTCCCCACAAATACATCAGAAATACATCTACATGTGGAATAACTCCTACAGAACACGTACTGAACGCTGGCAGAAGACCTCAGACTTCCCAAAAGGCAAGAAACTCCCCCACGTACCTGGGTAGGGCAAAAGAAAAAAGAAACAAACAGAGACAAAAGAATAGGGATGGGACCTGAACCTCTGGGAGGGAGCTGTGAAGGAGGAAAGGTTTCCACACACTAGGAAGCCCCTTCACTGGCGGAGACAGGGGGTAGGCAAGGGGGAAGCTTCAGAGCCACGGAGGAGAGCGAAGCAACAGGGGTGCGGAGGGCAAAGCGGAGAGATTCCTGCACAGAGGATCGGTGCCTACCGGCACTCACCAGCCGGAGAGGCTTGTCTGCTCACCCGCCGGGACGGGCGGGGGCTGGGAGCTGAGGCTCGGGCTTCGGAGGTCGGATCCCAGAGAGAGGACTAGGGTTGGCTGCGTGAACACAGCCTGAAGGGGGCTAGTGCGCCCCAGCTAGCCGGGAGGGAGTCCGGGAAAAAGTCTGGACCTGCCTAAGAGGCAAGAGACCATTGTTTCGGGGTGCACGAGGAGAGGGGATTCAGAGCACCGCCTAAATGAGCTCCAGAGACGGGCACATGACTTGGCTATCAGCACAGACCCCAGAGACTGGCATGAGACGCTAAGGCTGCTGCTGCAGCCACCAAGAAACCTGTGTGCAAGCACAGGTCACTAGCCACATCTCCCCTCCCGGGAGCCTGTGCAGCCCGCCACTGCCAGGGTCCCGGGATCCAGGGACAACTTCCCCAGGAGAACGCACAGCACGCCTCAGGCTGGTGCAACGTCAAGCCAGCCTCTGCCGCCGAAGGCTCGCCCCGCATTCCGTACCCTCCCTCCCCGCAGCCTGAGCCAGAGCCCCCTAATCTACTGCTGCTTTAATCTCGTCCTGTCTGGGCGGGGAACAGACACCCTCAGGTGACCTACACACACAGGCAGAGTCAAATCCAAAGCTGAAACTCAGGAGCTGTGCGAACAAAGAAGAGAAAGGGAAATTTTTCCCAGCAGCCTCAGGAGCAGCGGATTAAATCTCCACAATCAACTTGATGTACCCTGCATCTATGGAATAACTGAATAGACATCGAATCATCCCAAAATTGATGGTGGTGGACTTTGGGAGCAACGACATATGTAATTTTTTCCTTTTTCTCTTTTTCTGAGTGTGTATTTGTATGCTTCTTTGTGGATTTTGTCTGTATAACTTTGCTTTTACCATTTGCCCTAGGGTTCTGTCTGTCCTTTCTTTTCTTTTTAGTATAGATTTTAGTGCTTGTTATCATTGGTGGATTTGTTTTTTTGGTTTGGTTGCTCTCTTCTTTCTTATTTAATTCTTTTTTTTTCTTTTTTATTACTTTTTAATTATTTAATTTTTAATAATTATTTTTTATTTTAATAACTTTATTTTATTTTTTTCTTTCTTTCTTTCTTTCTTTCTTTCTTTCTTTCTTTCTTTCTTTCTTTCTTTCTTTCTTTCTTTTTCTCCCTTTTCTACTGAGCCATGTGGCTGACACGGTCTTGGTGCTCTGGCCTGGTGTCAGACCTCTGACTCTGAGGTGGGAGAGCCGAGCTCAGGATATAGATCCGCCAGAGACCTCCTGGCTCCGTGTAATATCGAACGGCAAAAGCTCTTCCAGATACCTCCATCTTAAGGCTAAGACCCAGCTCAACTCAATGACCAGCAAGCTACAGTGCTGGACACCCTATGCAAACCAACTAGCAAGACAGGAACACAATGCCACCCATTAGCAGAGAGGCTGCCTAAAATCAAAATAAGGTCACAGACACCCCAAAACACACCACTGGATGCGGTCCTGCCCACCAGAAAGACAAGATCCAGCCTCATCCACCAGAACACAGGCACTAGTTCCCTCCACCAGGAAGCCTACACAACCCACTGAACCAAACTTACCCACTGGGGGCAGACAGCAAAAGCAACAGGAACTACAAACCTGAGCCTGCAAAAAGGAGACACCAAACACAGTAAGTTAGACAAAATGAGAAGACAGAGAAACACAAAGCAGATAAAGGAACAATGTAAAAACCCACCAGACAAAACAAATGAAGAAGAAATAGGCAGTCTACCTGAAAAAGAATTTAGAGTAATGACAGTAAAGATGATCCAAAATCTTGGAAATAGAATGGAGAAAATACAAGAAACATTTAACAAGGACCTAGATGAACTAAAGAACAAACAAACAGGGATGAACAACACAATAAATGAAATTTAAAACTCTCTAGAAGGAATCAATAGCAGAATAACTGAAGCAGAAGAACGGATAAGTGAGGTGGAAGATAAAATAGTGGAAATAACTGATGCAGAGCAAAATAAAGAAAAAAGAATGAAAAGAATTGAGGACAGTCTCAGAGACCTCTGGGACAACAGTAAACGCACCAACATTCGAATTATAGGGGTCCCAGAAGAAGAAGAGAAAAAGAAAGGGACTGAGAAAATATTTGAAGAGATTATAGTTGAAAACTTCCCTAATATGGGAAACTAAAGAGTTAATCAAGTCCAGGAAGCACAGAGAGTCCCATACAGGATAAATCCAAGGAGAAACATGCCAAGACACATATTAATCAAACTATCAAAAATTAAATACAAAGAACAAATATTAAAAGCAGCAAGGGAAAAACAACAAGTAACCCATAAGGGAATCCCAATAAGGTTAACAGCTGATCTTTCAGCAGAAACTCTGCAAGCAAGAAGGCAGTAGCAGGACATTTTTTTTTTTTTTTTTTTTTTTTTTTTTGCGTTATGCAGGCCTCTCCCTGTTGTGGCCTCTCCCGCTGTGGAGCACAGGCTCCGGATGCACAGACTTAGCGACCATGGCTCACGGGCCCAGCCACTCCACAGCATGTGGGATCCTCCTGGACTGGGGCACGAATCTGTGTCCCCTGTATCAGCAGGCGGACTCTCAACCACTGCACCACCAGGGAAGCCCGACAGGACATATTTAAAGTGATGCAAGAGAAAAACCTACAAACAAGGTTACTCTACCCAGCAAGGATCTCAGTCAGATTTGACAGAGAAATTAAAAGCTTTACAGACAAGTAAAAGCTAAGAGAATTCAGCACCACCAAACCAGCTTTACAACAAATGCTAAAGGAACTTCTCTAGGCAGGAAACACAAGAGAAGGAAAAGACCTACAATAATAAACCCAAAACAATTAATAAAATGGGAAGAGGAACATACATATTGATAATTACCTTAAATGTAAATGGATTAAATGTTCCAACTAAAAGACATAGACTGGCTGAATGGATACAAAAACAAGACCCATATATATGCTGTCTATAAGAGACCCACTTCATACCTAGGGACACAAACAGACTGAAACTGAGGGGATGGAAAAAGATATTCAGTGCAAATGGAAATCAAAAGAAAGCTGGAGTAGCAATTCTCATATCAGACAAAATAGACTTTAAAATAAAGACTATTACAAGAGACAAAGAAGGACACTACATAATGATCAAGGGATCAACCCAAGAAGAAACCATAACAATTGGAAATATTTATGCACCCAACATAGGAGCATCTCAACACATAAGGCAAATGCTAACAGCCATAATAGGGGAAGTCAACAGTAACACAGTCATAGTAGGGGACTTTAACACCCCACTTTCACCAATGGACAAATCATCCAAAATGAAAATAAGTAAGGAAACACAAGCTTTAAATGATACGTTAAAGAACATGGACTTAATTGATATTTACAGGACATTCCATCCAAAAACAACAGTATACACTTTCTTCTCAAGTGCTCATGAACATTCTCCAGGATAGATCATATCTTGGGTCACAAATCAAGCCTTGGTAAATTTAAGAATATTGAAATTGCATCAAGTATCTTTTCCAACAACAACGCTATTACACTAGATATCAATTAGAGGAAAAAATCTGTAAAAAATACAAACACATGGAGGCTAAACAATACACTACTTAATAACCAAGAGGTCACAGAAGAAATCAAAGAGGAAATCAAAAAATACCTAAAAACAAATGACAATGAAAACACAACAACCCAAAACCTATGAGATGCAACAAAAGCAGTCCTAAGAGAGAAGTTTATAGCGATACAATCCTATCTCAAGAAACAAGAAACATTACAAATAAACACCCTAATCTTACACCTAAAGCAATTAGAGAAAGAAGAACAAAAACCCCCAAAGTTAGCAGAAGGAAAGAAATCATAAAATTCAGATCAGAAATAAATGAAAAAGAAATGAAGGAAAAGGACTTCCCTGGAGGTCCAGTGGTTAAGACTTTGCCTTCCAAGGCAGGGGGTGCAGGTTCAATCCCTGGTCGGGGAGCTAAGATCCCACATGCCTCGTGGCCAAAAAAACAAAACATAAAACAGAAATGAAGGAAACAATAACAAAGATCAATAAAACTAAAAGCTGGTTCTTTGAGAATATAAACAAAATTGATAAACCATTAACCAGACACATCAAGAAAAAAAAGGGAGAAGACTCAAATCAATAGAATTTAAAATGAAAAAGGAGAAGTAACAACTGACACTACAGAAATACAAAGGATCATGAGAGATTACTACAAGCATCTATATGCCAATAAAATGGACAACCTGGAAGAATGGACAAATTCTTAGAAAAGCACAACCTTCCGAGACTGAACCAGGAAGAAATAGAAAATATAAACACACCAATCAAAAGCACTGAAATTGAGACTGTGATTAAAAATCTTCCAGCAAACAAAAGCCCAGCACCAGATGGCTTCACAGGCAAATTCTACCAAACATTTAGAGAAGAGCTAACACCTAAACTTCTCAAACTCTTCCAAAATATAGCAGAGGGAGGAACACTCCCAAACTTTCTATGAGACCACAATCACCCTGATACCAAAACCAGACAAAGATGTCAAAAAGAAAGAAAACTACAGGCTAACATCACTGATACACATAGATGCAAAAATCCTCAACAAAATACTAGCAAACAGAATTCAACAGCACATTAGAAGGATCATACACCATGATTGAGTGGGGTTTATCCCAAGAATGCAAGGATTCTTCAATTTTTCTTCGCAAATCAATCAATGTGATACACCATATTATCAAATTGAAGGAGAAAAACCATATGATCATCTCAATAGATGCAGAAAAAGCTTTTGACAAAATTCAACACCCATTTATGATAAAAACTCTCCAGAAAGTAGGCATAGAGGGAACTTAGCTCAACATAATAAAGGCCATATATGACAAAACCCACAGCCAACATCGTTCTCAATGGTGAAAAACTGAAACCATTTCCACTAAGATCAGGAACAAGACAAGGTTGCCCATTCTCACCACTCTTATTCAACATAGTTTTGGAAGTTCTAGCCACAGCAATCAGAGAAGAAAAAGAAATAAAAGGAATCCAAATCAGAAAAGAAGTAAAGCTGTCACTGTTTGCAGATGACATTGTACTATACAGAGAGAATCCTAAAGACTCGACCAGAAAACTACTAGAGCTAATCAATAAAGTTGGTAAAGTAGCAGGATCCAAAATTAATGCTCAGAAATCTCTTGCATTCCTATACACTAATGATGAAAAATCTGAAAGTGAAATTAAGAAAACACTCTCGGGCCCGGAGGAAGATGGCGGAAGAGTAAGACGCGGAGATCACCTTCCTCCCCACAGATACATCAGAAATTCATCTACACGTGGAACAATTCCTACAGAACACCTACTGAACGCTGACAGAAGACCTCAGACCCCCCAAAAGGCAAGAAACTCCCCACATACCTGGGTAGGGCAAAAGAAAAAATAATAAACAGAAACAAAAGGATAGGGACGGGACCTGCACCAGTGGGAGGGAGCCGTGAAGGAGGAAAGGTTTCCACACACTACAAGCCCCTTCGCGGGCGGAGACTGCAGGTGGCGGAGGGGGAAAGCTTCGGAGTAGCGGAGGAGAGCACAGCAACAGGGGTGTGGAGGGCAAAGCGGAGAGATTCCAGCCCAGAGGATCGGTGCCCTCAGGCACACACCAGCCCGAGAGGCTTGTCTGCTCGGCCGCCGTGGCGGGCGGGGCTGGGAGCTGAGGCTCGGGTATCGGCTTTCAGTCGGAGCGCAGGGAGAGGACTGGGGCTGGCGGCAGGAAGAGAGCCTGAAGGGGTTAGTGCACCACGGCTAGCCCGGAGGGAGTCCGGGGAAAGGGTCTGGAGCTGCCGAAGAGGCAAGAGACTTTTTTCCCTTTTGTTTCCTGGTGCGCGAGGAGAGGGCATTAAGAGGGCTGCTTGGGGAAGCGCCGGAGACAGGCGCGAGCCGCGGGTAAGGCGCGGACCTCGGAGACGGGCGTGGGCCGCCGCCGCCGCCGCCGCGGGGCCTATGTGCGAGCGCGGGTCACTGTCCGCCCTGCCTTCCGGGGGGCCTGTGCACCCCGCCACTGCCGGGGTCCCGGGACACGGGGACGGCTTTCCCGGGAAAGCGCACGGAGCGCCACGGGCTGCTGCAACGTCACGCCGGCCTCTGCCGCCGCAGGCCCGCCCCACACTGCGCGCCCCTCCCTCCCCTCTGCCTGAGTGAGCCAGAGCCCCCGCATCAGCGGCTCCTTTAAACCCGTCCTGTCTGAGCGAAGAACGGACGCCCTCCGGCGACCTACGCGCAGAGGCGGGGCCGGTCCAAGGCTGAGACCCGGGAGCTGTGAGAGCAGAGACAGGGAAATCTCTCTGTGCAGCCTCGGAGGCAGCGGATTAAAGCTCCACGGTCCACTTGATGTGCCCTGCGTCTGTGGAGTGCATGAATAGACAGCGAGTCATCCCAAATTGAGGAAGTGGACTTTGAGGACAAGATTTAAGACTTTCCCCCCTTTTCCTCTTTTTACAACGAATTATCCCAAATTAAGGAGGTGGACTTAGAGAGCAAGATTTCAGACTTCTCGCCCTTTTCCTCTTTTTACAACGAATTATCCCAAATTGAGTAGGTGGACTTGGAGAGCAAGATTTTTGATTTTTCCCCCTGCTCTCTTTTTGTGAATGTGTATGTGTAATCTTCTGTGTAAGATTCTCTCTGTATAGCTTTGCTTCCACCATAGGTCCCAGGGTTCTATCGGTCCGTTTTTTCTTTCAATAATTACTTTTTAATTTTAATAACGCTACTATATTTCATACTTTATTCTATTTTACTTTACCTGCTCTTTCTTTTTTTCCTACCTTCCCTTCCTCCCTCCCTCCCTCCGCTCCTCCTTTCCTTCTTTCTTTTTCTTTCCTCCCTCCCTCCCTCCCACCCTTCTTCTTTCCACTTTCTTTTTCTTTCCTTCCTCCCTCCCTCCCTCCTGTCTTTCTTTCTTTCTTTCCTTCCTCCCTCCCTCCCTCCCTTCTTCCATTCACTCTTCCTTTTGCTTTCATTCCTCCCTCCCTCCCTCCTTTCTTTCCTTCTCTCTTTCCATCCTTCCTCCCTCCTTTCTTTCTTTCTTCCTTCCTTCCTTCCTTTCTTCCCTTCTTCCTTTCTTTCCCTCTCTCTTTCTTTCTCCTACTAATTCTTTCTTTCTACTTTTTCTCCCTGTTATTCTGAGCCGGGTGGATGAAAGGCTCTTGGTGCTGCAGCCAGCAGTCAGTGCTGCGCCTCTGAAGTGGGAGAGCCAACTTCAGGACACGGGTCCACAAGAGACCTCCCAGCTCCACATAATATCAAGCAGCGAAAAATTCCCAGAGATCTCCATCTCAACACCAGCACCCAGCTTCAGTCAACGACCAGCAAGCTACAGTGCTGGTCACCCTATGCCAAGCAACTAGCAAGGCAGGAACACAACCCAACCCATTAGCAGAGAAGCTACCTAAAAACATAATAAGGCCATAGGCACCCCAAAACACACCACCAGACGTGGACCTGTCCACCAGAAAGACAAGATCGAGGCTCAACCACCAGAACACAGGCATTAGTCCCCCCCACCAGGAAGCCTACACAACCTACTGAAACAACCTTAGCCACTGGGGACAGACACCAAAAACAACGGGAACTACGAATCTGCAGCCTGCAAAAAGGAGACCCCAAACACAGTAACATAAGCAAAATGAGAAGACAGAAAAACACACAGCAGGTGAAGGAGCAAGATAAAAACCTACCAGACCTAACAAATGAAGAGGTAATAGGCAGTCTACCTGAAAAAGAATTCAGAATAATGATAGTAAAGCTGATCCAAGATTCTATTTCCAAGATCCATAATCTTGGAAACAGAATAGACAAAATGCAAGAAACAGTTAACAAGGACCTAGAAGAACTAAAGATGAATCAAGCATCGATTAAAAACACAATAAATGAAATGAAAAATACTCTAGATGGGATCAATAGCAGAATAACTGAGGCAGAAGAACGGATAAGTGAGGTGGAAGATAAAATAGTGGAAATAACTGATGCAGAGCAAAATAAAGAAAAAAGAATGAAAAGAACAGAGGACAGTCTCAGAGACCTCTGGGACAACATTAAACGCACCAACATTCGAATTATAGGGGTTCCAGAAGAAGAAGAGAAAAAGAAAGGGACTGAGAAAATATTTGAAGAGATTATAGTTGAAAACTTCCCTAATATGGGAAAGGAAATAGTTAATCAAGTCCAGGAGGCACAGAGAGTCCCATACAGAATAAATCCAAGGAGAAATACGCCAAGACACATATTAATCAAACTGTCAAAAATTAAACACAAAGAAATCATATTAAAAGCAGCAAGGGAAAAACAACAAATAACACACAAGGGAATCCCCATCAGGTTAACAGCTGATCTCTCAGCAGAAACTCTACAAGCCAGAAGGGAGTGGCAGGACATAATTAAAGTGATGAAGGAGAGAAACCTGCAACCAAGATTACTCTACCCAGCAAGGATCTCATTCAGATTTGATGGAGAAATTAAAACCTTTACAGACAAGCAAAAGCTGAGAGAGTTCAGCACCACCAAACCAGCTTTACAATAAATGCTAAAGGAACTTCTCTAGGCAAGAAACACAACGAAGGAATATACCTACAATAACGAACCCAAAGCAATTAAGGAAATGGGAATAGGAACATACATATCGATAATTACCTTAAATGTAAATGGACTAAATGCTCCCACCAAAAGACACAGATTGGCTGAATGGATACAAAAACAAGACCCATATATATGCTGTCTACAAGAGACCCACTTCAGACCTAGAGACACATACAGATTGAAAGTAAGGGTATGGAAAAAGATATTCCATGCAAATGGAAATCAAAAGAAAGCTGGAGTAGCAATTCTTATATCAGACAAAATAGACATTAAAATAAAGACTATTAGAAGAGACAAAGAAGGACACTACATAACGATAAAGGGATCGATCCAAGAAGAAGATATAAGAATTGTAAATATTTATGCACCCAACATAGGAGCACCTCAATACATAAGGCAAATACTAACAGCCATAAAAGGGGAAATCGACAGTAACACAATCATAGTAGGGGACTTTAACACCCCACTTTCACCAATGGACAGATCATCCAAAATGAAAATAAATAAGGAAACACAAGCTTTAAATGATACATTAAACAAGAGGGACTTAGTTGATATTTATAGGACATTCCATCCAAAAACAACAGAATACACATTTTTCTCAAGTGCTCATGGAACATTCTCCAGGATAGATCATATCTTGGGTCACAAATCAAGCCTTGGTAAATTTAAGGAAATTGAAATTGTATCAAGTATCTTTTCCGACCACAATGCTATGAGACTAGACATCAATTACAGGAAAAGATCTGTAAAAAATACAAACACATGGAGGCTAAATAATACACTACTCAATAACGAAGTGATCACTGAAGAAATCAAAGATGAAATTAAAAAATACCTAGAAACAAATGACAATGGAGACACGACGACCCAAAACCTATGGGACGCAGCAAAAGCAGTTCTAAGGGGGAAGTTTATAGCAATACAATCCCACCTTAAGAAACAGGAAACATTTCGAGTAAACAACCTGACCCTGCACCTAAAGCAATTAGAGAAAGAACAAAAACCCCCTCAAAGTTAGCAGAAGGAAAGAAATCATAAAGATTAGATCAGAAATAAATGAAAAAGAAATGAAGGAAACGATAGCAAAGATCAACCAAACTAAAAGCTGGTTCTTTGAGAAGATAAACAAAATTGACAAACCATTAGCCAGACTCATCAAGAAAAGAAGGGAGAAGACTCAAATCAATAGAATTAGAAATGAAAAAGGAGAAGTAACAACTGACACTGCAGAAATACAAAAGATCATGAGAGATTACTATAAGCAACTCTATGCCAATAAAATGGAAAACCTGGAAGAAATGGACAAATTCTTAGAAATGCACAACCTGCCAAGACTGAATCAGGAAGAAATAGAAAATATGAATAGACCAATCACAAGCACTGAAATTGAAACTGTGATTAAAAATCTTCCATCAAACAAAAGCCCAGGACCAGATGGCTTCACAGGTGAATTCTATCAAACATTTACAGAAGAGCTAACACCCATCCTTCTCAAACTCTTCCAAACAATATCAGAGGAAGGAACACTCCCAAACTCATTCTACGAGGCCACCATCACCTTGATACCAAAACCAGACAAGGATGTCACAAAGAAAGAAAACTACAGGCCAATATCACTGATGAACATAGACGCAAAAATCCTCAAGAAAATACCAGCAAACAGAATCCAACAGCACATTAAAAGGATCATAAACCATGATCAAGTGGGGTTTATTCCAGGAATGCAAGGATTCTTCAATATACGCAAATCAATCAATGTGATACACCATATTAACAAATTGAAGGAGAAAAACCATATGATCATCTCAATAGATGCAGAGAAAGCTTTCGACAAAATTCAACACCCATTTATGATAAAAACCCTGCAGAAAGTAGGCATAGAGGGAACTTTCCTCAACATAATAAAGGCCATATATGACAAACCCACAGCCAACATTGTCCTCAATGGTGAAAAACTGAAACCATTTCCACTAAGATCAGGAACAAGACAAGGTTCCCCACTCTCACCACTCTTATTCAACATAGTTTTGGAAGTTTTAGCCACAGCAATCAGAGAAGAAAAGGAAATAAAAGGAATCCAAATTGGAAAAGAAGAAGTAAAGCTGTCACTGTTTGCAGATGACATGATACTATACATAGAGAATCCTAAAGATGCTACCGAAAAACTACTAGAGCTAATCAATGAATTTGGTAAAGTAGCAGGATACAAAATTAATGTACAGAAATCTCTGGCATTCCTGTACACTAATGATGAAAAATCTGAAAATGAAATCAAGAAAACACTCCCATTTACCATTGCAACAAAAAGAATAAAATATCTAGGAATAAACCTACCTAAGGAGACAAAAGACCTGTATGCAGAAAATTATAAGACACTGATGAAAGAAATGAAAGATGATACAAATAGATGGAGAGATATACCATGTTCCTGGATTGGAAGAATCAATATTGCAAAAATGACTCTACTACCCAAAGCAATCTACAGATTCAATGCAATCCCTATCAAACTACCACTGGCATTTTTCACAAAACTAGAACAAAAAATTTCAAAATTTCTTTGGAAAAACAAAAGACCCCGGATAGCCAAAGCAATCTTGAGAACGAAAAACGGAGCTGGAGGAATCAGGTTCCCTGACTTCAGACTATACTACAAAGCCACAGTAATTAAGACAGTGTGGTACTGGCATAAAAACAGAAAGATAGATCAGTGGATCAGGATAGAAAGCCCAGAGATAAACCCACACACATATGGCCAAGTTATCTTTGATAAAGGAGGCAGGAATGTACAGTGGAGAAAGGACAGTCTCTTCAATGAGTGGTGCTGGGAAAACTGGACAAGGATATGTAAAAGTTTGAGATTAGATCATTCCCTAACACCATACACAAAAATAAGCTCAAAATGGATTAAAGACCTAAATGTAAGGCCAGAAACTATCAAACTCTTAGAGGAAAACATAGGTAGAACACTCTTATGACATAAATCACAGCAAGATCCTTTTGGACCCACCTCCTAGAGAAATGGAAATAAAAACAAAGATAAACAAATGGGACCTAATGAAACTTCAAAGCTTTTGCACAGCAAAGGAAACCATAAACAAGACCAAAAGACAACCCTCAGAATGGGAGAAAATATTTGCAAATGAAGCAACTGACAAAGGATTAATCTCCAAAATTTATAAACAGCTCATGCAGCTCAATAGCAAAAAAACAACCCAATCCAAAAATGGGCAGAAGACTTAAATAGGCATTTCTCCAAAGAAGATATACAGACTGCCAACAAACACATGAAAGAATGCTCAACATCATTAATCATTAGAGAAATGCAAATCAAAACTACAATGAGATATCATCTCACAGCAGTCAGAATGGCCATCATCAAGAAATCTAGAAACAATAAATGCTGGAGAGGGTGTGGAGAAAAGGGAACACTCTTGCACTGCTGGTGGGAATGTGAATTGGTACAGCCACTATGGAGAACGGCATGGAGGTTCCTTAAAAAACTAAAAATAGAACTACCATATGACCCAGCAATCCCACTACTAGGCATATACCCTGAGAAAACCATAATTCAAAAAGAGACATGTACCAAAATGTTCATTGCAGCTCTATTCACAATAGCCTGGAGCTGGAAACAACGTAAGTGTCCATCATCGGATGAATGGATAAAGAAGATGTGGCACATATATACAATAGAATATTACTCAGCCATAAAAAGAAACGAAACTGAGCTATTTGTAATGAGGTGGATAGACCTAGAGTCTGTCATACAGAGTGAAGTAAGTCAGAAAGAGAAAGACAAATACCGTATGCTAACACATATATATGGAATTAAAAAAAATGTCATGAAGATCCTAGGGGTAAAACGGGAATAAAGACACAGACCTACTTGAGAATGGACTTGAGGATATGGGGAGGGGGAAGGGTAAGCTGTGACAAAACGAAAGAGAGGCATGGACATATATACACTACCAAACGTAAGGTAGATGGATAGCGGGAAGCAGCCGCAGAGCACAGGGAGATCAGCTCGGTGCTTTGTGACCGCCTGGAGGGGTGAGATGGGGAGGGTGGGAGGGAGGGAGATGCATGAGGGAAGGGATGTGGGAACAGATGTATATGTATGACTGATTCACTTTGTTATAAAGCAGAAACTAATAAAAAAAAAAAATATATATATATATATATATATATATATATATATATATATATATATATAAAAAGCAACAGTGGCCATCATCAAAAAATCTACAAACAGTAGATGCTGGAGAGGGTGTGGAGAAAAGGGAACCCTCTTGCACTGTTGGTGGGAATGTAAATTGATACAGCCACTGTGGAGAACAGTATGGAGGTTCCTTAAAAAACTAAAACTAGAACTACCATATGACCCAGCCATCCCACTACTGGACATATACCCTGAGAAAACCATAATTCAAAAAGAGTCATGTGGGGCTTCCCTGGTGGCGCAGTGGTTGAGAGTCCGCCTGCCGATGCAGGGGACACGGGTTCGTGCCCCTATCCCGGAAGATCCCACATGCCGCGGAGCGGCTGGGCCCGCGAGCCATGGCCGCGGAGCCTGTGTGTCCGGAGCCTGTGCTCCGCAACGGGAGAGGCCACAGCAGTGAGAGGCCCGCGTACAGCAAAAAAAAAAAAAAAAAAAAAAAAAAAAAAAAGAGTCATGTACCACAATGTTCACTGCAGCTCTGTTTACAATAGCCAGGACATGGAAACAACCTAAAGTGTCCATTGACAGATGAATGGATAAAGAAGATGTGGCCCATATATACCACGGAATATTACTCAGCCATAAAAAGAAACGAAACTGAGTTATTTGTAGTGAGGTGGATGGACCTAGAGACTGTCATACAGAGTGAAGTAAGTCAGAAAGAGAAAGACAAATACCATATGCTAACACATATATATGGAATCTAAAACAAAAACAACAACAAAAAAACTGGTTCTGAAGAACGTAGGGACAGGACAGGAATAAAGATGCAGACGTAGAGAATGGACTTGAGGACATGGGGAGAGGGAAGGGTAAGCTGGGACGAAGTGAGAGAGCGGCATGGACGTATATATACACTACCAAATGTAAAACAGCTAGTGGGAAGCAGCCGCATAGCACAGGGAGATCAGCTCGGTGCTTTGTGACCACCTAGAGGGGTGGGATAGGGAGGGTGGGAGGGGAGATGCAAGAGGGAGGAGATATGGGGATATATGTATACGTACAGCTGATTCACTTTGTCATACAGCAGAAACTAATGCACCATTGTAAAGCAATTATACTCCAATAAAGATGTTAAAAAAAAAAGAAAACACTCCCATTTACCATTTCAACAAAAAGAATAAAATACATAGGAATAGACCTACCTAAGGAGACAAAAGACCTGTATGCAGAAAACTATAAGACACTAATGTAAGAAATTAAAGATGATACAAATAGATGGAGAGATATACCATGTTCTTGGATTGGAAGAATGAACATTGTGAAAATGACTATACTACCCAAAGCAATCTGCAGATTCAGTTCAATCCCTATCAATCTACCAATGGCATTTTTCACAGAACTAGAACAAAAAATTTCACAATTTGTATGGAAACACAAAAGAACCCGAATAGCCAAAGCAATCTTGAGAACGAAACATGGAGCTGGAGGAATCAGGCTCCCTGACTTCAGACTATACTACAAAGCTACAGTAATCAAGGCAGTATGGTACTGGCACAAAAACAGAAATATAGATCAATGGAACAGGATAGAAAGCCCAGAGATAAACCCACGCATATATGGTCACCTTATTTTTGATAAAGGAGGCAAGAATATGCAATGGAGAAAAGACAGCAACTTCAATAAGTGGTGCTAGGAAAACTGGACAGCTCCATGTAAGAGAATAAAATTAGAACACTCCCTAACATCATACACAAAAATAAACTCAAAATGGATTAAAGACCTAAATGTAAGGCCAGACACTATCAAACTCTTAGAGGAAAACATAGGCAGAACACTCTATGACATAAATCACAGCAAGATCCTTTTGGACCCACCTCCTAGAGAAATGGAAATAAAAACAAAACTAAACAAATGGGACCTAATAAAACTAAAAAGCTTTTGCACAGCAAAGGAAAACATAAACAAGATGAAAAGGCAACCCTCAGAATGGGAGAAAATATTTGCAAATGAAGCAACTGACAAAGGATTAATCTCCAAAATATACAGCAGCTCATGCAGCTCAATATGAAAAAAAACAAACAACCCAATCCAAAAATGGGCAGAGGACCTAAATAGACAGTTCTCCAAAGAAGATATACAGATTACCAACAAACACATGAAAGAATGCTCAACATCATTAATCATTAGAGAAATGCAAATCAAAGCTACAATGAGGTATCACCTCATACCAGTCAGAATGGTCATCATCAAAAAATCTACAAACAATACATGCTGGAGAGGGTGTGGAGAAAAGGGAACCCTCTTGCCCTGTTGGTGGGAATGTAAATGGATACCACCACTATGGAGAACAGCATGGAGGTTCCTTAAAAAACTAAAAATAGAACTTCCATATGACCCAGCAATCCCACTACTGGGCATATACGCTGAGAAAACCATAATTCAAAAACAGTATGTACCACAGTGTCCATTGCAGCTCAATGGAATATTACTCAGCCATAAAAAGAAATGAAACTGAGTTATTTGTAGTGAGGTGGATGGACCTAGAGACTGTCATACAGAGTGAAGTAAGTCAGAAAGGGAAAAACAAATACCATATGCTAACACATATATATGGGATCTAAAAAAAAAAGAAAAAGAAAAAATGGTTATGAAGAACCTAGGGGCATGACAGGTATAAAGACACAGATGTAGAGAATGGACTTGAGGACACGGGGAGGGGGAAGGGTAAGCTGGGATGAAGTGAGAGTGTGGCATGGACTTAAATATACTACCAAGTGTAAAACAGATAACTAGTGGGAAGCAGCTGCATAGCACAGAGAGATCAGCTCGGTGCTTTGTGACCACCTAGAAAGGTGGGATAGGGAGGGTGGGAGGGAGACACAAGAGGGAGGAGATATGGGGTTATATGTATATGTATATGTGATTCACTTCTTTATAAAACAGAAACGAACACACCATTGTAAAGCAATTATACTCCAATAAAGATGTTAAAAAATAAAAATAAATTAAAACAATTAAAAAGTAGCTTCAAATCAGAAGAGGTAGCTTTGGGAATTCGATTTTTAAAAAAATCTTTATCCACCATCACTTCTGAATAATGACTATTCAAATAACTAACTGTCACGAAAGTAGTGACACAAATCTCTGAATTTGTTTGAGGCTTTCCCCTTTATTCTTGACTTGCTATTGGAGCATGTTCCTTTACATATCTTGCTCAAAAAATAGTGAACAGAATGATGTAAGGCTTTGGTCACTCTAAGCTCCAAGTCCAGGGCCCCACCTGGCAATGCAGTAATGAATCTCAGACAATTTATTTGCGTTAATAGTTTTTAATAAATAAATAACTCTCCTGTTTCAGAAAATAGAATCTAAAGGGAATAGGCCTGACATAAACACAGCCATTCCCTCTCATTTTCACCAGGGTCATTAATGCCTTGCCCAATTAAGCACCAAAACACAGCCCCTGAATAATTTAAACTGGATAAATGAGGAAAATAAATAAAATATATCAGCTTATGGAAACTTATTTTGAAAAAGAAAATTAAACTGCAGCTTTCTACATGACCTAAACTGAATTTAACTAAAAATACTTAACTTTAAAAGAAAGGTCAAAAACCTGATTCTTAAAGAACCGGAGTCATTTATTGCTCCCCTCCCCCATCTTGGCAGGCAAAGCTGGGTCTTCATGACCCACCAACAACTGGACAGGTTATAGAATTTTCAACATCTCTCAGATGTTTTGGTGCTAGTGCAGACACTGCTATTGGCAAAGGAGCTTTTTAAAGTTTAGGCATTTATCTTCACGAGAAAGCAAGACAAGCTTGCTCACTACCAAATCCAGTTCATGTTCGACATTGTTTAGACATGAGTGTTCTATGCTTGGTGACGTAGAGTGCCTGACTGAAAACAAAGATGTCGTTGATGACAGCAAGGAATTATTCTGGTACAGTTTCCTACATTTTCCTTGGACGTTTATACCCTGTGGTGTTTAAAAAAAAAGAGCCATAAAATTCAGTGACACTTCTCCCAT
Source organism: Mesoplodon bidens (assembly GCF_964165515.1). Taxonomy (NCBI): domain Eukaryota; kingdom Metazoa; phylum Chordata; class Mammalia; order Artiodactyla; family Ziphiidae; genus Mesoplodon; species Mesoplodon bidens. The sequence goes on from NC_138161.1 coordinate 139,659,571, forward strand.
TGATGGATGGATCTATCTTTTCTTTCTTTGAATCTGAGCATGCTTGGTACTGCTTCTACGGGTAGAATTTGGCAGAAGCGATGCTCTGTGACTTCCCAGATCACAAGGGCAATGAAGCTTCTGCCTTGCTCACTGGGATGCTCACTTTTGGAGCCTGGAGCCTGCATTGGCAAAGTCCAACTACCTTGAGGCCGCCATGTTGTGAGGATCCCAGGTCATGTGAAGAGGCCACATGTAAGTGCCCTGAGAGCCCCAGCTGAGTCCGACCTTTATGTCATCCCAGAACCTCCAGATAATTTCATTTCCTAGCTGCTGAGTCATCTCCAGCTGTTTGGACCTTCCCAGCTAAAGTCTCAGACATCACTAAACAGAGTCAAGTCATTCCCATTATACTCTGCCTCTATACCTGACCCACAGAATCCACGAGTGTAACAAAATGGTTGTGAAACAGCACATAAAACATTGACCAACTTAAACTGGTTTTGCTTCCTTAAATAACTTGTTGATTAATCAAACCTTGAGTTATTTTACAGAGACAGTACTGTAAATGTGTAAGACAGGAGCTCATGTCTCCAGGATGACCCAGAACCAAGAATCATCAGTCTGTGAAACTCAAAGAATAAAAATTTTGCCACCAGAGCCCTTTATGAAGCAAGAAGTCCTTCAATAAGGAATACCCAGCTTCCAGCAGGCAATTAGCTTGTACAGACTAATTCAAGACTAGCCAAACAGTTTCCAAGTTTGAAATTCCCCTAACTCCTTAATTTCACCTTTGAACCCTGCATCGGCGAGACAGATTTGAGAGCCTTGTCTTTTGTCTCCTTGCTGGTTGACCTCTCAATAAAGCTCTTTCTTTTCTCAAAAGCTGGTGCCATAATATTGGCTTCTATGCATGTCAGGCAGTGAGTCTTTGCTCAGTAACAGTTGTTTATGCCACTAAGTTTTGGGGTGGTTTGTAATGCCTCCAGAGTAACTGGAGCATACTTCTTCCAACTTGGTCTACAACAAAAGCTGGGAAAAGAGAAATATATTGAGGTAAGTCCTGTGTGTAATGTGTAATTAGTCCCATTCTGTAGCTCAAATGTTGAGACTTGTAGAGGCCAAGAAAAGGAACCAGTGGAGTTTAGTGGAAAGAGAATGATTTCTAGAATTGGACAAACCTAGATTCCAAACCCAGTTCTACCATTTTCTAACTAAATATGAGTCAAGAAAACTGCTTATTCTGTTTGAACCTTAGTTTTCTCATCTACAAATTGGAATACAGTATGTAACCTAATGTAACAAGGTTATTTTCAGGGTTAAATGAACTGTAAGGAGGTGAATACTTTCTCGGCCAAATGGTAGAGATGCAGTAAATACAGCCATCTATAGTGATAGTGGATACTCACCTAGGGCCACACCTGCTGTTGGGCACCTTTTTTCTGACTCTTAGCCCATTATTTGGTGTTGTCTATACAGAAAAAAATGTGGACACATATGGACACACATGGGACCACACCAGCTCCAGACCCACCAGCTGCTTTGCCAACACTGGCACAAGAAGCACCAGACCATATGCCCTGCCAGAGCAGTTCAGATGTGCTGTATCTAAATCTACCAGCTCTGTCATTTCAGGGCTTTGTTCCACTAAGGGGGATGGGAAGGAACCTGCCATTTATTGAGCACCTACTATGAGCCAGACATTATACATATTATGTCATTTAGTCCTCCAACAAGTCTGGCAGGTGACTTAACGATTCCCATTAGAAACCTAGGGAAACTAAGGCTCAAAGAGGTTAAGTTACACTGTGTGTTAGTCAGGGTTCTCCAGACATGAGAACCAGCTATATATAGATAGATAGATAGATAGATAGATAGATAGATAGATAGATAGATATAGATAGATATAGATATAGATATAGATATAGATAGATATATAGACATAGATAGATATAGATATATATAGATATAGATACAGATATAGATATAGATATAGATATAGATATAGATAGAGAGAGATGGAGGGAGAGAGGGAGAGAGATTTATTACAAGGAATTGGCTCATGCAATGGAGGCTGACAAGTTCCAAGATCTGGGTCCTGTACACTCAGGACAGCCAATGTATAGTCTCAAATCCTAAGGCCTGAGAACCAGAAGAACTGATGGTGTAGTTCCAGTCCAAAGGCTGGCAGCCTAGAGACCCAGGAATATCTGATATTTCAGTTTGAGTCCAAAGGCAGGAAAAAGCCAGTGTTCCAGTTCAAAGGGAGTTCTTAGTTCATAGGGACACCTAGAATAATGCTTAATCAAAAGTCTGGGCACCTTGTGGTCCAGTCAAGTTGACTCATCAAATTGACCATCACACATGGTTATAAATGAAGGAGCTGGGATTTGAACTGAGGTCTGTCTGTTACTGGAGTCATGTTTTTCCAGCCAAATAAGACAATATGTCTAGCCTCCATTGTGGCTGTAGGTGTAGGGTTTGGATGGAGACAAGGAGGGCTGCCCTGAGTCACCCTGACTGTAATCCCAGCACAGGTTTTGCACAGCAGCCTTTGCCTTTCAGCACAACTTCCCAGGATCCAGTCCTGTCTCCCTGCTGTCTAAATCACTACTGGAAGTTCTTCTGGAGGACGTTCCTCCCTCCTTTCTCTCTCTAAGGGTTTGACTCGAGTTCCACGCCCTAAACTGTCCTCTGCCCCCATCCTCTCCTACATGGTCTTCATACAACCAACTGCCTAGACATCAATAGCCAGCTCTCCCCCACTGCTGAGAGACTCTCCAAGGCTCCCCTAGACCTATAGGTGAAAGTCAAAGTTCCTTCATCAGGTTTCAGTACCCTCATGAGCCTGACCTCCACTTCTATTGATAACTTGACTTCCTGTGACTCCATTATGTGTAAACTATGCTCCAGGCTGCTGCCTTCACTGTCTGTCTAAAGACACCATGGAAACGCTTCTGCACCTTTGCTCACACTGTATCTTCTACTGTTATGGGTTGAACTGCATCCCCGCCCCCCGCAAATTCGTAGATTGAAGCCAGCACCTCAGAATGGGACTATATTCAGAGATAGAGTCTTTAAGGAGGTAATTAAGTTGAAATGAGGTCATTAAGGTGGGTCCTAACCCAATCTGACTGGTGTCCTTATAAGAAAAGGAAATTCAGACACATACATGGAAGACCATGTAAAGACACAGGGAGAAGACAGTCATCTACAAGCCAAGGAGAGAGGCCTCAGAAGAAATCAACCTTGCGAACATCTTGATCTCGGACTTCTAGCCTCCAGTATTATGAGAAAATTAATTATAAGCCATTGAGTCTGTGTTGCTTTGTTATGACAGCCCTAGCAAACTAATATACCACCTACAGTCTCTCCCTCTTCCTCCCCACTAACCACTCAGTCCTACCTCCAATAGATGTCTTCTCCTAATTCCCCAGCAGCTGTCTATCTTAAAATCCTCAAGGGGCTTCCTATCTCACTTAAAACAAAAGAAAAAAATTTTAGTCTAACTTACAAAGCCTTACTTGATCTGCTCCAGCTTGCTTCTCAGACTATTCTCTCCTTGTCCACTGGCCTTTTGTCCAAGCTCTTTTCTGCCTTAGGACCGAACTACTTCCTGAAATTGTACTTCTCTCTGACCATCAGGTGACATTCAGGTCTCGTCTTAAATGTCACCTCTCCAGAGAGGCCACCAAGTTACTGTCTAACATTGTTCTCTTTTAATTCTCTGCAATCACTCTTTGCTGATATTTTCTTGTGAATTTACTTGCTTATTTTTTTCTTGTCTCTTCCCAATAGAATACAAGTTTTAGGAGAGGAGAGACTCATGTAGCTGGCACACAGGCGCTAAATAGTTACTTGTTTAATGAATGAATGAATGGTTTGCCTTCTTTGAATAGAGTATTTTTCTGCATCATTCTTTTTTGACTATTTCACCAAACATTGTACTGCAAAACCACTCTTCTTATAAAAATCTAGAGCTAATATTTTCATGTTGCATTATGCAGGAAAATTCAAAAAATCTTACTGGTGGAGATGGTGGTAAAGGGTAAGAGAGTATCTTAATGGATAGGTGGTGAAAGTATTGTTTTCATTTTATACATGAGGTAATGGAAGCAAAGAGAGATTACACTGTTGGCTTAAAGTCACACAGCCCGGGCTAGATTCTAGTTCTCTTGATTCCTGATCCAGAGCTTCCTCTAGACCATGCTCAGTTGCATAATGGGGGTTGGTAGGTGTACAAACATCAGTGCTTTAAAATGCCTGGCCGACCAGACTAGGAGCCAGGAGATGGGTTCCACACCAACAGCCCAATGGAGAGGTCCCTGTGAGAGAGAAGTGAAGAGGTAAATATTTCTTTACTTTCCCAGTTCAGAGAAAGAGGCTACCCATGCCTGCTCTTTCTCTTTCATAGCCATCCAGGCTTGTTAGACTGCTCCAAGGAAATCATTTCACCCAAGTAATTTTAAAGTTTTATGTCTCTCATATTTCTCAATATTTAAGAAATTCTTTTCCAGATTGGCATGGTAATGTGTAGTGAATCATGTGTCCAAAGGGGACAGGATATATTATAGTACCTTCACATGATGTTCTACAGCACCTGGGAATGTCAAAAAGCAGTGTCGTGTGGTGGCACGTGATAAACGGTATGTATTTGCCAACAGAGAAATTGAAGGACATTAAAAACCCGATGCTTTCCCTAAATGGCAAAATGTGGCTGCCTTCCTGCTTTCGTCCATGAGCAACTGAATATTGGAAGCTGACTTTATTGTAAAAAATATTAAGCTATTTTTTGGATTTAGAGTTTGGGGATGAAACTCTTAAATCAGACTACTAAAATCCAAAGTAAATTCATTTTCCTAAAATTGGTCTAAAGGTTGATTTAATACTGAAGCTACCTAGGAGAGAGAGAGGGAGGGAAGGAGAGAGAAAGAGTTTTTCAAAGAGGAAATGTGCAAACAGTGATTATGAAGATTTAAGTAACACAATTCATATATATGAATATGGAACTTTGTACTTTACAAACAGAGATTAGGGCTTCTTCCAGACTCTTTATAGAAACTGATCAGATGCCTGTATCTTCAAAGTGCTTAAAACATGCCTGTAATTAAAAATTCCTTAATTAGCTGAGCTGTTGTTGAGGAATAAATAAGAAACAAAGACACTTTCAGGCACCAAATGCTGGGTCACCAACAGACCCTCATGGAAGGAAACTCTAAGATGGAAGAAGGAATAGTGAACAGTAAAAACCACGTGGACACATCTAAACAAAATCTAAGCAATAAAACAAAACAAAACAAAAAAAGTTAAAATAATGAGTAATTTGAATGGCATATAAACAAAATAGCAGCAAAATACTGGGCAAAAATAGCATGAAAACTAGAATAGAAAGCTCAGAATTAAAATATTCTTTGCTCACATGTATGCTGGTTAAAACATTAAGGGTAAGCAGTTAAAGATAAGATATAGATCAAATAACTTCCAAAAAATTAAGGAGAAAAGGGGATGGAAGGAAACATGATCAATCCAATAAATGACAGTAAAGGAATAAAAAAAATAAGCATAGAAGGCAGATTTTTTAAAACAAAATAAATCGATATGATAAATCCAAATATACTATTACTAAATATGAAAGGACTAAACTTACCTATTAATAGAGATTTGAAATTAGGTATTTAAAAAATGCTGCTGTAAGCTGTTTATAAGTGAAATACCTAAAAAAAGTTGAAAATTAGAGTGTGTGTATTGGAGAGTTCTCAAAAAACTAAAAATAGAACTACCATATGACCCAGCAATTCCACTCCTGGGTGTATATCTGAAAGAAACAAAAATTAACTGGAAAAGATACATGCCCCCCAATGTTCATAGCAGCATAATTTACAATTGCCAAGATATGCAAGCAACCTAAGTGTCAAACAACAAATGAATGGATAAAGAAGATGTGGTATATATATATATAATGGAATACTACTCAGCCATAAAAAAGAATGAAATGTTGCCATTTGCAGCAACATGGATGGACTTGGAGGGTATTATGCTAAATGAAATAAGTCACACAGAGAAAGATAAATACTGTATGATATAATTTATATGTGGAATCTAAAAATACAACAAACTAGTGAATAAAACAAAAAAGAACCAGACTCACAGATACAGAGAACCAGTGGGGAAAGGGAAGGGGTGAGAGGCAATATAGGGGTAAGGGGGTAAGAAGGGTTATTATAGGATTACATGAAATCATGTTTGTGAAACTTTTGAAAATTGTAAAGGACTATAGAATTTAAAGAATCTTTCATTCAGTTAAAAAAAGTATTACTAAAAATAATGAGAGGGGCTTCCCTGGTGGTGCAGTGGTTGAGAGTCCACTTGCTGATGCAGGGGACATGGGCTCGTGCCCTAGTCTGGGAAGATCCCACATGCCGTGGAGTGGCTAGGCCCATGAGCCATGGCTGCTGAGCCTGCAGGTCCGGAGCCTATATTCCACAACGGGAGGGGCCACAACAGTGAGAGGACCGCGTACTGCAAAATAAATAAATAAATAAATAAATAAACAAATAATGAGGATTGTTACATAAAGATAAAATGGTAAACTTACCAGGAAGGTATAATAGTTCTAATCTTCCATGTACTTAATAACATAATCTCAAAATATATAAAGCAAAACTTTACAGAATTACAAGGAGTCATGAATTCACAATCAAAAGATGCTAATGTACTTCATTTTGTAATTTATAGGTCAAACCTATAAAATTTAGTAAGAATAGAGAAAATTTGAACAATACTATCAGAAATTCTGCTCTAATGGACAAATATAAACCCAGCAATGAACAATGAAAGAATACAATTTAATTTTCAAGCACAAATTGGATATTTACAAGGCAAATGTCAACAAATACCAAGAAGTCTATATCATGTAGACAATATTTTTATTACCATTATACTAAAATATAATTAATAACAAAAAATGTTTTTAAATGCTCACATCTTTAAAAGTCAAGGGGAAAAACTTCTAAATGATTAATGGATCAAAGAGAAAATCAAAATTTAAAAACATTTAGAAATTGAAAAATACTGAAAATACTACGTATTAACACTTAGAGAATGAAGCTAATGTGATATTTAGAAAGAATAGTCATTAATGCTTACCTTGGAAAAGAAGAAAATCTGAAGATTTTTCAGTTGAGCAACCAACACAAAAAGTTAGAAAATGGACAACAGTAGTACTTGGGATTGTGGGAAACAATAGCCAAACAGAGAAATGGAACAGCAGAGAGAGCCTAGAAATAGATCAACATGTATAAAAAATGTAATATATGCTCAGAAGTCAGTGGGGGAAACGATGGACTATTCAATCGTGGCAATAAAAGAATTTCAGATGCAACAAAGTCTTCATCTGAAAAATGCAAAATTATAAATTTTAAAAGAAAGTTAAGGAGAATATTTTTACAGCTTAAATTTAAGGAAGAAGTTCCTAAGCACAAAACAAAAAGCACGAATCATGAAGAAAAGTATTGATGTATTCAGTACTTTGAAATTAGGAACTTTTGTTCATTAAAAGACACCATAAATAAAATGAAATGTGAAACCATGGGGGTGAAAATTGATATTTGCAATCCTTATAAGTAACAAAGTATTGGTATCAGAATATATGAAGAATTTCTACAAATCAATAAGAATAAACTAAGCAATTAAGAAAACTAGGGGAAATTTATAAACTGGCAAGTTATAGAAAAATAAATCTGAAAGGCAAATTAACACACAAAAGATGCTCAATATCACAGGTCATCAGGGAAATAGAAATTAAAAATGATAAAAAGATACTGCTATGATCTGAATGTTTGTGTCCCCCGAAAATTAGTATTGAAACCTAACCCCAAGTTGATGGTTTTAGGACCTGGGGTCTTTGGGAGGTAGTTAGGTTATTATTAGGTGATTAGGCTCTGCTGTCATAATTGGGATTTTTGTCCTAAGAAAAGAGATCCCACAGAGATCCCTTGCTCCTTTGGCCATGTTGAGAATACAGTAAGAAGATGGCAACCCAGCAGAAGGCCCTCACCCGACCATGCTGGCACCCTGAACTTAGACTTCCAGCCACCAGAGCTGGGAGAAATAAATTCCTGTTGTTTAGATGCTACCCAGACATGGTAGTTTATTATAGCAGCCCAAACGGACAAAAACACATACCATTACACACTTATCAAATTAGAAAAGTTGTAGAAGTCTAATAAAATCATACACTGGTGAAAATGAAGAGCAATGGTAATATTCATACATTGATAGTGGGAATGTAATTTATAAGCATATTAGAAAGCACTAGGTAGAATCTACAAGAACTAAATATGCACACATATTCTGATCCAGATTAGTTTCATAGGGCTACCACAAATTGGCTGGCTTAAAAAAAAAATGTATTCTGTCACAGTTCTGGAGGCTAGAATCTGAAATCAAGATGTCAGCTCTGCTCTCTTTAAAGCCTTTAGGGGAAGATCCTTCCTCATCTCTTCCAGTTTCTGGTAGCCCCGTTCCTTGCCTGTGACAGCGTCTCTCTAATCTCTGCCTCTGTCTTCACATGGCCTTCTCCCTGTATGTCTGTATGTTCACATGGCTGTTTACTTATGAGGACACCGGTCATACTGGATTAGGAGCCCACCCTACTCCAGTATGACTTCATCTTACCTGAACTAATTATATCTGCAAGGACTCTATTTCCAAATAAGGTCAGAGTCTGAGTACTGAGAGTAAGGGGGACTTTTGGAGGGAATACCGTTCTACCCATAATACCTAGCCATCATTATTAGTTATATATTTAAAAAATATACACATGCACATGAAAACATGTATGTGTATATATATATATTCATTGCAGTATTTTTCATAATTATGAAAACAGAAAACTATAAATATCCTTCAACAGAAAATGTGTTCATCAATTATGATATATTCAGGCAATGGAATATTAAATAGCAGTTAAATTAAATTAAGTAGAACTCATATCAAATGGGAAAACCAAATATCATGATAAGAATACAATACAAATTGCAAGTTTCCATTTTCAACAATATGATAGATTAGATATTAAAGTAATAGACAAAACAGAAAAGTTTTAAATATATTGCTGAGCTGGCACAAAAATAAGGATTCTGCAGAATAAAAAATTCAGTGAAACCTGAAACCCTGGGAAGTATGTGAGCAACAAAGCTGGCTCTGCCCTGGGTGATTCTGCCAATCTTGTAGACCTTGAGGTTCACTTCTAATGTCTGCCTGGCATGTGATGTTCAGAACCTAAAGTCTATATTCTACTTAAAGAGGCTACACATTTACTATGAGATTGAGGAATAAACCTCACCACACAGAAAGGGACAACAAGGACACCTGTCTGTCTAAACTCTAGCCCTGAGTAAATTAAAAAATATCTCTCCTGAGCATCCATAGGTATAAACCAGCCCTTTCATGTGTTTGTGGTCTTAAAAAATGTTATCTGTGCATTCCAAAACAAATTATAGCAGAAAATTGAAATTAAAGTCCCAAGGTGGTAGCACCTATAGGTGGCAGAAAAAAAGGTATACACTGAGGAATAAAACTTTGTGTAGGATTCAAAGAATTACTACAGATAAAGTTTGGAGTAACATAAACAGCATAATTTTAAAAACTACATATACATATGTGATTACAAACCAGCACACATATAGCAAAAACAGACACACAAAAACATCAGATATTGGAATTTAGAGACATAAAAATCTAAATAAGCATGTTTAATGTACCTAAAGAAATTTTTAAAAAGGATTAAAAAAGAACAGAAGGAAGAAACCATTACTGAATAACTAAGCAGATTTTGGAAAGAACAAAATACAGCTTTAGAAATAAAAATATGTGATTATTGAGATAAAAACAAAATGAACAAACTAATCAACAAATTATTAAGTATCTGAAGAGGAATTTGGAACTGCCAAAAAGATGCAGATAAGTACTCAAAATTCAGGCCAGAGAGATTATGAGTAAAATATATAAAAGAAAGGTCAAAAGACATGAGAGATAGATGGAGATTTCCAGAAGAGGCCAAGAGAGAAAAAAGGAAGAGATAATATAAAAATAAATAGTTTCTGAGAGCATTACAGAATTGTTGAGAGTCACCAAGTCTCCAGTTCAGAAATTCTAATAAATTAACAAAAGGATAAATACTTTTAAAAAGTCCACACCAAAATACATCAAAGTGAAACCTGAGAACACTATAGACAAAGAGAGATTACCTACAAACAAAGAGTGATTTGATGCTGACATTTCTATAGAAACAGTGGGAATCAGACACAAAATGCTGAAAGAAAAGTACTGTCAAAATTTTCTTTCAAGAATGAAAATGAAATAATGCCATTTTCAGACAAAAAAAAATTACCACCAAAATTACTCTCATTAACATAAATTACAAAGGAATAGGGAATTAATCCCAGATGGAAACTCTGAGTTACAAGAAGAAATGGTGTGGTAGGCAGAATAATGTCCCCAAAGATGTCCTCATCCTAATCTTTGGAATCTGTAAATATATTACCTTACATGGCAAAGGAGAATTAAGGTAGCAGGTGGAATTAAGTTTGCCAATCAACTGATCTTAAAATAGGGAAATTATCCTGGATTATCTGAGTGGGCCCAATGTAATCACAGTGTTCCTTAAATGTGGAAGATGGAGGCAGAAGAGGAGGTCAGAGAAATGACAGGATGAGAAAAACTTGGCCCAACATGCTGACATTGAACATGAAGGAAGAGAGCCACCAGCCAAGGAATGTGGGCACCTTTTAGAAGCTAGGAAGGACAAGAAAATGGATTCTCCCTAGAGCTTCCAGATAGGAATGCAGCTCTGCCAACACCATGACATGGGTCCAATGAAACACACTTTGGACTTCTGAACTACAGATCTGTAATGTAATAAATTTGTATAGTTCTAAGCCACTCTAAGTTTGTAGAGTTTGTTACATCAGCAACAGGAAACTAATACAAGTGGGGAGCTAAGGTATTGATAAATATTAGTTTAAATATAAACAAAAATTCTCATTGTAAAGTAACAGAGGCAATGCCAAATTTGAAGGAAATAGGATAGGATTAAAATACTGCACAATAACAGCATACATGTTTTTGAGAATATATTGGTCAGGATCCTGTCAGGAGATAGAATCCCCTCTGTGATTTGAATACAGAAAATTTAATATAAGTAATTATTAATGGGGAACTGGAGTAATATGGAATTAGCTAGTGAATGTGAAAGAAAATTACAAAGAATACATGAATCACATATATAAGAAACAACCACTATCCTTTGGGTAAGTTAGAGTGCCCAAAGAAGAGTCACCCATGTCTTCCCCTGGACTGAGATCCAAATATCATTTTGAAGGGCAAAGATTGGCTCATTGGATAGCAGAGAAGTCACTGAGGTACAGCACTGGTGAGACCTATGAGGATCCATCCTCTGGGGTGACAATAGAGGCCACAATCAGGTAGGTATCAAGCCTCAGAATTTGGGTGGTGCTAGAGAAAGCTGCTGGCAGAAGAATATGTTCCAAATGAAGGAACAATATAAAACCTCAGAAAAAGAAGTAAAAGAAGTGGAGACGAGCAATCTAACCAATAAAGAGTTCAAGGTAAGGATCATAAAAATGCCCAGTGAACTCAGAAAAAGAATGAATGAACACAGTGAGAATTTCAACAAAGAGTTAGAAAATATAAAGAGGAACCAAACAGAGTTGAAGCATAAAATAACTGAAATAAGAAAATACACTAGGAGGAATCAATGATAGATAAATGAACCAGAGGAACAGAACAATAAACTGGAAGAGTAGTGGAAATCAGCCAAGCTGAACAGAAAACGGAAAAAGGAATGAGGACAGTTTAAGAGCCCTCCAGAACAACATCAAGCATAATAATATTCATATTATAGGGGTCCCAGAAGGAGAAGAGAGAGAGAAAGGGGCAGAAAACTTATTTGAAGAGTTAACAGCTTAAAAAAATCTCTACCTTGGGGAAGGGAACAGACATCCTGGCACAGGAAACACAGAGTTCCAAACAGGATGACTCCCAAAGAGGTCCACAAGAAGACACACTATAAATAAAATGGCAAAAGTTGAAGATAAAGAAAGAATCTTAAAAGCAAGAGAAAAGCAACTAGTTACATACAAGGGAACTGCCATAAGTCTATCAGCTGACTTTTCAGCAGAAAATTTTCAGGTCAAAGGGAGTGACACAATATGGTCAAAGTGATGAGAGAAAAAAACCTACAACCAAGAACACTCTACCCAGCAAGGCTATCATTTAGATTTGAAGGATCGATCAAGAGTTTTACAGAGAAACAAAAGTTAAAAGAGTTCAGCACCTGTAAACCAGCTTTACAAGAAATGTTAAAGGGACTTCTCTAAGTGAAAAAGAAAAGACCACAACTAGAAATATAAAAAATTACCAAAAAATCTCAGTGGTAAAGTCAAACACACAGTAAAGGTAGGAGATCAACCACTTATAAAAGCTAGTAGGGAGGTTAAAAGACAAAAGTAATAAAATTGTTTATTATCCATAAGTAATTAAGGGATACACAAAAAATATATATAAAATATGATGTTAAAAACATTAAACATTGGGAGGGGGTAGTAAAAAGGCAGGGTTGTTAGAATGTGTTTGAACTTAAGAGATCATCAACTTAAAATAATCATATGTGTACACACACATGCACACACACACAGGAATATATATGTTGTTATACATGAACCTCATGATAACCAAAAACCAAAAACCTATAATAAATATACAAACAAAAAACAAGAAAGGAATCCAAACATAACACTAAAGATAGTGCTCAAATCACAAGGGAAGAGATGAAAAGAAGAAGGGAGAAAAAAGAACTACAGATACAACTAAAAAACAATGAACAAAATGGCAGTAAGTTCATACCTATCAATACTTGCTTTAAAAGTAAAAGAACTAATTGTTCCAATCAAAAGACATAGGGTGGCTGAATGGATGGAAAAAACAAAACCCATATATTTGCTGTCTACAGAAGAATCACTTCAGACCTAAAAACACTCAGAGATTGAAAGTGAGGAATAGGTGAAAGTGAAATAAAATAAGCATTCCATGCAAATGGAAACAAAAAGAAAGTTGGAGTAGCAATACTTATATCAGACAAAATAGACTTTATTATTTTAAATTTGTATCTCTTTTTTTTAGATTCCACATATAAGTGATATTATATATTTGTCTTTATTTCTTTTCTCTTTTTTTTTTGGCCATTCTGTGCAGCTTCTGGGATCTTAGTTCCCCAACCAGGGATTGAACCCAGGCCATGGCACTGGAAGTGCTGAGTCCTAACCACTGGACTGCCAGGGAATTCCCCAAACTAGACTTTAAAACAGACTGGACAAAGAAGGACATTATATAGTGATAAACAGATGAATCCAATAAGAGGTAACAACTGTAAATATATATGGACCAATTTAGGAGCACCTAAATACATAAAGCACATATTAACAAAGACAAAGGGAGAAATTGACAGTAACATAATAACAGTAGTAGTTTTTAACACCGCATAAACATCAATGGACAGATCAATCCAAAAAGAATATCAGGAAGGAAACACTGGCCTTAAATAATAGATTAGATCAGATTCACTTAATAGATATATACATATATATAACATTCCATACAAAATAGCAGAATACACATACTTCTTAAGTGTACATGGAACATTCTCCAAGATAGATCACTAGTTTGTGGCTAGGCCACAAAACAAGTCTCAATAAATTTAAGATTGAAATCACATCAAACATCTTTTTCAACCACAATGGTGTGAGACTAGAAATCAATGACAAGAAAAAAACTGCAAAAAAACAAAAATAAAAACACAAACACGTGGCATCTAAACAATATGCTACTAGAAAACCAATGGGTTACTGAAGAAATCAAAGAGAAAATTAAAAAAGACCTGGAGACAAATGAAAAAGAAAACACAATGATCTAAAATCTATGGGACAGGGACTTCCCTGGCGGTCCAGTGGTAAAGAATCCACCTTCCAATGCAGGGGACGCAGGTTCAATCCCTGGTCAGGGAATTAAGATCCCACATGCCACAGAGCAACTAAACCCACATGCCACAACTACTGCACTCACGCACCTCAACTAGAGAACCTGCATGCTGCAAACTGCAGAGCCTGTGTGCTCTGGAACAACTGCGTCGCAACTATAGAGCCCATGTGCCCTGGAGCCTGTGCGCCACAACTAGAGAAGAGAAAAACCCACAGGCTACAACTAGAGAGAAGCCCGTGCACCCCAATGAAAGATCCCGCATGCCTCAACGAAGATCCCGTGTGCTGTAGCTAAAACCCAACACAGCCAAAAAATATATAATAATAAAATAAAATCTATGGGACAGAGCAAAAGCAGTTCTAAGAGGGAAGATTATATTGATACAACCCTACTTCAGGAAATAAGAAAAGTCTCAGATAAACGATTTAACCTTATACCTAAAGAAACTAGAAAAAGAACAAACAAAACCAAAATCTAGTAGAAGGAAAGAGATAATAAAGATCAGAGTGGTAATAATGAATAGAGACTGATAAAACAACAGAAAAATCAATAAAACTAAGTGCTGGTTTTTGAATAGAGAAACAAGATGTTAAACCATTAACCAGACTCATGAAGAAAAAAAGAGAGATGGTCCAAATAAATAAAATCAGAAATGAAAGAGGAGGTATTACTACCAACACCACAGAAATACAAAGGATCATAAGAGATTACAATGAATGATTATGTACCAATAAACTTGACAACCTAGAAAAAAATGGATAAATTCCTGGAAACATATAATCTCCCAAGAGTGAATCAGAAATAAATACAATATATGAACAGAACAATTACCAGTAATGAAATTGAATCAGTAATTTAAAAAAAACTCCCAGCAATAGAAGTCCAGGACCAGACAGCTTCACAGGTGAATTCTACCAAATATTTAAAGAAGGGTTAAGACTTATTCTTCTCAAACTATTCTAAAAAACTGAAGAGGAAGGAATGCTTCTGAATTCATTTGACAAGACCAGCATCACCCTGATACCTAACAAGACAAAGACACCACAAAAAAAGAAAATTACAGGCCAATACCCTTGATGCACATAGGTACAAAAATTCACAACAAAATATTAGGAAACCAAATTCAACAACACATTAAAAGGATTATACAACATGATGGAATGGGATTTATCCTAGAGATGCAAGAATTGTTGAATATCTGCAAATCAATCAATGTGATATAACACATTAAACTGAAAAATAAAAATTATATGATCATCTCAATAGATGCAGAAAAAGCCTTTGATTCATTTATGATAAAACTCTCAACACAGTGGGTACAGACCTCAACATAATACAAGTCATATATGACAAAATTATGGCCAATTTCATATGCAACTGTCAAAAGCCAAAATCATTTCGTCTAAGATCAGGAATTAGAGGATATCTGCTCTTGTTACTTTTATTCAACATAATATGGAAGTCCTAGCTACAGCAACCAGATAAGAAAAAGAGATTTAGAAATCCAAATTGGAAAGGAAGAAGTAAAATTGTCAGTTTGCAAATGACATAATACTACATATAGAAAATCTTAACAACACCACCATAAAACTATTAGAACTAATAAATGTATTTCACTAAGTTGCAGGATAGAAAATTAATATACAGGGCTTCCCTGGTGGCGCAGTGGTTGAGAGTCCGCCTGCCGATGCAGGGGACACGGGTTCGTGCCCCTATCCCGGAAGATCCCACATGCCGCGCAGCGGCTGGGCCCGCGAGCCATGGCCGTGGTGCCTGTGTGTCCGGAGCCTGTGCTCCGCAACGGGAGAGGCCACAGCAGTGAGAGGCCCACGTACAGCAAAAAAAAAAAAAAAAAAAAGAAAATTAATATACAGAAATCTGTTGCATTTCTCTACAATAACAACAAACTATCAGAAAGAAAAATTAAAAAACAATCCCATTTTCAATTGCATCAAAAAGAATAAAATACCTAGGAATAAATCTAATCAAGAAGGTAAAGGACTTGTACTTGGAAAACTATAAGACATTGATTCAAAAAAATTAAAGACAACACAAACAGTGGAAACATATACCATGATCATGAACTGGAAGAATTAATATTATTAAAATGACTATACGACCCAAGGCAATCTACAGATTCAATGCAATCTCTATCTAAATGCCAATGGCAATTTTCACAGAACTAGAACAAGTAATTTTAAAACTTGTATGGGACCAAAGAAGACCCCAGATAGCCAAAACAATCTTGAGAAAGAGGAACAAAGCTGGAGGTATTCACTCCCTGTTTTCAAACTATGCTACAAAGTTACAGTAATTAAAACAGTATGGTACTGGTGCAAAAACAGACAAATAGATCATTAGAAGGGAATAGAGAGACCAGAAATAAACCACACTTATATGGTCAATTAATCTACAATAAGGAGGCAAGAATATACAATGGGGAAAAGACAGTGTCTTTTATAAATGGTGTTGGAAAAAACTGAAATGCTATATGCAAAAGAATGAACCTGGACTACTTCCTCACACCATACACAAAAATAAACTCAAAATGAATTAATAAGACCAAACCATAAGATTCCTAGAAGAAAACACAGAAGAAAACATCGGTCTTAGCAATATTTTTGGGGATCTGTCTCCTCAGGCAAGGAAAACAAAAGCAAAAATAAACAAATGGGACCACATCAAACTAAAAAGCTTTTGCACATTGAAGGAAACTAGCAAGAAAATAAAAAAGCAGCCTACTTAATGGTAGAAGATATTTGCAGATGAAATATCCATTAAGGGGTTAATATTCAAAATAAACAAAGAACTCATACAACTCAATATCAAAAAAGCAAACAACACAATTAAAAAATGAGCAGAAGACCTGAACATTTTTCCAAAGACTACAGATAGCCAACAGACATATGAAAAGATGCTCAACATCACTAATCATCTAAAAAATGTAAATCAAAACCACAATGAAATATCAGCTCATACCTGACAGAATGGCTATCACCAAAAATACAATAAATAGCAAGTGTTTGCAAGGATGTGAAGAAAAGGGAACCCTTGTGCATTTTTGGTGGAACTGTAAATAAGTGCAGCCATTATGAAAAAAAGTAGGGAGTTTCCTCAAAACTTAACCAGAACAGTCATATAATTTAGCAATTTCACTTCTGGGTATTTACCTGAAGAAAACAAAAACACTAATTCAAAAAGATATATGCACACTAATGTTCATTTTAGCATTATTTACAATAGTCAAGATATGAGGCCCCCACGGAACCGCCCGCCGACATAAACCGCAGCCCCGCGGCGTGGAGGGCGTCGATGCCTGCGCCAACACCAGGCCACGCGGGGTCTCCGGAGCGCGGCATGTGGGGGTTGGCGTAGCTGGGGCCCGTGGCCCTATGTCTTCTGGCTGCGATGCCGGTCCTGTGCACGCAGCGGGGCCGCAGCCGCCGGGCGGTGGGCGCCCGAGGAGCCGGGAGGCGAGCCGGGCCCCCAGGCGGGTGTGGGCATCGTGTCCGCAGCCAGCGTCTTCAAGGCCGCGCTCGGGCCATGATCACTCGGTGAAGCTGCACCGGGACAGCGTGGCCAACATCTTTCCGCGCTCTGAGGACCTGTGCGCGCTACAGGACTCGGTGCCTCTGCCCTCCGTGCGCGCTTCCCTACAGGAGGGCCTGCTGGACTTAAGGCTGACCGCCTCCACGGGGTGCACTGGGCTCCACTCCTGAGCACCCGCTGCCCCTGATCTGTATCCAGAGCTTCTTCCAGCCACGGCTTGTCGAGACAGGATCTGGGGTTCACACCATCTGTTATCTCTTCTGTAAGGACAGTTCAACTCATCCCCTGGTGAAGAGAAGTCAGATTATTCTTTGCATCCCATTCAGGTTGTGACAGAAAAAGAGTTTACAGAAGTCGTGTTCCTGAGATAAGAAATAAAGATGTGACCTTCCAGTTGTGTAAAGCTCATAAATGCTGTGTAAGTGCGTCGGGTGTGCTAAGGAACGTGGAGCTAAGTGGGCTAGTTGTGAGAGAGAGAGACTTAACTATGCTAACAAAGATACTCAGGTCCATCAGAATTTCCTGTGACTGTGAAAGTAGAGAGTCCTTCCTCCTCAGAAGTGGAAGAGGCTGATGATTCCTCAGAACGTGTTCAGGAAGAGCCAGAGAAAATCCGTTTGAAACAAGAAGCAGTGCAGGTGAATGGATAAACAAACTTGGATACTTCAGGTGATAAAAGGGAAGAAACTATAGATTCACACAACAATATGGATGAATCCTAAATGCATGTTGCTAAGTCAAAGATGCCTTAATTCAAAAGTCTACATATTGTATGATGCCGTTTATTCAACATTCTGGAAAAGACAAATTATAGGGATGGAAGACAAATCAGCATTTGTCAGAGGTTGGGAGTGAATGACTACAAAGGCCACTCACAGAGAATATTTTAGGTTGATGAAACTGTACTGTACAGTAGTAGGCATAAGATACATGACTACGCATTTGTCAAAACACATAGAATAGTACATCACAGGGTGAACTTTAATGTATGCAATTTTTAATCAGAGTATCCTGGATGTAATGCATACTGTGACAAATAAATTTAACTGTATTCCCCCCCAAAAAAAAGATATGAAAGCAACCTAAGTGTTTATGGATAGATGGATGAATACAAAAGATATGATATACATATACTTGTATATATATACACACATGGAATACTACTCAGACATAAGAAAAAATGAAGCCTTGCCATTTGTGACAACATGGATGGATCTAGAGGGTACTATGCTAAGTGAAATAACTCAGACAGAGAAAGACAAATATATGATCTCACTTATATATGGAACCTAAAAAACAAAACAAACAAACAAAAAAGAAAACAGACTCATAGATAAGGAACAAATGGGTGGTTGCCAGAAGGGAGAGAGATAGAGTGGGTGAAACAGGTAAAGGGGATTAAGAGGCACAAACTTCCAGTTCTGTAATAAATAACTCACAGGGATGTAATACACAGCATAAGTATCATGGTCAATAATATTTTAATAACTTTGTATGGGGACAGATTGTTACTAGACTTATTGTATGCAAATATCAAATCACTATGGTGATTGGAAGGAAGGAAGAAAGGAAGGAAGGAAGGAAGAAAAGAAAGAAAGAAAAAGAAAGGAAGAAAGAAAAGAAAGAAAGAAAGGAAGAAGGAAAGAAAGAAAGAAAGAGAAAGAAAGATAGAAAGAAAGAATAAAGATAGGGGAAAAAAGAAAGAAGGTGTAAAGATTGGGGAAAAAAGGAAACAAACTATTACTGTTTGCAGGTTATAAGACTGTAAATGTGGAAAGTAAAAAACTCTATAGAAAAATAATTAGAATCCATAAGAGCCTTTAGCAAGATTATGGGATACAAAAATAATATGCTCAAATCATTTGTCCTTCTATATACCAGGCACAAATAATAAAAATAGAAAAATAGAAACATCAAAAAAACCCAAAAATAATTACAATAAAAGACCTCAACAGAGAATATGATAAAACATTATCAAGAAACATTAAACAGACCTAAATAAATGTCTAGAGATAAGTTAAGAGATCAAAAGTATTTTTTATTTGAAAGATGTCATTTCCATCCAGAATAACATATCAATTCAATGCAATCCCAATAAGAACTCAAAAATGCTGAATAATATATTGTTATCTATATGTAATATGTGTATATATATATATATATATATATATATATATATATATATATATCTCACATTTTCCTCATCCATTCATCCACTGATGAACTCTCATGTTGTTTCCAAACAATGCTACAATGAACATGGGGGTTTAAATATCTCTTCAAGATACTGATTTCAAGTCCTTCAGATATATACCCAGGAGAGGAATTTATGGATCATATGGTGATTCAAGTTTTAATTTTTTAAAGATGTGGTATATACTATATACAATGAAATATTACTCAGCCATGACATAAAAGGAAATCCTGACATTTGCAACAACATGGATGGACCTTAAGGGCATTATGTAAGTGAGATGAGTCCGACGGAGAAGACAAATACTGTATGATCTCACTTACATGTGGAATCTAAAAAGCCACACTCATAAAGACAGAGTAGAATGCTGATTACCAGGGACAAGGGAAGGGGGAACTGGGAAGATGTTGTTTAAGGCTATAAACTTGCAACTAGAAGGTAAATAAGTTCTGTAGATCTAATGTACAGTATTGCAGTTATAGTCAACAATACTGTATTGTAAACTTCAAAGTTGCTAAGAGACTAGATTTTAATTGCTCTCACCACAAAAAAGAAATGATAGATATGTGATGAGACAGAGGTGTTAGCTAACATTATGGTAGCTATCAGATTACAATATATAAATGTATCAAACCAACACATTGTATACCTTAAACTTACACAGTTTTTATGTCAATTATATCTAAATTTAAAAATCCAAAAAGAGTTATTTATCTTTTTGTTTTATGGAGCTTTACACACTAATCTAAAATATATTCGTAAGTATAAAGGACCAAGAAAAAACAAGACATTTTCAGAACAAGTTAGAAGATCTTGCCTTACTTTGTATCAAGACTTATTACAAAGCTGTAGTAATTAAGATAGAAACAAACGGTCCAGTGGAGTAGAATAGAGTATAAAGAAACATACCCAAGCAAGTATGGATAAAAAATTATTGGATACCATTGAGGACATAATGCCTTTCCATAAATTGTACTGGGACACACCAACTCCAAGTGCGTTAAGAAACCTACATGAGGGAGCTCCCTAGCTGTCCAGTGGTTAGGACTTGGAGCTTTCACTGCCATGGGCCCAGGTTCAGTCCCTGGTCAGGGAAGTAGGATCCTGTAAGCCACGTGGCACAACCAAAACAACCCAAAAAACTAAAAAGCAAAAAACCCTACCTGAAAGGCAAAATTATATTTAAAAGATAAGATAGGAGACTAGCCTCATGACCTTGAGGTAGAGGAGGTTTTTTTTTTTAAACAATACATAAGAAGTACTATAACCGTAAAGGAAATGATCAATAAATGTGATTACATTAAATTAAAAGTATGTATTCATCTAGTACCACAAAGAGAGTGAAAATAGGAGCCTCAACTGTGAGAAGATATTTGCGATATAGCTCAGTTACTAACATCTAGTATTCTGAATATAGGATGTATATAATGTATATAGGATGTATATAATGTAGACCCTTATTAATTTATTACGAGAATTATAACCACCAGATTGTCCAAACTTAAAAGTCTGATCATACCTAACATTCATGACAATGCGAAGCAACAGGAACTATCTTATCCTGTTGGTGTGAGTGGAAAGTGTCACAATTCTTTGACAAACTGTTACATAGGAAAATTTAAGATACACATCCAGGGACCAAAGAGCACCATGCCCAGACATTTACCCTAGAGAAACTGTTGCACATGTGGACCCAGGAGACATGTATGACTGTTTATTGCCACACTGTGATCATTCCAACCTGAAAACAGCACAAATGTCAACCCACAGTAGAAGGGATAAATACATTGTGCATTCAGTGGAATATAAGGCAATGAAAATGAATAAACTACTGCTATAGTCTCGAAAAGCATGGATAAATCCCCAAAACATAATGTCAAGCAAGAAAAGGCAGCCACAAAGGACTGACTATATGTGGCATTATTACATTCCTATAAAATTTCAAATCTAGGCAAAAGGAAATTATATGTCTTATGAATGGATTCATATATGGCAAAACTACAAGCAAAGCACAGAAGTGATTGTGACAAAAACCAGGATTGGCTTTCGTTTGGAGCTGTAAGTTCCCTGAGGCCAGGAGCCAAGACTTTTCATCTTTATCCTCTGCATCTAGCACGGACCAGACACACACACAGTTGGCACTGAAGACATTTTTATTTTCACTAGATGCTATGGTATCTACAATATAAGTTATTAAAGTGTAATTGTTAAACATCCTTGTGGTCTAACCTTGTCTCCATTCCAGGCCACAGGTCACAGACAGGACAATCACAAAACTGTCCCTGCTGGTCACGACTCCCTCAGGTAATGTTTGCTGAGAGCTCTTTCAATGGACATAAAAAATAAAAATAAAATTTAAAAGACCCACAGCTCTTCTGCACAAGGCTCTAACATCACGGAGGGGAGGCAGGTGAGAACAGAGACAATGACAAAAGAGTGTAGGACATAAAAGCACTGTTAATGATTAAATACGTCACCTTCGTTGTCAAAATGAATTGCTTTTCACAGGGGTCTTCCATCGTTTAGCCAGGCACTCCCCAAAGGAAGTTGGTGTGAGACAATTCGACCAGTGAGGAGGGATAAGAGGAGAGATTTGCTGATATTCCAAACCTTACCACTTCTACTTACGTCTACTGCTTGCTGCTTACTGCCTCTAGAAGGACATGTGCTGATTTCACCTACATCACCCCACCCCCCAGGAGAGGCTGGGAACGTGTGTTGGATTTTGATAATGAGGGTCAAGGGGCCAGGAAACCTGAGAAGGGGAGTGAGAGGCATCCCCTGTGGAAGCAGTTCTCTGACAAGACACTGTATCTTGGAAGGAGGCCTTGGGACTCAAGAGGGGCGGCATCCCTAGAAGAGCCTGAAATTGAGGGGTTAGGATGTGCTGGCCACAGTGGTAGATGGAGATGGCCTCTGGCTATGGGAGATGGTCCAGGAGACCTCGCTTGGGACCCCAGATGGATTGAGCTGCCAGTTATCATGTGTGTTTATTTCCCTAGTCTTAGCTGGGATCTTGTAGTGGAGTCTTGGTTAAGTATTCCTGCCTGTTGCCAGGTGCTGCCCACAGGGAAATAAGTGAAAAGCTGCAAATCATTAGGATTTAGAAGGGGAGTGGCACCACCTGAAGCTACCTTGGTGGTGGCAGCAGTGACTTGCCAGGAGTCCCCAAGGAGAAGGTGAGCATCAGAAGACGGAATCAGGGCTACTAAACCCAGCCTCCCCTCCCCAGTGTACCCATGTGACAGACCCCAGTTATGTTTTATGAAGGGGGTCAGCAGGCTCTGCTTTGTCAGAGCAGCTGACTTTGGGCCAGCGCAGGGTGGCAGAGGGACTCTCTGTTTCTCACCAGGAGTCTGCATTTCCCCAGGAAGCAGGAGGACGCTGGAGTAAGTTGCACAGTGGGTGATCACAAAGCAGGACAGATAAGGCTTGTGAAAATCTCTCTTCCAAATATATCTCAAAGGGCATCTGAGACAACTGTTGGTGGCTCCCCAGGACACAGGTGTGGAGTGCTATCTAAAAAGCCTATTGCCCTCCCAGGCCTAATTTGTCACTCTCAGGCCAGGGAGCAAGTATGGGCATGTTCCTGATTTACTCTCTGCCTTGTCACTTTCTGAGGGAGAGACTTCCCAAGTCCAGCAGATCCCCCCTCCATTGTGTTTTCACAGCTGTGTGCTGTGCTGCTCTCACCAGTTCATGGAAGAGAGACTTCCAGTATAGCTAGGACTCCCAGATGAGCAGAGAGCAAGCTGAGTTCCCGAATGAGGTTTTAGAGGCAACAACAAACAAACAACTTAGATAGGGAACCTGGGGCAGGACCACTTGCAAACCCAGGCTGACTCAGAAGAGCACTTCCCTTCCAGACTCCAAGATTCCAGACGCCAGGAGCTAATGTCCTGGAATTGGACTTAACATGTAATCAAGGCTATGAAAAAGGAGATCATTTTTGCCTGCCAGTTTTAATTGAATTGTGGGGAAATGATGATTAACTAGAGCCCAAGACAGACAGTTTCTTAAAATACCAAGGAGAGAAGCCACATGCCATTCGGAGGTACGCTGCTCCTGCCACAGCAGAAGCAAAGGCATCTCACATGTAGCTCCCATGTACAGATCCGAGATTTCCTCCTGCCAGTTGGGTTTTCAATCCAAGGAAGTATTGGGAGACATTCAGATTCCAGCTCTGGGTTATCCTTGCAAGCGCTGCCTCTCCAACTACATCTCATCCAACTACAAAGTGGGGTCTTAGGAAGACAAATGGTCTCATAAATCTGGAAATAGCCAAAGCGGCACATTATTTTGAGACATGTCATTGCAGTTCTGCTGAAACCCTTAGTTTATTTCCACCTGGGATTTTTGCACAGGGAAGATGAGACTGGTGGGGAGTAGGTGGAAGCCTCTCCAGCTGCTGTGGAGAGGGGAGAGGAATAGAATAAAGTGGGTGTTTAGAAAATCCATGAGGCAACTTGACTTATTCATGCCAAGACCTCTCCCTCCAGATCACCTCTGCTCCTGATAGAGCAGAGATGGCCCCCGCTGATGAGAGAACTCTAAATTTCACCCCTGTCCAAAGACTAAAGAGGCAAATATACTTGCATGGATGGGAAATGCACTGGAGAGAGGCACAGAATTTTCACTTTTAATAAAAATAAAACTAGACTGCCATTGAGGGAAATGAAAATGGACTTCTGAAAAGAGATACGTTTGGTAGTTCTGAGCAATGGAACACGGTCTGCTGGGGTTCATAGACCAGGGCACATAGCCTGTAAAAACTGACAACTAAAAAAAGAGATGGGAATCCTGGACAAGCTGTGCTCCTGTAGCCTGGACAGAGATCTGCAAATTAAACTGCTTGGTTGCTGGCCATGCTTGAGAAGTGTCTGATTTGGACAAGTCCACCCAAGTCCTTGGTGATAGAATCCACACTCTGCCTCTGTCCTCACACTGTGGGGTGCTTTGCTGGCCATCGGATACCTCCATTTGCCAAGTACCTCCTGGCCTGGTCTGGCGGAGCACTCTTTGCCAATTTCTTTGCCAAGCTCTAAGTTCTCCGCCCTCCCAGCTGTGGAGTCCTGCCTTCCCTTGGGTCCAGTGCTCTAACCATGCCATTTGGCAGCTTGAAAATAAATGGAAATCCACAAATAGGCAGTGTGGGCAGCTGGCCGCTTCTTCTACCTGCAGACGAGGTTATGGCTAACGCAGTTCACTCCAAAGGAAGCCAAAGGTGACATATATTGGGAAACTTTCCTCTTCTTGGAAATGATTCCTCTTACTGCTTTTCAAAGAAAATTTAAAATTAAGGAGACTGAATTACAAGTGTCTGCTATAGGAAGTAGTAAGATGACCATCGATTAGGTCTTGAAGAGAGACTCACATCTCAGATTTTGCAGTCTTAGACTTATACCCACAAAACCTCCAAAGAATTGTATGCTCCCAGAGAAGTTAACCCCTTTAGCCTTTAAATACTCACCATCCACACATGCACACATACACAAACCATTTTTTCCAGGATACCCAAACCTTACAACACCTGAGATTTGATTCTCTGATATGGAAATAAACATGACTCTATCCTGCTTTTTAAAAGACTGCCACATGTGAAAATGGCTTCAATGGGAGCAATAAAGGTATTATGATGACTTTTTTCTTGTATTAATCCTCTGGGTCTCATGGGGAGTTTACCCTCCCTGGACTCTAGGAGGCAGAGGCAGTGGACATCTCATACAAATCCCCCCTTCTGGGAATGGCTGGAACATCCTCCAGCAAATCACAGGTCTCTGTTTGCAGGATGGTTTTCAATTGAATTTAGCAAGTATTTCTCGAGCTCCTTGTTGTGCCCCAGGCCTGAGCTAGGCTAAGCCATGCACAGGAAGAAAGATGGAGAAGCACCTCCACCTCCTCTGCCCCTGGTCAGGGTGGACTGATGGCTCCAGCTGGAGAGCAGGGTGAGCCAGGCTGTGGGGAGAAGCTCCCACAAGGTCAGGCTTTGGGACATGTCAGCCCTTAGGATTTGTTTCCACACTATTCACCCAGAAAGTTACATCAGAGGCAGCATGGAAGGAAAGGGCCATTCAATGCCCCCATCCACAGTCCAGAGGCAGAGGGAAGAAGAAAGGTGAGACATGGCATGTCTGAAGAGCAGTCAGGCTTGTAACCTGGAAGTAAGGCAGGGGGTGGGTTAAAAATGCACTTCATTCCCCAGCTATTGAAGGCCAAGCAGGGAAAGCCTCTGAACCCATCAGCTTACCCACATTTCATTTCCAGAGGGCAACTGCTCTGCAGTGATAATGGCCCCTGGGATCCCAGCTCTCCCCACTGTGGTAGTGGGCAATTTCATTTATGATAAAGGACACAAGCTCCAGAGTATGTGTGCTTGGGATTAAATTCTGGCTCTGACACTTCAACTTCTAACCATCCATTTCCTCACCTGTAAAGGGGGATAAGAGTAATAACACCTCCATGAGAGGGATGATGTGAAGCCCAAGGAGATCATTTAAGTAAGCACAGGACCAGGCACCAGGATTCAGTAATGCTGCCTATTGTTTCACATTTCTTCAGCAAATATATATTAAGTGTCTACTAAGACTGTGCCAAGCCTTGTTCTTTGGACCTCCCCGAAACAAACCCAACAGAATCACTGTCCTGTGGGAACATACGAAGAGATGAGTGAAGAGAAAACAGTTATAGTGCAAGTGGGAAGTGCCATGAGAAAGGAAGCCAGGAGGCTATTGGAACATGAAGAAAGGTTCCCTGACCCAGCCCGAGGATGAGCCAGGCTTCTTGGAGCATTCAATTCTCCGTTTGCCTTAAAAGGGAAATAGAACTCACCTGGTGCAGAGAAATATGGGGAATCAGAAGGGCATCTCAGAAAAGCATTATTGACAAGCTCCCAATTGACAGAGCCTATGGAGGCCAAATAGCTAGAAATCCTTGGCAGAAACCCAGGCCAGGGGTAATGAGGGCTGGACTGAGGACAGCGGAGTCCAGAAATATTTAGGAAGTAAAATTGGCAGAACTCAGAGGTTGGTTGCATGTAGACTGTGGAGGGAGAAATCCAGACCAGGCTTCTGGTGTGGGAAGCTGAGTGGAGGGTGGTGCCAGTGTCCAAAACAGAGCAAGCAGGAGAAGGGCAGGTTTGGGATGGGAGGGTAAGGAGCTTGGGTCTGGAGCAAGCTGGATCAGGCTGGCTTAAATGTCCAGAGGTGGGACAATCAGGAAGTAAGGCAAGGTGACCATGACGATGGTGATTGAAGTGGGTGGCTGGGCAGACAGAGCGCCCGAGCAGGCAGGACTGCAGTCTGCTTCTGTCGGGACTCCAGAGGCATCCCTCACCCTCTGCCATCCTGCACTGGCCCCAGCCATGGCTGCTGCAACAATGGAAAAGCATCAAGACTCTTCCATTACTTGCAGATGGTCCATGAAAACACTGGTCCTCTCGCCTCCCGCCCCCCGCCCCTTCCCTCAGATGCACCCTCCTCCTCTCTGCCCCTGCAGACTCACCTCTCTAAAAGAATACATAAACCAGTTTACTTCCTTGCTTAATAATCTTCAATGGCTCCCCATTGCCTTCACGATTCAAGCAAATCTCTACAGCATGGAGGTTCCATAACTTTCTGTTCATATAGTGTCTACATGGTTTTCAAACAACTAACAGAAAAAGGAACAAGTGTAATCAGCTATGGATATTCTAGAACAGGTAGAGATGGTTTCAGAATCCTTCAGTATCTTCAGTCCCGCCATCATATTGGGTAATACTCCAGCCCCCAATATTGTCAGGCACCAGCGTGCCCTAGAATTTCAGAAATGGGAAGGCTTTTAGACGCCAGAGAATTCCCTGCCTCATGCAAGGCCTTCAGGGTGTGGCCCCTGCGGCCACTCTCCCTCCCCTCCTTCCTCTTCACACCCACTGCCGTTCCTCAGGGAATGCATAGGAGCTGCAGATTCTGACGCCATCCCTTCTCATATCAGACTGCCACGCATACCTTTACCAGACGAATTACTACCCATTATTTAGGACTCATCTTGAAATTCACCTCCTTCAGATCCTTCCAGAAATCTTCTCTGATGTCTCAGGTCAATTAGGTGTCTTGCCTCTCCACACCTACCCCTGGGCTTCCTTCCCTCCATCATATCACAGCCCACACCATTGTCCTTGCTGTCTCCTCCTCTAGATGGTGAGTTCCTTAAGGCCAGACGTTGCATCCTGTCCATCTTTATATCACTACTCCATAGCACAGAGACCCAGCATAGAGTAGTGTTGACTAAAAAAAAAAAAAAAGCACAACTTAAAAGTTGAGAATTATGTTTTATTTGGTGGACTTTCTGAGGACTCAAGCCCGGGATGCCACTTCTCAGATCGCTCTGAGGGATCCGCTCCCAAGAGGACAGGGGGGAGTCAGGATACACAGAAGTTTTGCAGCAAAAGCCAGGTAGTTGGGAACATCAAAGATTACTGTTAATTAAAGAAAACCAGACATCTCAAGTTCATGACTTTAGTGCATGGGAAGATGCAAGGTTCTGGGCTCATTGAAATCATTCCTCTGATAAGGCTTTAACTGTCTAGGGCCAGTATCCTGCTTTTCTCCATCCTGAATTCCACCAGGGTACAGAGTTGGGGACAGCTACAGTGGCTGCTGGCTTGATGGCTGCAACATACTTTGTTTACTAATATGGCAGGAGACATTCTTCATCCACAGTAGGCATCCAGAATAGATTAACTGATTTCTCTAAAGACTCATGACTAAGTTTGTTTCCCTGTCATGAGGTTCATCTAGATGCCAGACAACTGCTCAGCCCTCGCCTCCTCCAAACAGTCAGCAAGACCTGCAGTAGCATCCGTTTCTAAGCATGAAGATGCATTAACACTCCAAGGGGGATGTCGCTGTAGGAACTATTGTTTTCGACAGGGTGGCAGAAACACGATTATAAACTGGAGCAAGTGGCCTTTGGGGAGTGGCACCATTTAATTGTTTTATCTTGCCTTCTTCATTATTCTAAGAAGCTGGGGTGGAAAATGACTATTAGACATTCCCCAAAGAAAGTAGTTTCATAACTTTCCTTTTAGACAGTGTCTACATGGCTTGTTAACTGGATGGAAAAGTAGGAAGTAAGTCCCTTGCTCAGCTCTCTTAGAGTGGGTAGAGATGGTCTCAGACTCCTCCAGCATCTTCAGCCCTTTTATTCTGGTGGGTGACAC
The DNA here is from genome assembly GCF_964165515.1 of Mesoplodon bidens. Classification (NCBI taxonomy): domain Eukaryota; kingdom Metazoa; phylum Chordata; class Mammalia; order Artiodactyla; family Ziphiidae; genus Mesoplodon; species Mesoplodon bidens. The sequence goes on from NC_138161.1 coordinate 139,688,547, forward strand.
TCTGGTCCCCTACAGCTCAGCACTCCAGAGAGTCCTTCCTAACATCTTAGAACTACAAAGGAAGCTTCGAGACCATGTAATCCTATAGCCTCATTACAACCATCAACAGAACTAATTCCCAAGCACACTTATAAGTAAGTGTGTACTCCATCCGATTAAGTGCATACCTAAAATATCAAGAAACTGTGAAGTATTCCAAGGTCAAAGGATTAAAAAAGTATTCTTTGAAGGGTTTTGAGTATGAGGTCCCTCCCTCCAGGAGCTCAAAGTCTGGTGAGGAAACAGATCATTTAAACGGGAAATCATAAGCAAAGTACAGGAACTAGTGTAAGCACTGGCAGGAAGGGGTGGTTAACCCAGAACAGGAAAATCATCCCTAGGCTCTTATAGATGGAAGTATCTGGACTGAATCCCCGGGTATGAGTTACCAGGTAAAGAGGGTGGGGTGGATGGGTAGCACGGTGTCCTGGGCAAAAGATAGTGCATATACAATGTGAACTCACGGCAAGTTTTGAAGATGGCAAGTGGTTCAGAAGAACTGAACCTTGGATTTGGAGACAGAGTGGGGAACAGTGAGAGAGGAAGCTGCAAAATGGGGCCAAGGCCAAACGGAAGTGCCTTGTACTGTGTTCGTAATGCATAGTGATGCTGAGCAATTTAGACTTCTTCCTAAAGTCAGTAGGGAGAAACTGAAGGGGAGTGATAGGAACAGATCAGCATTTTAAAGCCATCACTTCACTTTGGCTGCACAGAGAGAAAGGACTTGAGAAACAATAGGAAGCCACAGCCGGACAAGAGAGGAGCTGAGAAAGGGCAGCAGGAATGGAGAAAGGCTGGGGGTGGTGAGAAATGTTTAAAAAGTAGACTCGAGAGTTGTTGGTTATTAACTGATGTGGGAGGTTAGGAATAGGAAGGAATAAAGGGTGATATCAGGTTCTCAGTTGGGTGACTGAGTGATGCCAATTCTGTGAATGGAGAACACCCAAGAGGAGGCACCAGGATGAGGCTGGGACATAAGAACTGTCATTTATTGAGCACTTACTCTATGCCAGGCATTAAGATCAATGCTTTTCATGTTATTACCTCATTTAATCCTTATTACAACATTATCAAGTAGGTAATAATTATTATGCAGAATTTACAATAAGATACTGAGGCACAAAGATATTGAGTATTTTTTTTTCGCAACATCGCACAACTCCTAAGAAGCTGAGCTAAGATTCAGACATAGGATTGGGTAGAAATCAACAATCCTGTTCAGTTTGGAATGCTAATTAGACATACAAATGGAGCTATTGGATAGGTAGCCAGAGTCTAGATTTCAGGAGAGAAGTCCACCCTGGTATCCTGGAGGTCAAGAGAAAAAAGGGCTTCAAAGAAAGAAGGAGTGATTGACAGTGCAAATGCTACTAAGAGATGAACACCAAGATTTAGACTGGATTATTGGATTTGGGATCTGGAGATCATGGATCTCAACAGAGTGGGATTAAGAAAGTGGTGAAGACAAAAGTTATTCTGGGTGGGCTCAAAAAAAATGGGAGGTAGGTAGCGGAACGGTGATTATACACTCTTTCAAAGAGCTTTGCTGTGAAGCGGAGAAAAGCAATAGGGCAGTACGGGGTCGAGGGACGTTTTGTTGTTAAGATGGGAGCATGCTTGTGTGCTAATAAGAATGAGTCAATAGGGAAGGGAACTTTGATATTTTAAGAAAGAGAGAATGGAAAGGTCTAGGAGAAAAATTCAGATTCAGGTGAAACGGTTGGTTTCAGACAGCAGCAAGAGGGGTGTCTCCGTTGTCGTAAGGGGAACGGCAGAGCATTGGGAAGCAAAAGGTTGGCAGAAGCAGTTTTCTTCTCATTTCTTCCATTTTATCAGTGAAAGAAGAAGCAAGATTACAAGCTGAGAGTAAGGAGATGCCGGAAGTTTGAGAAAAGCGGAAAAGTGTGAAATATTGTCTAGATCTGAGGACCCACTTGAGATCTGTGATGATAAATCCAAAAAGAAACCTGATGTTTTTCTCCAGCCATGTTTAGCTTCTGAGATGCAACTGTAGAATGGGTGTGTTACCAAGTCCAGCAGACAGAGAAGATGGTAGACTAGTGTCTCCAATAAACCATCTTATCAGGGTTTGGATGCCAGTTTCTTTTATAGCACTGAGAGTGGGAGGAGATGAGGAAACAAAGTAAAAATGTCATAAGATTTGCAAATGTCCCCTGGAACGGCCAGCCTCAGGGAGGGGATGTGTTAATTTCCACAGTCATCTACACGTGGGCAGGGTCAGATTGTCTCCCTGGGAGCTGAACAGAGGCACTTTAGTTTAACATTCAGGCAGAGGGGCAGGGTTCCCTGAGGCAGGCCATTGTGTATGATAATAATAACCAAAGCAAGGAAAAGCAAAGGTTAAAGTCAAAGAAACAGATCCAACATGGAGTCCGATTTAGCTCTTCCCTGTTACACGTGGAAAGTTGGCTTTAACCAAGAGGATCCGGGTTTTTTCAGGAAAGTGCAAGGAGAGGAACAAGAAGCAAGGGTGTAGTCAAGAATAAATAGTGATGAAATTTAAATTTGAAAATAAGGGAAACAGGGGTGATGGGTAGCAAACATGTGGCTGGGCTCAAAATTAGGATCCCAAGGAGTCAAAGAATTGCTAGAGTAAAGGCACTAAAGGATGCGGAAGTTGGCAGGGGTCAGAGTTTGCTATGCTTTAGGCTAAGACTTTGAGGTTACAGTCATTACTCACGAGAAGGTCTCTGGTGTGCCCATGGGAAGGGGTGATGAGGTAGGGTGGAGGACAATTTCATCAGAGATGGAGCAGTTAAGCAACTGAGAGATCAAGAAGTGGGATGCCTCTTTCCACACATGCCAAAAATAACCAAAAATGACTTTGGTGCAGGAGAGAAATACAGTGAGCCAGGTATTCAAATCTTTGATGACTGAAATCTGAAGAAGAGTGAGAGGACAGTATATAATTGCAACAAACAGGGCTGGACAGTGGACATTCTGATGATAGGCAAGGCAAACCGGAAGAGAGGAAAAAGGATCACGGGGACACAGCCATCAGGAGACGGGAGGACATCTACCTCAAGTCTAGGCTCTAAAGGAGAAAAGACAGCCTCCCCTTGAGAAGGCTGCTGAGGAAGCCAGGTCCTTGGGGGAAAGTCAGCTGTCAGTGCAAGCAAGGAGGTGAAGGGACCAGTCAGAGAAGAGGTCTTTCCAGGGGACTCAAGACATGGGGTTAGCCAGGGGAAGTGGGCCAAGCAGAGCTGTGTGGATGAGGAAAGAGACCCAGTGACTGGGGTCCACAGTGATGAGACTAATCCTGATTGTCCCTTAGGACCGCTGTGTCACAAGTCCTCTTTAGGGTCTACCGACCTTGAGGTGCCTGCAGGGCATCAGGACACATTGATGTCCAGTGGGTGGTGGCAGCTACAGGTCTGAGACAGAAAAGAGAGCACCAAGCTAGAGAGATACAGACTTAAGAGCTGGCAACCAGCAGATGGCTGTTGAAGCCATGGGAATGTGTAAGACCACCCAAGGGTGGGGGCACTGCGAGAAGAGAAGAGGACCCAGCACAAAATGCCCAGCAACACCGACATTAAGAGATGGCAGAGAGCAGGAAAGTCACTCAGGAGACAGAAGGAGCATCCAGAGGAGATGGAGGAAAACTCGAAAGCCATGGGGCCACGGAGGCTACCTGTGGTAAATGCCGCAGAGAGGTCAGCCGAGGTAAGGAAGGAGAGAGGCAACTTTCCATTGCATTTAGCCACAGTCACTGGTGCCCTTGGAGAGAGCCATTGCAGTGACTCCATGGAGGAAGAGGCTGAGCTGCCGTGTGCGGGAGCGGAGTGGGAAGAGGTGCGGAAATCCCTCCCCCCTGCGCCACGTCCTAGCTGTGGCACCTTGAACAACCTTCTTGGACTCTGAACCTCCATTTTTTAAAACCTGGAAATAGGGGTATTAATCCCATTCGTATGGGGTTGTGATCAAGTAAAATTAGGTAAAATAGTGTGTTTGGCAAAGAGTAGGTGTGCAATAAATGGTAATTACAATAAACAGGACACGGATTATTGCTGTTGCTTGGCAATAAAGTGTTTGAGACATAAGATTGGAGCCAGAATGGCATGTGGGGTTCATAGATTTATCTTTGTTTCTTTAACTTGGAATATATTAACAGGAGCATGTTGAGAGATGGAAAATATAGGTGTAGAAAGTGAAGAAAACTGTCCCTTGTTGAAATGAACCCACGACCTTGGTTGTATCAGCTCTGTTATGAGGAACAGAGCTTACTAGCAAATTCTCAGATACATTTGGAAAAGCCGCCAGGGTTCCCAGAAAGTGTAGCTGTTCAGAAACCTCAGGAAATGCCATCCACAACTTCAACAGGCCTTATCATTCCAGCTAGAATATGCTTTCTGGAATGAAATGTTGTTGATTATACATAGCCAGGTTATGATTTTCTGATTTGTGCAACAATATCTCTCTGAGAGGAAGACAGATTGTCATGCATTGAATTCCTAATCCGACGCCTAATTTTGTCCACGGGACTGTAAATTTTTATGCATTACCTGTAGGGAAAACTTCGATTTCTAAAAAATGAATATTATAGAGCTTTCTATGACCCAGAGAGACTTGTGTAGCAGGCATGAGCCGCGTGGCATGGATTTTTGCCAGCCTCATTCAGGTGCTGAATAGAGAAAACAGCAGATGCTGAATCTGACCAACTACCACCCTGGGTCCAGTGGCCCCTCACCTTCAACAAACTCAATTGCTTATGGTCTGAATTAACACCAGAAATAAATGAGGAGACGATGCTGCTCTTTAGCAAATAAAGTATAGAAGAGTTCATTATTCATGTGTCACTGGGGTATTTTTGGTCTATCTAAAGGGTCTGCAGGAGAACCATCCAAGCTTCAGTCACCTCTCCAGGCCTGGGGGGAGAGGAAGGGTGGGGTCAGAAGACTACAAAGGCAGCTTAAGATGGGGTGCCAGCAAACCAACTCGATCATAATTTTCAAACTTAACTCTGTTTACCTCCTCCAGGAAGTCCTCCCTGATATCCTTAGGTTTAGGGGGTCTGTTCTGTGTTGCCATGGTCTCCAGTGCTTAAACTTACAAAGCTCTTATTTACTGAAGGTTCCAGAATGTCTCTACAGGAATGGGTTAATGCACTTCAAGCTGGTGAGCAAAGGCCACTTGGAGCTGTAGTTCCCTATCCTTTTACAGAGGATTGAGAAAATACCAATCGTTGGAGTCAACAATTGTGGGGAGGGGCCACTGGAAGGTTAAGGAAAACCTTAGCAATTGGCAGAGGCCTGCATATTCTAAGTACTCAGGAAGAGTTTGTTGAAATTATTTAATTGATGGAATGTTTTATTTGTGGGCTGAATCACTTCTTGCCCCTTGGTTCTTTGAGCTCATGCTCAGCATGTATATTTCCCTCCCGGCTGTGGTCCTTTGCCCACTACTTTGTATATATATATACATACATGTATAACTTTATATTGTACATGTATAATCATACATGATTCACTTTGCTGTACACCCAAAACTAACACAACATTGTAAATCAGCTACACTCCAATCAAAATTTAAAAACAAAAGAGGTGGAAACCAGAAAATGACTTCATCATTTATAGACTCGACACCAGGCTCTTTGCATCCTTGCCCTGGGAGGACGGATAAACGTCTCAAGGACAGAGTCAGTCTAGCAGGGTTTATGGCACAAGATGACCAGCTGTGGCACGGTCCTTGGAGATGACCATGTGTGTGCCTGAGCCGCTGGTAAGGGGGTATGTTACCAGACAATTTAAATGTTAAGAGGACACTTCCAGCAGCTGTGTGCAGAATGGATGAGAGAGAGCAAAGTGAACACAGGGAGACCAGTTACGAGGCTGCTGCGGTGTCCCAGGTGAGAGAAGATGGTGTTAGATCAGGACGGAGACCCTGGAGATGGAGAAATGTGGGTGGATTAGAGACACAGGTAGTGGGACAGTGCTGTGTGCTGGTCGGCTGTAGGGGCTGAAGGGAAGGGAGGAATCAGAGGTGGCTCCTAGGTTTCTGGGAAGGCAGGAAGGTGTGTTCAGGAGGGAACAATTAAGAGTTCCAATTGGGAAGGGTTAGGTTTGTCATGTCTTAGAACTTTCTAGGTACAGTCACGTTTGTGCAAAACTGGAGTGCAGAGGAGAGTCCTGGGCTGAATTTTGCGTTTGAGGGCAGGGAGAAGCCTCTCAAGTGAGCTTACGTGAAGTAGATTTGTTACGAGGATTCAGAGGATTCTCACCAAACCTGAGGGCAAGCCTCCCAGGAAGCTGCAGCCAGTGAGCCCTGCAGACAGATGCCAGGAACGGGCAGTGTTTCTGCCTTTGTACCGTGATGGCCTCGGCGAGTCTGGGACTCCTGTCTATCTTTCTGTCCCTCTTTCTTTATGTCTGCTGTGTGTGTCTCTGCATTTTTCTCCATGTCTCTCTCTATTTGTCTCTGTGTGTCTGTCCCTCTGACACTGAATGTGTGGCTCTGTGTGTGGATGTGGGCCTCTCCCTGTGTCTTGCATCTCCAGGATTATTTCTCTCCTTTTCTCTCTTCATGTGCTTCTGTCTCTATCCATCTGTCTGTCTCTGTCCATCTGTCTCTCCCTCTCTCTGTCTCTTAAACTGCTTCTTTTGACTTATTTGTTTCCTTCTCTCTCTTCTTCTGTGTGCAAATGACCAAACATGACTTCCCCATGCAACGTTTACAGCACTTTCTGATTTCTTGCCTAACAGAGACTGACCACCAACTCTGAATTCCAATTCCAAATTCCTGGGGAAGAGGATCCGATTGGCCCAGTTTGTCTCAAGTGTTAATTTCTGGTTCAATTCATCTGTGGCCAGGAAGGCTTGAAACTGGGGCAGGGAAGCGTCAGGTGCTATAAAAATGCATGCTACTGATAAACAGATCACGAAGGTCCTGGCCAATGGAAAAGAGAAAGAGGAAGAAAGACTCTGAAAAAAAGATAAAATGCTCACTACTCAGAAGTGTTATAAACATATAACTAGAAACACTAGCAGAATCAAACAGTGTAGGAGAGCTGGGCAAAATTACTGTGTTAAAGGGCAACCTTCAAAATCGGTATCATTTCTTTACACCAGTGATAACCAATTAGCAAATCTAATTTTTAAAAAGACACAGTTCACAATAGCCAAAAAGTGTAGAAAAAGATGTAAGAATGAAGAAGACCTAGAGGGAGTAAAATTTTCAATTCTAATAAATAAAAATACACATATATATGATCCAAATAAGTGGAGATCCATTCCAAGGTCATGGATGGGACAACTTAATATTATAAGAATATCAATTCTCCCCAAATTAGTCTATAAATTCAAGGCAGTTACAATCAATTTTCTATATGGAGTTTTGAAGGAATTTTATAAATGGACTCTATACGTTTACATGGAAACAGAAGACCTGACAGAATTCCCTCTGAGGCATCTGGACCTTCACAAGCAGTGGCTGCTGTCTGCTGGGGTATGGCAAGATGGTTGAAAACATTTTGGATCATCCTGAGCCTCACCAGAGCCTTACTGTGCACTGCAGAAGTCTCTGTAAACTGAAGCAGGGCAACAGGGCAGAGAGAGGTCTCCTGAGGCACAGAGACAGGATGGGGGGTAGGAATGGAGGCCAACATGAATGGCTCACAGCAGAGAGAGCTCCCAGGGCTCAGAGAGCTGGCAGTTGAGTGGTAAAGTGTAGAAAGATATCCAGAGCCTTGGGTCCCCAGATCTCTATCCCTCCTAAGGGGAAGTCTTGATTCCACCCTCAAAATATTTAAAGCCAGAGGAAATTTGAATAAAATTAAAGGTGCAAGAAAGCCCCAGACTCAGCTCTCCTAAGGGTTAGATCGACTTAGCCCCCCACTAGCAGCCTGAGAGAAGGACCATGCCTTTTCCTGGAGGATAGAATGACTTACCCCAGTCTCTACTGCTTTTTTTCACACCATGGCTGCCATACAATTGTTAAAATTATGAGACATAAGAACAATCAAGATAATGTGATGCATGGTCAAGAGAGGAAACAGCCAGACTCATTTATTTAAAAACATAAAAAAGTAGAAAACAAACAAACAAGAAAATAAGCTCTCAACAAGCTAGGAATTGAAGATGTAGTAGTTTCCCACTGCTGCTGTAACAAATGACCACAAACATAGGGGCTTAAAAACACAAATTTATTATCTTACAGTTCTGGAAGTCAGAAATGCAAAATGGGGTCTCACTGGACTAAAACCCCGCTGTTCGCAGGCTGCATTCCTTTCTGGAAGCTCTGAAGGATTATTTGTTTACTTGTATTTTCCAGCTTGCAGAGGGCTCCCACATTCTATAGCTCAAAGCTAGAAATGTTAGATTGCTCTGATCATTTTTCTGCAGTTACATCCCCCTATGACTCTCTTCTTCTGCCTCCTTCTTCCTTTCCTAAGGACCCTTGTGATTACATTTGGTCCATCCACATGATCCATAATAATCTGCTATCTTAAGGTCAGATGACTGTCAACTTTAAGTCCATCAGGAACATGAATTCCCCCTTGCCATGTACCTGAACATATTTGAAGGTTTCTGGAATTAGGATGTGGATGTCTTTAGGGGATCATTATTCTGCCTACCACAGAAGGGAACTCTCTTGATCAAATGTAAGGCATCTGTGAAAAACATGCAGTTAACAATCATATTTGATGGTAAAACATTGAACAGTTTTTCTGAAGATTGGGAATAGTTCAAAGATTTCTCCTCTCACCAATTCTGTACAACGTTGTCCTGAAAATCTTACCTACTTCAATAAGGCAAAGAAAACAGGCATAAAAATTGGAAAGGAAGAAGGAAATGTGTCCTTATCTTAAAGTGACAGAATTTTATATATAGAAAGCTATGGAATCTCTGAAATTTAGAAAATGACTTTAGCCAAGGTTACAAGATATGGGATCAATATTCAAAAATTAATTGTATTTATATATATTAGTTATGAACAGTTGGAAAATTTTATTTTATTTTATTTTATTTTATTTACCTCTTTATTGGAGTAGAATTGTTTTACAATGTTGTGTTAGTTTCTGCTGTATAACAAACTGAATCAGCTATATGTATACATATATTCCTATATCCCCTCCCTCTTGAGCCTCCCTCCCACCCTCCCTATCCCACCCCTCTAGGTCATCACCAAGCACTGAGCTGATCTCCCTGTGCTATGCAACTGCTTCCCACTAGCTATCTATTTTACATTTGGTAGTGTATATACATCAATGCTACTCTCTGACATCGTCCCAGTTTCCCCTTCCACACCCCCTCCCCATGTCCTCAAGTCCATTCTCTACCTCTATATCTTTATACCTGTCCTGCCCCTAGGTTCATCAGAACCATGTATTTTTTTTTAGATTCCATATATATGTGTTAGCATATATATGTTTTTCTCTTTCTGACTTACTTCACTCTGTATGACAGACTCTAGCTCCATCCACCTCACTACGAATAACTCAATTTCATTTCTTTTTATGGCTGAGTAACATTCCATTGTATATATGTGCCACATCTTCTTTATCCATTCATCTGTTGATGGACACTTAGGTTGCTTCCATGTCCTGGCTATTGTAAATAGGGCTGCAATGAACATTGTGGTACATGACTCTTTTTGAATTATGGTTTTCTCAGGGTATATGCCCAGTAGTGGGATTGCTGGGTCATATGGTAGTTCTATTTTTAGTTTTTTAAGGGACCTCCATACTGTTCTCCATAGTGGCTGTATCAATTTACATTCCCACCAACAGTGCAAGAGGGTTCCGTTTTCTACACCCTCTCCAGCAGTTATCGTCTGTAGATTTTTTGATGATGGCCATTCTGACGAGTGTGAGGTGTTACCTCATTGTGGTTTTGATTTGCATTTCTCTAATGATTAGTGATGTTGAGCATTCTTTCATGTGTTTGTTGGCAATCAGTATATCTTCTTTGGAGAAACATCTATTTAGGTCTTCCACCAATTTGGGATTGGATTGATTTTTCCTTTGTTATTGAGCTGCATGAGCTGCAGCTCATATATATTTTGGAGATTAATCCTTTGTCAGTTGCTTCGCTTGCAAATATTTTCTCCCATTCTGAGGGTTGTCTTTTCATCTTGTTTATGGTTTCCTTTGTCATGCAAAACCTTTAAAATTTCATTAGGTCTCATTTGTTTATTTTTGTTTTTATTTCCATTTTTCTAGAAGGTGGGTCAAAAAGGATCTTGCTGTGATTTATGTCATAGAGTGTTCTGCCTATGTTTTCTTCTAAGGGTTTTATAGTGTCTGGTCTTACATTTAGCTCTTTAATCCATTTTGAGTTTATTTTTGTGTATGATGTTTGGAAGTGTTCTAATTTCATTCTTTTACATGTAGCGGTCCAGTGGAAAATGAAATTTTAAAAGACATCTATAATAGCATCAAGTAAATGAAATACCTAGGATAAATCTAGCAAAAGCTAGGCAAGACCTGTATATTGAATGTTATACAACATTCCTGGGACTAATTAATGACAATGCAAATAATTGAAAAGATACACCATATTCATGGATTAGATTATTCAAGATGGATAAATTGTCCATTCTCTCAAAATTGACCTATAGATTTAATGCATCCCAATCAAAATCTCAAAAGAATTTTTTTTTAAAAATTGAGAAGGTGATTCTAAAAATATACATGGAAGTATAAAGGATTTAGTATAGCCAAAACAATTTTAAATAATAAGAACAAAATTGGAGAATTTACACTATCTGATTTCAAAACTTATTATACAGCTAAAGTGATCAAGACAGTCTGTTATTGGCATAAAACAAGTAGGTAGGTCAAAGGAACAAAATAGTAAATCCAGAAATGCACCTACACATGTATTGATTTTTGACCAAGGCACCAAAGTATTTTGATGGTGAAAGAAAACTCCTTTTAACAGGATGTGCTATAAGAACTTGATATCTTTGTGAGGGGAAAAAAATTGAACTTGATATCTATCTCAATACATACACACAAAAATAATTTAAGAGACATTTTAGACCTAAATGTAAAAGCAAGAAACATAAATTTTCTTGAATAAAATGAAACATATGATAATATATTTGTGACTATGAATGGGTAAAGATGTTTAAATTAGAACTCAAAAGGAACTAACCATAAAAGGAAAAAAATGTTAAATTAGGCTTCCACAAAATTAACATTTTTCACTGATCAAAAGTAACCATTAAGAAAATGAGGGCTTCCCTGGTGGCGCAGTGGTTGAGAGTCTGCCTGCCGATGTAGGGGATGCGGGTTCGTATCCCGGTCTGGGAAGATCCCACATGCCGCGGAGCAGCTGGGCCCGTGATCCATGGTCGCTGGGCCTGCACGTCCTAAGCCTATGCTCCACAATGGGGGATGCCACAGCGGTGAGAGGCCCACATATCGCCAAAAAAAAAAAAAAGAAAGAAAATGAAAAGGCAAGCCACAAACTGGAAAAATATTCATAATACATTTATCTGAAAAAGACACATATCCAACAGATTGAAGTGGGAGGATGTGATGAGAACTCCTACAAGTCAACAATGAAAAGATAATAATTCAAGAAAAAAAAATGGACAAAGGGTGTGAAGAGGCACTTCACAAAAGATTAGCCAATAAGCACGTATAAAGGTGCTCAGCATCATTAGTCATCAGGGAAATGCAAATTAAAATCACAATGAGACACATTTCATATCCACTAGTATAGCTTCTATCTAAAACTGATAACACCAAATATTAGTAAGGATGTGGAGCAACTGGAACTCTCAGACATTGTTGTGGAATGTAAAATGCTATGATGATTTTGAAAGATAGTTTGGCAATGTCTTACAAAGTTAGACATAAACCTACGCTAAGACCCAGCAATTCTTCTCCTAGGTATCTACCAAAGAGAAATGAAAACATACATCTACGAAAAGACTTCAACAATAATGCTATAACAACCTCTACATAATATATAAAAATCAGGACCAATCCAAATGCCTATCAAGAGACAAGTGGAAAACAAATCTACTCAGCAATAAAAAGGAATGAAATGCTAATACTTGCAACAACAGCAATGAATAAAAACAACTACATATAAAAGAATGTGCACTAATTCCATTTATATGGAGCTCTAAGTCACACAAAACTAATGGTTGTAGTAAATAGAAAATAATCATGGTTGGTGGTAGAATTAACAGAAGGGCATGGGGAAATTTTCTGGGGTGGTAAAAATATTCTGTATATTAAGGTTGTCTTACCTAATTCTGGAATTTTATTCTTCCATATAAATTATTGAGATAAAATATTACATAGAAAGATCCTAAGTATTCACTTAAATGAATTTTGAAAGTAATATGTAAATGTCAATGCATGCAAGTTATACCTCAATAATTCCTATGGAAGAATAAAAATCTATAGTTAAATAAGACATCCTTAATAAAGAAGTATAGCAAGGAAAAACGTGCTTTATCAGAAAGTAAAATAAACTATAAAGCCATAGTAATAAAAACAGTCTGCTATTATTCTACAAAACAGATTATGGACCAATAGAACAGAATAGAGAGCCAAGACAAACCATTATCATACCTTTTGTGTAACAAAATAACACTACACATCAAAGAAAATATTGGTTTAATAACAATGTTGAAAAAAAACGGAACATAAGAAAAATAAAACTGGATTCCTACTTAAATATCACTTTATTTCACATAGATAAAAGATCTAAACATCTAGAATATTGTTATGACATAGAAGTAGGAAAGCAAGTCCTAAAAAATACTTCAAAAGTACAAACCACACAGAAAAAATTAGATGGATTTGATCATATCAAAATGAAGTATTTTTCAATTCAATGAAAGACATTTTGGAAAGTTAGTAGATGACAGAATGAAAGCACATATTTTTGGCATTTAATACCAAAAAAGGAATTTATTATTTAGAGTACACAAGAAACTCCTGTAAATCAAATGGAATACAGATAGCAATCCCATATTAAAAATGTTCAAAGATATGATTTAGCAATTTATAGGAAAGAAAACTCAAAATGCTCAAACTCATTATTAATCAGGGAAATGTTAATTAATAAAGAGCCATCTCTTTATACTTATCAGACTGGTAAAATTGGAAAACTGGATAATGCTAAGTGCTGGAGGGTATTGGGGTATGGAAATTTCTGTGTACTGCTTATGAGAGGGGTGCAGCCATTCTGGGAAGGTCCAGTGAGTACTTAATTAAATTAGATATTGAAATACCTATGACCCAGCCACCCTGCTTTTTGTGTACATATCTCAAGAAATTCTCACACAGTCTAAGGTGCACAAGTATGAAGATATTGTGTTGATGAAGGGGGTTAGAAGAGTGGCTAAGCTATATCATAGTGAATGTACATCATGGCATACGTACCAGTCAGCAGGTAGTAGCAATGGATCAAATATGTACATGGCAACAAGGATGCATCTGGAAAACACAGAACTCAGTAAAATAAGAATGAGAATGAAACCTATGATACAATACCATTTAGGTAAATTTAAAATACATGTGCACAAAAAGACAATATACCATTTGCAAAAGGCATTACATTAAACAATTTAGAATAAATGATTGGCTGAAAGGAGAGGAGGATGGAGAATTAAGAAGAAAATAAAACAACAGAGGGACCTTGTGTGGACCATGATGATCTGGGGTCACACACTGATAAAAAGAACTAACTCAAGCCTCTACACCTGCAGCTTAAAGCTAGTTGGAGGAATTCCTTCTCGGGGGAAGGACAATTATCTGGAAGGGAGAATGAGGGTTGCAAAGTCAATGGGTTACAAAGTCAACAGGTTACAAATTCAACAGGTTACTGAGAGCCCACAGTGAACCAAATGATTACAAAGGAAGTGTCTTCATCCAGTTATTTTAGAAGAAGGAATTGATGTTCAGGGAAGCTAAACAACTTGTCCAAGGTCACAGTTTGTAAAAATCAGTGCCAGATTTCAGACTCAGTATCAAAACGAGTCATCACTTGACTATTACTGCCCTGGCCCAAGCCGACATGGTCGCTCAGCGGGACTGCTGCCCTAGCCTCCTTACGGTTCTCACAGCTCCCACCCATGCCCCTATCGTCTACTCCACACAGCAGTCGGAGCACCTCTCTAAATCCCTGTAAATATAAGTCAGATCGTGTCACTTCTCAGCTCAGAACGCTGAGAGGCCGTCCCAGTCCCACATCATTTGGAATGACATCCACAATGCCTACATGTCCTACAAGCCCCAGGATGGCCTGGCCCCTGCCTTGCTTTCCAGGCTCATCTCTGATCACTCTCCATATTGACCTTCTTGCTGTTTCTTAAACACTCCCAGGACATTCCAACCTCAGGACTTGGCACTAGTCTTTTCCCTCATTCTCACATGGCATTATCCATCCCTTCACTAAGGTCTCTGCTCAAATATTACCTGCTAAGAAAGGCCTTCCCTGACCACCTTATTGTCAATGAACCATCTTCTACTCATCATTTTTAATGCTTTACTCTGCTTTGCTTCTACCACTTATCTCTTCCTGACAGCACATTATCTATATATTTTTTGGTTGGCTTATCTCCCACGTTAGGATGAGGGCGTCCTACTAAGATACTGCTCTGAGTCACATGCTCTGTACAATCCCTGGCCCAGGGAAAGCCCTCATCCAATGTATGTGGATGATTGTCTGGATGTCTGAGCTTAGACCCATGTTCTTCCCACTGTACCACTCATGGCTCCCAAACAGGGCTTGGGGAAGGGAGTACAGTAAAAATAGCAACAACGGGACTTCCCTGGCAGTCCAGTGGTTAAGACTCCGTGCTTCCAATGCAGGGGGGTAGATTCTATCCCTGGTCAGGCCACTAAGATTCCATATGCCGCGCAATGCAGCCAAAAAAAAAATTAGAAACAAAGGTCAAGGTGGCCCTTTACTAGGAAGCAGGTGTGTGGGTCAGAGAGACAAAAATCCCAGAACCTGATGGGGCTGAACAAAGTGGGGGCAGGAGGAGGAATCAGCATTGAGATTTTAGGATTTTAGCCTCTCTGATCTTTCTGCTTCCAAAAAAGATGAAAAGCAAACTGACCAACCAGTTCTGCGACCCTTAGATCAATGCCTGAACTTGCTCTCATGAACCTCAGGGGAGACAGATTTCACAACTGCCCTACAAAATCCCTTTCCCAAGTCTAATGACCATCAAAATAAGAAATCCATTCCTTATTAAAGGCATTAATTTCTCTTGCTGCAATTTAATCCCATTTCCTCCAAGAAACATACTGTGTAATTGAGAAATAAACAAGGGGGTAAACTGCCATGCAAATCTAACATCATTTACACAACTCAAGAGATTTTCCCCTGGATTGTAATTATGTGTCTCTTCTTAATCCCAGCTACCTCTCAGAAGCTAGCTCTTAGGGCTGAGCTTGGCAATCAACTTCCATAAAGATGCCACTTAGTGTATGTCTTTCCTAAGGGACACTATTGACAGAACCATTAAGAGGAGATATTCCTTGGTGAGAGGAAAGAAAACTCTTTTCTCGAACAATTCATTGCCCCTCTGCTAAAAGCACATTCACTATTCATTTTCACCATACTCAGTGATGTCCTTAGGAGCCCTGGAAGAGCACTGGTCTGGCTACAAAACCCATTCTGGTCTTCAAAAAGAAAGCAGGCTATTCTCCCTCAGCACCACCTGAAATTCCATCTTCATGGGTTCATTCCCTTTTCAGGTAAACATTGCCCTCTTCAGGTTCTGCATCTAAAATGTCAACAGCTGAAGATGAGAGACAAGTCCTTAATGTCTCTGTAATGGGCATGTGTGGCTTCTGCTGCATCCTTCAGCCATCCTTCTTCTGATAACTGCATCCATCTCATACATACATCTCAATTTTCTTGCAGTACCCATCATCAGTTGTATCAGTTAGTTTTTGCTGTAATAACGCTGCATAACAAACAATTACAAAACCTTAGTGCTCACAGAAATAAGCATTCACTGGTCATAGTCTGGAATAGTGTATGTTTATCTCGTCTGGGCTTGATCACATTTCTAGGGACCACCTGGCTGTTTGCTATTTCAGGGCAATTGGAGTGATTTGACTCTGTTCCATGTGTCTCTCATATGCCTAGATATATTCTTCTGTTGATGACAGGGGTGCAGGAGAGCATGCAAAACATTCAAGGTCTCTTGAGGTCTTGGCTCAGAAGTGATACATTCTTACCAGGTATTGAATAAATGCAAACTTAAACAAACACAAGGTACTTTTTCCACTTATCAAATTGGAAAGATGAAACAAATGTTGAGGCACAGGGTTGGTGATGGAATTGAATGTTATCCTACTTGGTAGAGAAAGAATCAACTGGTAAATTTCCCCATATGGTGACTTGGCAAATGTTCTGTCCCTTTGATCTGGACACAACACTTCTTGGGGTTTATCCTAAGCAAACAGAGAAATGTACAAAGATCGGTGTACAGGTACATCTAGTACAATAGGTAAAAGTTGGAAAAGTTAAATGTCCAACGTTAGGAGATGGATGAAACAAAGTATAGTACTTATATGCAATGGAATACCACATACTATATATTATATATGGCATTATAAATGTCAAGAGATATTTACTCCACAGTTGGGTATGTATCACATGTTGAATGATTCTACTTTTGTTAAGAAAACACACATATATGTAGATACATAGTCCTTGAAAAAAAAGTTTAAAGGAAGTACCAAAATGTTCATTGCAATTATCTATCTCTGGGTGGAGAATTATGAGATATTTTATTTCTTTTTGCTTGTCTATATTTTCTCATTTTTCTACAGAAGGCCTGTATTATTCACTTAATTTAAATCTTATTAAAATGTGTCTGGTTGCTCATTCCGTTGAGAGTTGCAAGCTCTCTAGCTTGCAACTTTTTCAGGAGTGTTTTGCCCACAGTGGACTCCAAACTCCCCTGTCCCCTTGACCCGGCCCTGATCACCAAAGCTGTCGTCATAACCATAACCCTCTCCAGTTTCATTATTGCGGTGGTTTTATAACCCTGTAACCATCTAATTCTGGGGTAGGAACTGCAGTGCCAGCGGCCCCAGCTCCCTAGCACCACCTGGAGTGTGTAGCCTGGTGACTATGCTTACGCCAGGGCTATGGTTCTATTCTGGCCGCAGGAAACTAACCGGGCTCCTTTCTGCAAGAAGCAAAGTGAGGAGTGCCTTCCCAGCCCCAGAGCTGCCACTGACTATACCTTGGGAACAGGAGCCCTGTACAGAATGCACCAAGGAGCTCATTACTCAAATATGCCCACTGGCAAACCATTTGCAAAGTGAGCAAGCTGTTTGTAGAATGAATAATCACTCTAGCATTTGAGTTTCACTCACAAGGAATGTTAACAGCACATTGTAAACATTATTCATGTTAATATTGTTTTTTTAATCCTTCATCTTCAGAATGAAGCGTTCCTTCATCTGTCCCTGATCCAAAACTTATATATACTTGAAAAAATGTATCTGGTTAGCAGCTAATGTTTTTCAATTTGTATTCCAATGTCTATATTGGCTTTGATTTGGCTTAAAGGCTTGGCTGACCTTCCAAGACTGTGGGGTGACAGATTCTTTCAGAAACACAACTAGGATGAGCTGAGAGCAAAGATCAAATTTGAGGCTCATATGCTCTTCACTGAGATGTCCCGGGAGGTGACTGGACCTCTCTACCCTCCCCCTTCCATCTCTGTATGTTTTAATCCATTTGACTGCCATTACAAAAATACCACAGACAGGGTAGCTCAAACAATGCTCATTTATTTCTCATTATTCTCAAGGCTGGGAAGTCCAAGGCCCAAGATCTAAGATCAAAGGCAAGGAAGGAGAGAGGAATCTTCAGGGTCTATTTCATAAGGGCATCAATCACTTTCATGAAGTCTCTGCCCTCATGACCTAATCACCTCCCAAAGGCTCCATCTCCACATATGATTACAATGGGAATTAGATTTCAATATATGAATATGGAAAGGACACAAACATTTAGTCTAAAGCATTGTACCTCTGTGCATGGGATTCAAGGGCCATAGAGCCCCTGACTAATTTTTGTTTTCTCCATCCATCAATTTGTGACAGCTCTGTATTAATATCTCCCACTAGGACTGGGGACAGTCTATTTCTCCTTGTAATCCTGCCTATTTTTAGGCCTTGTTATTAGGAGCGTTAAGGTCATAATTACTATATCTTGATGAATTACACCTTTTGTCATGTAGCATCTTAATGCTTTCACCTTAAAATCTATTTTGTCTAATAGAACATCTCTTATTTTGGGGTTAGTATTTGCATGATATGCTATTTCCATTCTTTATTTTTAACCTTTCTATATTAATTTTATTTATGACTCTTAAAAGCAGCAGATAAATGGATTTTAAAACATTGTTTTGATTTTTAGTCAACATGATAGTCCCTGCATTTTAATAGGTTAGTTGAATATGTTTACATCTGGATTACTAATTTTTTAAATTGTTTTCCATGGTTTTCCTGTCAATTTTTTCTCTTTTCCAAACTTCTCTTTTTCCACTGATTTGATTGTTTTACTTCTCTTAACCCCCTGCCCTTTGTTGGTTTGATGGTCACAATATCTGTTTCTGTTATTTTAAAGGTTGCTCAAAAAAAAATTAACTCATATCTTTAATTTTATATATTTTTTAACAAAGTCTAAAGTTCGGGGGTTTTGTACACTACTTCCTTCCTCTAAACCACATGAAATCATCTTCATTGTTGATACTGCTTAGAATTTCACTTCTACCTCTGTTGAGGAGCTAGGAGAGAGGAAGAAAACTGGTGGTAGAGGGTAAGCCCCTGAAACTAGGCATACTAAAAATACTCATTCACATTTCTTTATGTTACACAATTAAAATCACTTTATTGTACCTTTTATGATTTTTTAGAATATATGTTTAGGGCTTCCCTGGTGGCGCAGTGGTTGAGAGTCCGCCTGCCGATGCAGGGGACACGGGTTCGTGCCCCGGTCTGGGAAGATCCCACATGCCGCAGAGCGGCTGGGCCCGTGAGACATGGCTGCTGAGCCTGCGCATCCGGAGCCTGTGCTCTGCAAGGGGAGAGGCCACAACAGTGAGAGGCCCGCCTACCGCAAAAAAAAAAAAAAAAAAAAAAAAAAAAAAAGAATATATGTTTATTGTGCAATATTTTCAACCAATACAGAAAAGTAGAAGGGGGAAGTAAAAGTTACCCAAAATACCTCTACCTTGCAAGGACTACATTTGGGTAACCATTCACTCATGTATCTCTACATGCATATGTACCTTTTCATAAATGGATTTATATATTCACTTTTTAAATCAAATGACTGGTTTCGTTGAACTCTTTGAGTTTTGTTTACCTCTCTTTCTCTAATACACACATCTTATGTAGCCAATATATTAACAGCTTACCTAAATATCCCATCCTAGCTTTTTCCTTGTTCATTTAATCACAGATTTAAAAGGTGAAAGAAAGAAAGAAAGAAAAAGAAAGAAAGAAAGAAAGAAAGAAAGAAAGAAAGAAAGAAAAGGAGAGAGGGAGGAAGGAAGGGAGGAGAGGAGAAAGAAAGAGAGAGAGAAGATGGGCAAGCAGATAAATCCATAAAACTTCAGTCATTGTTTATTTTATAAAACTAGGATTATATTACTTACACTTCTCTGAAGTTTGCTTTTCCCACCTTATAATTCATCATGTAAATCCTCTGCAGTCAGCTCCAATAGACTTAATTCATTCTTTGTAGGCTTTTATTATGGAAATTTTCATGCATACACAAAAGAAATGAGAAAAGTATAAAGAACTCTCACATATCTATCACCCAGCTTCAACAATTATCCATATTTACATTTTGCCCATCTTGTTTCATTAATCCTTCCTGTGGTAGGCAGAATAATGGCCCCCAAAGATGTTCACATTCTATCCTCTGAGAATAGCTTAGCTTACAAGGCAAAAGGGATTTCGCTGGTGTGATTAAGTACACTGAGATGAGGAGATTTTCCTGAATTATCTAGGTGGGCCTAACCTAATCGTGTGAATCCTTACAACTGAGAATCTTTCTTGACTGTAGTTCGAGAAGGAGATGTAACAAGGGAAGAATGACGAGAGAAGTGCAGCTTTGCTGGCTTTAAGACAGAGGCAGAGGGCCTCGAACCAGGGCCTCTAGAAGCTGGAAAAGGCAAGGAAACAGATTCTCCCCTAGAACCTCCAGAAAGGAACAGTGCTGCCAGCACCTGGACTTCAGCATCGTGAGAACTACATCAGACTGTGAATCTACAGAAGTGCAAGATAAGTGTGTGGGGAGTTTTTTGGCTACTAGGTCTGTGACAATTTGTATGGCAACAATATAAACCTAATACACCTCCCTTTTCTCTTCCTCTCTTCCTCCCTCCCTCCCTCCCTCCTTCCCTCTTTCCTTCCATTCTTCCTTTCTTTCTAGTGAGGGTTGCAGTATTTTTTAGCAAATTTCAAATATCATCATATTTTACCTATAAATAGTTTACCATATATTTTTAACAGATGAGGATTTAACAAAAAATCACAATACCTAATCCATCTTACAAAACAAACAAGTGTTGGGTATCATCCAATAATAATCTATGTACAGATTTTCCTTTTTGTCTTTAAAAAAAGTCTTCCTTTATACTTGGCTTGTTTAATCAGGTTCTAAAGAAGGTCCTCAAGTTACATTTCATTGATATTTCTCTTAAGTCACTTTTAATTCATAATATTTTCCTCTTCTTCCCTTTTAAATGGGCCACTTTTTTGAGTGAAGAACTGACTTGCATCACTCCCACTGACATTTCATTAGTTAAAGCAAGTCATGTGGCCAAGCCTTATGCTAATGAAGTGGAGAAGTATAATGCTCTTATAATGGAGAATAATACAAACGACCACTGTCCCTCTCTGATGTGACAAAGAGAGCAGCAACCTTGGTGGGCCAGTTCTGGGGTGTCCTGAGAATTGTTCCTGGAAATTCAACCTAGACCCTGCTCCTCCAGCCTTCCCAAGGATTGTGTACCTACCTCATCTCCCACATAACTCACTTTCTCCTCAAATTAACTGTAATTGAACTCTGCAGCCACATTACAGATGCATCATGGTTTATTCATTCCACATTGATAAATAATCATTTTGTTTCCAGGTTTTTTAGAAAAAAAAATTGCAACTAAATATAATGCTGTAACAAAATCCTTTAAAATATATACTCGAATGCTGTATCTTTACTCCTATGGGATAGCTTTTTAAGTGTGGGATTATAGAGCCAGAGAATATAGATCTTTTTCATTATAATAGCTATTTCCATATTTATTTATAAAAAAGCTAAAATAATTATTCCAACTTTCTTCCTATATATTTACCAGGGGTATATAATTTGACTCTGTAATATTTTGCCATATGATAGGTGACAAATATTATTTCTTAGGTCCTTTAATTTGCATGTCTCTGACCACTAGTGAAGCTAGGCATTTTTTTTCTTTTTTTACATATTTATTGAGGTATAAATTACATCCCATAAAATTTACCTATTAGAAAGGTACAATTGAATGATTTTTAGTAAATTTATAGAGTTGTACAACAAACACCATAATCTAATTTTAAAACTTTTTCCTCTCTCCAAAAACTTTCCTCATGCCTGTTTGCAATTAATTTCTGCTCCTACCTACCCCAGCTCCAGGAAACCACTGATCTGCTGTTGCTTTAGGTTTTGCCTTTGATGGCATTTTGTATAAATGGAATCATATAATGTATAGCCTTTTGTGTCTGGCTTCTTTCACTTAGCATGTACTCAAGTTTCACCTATGTTGTGGTATCCATAAACAGTATTTTCCTTTTTATTGCTAAATACTATTGCCTTGTTTGGATATACTACATACTATTTATCCATTCACCAGTTGATGTACACTTGGATTGTTTCTACTTTGGGCTATTGTAAAAATGTTGCTATGAAAATACGTGCATAAGTCTTTGTGTGGACATATATTTGCATTTCTCTTGGTTAGATATCTAAGTGGAATTTGCAGATATGATAAATTTATGTTTAACACTTTTAAAAGTGCCAAACTTTTCCAAAGTGGCTCTACCCATTTGTTTTTCCACCAGCAATGCATGAGGGTCTGTCTCTCCACAACTTTTGATTTAGAGCCATTCTGGCGGGTGGGTAATGATATCCCATCGTGGTTTTAAATTGCACTTTCGTAATGATTAACGATGTTGAGAGCCTTTTCATATGCTCATTAGCCATTCGTATATTTCCTTTGGTGAAATGTCTACTCAAATCTTTTGCCTGTTTTTAAGTTGGGTTGCTTATCTTCTTATTATTGAGTTATAAGGCTTCTTCACATATTTTAATATAAATCATTTACATATATACACACATATATATAATTTACAAATATTTCTCCCAGCTGTGATTAAGCTGCTGGTGTTCATGCCCCATCCACCTTGGTAGAACCACTTGGGCAACCAAATTTAGTTGGAGGGAAATAATGAAGAATAAGAACCGTCCCAGACAAGATGCCAGTCCCCCCTGTTCATACCTGAAGCTCAGCAGGTTTTCCATGAGTAAACACTCCTCAATATGTTGTTTGCCGCTGGTCAATTTCAAGACTTCTAAAATGGTTGTTTGGGCAGTTTCTCCCAATATTTTAATTGTTTTTTGAGGAGAGGATTCACCAATCCCTTCACTCCAACCTGGAAGTTGCTAGGCAACCCTTTTTATGTTTATGATGATTTGGAATTGTCAACAGTCCCAGCAAATGTCAAGGCTGTGTTCTATTTTCTCAAATTGGGACTGGGTCCTGCATGGATCCCTGAACCACTCACAGTGGCCAGGGGAATGCAACGCTGTGATTGACCAGGACTGAGTGCACTGCCCACCCCCAGAGTCTGGGAGGGAATGAATTCCCACAGCACTTAGCCTGAGTGTGGAGAGGGCTGGTCCTATAAGAATGAGTTGGGGTAATTTCTCCTTGAAAGGTGTCATGATGCTAGGTGGCAAAAACAGTCACCGTTCACTACAGACTCCCTTCAGAGTTATAATTCCTGGGGTGAAGCAGTTACCTCACAGGTCAGAGACCAACACCTCCAACGTCTACCAGGTCCATAGAGACCCTGCTTGACCAGTCAGCCTTGCTGAGTTCTGAATGATCCAGACAGACATAGCCTCCCACGATTCAGGCACAGAAATCGGGCTTCGGATGAGAGCAGATTTCAGTGGCTTCTAAGCTTTCCTCCAGCCGGAAGCCTCAGAACCTAGAGTTTTAAATTTCTCTTTTGCTCTATATTGTATTTCTTCTCATGTTTCCATGTGCCTTTTTTTCAAGAATGTTCTATTTAAACATCCTTTACCTTTCCATCCTAAAAAAACTTCCCTGTTCTCTTGTTTGTGTCTGACATTCTCTGCCAATCTGTCTCGCTCTCTTTTTCCATTATCAACATCTATTTATCGAACACCCACAGCAGTCAGGTAGTGTGCACAGCAACGTGGGTGCAAAAACAAAGATCTATTAGCTACAATCCCTTGCCTCAAGTTTTACAATGTCTTTGCCCGAAAGAACCTATCATTCATGGTGAAGCTTAACGCAAAAGTATAACATGTAAGTGCACATGAGGGACACTGACAGTGCAGCTTCTGCATTCTTCCAAGGTTGGCCTTGCAGACAGACAGCTTAGCTGAAAGCATCTGTAACTACAAGAAGGAATCTAAGCATCAGGATACATTCCTCTTCACAGCGCTTGAAATTCCTCCCTTCGTCTATTAACACTTCTGAAAAATGCCCGTAACTCGAGAATCACTAGGATGCTGGATGCCAGGCATTTAGAATGAAAGATGAATTCATTCCAAAAGGTAGGTTGCTTCTTAAGATGGGCAGTATTAACTTAAATGCAAGATGGCAGTTTTGATGTGGTGGGGGAGGGATTCTTGAGCAGGGATCTGTATTGGGGAGGGGGGTTTGCATGGGGCTCCCCGAGGGCATCATGTGCCTGTGATGCAGGATAAGGTGGGTACAGAGTAAGGATGAGGACCCAGAGGGGGAGGGAACCTCCAAGTGTTGATTCCACACTTCTGTGCCAAGGACCACTCAGAATTCCATCCATCTATTATCCCTTGGTTAAGTTTCTTCCTCCTTTCTTTTCCTTTCCCACTCAACTGCCAGTTGGTGGGCAGTAGTTTATATGTGATTTAGAGCTCAGTGACCTAGACAAGGCATTTTGACTTTTGTTGAAGTTTAAAAATTGCACAATCCCTGTGATCGCTGGTTGCTAATGTCACAGACTGGTGAGTAACTATAAAGGAAAGCAAAATCTTCCATTCCATCATGGGCTCCTTGCCATCATAGTGAATTACCACAAGAGCAATCCAAGGGCAGAAACACCCCTTTTGGGAGGGGAAAATGGAGAGGATTATTCATGCTATGGAAATTTTGAGAGACTGAAAAAATAGACCCTGGAAAAGGGGGGGTATCACACAGTAAGAAGGGAAAAAACACTATCTCACCTTTGAGTGTGAAATTAGTTTACCTTCGTTAAGACTCCAATCCCATGAAAACTATAAATATAGCATCCTGATTATTTAAGAGAAAAACACTAATTTTCAAGTTTGTGCTATTTCTAGTGATTCCAATCTGCTGTGCAGGAAGTGTGAGAGTGCTGATAATTAAGGAACACTATGTTAGGCAATGATAACACACCACCTCTGGATCCCAGCTCATGGTACCTTGTAAATGTGACAAAATCAGATTTGATACTGCTAAAATGTCAGAGCTATACATTAGCAATTCTCTTATTTCAGTACAATTCAGTGATGCTTAACTTCACACTGCAATCCTTGTGTCAGTGTTCCTTGTCATAAATAATGCAAATTCAAGATAATTATTACAAGGAAATATAAAAAAGCCACAGCTGAAATCATTTACAAATCACTTCTCCCCCGGCTTCTTGTCACTGACCTGCATAAATTGCACAATTCATAGTCAAGAGAATGAAGAGAGTTGATGGATCTCCTCATGGCCTTCGAGAGTGTGAAACATCAGAAAATGAACTCATGATTGTCTTCGCCCACCCACCCATCCCTAGACCCCTCTGATGACTCCCTAGCAGACACCCAAGCCCCAACCGGGCTGTATTTCCTTATTCTTCCTCTTCTCATACCAATCTCACTAAATCCTATCAAGTTTACCTACTTCTCCAATCCCAGGTTCTGTTTCAGATCTTCCCCATCTTTTGAAGTCACCTCCTATGTCCAGGTCTGAGCCCTCCACTTGGCTGCCTGCGTGAGGTATCCAAAAAGGCAAATCTAACTGTGCCTTGCTTGAAGACCCTGCAGTGGTCCCCTCTACCCCTAAGTTGAGGTGCCAGATCTTTGGCATGCCTACATGGTGCTCGGGGATCTGCTCTGCCCATCCCTCTGACCAGATGTCCCCACACCTGCTACATGCTCCTTGTACTACCTGCCCAAACCAGAAATACCAAACCATGGAGGGTTCCACGCACCCCATGCTGCTCGAGCTGCACCCTTTTGTTCATGCCAGCCTTATCCACCACCTTCACCTAGACAGCTACACTCATCCTTTAAGACTGTGCAGAAGGCATCTCCTCCAGAAAGTGTCCCCTGAGCTCACGAAGAGGAATCAATGTGCTTTCCCAGAATTTCCCATCCCTCTATCTGTCCCATCATATTGTTTACCTTTCCTTCAGCGCTGAGGGCTGGGAGGTCCCTCAGGACAGGGACTGGTTCTCATTCATCTTTCTACGCCCAGCACAGAACAGCAGCCCAGGGATGTTGTCGTCATTTTCTGAAATTTGAATCTGATTGTAGGTTTAATTAAGTTATTGGTAAAAATTGTACAAATTCAGATTCTATAAGGGGGGAAAATCACTTGCTTCAATCCCTGCAATTCCTGTATTAAAGGAGCGTGACTGGATTTAAGCATTTATTCAAATAGGTCATAAAATTATAAAATCATGGACTGTGTATTTATCCATCTATAATATATATTGTTCTATGTTCTAGAACTTACATAAAAGTGTCATTCCTTATGTTTTGAGATATATCTTGCTTTTTTCACTCAATAATGCATTTTTTAGATTTTACGTTGAAAATCTAGCTCATTCATTTTCATTGCTGTCATTGTATGACTATATCATGACATATATGTTCGTGATTGTTATATTTTCTTGCTAGATTATTCGATCGATATGTAGGGCTTCTTTTTATCTCTAATAATATTTTCTCCATTAAATTCAATTTTCTTTTATACTGGAAATGCCACATAGCTTTCTTTCCTTTGATTTGTGTTTGTAGGTATAGCTTGCCCCTCTCTTTATTTGCAAATTTTCACTATGATTTTGTATTAGGGATGTTTTAATGAAAAACAAAATGCTTGACTTTTCTTTTTTTTTTTTTTTTTTTTTTTTGCGGTACGCGGGCCTCTCACTGTTGTGGCCTCTCCCGTTGTGGAGCACAGGCTCTGGATGCGCAGGCTCAGCGGCCATGGCTCACGGGCCCAGCCGCTCCACAGCATGTGGGATCTTCCTGGACCGGGGTACAAACCCGTGTCCCCTGCATCAGCAGGCGGACTCTCAACCACTGTGCCACCAGGGAAGCCCCCAAAAGCTTGATTTTTATTATTTGTAATCAATCCATTGTTTTTTCTTTTGACAGGTGATTTTTAAACTTATGAATGCTGATATATTTAGAATTAGTTATTACCAGGTAATTTTTTTATTTACTTGTTTCTTTCAATTTCCTTTCTTGACTTTCTTGCCTTCTATTAAGTTAATAAAATTTTATTTATTTTTTCCTTTCTCCTCTTAACTGGTTTAAAAACTACACACTATTTTTTTAATTCTATTGTTGTTTATTTTTTATTTTTTTAATAAAAAATTTATTGAGATACAATTCATATACAATTCACTCATTCAAAATGTACAATTCAGTAGCTTATAATATATTCATGGAGTCGTGCAACCATCACCTTAACATTCCAATACACTTTAGAACATTTCATCACCCCAAAAAAGGAACCCATACCCATTAACAGCCACTCCCCATTTCGCCCAGATGCCTCCCTCCCATCCCCAAGCAACCCCAATCTACTTTCTTTTTTTTTTTTAATTTATTTTTATTTTTGGCTACGTTGGGTCTTCGTTGCTGCACATGGGCTTTCTCTAGTTGCGGCGAGCAGGGGCTACTCTTTGTTGCAGTACGTGGGCTTCTCATTGCGGTGGCTTCTTTTGTTATGGAGCACGGGCTCTAGGCGTGTAGACTTCAGTAGTTGTGGCACGCAGACTCCGCAGTTGTGGCTAGTGGGCTCTAGAGCACAGGCTCAGTAGTTGCGGTGCATGGGTTTAGTTGTTCTGCAGCATGTGTGGTCTTCCTGGATCAGGGTTTGAACCCGTGTCCCCTGCAGGGGCAGGCAGATTCTTAACCACTGCACCACCAGGGTAGTCCCCCAATCTACTTTCTGTCTCTATGAATTTGCCTGTCCTGGACATTTCTTATAAATGGAGTCACACAATATGTGGTCTTTTGCGACTGGCTTCTTTTCTTAGTGTATTGTTTTCAAGGTTCACTGATGCTATAGCATGTCAACACTTCATTCCTTTTTATTGCCAGGTAACATTTCATTGTATGGATATGTCCCATTTTATTTATTCCTTGATCAACCAAATATTTGAATTGTTTCCACTTTGGGGCCATTATGAGTAATGTTGCTATAAACATTCAGGTACAAGCTATTGGGCAGACATATGCTTTTATTTCTGGGATATTTCTAGAAGAGGAATTTCTAGATCATGTGGCACGTCTATATTTACCCTGTTGAGGAACTGCTGGACTGTTTACCAAAGTGGTATTTTACATTCCCACTAACATTGTATGAGGGCTCCAATTTTTCTACATTCTCACAATATTTGTTATCTGATTTTTGATTCTAGGCATCCTAGTGGTTATGAAGTGGTATCTCGTTGTGGTTTTGATTTACATTTTCCTGATGGCTAATGTTGTCGAGCATCTTTTCAAGTGCTTTTGGCCACTTGTATATCTTCTTTGGACAAATGTCTATTCAGATCCTTTGCCCATTTTAAATTGGGTTATTTCTCTTTATATTATTGAGTGGTAGGAGTTCATTATATACTCTAGATACCAGTCCTTTATCATATATATAATTAGCCAAAAATATTCCCCCTGTCTGTGGGTTGTCTTTTCATTTTCTTGATGGTGTCCTTTGCA
Source organism: Mesoplodon bidens (assembly GCF_964165515.1). Lineage (NCBI taxonomy): Eukaryota > Metazoa > Chordata > Mammalia > Artiodactyla > Ziphiidae > Mesoplodon > Mesoplodon bidens. Next base: position 139,716,791 of record NC_138161.1, read on the forward strand.
AAACAAAGGTTTTTAAGTTTGATCTTTTTCAGTTTACCCATTTTTCTCTTCTGTTGCTTATGCTTTTGGTGTCATATAAGAAACTATTGCCTAATTCAAGGTCACAAAGATTTATACCTATGTTTTCTTCTTTTAATTTTTAAGATGCATACTTAATTATGCCACCATTTCCTTTATTCTTTTTTTTCTGAAAATCGATTTAACACACTTGAATGTCTCTTAGCAGATTTTTTAATTTGAATCTTTTTATGCTATATTCCAAATTAATTCATGTCTACTACCTTCCAATTTTTCAACTTCCAATCTAAATTTGATTCCTGTTTTAATTTTAGTATTCCATGTGTCTATTTTTCCAGGATTTCAAATTGCTCTTTTTCATATCCACTGGTCCTGTTTCATTTGGCCTATTTAATTTCATAAATGTCTATTTTATTCATGGAGCTCATTTCTTTATCTCTTTGAAGATCCTAACTTTGCCTTTTTAAAAGTAATTTTCACGTTGTCATTTTTATTTCATCTGAAGTCGATTAAGCTCACAATTGTCCACCTTTCTTAGCATTAGATTTTTCTCTTAGATTTGGGAAATTTTATGTACAAGCTCACATGGATTAGGGAGGTTTATATTTTTCAACGTCTCTGAGCTCAAGACACATAATAATTGCTCACAGTCCCCCTCCAATGGTGATATTTTGGGTATTTCCAAAGAGTCAGGCAGCAAATGTCAGCTTGGCTGGGATCTTCCTGTGCCTACATCCCTGGGCCTCACCTCCAGTGCAAAGTAGTTTTCATCAGCCATTTCTCCAAGCAGCAGGACTTTATATATCGTTTCTTTTTTTTCTAAATGACAAGAAGACCCAGGCTCAGAGACATTGTGAAGCTAACTCAAGGTCACAAAGCTGAGAAGTTGTGAGAGTGGGATTTAAACCTAGTTCTCTGACTGCAAAGCCCAGTGTGCTCTGTGGCTCTGAAGGAGGGTGGGAGCAAGTCATCTTCACATAGCCCTAGGGTCCCAATCAGAGAAACACTCATGGCCCCAGGAAACAGAGGCATGCCTCTGAGGGTGCTTTCACATAAATATTCCTTAGTTTGAATGAATCACCTACAAACTGGTTGCTACTCCCTTGAGCAGCTTGGTGTGCCCAGAAGGAGACTTTGGAGTGAGTGGGTGAGTGACACGAGTTCCAGTCCCAACTCTGCCACTTGCTTTCAGGGTAACTTAGATTATGTTACATCTCTGAACCTATTCCCTTAGCTGTGAAGTAGGGACAGTAACGCTTATCTTCAGGTCGTAAGAAGGATTCTGCAAGCAGGCTCACAGAGTGGTACTCAGTCATGGTGATTCACGTTTCCCTTTCCGTGGACGTAGTCAGTTTCGCATAGGGCCCTGAGTATTGTTGGGAGCACATTTCTTTTCCTCCTATCCCTAGAATCTGAAAAAAGCACATGCCTGGAAAATCCAATCACAGCACATTAGACTTTAACACACTCCCTGCTATGAGATACATTCCCCTACTCATCAGGACCATGGGGTGGGTAGGAGGGGGTAGTGAAACCAAGCAGGACCCTGTGGGGCTCCTGGGCATGGAAGCCTTTCTGAGTCTCCCATTTCTTGTTTGTAGGAAAAAGGTTTCAGCCTCCATGACCTTCCCTGAGCTCCAAAGGGCAGATTCAAACAGTTGCTAATCAGGGAAGGAAGGAGATGCAGAGACAAGGGAGGAGCAGCCAAGAAACGATGGTGCAGCCTTGGGGCAGGGTCCTGGTTCTGCCTCACGGGGTACACGTAACAATGTCTGTGAACTCTTTACAGAACAAACCCCCCAAATGGAAGATGCAGCATTCTTCATTCCAGAGGAGACCACCTGAGGCCAAATTAAAGGAAACAGAGAAGCTCATCAAGAGATTACCTGAGGCCAACATTCAGATGCAGGCGTAGAGAATGGACTTGAGGACACAGGGAGGGGGAAGGGTAAGCTGTGACAAAGCGAGAGAGAGGCATGGACATATATACACTACCAAACGTAAGGTAGATAGCTAGTGGGAAGCAGCCGCATAGCACAGGGAGATCAGCTCGGTGCTTTGTGACCACCTAGAGGGGTAGGATAGGGAGGGTTGGAGGGAGACGGAGATGCAAGAGGGAGGAGATATGGGGATATATGTATACATATAGCTGATTCACTTTGTTATACAGCAGAAACTAACACACCATTGTAAAGAATTATACTCCAATAAAGATGTTTAAAAAAAAAGAGAGATCACCTGAGGCCAGATTAAAGGAGTGCAGGCCCTTCACTCACCCTAATCTTATCAGCAACCCCACCCTTGAACCATTGCTATAAAACTCCTCACTAAATCCTCCCAAGTTGGGACACACACACTTTTTGAGGCAGGAGCGCTCTGTGTCCCCCTTTGCCTGGCAAAACAATAAATCTATTCTTTTCTACTTCACCCAAGACTCTGTCTCTGAGATTTGATTCAGCACTGGTGAATTTTGGCATCAGTAGCAGAGGAAGGCAAGACCCATGAAGGCCCCCATTCTAGTCCTCATGAGAGAACATTTTCCCTTGATAACCTGGAATAGAACAGAGCCTCTGGGAGGCAATAATTCTGGGTGACAGCTCCATAGGCTGGTACAGACTATGAAGCAAGTCTCAAGAGGATGCTTTTGTTTCCAACAAAATAGGAGTAAATCAGAGACTTGGGATTTTCCCTGAATAATGCACTTGAGCTTCAATTTTGAACAAGCTTCAACACCAAAACCTCCTTAAAATAAGACTTATGCCTTGGGTGAGGCAAATACTTCTTAGATATCCCCAAAAGCACAGTGCATAAGAGGAAAAAAAATTAATTGGACTTCATCAAGATAAAAACTTCTGACATTGTTAATAGAATGAAAAGAAGCAAAGACTGGGAGCAAACCATGTATCTGATAAAAGACATGTATCTGTAATATATAAAGTAAGAAGAAAATAAACAATACAACCTTTTTAAAGGGACAAAAGGTTTTAACAGGCACTTCACAAAAAGATATATGAATGGCTAAAAAAACACATGAAAATGAACTCAACAGCATTTGTCATTGAGGAAATGCATATAAAAATACAATGAAATATTACCACACATCTATTAAAATGAATAAGTGAAATATATTCACTATGGCAAGTATTGGTAAGGAACTAGAAGTTTCATACACTGCTGCTGGGAATGTAAATAGAAGAATCATTTTGGAAAACATTTTGGAAAGAAGTCAGACTTAACTTACTGTGTGATCCAGCCATTGGACTCTTGGGGATTTATCCAAAGAATAGAAAGCATGTGCTCCTACAATGTTCATAGTAGCTTTATTTGTAATAGCCTCAAACTAGAAATGACCCAAAAGCCCATCAACAGGTGAATGGATAACAAATTACGGTGTATCCATATAATGGAATACCACTCAGCAATAAAATAGAATGAACTTTTGATTCATGCAATATGGAAGACTCTCAAAATAGTTTTTTGCTGAGTGCAGAGAAGACATACAAAAAAAGAGTACATACTGTATGACTCCATTTACATAAAACTCTAGTAAATGTAAATGAATGTGTAATGACAGAATGTAGACTAGTGGTTACCTGGAGCTGGGTGGGCAGGAGGGAGCAGAACAAAGCTTTTGGGATTGATTGTGGTCGTGCTTTCATGGGTGTGTACATATGGCAAGACTTACCAATATTTTACACTTTAAATATATGCAGTTTATTGTACGTCAATTATATCTCACTAAAGCCCTTAGGAGAAGGAAAAAGGAGGAGGACAAGGAGCCTTGTGTTCAGTGATTCTCAGCTGTTCACCAGTCCTTCCAAGACACTAGCAAAAGTCCCAATATATGGGAATATTTTCTCAAATATGGAAATTCTTACTGGAAACTCAAGATCGCATAGGGTCTTTCAGAGTCTTTATAAGTTTTTGAAAATTGATGCTTAGAAAGTGTTTTTTTACATGGAACTGTTACCCCATCTTTTGGAGTTTTTCATGGAACTTTTTGATTCAAGTCTCCCCTCCATCTTTTTCCAGTCCCGGTCATTTTCCTAATCACCTTGCTTCATGCATAGTAAGTGTGGAGTCTCAGCTTCCTGGTGGCTGTCATTGCAGACATGCCCTTTCTCACTCCAGCCTGCTCCTTTCAAGTCCCTGACACTGAAATCTTGTCTCTGCCTGCCCACTAAGCTTCTGGATGCATTTGGCTTTTTATCTCTATTCTATCCTCTGTCCTCTAACCCATTAATCCTGGTCACCCATGAGGTCCTTGGCACTAGCTGTGGTCATCCAGAATTTAAACACTGACCAGATATACCTGGCACCTTTGTGTAGGGGCTGAGGGCAGAATTGTGGGGATGTTGTTCAGATTCTCTTCAGCTGGATTATTCTCTGACCTGCAGATAACATCTCAGTTTCCTTCAGCAAAGTGTAGACATTTCGCTTCCCCAGAGCATCTCCATGGAAACTTTCCTGACCCCCACCCCAGGCTGGGTTGGGTGCCCTTCTCTCCTCTAGGATCCCATGTTTCCCTTTGTCATTCCACTTACTTGGTTTTCTTTGTATTTTCTTGTCTTTCCCCAATTCATATCCCTTTCGCAAAATGGGAAACTCTGGAGAAAAGGAATTTGTGTCTTAAACATCTCCATATTCTCAGAACACAGAATAGATCTAGGCACATAGGAGACAAACAGGCAAACTCTTCATTTAACTTAGAACAGCTATACGAGCGGGACCTGAGTTGATAGGTCATGGAGACTATGTTTGTTTCAGCTTCCATTACAAATGTGGTTCCTTGACTTTCGATTTTTATCAGTGTGGTTTGAAAGGAAGCATTGACCCTGTTCTCTGATAAACTTTAAAGAATGTCTAAGCCTTAAAGACATATAAACACTAAAGAATAATCAATTTATTCTTCCCAGATGAACTCTAACCTGCCTTCCAAATATATTACTTTTCTTAATCCTATCCAGCAACCAGAAAGCTATGTTAGTTACATTCCTTGAAAAAAGAGATGGCCAAGATTCTCATCCCAAGTCTCTGGACAATCTACTTCCCACATGTGCCCGATGGGTCCTCCAAGCAGAAGAGCAGAATGATCACACAAGGAAAGTTCACTTCTGAAAAATGCTGCTCCCCAACTACTCTTCTGCCTGGGGAGTGGGCTAGAGAGTGGGAATCATCTGGGACCCCTCCTACCCCTCTGGTTTGAAGTCTATACCAGAGGCCCAACCAATCGGCCTATTCCTGCCCTGATTCCCTCTGGTTCCTGCTTGGATAATGTCCACTGAGCAGGAGGCATTCTCAGACCTGTCTGACCAGGACCCCTAAGAGGTGGACAATGGATGTTGTCCATCTTTCCTCCATTCCATTTCTGGTCCTAACTCCTTTATCCTACCCTACCTCCCTGGGTGAGAAGATGATGGTCCCTGATGGCTCTTCATCTTGATGGGTTTTGCCCAGACCTCAGCTCATCAGGAACGGAGCTGGGGGCAGAGATGAGGCCAACAGTTGGAGGGCGATAACAGTTACACATAAATCAGGGTCACAGAGGAAATTTGAGAAATGGCAGCCCGAGCCCTTATTTCTGATGCCCTCTATCACCACATTTTCTGCAGTGGTAACTCAGGTAGAAAGCAAAAATGACAGTCTTCATGGGAGTAGCCCTGATGCTGAATCCTGAAGAGGAGCCAATACATGTTTGGGTTTCAGGTTCCAAGGGACTGGATGGTGGTCAACTTCTCTTCCATGGGACCTGTTTCAATCACTTGGAGGATGTAGGAGCCAGTGACAGGGTATCCTTTCTGGCCAAATCTAGGGTGAAGACATCTGACCACCCAGCAGGATGAGCAGGGCCAAGACAATGAGTTGTGAGGTCCCAAAGGCACCGAGAGAGCAGCCACTCCTCTCAGTACTGAGAGAAAACCACAGTCCTTCACATCCTCCTCCTTACACTCCAATCCTCCCCAGATGCAAGACCCTCAACCTGACCTGCTCATGTGATAGAGAGACTCACGCCCACAGACATAGATGCAGAGTAAATGAGTACAAGTCAAGAGCATGAGGAGGGACCAGGAAAAAAGTTAGACCTCTTCTCAAGGAGGAGGTTTAGTGAAAGAAACAGAAGAAAAATTAAAGTTCATAGAAACTGCAGCAAGCTGTACAACCAGAAAATAGAAAAGGAATTTGGGGGAAAAAAATTTTTTTTGGCCATGTGGCATGTGGGATCTTAGTTTCCTGACCAGTGATCAAACCCATGCCCTCTGTAGTGGAAGCACAGAGTCTTAACCACTGGACCACCAGGGAAGTCCCTGAGTAAAATTTTTAAAAATCTGAATTGAGAAATGCACTTTCAGAACTAAGAAATAGAATTGATTCAACTGAAAACTGAATTAGTAATATGAAACATCAAGTAGAAGAACAGTCTTACTACACAAGACCAGAAAATCCAAAGAAAAACAAGTGAAAAGAATAAGAGACATGGTGGATAGGTCCAGGAGACCTAAGATGCAAAATGCACAGTTTCAGAAAGAGATAAATGAACAGACCTAGGAGAAGCAAAAATGTTAAAAAAAAAAACAACTCTGAGTTGAAAAAGACATAAATTTTTAAACAGGAATAATGAAAGAAAGGATACACATTTGAGAAAATTTCTAAACTTTGAGGATAAAGAGATTTGCTTACAGGCTTCCAAACATGGCAAGAAGCTTCAACTGCAAGAGAATCACAGCACAACAGATTTCTCATATGCAACTTTGGACACTAGAAGACAGTGGAACAATATATATTTAGTTTTTAAAGAAAAGTATTATGATCCAAGAATCTTACACTGTCCAATAAAATATTCATATGGGAAGAGAAAGGTTGTTTTTCAGCTCAAGAAGACTCATAATGAATGTCACCCAAGTATATTTCTAAGTAAATTAGTTAAGGGTGTACTCTAAGTTTTTAAAAAATTAGAAAAAAATCTCAGCATAAAATATTCAAAGAGTAGGAATTAGTAAAAAAAAAAAAAAAAAAAAAAAAGTTAAGTCCCCATTCTGTTCCATGATAGAGTGGTGAGAAACAGAGAGCCCTGCCCTCCAGAAGCTCCTATTCAGGTACTCAGTGTTGTGAAGATTTGGTGGAGTGATCTGTTTTTTCCTGTTAAATCTGAGATGTCTATTAGACATCCAAGTGATGTGTGAGATATAGGAATCTTGCGTTTCACACAGTAAATGAGAAACATCAGTGTCTCTTTTACTGAAGCCTGTGACTGGGACCTCTTAGGGGAGACTGTTGGTAGAGAAGAGTCTGGCATTTAGAGTTCTGGTTGGCAAGGAGGAGCTGGCAGTGAAGACTGAGGAGTGCTGCTGAGGTAGGAGAAAGTCTTGCAAAGTGCAGAGTCACAGGAACATGGTGAGATTTTTGCCAGCAATGTTCGGCTGCACTGGTATAAGTGAGGAATAAGCAGATCATCGGTTTTAAGCAATTCAGGGTTTTTCCAATCAAGTACTTAAGCAGGATGTATAAGTTTCCTAGGGCTGCCATAACAATACGGTGGCTTAAAGCAACAGAAATTTATTCTTTCACAGTTCCAGAGTCTAGAGGTCTGAAATCAAGGTGTGGGCAAGGTTGCATCCTTCTGGAGGCCCTGAAGGAAAATTCACTCTACGCCTCTAACCTAGTTTATGGCAGCTACCTGCAATCCTTGGCAATTCTTGGTTTTCTTTGGCTTGTAGACACATCACTCCAATTTCTGCCCCCATCTCCTAACTCTGTGTCTTTCTGTGTCCGTTTCCTCTTCTCTTGTAAATGGCATCTGTCATTTGATTTAGAACCTGTCTTAATCCAGGATGATCTCATCTCAAGATCCTTAATTACATCAGCCAAGATCCCTTTTTCCAAATAAGGTCACATTTAAAGATTCCAAGTGGTTGTTCCTTTGCAGGGGGCCACTAGTCAACTCACTATAAGGTGAAAAGGTCAAGTGAATTAAAAGGATTTGCAAGGGGGCTATAGGGCTGGATCATGGAATCCAGGCTGGATGAGGAGGGAAAGAAGGATAGGAGAGGGTCGTGCAGAGTAAAGACTGGTGAGATCAGAAAAGGGAGTGTTTGAGCAGGAGAATCAGACAAGGGAGCTGGGGAGGTAGGGTGAAAGGGGGGGATGACATCACAATGGCAGACGAAGTTCAGTTATTGATGATGACAGAGTCTGGGGAATGGCACCTAAGGGAGTGACTGCGTGGCATCTGAGAACATTCCATTGGAGGAGAGGAGGGCAAGGGACTCAGAGAATGTTGGCTGGGTCACCAACGTGGGTGATGAAGCCCTCAGAATGATGATGGGAGTAGAGAAGGGGGATCAGTAAGCCAGGTACCAAAAGCATCAATGAGTGAGGGACAGACAAGGGGTTAGGACAGCAACTAGGAGGACTGAGTAAGTAACAGTTATGACTAAATCAGAAGAGATGAATGTAAGGGATTAAAAGATGTAGGATATTCTATCAAAATGAAAAAACAAATCTGGGAATCAAAATCCCAAAGGATTCCAAGAAAACCCAGGAGTTGGTGGGGGGGCGGGAAACAGAGACAATGATGAAGGAAACACATACTAAGAGCTTCCTTTTGATGTGGGATGTGCAGCTGGAATTGAATTGAAGGCAACTACTAAAAAGTCTTCTCTTGGGAAATTGGGATGGTTAGTATATTGATAGAGAAATACAGATTTGAATATACTCTTCAAAATATATGTATATACCCAATGAAAAATGAAACATCTAGAAAGGCATCCAAATCACCAGAAGCCAAAATAGTAACTGAAAAAAAGGTGCATCAATGAAGTAAAAATTGGTTGGGGGGGAAAAAAGAAAGAACAGGAACAAAAAATATATAGTAGCACAAAAAGCACACAATAAGATAAAATAAGGTCAAACGTGTCCTTTTTCAACTATGGTCAGTGTATTTAATGTCCCTGTTAAAAATAGTGATAAAAAATCATTAGGCAGTCATTAAAAACAATCATTGTGGTGATTATTTCATGGGTGTACAATTGTGCATTTTATATATGTATAGTTGATTGTAAATCAATTATACTTCAATAAACCTGTTTTTTCAAAAAACAACAAAAACTCTAACTAAGATTGGGTGAAAAAACAAATTCTTATTTTATGTTCTATGTATACACCTAAAAAAGGCAGAGAAATCTTGAAAAGAGGGGTGGCACATGCAAACAAATAGAAAATGGGGATGGCGATATTTACATCACATAAAGTGGATTTTGAGGCTAAAAGTATTGTAAAACAATATAGGTATATTTTAATGATAAAAGGTGAAGTCCACAAAGATGTTCTACAGACAAAAAGCTTTAATGCACCAATAACATAACTTTAAAATATATAAAGCACTGACTCCCAGAAATACAATGGAGAGGCAAATCCACAATCACATTAAGAAACTCTAATACACCTTAATACACTTCTCTCAGAACTTATAAAATCTAGTAGATAAATATGCAATAAATCTGTAGAGGACTTGAATAACAATTAACAAATGAGTTAATACACAAACAGACATGAAAATTATACTCAACAAATAGAAAATGTACATTCTTTTCAAACACCTTAGAACTTTGCTTATATATTAGGACACAAGGTAAAAACATCAACTACTTACAAAACAAATAGAAATCATAAAATAAAACTAGAAGATGTCAAGAAAAACTTAGCCCATAAAAAGTAACAAACAAATATCCACTTGGAAATTTTGAAGCCTCTTTTCTCAATCATCTTGAATTAAAGAAGATATCAAAACTGGAATTTTAATTAGAAAAAAATGAGAAAAATTACATGTTAAAAACTTATGGCGGGGCTTCCCTGGTGGCGCAGTGGTTGAGAGTCCCCCTGCCGATGCAGGGGACATGGGTTCATGCCCCAGTCCAGGAAGGTCCCACATGCCGCAGAGCGGCTGGGCCCATGAGCCATGGCCGCTAAGCCTGCGTGTCCGGAGCCTGTGCTCCACAATGGGAGAGGCCACAACAGTGAGAGGCCTGCATAGCGCCAAAAAAAAAAAAAAAAAAAAACTTATGGGAATCAGCCAAATAGTGATATTTAGTAGAAAATGTGTAACCTTAATGTTATGTTTTAGGAAACAAGGAAATTTTTAAATAATGAATTAAACATCTAATTCAAGAAAATAAAAAGAACCCAGAATAAAATGAAATGAGATAGAAGGAAATAAAATTAAAAACAGAAATTGTTGAAATAGAAAACCAAAAGAAAACCCTGTGGTCAAAAATAATAAAATAAAAAGGTTGTTCTTGGGAAAAAGTTTCAGAAAATGGAGAGGTTATGCCATTGACAAGAGAAAAGGCAGTAAATCCATCAGGAATGACCAAAAAAGATAAAATTGCAAACAATAAGAAGGTTTTAAAATGTTAAGACAAGGCACTATAATTATTTAGAAAATCTAAAGGTGAATGATTTCTTAAGAAAATATTTTTCTTAAGAAAAATTCTTAAGAATTACCAAACCTGACTCAAAAAGTAGAAAACCTAAACAGTCCAAAAAAACAGAAAAAGTTGTCACCAAAGATATGTCTCTAAAAAAAGGCTTTTATGCAGAAGCAGAAATATAATGTTGTACATATGAAACTTATATTAGGTTATAAATCAATGTTACCTCAATAAAAACAAAAGCAAACCCAGAATATTTCCTGTACCGTACCAAAAAAAAAAAAAAAAAAAAAGCTCAGCACGTTTATAATTCACAGTGCAGTGGAGGCTGTTTATTAATCCTGGCTCTTCCACTTATTGGTTGTGTCACTTTAGTGTGGTTGCCAGCTTTAGCAAACAAAACTACAGTACACCCAATTAAATGTGAATTTCAGACAAACAGCAAATAAATTTTCTGTATAAGGATTCCCATGCGTAAGTTGGAGATTTTCCCACTTTAGATTCTGCCACCTGTGGCCTCGTTGAGGTGACTTCACTCTTTCAGCCTGTCTCATGTAAAACAGGCATTTAAAGAAGATAGTACATGTATGTAAGGGCCTATCATACCTCGGGGACTATTCACTTTTTCTTCCACTGAAAGCACCACTGTGGCAGTCAAGCCTTGAGTGGTGTTGCCTGCGTAGGTTTTTCCCTGGGGTGAATTTTTATGTGTGCTCTTCCCTGGTGAGAAATGAAAATTAAGACAGAGAAACTTTGCCTGGTATCTGCCTCTGTCTCCTTTGGTTGCACCATTTCCCTTGGTGGCCAGCTCTCAGAAACCAGAAGAACACTGCCTGCTCCCCTAGATCATGCCCCCTCCCCTACAGGACCCTTGCCCTTTGAGCCCACCTTAGCGCCTCAGCCAGGCCTTTCTCCTTCAGCTGCCCAGGTGCCCACACCTGGCCCCCTCATCTCCCTCCATTTCCAGCCTACACTGGGGCGTTTCTGCAGGGGTGGAAAGGGTCTACTTGGCCTTGTCTCAGTCTCTGGGCTGCAAAGCCATTAGGAGCTGCTCTGATGATGAAGCATCCCCACACCCTCAGCCCCCACCTGCTTCCCTGTGCATTGGCCTCTGCTTCCGCTCACTGGAGCGGCTGGTATACGATCCCAGCACTCCACACCTTCCTCAGGTGCCTTTTATTTACACTTTACAGGGGCTGCTAAACATTAAAGACACTACATTAGAGATCGTGGAAGGAAAGGCTTTATTTCTACATCAGCTGAGTTCCTACTATGTGCCAGACACTAGGCTAAGCCTCTTGCCACGTACTTTTCTCATTTAATTTTCAGATTATGTCATTAGAGAGGTGTCAGTATCTCCATTTTACACATTCAAAAGCATAGGTTCAGAGAGTTTAAGTGTCTTGACCAGGGTCATGCATAAGTCAGTGGCAGAGCTGGGATTTAAATTCAAGTCTCTTTGACTCTAAGTTTATGACTCTGTCTTTTCCATGACCTCACACTGATTACCAGCTGTGGAAACTTTGCTTTAATAAGTGTGTGTGTGTGTGTGTGTGTGTGTGTGTGTGTGTGTGTGTGTGTAAGATTTTTAAACTACACATAGATCTGGGTCAATTCTGTTTTCCCCAGCCTCCTGGTATCCTTCTTGCTCTCGGTTATGGGTTTGTGGCTTTGCCTTCCTATCTATTCAATCCCATGGTCAGCCAGCTCAGAAAGCAACCCATGGACTAAGGAAAAGCAAGGTTGCCACTGCCTCTAGCTGCTGTGGTGAAACAGATCTCAGGATAAAAGCCTGAATCTCTAGGCAGTGTCTTTCCTGAAAGTACGGACCCTTACTGAGTGGGAAGCAGCCAGGCTGGGATGCACCTCAGACTTGCCCTCTGCTCTCTGCACACATCAGCCACCAGGGTCATGTTGGCATGCTGACCAGACCCCGAACCTGTTTCCTCTTTCATTTTATTTCTCTCCCTTCTCCCCCTGCCCCCACCCCACTCTTTCTCTCTAGCGCTGCCATAACAAAGTGCCATGGACTAATTGGCTTAAACAACAGAAATTATTTTTTTCACAGTTCCAGGGGCTGAAAGCCCAAGATCAAGGTGTCAGCAGGGTTGTTTCTTCTGAGGCCTCTCTCCTTGGCTTGTAGATGACTGTCTTCTCCCAGTGTCTTCACATGGTCTTCCCTTTGTGTGTCTGTGTCCCAATGTCTTTCTATAAAGTCATTAAACCAATCACATTGGGAACTGGCCCATCCCAATGACCTCATTGAACTTATTCACCTCTCTAAAGACCCTGTCTCCAAATACAGTCACATTCTTTGGTGCTGGGGGTTAGGCCTTCAACATACAAATTTGGAAGGACAAAAGGCAGCCCATAACACACTCTCTCTCAGACACACACACAAATACACACCTATTAATACATAAGACTGAGGCTATACCAGTCTCACTGGAGATTCCTGTCTCCCAGGTTTTCTTTGGAAGTGAAACTCAGTGCCTCAGCCACTGGCTCCTTATTACTAAGAAGGAGGAACCATGGGTGCTGGCCAAGGACTGGGGATGGGGAAGGTTTCCATGAGTGCAGAGGGCTTGAAAGGATGCTGGAGATTTCAGGGAGGGCTGGTGGGCCTGGTGCATTTCTCACTTGTGAGTGTGAAAAGACTGAGAAAGAACAAGGTAGGAGAATTGGGACCCATCGTTGACTAGTTTCAAGAACTGGAGTCCACGGTCATGTTCATAGAGTCTTCAAATCCTCAACAAGGGTAATTTTTCAAATTTGTGTTTTCATCTGAATGATCATGTAAGAACATTCACATAAGTACATCCTGAAATATCAAGATGACCACCCAGATGCAAGGGCTGCCATTTCAGTGCCCACGTTGTGTTCATTTCTATCGTTGTGTTAGTGCCAAAGAACACTATTCTAAGTGCTCAGAGCCAAAGAGAAAAGAACATATTTGAATCTATGCATAAATATAATGTTTATGCAAAGTGAAGTCCAAATAATGGCACAGCGCATGGTATAAAGTGGAGTTTAAGTTATTTACTTGTTAGAAGAGAAGAAGAGAATTGAATCATTACACGGCACAATTAAAAACCTGACATGTGGAGGTAGTCATATATCTTAATCCATCACTCATCATATTAAATTAACAATAATTAATGTTACTGGTTTTTAATCAATTTTAAAAATTGGTTGAATTTGTTAACCAAATTTTTTAATTGGTTTAAATTTCTTAATTTGGTTTGATTTTTGTTTGTATAGCCTATTGCTATAAGAATTTGAATCTAGCTTTATGTTTATATGCATTTAAGAAATATATTAAATTTAAGTCCAGACTTATACTTCTAGTTAAGGTGAAGTAGATTGTATCAGACTAGTTCTCTGGCTAAGAAAAACTGTAAGAGGACTTCCCTGGTGGCACAGTGGTTGAGAATCCACCTGCCAATGCAGGGGACATGGACGGGTTCGAACCCTGGTCCAGGAAGATCCCACATGCCGAGGAGCAACAAAGCCCGTGTGCCACAACTACTGAGCCTGCGCACCTAGAGCCTGTGCTCCGCAACAGGAGAAGCCACCGCAATGAGAAGCCCGTGCACCACAACGAAGGGTAGGCCCCTGCTCGCTGAAACTAGAGAAAGCCCGCGTGCAGCAACGAAGACCCAATGCAGTCAAAAATAAATAAAGAAAGAAATATATGTATATATATAAAAGAAAAACTGTAAGATAACAATCCGAAAACAGCTGTTTGATGGCATCAGAGAGTAAATAAAGTATCCAAGACTTGAGGGAAATGCTTTGCGGTGAGCCCTGCATTCAACAGGGTTTTTCTCCTTGCATCATTTATCAATTCCTGGCTGGGAGCATAGAGTCAGAAGAAAACAGAAACAGTGTTCTAAAGCATCCAATAGTCTCACTGGGCTGGACAGACACAACTTGCAGTTCAAACTACAAAGAAACCAAGACTTGAACCCCAAGACCCTGGAAAAAGAAGAACCACAGAGAGAGAAAGCTAATATTGAACCTGAATTTTCCCTTGAGTCTTTTTGATTTCCAAGCTACATGTTGGATGAGACACAGTGAAACCAAGTGGCAAGTAGTTGCCAAGACAGTAAATATCTAAATATGGATGGTTGTAGCCTCATGGGGCTGGCAAAGCCTTCAAACCAAAATGGAAGTTTGGGGCCTGCCGTGAGTGAGGCCCTGGTAAACACTCAGGGCTTCAGGTGAGATCCTAGAAAAGCTATGTCTTAGGAGTAAGGGCAAACCAGAAGCAGAAAAGCCTCCCCTCAGTCAAGGTGATCTTGCCATATCCTACCTGCTTACAAGAAGCTTTATTCTCTTTCTGGTTCTAGCCTGGCGAGAGAAAGTGGTGGCAACATGGAGCTGCTACCCCATAACCTGCTGAGCTCACATGTGTGGACAGCAGGGCCCCGTGGCTTCTCTCCCCACCTCCAGGCCACCAAGGTCAACACCTACCCTGAGGAGCTCAACCCCAGCTTTGTGGCACATATGATACCCAAGGTGGAGTGGGCGACCCTTCTGGGGGTGGCTGATACCCTGCATCTGGCTGAGGCGTCCATAAGGCCAATGCACAGTGTGAGTAGGTTGAGAAATTTCTGAGGAAGATGCACCACCAACTACAAATGTGTTGGAGGGAACTCTGCCATGTCCAGAGCCTGGGCGTCTGTACCCCATCAGCGGTAGGATCCTTAATATGATGCTAAGTGATGAGAAAACTGAGACTCAGCTATACCAGGCCCCGGGTTTTCATTCTGTGACCATGTGTATCTTTGTTTATATGTATCTTGTGTTCTGGTTGGATCATGTTCATCCCCAGTCCTTGACCCAGTGACACACCAAACACACATTTCCTTGAGCTCAATATCAATATATATATTTTTTCTCATTAAAGGTTAAAAAAAGAAAGAAGGAAGAAGAAGATGATGACAAATACATATTCTTCTCTGAGGAAGAAAACATCAAGTCTCTAAAACTTTTTAAACACAATGTCCAGAATTAGAGAAAGAAAATTACCATTCATGTCAGGAAACAAGACCAAATCAGTGAAATCCAAGAGAAAAATAGTCAGTATCAATAGGCCCACAGGTGAGCTAGATATCGAAGTTACTGATAACTTTAAAATAACTATATTATGTTCAAGAATGTATATAAAATAGAATGCATAAATAGAATATAAATATAAGAATATATAAATATAGACCATTATACTGGGGAATTATAATCTAAAAAAAAAAGTCAAATAAGAATCCTGTACCACTAACCTCTCTAAGGCATTGCTCAGTCTAGAAACCTAGGCCTTCTTCTTGATTCCTTCATCTTCCTCAGCCTGTGAATACACCTCTGCTTCACTCTCCATTGCTACCGTCACTCCACAGTTAAGGCCAACCTCATGTCTCACCTATATCCACACTCCATCCCACAGAATGAACTTTCTGTCTCATAAATCTGACCGTTCCTCTTCATAAACTCATCCGATGGCTCCCCTCTTGTCTTCAGAATAAACTCCAAACCTCTCCCTGTGTGCTACCAGGCCATACATTACCTGACCGTGGCTTTCCTCTCTAGTATGTATCTTGCTTCTTCAACACTCCAAACCCCTGCAAGCACTTGTCCTTCAACTACAGGCAATTAATTTCAATTACCAAATGCACTGTGCCTTCTCCATCTCCTGAAAAGTACGTATACTATTTCTTTTTTGTGACACTTTCTTTCCCTTCATTTAGAAAATTCCTACCCACCCTTCAGAAATCTTGTCTTCCAAGGAGGCTCCCTCCCTCTGGTCCCTCAGGACCTCTTTAGCCCCCTCTCCTAAAATAACATGCTCTTTATCAGAGCATGTATGATGTTGAATTGTAATCAAATATCTGCATGTGCATCTCCCCCACCAGATTACAAATTCTTTGATGGCACAACCATGGCCCTCTGAGAGTTTGCACAACAGCTCACATATCATAGGTAAGCCTGAGGATGGCATTGCCACCATCCCATCGACCAGAGAGATGGCATTACAACCGGGGTTGCAATGAGAACAGAAGCTCAGCATATTTTAGAAAGGGATACAGCCCACCAGTGAGCCTACCCAGGATCCAAGTAATGACCTTGAGACTGTAGTTGTTTGCCTCCACCCACATGGGTCCCTGGAGTGAGATCCGTCTCCATGGAGAGCTGGTAATTACAATCAAGCCCAGAGCCTCTGGAGCCCCACACCCCTTCACACCAACCCAAGGATAGCTAAACACCAGTGTTCCATTTCCAAACCCCATGAAGGTCATGAGTATAAGGAACACACTCCCCAAGGGCCTGTCTTCAAATTACAAAGAGTAAAGCTAGCTGTTTTCTGGCTGCAACTGCTTTCCAAATGGCCTATAAATGTCTATGTTCTTCCCCAAAGTGATCTTTTCTCTTAAAGCCTACGTGGGTAATCACCCACCAACTGGTGTAAGGAGCGTGGCTTCAGAAAAGTCCATTCAGAGTGGTTATACAAACATAAGGACAGCTAATACTGCTCCGTGGATGTTGCACAGACTCTGGAATAGATGAGGCTGTTTTCATCAATAGCGAATCTGAGATGGTCTTCAAGCCCCTGCTTTTAAAACCCCAGCACACACTGATCTCTAGCATGACCATGAGTGGTGAACATCATCCAAGGTGGCAGCTTTAGAAACAGCTGAAACAGTAATAATACTAGTAAATAAGTGTTACTAAAATTTTTATATGGCTTACCTTTTTTTTTTTTCTTTTTTTTGCGGTATGCAGGCCTCTCACTGTCGTGGCCTCTCCCGTTGTGGAGCACAGGCTCCGGACACGCAGGCTCAGCGGCCATGGCTCACGGGCCCAGCCGCTCCGCGGCATGTGGGATCCTCCCGGACCGGGGCACGAACCTGTGTCCCCTGCATCGGCAGGCGGACTCCCAACCACTGCGCCACCAGGGAAGCCCATGGTTTACCTTTTCATCTTCACAATGAGCCTCTAGACTGAGCCTTGTTATCTCCACTTTGGAGGTAAGGAAAATGAAGCCGAGACGCTCAGTACTTGTCTAAGGTCACACAGAGGCATGCAGCCTGGATTCAAACTCAGGCAGCTCTGACAGATGCACGTATCTGACGACTATTTTCCCTGATGCGGAAGTAACTGTTCCGGGCACAAGTTGATCCTGTTCCTCTGGGATGCTCTGGACTCCACTAGCAAACCATATGCCTGGGAAGAGGCAAACACAGTTCTGAATTCTAAGCTTATAAACCTAAACTAAAAAAGTTGTAACATCACAGTAGGTCGAGAGTCAAAGCTGTTTTAACTCTAGGACATTGTCCGCTAAACAGGAATCTGTTTCTATCCTTTTTAAGGTCTCCCTTTTCAAGAACATTTCTGCTGTCTGGATGACATTTGTGCCAAGCAAACTCCCTCGTGTAAGGAGCACCAGGGCCCCCCGAGACCAGTAAACCAAATGGTTGTATGCCTGAAATCTCCTTCCAAGGAGCACAGGCCCTCCTCTTCTGATTACACTTGATGGTACAAGATAAAGTAAAAAAGAAAGCTTCGTAATGATGATACACTACTTCCTGCCACAGCCATAAGGAATGAAAAACTCACTGCTGCCTAATACACAGGACAGCCAGCAACAGCCCAAGTTCATTCCAAGGTAGAGGCATTATTAACTTGTGACCCAGCCTAGGAGCCAGGCAGCTGTGAAATGTTTCAGTTAAAAAAACAAAAAAGAAAAAGAAAGAAAGAAAAAAGACTCCAGAACATATTGCTGATAAAATGTTTACACCCAGTTTAACAAATTTTATAGTAATGGTGCTTTAAAAATGTGTTTCTCATGAATGGCTTTGCGATACTAAATGTAAATAAGGACATAATGAGTTTGGAATTGCAAACAGATTACCTCTGCCCTGGAGTTGATGCCATCAGCACATTTCCCACCCCAGCCAAACCCACATGCGTGGATTTGCCATGTGACTCCTGGCAGATCCTATGAATTTCATTTTGGCCACCTTGTCGAGTTACATGGTTACTGCTGGAAGGTTCCGTATGGCTGTAGGTGCCATGGCAACAGACCAGACACTTCTAACCAAAAAAATGACCAAAACATCCTAGGGATTTGGTAGTTGGCCATGTAAGCACCATGGAAACAAGAGAAACTGAGGAAAGGGACATAGCTCCCAGACCAACCTCAGAATGTTTGGCCCGGAATAAATCTGAAACAGAGAGAAGTGCCAGTTTTGCATGGAAGCATCAGAGATGTGATTTTAACCCAGAGGAACGCAGCACAACTTCGAAGCATGATGGGGCTGGATGCTGAAGTGCGAGCCAGGGCACACACGAACCAGTCTTTCAGGCAGGACCCTGCAGACCCTAGGGAACACCTGTGTCTGCGAGGCTTTCTGTCCCCATAGACTCTGGACACAGAGAAAGGAAGAAGTTCAGTTTCATGATCTACGATAACTCACACTCAGTAGTCCCAGGCACGTACCGTTACGCTGCCTGCTCAGGCCTCACCTGCTGGCCGGTGTGGAGGGCGAGAAGATAAAAAGGGCGACATTACAGTGCGCAGAGAACTCTCATCAGGGTGCAGAGAACACAGCCGCTAGAACGTCAGGGCATTAGGTGGAGTGACCAACACACCTCCGATGGCCCCGAACTTTCCCCGTTTTAGCACTCGAAGTCCCCGTCCTAGGAAACCTCTCAGTCCCTGGCAAACCTTAGCACCAGGGCACCCCGTGTAGAGAGGAGCAGAAGCTGCAGCCCCGGCAGCCGCTCCTGAATTAATCTCAAGGCAAATCACGCAAGGCTTGAGGGAGGGCAGCAAAGCCTCCTGAAAGGTTATGCTCATGATGGATGTGGAGGGCTTGCAGACACAAAGCCCGACAGCTTGGCACTGAACGTCTGCAGGGAGAAAGTGGCCGTCCCAGTGCAGGCAGCTCTGGAGCGCAGGGACACACAGTCATGAATAGGAGGGGCTGGAGGAGGACCAGTCCAGGCTGGCACATTGGCTCTCCAAAAATTCTTTGCAAGACTTAGAAATGGCGATTGGAGCTCGCCACGTATCTCTTATAATTTATGTATATGACAAGAGTATTTATTTCTCCTCTCTGTGTGTGTGGGCTGGGCTCCGTCATGTTCAATACATTTTTCTGTCCACCTCACAAAGCCCTTATCTAAAGAACCCTTCTGGATCCTGTAACATGTGAGCGGGCTTGGCCTGACCATTGGAGTAACATTCTGGTTCAAATTCTGCTTTAATCTCCCTGATCTGTGCCCACCTGCACGTCTCCCTTATAGAGCTCTGTCCTGACGAGGGTCCCGCAGTCTCAGTGTGTGTCCCTATTATGCAAATCGGATTTCACAGCCCAGGCGGTGATGGGATTCAGGCAGAGGCCAGGGCGATTCATCTCATGGATCCGAGTGAGGGTTTACCCGTCATTCATTCCTGACAGAGGCCACGATATAAAATTACCTTTAAAAAAGACGTTGAACGTCATAAGACCTCATGATGTTATTATATAAGGGACAAATCTAGTTATTAATGAGTATCATTGTAAGAAATTAGAGTGGAGGTTGATCCATTCTTCCTCTCACCCCTCGTGCCCTTTTAGGCCCTGGCAGGCAGAGAACATACAAGAGATGCTAGCTAGGAAGGGACCTGCAGAGGTTATACTCATGGGTCAGACAGGTGCCCACGAACCCCCAGGGCACAAGAGTCCCCTAGACAGACTGGGCTGGACAGGATGCTTTTCTTCACTGTCCTTCTGTGACTTGAAGACCACAGACTCTGAGAATCTGAACAGAACAGTGGTCTGAGCCTCCAGAGGCCGACCTCACCTAGTGATCCCTGCCCAAGGCGAGACTTTCAAATGCGAGTGCCCTCGAGACTGGAGGTTGGCCAGTGCAAGAACAGGAAAGGGGATGCAGAGCAGCTGTGTATGACTGTGCAGGTCGTGGACTGCACAGAAGTGCCCCCTGCCGGGGCAGGTGAGAACTGCAGTCTAGCCTCAGCTCCGCTCACCAAACATCCTTTTGAAGCAAAAGGGGTACACTTGTCTTTGCACAAACGTGTCATCTACTCACTAACCCCTGTTCCTGTTGGGCCCTGCCTGCCCAGATGGGCATCATGTTCAAATTCACAGAGAGGGGTTAGTCTGTGAGCAGTACTCTGAGCCTTCGCACTCTGCTTCCTGGTCAACGTGTGTCTTTCTGAATGTTAGTGGCGCCACTGTTGACTGAGTTAGCAGATGACAGGAGGAAGCCTCTTCTCTGTGGAAACAGGGAGCTGGCAGGATTGGGGTTCTGCCCTAACTCCACCCAGAGTTTGCCCACTTATCCAAATGGGCTACACAGCCAAGTCTACGGTGAGCCCGGGGACATCTGTCCTCGCAGGGGCGGAGGCCAGCAGAGGAGCTGTGCCCTCACAACTTCCGGCCATGCTACGCTTCACTAACCAGTGGCCTGTGGGATGGGCAGTTCAGCTGTCGCCCCCAGAAGCCTCTAAAATGTTCAGAACAGGGTATTAAATAAAATCACTCCAAGTCTCCATTGCACCAAGGCCAAAAATTCACCCCGATTATATTTCCCATCTCAAATGTCAAGCCACACTGTCCGATATAGCTCAGCAGAGGAAGGCCTATAACAAACACCACATGATAGCATAAAAATACCCCAAGGAGCAATTTTAAAATACCCTGAACTTGAGCTCTGTGGAGCCCTCTCCATTATTAAATTCTAGGAGAGAAATCAAAGTTCAAAACTGGAGTTCCCATCTTTTTTCAAATTAAAATCCCGAGAAATGAAAGACCTTTCCTCCCAAATTTGAATTCCCTGAGTCTTGGCCAGAGGAGCTCCCCCAGCTGGAGTATGAGTGTCTCCCCACCCCCCACCCCCTACCCCAGGAGCTGCTTTATGCCTCGTCTATCCGAGATGGATGTGTCTCTCGAAGACAAGGAGGTGGGATTTATCCAAACCGAAATCGTTGTATGTCCCACTTTTCAAAGAATTTGAAAGTCAGTAGGGCACACAGGAATATCCCAGTGCCAGCCCCGCACCCACCAAATTTAGCCTAGCAACATGATGTTCTCAGAACCCATGTTTCTGCTGCCAGCCAGGGGCTGTTGCAGATGCTTGGGTGGCATCTGCGGGAAAGGAGTTAGAGAAAACAAATGTGAGACATAGAAAGAAAATATTCGGGGTCTCAGACTCACTAGAAGTGCCAGGAAGATGGGCACGTGCCGAGGTGCAGCCCCCTGCTTCCAGGTCTTCTTTGAGGTGCCATCTCCTGTGCATCCAGCCCATGTTTGTAAAGCCTCCAGATTCCTATTGCCCCTTTGAGCCTCTGTTCCTGGCAGCCCTGGGGCCACTTCACTCGACCAGTCCCACCTGCCCCTTGTCTCCTGTGAGCAGGAGGCTGCCCCAGCCAAGTGTGTGTAGATCTGCTCTTCTCACACCCCGACTCCTCTCGGGGACTCTCTTCTGCATCCTGGGTATTTCCTGCCCTGCCCTGTATTCCCTGCTGCTTCTGCCTCCCTTCCAGGCCTTGTAAAACCTGTCTATTGGGGCTTTTCCTTCTCCTTTTGCCTTTTGACTCAGCTGCAGGAATGCCAGGAACCGAAGCTGCTGTTAAGGCTTCTGGAAAAGCCATCTCTTCCTGCCGTAAGTTCCTTCCCAAAGCCTCGCCTCCCCTTTCCTGTGGCAGTGGGATAGCCTCCGGGGTCTCATCTCCTTCTGGGGTCCCCTGACTCCTTTCAGGCCAAGTTTTACAACGTATAACCCGCCTCTTTGGTCTGTCCCATTCCCTCTCTACCATGGGTAAGACTAGCACTGTTTCTAGGTCCTGGTGTTTTCCTTTATTTTCTGATTTCTTTGTTTTCAGACCCAGATGTTTGTGGTCCTGGCCTTCTCCTGAAGTGTCATGTTTGGCTGCACATAGCAAGAGAAAAAGCCGAAGTCAGAGGTAAAAGTATCCGTTACCCAAACATATCCTGCCTATCTTTGTCACCTCCTCTCTGAGAAGCAAAAGTCCACCAGGATGTACCTTCTCAATAGTCATTCATCCGACAGATATTTATAGAGGAACTTCTGTGTGCTAGGAACCATCCTGGATGCTAGGACACGGCAGTGAACAGCCCCTATCCAGGCATCACACTCAGGAGACCAGTCCAATATCTAACGTGAACCTGACTCAGCCATGGATTTCCTACGTGTCCCCCTTGGCTTCCCTTCCAACCCTAACTCTACACATTATCTGACACATTTCTTCAAAACCTGTGCCAGGCCCCCTTTCCCACTAGTGATAAGTATCTCACCTTGGAATTTGCTTTAATATGCTGGAATCATTCTCCCGGGGTCATTCTCATTTTCCCCCTCAAATCTACGCAAACTTCTTTAACCCATCCCAGTCTTCAAGCAGGGGTTCCCCAGCTGCTTAGCAAAACTTTTTCTAAGCTAAAGCTTTCAATTCCTTTCTTAGGCATGAGATTTGTAATAATTCCATTTAATTTTTTGGTACCTCAATCCAAAAAAGAAAAAAAAAGGCATACCCTTGTATATCTGAATCCTTATGCCTCTTTGTCCATTCACAGATTAAAATCTTCTGTTTCTCAAAGGAAAAGCCCACATTTCATGTCTCTGAATCCAGAATCCTAAGTGCCAGATGCTGGACCGGATGCTAGGTATGTAAAGATTAATTACACCTGAGAAAGTAAGGAGTATACATATCCATTAGGGAAATAGAAACCACTCTCCATATTTCAAGAGGGAGAAAGTTATTGCAAGAGATTCAATATTTATAAAACTGATGGGAGATCCAGGGAAGTAATGATAATGGAAAACTGATGCTGACTTTCAGGAAATGAGGAAGTGAAAGAACGACCCAAAGCTACTATCTGCCTATGCATGGATCTGCCATTCCTAGAAGTAAATAATGACTTGTCTTCTTCTTTTGACTTCCAACTCTCATGCACCAGCCTCTCATTTGAAGAATTTAAACCGGAACTCTGCTGGCAAGGGAATCTGGGTAATGTAGTTTCCAGACTTCCAGCCCCTGTGATCCAAGGACAAGCTTAGAAAGCCAGAGTGGGTGTTACATATCAGAGGACAATTGGTAGCTTAGTACACTAGTTCTAACTAGAAGGGTCAAGAAAAGTCTCCTGCAGAGTGACATCAGCTGAGTCTTGAAATAAGAAAAGGTGGGTCCTCCAGAGGGATCGGCTTAAGTGAAAACATTGGCGGAGCCTCCTAAGGAATGTTAAGTTAATGAGTCCAATCAGAGCAAGGAGTGGTAGGAAATGGGGCTGGGCTGAGGCCAGGCAGTTAAGCAGACAAGATTCTGGAGGGCAGAGTATGCCATGCTGGAGAGCCTGGAGTTTATCCAGCCAATAATAGAAAACCTTTGGAGGACTTTTAAGGAAGAAAGTGACACTCAGGTGAGTATGTTTAAAAGATCCCTTTGTCAGTGTTGAAGAAGGTTTGTGGAGGAAATAGGGAGACCAATGAGAAGGCTTTGCTGTCATCCAAGTGTCAGGCGATGGACTCGAGCAGTGGCCATGGGGATGAGGACCAGGGGCTGCTCTGAGAGGCGGTACAGAGGTAAGGCTAAATGATTCATGGGCTGTGGGCATGAGAGGGAGGGAAGCATCAGTTGGCTTGGGTGATTAGAGGATGCCAGGATGGTTCACTGAAGTGGGAGCCTGGGAGAAGGGCCATGTTTAGGAGGTGGGGGAGGTGAGGATTGCTGAGCTCGGTTCTGCTCAGGTTGAGTTTGAAGCACCTGGGTGATGGAAAGGATATGAACATCAATAAGGTGTGAGCTGACATCCCATCCGAGGCCAGGACCTCTGCTCAGTGCCAGGAGCACGTGGCAATCCCTGTCTTGGAGGAGCTCTGACTTCCCAGAGAATTCAGACAATGAATTCTTCACCCAGAGAAGCCTCGACGATGGAAATCCTTGGAGAATATTCAAACGTCACTTGAGGTAAATGTTTTCAGTTCTACAGTGTCTGCAAGTAAAACTGCCCTAGAGACTTTCAAAAGCACATTGGAAATGGGTGCTCATTTGCCTTCCTCTGGGCCCCAAGGTGGGCTAGGAATCACAGGAAGGGAGGAGAAAGCTCTTCTGCCATTTGATCTTGATGAGATGAAATCCCCAGCCTCTCTGAGTTCTAGCTTATCTATCAAACAAAATGATTGGGCTTAAGACAAGAAACATTTTTAACTAGGCACAGAGTGCCTTGGACATCCAGTCTACTCTGTGTGGCTGGTCTGAGGGCTCACTGGGGCTGGATTAGAAGTACCAATAAGATGTGACTGAGGCACTGGTATAGCCTAGGGTGACCATTTGCCCCCATTTTCCTAGGTTTTAGCTCTGAAGCTCCCATGCCCTGGGAACCCCTCCACCCCAGACAACCCGGGACAGCTTGTTGCCTTCTGTGGGGACAATGTGCTTCTCCAAGCACTTTTCAACAAGGTTCCCCACAAGAATTGGGGAAGAGGTCTCAAGACATCCTCGAGCAATTTCAGCCATTCCCCCTAGACCTACCTACCAAACACCTGTCAACCAGGAGAGTAAAAAGGTACATAACACAATCTATGACAAGTTCACTTTCTGATGGAAAAGCTGTCTGACTGTCTCATTCATTGTGCGACATCACTCCCCCACCAACTCTTAATCTCCTTTCCCTTGCTTTATTTTTTAAATTTATTCCATGACATTTTTCCAGCTTCTGTCATACTAGGTAATGTATGTAATTATTGTGTTTATTATTTATTGTCTGCCTCACCTGCTAGTATGTGAATTCCTTGAGGGCAGAAATCATTCACGATGTTTGATTCTCGCTGTGTCATATTTGTCTGAAACACTGTAAGCCCTCCATCTACGTTTGTGGAATGAATGAATGAGTTAAACGTGCTCTCGATGTATAGCATTTTAGACAGAACACAAACCAATCTTGACTTTTTTTTAATTCAAATGAGACTAAGGAGACCTTTGCATTATTTCATATTCAAAGCTGACTGTTGACACATTTAATCTTGCTAAACTCGCCAAAGTGTGGTGGCTTTCTACTGCCAACGGATTACATAATCTTCCAGGCACACATTTGAAACACCCAAGCTAACCTTTGCACATGGCAGCTGTGGAGTGGTAATTGAGAGGGGGTGTCTCTGAAGGGCTGGAGAAGGCAAGCCATCTGCCACGGCGTCGGGGACAGCCAAGGGCAAGGATGCCAGGACTCCCGCCGTGCCTCATCTGTCAATTAGCTCTCCCCACGCTGGCTGAGTGTGGGCTGCAGGCTTGGCTGGCCAGAGCCATGGATGGAACATAAAAGTCCCCGCTTAGGGACCCATCGGCCCACCTGTGCAGGAGCCCGCGCGGAATTGGGTGGATGTCAACATCTCCTAGGTAAGCAGGCAGGAAGCTCTTTCCATATTCCCATTCCACAAGCCTGAGATGGGAAGGACTGAGATGTCCAAGGTAGCAGTCGGTCAGGCTAGCATGGGGCTGCATGGCTCCTTGATGCCACGCTGGGCTCGTGGGTATCTCAATGCCAGTGATGCTTCTCGCCCCGAGGACGGGCCCACTGAACATGTTTCACTTGCAATTCTCTGCAAAGATCTCACTTCTTCCGTGTGATCTTTCCTGACCTGACTACCTGCCAACAGAATTAATCACTCCTTATTCTGAGCTACTTCAATAATAATAATAATAACAGCAACAGTAGCTGCCGGCACTAGTCACTGTGCCGTGCCTTACACGGGGCACTCTGCTTCCTGTCCCTCACGTCTCTGCCTTCACTTGGTGGCAGGGTGTCTCCCCACTGGCCCTCAATCCTCTGGGTCTCAGCTCCCAGGAGACAGGATCTGTGTTCCTTTGATTCTTCTCTATAGGCTAGGCCCTACCAGTGTTTGGCATGTAGTAAGTGCTCAGAAAGCATTTCCTGAACTGAATAATAATATATGTAAAGAGCTGGTACTGTGGTAGCTTGACCCAAATTGATCTCACTAATTAGGTTAATTGGGAGTATCTGGAAACTGTGATGGTCTTGAATCTGCGTCTACCGCATCAAACTGCATTCTCTTGGTTTCCTGGGACGTTATGAATCTGTGAGAAGGGCCCAGCTTCCCCAGGAGGAGGGATGCCAATGGCCACTGCAGCCCCAGCCTCCTGTGGGTCCTCGGTGTCCTGTGATGCCCAGGTCTGTGTGCAGAGTGGGAGTCAGGGGTCCAATGGCTGCCCCCAGAAGCTGGCAGTTGGACTGTAGATGTACATAAATGCAAGTGCCACTGAAAGAATGTCCTAGAAGGACCAGATCTGTGTGGGAGCCCAGCTCAGGGCAGTAGGGACCCAAGCAGTGAGGATGGGAGTTCATGTTACTACATCAATGGCAGTTCTCCTTTCCCCAAGTTTCCTTGTCCCATGGCCTGTCCACAGGGCACCAAACCATCCAACTAAGAACCAAAGGATGTGATGAGACAGGATCCGGGTACATAAGAGGTGAAACCCAACAGTCAGTTCTGTGAGCCATTCAATCCTTCCCCCTCAGATGCAAAGAATGCCAGAGAGTCCTCCCCTCCTCTTGCTACCAAAAAATAATGTCCAGCCTGGCTCAGCATCAGCACCACAAGAGGCCTGTATCCCAGGATGCCGGGAAGCACCGGAAGTGACCTGGCGGGGAGGAGCTATCTCACCCGTGCTTACCCAGGGCTCCTTGACTCCCCTCTCTGGCAGCCAAGGTCTGGTTTCCCAGAGGAGTCAGAACAGGGGAATGCAGATAGCACTTGCTGCTCTCCTCTTGGGAGCCTACCTGCTCCCCCTGTAAGACACGCTCCCCCAGACGTGCTGGAGATGGACGCCAGTGCCCAGACAATAATGACTGTGATAATAATCATAGTCACGTAGCACCTACCCTGTCCCAGGTGCCGTTCTAAGCATTTTACACACAGTAACTAATTTAAACCTCCCAACGACCCCTGAAGAATGTATGTATTACTATACCCATTTTATAGGTGAGGAAACTGAGGTACAGAGAGACTAAATATCCACGATGCCATCCAGGGGCCCTAGGAAGGTACTCAACCCAAAACACCTCTTCCACTCATAGCCACGTTTACAGTTAGTACATTTCTTTGCAGAACAAAAATTAGAGCTCTTTTGCTATGAAATGTCCCTAGTAGAAAAAGCCTGGAGTAACCACTACATGGATAAAGGAAGTGTTTAATATGTTAGGCTCATGAATTTATTTCCTTTCCAACCATGCGTCAGCTGTGTGACCCTGGGCAAGTTGCTGAACTTCTCTGAGCCTCAATTTCTCTTTATGTGAAATGGAGATAGAATTGAGTTGCCCCAAGGATAAAATGAGACAATCCCTGTTCAATGCTTAGTACACGTGAACATTCAGTAGATGTTGGCTGCTTTCATTATTATGAATACTGGTGTTACCTTACTGAGAATTTATTTCTCGGTTCCTTTTTGCAGTGTCTCTAGCAGAAAGCAAAGTCTTGCCGAGGCGGGGGGGAGGCAGTTTTGATGAGAGGTGAGCAGGCAGAAATCATTTCGCCACCTCGGTTTCTGTCCCAGGAGGCCTAATATGAAACAGGGAATGACAGAAGGGTCCCATGAGGACATGGGTCCCGCAGAAGTGGTGCCAGAGTCTAGCAGGATCCCACAGAACATGGTGGGATGGTCCAGACAGAGAAGCGTGGCCAGATGAAGAGGTGTGCAGTCGTGTCTGGGCTTTCTAAGCAATGCAGGCACCTTCAGCAGCCTCCAGTGCTGCCAGCTTTTTGCTCCCAGCCAAGCTGCAGATGCAGACAGAATTACCCCACCTCGGTAGCACCAGGAGCCTGAAATGGCGGCCCCAGGCAGAGAACTCTTCTCCGTTCCCACTTCCAGGCCTCAGGGGGATGTTTTTCTTTCCTTTGAGAGGAATGTTCTCCCAAGAGATGGTTGGGCCATGAGGCCAGAGAGCAGGCAGAATTGCCCAGATGGCACTGTCCCTTCTGTTACCCGCTGGTTCTTATATAATGTAAGGCCCTCATGACACATTCCCTCCTAGAATTATGAGGCAGGAATGGGGCATGTGCCAACCAGGCACCCTGCTTACAATAATCGCCTTCATTTTCCAGATATGAAACCTCATGCTCAAAGAAGCTAATATCTTGTCCAATGTCACACCTGGATCTTAGGCCTTTGTTTGCCTCTGAGGCACTTTTGTCCCCTCCAATATGGCGCATCACTACACTTCCAGAGATGTTTACTTCTGTGCTGCTTGCTTTTTTCAGGTTCAGAAAGCTAAATAAACAGATGTGCTTCCCTTTTTTCTGGTCTGAGCTAAATTTAGAGATCACTGTCTCTTCTTCTGGTTTCCGGATGCAATTTCCTCCTTTCCTTCTGATGTACTTTCAGCAAGCTCTTTTTTTTTTTTTTTTTTTTGGCGGTACGCGGGCCTCTCACTGTTGTGGCCTCTCCCGTTGTGGAGCACAGGCTCCGGACGCGCAGGCTCAGTGGCCATGGCTCACGGGCCCAGCCGCTCCGCGGCATGTGGGATCTTCCCGGACCGGGGCACGAACCCGCGTCCCCTGCATCAGCAGGCAGACTCTCAACCACTGTGCCACCAGGGAAGCCCTCAGCAATCTCTTTTAAAAATCTTTGTCTTAACCGCCCTAATGCTTGGGTAAGCTGCCTCAGATTCCTATTGGGAATTGGTATAGAATAAATAACAATATTTAAATATTTACATTTAAACGTAATGTCTACCTGGCCCCCGACACGGAAAACGTGTGTTTGGGAAATGAGATGCTCTGATTATTAGTATATTCTGACGGATGGAGAGGTGGGCGTGCCCTATTCACAAGTGGAGCGGGAGGCTGGCAGCTCGCCTGAGGGTTGTGCAGAGGCTGGATGTTTGGGGATTAATACTTCCTGCACTCCTGGCTGACACCTGATATGACACAGTGAGAGTTTCATCCTCCAGATGACCATTTTCCTTACCTGTTAAACTTGAAATCCCTCAGGAAATGTAGATGGTCGAAAGAAGGGTCCCACGCAAGCTGGTTCCAGGCATGGCCACCTTCGTGCACCCCTGTTAATCAGATCGTCTCCCAGGGTGGGGGGCATGGTTTGCGGGGGACGGGGCCACCCCGAATGGGTCACCAAGGCACCCTGCCTGCACTGTGCCATCGGCCAGCACCGCCCTAAGAGCACACCTTGTCTCACCAATGCCAGCGGCGTTAGTTCTCTCCTCTTGGCCTCGCGGCCCCTCCGCCACCTCCAGCCTGTTCTCACCTCCCAGCTTCTGACCCCATGGCTCAGGCTGCTATTCTTGCCACCATCAAGTTGGTGAGGCTTGCCCTTCCCCCTCCCAGTTTCCTGATTCTGGGCCCCCTTTTCCATGCCCGCAGCTCTCCTGTCCACCAAAAGCCCTATGCCTGACGTCAAGCTTCCCCAGGAATGTCCATCCCCTCCCCAAGCTGCTGCCCAGAGCTGTGCATCAGAGGGGTGGGAAGACTTATAGTGGCTGCGGGGTGGCTGGAGGAGGTGACATCGATCATCTGTGGGACACAGGCCTGCCACTACCCCTCTTGGAGCCCCATCAGTACAAGGATCAAGTTGGATTTAGCATCTCTGAAGCCCTCCCAACTGAGACATTCTCTGGTTTTTCTAAAGTTACTGTAGTCAGGGCTGTGGTTCAGCTTGAAACACGCTAATGGTGCCCATCTCACTTCCCCAGACTACACAGGGCTGCATCCCACCCCCCGGTTCTGAACTCTGATGGGACGGACAGCACACAAGAAGGGGGCTCACAGGACCATCAAAATCCAGCTTTGAAGCATTTCCGTTGCCTGGAATCCAAAGCCCAGGTCCCTGTGGCTCATTCCTCTACCAGCAGAAGAGCCAGGTAGACTGAGGTTCTAGAACCATTAGTGCAGTAGTCTCCCAGGAAGCCCATTGCAGCAGACAGCCGGGAGCCTCATCCCCCGACTGATACCTCCTAGGGGGGAGCGGTGGGCAGGTGGTCGGTCTGAGAGGTGGGGAGGAACGGGCCTCCTCTGGTCCTGCCGCTCTAAGCTATCACTCTACCTGCATCTCCGGAGCAGCCCGCAGGCTCTGTTCCACACCTTCGCCTAGCAGATGGACATCCTCCATGGTGGGCCCAGCCAATCTCTGCCCTCAAGAGATTAATTGTAAACAGATGATTATTTCTGTTCTGCCTCTAACAGGTGGAAGGCATGGAGCATGTTTCTTCTAGGGCTGCTTGCCAGGGGCTGGGTGGGTGCAGAGGAAGGGGCTTTTCTTTCCAGGTCATTGCCGCCCCCCTAGGTGTCAAGCTCCTCTCTCCTCTCTGGCCCATGGAGAGCAGAGTGTTGGCATGGGGTAGGTAGGATGGAGACTTAGCAAAGCCTCAGGACCCAGGGTGGGCATCACTCCTGCTAGTTCACCAACATTGACCTGCTGACCGACACTGAAGGGTGATCTCTGTGGCTGCATCTTAAAAGATAACCAGCAGGGTTCCTCAGCTGAGGCAGTGTCTTCTGTTCATTCACAAAAAGCCCCATAGCTTCCCTGGGGTCACTGATGGCCCAGCTCAGCTCCAGGCTCGGGGTTCTTTTGCTGACTTGGGGGTAGCTTCACAGGGCCTCCCTTTCAGAATCTTCATCTAGTTTTAGGATGTGTGTGTGTGTGTGTGTGTGTGTGTGTGTGTGTTTGTGTTGGGCTGGATAGGAAGGGGAATGAAACTTCTTGGAACCACAAAGCTTGCCTTTTTGTGTGGGCCTGAATTTTGAATTCCAAAGCCAAGAATTTGACATCTCCTGTTATTCTCTGAGGTCCTCCTTCCCCGTGGCAATGCGATTCCAACTTGGTTGCCTGAACTGGAGAGAAAGCTTCAAGATACAAGGAAGTCAGGTTAGGATAGAGTTGGTTAAAACAATATGTTATTTTAACACACGATCCAGTCTGAAGTTAATATGCATAACTCACTACACTACAAGGTGTGACTAATTATTACAGAAACATTTATTGAACATATACTATATACTTTATGCCAAGTAATATTTGAAGTTCTTGGGGGAATGGGGAGAGATGGCATAAAGATAAATAAGACAATTTCTACTCTCAATCTACTAAAGGCAATGAAATATACAGACATCACAATAATTCAAGACAGGCTATAAAGGCAATGAGATAAATTATAGAGTGTTTGGGGGGGGAATAAATGCATAAAAGGAAGAACAGCTTAAATACATTAGGGAAGACAATCTCATTCCTTACCTAGAAAACTCAGGCTAGTGCACTGAAGGGCCATAAAAACCAAGTGAGTTTGGGAAGGTGATTGGATACAAGACCATACAACAACCAGGAGCTTCCTCTACCCCAGTAATAGCCAGTTACCAAATGTCATGGGAGGAAATACCTCATTCATGTCCGCAACCAAAACTGTAGTACATCTAGGAATAAATCTAACAAGAAATGTGCAAGACCTTCTTGAAGAAAGCCATAAAACTTTACCAAAGGACATGAAAAAGAATTGAGTCAATGGAGAGATATCTCAAGTTGTTACATAGAAAGATTCACTCTTGTAAAGATGACAGTTTTCCTCAAATTAAGTTGCTATTCAATATGTTCCAACCAAAAGTCCAATAGATTTCTTTTTGGAATTTGATGAGTAGATTTCAAGTTCATCCCAGAAAAGAAAATATGCACGAACCACCAAGAAATAATGTTAAGAAAAAGATGGAGGAAAAAGAGAAGGAGAGAGAGGGGACCTTCTTTGCCATATATTATAACATATAATATTATTATATTATAGCTAAATTAATTAAAGCAGCATGATGCTCATGCAGGATTAGATAAATAGATTAAATTGGGGAGAAAAAACACACCCAATATATATTTTACATGTGATAAAGGAGGTGTTTCACTAGCGGAATGAATGGACTACTCCAATGAATAGCATTGTCCTTGAACCCATTGTTTTTCCCTTGAGAAAGGCATTGGATACAGTGGGGAGACTCCTGGCTTGGGAGTCAGAAAAGCCTGGATTTGAATCCCTGCTCACCAGTTAAAGCTGCTTCACACTGAACACGTTTCTTCCACTCTCTGCACTTTCTTTGGAAAATAGGGAAATCAATTCCTGTCCATCTACATCACAGGATTGTCATGACAAACAAAACAATCTGTATATATACACAGAGCTTGTGTGTTGTAATTCTCAGGATTCTAGGAATGAAGGTCCTGGGGTTAAACAAAATCAAACAAAAGCAAAACCAAAAAACCTTCATGCATCTAAAGCCTGAAATGTCACCATAAGAACATTTTCCCTTATTTCATGGTCTTGGTCCACATTACAGTGTAAATTCCCCGAGAGGCTGTTTAAAGAAACTATCGCCAACCATGGACATCTAGAGGAAAGAAATGCTCTGAGAGCAGGCTTAAATGAGCCAGACAGCGTGAAAGAATCAGCAGAAGACAAGCCCAGGGGCAAAAAGGTTGGACAAACTAAAGACCATCTTTTTTTTTTTTTTTTTTTTTTTTGCGGTACGCGGGCCTCTCACTGTTGTGGCCTCCCACATTGCGGAGCACAGGCCCCGGACGCGTAGGCTCAGCGGCCATGGCTCACCGGCCTAGCCGCTCCGCAGCATGTGGGATCCTCCCGGACCGGGGCACAAACCCGTGTCCCCTAGCATCGGCAGGCGGACTCTCAACCACTGCGCCACCAGGGAAGCCCCTAAAGACCATCTTGATCAACTCCCAAGAACTATAGCAGGTCAACTCTTCAGGCTTCATGAAGACTATTGGTCGTTGGCTTGTTTGCTCTAATATCCATTCCCTTCGCTTTGCCTTCTCTGCTCGGCATGTACAGAATTGCATTTCCCAGGCTCTTTTGCCAACCTACTCCCAGGTAGGTTCAGCTAATGGGAGACACTAGCAGAAGACTGGAGGGTGGGAAGAATGTCTTGCATCACCTCTGGTGGTATCTCAGCAAGGGATAGCAGCAATGGCTGCTTTTTACCGGTGATCTCAGCTCCAGAGACACAGACTCTTCCTTTATTGTCTCATTTCTCACTGTACAAGACCTCCCTAACAGCAGTTTCCTGTTGTTGCTGACCCCTGGGATTCCCCACTTTCCCATGGTTTGGCTTCTCAGCTTTTCTGTTATTTGCAAGGCCAATTCCCTGTGTTAAATTTCTGTATTTGAAAGATCTTGAGTGGTTTCTGTTTTCCTGACTGATTGGCACATCTTGGAGAAACTATTCGATATTTACACTAACATTAATACCAACAGTAATTTAAAATTTATTTAGTACCTATACATGCCAAGCATTGTGGCTTGAGATTGTTTTATTTATTCCTCATGTCAGCTCCATGAGGTAAGCACCTTTTTACCCCGATATTACAGATTATACAAACAGAGGCTCACATTCAAAATTGAAATCCTGTCTTTCTCTGGAAATATTTCTTATTCGGGAGTGGATAGCTGATTCTGAAATAGAAGAGATCTCAGTCAACCCATAAGATCCTATAGCCCACAACACTGTCATTCATGTTTCAGGAGGCTCTTGATGGCATCTACCCCCTTCCAAGCCCCCATGTTGCTGGGTTCACCCTAAGTTACAACTTCCCTGGAGCTTCTGTGTGTGAGTGCAGACACACTCCGGCTACCTCATCAGCTGAAGTGGACACTGATTCTGGCCAGTGACTTTTTGGCCAGCTCTTCTCTGAGTAGGAAAGCATGACCATGACCAGCAGATGGTCATCTGTCCTCTTCCAGCAAACGTCTGTGTGGTGGCTTTGATGAAGAGGACTTGGACGGACACCTCAGCCATTTCCAACTGCAGAATCTTTTATCGCCAGCCCAGAGCCTTTGTTTAAGTTTAGGCTGGTTGGGCCTTTTCCTTCCTGAATCTTGTCTTTTATCATTTTGCACAGAAAATAGGAAGTGTTATTCAGGCTGTGCAGAAAAGGCTGCAAATTGCTCTTCTTGTCCTAATGCTTCTCAAAAACATGATTTTCCCCATCACTCCCCTTCCCATCTCTTCCCCCATCACCACCACCTATTATTTTAATATCCTCCCAAGGTAATGACATTGAAAACCCACAAAGGCTGACTTCTGGGAGGTCTTCTCTCTGCCTCAGCTCTCTCCTTCCAATTCAAGGAAGGCACTTATTATTTTCTCATGTGCTCCTAGGCACATCTCTCCTCTGTCTCACATCTTGAGATCAAGAGTTATGGGACTCAACACGCAAAAATTCATCAGACTCTTTTCCTAATACATATGCCTGTCCCTTTCTAGAGTACTCCATGCCTTACCTGCTCAGTGGAAGTACTTAATTCACTTCAGCTGATTAAACATTAAAAATTAGATGATAGATAGATAGATAGATAGGTAGATCATGTTCATGAGGACCACTGTCCCCCAGATTCCAGCTCTTGGAGAATATAAAGAATCAACAGAACAACAGCAGGGTGTGCCTGTTTTTTTTTTTTAATTAATTATTTATTTATTTATCTGTTTATTTATTTTTTGGCTGCGTTGGGTCTTCGTTGCTGCACGCAGGCTTTCTCTAGTTACGGCGAGCGGGGATTACTCTTTGTTGCGATGCGTGGGCTTCTCATTGTGGTGGCTGCTCTTGTTGCGGAGCACAGGCTCTAGGTGCATGGGCTTCAGTAGCTGTGGGTCTCAGGCTCTAGAACACAGGCTCAGTAGTTGTGGTGCACTGGCTTAGTTCCTCCACGACATGTGGGATCGTCCTGGACCAGGGATCGAACCCGTATTCCCTGCATTGGCAGGAGGATTCTTAACCACTGCACCACCAGGGAAGCCTGGTGTGCCTGTTTACTGTTCTGAAGTTTTGTTTTGTTTTGTTTTCTGAGGGAAGGAGGTCCCCAATGTGTTCTACAAATTGGTTTAATAACAAGAGACTAAGCAACCAAAATTTTGTCTTTTGTTCAGAACAGACATCTCGTTTTTTCCATTACCCTTGGGACCAAATGGAAAGTAGGTGTGGCTCTAGATAATCATTCAGCTTCTTATAAACTAGAAGTCACTCATATCTGCTTATAAGAGGATCCAGTTGGAGAACAGACTCAGCGTTTACAGCTCTTCCCTTCTTGAGTCCTATTCACTTTTAGAAGCAATTAAGCAGAGCAATTTGAACAGTGTAAGCAATTACTTTAAACTAATGTAACTTCTTATCATGTCAAGGGATGTGTTTTGTAAAGGAGGACGGTTGCTGGTGAGAAATCGGAAATGTAAGGCCATCTCTTCACCATCAATCAATCAATCCATCTCAGAGTTCAGGTGTGAGCTTAACTTCATGCTGGGCCCTGGGAGGGGACAGGAAGTAGCTGACCCAGCCCCTGTACTCTCTGGATTTACTGTAAATTTGGGGAGACATGGTTAGTAAGGGTCACTCCTTGATCCTAAACTGTACTCCCTTTAAAGTAGTCAGGACAGCAGTTGGGCTGTGCTCAGCAGGGGCACGTTTACATGAGGGACCTGGAAGCCTCCTAGGAAATGTGGCAGAACACACAAGTTTGGGTGCAGGATAATGAGCTGGTCTGGTACTAGGGGAGAGTTGGTGAGTAATTCTGAGTGTAGCCTGACTCAAGAGTCTGGTTCCTGCCGTGGAGATAACTCACTCGGAAGCCTAGGTAGAGAGGACTAAAAAAAGGTAAGGCGTAAATTCAAGGAGGAGTTCTACCATGTTCATCAGGACTCTTTGGTTGTAAGTAACAGAAACTCTCTGAGGCTGCGTTAAACAGAAAATGATAATTTATTTTAAGGGTATGGGTCAGTTCACAACACACAAAGATCAGAAGGCAACTGGAAACCAGAAAAGTCTATAACCAGAAATGGAAAACTAGCAGGAGTCCAAGAGTGCTGTTTCTCCATCTGTCTTCTCTGTTTCTCTCAGCTCATGGGGGGCACTGTTTCTCAGAAAGCTGTCATTTAGCTACAAGAGTGTAATCTAGAAGATGGAGAAGCCGACAATGAATGAGAGTAGAAGAAAATTCTACAGAAACACTGAGTCAGAGCCCTGAGGAACTGCACCTACCAGTGGACGTTTTTACTTATGTGATGCAGGAAATCCCCTTTCTTTTATAATCCAGTTTATGTTGGCTTTTTCATTAATTGCAACCCAAAATATCCTAACTAATACGGAGCCCTGTCCCCCAGGAAATTTTATTATTTCCTTACATCTGGACAGCACCTGAAGTCAAAGAACTGATATAGCTCTTATGCCATGTGTCCTCCCAACAAGCATCTAGAAGCAGCTTGGCGATTCTGTCTTGTGTTGAGGAGGAAGGATGATTGAGTTTCTTGGTTTTTTTTAAACTGTGGTGAGGTATATATAACATGAAATTTACATTTTGACCAGTTTGAAGTGGCATTAAGTACATTTGCGTTGTTGTGCAACCATCACCGCCATCCATCCCCAGAAGGCTTTCATATCTCCCAACTGACACTGTACCCATTAAACTAAAACTCCCCATTTTCCCTTCCCCCCAGCCTCTGGCAACCACCACTCTACTTTCTGTCTCTATGAATTTGACTACTCTAAGCACCACATATAAGTGGAATCATACGATACTTGTCCTTTTGTGACTGACTTCTTCCACTTAGCGTAATGTCTTCAAGGGCCACCTACGTTGTGTTACATGTCAGAATTTCCTTCCTTTCAAAGACTGCATAACATTCCATTGTACATATATGCCACATTTGTTTATTCATTTGTTGATAGACACTTGGTTTCCACCTTTTGGTTATTTGAAAATGCTGCTATAAACATGGGTGTACAAATATCAATTTGAGTCCCTGTTTTCAGGTCTTTTGTGTTTATACCCATAAGTGGAGTTTCTGGGTCATAAACTAATTCTACATTTAATTTTTGGTAAAACTGCCATACTATACTCCACAGTAGCTGTACCATTCTACATTCCCACCAGCAGTGCATAAGTGTTCCAATTTCTCCACATCCTCTCCAACATGCATTTTGTTTTGTTTTATAATAACCAACCTAATGGGTGTGAAGTGTGTATGGCTTTTTCATCATTAATAGCCCACCCATCAGCCAGGCACATGCAACTAGGAGACGTCACACATTAGGTATCAATTGATGATGCTATTGGAGCACAAAGGTAGGACCCCTAACTGAGCATGGATCAAACAAATAGGAGGTGCTCAATAAATAATTCTTAAAAGGGTGAGAGGGTAAGCAGTTATTTGAAGGTGACTCCCCCAAAAAACCCCAGAAAACTCTACTGTGGGTCTGGGAAAGTAGAATGGGTGGGAGGCTAAAGGCAGCAGGTATAATGTGGGGCACCAAAGTGAGGGATGACGGTAAGAAGAAAGGGTGAGGTCAAGCTCCCTGTATAAGGACATCTGGTCCTGGCACCCCAATCCCCTCTGTACCCCTTTTCCTTAGTGGTTATCTTTGTCTATGTCTAGTGCCCACCTTTAGATTTTTTAAAGCCCCTGTCTCCTGGAGTGGTACATTATAATGAGAACATCAGTGACAGCCGTGCTTTACACCAGCCATATATGTTGTTGTGAGTACTCAAATTGGGCGTCCCTTTTCAATCCATATCCTTTCAAGCTTTAGCTGGAGAAAGGATCTGTAAGGGTCTGAATCTCAGCAAACTTACCTGAAAGCAGCTACGGAGATTTGTTCTTAGGACATGAGACCAGGGTTGATTAAATCAATACTGTTTCCACTGGGAAAAGCCTGGGGGATTAAATACTGAGAAGTTTCATGTAGCTTCACTTCAAAGCATCTGAAAATTTTGCCTCACCAAACCCTTAAAAACAATCAGATATTTCTCTAAAGTTTATCCAAACCACTTTGGTCTGGACATGAGGTTGGAAATCTGCTGAGAAGCATCCTCTTTCTAAAGTTTGCTTTTTATCTTTCTAGGGAGGATGAAAATAGAAAACGAACAACAATGTGACCTTGATGATGTGATTTTCTCCCCAATAAACAGGTCATGAGGAGGTTGGAGACATTTTGTTTTCCTGTTTTCTGTGCTATGTTCTGGAATCCTTGAATGCCATTTCCCTGACATTTCACTCCTCCCACCAGTTTCTTCCCCGAGTTACTGATGAATCTTCATCCTTCTCTCTTCTCCTGCCCCCGCCCTGCACACTCTGATCTACAGCCCAGCCAGCAGCAGCTGTGGGGTCTCCCAAGGATATATGGACACCCCAGTCCCTCCTCGGTGAGGGAAGAAAGGGCAAAGTGACCATGCACCTAAGGTCAAAGTATCCAAAATATCAAGTGAGTTCCTGTTCTCTAAAATATACCATTCTGAAAAAAATAAAATAAAATAAAAAAATAAAATATACCATTCTGACTCTATGACATAAATCACAGCAAGATCCTTTTTGACCCACCTCCTAGAGAAATGGAAATTAAAACAAAAATAAACAAATGGGACCTAATGAAACTTAAAAGCTTTTGCACAGAAAAGGAAACCATAAACAAGACGAAAAGACAACCCTCAGAATGGGAGAAAGTATTTGCAAATGAAGCAACCAATAATGATTAATCTCCAAAATATACAAGCAGCTTATGTAGTTCAACATCAAAAAAACAAACAACCCAAGCCAAAAATGGGTGGAAGACCTAAATAGACATTTCTCCAAAGCAGATATACAGATTGCCAACAAACACTTGAAAGGATGCTCAACATCACTAATCATTAAAGAAATGCAAATCAAAACCACAATGAGGTATCACCTCACACCAGTTAGAATGGCCATCATCAAAAAATCTACAAATAATAAATGCTGGAGAGGGCCTGGAGAAAAGAGAATGTAAAGTGATATAACCACTATGGAGAACAGTATGCAGGTTCCTTAAAATCTAAAAATAGAACTACCATGTGACCCAGCAATCCCACTACTGGGCATATATACCCTGAGCAAACCATAATTCAAAAAGAGACATGTACCACAATGTTCATTGCAGCTCTATTTACAATAGCCAGGACATGGAAGCAACCTAAGTGTCCATCAACAGATGAATGGATAAAGAAAATGTGGCACATATATAAAATGGGATATTACTTAGTCATAAAAAGAAATGAAATTGAGTTATTTGTAGTGAGGTGGATGGACCTAGAGTCTGTCATACAGAGTGAAGTAACTCAGAAAGAGAAAAACAAATACTGTATGCTAACACATATATATGGAACCTAAATAAAAAATGTTTCTGATGAACCTAAGGGCAGCACGGGAATAAAGATGAAGACATAGAGAATGGACTTGAGGAAACGGGGAGGGGAAAGGGTAAGCTGGGACGAAGCGAGAGAGTAGCATTGACATACACACACTTCCAAATGTAAACTAGATAGCTAGTGGGAAGCAGCTGTCTCACACAGGGAGATCAACCTGATGCTTTGTGACCATCTAGAGGGGTGGGATAGGGAGGGTGGGAGGGAGACACAAGAGGGAGGGGATATGGGGATATATGTATGTATAAACTGACTCACTTTGTTATACAGTAGAAACTAGCATAACACTGTAAAGCAATTATACTCCAATAAAGATGTTTAAAAAATGAACACAGGTTTCAGGGATGTATTATTTCAAACTGGATATTAAAAAATTGAGTAAGGAATAAAAATGAAATAAAATATACTGTTCTGGCCCAGGTGGCTTCACTGGAGAATTCTACCAGATGTTTTAGGAAGAAATAATATCAATTACACAAATTCTTCCAGAAAATAGAAATGGCAGCAATAAAAAGGAACAAACTACTGATACATGCAACAATACAGATGCATCTGAAAAGCATTATGCTGAGTGAAAAAGCCAGGCACAAAAGGCCTCATAGTGTATTATCCAATTTATATGACATTCTGAAAAAGACAAAATTATAGGGAGAGATATAAGATCAGTGATTTCCAGAGGCTGGAGGTGGGAGGAGGAGATTGGATGCACAAAGGCATGCAGGAGCTTTTTGGGGTGATGGAGTTGTTCTATGTATTGATAGTAGTGGTGGTTATGACTGTATACATTTGTCAAAATTGGGCTGTACACTTAAAATGGTTGGATTTCACTGTATTAAATTATACCTAAAAAATGCTGACTTAAAAAGAAAGAAAATCCTAGCTTTCAAAGGATTAAATTTCAATTTATTGAAAACTAGTTTTAAAAAGACACATTTACATTTATTATTAAATATATATGTATGTAAGTGCATATATACACATATGTGTACATATGTATGTTCACATATACACATTTTTTTCTTCTCATGTTGCCATGTTACCATAGCATCACCAATGCCAGGAATAAGAACAGCTTCTTCCCTGGGCTCCCTGTCTCTAGTTGCCGTTACTCTCACCCATCTCCTTCATCTCAGCCAAGTGGATCTTCCGTAAGCTGAGCTTTGTGCATAGACACAACAACAACTCAGCCAAGGGCAGAGTTATGTCCTGCCCTCAGGAAACTCACAGCTTGGCAGTTCTGAAGGGATCTATGCCATGGATAGGCAGTGGGCCTGTGAATAATGTTGTCCTTCTAAAATAGTAGGCACGCTTTGAGGATTCAAGTGAGAAAATGTATGTGAAGAGCTAAGCACCTAAGAAGACCCCAACGAATATGAAAGATCAGTGGTATTTTTGATCAACATTTCCACTCTTTATTTCTTATCATCAGGCTCCATTTGGCTTTCCTGTTGTTAGGTATTATTTGCTGGAAATAAACTAACCCTGTCCCAGTCAGCTCCTCACCGGCAGACATGAGCAAGGGATAGGAGAGAATCTTACATTGTATATTGAAGCATGAGGACCCTCGAACGAT
The DNA here is from genome assembly GCF_964165515.1 of Mesoplodon bidens. Lineage (NCBI taxonomy): Eukaryota > Metazoa > Chordata > Mammalia > Artiodactyla > Ziphiidae > Mesoplodon > Mesoplodon bidens. Next base: position 139,758,052 of record NC_138161.1, read on the forward strand.
AGTCAGTTAATTCTTCTGACATGGGTTCTGGCATCATCTCCACTGTGTCTAGGTCCAGGAAATGCTGGCACTAGTCTTACATGTTTCAATTATTCAACAAATACTTATTGAGCATCTAAGATATGCCAAACATTCTTCCATATACTGGGGATACAGCAGTGAACAAAACTCCCTGCCCCATGGATCCTGCTTTTTCATTCTAACCCAAAGTGACCTAATACAAAAGAAACACTGTCTTCACACCAACAGTCATTCTGCTAAAAGAGGTAAAGGGCTGTAGGATATCTTCTTGCCTTTGACTTTAAAAGTTTTCCAATATGAGATAGACAGGATACTAAAAGTATAGAGGAGAAAACCTATGAGAGATGCAAAATTGGAGCAATGGGATAAAACTAAAGAATAATTTAATGAGCTAAGAGCAGTAGATGTGAGATACTTATACATATACAACCTTCAAAATCCAACTCCAGACTTTAGGAGGGACAGAGACAAACTTTTTTAGTGTGCAAAAGAAAACAACAAACAGGTGAAAGGACTCAACATAATGTCCCATGAGGAATAGATTAAGTTTAGCCCAGAACTGAAGGCTGTGGAATCTCCCCTCACGTACTTGAAGGTCCAATTGTAGAAGAGGGATGAGGCTTGTTCTATATAGCCCTAGAAAGTAGAAGCTACAGGGAAATTCTTTGGGCTCAAAATGAAAAATAAGATTTTTACCACCACAGTAGACTTAATATGGTAAGGGATACCTCAGTTTGGAGTGAGTTTCCTATCCCTGGAGGTGTTGAATTAGGGGCTGTGAAATTATTTCTCAGGAAAGCTGCTTTACCTTGACTTGGAGGCTAATTAACATCAACTTATTAGTATGCAGTGTGCATCTACCATGTTCTGGGCACATGATCCTGGCTCTCCAGGACCTCTGGGTCCAGTGAAGAAGACACACAGTTACCCAACTATGTGAGCAGTGATCAGTGTAGTGATAAAATGGACCATGGAGCTCAGGGAGCACAGTCTTTAACTCAGCACAGGGGTCAGGGAAAGCTCCCAGTAGGAGGTGACTTGAACTTAGTTTCAAACGATAAAAACGAATTAAATAAGCAGTGAAGGGCCAGGAAAAGTATCAACTTAAAGTAGTGGTTTTCAGGCTTGCACCCCGGACCCATAGGGCATCCACATAGACTTTTGAGGGCCTTCCTGGGGGGTAGGACCATGTGGCTGGAGTTTCAGACACTTCCTCCACTTCAACAAAGGCAGGGGATTTTAATCTATTGTATATCTTGGGAACCAACGTAAGATTTTTAATCAAATATTCTGCATCTAAAAAAAATCAAAAGACATTAAACCAGCAAACCATATACCAGAGTCTGTGCCTACTAACTTGAGACAGGCTTCATGAGCTTGTGGGTTCATATTGGAAGTACAGAGGTAGTTTATGATAGGGAGAGGTTCCATGGAGCCCCAGACTCAACAAGGGTCTCCCTGTTTCTGCCATTCAACCATGCTGGTGGGTTCTGGAATAATGCAGTGAGGTCAGGAGGAACTGATTTAATTTCTTTTTCCAGAGGGAGGCTGTGACTTTAGAAGAGAAATAAGGACCCAACTTATCCAAGGTGCTAAGCCATGACATGGTTTTCCAAGCCCTCCCTCACCACTCTGGGGGAAAAAAATTCAGCACCAAGGACAGTGCCAAGATGTTTCAGCTCTGTGCTGCTCACCACAAGGGGAGACCCAGCAAGAGAATCCAGCTTCAACTTTCCTCAACATAATAAAGGCCATATATGACAAACTCACAGCCAACATCGTCCTCAATGGTGAAAAACTGAAACCATTTCCACTAAGATCAGGAACAAGACAAGGTTGCCCACTCTCACCACTATTATTCAACATAGTTCTGGAAGCTTTAGCCACAGCAATTAGAGAAGAAAAAGAAATAAAAGGAATCCAAATTGGAAAAGAAGAAGTAAAGCTGTCACTGTTTGCAGATGACATGATACTATACATAGAGAATCCTAAAGATGCTACCAGAAAACTACTAGAGCTAATCAATGTATTTGGTAAAGTAGCAGGATACAAAATTAATGCACAGAAATCTCTTGCATTCCTATACACTAATGATGAAAAATCTGAAAGTGAAAATAAGCTAACACTCCCATTTATGGTTGCAACAAAAAGAATAAATTACCTGGGAATAAACCTACCTAAGGAGATGAAAGGAATTAAAGACGACACAAACAGATGGAGAGATATACCATGTTCTTGGATTGGAAGAATCAACATTGTGAAAATGACTATACTACCCAAAGCAATCTACAGATTCAATGCAATCCCTATCAAATTACCACTGGCGTTTACACAGAACTAGAACAAAAAATTTCACAATTTGTATGGAAACACAAAAGACCCTGAATAGCCAAAGCAATCTTGAGAACGAAAAACAGAGCTGGAGGAATCCAGCTCCCTGACTTCAGACTATACTACAAAGCTACAGTAATGAAGACAGTATGGTACTGGTACAAGAACAGATATATAGATCAATGGAACAGGATAGAAAACCCAGAGATTAACTCACGCACATATGGTCACCTTATCTGTGATAAAGGAGGCAAGAATATACAGTGGAGAAAAGACAGCCTCTTCAATAAATGGTGCTGGGAAAACTGGATGGCTACATGTAAAAGAATGAAATTAGAGCACACCCTAACACCATACACAAAAATAAGCTCAAAATGGATTAAAGACCTAAACGTAAGGCCAGACACTATCAAACTCTTAGAGGAAAACATAGGCAGAACACTCTATGACATAAATCACAACAAGATCCTTCCTAACCCACCTCCTAGAGAAATGGAAATAAAAACAAAAATAGACAAATCGGACCTAATGAAACTTCAAAGCTTTTACACAGCAAAGGAAACCATAAACAAGGCAAAAAGACAACCCTCACAATGGGAGAAAATATTTGCAAATGAAGCAACTGACAAAGGATTAATCTCCCAAATTTACAGGCAGCTCATGCAGCTCAATATCAAAAAAATAAACAACCCAATCCAAAGATGGGCAGAAGACCTAAATAGACCTTTCTCCAAAGAAGAGATATAGATTGCCAAGAAACACATGAAAGAATGCTCAACATCATTAATCATTAGAGAAATGCAAATCAAAACTACAATGAGATATCATCTCACACCGGTCAAAATGGCCATCACCAAAAAATCTACAAACAATAAATGCTGGAGAGGGTGTGGAGAAAAGGGAACCCTCTTGCACTGTTGGTGGGAAAGTAAATTGATACAGCCACTATGGAGAACAGTATGGAGGTTCCTTAAAAAACTAAAAATAGCAGTACTATACAACCCAGCAATCCCACTACTGGGCATATATCCTGAGAAAACCATAATTCAAAAAGAGTCATGTACCAAAATATTCATTGCAGCTCTATTTACAATAGCCAGGACGTGGAAGCAACCTAAGTGTCTATCAAGAGATGAATGGTTAAAGAAGATGTTGTACATATATACAATGGAATATTAGCCATAAAAAGAAATGAAATTGAGTTATTTGTAGTGAGGTGGATGGACTTAGAGTCTGTCATACAGAGTGAAGTAAGTCAGAAAGAGAAAAACAAATACCGTATGCTAACACATATATATGGAACCTAAAAAAAAAATTGTCATGAAGAACCTAGGGGCTAGACGGGAATATAGATGCAGACCTATTAGAGAATGGACTTGAAGATATGGGGAGGGGGAAGGGTAAGCTGGGACGAAGTGAGAGAGTGGCATGGACATATATACACTACCAAATGTAAACTAGATAGCTAGTGGGAAGCAGCCACATAGCACAGGGAGATCAGCTCAGTGGTTTCAGACCACCTAGAGGGGTGGGATAGGGAGGGTGGGAGGGAGGGAGACGCAAGAGGGAAGGGATATGGGAACAGATGTATATGTATAACTGATTCACTTTGTTATAAAGCAGAAACTAACACACCATTGTAAAGCAATTAGACTCCAATAAAGACGTTAAAGTAAAACAAAGACTCCAGCTTCAGGTCCTCTGTGCCCCCCACCCATGCGAGAGCTGTGCCTGCATCTTCCCAGTTGATGAAAATCCCAGGTCTATGTTTAAGCTTCCTCGGGGCCCCATCTTACTAGAAAATCAGACTCCACCACACTTAAATCATTTCCCATCTAATTTGAACAATCTCCTTTGATTTAGAGGTATAATTAGCCTTAATAGCATGCTAAATATAAAGGTATACCACTCACCTCCAGGAAATGACAAAAGAAAAGAGAGCTGAGGGAGGGACCCTAATATTTTCTGTGTTCTCTACTAAATACTAATAAACAGCCAATAAACCACAGCTGGGGATGATGGGTTTTTGATGGTAAGGGGGGATTTTTGCTGAAAGAATCATCTCACAGGTCAAGGTGAAAGTTGACCCCCACCATGCAAGAAGCATAGGAGGGAAAAGGACAAATTCTCCTTGGTTGTAGGAGACTGTCAGGAGTAGGTGAGAAATCAGAGTCTGAGCCCTGGCTTTCCAGGACACAGTTATTGGACACATAGGATGGTTGGCCAGAAGCAGGAGCATTGTACACCTGGCCTACCTCTTGGGGGAAGCATGTGTCAGAGGCTTATCTTTGACAATCTTTATTTCCCCATCTCTTGAGGAGACACTATGAAACAGTGTGATGGGCACTTGGATCTAGCCTCAAACATTCCTCAGTGTCCTAGCCACACACTTGGCAGGTCACTTTAGTTCCCCCAAATCACAGTTTTTTCCTAAGTAAAATGAACACAATATCTTCCTTCCTCCAGGATCATAGGAGGACAAACTGGTATGAAAACATCCAGCCCAGGGCTAGGTGCATAGTAGGTATCCTAACTATTACATTCTATCCTGCACACTTGGAAGACATTGTTTCTCTGCAGAGTGGATTGATATGGTTTCTAAGTGGCTTCTTAATGACTGTTCAGAAAGCATAAGCCTCACCCTCCACCTGCTGACTTTCTGCAAAAGCAGGCAGACAGGTTTGTGCCAGGTTCTCAGCTCAGTCTTATCTAAACTGGCCCTTGGCAGCATCAAGTCCACATGCTCCAGTGAAGTCAAAAACAGGTCGGTACGGGGCTTCCCTGGTGGCGCAGTGGTTGCGAGTCCGCCTGCCGATGCAGGGGACGCGGGTTCGTGCCCCGGTCCAGGAGGATCCACGTGCTGCGGAGCGGAGCGGCTGGGCCCGTGAGCCATGGCCGCTGAGCCTGCACGTCCGGAGCCTGTGCTCCGCAACGGGAGAGGCCACAACAGTGAGAGGCCCGCGTACCGAAAAAAACAAACAAACAAAAAAACAGGTCAGTACGTTTTGCATAGGGTTCCAAGATATCTCTTCCAAATCACCAGTTTCTCAATTACAAAGGAAATGAGCCTGAAAAATGTCTATACCTTAATCATTAAAGATGCTTTAGCTGAGAACCAAAATCCATAGTTTTCCTCCTTTAACTAGAAAGTGATGGCTATGCATTTACTAAATTGAATATTGTGCTTAGTTCATTCTGAAATGACTTGTATTAATTACAAACTCTGTGACAAGCATGGCTCCTACTGGCCTTGGGTCTTTGTCTGGTGGGATACCCCTTGTTCTTAGAGACTCATCTCAGGTGTCCCTTCCTCCAGGGAGCCTTCACTGCCTCAAGATGGCCTGGGTGCCCCTCTCTGTGTCTTACTTGTCTCCCTCACCCAACCGAACTCCCTAAGAATGGGACCTGAGCCTGATGTTTTTGTGGCTCCAGTGCCTGGCACAATGCCTGGGGCAGAGTTCAGCTACAGGTAGTCTGTGGGATGCTGAATGAACATGCCTGAGATCTCCTAGTTTAAAAATTTCCAAAGTATATTCCACAGAATTCTGGTTCCAGGGGTTATTACTAGCTGTTATATGAAAAAAAGGTTTCTGTGGTCAGTTAAATTTGGGAAAAGGCAATGTTGAAGAAGTTTCCTTGTTACGGAATTCTGAGAACTCTATGACATGTTTATGTGCCCTGTGAATGTCTAAGAACAAACTAACAGCAGGGCCTCCCAAACTTGTTTAAACTTGAACACCGAGGGGGAGGGGGAGATTAAGAATGGAGAGGGGGGGAATGTCAGGTGACTAGATGTCCGTGGATCGTACTTCAGAAAACACTGTCCTAGACTGGCTTGCAGGAGGTTGCATCTCATAAATTTAAGAATCTGAAAAAGGAAGCAAAGCATGCGACCCCCTGGAAAGATGGCATCTGGGGAGCTTGAAGAGATGGGCCATGCATCCCAGCGATCCCTGCTCTATTGGAATAGCAAAACACAGGCTTCTGTTACAGGAGCCTGTAACCAGGGAGTTGGGTTTCTTCTGCCTGTGAGTCTGGGGTTTCATTTGCACCAGCTTCCCTGGAAATGCAAACTGAGAGCAGCTGGCAAGTCCCCATCAGCTGTCGGACAGCCTAGTTGCCCTACAGTCTCCTTATCAGGAAAATGCTTCTGGAGGCATTTAAGCCTTCTAAGAAACCTCCTTATCAGAAAAATGCATTGCTGTTCAGAGGGAATGTGTGGGAAGGAAAACTCAGGTGTGGAAGCCTGGCTATGGTGTCTCTGTTGCCATTCCTGCTATCTTGTCCATCTTTCCCACTAGACGCTGCACATCTCCCCTGTGGCCTCTCATCACTTATGGGCCAATTGCATTTGCATCCTCCAGGCAAAGCTTTGCAGGGAAGCTGCTAATGGGCTCAGCTCACAACCATCCCTGTTGTTGGGTCAGCCCTTTATTTCTGGCCACCTCTGGACTCTTGGCACCCTATAAACAGACCCCTCCTGGATCAAGGGCTGATCCCTGGTCCAATCAGCAGCAGGAGGTGAAACACCACATTGCTCCTTCCACCAGGAGTAAGGCAGAGCCCCACTAGCTGAAGAAGGACTCTGGCCACACAGGCACCAAAGCTGGGCAGGTCCAGGACAAATCCCCTCTGATAGCATTGCTGGCTGCACTGATGGGGGTAATGCAGGCAGAGTCACTTCACGAGTCTTTCACACCAACACAGAATGAAGCTACACACCACAACCCTCCGTCTGAAGACATCTGTGTTTGCTCACACATGTAGAGTAGGGCTTAAGGGCATGGACTTTGCAATGGATTGCCTGGGTTCAACTGCCAGTTGACATCCTAGACCGAAAGTATACTTCAGTCTTCTCATCTGCAAAATGGGGATAACAACCTGATTCAACTGATCAACCACGTGCAAAGCACTTAGAAACAGTGCCAGGCAAGTAATGAACTGACTACTATCACTACTCTTCTGGGAGGCAAATCTCCTGAGTGGAAAATCTCTGGTGTGTCCCTCACACCCAGTACTCAGCCTAAGCGGAGCAGGTGTCAGGTATTTGGAAAACACTTGTTTGGTTAAAACCAAATCCAGAAAGCAAATGTGAGCCTGCAAACACTGAGCCCTCATTTGACGAGGCTTGTGGGTGCAGCGGGGCCAGCAGGCTTCTCTCTGGAAAGGGGAGTGATCCACAGCACTTAAGAAAGGAAGAGCAGGGGCTTCCCTGGTGGCGCAGTGGTTGAGAGTCCGCCTGCCGATGCAGGGGACACAGGTTTGTGCCCCGGTCCGGGAAGATCCCACATGCTGCGGAGCGGCTGGGCCGATGAGCCATGACCACTGAGCCTGCGCGTCTGGAGCCTGTGCTCCACAACGGGAGAGGCCACAACAGTGAGAGGCCCGCGTACCGCAAAAAAAAATAAATAAATAAATAAAAGAAAGGAAAAGCAAATGTCATTCTCCACCAGGGACTCTGCTTCCAGCAGCAGCATTTCTTGGCTTATCCCAAGCAGTATGTAATGGAAACATACTGTAATCATCGTGTCCAGTTGGCTCTCCCTCCAAATATATCTTCTGACTACTTTTATCTCTCTCCACTGCCCCACCCTTTCTCCAGCCTCTCTCATCCGGTTTATGGGGTCACCATCTCCCATTTATTCACTCGTGTCCTCCACAGTCAGCATTAGGGGGACATTTGAGACACATTAATCAGATCAGGCCCCTCCCTGCTGAAATCCTGCCTCGCCCCACCGAGGTCCCCGCCCCCAGGTCTGTCGTTTTCTCTCCTGCTCTTTCCCCAGGTTCCGGGCCTGCTGCTGTGCAGCCCTTCGCTTCGTCATCAGGCTCCTCAGCCTCACGTAGCCCTGTACGCAGTGCTCCTCCACCCAGAAGTCTCTCCCTACTCATCACCTGGGTCTCCCGGGCCTTCTCTGACCACTCTCTCAGGCTAAATCTGATGCCCACAGCATTCCTGTCTCCTATCTCTGCCTTTAATTCTTGGCATGTATCATGAGTTATCTTGTATTTATTAATGTGATTAGGTGTCTGTTGTGCATGTCTCCCAGCCCACTCTGAGCTCCTAAAACCATAGATCGTGTCTGTCCTGTTTCCTATTGTATCTCCTGTGCTGACCTCAGCTAAATAAATATTGATTGAATGAATAAAACCGAATATGATCTGTGAAATCAGAGGCAGCCACGAGAAACAGCCCCCAGGGCTCCAAGCATAGCAGCCAGGACCACCCCAAAGCTCCCCAGAGAGGGTGGCGCTGGCTTGAAGGAAAAACCTAATTTTATAGGAGTTATCGAGCTGCTTGGCACATAATGTGGCCCAAAAGATCTTTGTGGAGGTGACATGCTGGTGGTCTGAGGACCCAGTGAAGTCCACAGGCATGTTTTCTCCTGCCTGCAGTGTGAGCAACTAATTTTTTTTTAACTTCAGTATCCAGATTTCCAGATAGTGATGAAAATCTGGAAGATCCAGCAACACCAAGCCCACGTTCCCACATGGCATAGCCCACTGGACCTATATTACCTACCCTCCCCAGGTGAGTATGAGCTCCCCACTCCCACTCTTTTGTCTCACCCACTCCCGGCAGCTCGGCACCCCTAGGCACTGGCGTTTTTGACCTGGGGGCTGCTGTTACTGGAAACACTGAGACATCTCTGATGATGAGTGGGAGACACAGAGGCTCTGGACAGCCTGTTCTCCAAGTTGGACCTACAGTTCCCCTGACGTCATCCAGGTGGGATGATCTCTAAACCAGGAGTCAGGAAGCCCTTGGCTGCAGCTCTTCAAGCAGTGGGATCCCAGGACGTGGTCCTTCATCAATCAGGCTTCAGTCTCTCCGTTTGATAAACAAGACTACCGCCTTCACAGGGCAATAGGGCTCAGCCTCACCTCCATCCTGCCGTAGCACACCACTCCACGCCGCTTCCTGCTCATTACCTCCAGTTTGCTATTCTGCCTCAGCAGGCCCTCACCTGCATCCCCATCTTGCTGTCACCCAAACATTGCTCAGAGGAATAAGGCACTAACGGTAGGATGGCAGGCAGCAGTGCTGTCCCCCTGGTCTCCATACACAATGGCGTGGAGTGGGTTACCTTCTCCAGTCCCGAGCAGACTGGCCCGCTCTCCCTGGTGGGCTCTCTGATGCTCCCTTGAAGCACTCCATTTACAGCTTGTGAATTCCAGGAAGAACCTAACTAAGCCAGCTCAGGTTAACTGGGTAACTCTAATCAGAAGAGCCCCATCCCCTGCCAGGTACTCCACTGCACATCCAAACACCAATTCTCCATTTCCCTGCAATAGTATTTTAAACCTTACTGTCACCGTGGCCTCATGATGGGACCGTGTGCTTTCCCAACCCTCCACTCTAGGCTGAGCTGTGTGGCTTGCTTTGGTCAAAGGAATGTTAGCAGACTTGAAGCTGGCGATGTGCTTGAGTGATTGGTATTGACTCGGGGTGCTTTTGCCATCACCGTGAGAAAAACATGCCATGGCTGGCCACTGATCCAAGAAGGAGGAGAGACACGTGACACTGATCCAGACCATCCGCAGCCTGGAGCCAAGTCTGGCCGAGCCCCGCCCAGCCCAGCTAGATCAGCCAGTCTACCACCCTGCTGACCTTCAGTTATGTGAGTGAGAATTAATGTTTGTTTTATAAATGAGTTTGGGGTGGTTTGTTATACACGAAAGCTAGCTGATACACATTATCCTGTCATTGGATTTTTGTGCACTGCTCTGTGACCCAACACTTCTCTTCCCTGTCTGCTGCTCAGCCTGCCCTGGGTGGGCAGTAAGTCTTGTTAAGTCAGAGATGTGGAAACCAGGGATGCCCAGGAGCACTGTTGTGGTCCTGCCTGCATGGATCTACCTGCAAGCAGGAAAACTAGGAAGGACCATCTGAGCCCCAATCCTGCTGGCTTTTATAAGCATCTCTGATTTTCTGCTTACATCATCTCTCTTTCCCTCTCTCTCTCTCTCTCTTTCTTTCTCACTTCCTCCCTCCCTCTCTTCTTTCCTTCTTTCCCTCCTTCCTTCCTTTCTTCCTTCCTTTCTTTCTCTCTTTCTTTCTTTCTTTCTTTCCCTCTTTTTTCAGAGTTTAGATTTCAAGTGCAATGCTATCGTAGAGTTTGGGGTTTTTTTTTAAATTGAGGTGTAATTGACATATGACATTATATTAGTTTCAGATGTACAACTTAATGATTTGATATGTTTATATGTTGCAAAAATATCACCACAATAAGTCTAGTTAACATCCGTCACAATTTTTTTTTTCTTGTGGTAACTCCTAAGATCTACTCTCATTTCAAATATGCAGCTATGAAGGGCTGTGCCAGTCACATTAAGGACCTTTACAGTACTCCGGCATTTTCTAAACAAAAGGAAATCACAATTTATTTAACACGTAAGCCTTTTTTCTAGACTCTATATTATATTGTTTGGGCTCACCACAGCAAATTCTTCAATGTTAAAACTTTTCTCTGTTTTCACATTTGAACAATTTTGGGGGGTTCGTGGATTTTTCTTGTAGCTCTTATATACCCCTATGTATTTTATCTATATCATGAAATTTCAACTGTAAGCTACATGTTGGTAAGACACAAGCAAAGTACTACTGTAAATCATTTACTTTTTAAATTAAAAAATATTTTATGTGCCTTTTGCTGAGTATATATATACATATATATATGTATGTATGTATATATATATATATATAGAGAGAGAGAGAGAGAGAGAGAGAGAGCATATATTTCAAATATGCAATATAATGTTATTAACTGTAGTCAGTATGATGTACATTACATCCCCAGGACTTATTTATCTTCTAACTGTAAGTTTGTACCTTTTAATTCCCTTCAGCCATTTCATCTCCTTCCACACCACACCTCTGGCAAACACCAATCTTTTCTCTGCATCTATGAGGTTGGTTTTGGGTTGGGGAGGTTGTTTGTTTGTTTTAGTCTTTATTTCTTTTTGTTTTTGGATTCCACATATAAGTGAGGTCATGTGATATTCATCTTTCTCTGGCTGACATTTCACTTAGCGTAATGCCCTGGAGGTCCATCCATGTTGTCAAACTGACAAGATTTCATTCTCTTCTATGGCTGAACAACAGTGTATAACACAGCTTCTTTATCCATTCATCCATTGATGGACACCTAGGTTTTTTCTGTAGCTTGGCTATTATAAACAATGCTGCAATGAACATGTGGGTACACACATTTTTTCCAATTAGTGTTTTTATTTTCTTCAGATAAATCCCCAGAAGTGGAATTCCTGATTCATATGGTAGTTCTCTTCTTAATTTTTTGAGGAACCTCTATGCTGTTTTCCACAGTGGCTGTACCACTTTACTTTCCACTAACAGTGCACAAGTGTTCCTTTCTTTCCACATCCTCACCAACACTTGTAATTTCTTGTCTTTTTGATAATAGTTAAATGTGAAGTAATAGATCATTATGGTTTTGGCTTGCATTTCCCTGATGATTCGCGATGCTGAGCATCTTTTCATGTACTTGTTGCCCATCTGTATGTCTTCTTTGGAAAAATGTCTATTCAGGTCCTCTGTTCATTTTTAAATCAGATTGTTTGGTGTTTTTTTTTTACTACTGAATTATGTAAGTTCTTTATATATTTTTGAAATTAACCCCTTATCAGGAATATGGTTTGCAAATATTTTCTCACATTCTCATAGGTTGCCTTTTCATTTTGTTGATGGTTTCCTTTGCTATGCGGAAGCTCTTTATTTTGAGGTAGTACCACTTGTTTATTTGTGCCTTTGCTGTTTTTGCTTTTGGTGTCCAAATCCAAAACAGTCATCACCAAGACTGATGTGAAAGAGGTTTACTGCCTTTGTTTTCTTCTAGGAGTTTTATGGTCTCAGGTCTTATGGTGAAGTCTTGAAACTACTTTGAGTTAATTTTTGTGTATGGTATAGAATAGTGGTTGTGTCATTTGTTTTTTCATGTGGCTATCCAGTTTTCCCAAAGCCATTTATTGTCCTTTCCCCATTGTGTATCTTTGGTTCCTTTGTCATAAATTAATTGACCACATACGTGTGGGTTTATTTCCAGCTCTCTGTTTATTCCATTGATCTATGTGTCTGTTTTTATGCCAATACCATACTGCTTTAATTACTATAGCTTTGTAATATCATTTGAAATCAGAGAGCTTAATGCCTCCAGCTTTGTTCTTTTTTCTCAAGATGGCTTTGGCTATTCGGGGTCTTTTGTGTCTCCATACAAATTTTAAGATTTTTTTTCTAGTTCTGTAAAAAAAATGTCATTGGTAATGTGATAGGCATTACAATGAATCTGTAGATTGCTTTGGGTAGTACAGTCATTTTCACAATATTGATTCTTCCAATCCAAGAACATGGTATATCTCTCCATCTGTTGGTATCATCTTTAATTTCTTTCATCACTGTCCTATAGTTTTCTGCATACAGGTCTTTTTTCTCCCTAGGTAGGTTTATTCCTAGGTATTTTATTCTTTTTGTTGCAATGGTAAATGGGAGTGTTTCCTTAATTTCTCTTTCAGATTTTTCATCATTAGTGTATAGGAATTCAAGAGACTTCTGTGCATTAATTTGTATCCTGCAACTTTACCAAATTCATTGATTAGCTCTAGTAGTTTTCTGGTGGCATCTTTAGGATTCTCTATGTATAGTATCATGTCATCTACAGTGACAGTTTTACTTCTTCTTTTCCAATTTGTATTCCTTTTATTTCGTTTTCTTCTCTGATTGCCAAGGCTAGGACTTCCATAACTATGTTGAATAATAGTGGTGAGAGTGGACATCCTTGTCTTGTTCCTGATCTTAAAGGAAATGCTTTCAGTTTTTCACCATTGAGAATGATGTTTGCTGTGGGTTTGTCATATATGGCCTTTATTATGTTGAGGTAGGTTCCCTCTATGCCCACTTTCTGGAGAGTTTTTATCATAAATGGGAGTTGAATTTTGTGAAAAGCTTTTTCTGCATCTATTGAGATGATCATATGGATTTTATTCTTCAATTTGTTCATATGGTTTATCACATTGATTGATTTACAAATACTGAAGAATCCTTGCATCCCTGGGATAAATCCCACTTGATCATGGTGTATGATCCTTTCAATGTGTTGTTGGATTCTGTTTGTTAGTATTTTCTTGAGGATTTTTGCATCTATATTCATCAGTGATATTGGTCTGTAATTTTCTTTTTTTGTAGTATCTTTGTCTGGTTTTGGTATCAGGGTGATAGTGGCCTCATAGAATGAGTTTGGGAGTGTTCCTTCCTCTGCAATTTTTTGGAAGAGTTTGAGAAGGACGGGTGTTAGAGCTTCTCTAAATGTTTAATAGAATTCACCTGTGAAGCCATCTGGTCCTGGACTTTTGTTTGTTGGAAGATTTTTAATCACAGTTTCAATTTCATTACTTGTGATTGGTCTGTTCTTATTTTCTGTTTCTTCCTGGTTCAGTCTTGGAAGGTTATACCTTTCTAAGAATTTGTCCATTTCTTCCAGGTTGTCCATTTTATTGGCATAGAGTTGCTTGTAGTAGTCTCTTAGGATGCTTTGTATCTCTGCAGTGTCTGTTGTAACTTCTCCTTTTTCATTTCTAATTTTATTGATTTGAGTCCTCTCTCTCTTTTTCTTGATGAGTCTGGCTAATGGTTTATCAATTTTGTTTATCTCCTCAAAGAACCAGCTTTTAGTTTTATTGATCTTTGCTATTATTTTCTTTCTTTCTATTTCATTTTTTTCTGCTCTGATCTTTACGATTTCTTTCCTTCTGCTAACTTTGGGTTTTGTTTGTTCTTCTTTCTCTAGTTCCTTTAAGTGTAAGGTTAGATTTTTTATTTGAGATTTTTCTTGCTTCTTGAGGTAGACTTGTATAGCTATAAACTTCCCTCTTAGAACTGCTTTCGCTGCATCCCATAGGTTTTGGATCATCGTGTTTTCATTGTCATTTGTCTCTAGTTATTTTTTGATTTCCTCTTTGATTTCTTCAGTGATCTCTTGGTTATTTAGTAATGTATTGTTTAGTCTCCATGTGTTCGTGTTTTTTACGTTTTTTTCCCTGTAAATCATTTCTAATCTCATAGTGTTGTGGTCAGAAAAGATACTTGATACGATTTCAATTTTCTTAAATTTACCGTGGCTTGATTTGTGACCCAAGATGTGATCTATCCTGGAGAATGTTCCATGCGCACTTGAGAAGAAAGTGTAATCTGCTGTTTTTGGATGGAATGGCCTATAAATATCAATTAAATCTATCTGGTCTATTGTGTCATTTAAAGCTTCTGTTTCCTCATTTATTTTCATTTTGGATGATCTGTCCATTGGTGTAAGTGGGGGTGAAAATCCCCCATTATTATTGTGTTACTGTCGATCTCCTCTTTTATACCTGTTAGCAGTTGCCTTATGTATTGTGGTGCTCCTATGTTGGGTGCATATTTATTTATAATTGTTATATCTTCTTCTTGGATTGATTCCTTGATCATTATGGAGTGTCCTTCCTTGTCTGTTGTAACATTCTTTATTTTAAAGTCTATTTTATCTGATATGAGTATTGCTACTCCAGCTTTCTTCTGATTTCCATTTGTATGGAATACCTTTTTCCATCCCCTCACTTTCTGTCTGTATATATCCCTAGTTCTGAAGTGGGTCTCTTGTAGACAGCATATAGATGGGTCTTGTTTTTGTATCCGTACAGCAGGCCTGTGTCTTTTGGTAGGAACATTTAATCCATTCACGTTTAAGGTAATTATCGATATGTATGTTCCTATGACAATTTTCTTAATTGTTTTGAGTTTGTTTTTGTAGGTTCTTTTCTTCTCTTGTGTTTCCCACTTAGAGAAGTTCCTTTAGCATTTGTTGTATGGCTGGTTTGGTGGTGCTGAATTTTCTTATCTTTTGCTTGTCTGTAAAGCTTTTGATTTCTCCATCGAATCTGAATAAGATCCTGCTGGGTAGAGTAATCATGGTTATAGGTTCTTCCCTTTCATCACTTTAAGTTTATCATGCCACTCCCTTCTGGCTTGTAAAGTTTCTCCTGAGAAATCAGCTGTTAACCTTATGGGGGTTCCCCTGTATGTTATTTGTCATTTTTCCCTTGCTGCTTTCAATAATTTTTCTTTGTCTTTAATTTTCCTCAGTTTCATTACTATGTGTCTCGACGTGTTTTTCTTTGGGTTTATCCTGTATGGGACTCTCTGCGTTTCCTGGACTTGGGTGGGTATTTCCTTTCCCATGTTAGGGAAGTTTTCAACTATAATCTCTTCAAATATTTTCTCTGGTCCTTTCTCTCTCTCTTCTCCTTCTGGACCCCTATAACATGAACGTTGTTTTGTTTAATGTTGTCCCAGAGGTCTCTTAGGCTGTCTTCATTTCTTTTCATTCTTTTTTTCTTTATTCTGTTCCACAGCAGTGAATTCCACCATTCTGTCTTCCAGGTCACTTATCCATTCTTCTGCCTCAGTTATTCTGCTATTGATTCCTTCTAGTGTAGTTTTCATTTCAGTTATTGTATTGTTCATCTCTGTTTGTTTGTTCTTTAATTCTTCTAGGTCTTTGTTAAACATTTCTTGCATCTTCTTGATCTTTGCCTCCATTCTTTTTCTGAGGTCCTGGATCATCTTCACTATCATTATTCTGAATTCCTTTTCTGGAAGGTTGCCTATCTCCACTTCATTTAGTTTTTGGGGGGAGTTTATCTCGTTCCTTCATCTGGTACATAGCCCTCAGCCTTTTCATCTTGTCTATCTTTCTGTGAATGTGGTTTTTGTTCCACAGGCTGTAGGATTGTAGTTCTTCTTGTTTCTGCTGTCTGCCCTCTGGTGGATGAGGCTATCTAAGAGGCTTGTGCAAGTTTCCTGATGGGAGGGACTGGTGGTGGGTAGAGCTGGCTGTTGCTCTGGTGGGCAGAACTCAGTAAAACTTTAACACCAAGGCCAAGAAGGCAGCAGACACTTTGTATAATATATCTTATTTAATCTTTATGTCAACCCTTTAAGGTCAATATAACACAATTCACCAAAGGATAAAAACAGTTTAGGCTATTGGATGAGGCATGTTTCAAACCCAGGCATGTGGAAAGCCCTGTCTAACCTCTTTCCAAGACCCAGCCTTCCCTTTTTTGGTCTGCACCATCGATATTACTTAAAACATTCAATTCTTTTAACCCAGAAAATCTACTTCTAAAAGTCTGTTCTTAGAAAACAGTCAGATGGGAATAAGAATGTTTATTGCAGTCTTACTTACACTAGCAAATTTTAAAAGTGAGGAGAGGGAATAACAAAAACATCCAATAACAAAAAACTAATTAAATAAATGGCAGGACTCATTTAACAAAATCCATGTAATACTTTCATTAAAGATATATTTGTCTACCCTCAGAAGATAGGCTCCCAGACCTACATTTCAAATGAGCATTCTTTTAAGATTGACTATATTTTTAGGCTGAGTACAAAGCTTTTTTTAAAAAAATAAATCATTTACTTTAGCAGGCTCTTCTCTCCATTAAATTCCTTTTCAATTTTTATTAAAATTGAGAAAAAATGCTCCTCTAAAACATAAATGCACATCAAATGTAAACTTTAATATTTGCCAGTTCATAGACTCACCAGAACCAGAAAGGATATTAGAAATTGTCTAGCATAGATAAGGAAACTGAAGCTCAGAGATACTGAATTACTTCCTGAGATCACACAGTAATTAGGTGGCAAGAATGTGATACAAAACCATGTTTGGTTTCTAGCTACAGCTTATGTTATCTCCATGATTTCCATGGTAAAAATATTTGGCTATCAGAGGCCTGAAAAACTGAAGACATTTCTAGGAAAATGATAAGAAAAGGGATTTGTGGGTTTCAAAATTTGAAAGCTTTAAAAGTAAAAGACAAATGACAAGTTTGCAATATAATACCATTGAGTGTATCCTCCATATATTAAGGACTTCATCAAATCAATACAAATATAAATATGTAAATTCTAAATATCAAGCAAAACAAGACCTATAAGAAGGCATTTTATAAAAGAAGAAATATAAGTGACCCATTAAAAATTAGAATGGATGAAACAGGTGAAGGGGACGGAGAGGTACAAACTACCAGTTATAAAATAAATAAGTCACAAAGATATAATGGATAGCATAAGAAATAGTAAATAATATTGTAATGATTTTGTATGGTGCATAATCTATAAAAATATCAAATCGGTATGTTGTACATCTGAAAATAATATCATGTTGTAAGTCAACTTCAATGAAAAAAGAAAAGAAATGATCTAATGAAAAAAAAAGTTAAACTTCTCTGTTAATCAAATACATGCAAATTAAAACAGTTAGATACCATTTTCCAAACTATCATATAAGTCAAGATTAAGGCAACGATAGCCCAAACAGGGAAATGGACACCCTCATACTCTCCTTTTTTAGCAGAGCAATTTGGCAGTGCTCATCAAAAGTCTTAAACTTTTACGTGTCCTTTAAGCCAGAAGTTCACTCCTCAGAATTTATCTTTAGGATGTATCATGGTTGTGCATAAATATGTCAATATATAGATGTTTATCCACCTATTGTTTTTAATATAGAGAGTGTTTGAAACAGTGTCTAATAACAAGAAACTGATCAAATGTCATTAGTGTTAATCCATGTAATTAACAAAAATGTAATCTGCAATAAATGAGAAATAAATACTTGATATATTAAAAAAAAAGATATATTTCAACATGGAGAATTGTTCCAGAGATATTAGGCAAATATAGTCAAGTTTTGAAATAAATATGGAGGCTTGTATGCACATATCTATATGAGGTAGAACCATTGAAACTGCCATTTTGTAAATCAAAAATGATTGATCGAATATTGGCAATTTCATGTAGTTCAACCTAACAGGAAAAAATATCTGATGGATATACACCAAAATGCTCATTGTGGGTGTCTTATTGACTCTTTCAAAAGGATTTTCACTGTTTGTGCTCTTTTATAGTTAATTTTCTTCCACAATGTGCATGCATTGCTCTTGATCAGAAAAACCTATTAAAATAAATGCAAATAATTGGAAACATTAAGAGACTGTTTGACATTTATTCTTAAGGAATACGATTGGTCTCTCAGATGTTATGATCTGAGAATAGATTTTTTTAATGATCCAGTTCCAGTGGTTAAATTGAGAGCTAATGCCAAAAAATATTGAACAATTTGGGAAATTGATTTGTGAAATGAATTTTCTTTTCCTTTTGGAAACATTTGAGCTCTGGGTTATTAATCAAATTGTGTGCAACTTTTAAGGTAGTGAGATCACTGGACCATCTTAAAACTGCATGAGCTGGATCTGGCACCAGTTTAAAAGTTAAACCGTTGCCCGTGAAGAATATGTAACTGCCTGAATAAACTGCAAACCGGTTAATCTGGTGTGCCGTAAGGATCTAAGAGTTCAAGGTTGGGATGATGAGCCAATCCATGTCTCCAGCAGAAATGATCACAATACTTGGAAGTCAGAGTTTTGTATATATTTCCCTTGGGAAGGTCAGACATTTATTAGCTTAAGTGAGACTTCAAACTTTGAACCACAGGAAAATGCAGGCAGAACTGGAATCTTTGCTAGGAAAGACAAGATACTACACATTATACAATATACAGTAAACAGTAGCAATAATGATTCTAATGCAAGGGAGGCAAATGATTCCCCTTGGCAATGGAACATCAAGGAGACCCCAATAAACAGTTTTGCTACTTTAATATTGCAAACATATGGTCTTTAGCCAGGACACTGAAACCACTCTTCTTTTTTGATTCTTCATCTCCAAGCTCCATTCCATGCTGGAGATTCCATGCTCCAGAGAACTGAGAAGTGTCCTCCAGAGCTCTGTTCTCCTCCTTGATTAGAATGGTTAGCTTTGGCTGTTAGTTTTTCTTACAAGTTTGGTGTTTTTAAAAAATATGTAGGTTCTTTCTTCTTTTGTTAATGGTGAGCTCTGCAAGGAAAGAAAACATTGTTGACACCGTTCTATGCGTGCTACATAGTCACCCATGCTCGTAGATAAAATAAGATAAAATTCTGAAAACACTAAATTAATGTGCTTTTCACCTTTTCCTGCATAAAGCATGTTTCTCAGCCTCCAGCCGGCCATTATTGTGGGAGGAAGGGAGGGAGCAGAAAGGGCATATGGGAAACTCCCTTTAAATAGGAACCGGAAGTAGAAATCCCATCCTTAGTGAAGAAGAGAAAGGGAAAGAGAAACAGGTAGAAGAAGCAGATGTGAGAGGCCTGTTCTGAATTTCCCCTCCAGGTGGTGGAGGATTGTACATAGGCTAAGGGGAAACTAACATAGAGGGGCTTTTGTCCTGCTTCCTGTTTGGGGCACAGGAAGTCCTCCAGCAAACCAGGGAGCCCACAATAGATTCCAAATAGCAGCTCAGAATGGCCACATGTGGGGAGCCTGAATTAGCATTCCCAACCGTGCTCAGGGGCTGTGTGCAGAGAAGAGACCCAGCATGGCCAATGGAGGGAGTCAGACTCTATTTTCTGAGCCATAGAGGAATTGTTCCTGTGCCTGTCAGCTTCTCCCGACTGGCCTTGGTTCTCAAGCCATGTCCATCTTACCTGTGGTTCTACTCACTTCTCCTCAGACTGAATCTACTCCCAGAATACCACAGGGACACCCACTATCACCCCAGCTTTCCTGGCTATATCTATTCATTCCTGGGGATGTCTTCCCAGACAGCCACTGCTGGCAGGAACCAGAGGACCAATAGCTCATGCTGGCTCCCCTCTGTCACCATCTCAGGAGGCCCATGGACAGAGATCCAGCCCCACCTCCTGGGAAGTCTTTAATCCATCTCACGTGGTCACAGGTAGTTGGCTCCAACAGCAATTACCCTGCTGGGAAGAGAAGCAAAACCATCCCATTCCCACACACGCATGACCTCTTGGTTGAGCCAGAATCAAAATCAAACATCTAACTTACCATCTCTCCAGCACTGCTGCAGGAACTGCTTTCACTCTCCAAATATTTATGACTTTTTGGGATGTAATAAAGCTTCCCTACTTGAGCATGGCTCTCAGAGATTCAAGCCATGTCTAGTCTCAAAGCATGTGACCAGGAAAGAAGGCAGCTCTGTCAAGAACAGGGATGGGAGCAGAATTTACACCATCTTCCTTCCAGCCCCTGACACCTCTTAGGATTCATGGCCACCCTGTGTGCATTTCATCCATCCATTCTGCAAGCATCAAATGAGCACTCCCCTCTGCCAGGCCCATGCTCACTCATGGAGAGCAGGATAGGATGCAGACCCTTCCAGTAGCTAACTAACTATCTGTAGTGGGCTGAATGGTGGGCCCCCAAAAAGACACATGCATGTTGTGATCCCTGAAACCTCTCATTATTAACTTATATGGCAAAGATGTGATTAAGTTAAGGATCGCTAGAGGGGGGATTATTCTGGATTATCTAGGTGGACCCTGAATTCAATCATATGCATTCTTTTTTATTATTTTTTATTTTTTAACATCTTTATTGGATTATAATTGCTCTACAGTGGTGTGTTAGTTTCTGCTTTATAACAAAGTAAATTAGCCATACATATACATATATCCCCATATCTCCTCCCTCGTGTCTCCCTCCCACCCTCCCTATCCCACCCCTCTAGGTGGTCACAAAACACCGAGCTGATCTCCCTGTGCTATGTGGCTGCTTCCCACTAGCTATCTGTTTTACGTTTGGTAGTGTATATATGTCCATGCCACTCTCTCACTTCGTCCCAGCTTACCCTTCCCCCTCCCCGTGTCCTCAAGTCCATTCTCTATGTCTGCATCTTTATTCCTGTCCTGCCCCTAGGTTCTTCAGAACCATTTTTTTTTAGATTTCATATATATATATGTGTTAAAATAGTATGCATTCTTATAAGAGAGACACACAAAGGAAAAGACACAAAGGAGGAGGCAATGTGACCTTGGAGGCAGAGATTGGAATCATGGGGCACAAGCCAAGGAACATCTGGAGCCACCAAAAGTTAGGAAGGGCAAGGAAGGATTCTCCCCTAGAGCCCTCAGAGGAAGGGTGGCCTTGTAGCTTGATTTCAGAACCTTAAGAGGATCCTTTTTTGTAGCTTTAAACCACCTGTTTTGTGGTAATTTACTTCAGCAGTCCCAGAAACTAACACAGCACCTAATAAGGAAATGTCCCAGTTAGCTTTTCTAGGGGCAAGTGAGGAACAGGGGTCCCTTCTCAGGCCTTTCTCCCCAAGGAAGGACCCAGGGGTCACTCCTGGGGGCAGATGCAGGAGAGTTTAAGACAAGTCTTGGTGGGTCAGATCAATCTTCTATAATATGAAAGATTCTGGAGGGAAAGAATCCTCACCCAGGCCTTGCTTTCTAAGCAGGGGCTCATAGTTTTCTCCAAAATATAGCTATTGAGAGAAAGATCCCAGTCCTGGACACCATTTATACCATCTTCCCAAAGAGTCACCAGCCTGTGTGCTTTCTCCTCATAGAACCTCTGGTGGAGGAAGTGAGTACCCACCCATGTGGATGGACCATCTTCAGCATGACATCAGGTGAGTCTCGAAGAAGGCTGCCTGTCTCTGGGAGGGCAGCGGTTCAGATCAGCAGGGCCCCAGTCAGCCACAACAAGGAAAAACGAACAGAGCACCGTAGGCCCAGGCTTCATGGCCTCTGAATGGGAGCTGTCCTTGTGCTGGGTCCATCTGAAGACTGTGCTCGTCTAATGAGTGTAGACTGTGCTGATGGATAGATCCTAAGACATTCCAGCCAACCAATGAGAGAATTCCACTGGTGGAACAGAAGATTTCCATATTGTTCATAATGTTCAGGAAGTGAGATGTTACACCTCAAGGGCCAGGGCTACCATGTTGTATGTGGATTTTAGCCACTCTTTTCTTCTCCCAACATTGTTTTCCATGTGAATGGAACTCCCTGAAGTTGGGTAAGGTGAAGGTCCTGCCTTGGACAACCAGGGCAGCTCACTAAACTGATGGAAAACCACAGAATGGTCACTCTGGGCGAGACACAGCACAGGGAAGGGCCACAGGAAGTAAGAGGGATGAAGAGCCCTGAGGATGGCTCCCAGTCAACCAAGAAGGTAGGGGTGGATTTCTGGGAACAGGGGGACCTCTGCTGGGGCATGAAAACTGAACTGTTTGAGAGGAGGTTCTGCAGGATGTCTGGGTTCACCATCTCGTTTCTCACTAGCTTCTGCCCTGAATTGCTTGTGACTGCCCATGGTTTTTATTTTTATTTTATTTATTTATTTATTTTATTTTTTTATTTTTTTATTTTTTTGCCGTATGCGGGCCTCTCACTGTTGCGACCTCTCCTGTTGTGGAGCACAGGCTCTGGACGCGCAGGCTCAATGGCCACGGCTCACGGGCCCAGCCACTCCGTGTCATGTGGGATCCTCCTGGACCAGGGCACAAACCCCTGTCCCCTGCATCGGAAGGCAGACTCTCAACCACTGAGCCACCAGGGAAGCCCATACCCATGTTTTTTAAGTAATGAAATTCCTACTGCTGCTCACCCAAGAGCATGCTTCATGACGTTACCTGTGTGGGAAGCAGCTCAGTCACAAATCAATCTGTATACCTGGAAAGACCTACACTGGGGATTTCTTATTTGAGACTGTATGTTGGGAACTTATGTTTGCTTTCTGGGACCACAGTGTATTAATAGACAGGCCTTGTGTCCTCCAGTTGGCAGTGCCTGGGTCTCTCCTTGTACATTATTTCAGCTGTTGTAGAGCAGTCTGCATACTGCCCTGAGGTGCCCCCCAGGACCCCCAAGGCTTTCACAGAGGCCACATGGCCTATAAGTTAAGGCAGTCCATCCCAGATGTACTCCCTAAGCTTGGTCTAAATCAAACTTACCACTTTTATGTTTTGCAATAACAGGTAAGCACAGGGAAATTTGGTTTCATTTATACAAATTCTGTGTGAGCATCAGGAACCCCCCAGGGAATAGGAGACCTTCCACCACCACGAGGGTGTTTACTCAAGGCCACCAGACACAGCATGGTCAGCTCCAAGAGCTAGATCTGTTCTCCCAAGGACCCACCTTCAAAGCCAGGGAAGGAAATAGTAGAAAGAGGAGAATGAACTTCCAGGTCACAGCCAAGGGTATGGGGAGGTAGAAAAGAGCAGGTGTGAGAAATAGGTCAGGACAAACTGCTCAGAACTAAAGCTATGAATGCTGAGAACGTGACTCAAGATGCCAGATGGTTCAACAAAAATACCTGAGATGCCTAATAAAAAGTATGTCAGTTTCAAAATATATGTATACCTGACTTAGGATGTTTATTGACAATTAACATTACCCACTTTTACTTTGCACAGCATCAGATGGCTTTTAACCATTCTGTTTCTCATTTTAATTAGAAAATAGTAATCTAAAGAAAATAAAACAAACTGTATTAGGAAGACCCATATAACCTTCATCTATAATCAAGTTATATTTTTGCCACATAATTGCATCACATTTACCCACTCTCTCCAATAGTTTGGCTAAATTATTTAGCTAAACTATTTAAAATAAGGCATAGAGGGAGGGTTTGAGATGGTGGCATAAGAAGATCCTGAACTTACCTCCTCCCATGGACAAAACAAACCCACTGCTACATATGGAATAAATCCCTTTGAAAGGTACCTAAAAGCTGGATGAATAGTCTCCACAACAAAGGGTAAAAGGACAGCATTAATATAGGTAGAAGAAACAGAGATACAGACTCACCAAGGGAAAGACCACACCCCAGTCGCAACAATCCACAGTCAGGAAGGAACACAAAGTTATGGCTTTTTTCCCTGAGGAGTGAGAGACGTGAGCGCCACATCAGGCACCCCAACTCTTATATCCTGCACAGGAGAGATGAGCCCTCAAAACAGCTGGCTTTGAAAACCAATGGGGAATATGTCCAGAAAAATTATAGAACTACAGGGAGGGAATGAAAAACCTACTCTTAAAGGGCTTGTGCACAGGCTCACTCAACCTGAAAAACAGTGCAAAAACTCCAGATTGAAAGGTTCATAGACTATAGAAGGGGATCCACTTGCTAACCTTGAAGTGTCTGCCAGAGAGCAGGAACCAGTTAGGATAATTCCTGGGGACTGAGACACTGGTGGGAGACATTTTTGCAATCTCAGGCTACCATACTAATGCAAACGCTCTCAGGTGCCTTTCCGGAATTCCCTCTAATCTGTTAGTACCAGTGGGCACGCGCTGCTGAGAGCCCCGATCACCCCTGTGCCTCCACTTGGACTCACAGCTTGACAGGTGATAACTCCACCCACTAGCAGCTGGCAGCAGCCATGACTGGGCCAGTAGCTATCCAAGGGCCAACCCTGCCCACCAGCACACCACAGCAGTGCACTGCAGCAGCAGCCGTGGCCCCCACCACAACAAGAGTGTACATGCAGCCCACATAGGGGACACCCATTGAATGCCTGGCTCTGATGTCTGGTGGACTGTGTTTCTGAGCCCCAGAAGACATCTACATAGGCCACTTCCTCAATACTGGGAGAGGTAACTGACTTAACTAATACATAGAAACAAGCACAGAGAATTGGGCTTAAAATAAGGAGACACAGGAATATATTCCAATCAAAAAACAAGACAAAAACCTCAGAAAAAGACCTAAACAAAACAGAGATGAACAATCTACCTAAATTACAATAATTTGTTAAGAGATACATAAAATAAAAAGATGTAAAATGTGTCATCAAAGTATAAAACATGGAGAGGAGTAAAAAGATAAAACTTTGGAACATGTTCAAACTTAAGTTGCTATCAACTTAAAACAGACTGCTATTTACACAGGATGTTATATGTGAACCTCAGGGTAACCACACAAAAAAAACTTAGAATAAGTACTCAAAAGAAAATGAGAAGGAAATCTAAACATAGAACTAAAGAAAACCACAAAAACACAAAAGAAAAGAGAAAAGAATAAAGGAACAGAGAGGATCCAGAAAATAATGAACAAAATGGCAATAATTATATACCTATCAATAACTGCTTTAAATGTAAATGGGCTAAAGTCACCAATCAAAAGACATAGAGTGGCTGAATGAATTAAAAAACAAGACCTAGCTATGTGCTGCCTACAAGAGAAATAAGAAATAACTTCACTTCAGAAATAAAGACACACATAGACTGAAAGTTAAGGGATAGAAAAAGCTATTCCATGCATATGAAAATGGAAAAAAAAAACAAAACTGGAGTGCCTATACTCATATCAGACAAAATAGACTTTAAAACAAAGACTGTAATAAGAGACAAAGAAGGGCAGTACATAATGATAATGGGGTCAATCCAGGAAGAAGATATAACAATTATAAAAGTATATACACCCAACATAAGAGCACCAAGATATGTAAAGTAAATATTATTGAACTTAAAGGGAGAAATTGAAAGCAATACAATAATATTGGGGGACTTCAATACACCACTTACATCAAATGAACTTAATTGATATATATGGAACATTCTATCCAAAAGCAGCAGAATACACATTCTTCTCAAGTGCATATGCAACATTGCCAAGGATAGATTACATGTTAGGTCACAAAGCACATCTCAATAAATTCAAGAAGATTAAAATCATGTTAAGCATCTTCTCTGAACACAATGGTATAAAACTAGAAATCAACCCCAAGGGATAAAAAAACACAAAAAGATGAAGATTAAACAACATGCTACTGAATAACCAATGGATAATCAAAGAAATCAAGGGTAAAATAAAAAAAATACCTAGAAACAGATGAGAACAGAAATATGTCATACCAAAATCTATGGGATTCAGCAAAAGCAGTTCTGAGAGGGAATTTCACAGTAATACATTCCTACTTCAAGAAACAAGAAAAATTTCAAGTAAACAATCTAACTTTACACCTAAAGGAACAACTCCAAAATTATCAGAAGGAAGGAAATAATAAAGACCGGAACATAAATAAATGAAATAGTAAAACAATAAAAAGATCAATGGAACTAAAAGCTGCTTCTTTGAAAAGATAAACAACATTGACCAGCCATTAGCTAAACTAACCAAGAAGAAAAGAGAGAGGGCTCAAATAAATAAAATCATAAATGAAAGAGGAGAAGTTACAACTGATGCCACAGAAATACAAAGGATCATAAGAGACTACTACAACCAATTATACATCAATAAATTGGACAACCGAGAAGAAATAAATTTCTAGAAACATACAATCATCCAAAAATGAATCATAAAAAATAAAAATCTTAATAGACTAATAAAGAGACTGAAACAGTAATTTAAAAAAAGCTCCCAACAAACAAAACCCCAGGACCAGATGGTTTCACTGGTGAATTCTACAAAACATTCAAAGAAGATTTAATACCGATCCTTCCTATCCTTCTCAAACTCTTCCAAAAATTGAAGAGAAGGGAAACCTTCTAAGCATATCTTATGAAGCCATCATTGATACCAAAACCAGACAACGACACCACACACAAAAAAGAAAATTACAGGGCAATATCTCTAATAAGCATAGATGCAAAAATCCTCAACAAAATATTAGCAAACCAAATTAACAATACATAAAAAAGGATCATACACTACAGTCAAGTGGGGTTTATTCCAGGGATGCAAAGATTGTCCAATATCCACAAATCAATCAATGTGATACACTACATTAACAAAGGAAGGATAAAAATCACATGATCATCTCAATAGATGCAGAAAAACATTTGACAAAATTCAACATCAATTCATGATTAAAAAAAAAAAAACCCTTTCATCAAAGTTGGTATAGAGGGAACATATCTCAGTATAACAAAGACAATTTAGGACAAACCCACAGCTAACATCATACTCAATGGTGAATAAATGAAAGCCTTTCCTCTAAAATCAGGAACAAGACAAGGATGCTTACTCTTGCCACTTCTATTTAACATAGTACTAGAAGTCCTAGTCATAACAATAGACAAGGAAAAGAAATAAAAGCATTCAAATTGGAAGGGAAGAAGTAAAACTGTCACTATTTGCAGATGACATCATATGATATATAGAAAACCTTATATGCTCCACCAAAAAGCTATTAGAACTAATGAATGAATTAGTAAAGTTGCCAAATACAAAATTAATATAAAGAAATCTGGTGCTTTCCTATACACTAATAATGAACTATCAGAAAGAAAAAGCAAGAAAACAATCTCATTTATACTCACATCAAAAGAATAAAATAACTAGGAATAAACTTAACCAGGGAAGTGAAAGACCTATATTCTGAAAACTATAAAACCTTGATGAAGGAAATTGAAGAGCATACAAAGAAATGGAGAGATATCTTGTGTTCATGGATTGGAAGAATTAATATAGTTAAAATGTCCACACTACCCAAAGCAGTCTACAGATTTAATGCAATTCCTATCAAAATACCTATGACATTTTCCACAGAACTAGAATAAGTGATTCTAAAGTTTGTATGGAACCACAAAGACCATGAATAGCCAGATCAATCTGAAGAAAACAGAACAAAGCCAGAGGTCACACTCCCTGACTTCAGAATATACTACAAATCTACAGTAAGCAAAACAGTACGGTACTGGCCCAAAACGGACACGTAGATTCATGGAGCAAAAATACAGATCCCAGAAATAAACCCACACACTCAATTAACCTATGACAAAGGAGACAAAAATATACAATGGGGAAAAGACAGTCTCTTCAGTAAGCTGTGTACAGAAAATTGGACAGCTGCATGTAAAAGAATTAAATTAGAACATTTTCTCATACCATATGCAAAAATAAACTAAAAATGGATTAAAGACCTAAACATAAAACCAGAAACCATAAAACTAGAAGAAAACGTAAACAGTACATTCTTTGGCATAAATCGTAGCAATATTTTTTTTGATCTGTCTCCTCAGATAAGAGAAACAAAAGCAAAAATAAACAAATGGGACATAATTATATCTAAAAGCCTTTGCATAGCAAAGGAAACCATCAACAAAATGCTAAGACAACCTATGAATGGGAGAAAATATTTGCAAATGATATATCTGATCATGGGTTAACCCAAAATATATAAACAGTTCGTACAATTCAATCTAAAAAATTTTTTTAAATGGGCAGAAGACCTGAATAGATATTTCTCCAAGGAAGACATCCAGATGGCCAACAGGAACATGAAAATATGCCCAACGTCACTAATCATCAGGGAAATGTGAATCAAAACTACAATGAGATATCACCTCACACCTGTCAGAACAGCTATCATCAAAAAGACAACAAATAACAAATGTTGGTGAGGAAGTAGAGAAAAGGGAACCCTTGTACACTGTTGGTGGGAATGTAAATTGGTGCAACCACTATGGAAAACAGCATGGAGGTCCCTCAAAAAATTAAAAATAGAACTACCATATGATCCAGCAGTTCCACTCCTGGGTCTATATCTAAAGAAAACAAAAACACTAATTTGAAAAGATACATGCACCCCAATGTTCATAGCAGCATTATTTACAATAGCCAAGATATGGAAGCAACCTAAGTGCCCATCAATAGATGAATGGATAAAGAAGATGTGGTAAATATACACAATGGAATATTACTTAGCCATAAAAAAGAATGAAATTTTGCCCTTTGCAGAAATATGGATGGACCTGCAGGGAATTATGCTTAGAGAAATAAGCCAGAAAGAGAAAGACAAATACTGTATGTTTTCACTTGCATGTGAAATCTAAAAATAAAACAACCAAATGAATATAACCAAAAAAAAGAAAAGAATGAAATTCTGCCATTTGTGACAACAGGGATGGACCTTGAGGGTATTATGCTAAGTGAAATAAGTCAGACAGAGAAAGATAAATACCATATGATTTCACTCATCTGTGGATCTAAAAGAAAAGGAGGAGGTGGTGGAGAAGAGTTAAAATAAGACAAAAACAAAAAACAAACTCATAGATAGGAAGCAGATCAGTTGTTACAGAGGGAAGGGAGGTTGGGGGTAGGCAACATGAGGAATGGGGGTCAACTGTCTGGAGATGGATGGTAACTAGACTTGTGCTGGTGATCACTCTGTAGTGTATAGATGCTAAACTAAAATGCTGTACACCTGAAGCATAAATAAATTTAAGATAATAAAGTAAGGCGCGGACATTAGCACACTTCACCCACAGATACATATCTATTAATTTTATGAAAAACTTACATTGTCTTACCAAAGTGCCTATTTTTCAGGAGCCTGAAACTCACTGATAGACTTCACACTAGTACGTTGTGTTCATCAGTGCACGGATTATTGCCTAACAACTTTCCATGCAATGCAAACAGAACACTGAATCTTTTCACACACATTCTCTGCAGAAAGAACAAACCCAAATATCTAACTATCAAGTCTTTAAGGGATGGGATGGGTATCAGGCAGAATCATCTCCGCCCCTCCAAGACGCAGCGGGAGAACACAGAGCAGTGGGCAGTGGAACAGGGAACAGGGCGTGGCTAGAACCCCCCGCAACCCACCTGTCCCCTCTGTGTGGGTGAGGCCATGGGGATGAGGGTGCAGTACGTGGATTCAGGGAGAACTGATGCAGAGGCTGAGTACAAAGACCGGGGAGATGAGGAAACAGAGAAGGGCTGAACAGGCGTGTCACACTGAGAATGCTGTCGTATTACTAATAATTACGCTCGAATTGCTCCTTGAGCACTAATCGGCCCTGGGGGCTGACTCCAGACCATCCACAACTCCAGCTTGCTTAATCCCTGCTACATCTCCTGGGTAGACTGTATTATCCTCATATGGAGGACAAGACAAAGTGAAGAAAATGTCCGAATTCACAGTATTTGTCAGGACGCTAGCTGATAGAAGCTATTCTCAAACCAGTTTGTGTTGGCTCACATATCAGATGACCAGGGGTTTGGGCCGGGCCCCACCGCAGGACCAGGCCAGGGTGTTTAATCTTGTGCTCCTCCCCTCGCCCAAGGCAGAGTTGGAGACCCACCAGGGGCGCAGGCAGGGGTCAGAGGGCCCGTCTCAGGGAGGCCTTCAGTGGCTACGCCTGGGGTCAGGTTAGGAGCGGCAGAGGATGCGGGAATGTTGGTGGATCCAGGTCAGGCCCTCGGGTCATAAATATCTTCCTGCCAGGGAACTGGTCACTTTCAGGGGCCCTCTGCTAAGGCAGACAGGCAGCATCTTCGTGACTAGAGCTTCAGCCATGGAGCAAAGACCGCTGGACATGACAAGCTTCCTAGAAGCCCCAGAGAATGTTTGAATCACTCCCTACCCCCCACCAGACCCCTGTGTCCAGCTCTGTGTTAGAAAGAAATAGTCATGGCTAGGACCCCAGCCTGGGTCCTCCCCCAGCTGCCCACCACTTCCAAAGGTCACTGAGGATTAGGAAGGTGGGCTCCTCCAGCCCAATCACACCGTCCCTCTAGCTCGGCCCCAAGCCCCGTGCGGGCAGCCTCATGGAGGAAGATTCCTTTTGCTGGGGTTAGAGGCTGGCCTAAGCCGATCTGGCACAAAGCCACCACAGCAGCTTCAGAGCCCCTTTCCCTGGGTCCACAGCCCAGTATTGACCTGCAGGGCCTTCTCACTTCCGCACCAGCCAGGGCCACTGCCCTAAACCAGGTACTGCAGGGCCTCCTGCATGAGTGACCCTTGAGTTGGTGCCTCCCTGGCTTTCCACAGGGAGGCAAAGAGGCATACTCCCAAGCAGTGGGGACCCTGGTCTCCTCTGACCCACCCAGCCAAACCAAAGAAGAGTGTCCAGAGAAGGCAGTTTCAAAAGGAGAGAGAGATGCCTCAAGCAAAGCAGAGCTCTAAAAACCTGTGTCCATCACAGCAAAGCTCCACCCCTGGTACCTAAGTCCTTACCACCATCCTCTGGCTGGAGTGAGAGAGTGAGGGCGCCTCACTGGCCTTGGCCTCTGGGGCCTGTCTGACCCTCTAAGCTTTGCCCTCCTGGCCTTCTGCGTGCTCTAATCTCAGGGGATGGAGCCCCCTGTATCAGTCAGCTCCAGCTTCCATAACAAAATACCACAGGCTGGGTGCTTCAAGAGAAGAAATGTCTATTCTCACAACTCTGGAGGCTGGAAGTCCAAGATCAAGGTGTTGGTCATTTTGGTTTCTCCTGAGGCCTCTCTCCTTGGCTCATAGGTTACCATCTTCCCCGCGTCCTTTCCTCTGCGTTCACACACCCTAGTGTCTTTTCCTCTTATTATTAGGGCACCAGTCCTGTGGGATTAGGGCCCCACTTTTATGAACCCACTTCACCTTAATTGCCCCTTCAAAGGCCCTATCTCCAAATACAGTCACACTTGAGGTTAGGGCTTCAGCATGAATTTTGTGGGAACATAATTCAGCGTTTACAGTTACATCTTTCCTGACTTACATCTTTCCCCATCCCCATCCTGCCCTGCCTTTTGATTCCAGCCAGGAGGTAATGCAGGATTCAGATCTCTGAATATGCATGCACACTCACTCCCCTCACCCAGCCACGTGTAAGAGAAATAGCAGCCAGACCATATCGGAGTCTCCTCCCTCTTAGGCATTTCCATTCAAAGCCTGAGGCTTCCCAAACCTGGGTTTTTGTTTCTCTCCCCCCCTTAACGAAGGAGTGAGGCAGAATGGTGCTTTCTCAAGCGTAATGACTCTTCTTAGTTAGCGCCATCCAGCAAATGACTTCTTAAATTGAGGACCAGAAAGCACTCAATTTTCTGGATATCTACAGCAACACAGCTGTCACCAAGGCTGTGATTCACAAGGCTCACGCTGAGATGGGAGGCGATGCCAGTCGCCTCCCAAAGGAATATAACAATGTCTGTCGGTCTCAGGGCCTGCAAGACCACGCCATTCTCCCAGAGCCTCCTGCATGCATTCCAGGGGTGGCTGATCCTCCAGACACTGCCAGGCGCAGCTGCCAGCTAGGAGAGCAGGGAGAAAGGCCTCTGATCCCAGTGCAGAGCCCACACTCACCTCCTTCCAGTAAAACACCCCGTATGAAGCACCACCCCTGCTCCATCCCTGTCCTGCAAAGAAGTAAAATCCTTCCTTGTAGGAGAAATCAGAGGTGGTGCATACAAGACACAGTGTCAGGGTTTCTTCTGAGCAGGGAGGCTCTGGGTAGAGAAGAAAAGTTGAGTTCAGAAGTTAGACTGTGTACCTGCTTGGAAACCCATGTCTCGTGTCTGCATTCCTGGACAACTGATGGGAGAGAGACAGCGAGGTTTCATGGCCTCTGCTGCTGGAGTGAGGGGCCGCCGTCACCTCCTCTACGTTGCTTTGAATTATCTCCTTCCTCCTCTGTGTGGCAGAGGGCAAAAGCATTTTCTCCAGTGATGGAGAAAGAAACCCCAGAATGTCTTGGCTGTAGCCACAGCTCTGGGAGGAAAGACCTTCCACAGGTGCTCTGAGAACCCGACAGGTAGTATTCCAACCTCGAGCTGACCGGAGCCACCTCCTGCCCTGCAGGCTCCCGGGAGGCCGAGAAGATGACAGCTCACATCCCAGGAGAAGCACATCAGTGCCGTGCTGGTCTTGCACCAACAGCGAAGACCGGTGTGCCTGCCCTCCACCCAGCATCCACTCCCCGTGGTCATTCTCTACTCAGAGTGCTTCTGCAGCTTCTCTGCTGTGACGGCCAAGGCCGTAGGAGACGTGACGCCCACTCAGTCTACCCTAGGTACCAAGTTTTCCTCCACTGAGGCTCTCACCGACCAGGATGCTCCAGCCCCTGCAGGCCTGTGGGGCTTGCTACAAGCTCTAGAAGTCCTCCCCCACCCCCCCATCCTCTGCTGACAGGCAAGCCCTTGCTTTGGGAACCCACTGTTTCAGGAACCCACGGAGAGCCCTTGAAGAGAAGCACTATTTTATTGATGGGTCTACTCCCCGACCCAGAACCTAACCTTGTGCCAGCTGGCGTTCACTTAATAATCGTTCTTTACATGGGTGAATATCGATGTATTAGTTTTCTATTGCTGCATTAACAAAGTACGACAACCTGAGCAACTTGAAGCAACACACATGCATTACCTCACGGTGTCTGTGGCTCGGGAGCCTGGGCACAGCTTCAAAGGATCCTCTGTTCAGGGTCTCACAGCCTGCAATCGAGGCATCAGCCGGGCTCTGTTCCCATCTGGAGCCATGGTCCTCCACTAAGCTCATGTGGTCAGGCAGAATTCAGTTCCTGCCATTGTAGGACTGAGGACCTCAGCTCCTAGAGGCTGCTTGCATGTCCCTGCCAGGTTATTAGATAGCTAGCATCATAGAGGCCCCCATCCTCATGACCAGCAGGAGAGCGTGTCTCTCTCTCTGTCTCTCTCTCTCCCCACCACCCTACCAAGAAGGAGTCTCACATAACATAATGTGACCAGGGGAGGCATAACCCAACACATCTGCTATATAATGTAACCTAATCAACCTAATGTAACCCATCACCTTTGACATATTCTACTAGTTAGAAGCAGGAGAATACTGGGGGTCACCTTGGGGAGGCCTGTCACAATCAGTAACTCAAAATGTCAAATCATTAAAAAAAAAAGAAAGCTAACATTTATTGAGCTCTTACTATGTGCCAGGCACTGTTCTAAGGCCTCTCTAAGCATTACCCAATGAATGAATGAAGTATGGAATCCAGTGAATGGATGAAGTATAGAGAGAGCCTGGATACTGCATCTGGATACCATGATGTGGGAGAGAAGAACAATGGGAAGGGTGAAAAAGCAATGACCACCCCCCCCAAAAAATATTCCATATCCCCCAACTAGGTCATACAGTGACTCAGCTCCAAATCAGCTAATCATCTGTCTTTGCACATACTTAGAAGCAGGCTCCCCACTGTGACCAAGCCCCCTGTGATGACCTAGGTCCCCTCGACCTGGCTCAGACCCTCTAGTGCCAGCCTGTCTGGCGAGCAGAAGTGTGATACCTCACTTGGGCCCCATGACCCCTTTCTCTGTAGTTGTGGACACTGGAGGCCACTCCCTCCTTGGCCCTCTGTCTCCCTGCTCCTGGTTCCTCCTCTCTCTCTCTCCTTCTCTCCGGTTGGTCCCCTTTGGCCCGTCCTAGACTCTCGCTAGTGCCCAGGGATCTGCTTCCAGTGCAGCAGTGTTCCCCTCCGAGACCCCCTCCCCTGTCC
Organism: Mesoplodon bidens; assembly: GCF_964165515.1. Taxonomy (NCBI): domain Eukaryota; kingdom Metazoa; phylum Chordata; class Mammalia; order Artiodactyla; family Ziphiidae; genus Mesoplodon; species Mesoplodon bidens. The sequence goes on from NC_138161.1 coordinate 139,792,483, forward strand.
TCTACCCGCTGTGGACATAGCCGACCCCACGGCTTCAGTCTCACTGCTCACCCACGACTCACACACCTGTCCCTCCGCCCCAGCTTCCCCACGGAGTTTCAGGGCCACATTTCCAGCCACAACGTGGGATAGCCCGCAGGCTTCGCAGCTCAACGTGGTAAATGGAATTCACCAGCTCTTCCCCAGACTCGCTCCCCCTGGGTCCCCTCCTGGTTACCGAGCACAGCCCCCTGGCTCTGCTCTCCCGCCCACACCCCCTCCCCACGCCCCGTCCTGCTGATTCCACGTGTGTAACATTGCTCAGCCTTCTCTCCGCCTCTGCCTCACACTGTCCCTCATGATCTGTCCCCGTCTACTCCTGAGTGGCACATCTTGCCACCCCCTGTTGCCCCAGAATCCTGCCCTCTGGCTACACTGAGCCATTTTCAGTTTCCTGAAGGCATGATTTTTCTCTCCCCTCCAGGATTTCACCCTCTGAACCCACTCCACCTGGTAAGTCTCCCTCTGTATAATCTTCTTGGACTGATTTCTATTTGTCTTTCAGGACTCCACATAGATGCCACTTCATCCAGGAAGCCTTCTGGGACTTCTCCAGGAAGATGAGGCTGCTGTCTTGGGGGCTCCCAAACCCCTTGTGCTATCTCTACCAGAGGCAGAGATACCATCATAAGGTGTCGGCATCTCCAGACCCCCCGTCACACAGTACCAGCCTCATCTGTTCCCTCATCTGGTCTGTGAATTCCTCGAAGGCAGGCTCTCTGTGTCCCCAGGGCCCAGCCAGGGCCTGGCTCACAGTAAACAGTGACAAATGTGGGCTGGCAGCGGTAACAAATGAATCACCTGCCACTCACCCGCACCGCCAGCTGTCACCTGTCCATTTTGCCTGCACACTCACCCCCATTAGATTTGTTTTAAGACCGTGCCCTACTATTTCTGACCAGGGCCTGAGGCTATAACCCCTGCTTGCCTGAGTCCATTTCAAAGATATAGACATCACTGGGGTCCAACGGTGCTGGACATGAGGAATTTTCAGTAAGGGGCTGAATAAACAAAGCTCTCCTTCCCCACTCCCACCGGACACATATTCATTTCTTTTGCCTGGAATGTCTCCTGCTCTTTTCCAGCTACCTAATCCCTATCATCCTCCAAGACTCAAGTAAGCTGTCACCTCTGCCAGGAAGTCTTCCTTGATCCCCAGGCTGGACTGGGTACCCCACCACATACCCACACAGCCGCCATGCTCCCATCTATGGCATACTTAGCCCCCTATATTTCAATTTCCTATTTACTCTTTGTCTCCCCCACTATACAGCAGCTGCTCTGGGACCAGACCAGAGTAGGCAAAACCCAGAGGGCTGACCAGAGCAGTCTGGGTTCACCGCAAAGGGACCCCACTGAAGAAGCTGGGGCCATGGGGTAGCAAAATGAAAGAGAAATAGACCTCCTTTCTGACTGCTTCTAACGGTTCACTTTAATGGCTAAAAGAAAGATTCACTTGATGAACTCTGGTCCTGAAGATGCTTAAAAGATAAATACTTTTGAAACAGAGAAGCTACCCTTTCTACTCTGGATTTGGAAAAATCAAAGCCTTTCTTTCAAGTCAGTTTAAAAGATTTATGAGGCCTACTCCTTGCTGTGTCTCTGGATAGACGTTCCCTTAGAATGCATTAACGCGTAGTACAGAAACCTCACAGCAGCCGTGGTAAGTGTGTGCCACCAGAGTTTTATCTCATTGTGACCCTTGCCAGGGGCAGGGACTGATTCCTGGGATCATCGCAAAATCGGCACCATCAAAGCTTTTGCAGAAGGCTTTATGAGCAGCATCTTGCTGTAAATAAGCCCTGAACTTGGAGTCATGGGAAGGCTGGACATGGGCCTTTGGTGTCACTATCCATTTGGATACAAGTGTCAGGAACCCAACTCAAACTGCCTGAAGTACAAAAAGGACTTTATGGGCTCACAAAATGGCAAAATCCAGTGGTACGTCTGCCTGCAGACCCAACCAGACTCGGGAGCTCAACCCAGGCCTGCAGGCCCCAGGCTCCCATCCCACAGCAAAGCCTTTCTTCATGCTGCCACTCACTCAGACTCCCTGCCAAGTGACCTCCCAAGAACCCCAAGCTTCCATCCTATGAGTCCAGCAGCCCTGGAAGATAAGAGGGGTCCCGCTCCTGAGAATTTCAGCACAAATTCCAGGACTAATTCTGATGGGCCAGTTTGGGGTCATGTGATAACCCCCAAAGCAGGAAGGTTTAATTCATAGCAAAGCTACCTTATAAAAGGCGAATAGGAACTAGGTCAGCAAAAGCATCAGAAATCCACTGTGTTGGGCAGATCACTGTGCCTCCCTGGGACTTGGTTTCCTCATCTGTAACACAGGTGATGGGCCTCATCTGGGAAATCGCCAAAATCCCTTAAAATACGCGAAGAATGACCTAAGCTGAAAGCTGAAACATGTTTTTAAAAGTTTTAGTGACTTGGATCTGATGTTTACCTGGGTGTGTTTAGGTATCATGGAAGAGGTTAGAGAGGTCAGGAGGGACAACCATGCCCCTTCAAAATCCCCTCAGAGCCAAACACAGCCTGAATGGTGACCTTTAGGACCTAATGTGTGTGGCTCCTTCCTCACCTACTGCCCGTGCATCCCGTGGGCTCTGCCCCGCCTTGGTACCTCTGGGCCTAGAGCAGTTGTTCTCACTGGGGATAATTTTGCTTCCCCTCCCTTACCCCAAGACCTTCAGTGATGTCTGGAGACCTTTTTTTTTTTTTTTGCAGTACACAGGCTTCTCACTGTTGTGGCCTCTCCCGTTGCGGAGCACAGGCTCCGGACACGCAGGCTCAGTGGCCATGGCTCACGGGCCCAGCCGCTCCGCGGCACGTGGGATCTTCCCGGACCAGGGAACGAACCTGTGTCCCCTGCATCGGCAGGCGGACTCTCAACCACTGCGCCACCAGGGAAGCCCTGGAGACATTTTTGATTGTCATGATATGCAAGGGAAGGGAAGGGGCTGCTGTTGGCATCTGGCAGGTAGAGGCAAAATATCTAGATATTTAGATGTTGCTAAATATCCTACAGTGCATTGGACAACCTCCCACAGCAAACAGTTACTTGGCCCTACAAGTCAATAGCACTGAGGATAAGAAACACGGGTCTAGAGGGAACAGTTCTGGGGTACCTGCTGTGTTCACCTTGGCTTTCAATCTGTACAGCTATGAATCAGTGCATAGAGTTACATGGAGTTGCCGTCAAGGAAAGTCACTGGCTACAGTGTGGAGAATGGTTTGAAGATGAGACAAGAGAGCTGGGGCAGGAAGACCAGTTAGGAGGCGGTTGTCATAGCCCAGGTGAGAGCAGGGCTGCCTTCGTGGGCGTGTGGCCTGTGCAGTCACACAGGGCCCTGCACTTAGAAAGGACCACGCTTGGCTTACTGCTCTGCTGTCCCTGTCTCAAAATTTTTAATAACGCTTGCACAAGGGGCCCTGCATTTTCATTTAGCAGTGGGTCCTGCAAACTATGGAGCCAGTCCTGGGGTAGAGATAGCTGGGTCTGAACCAGGACAGTGACCATGAGAATGGAAGGGCCACCTTTCTCTTGGGCAAAGCACTGCCCATTTTTCTCGCTCCCCAAGCCCTGGTCACCGACCGACAACAGGGGCTGTCGGTGGGGGCAGAGTTGGTCGCTGCAGGTCGAGTACAAAACCAGGTCGCCTGAGGGAAAGTGTCCAGAGACCAAAGAAATGCACAGCCTTCCTCTAGCCAGGCTGGAGCAACACTTCCAGCCAAGAAGGGATGGTTCTTATCCACTTGGCCTCCTTTGGAGAGACACAGAGAAGCAACCCGTGCAGTACCTGAAAGCAGTGAGGAGGCATTTGCAGGTCTAATGTCAAGGAATAAGAACACATTTCTCCTGTAGAGGTCATACACGGGCTGAATGCTGGGGTGCAGGGCCAGAGCTGCTCCCTGAAGGCAGGCTGGAGGCCAGGACTTGGGTGGGCTCAACCATCTCAGATTTTCCAAGGGATCCCACAGGGTAGTCATTATGGGTACAGACTCCACAGTCAGGGGCATCCATGTGTCCATTCACTCCATCACTATTAGCCCTGTGACCCCGAGTCACTTACATAACATCTCTGAGCCCCCGTTTCTATCAAATGGAAAACGAGTAGCACCAGCTGCATGAAGGGCTGGATCAATCCAATGAGATGTTGTACTTATTAAATCCTTAGCCAAGTGCCTGACCTGGAGAAAGTTATTTAACCTCCCTAAGCTTTAGTCTGCTCAGCCATGACGTAGGGAGATAACACAGCCCCTACATCACCATGTTGCCAGGAGGGTTAAAGCAGGTGATTCACGGGATAAGTATCTGGTGTGTTTTGTTGTTCTTACCATTGCTTGGGCTCTGAGACTCAGAGCCATGTGCCCTAAGATTGATCTCCACGATGAAGCTGTGCCCTAGGGAGGATCCCACCTCCAGGCCCAACCCCAAAGGCAGCTGTGTCCCTCCACCTATGCCTCCATATGAGGAAACACATGGTTTCCTAATATTTCCCTCAGTGATACCCAACGCATACCCATATTGATACTCCTCTTCATAATGCAATCAGCACTCCTGACTCCATAGCATCCGGGAGTATGGGTGTATGTGTGTGCATGCACACGTACTTGGGTTAGGGAGAGACCTTCTTTAAATGACCAAGGGGTAATCACACAGATTCTCTGGAAGCTTCTGTCTCTGCAGATGACCACCAAGGGAGCACGTGCTCTCTCCTCCTCTGCCACTTCCACAGTGACCAGAACGATTTCTGACCATTCCTTTTCTTACAGACATGGACCAGCTTAAATGTGTTTATGAAACTTTGTGTTAAATAGTGTGAAGTACCAAACTGTCCTCTGGCAGCTGCACAGGTCATTGTTTAACTGAGAGAGCATTTTTCAAATGTGCTTACTGACAATGATTTCAACCACAACCATCAGTTCTGAACACCTACTGTGTGCACTGGGTGCCATGCCGCGTCAAAAGTGCCCTCGGTATACTTGATCCTGTAACAGTGCTACGGTTGAATGAAGCAGAAAGAACACAGGCTATGGAGGTAGACAGCCTGAGTTAGAGCTCCTGCTCTGCCTTTACCACCTTGGGGAACTTAGGCAGGTCACTGGAGCCTCTGAGACTCAGTTTCCTTGCCCGTACAACCAGGATGATGGCGCCTCCCTACCTCCCAAGGTACACTAGAAACCAGCTCTCATAGTTTACGGGAGCTGACTGTGCACCTTTCTTCCCAGCTCTCGGTTCAGTGACTACAAGTTGGCAGGTTGAAATTAACCACGGTGAGAAAATTTACACCACAGTAATTGGCAAACTGCACATCAAGGTTTGCTTTTAGTTTATTTTTTTCACTTTTTTTTGTCTTTTTTAAATTGAAGTACAGTTGATTTACAATGTTTTGTTACTTTCAGGTGTACAGCAAAGTGATTCAGTTACATATATATTATATATATATAAATCCATTATTTTTCAGATACTTTTCCATTATAGGTTATTACAAGACATTGAGTATAGTTCCTTGTGCTATACAATAGCTTCTTGTTGGTTATCTATTTTCTATATAGTAATGTGTATATGTTAATTGCAAACTCCTAATTTATCCCTCTCCTCCTCTTTCCCCTTTGGTTACTGTAAGTTTGTTTTTGTGCCTGTTTTGTAAATGAGCTCATTTGTATCATATTTTAGATTCCACATATAAGTGATATCATATGATATTTGTCTTTCTCTGACTGACTTATTTTACTTAGTATGATCATCTCTAGGTCCATACATGTTGCTGCAAATGGCATTATTTCATTCCTTTTTCATGGCTGAGTAACACTGCATTGTGTATATATACCACATTTTTATCCATTCATCTGTCGATGGACACTTAGGTTGCTTCCATGTCTTGGTTATTGTATATAATGCTGCTAAGAACATTAGGGTGCATGTATCTTTTCAAGTTAGGATTTTCTCCAATATATGCCCAGGAGTGGGATTGCTGGATCATAAGTCTTGTTCTTTTTTAGAGAGCCAATTGTTAATCACTTATCAGCATGCTACTGCCCACTTCATATGCACAGAGACTTAAAAAACTAATGTCTTTCTAGCTCTCTGCACAGTGCCTGGCACATCATAAGTGCTCAAAAGTTGGTAATTATAATTATGATTCACATTTTCATATAATGCAACTGATATCCAGAGCAGTTGTAGAACCTGCCCTTGGCCATGGAACCAATACGTGGCAGAGACTGTCAGGTTCTGTCTGGTCCTACTGCTTTTCCCACTCCTCTTTACAGCTCCTCAGACAAGGTACAGTGATAGTGGCAGAGACCGGACAAAACCACGTTGACACACTTGGTGACTCCCGGATGAAGAGGCAGGGGTGGGAGAAGGAAAAGAAGATTGGAGCAAATCTGGAAGGGGAGTGGGACTCAGAGAGTTTGAGAAGCCTCTCCAGGCTGGGAATGAAGTGAGCAGAGGCATGTGGATGGAGTCGTGTGGCCCGGGGGCAGAGTGAAGGGGCCAAGGGGTCTGTCTCCCTCCTGCAGCAAGGACTCGACCCAAGCCGAACTCAGATCACTTCCCAGTTCTCTCAGTGTTGACCAAGCTGTGGGGCCCGCAGCAGAGTCTGCCCTTGGACTTGCCCTGCCCTCCACATAGCAACGCAGTCCTCCTAGCACTACAACGGGCTCAACCTTCTCACGGTCTCTCAGACAAACAGCTCCAATTGCTCCAAACTGGTCCTCTATGATCCATATTGCATCATTTGGTTACAATGTGTTTAGAATTCAATTAGATATTACCCAATCATATTTAAAGGTAAGTAGTAAAGTTTATTTTAAAGTCATCATTGTCATTAGTCATAGTATCACATTTAAGGAGCATCGTTGTCTGATTGTTTAATTCTCCCTGCGAGGTTGGTATCATCACGCCCACTTGACAGATGAGGAAAATTGAGGCTCAGATTCAGTGACCTAATCAAGGAATCTCATCTGGGAGGAGGCTGTGGCAAGACTCAAACCCAAGCCTTTCTGACACCGAAGTTCCAGTCCTTCACACCCAGTCACCCGCTATTTTTCTGTGGGCTGTTTCACTCCACATTCTGCTTCCTGGTACCAGCCACTTCTGCTGCTGCTTTCCCCCAGGAAAGCTGCAAAGAACCCAGAATGCACATTCTGATCAAGTGCTGCTCAAACAATAGCTGCTTTTGGATGGCACCCCAGGGCTTCAGCGTCTCCCTAGCTTGAGACACTGCTGACAGGAAGAGCACGTTACCTGTTACCTGTTCTGTGCTCGCTGCGCTGGTTCACTGTGACTTGGTGAACCTGGAGGAGTGCACTCCCAAATGCTGCCAGCCCCAAGCAGTGCCCTCGTGATTCAGAGATGTAAGCGAACAAGGCAGCCCAGCCGGGGGCAGGCGTCCCAGGCTCACTTCCGCAGAGTCACACCGGATAAACAAACAATCAGAGGGTGAGGACTGAGAGATAACGAGCAGATGCCCACAGTCTCCTCCCATTGCCAGGCAGCTGGGCCTAATGAAAAACCCACATGCCTGGAATTGGGAGGTGGGTTCTCATCCTGACTGCTAATGCCAGGAGTGGCGTTGAGCTGTGCACATACCCACAGATCTCAGGCTCCCCAGCTGTCAAGTGGGAAGAGTAAACCCACCTGATCTACCTCGTGCAGTGGTGCTGGGCATTTTACAGAGAGCCTTTCTCAACTCTCCTCTCTTTCCGGAAACATCTTCCAATTACTCCAGGCCAGTGTTCTTTCCCTTCTCTGGGATGCTAATGAAGTTGCTCAAATATGTTTCAAATATGCAAAACAGGGTGTATGATCAATGTAGAAAATTTGGAAACTACGTAAAAGAAAAAAACCTTAAAATTGCTCATAATCCCACCATATGCATAAATATGTATTTGTAACATTTTCTTATCTATCACGTCATACATATACGTAAGTGGTGAAGGTGATTCTCTACAAACAGTTTTTTTTTTTTTTTTTTTTTTTTTTTTTGCTGTACGAGGGCCTCTCACTGCTGTGGCCTCTCCCGTTGCGGAGCACAGGCTCCGGACACACAGGCTCCGCGGCCATGGCTCGCGGGCCCAGCCGCTGCGCGGCATGTGGGATCTTCCGGGACAGGGGCACGAACCCGTGTCCCCTGCATCGGCAGGCGGACTCTCAACCACTGCGCCACCAGGGAAGCCCTACAAACAGTTTTGCATGTTTCATTTAATGCTATGTCAAAAGAATTTCATGTCACTAACACCTTGGTAAGCATCATTTTACATTCTGTAAAATATTCCATTGTGTGAGGGGTCAATCTATTTCCCCCATCGCTAAACGTTTACATGGCTTCCGATGTTTCAGTATTATAAACTGTATTTCACGAACATCTCTGTTCATAAAGCTTTTTCTTCTCCACTTCTGATCATTCCCTTAGACAGATTTCTAGAAATGACGCCATCTGGTCAAAAGGTAGCAGCGGTTTGAAGGCTCATGCGACATACAGAAATGTTGCAGAAATGTGGTTCATTTCCATCAGCGGAGTGGGACAGGGCCAAGCTCCCACAGCCTGTGCATCACTTAATTATTTTCCTTTTAAAAAGTCTTGCTATTCTGAAACAGACAAACAGGATTCTGCTTCATTCAGATTTTTAGAATTACTTGTTAGGTGTTTTATTCATTTTCTGAGTGGGTTTAATTCTGCTTTGCGGATTTGTTGTTTGTTTGTGTTCCATTGCATAAACCTGTATCTTACATCTAATCTTCTAAGAGACAAGGTCTCAGTCCACAGTGGTGAACTGAACCAAAATTCCTTCTCTAGCCCTTGTTTAAATGTTTCAGTATGTTCCTTTCACTTTCCTACCTTAGTCCCACTGTCTTGTGGCTGTGTCTGGCTTCTTCTTTCACTGACTCAGGATCTTAAAGAGGCCTCCAGGAGAGCATCACACATCAAGGTCTGGCAATCAGGATGGAGTGCTATGATGGCTTATGAGCCTTCCTCTCCCACTAGACTGTAAGCTCCTTGAGGGACTCTCATATGCTTGGCCTAAAGTAGGACTTGTCCAACCCCAAACTCTGGCCAGAAGTACCACATAGACATGTATATCCCTCCTCCATTCTTAGTCACTCCTGCCAACTTGTGAGCTGGGAAAGATGTCCAAGAAGGGTTGTGCATGTGCGTGGCTCAAGCTGTGCTCTGGGCTCTCTGGTGGGGCTGCCTGCCCGCCCTTCCAATGCCCAACCTTCTCCACAGCTGGGAGTATGAGGCTTCTCCCCTGTGGCTGGTGCCGACGTTGGCCCAGTTCGGGGGAGATAAGGAGCAAGAAGGCCCCAAATGATCTCGGATGCAAAATGACCTCTCTCTGCCATCCAGCCTCACCAACCATAATGCCAGTGTGTATGTCCCTCTCTAACTCCTGTGCAACATGTCTCATTGCCCCCAGAAGTCATCAAGAGAAGGAAAGAGAACTCTAAGCACCCCAGATTCTGCAACACCCACAGAGGTGGTGTAGCGCCAGTAAAGGCTGCACCAATAGTTTTTCCACCCTTTGCTAGAACTAGGTGAGAGGATGTTGGAATTAACAAATAATTTCTCAAATCCATGAAACTGATTTTTTCTCTTAGACCATTATTTCCCAAATCTGTTTCTAGATTCTATGGGCTATGATTGGGGTACACATGTAGAAAAACATTCTGTGACCAGTTTCCATTAGAGAAGCATTGTGAAACAAAGTAAATGGATTTGTCACCCATAGGATCTCTCAGAGCCTTTCATATACTAGAATACATTGTACCTCTTCAAGAGGAGGTTAAGGGACTTCCCTGGTGGCACAGTGGTTAAGAATCCACCTGCCAATGCAGGGGACATGGGTTCGAGCCCTGGTCCGGGAAGATCCCACATGCCACGGAGCAACTAAGCCCATGAGCCACAACCACTGAGCCTGCGTGCCACACCTACTGAAACCCATGTGCTCTAGGGCCTGTGCTTCGCAACAAAAGAAGCCACTGCAATGAGAAGCACGTACAACGCAATGAAGAGTAGTCCTCGCTCACCACTAGAGAAAGCCCACATGCAGCAACAAAGACCCAACACAGCCAAAAGTAAATAAATAAAATAAATAAATTTATAAACAAAAAAGGGGAGGTTAAAGAATGTGTTTCTCAAACATCTTTGACCTCTAAACCTTCTGTCTGGGGACATCTTACAGGACTAGGGGTCTGCAGAACATGCCTTGGACAACCTGAGTTCTGAAGCCTCAGGGGTGCCTCTGCCAGATGTTTATGATGTTTCCCAGGAGAAGGGGCTTCTTGTCAGAAGGGAAGCTCTGGCTCAGTCTCTCCCTGAACCAATCCCCTCCCTACCCAAGTCCCAGCATGGGATCTGGTACATCTCTGCCTAGATGGTATAGGGAAGAGGTAGGCAAACTTTTTCTGTAAAGAGCTAGACCGTTTTACAGCCATATGGTATCTGTTGTGACTGCTCTCCTGTCATAGCAGGAAAGCAGCCATAAACAATATGTAAACAAATGGGCACCACCGTGTTCCAATAAAACTTTATTTACAAAACCAGGTGGTGGGCCACATTTGGCCCATGGCCCATAATTTTCCGACCCTTCGTGTAAGCCATCTCAGGCCAGGGAAAAGGGCCTCAGGGTATTAAGTGTGAAGAAGCAAGTTGGAAAGGACAATGTCATGACAACCCTCCAGAGGGTAACCCACTCCCTGATGAGGAAGCTTCCCCCACAGCCCACCATAGCTCAACTGATGGAGAAACACCATGTGCTCTCCCAGCTCTGAGGGCATGGCCAATACCCCAGAACCCAGTGCTGCCACCGTGGGATCATAGAAAGACTCTGTAACTCAAAAGCCCCAAGAGAAGACACGTGAGCCCTGTATGAAGTCCTCGGCATTCCTGGAGAAGTATATTTATGTAGGTGAACTGAAGGTCAGTGGCCTCGTTTGAACCGGGGTGCTTAATTGGAGAGCAGCTGCTGCAGACCTCAGGGCAGGAGAGCAGGGCTGAATGTCTGCCCACATTCCACTGTGCTGTTTCTCTCCTGGGCCGGCCACTGGGGAATGCACAGGGAATCCGAGGACTGTCAGCAATTTGAACCCCAGAGCAGTGGGCCACTTGGGCTGAACTGGCTTCAGAGACACCAAAACAAGCCCCATTCTCTGTAAGCTGGGTCCTCATCCTCCAACCCAGGATAGAAGGAACCGCAAGGCTTGTCATTCAGAATCAAGGGCTTTGTCAGCAGTGTGTGGGGCTGGACAGGGAGTTTAGAAACTTTGACTCAGAAATATAGCAAAGCCCAGTTTTGCTATATATCAGCAAATATAGAAAGCCCAGTTTAGAAAGTTTGACTCAGAAATATAGCAGTGGCTGACTACTGAGGATCTACTATACATCAGGCATCTTATTTACAACAGCACAGACTCTTATCTGCAGGGTCCATATTACCCCATCTTAGAGTAGAAAACTGTGTCTCAGAAAATGTATGTGAGTTGTCAAAGTTTACAGAGCTAGTGAGAGGGATGGCGCTGGGATCTGGGTCCAGTTCTGTGTGACCCCATTGGTTACCCCCAGGTGCCAATCTTCTCTCCTTCCCTGGCCCTTTTCATCTTCTAAACCTGACTGCTCCTAGGTCTATGGCCCTGAGTTGGGTTGGGGGTGCTCCCCACCTCTATCCATTCCTACTTATACCATCTAAGACATGCCTAGCCTTGGAAAGGCCAGTAGTGATGGTCTGATATATAGTATTGAGGTTTTCCCAAGATCTGAGATTTCTATGTTCAAACCTCACATGGACCATGATAAGAAGTGGGTGGCAAACAAAGCTCCCAGAATCATCAGGGCAGCCTTTAGCATGTGGCAGCACAGATAGTTCAACATATCTGGGTGTGCCTTATAATAATGGGAAAACTTTCCTAGGTGTTTCCTGTACAATAATTTGCATACATTATCACATTTCATCTTCCCAACTATCCACTGAGTTAGGTGCTATCATCATGTCCATTTTTTAAGATGAGGAAACCAAAGCTCAAAAAGGCTAAGTAACTGGCCCTGATTGCGTATCTAACACAGCCTCCTTGAGGGTGACTCCCATGCTGTCACCACTGTCATGCTCCAAACCCACTTTTCTTCTAGTTTGTAGCTTCAGTACAGGCAATCCGGTTTTAGATCCTGCAGATAGTGGGACACAAAGGACCCAGCTCCCCCAGAAATCAGCTCCATGGTCCTCCCCCCCGAACTGGACACCCGTCACTTCTTTAGGGGACCCCCACCTGAGCCCACTCATCAATGGCTTATCCATGCTAAGGAACAGAAGTCATCATGACAGCACACTCTGGATTTGCCCGGAAAGTCCAGCTTCAAAATGTTCTGCTCCATTTTTACCGTGAGTCCTAATTTATAACTCAGAAAATGCACAAAAGTGACCATATTGGGGGAAATAAGTAGGGTAACCTAAGAATTTGGGAGCGAGATCTACACAGAGGAGGCTCCCTGGGAGGTTCAGTTTGGAAGATGCAGAAATATTGAACTTCCTGGGTCATCTCCAGAATGAAGAGATACTATGGTACAAGTTGTCTAAAATGAGATGCTGCTGAAAGGCCCATATGTGGGTCGACAAGGCCTTTTCATTAAATCTTCCACAGACCCCAGCCCAGAACTAGCAACACAGGAGGCTAACTGAATAAATCTTTTTTTTCCCCCTGATGGATGAAATTGAATCAAATTAGAATAAAATGCAAACATCATTGTTGTCTTGGCTCATGCGCCTTAGAAGCAGAGCCCTGAGATGGGGTCTTTATTGGGTTGTGCTCTCAGCAGGAGGGGAGTGAGGGAAACACAAAGGGCAGGAGAAGAGCCAAGCAAGCTGTGGTCCCAGCTGGAGTCCAGCTTCAGCCTGATCCCATGGAGCAAGGCCAGTCCCTCCTTGAGTCAAGGGGGTCAGCCTTTTGTACACCCGCACCCCCAAACCAGAGTCTGTCAGCCTTTGGTAGACAGTCCCTTGTGTGATCTCCTGGACAGGGTGGTTCCCTTTCAGCTGAGGGCAATTCCCTGGAGAACAGCAGCTGTGATCCACAGGCAGCAAATACTTGCAGTGCTGGGGGGATGGGTTAGGGTTAGTATCTGCCTGGTGAAGGGGAGCTTGGCAGGGTACCAACAGCGTCCATCATAACTGTCCAAATTATAAATCAAGTTTGCAGGCCAGGACCAATTGAAGCCAAGTGCTTCACAATTAACCACAGTCAGATAAAACTAAATCAAACCAGAGGCCTTTCCACATCCTCTTCAACAAGCTTACATTAAAGATTATTTGGGTAGGAAGTTCCCCTAGGGAACACAGCGCAACCAGAGAACTTGTCCTTATGGAGATTATCATCTATATAAGGAGTCAAGTGGTTAGATAAGAAAATGATCTATCAACAATATATCCAAATAAAAACATAACTATCACTAGACAGTATTTTATTCCTGCCCATGGGCCTGAATACAAAAGAAAAAACAAAACCAAAAACCTTCCTGAGCTGAAAGAAAGGGCAGAAGAAAGTGTTTGGGCCAAGTCTGGGAACTTTTCATGGAGAATTCTCTGTAGGCCTGAGCTGGAGGAGATCTTCAAGACCATGCAGTCAAGGATATAATTATTAGACGTGAACTTCTCCATCAGCCATGGCAGCACCACTAAGCAACCATGGGATGCTTTTCAGTGGAGCCCAGAAGTGTACCTCTTCAAGAAAGCACAGCCAGTCAACCAAAATGGCACAGAAAATGAAAACTGCCAGCAACAATAGAGGAGATAGCATGGCAAGTCCCGTGATGAAGGGTTCACCCAGGGGGTTAATAAGAGGGCCCAGAACTCTGGAACCAGTGTGATGGGAAAGGGAAAGCCACGCTCCCAGGACGGCAAGCAGTGCTTCAAGAGGGCAGAGGAGTAAGATGTGATCCACTTCCTTCCCACAGATACATCAAAAATACAACTAGGGCTTCCCTGGTGGCGCAGTGGTTGAGAGTCCGCCTGCCGATGCAGGGGACGTGGGTTCGTGCCCCGGTCCAGGAAGACCCCACATGCCGCGGAGCGGCTGGGCCCGTGAGCCATGGCCGCTGAGCCTGCGCATCTGGAGCCTGTGCTACGCTAAGGGAGAGGCCGTAACAGTGAGAGGCCCGTGTACTGCAAAAAAAAAAAAAAAAAAAAAAAAAAAATACATCTACATGTGGAACAACTCCTACAGAACACCTACTGAATGCTGGCAGAAGACCTCAGACTTCCCAAAAGGCAAGAAACTCCCCCATGTACCTGGTCGTGTGGCTGAAAGGGTCTTGGTGCTCCGGCCTGGTGTCAGGCCTGAGCCTCTGAGGTGGGAGACCCGAGTTCAGGATACTGGACCACAAGAGACCTCCTGGCCCCACATAATAGCAATTGGCAAGAGCTCTCCCAGACATCTCTGTCTCAAGGCTAAGACCCAGCTCCACTCAATGGCCAGTAAATGCCAGTGCTGGACACCCCATGACAAATGACTAGCAAGACAGGAACACAAACCTACCCATTAGCAGAGACCCTGCCTAAATTCATACTAAGTTCACAGACACCCCAAAATACACCACGGGATGAGGCCCTGCCCACCAGAAAGACAAGATCGAGCCCCGCCCACCAGAACACAGGCACCAGTCCCCTCCAACAGGAAACTTACACAAGCCACTGAACCAACCTCATTCACTGGGGGCAGACACCAAAAACAATGGGAACTACGAACCTGCAGCCTGCAAAAAGGAAACCCTAAACACAGTAAGTTAAGCAAAATGAGAAGACAGAGAAATACGCAGCTGATGAAGAAGCAAGGCAAAAACCCACCAGACCAAACAAATAAAGAGGAACTAGGCAGCCTACCTGAAAAAGAATTCAGAGTAATGATAGTAAAGATGATCCAAATCTTGGAACTAGAATGGAGAAAATACAAGAAACATTTAACAAGGACATAGACGACTAAAGAGCAAACATACAATGATGAACAACACAATAAATGAAATTAAAAATTCTCTAGAAGTAATCAATAGCAGAATAACTGAGGCAGAAGAATGGATAAGTGATCTGGAAGATAAAATAGTGGAAATAACTACTGCAAAGCTGCATAAAGAAAAAAGAATGAGAAGAATTGCAGACAGTCTCAGAGACTTCTGGGACAACAATAAAGGCACCAACATTCAAATTATAGGGGTCCCAGGAGGAGAAGAGAAAAAAGAAGGGTCTGAAAAAATATTTGAAGAGATTATAGTTGAAAACTTCCCTAACATGGGAAAGGAAATAGTCACCCAACTCCAGGAAGTGCAGAGTCCCATACAGGATATATTGAAGGAGAAACACATCAAGACACATATTAACAAAACAATTAAAAACAAAGAAAAAATAGTAAAAGCAGCAAGAGAAAAGCAACAAATAACATACAAGGAAATCCCCATAAGGTTAACAGCTGATCTTTCAGCAGAAACTCTTCAAGCCAGAAGGAAGAGGCAAGACATATTTAAAGTGATGAAAGGGGAAAACCTACAACCAAGATTACTCTACCCAGCAAGGATCCCATTCAGATTTGATGGATAAATTAAAAACCTTTTCAGACAAGCAAAAGCTAAGAGAATTCAGCACCACCAAACTAGCTTTACAACAAATGCTAAAGGAACTTCTCTAGGCAGGAAACACAAGAGAAGGAAAAGACCTACAATAACAAACCCAAAACAATTAAGAAAATGGTAATAGGAACATACATATCGATAATTACCTTAAATGTAAATGTATTAAATGCTTCAACCAAAAGAAATAGACTGGTTAAGTGAATACAAAAACAGGAACTGTATATATGCTGTCTACAAAACACCCACTACTGACCTAGGGACAAACACAGACTGAAAGTGAGGGGATGGAAAAAGATATTCCATGTAAATGGAATTCAGAAGAAAGCTGGAGTAACAATTCTCATATTAGACAAAATAGACTTTAAAATAAAGACTATTACAAGAGACAAAGAAGGACACTACATAATGATCAAGGGATCAATCCAAGAAGAAGATATAATAATTGTACACATTTATGCACCTAACATTGGAGCACCTCAATACATAAGGCAAATACTAACAGCCATAAAAGGGGAAATCAACAGTAACACAATCATAGTAGGGAACTTTAACACCCCACTTTCACCAATGGACAGATCATCCAAAATGAAAATAAATAAGGAAACACAACCTTTAAGTGACACATTACACAAGATGGACTTAATTGATATTTCTAGGACATTCCATCCAAAAACAACAGAATACACTTTCTTCTCAAGTGCTCATGAACATTCTCCAGGATAGACCATATCTTGGGTCACAAATCAAGCCTTGGTAAATTTAAGAAAATTGAAATAGCTCAAGCATTTTTCCAACCACAACTCTATGACTCTAGATATCAATTACAGGGAAAAAAAAAAACTAAAAAATACAAATACATGGGGGCTAAAGAATACACTATTTAATAACCCAGAGATCAAAGAGGAAATCAAAAAATACCTAGAAACAAATGACAATGAAAACACAATGGCCCAAAACCTATGGGATGCAGCAAAAGCAGTTCTAAGAGGGAGGTTTATAGCAATAAAATCCTACCTCAAGAAACAAGAAAAATCTTACATAAACAACCTAATCTTATACCTAAAGCAATCAGAGAAAGAAGAACAAAAATCTCTTAAAGTTAGCAGAAGGAAAGAAATCATAAATATCAGATCAGAAATAAAGGAAATGATAGCAAAGATCAATAAAACTAAAAGCTGGTTCTTTGAGAAGATAAACAAAATTGATGAACCAATAGCCAGACTCATCAAGAAAAAAAGCCGAAGACTCAAATCAACTGAATTATAAATGAAAAAGAAGCCGTAACAACTGACACTGCAGAAATACAAAGGATCATGAGAGATTACTACAAGCAACCATATGCCAATAAATGGACTATCTGGAAGAAATGGACAAATTCTTAGAAAAGCAGAACCTTCTGAGACTGAACCAGGAAGAAATAGAAAATATAAACAGACCAATCACAAGCACTGAAATTGAAACTGTGATTAAAACTCTTCCAACAAACAAAAGCCCAGGACCAGATGGCTTCACAGGCGAATTCTATCAAACATTTAGAGAAGAGCTAACACCTATCCTGCTCAAACTCTTCCAAAATATAACAAAGGGAGGAACACCCCCAAACCCATTCTATGAGGCCACCATCACCCTGATACCAAAACAAGACAAAGACGTCACAAAAATGAAAACTACAGACCAATATCACTGGTGAACATAGATGCAAAAATCCTCAACAAAATACTAGCAAACAGAATCCAACAGCATATTAAAAGGACCACACACCATGATCAAGTGGGGTTTATCCCAGGAATGCAAGGATTCTTCAGTATTCACAAATCAATCAATGTGATAAGCCATGTTAACAAAATGAAGGAGAAAAACCATATGATCGTCTCAATAGATGCAGAAAAAGCTTCTGAAAAAAATCAACACACATTTATGATAACAACTCTCCAGAAAGTAGGCATAGAGGGAACCTACCTCAACATAATAAAGGCCATATAAGGCAAACCCACAGCCAACATCGTTCTCAATGGTGAAAAACTGAAACCATTTCCTCTAAGATCAGTAACAAGACAAGGTTGACCACTCTCACCACTATTACTCAACATAGTTTTGGAAGTTTAGCCACAGCAAACAGAGAGTAAAAAGAAACAAAAGAAATCCAAATCAGAAAAGAAGAAGTGAAACTGTCACTGTTTGCAGATGACATGATACTATACATAGAGAATCCTAAAGATGCTACCAGAGAACTACTAGAGCTAATCAATGAACTTGGTAAAGTAGCAGGATACAAAATTAATGCACAGAAATCCCTTGCATTCCTATACACTAATGATGAAAAATCTGAAAGTGAAATTAAGGAAACACTCCCATTTACCACTGCAACATAAAGAATAATATACTAGGGATAAACCTACCTAAGGAGACAAAAGACCTGTATGCAGAAAACTATAAGACACTGATGAAAGAAATTAAAGATGATACAAACAGATGGAGAGATATGCCACGTTCTTGGATTGGAAGAATCAACATTGTGAAAATGACTATACTACCCAAAGCAATCTACAGATTCAATGTAATCCCTATTAATCTACCAATGGCATTTTTCATAGAACTAGAACAAAAAAATTTCACAATATTTATGGAGACACAAAAGACCCTGAATAGCCAAATCGATCTTGAGAAAGAAAAATGGAGCTGGAGGAATCAGGCTCCCTGACTTCAGACTATACTACAAAGCTACAGTAATCAAGACAGTATGGTACTGGCACAAAACCAGAAATATAGATCAATGGAACAGGATAGAAATCCCAGAGATAATTCCACACACATATGGTCACCTTGTCTTTGATAAAGGAAGCCAGAATATACAATGGAGAGAAGACAGCCTCTTCAATAATGGTGCTGGGAAAACTGGACAGCTACATATAAAAGAATGAAATTAGAACACTTCCTAACACCATATACAAAAATAAGCTCAAAATGGATTACAGACCTAAATGTAAGGCCAGACACTTTAAAACTCTTAGAGGAAAACATAGGAAGAACACTCTGACGTAAATCACAGCAAGATCCTTTTTGACCCATCTCCTAGAGAAGTGGAAATAAAACAAAAATAAACAAATGGGACCTAATGAAACTTAAAAGTTTTGCACAGCAAAGGAAACCATAAACAAGACGAAAAGACAACCCTCAGAGCAGGAGAAAATATTTGCAACCGAAGTAACTGACAAAGGATTAATCTCCAAAATATACAAGAAGCTCATGCAGCTCAATATCCAAAAAACAAACAACCCAATCCAAAAATCGTTGGAAGACCTAAATAGACATTTCTCCAAAGAAGATATACAGATGGCCAACAAACACATGAAAGAATGCTCAGCATCACTAATCATTAGAGAAATGCAAATCAAAACTACAAGAGGTATCACCTCATACCAGTCAGAGTGGCCATCATCAAAAAATCTACAAACAGTAAATGCTGGAGAGGGTGTGGAGAAAAGGGAACCCTCTTGCACTGTTGGTGGGAATGTAAATTGATACAGCCACCATGGATAACAGTATGGAGGTCCATTAAAAAACTAAAAATAGAACTACCATATAACCCAGCAATTCCACTACTCTGCATATACCCTGAGAAAACCATAATTCAGAAAGAGTCAAGTACCACAATGTTCACTGCAGCTCTATTTACAATAGCCAGGACGTGGAAGCAACGTAAGTGTCCACTGACAGATGAATGGATAAAGAAGATGTGGCACATATATACAATGGAATATTACTCAGCCATAAAAGGGAAGGAAACTGAGTTATTTGTAGTGAGGTGGATGGACCTAGAGTCTGTCATACAGAGTGAAGTAAGTCAGAAAGAAAAAGACAAAAAAACAAATACCGTATGCTAACACATATATATATATGGAATCTAAAAAAAAAATGGCTCTGATGAACCTAGGGGCAGGACAGGTATAAAGACACAGAGGTAGAGAATGGACTTGAGGACATGGAGAGGGGCAAGTGTAAGCTGGGACGAAGTGAGAGAGTGGCATGGACTTATATACACTACCAAATGTAAAATAGAGAGCTAGTGGGAAGCAGCCACATAGCACAGGGAGATCAGCTCGGTGCTTTGTGACCACCTAGAGGGGTGGGATAGGGAGGGTGGGAGGAAGACACAAGAGGGAGGGGATATGGGGATATATGTCTACATATAGCTGATTCACTTTGTTATTCTGCAGAAACTAACACAACATTGTAAAGCGCCTATACTCTAATAAAGATGTTAGGAAAACAAACCAGAGGGTCCATACTAGAGCCCAAGGCCCTGTCTCCCCATCCTGGTGTTTCCCTGGCCCTGGGTGGAGGCACTGGGCTCTCTTCAGTGTGTGTCATGTGCTGGGAGCCCTAGGTCTCCCTGGGATGATTTACTTTCCTGCTGCACTGGAATTCTTCCTTCACAGAAACCCAGATCCTGACCTGTCCCAGGGCAGTTCTCTGAAACCACCAAGGTCCCTTCCTGAGGGATGACAGGACCACCTCGAGTGAGGGTTGTGGTCCCACAAAGGAAGGGGTCCCTCCTTTCTGAGGGGGTAGGAGTATGGAGTATGAAAGAAGAGACGACTCCATCTGGCCCTATAATGTGGGGGTGAAATCAGGTTAGGTGGTGAGAGGCTGCACCCGGCCCCCGTGCGGTGAGTCTGGACTAATGGCTCAGGCCAACCCTCTCTGTAGAGAACTGCCCTCAGCTCAGTGCAGGAGGCCACAGCTCCACCCTCCTGGAGATGGTGCACCGCTGTCCCGTGGATGGAGTCTAAGAGGAATTAATTCACTCAGTTATGTTAACTTTGCAACCTTACGTTTATTAAATCCACATTTCTAAAACTTGAGAGCATAGAAGAATCCCCCGGGGGGCAGGTGATTTTACAAATCAACTCTCAGGCCTCTTTACAAGGAGACGGGGACTGTAGTGAGAGCAAGCAGTGCAGCCCTGCACAAGAAGGCTTCCACAGCAGAACTGCTAAAGACCCAGCTCCTAACCCCTGGCCTTCCACACCATTCCAGGTACGGTCCCCACCTTCTGACGCATCCCGCCCCACTCTCTCTTCCGCTGTCTGTGTTCCAGCCACAAGGAATGGAAATGAACCATGCTTCTTCCCAGGCCAGAGCCTTCACAGAAGCTGCAGGAAAAACTCGGACCCCACTCTCAACCCAGTTAATTCCCGCTTCATAACTCATTTCAAAAGTCCCGTCCTCGGAGCCATCCCTAACACCCCTTGCCCATTCCAGACTTGACCCACGGCGAAAAACTACACTGTGTGGTGATTGCCTACTGCCTACCTTCCCCTCTGGGCTGTAAGGTGTCGATATGGTCTGTTTGTGTTCACTGTCTTAGCCCGGGGCCCGGCACAAGGCAGGAACCCGATAACAATTGTCTGGCCAATGGCCTTGCCATTTCGCTACTGTTCTTGCACAGCTGGAGCATTCCTCCTTCACATGTCTGCTGTGTGCCAGGCCCAGGCTAGGTTCTGGGCACAGCAGGACAAATCAGTCATCTGGCACACACCATCCAGCTCATATGGGGGTGTTTGGCTTGTGGGCACCAAGACCTGAGGACATGACCTCTGTGGAATTTCAAAGGTTGAACCATGCTAACATTTGAGCCTCACCCAAGGGACAAGCAAGAACTTTCATTCTAAAGCAAGGTCATGCATCCAGCCCGCCATGATATCCCCCCCTCTCCCTGGTCATGACACAGGTGGTTTGGGCTGAGCTATGATTATGCCGGGAGGATGGTGAGTGGGGGAGAAGCAGCCAGTTTGATGAAATGCTCTCTCTCTCTCTGTCAGGTTTGGACAAGGGCTTGCTTGACACCTGTGGCCCATCCAACACCCAGTGCTGAGAATATTTTCCAAGCTACTTCTTGCTTCACAACAGCTCGTCCACATTTTAAGCTGCCCTCGATCTCCACAGCCCACAAGGTATATGTGGTATCCCATGGTGCGGCCTAGCCAGGTCATCTTACTATTGGGAGTTGTCTAAAACACTGTCCTTCCTCATGTCACCCGTGGCTTTGGGCCACCTGGTCTAAACAACCTCAGTTCTCCGAGAACCAGAAATGAAGCATCACAGTTAAGTCTGAAATGGAGAAACAGAGGAAGCAGCGCCTCGGTGAGGGTGGGCGGCTGAGAAGGGGAGACTTGGCAGGGCCAGGGAAACTGGTGGATAGAGGTGTGTGAGCACCTCCCACCCTCCAGGATCAGTCCCTGGGAAAAGCTGGCTGCTGAGGCTGCCGGGAGATAGATCCTCAGCAGCTGAGGAATGTGAGAGTGCACGGGGAGTCGGGCATCAGACCAGGCTCAGGTGCCTTGGCCAAGGCTGGCCTTCTGGGAAGGCAGAAGAGGCGGGATAGGGGTGCCATGGGGCCCCCTCTTACCAAACAACGGTCTCTCCGGCCTGCCTCAGAGCCCAAAACTGCCCTGACGTGCCCCTCTGGGCTAGGGCTCCCTGGGTCCTCATTCAGACATCAGACGTGATGACGGTGGGAAGCCATTATTTATTCTGGTAAAACAGTGATGCCTCGCCCTGACTGCACAGCAGAAACACCCAAGGAGTCTCTTAAAATCCAGAACCCAGACCACACCAGGCCAATTATATCAGCACCTCTGGACAGGGACTCCGGCATGAAGGTTTTAACTCCCTAGGTGTTTTCAACGTGGGCTCAGGTGAGAACCTCTCCACCCACAGCTTGGTGGGGATTAGCTTCTCAGGTAAGCCCAGTCTGAGAGCAAGGGGACAGGACACAGGTGTGGAGGAACCGGCCAGGTGCCATAGTGATGTAGCTGAACTTCCTCTTCATCTTCACACCACACACAGGAGGGGGCATTATCACCCTCAGGTCCGCAGTGAGGTCCAGAGCTGGAGAGGTGAAGCAGCAGAGCACACGCCAACACAGTGGGACCCCAGAGCCTTCATTCTTCTCAGGATTCTGTCCTGCCGCCGGGAAGGGCTGACAGGGGAACAGCAAGTAATTGGGGACACCTGGGGACCGTAGCTGTCCTGCTCTCAGGGTGTGGGCAGTACAGGTGTGCTGCCAGTGGGATCTGTTCAGCCTGGGCATGGCACTTTTATGACCTAATGAACCAGGAGAGCAGCAGTGTGTTTTCTGCCTCGGAAAAGTCATGATTTGTCTGGAACCTTCTCTCTGGGTGCCCTGTGCATTTGTCTTGGGCAACCCCTACGATCAAGACGAGCTTTTACAGGCAGAGTAGGTGACCTCCTAAACTTTGTACAAATGCACGAGGCATGAGAAAGACAGCTAAATGCCTCCCGCATCTGCCTTCCCCACCATCTGAAACCCCACCACCAGGGCACCAGGACTTCCAGGTTAAACCCCTGGCTCCCAAGCTTTGTTGCACATTAGAAGTACCTGGGGAGCTTTTAAAACTCCCAGTCCTCAGGTCACGCACCTTATCAATTAAATCAGAACGTCTGGAGGTAGGAGTCAGGCATCAGTAGTTTTTAAAGGTCCCCAGGTGATTCCATCATGTGGCAAAGTTGGAGACCCACTGGGTCAGGAGTTGCTCTCCGCGAGCCCCTCATACAGTGCAGAGGGCAGGGGACCCATCCCTGCCTCCCTACCCCTCCGCCCCCTCCCGGGACCCCAGTGTGATCCAGCTGGTCAGTTCTTTCCCTTCTTTCCCGGGAAGGCTGCTCACAACAGTTTTCTCCCTCATCACTGAGCCGAGACCAGCTCTGAAAAAATGCTCACTGGGCTGACATATATGTCTCTTTCTCCCCTCTTTTCTGGAACATGGTTTTCAAACTTGAACAAACATCAGAATCCCCTGGAGGGCTTGTTAAACCCAGATCCCTGGCCCCTACCTGCTAAAGTTTCTTTTTTTTTTTTAATTTTTATTGGTGTACAGTTGCTTTACAATGTTGTTATTTTCTTCTGTACAGCAAAGTGAATCAGTTATACATATACATATATCCTCTCTTTTTTAGATTTCCTTCCCATTTAGGTCACCACAGATCACTGAATAGAGTTCCCTGTACTGAACAGTAGGTTCTCATTAGTTATTGATTTTAAACAGTTTCTGATTCAGTGTGTCTTGGACTGGGGCCTGAGAATTTGCATTTCTAGAAATTTCCAGAGGATGCTGATGCTACTGATCATTGAGGGACCACACATGGAGAACCATTGGTCAGAGGAAAGGAAGGGAAATGGGCTCTCAAAAAAGTTCACAGAACTGTAGTTGGCAGGGGCTTGACACAGGAGACCCCCTGGGGTGTCAGAGAAATGCAAAGTGATTGTCAATGAAAAGAAACCTTATCTCTCCCGCTCCTTCAAAACCCATGAGAAGGAGAGGCTGAAAGAGATGTGCTGAGTGATGCATGGCCGGTCAGGGCAGGTCTGATTTGGCCATGGTTCACTCACGGCTCCCCATGGTATGACAGAGGGAGGGGTCCCTCCGGGATGTGAAGGTCTGAATTTTAGACCCCCTTGGTCCAGAGGAAAACATCAGTGTAACTCTGGTCTTCCAGGGAGAGGATCTGAGTGAAGCAAGCCGTTCTTTAATTTCTCCTCTGAAGGCAGAGTCTCCCTTGTACCATCAGCTTCTTTTTCTATCACTCAGAAAGGCAGCAGTGAAATAGTGCTCAGAAAAATTACATTCACAGCAATTTCAGAGCATGCCTGGCTCCTGAAGCATGCACATAATTGCTACTTCATAAAAGGTTGATGTATGAGATGCAAAATATACAGCTACTTCCTCTGAACATGGTAAGGGGCCTTAATCCAGGGGTCATTTTACATAATGCAAACCACAGCTAGTGAGTCTGATTAAAGGATTCATTAATGGTAGAGAATGTTTAGAAACTAAAGACAAGCATCTCGTCCTAGGAGCATTGAGCAAGTCACATCAACTCAAAGCCTGACTGGCCAAGGTTTCAGGGGAACTGGCTTCTGAGCTCTGCTTAGTCACCTGTGACCTTCCTGGATGACCTTGGGCAACTCCCAGACCCTTTTCCTGCCTCACTTTCCCCAGCAGGGGAGCCGAGAGTATCATACTTGCCCCTTGGTTCTCAGACACTGGTTCTGGGCCTAGAGTTTGCTATAAAACTGGTCCCTTGGGTTGGAGCCATTAGAGAGCCTGCTGCCCAGTAGGCTGCTCAGGACCTAGGTAGTGGCAGTAGGTGACTTTCCATCCAGATGTCTGGTTTCTGAACACAGTGGAGAGGGTAGCAGTGGGAAAACAGAAGAGCTTCCATCTCAAATGACCATTTCAAACTTCCATAATGAGGAAGAATGATATAAGTAAGTGCATGTGTATATTCGAACCTGGGTGGGAGCGTGCAAGTGTGTATATGAGTGTGTGTTTCATGAGTGTTTATGGTGAGTGTGCATGAGTTTGTGAGAGTATGGATGTGAGGGGGTGAATGTGTGTGAGTGTATGTGTCTGTGTAGGCATGTATTATTAGGGATGTGAGTGTGTATATGAGCGTGAGTATGTGCATGTGTGTGGACAAGTGTGTGAGTGTGAGCAGGTAAAGAACGTTTATGTGTGTGCACACATGAGACAGCGTGTGTGTGCACATGAGAGTGTGTGTGTGCATGTGAGCATACATGTGAATGTGTGTGCTGGGGCATGTGTATGTGTACCAGTTTTAAGGTACACATACCTTTTACCCTCTCATAATGCTCTTGCCTCCTGCTGGCCTTTGCATTATCTCCTTGGCACTGTTCTCACAGTAGCCCCAAGAGGCAGTTCAATAACGCAGGCTGAAACACATGGAAACAACCTAAATGTCCATCAACAGATGAATGGATAAAGAAGATGTGGTACATGTATACAGTGGAATATTACTCAGCCATAAAAAAGAACAAAATAATGCCATTTGCAGCAACATGGATGGATCTGGAGATTATCATAGTGAGTGAAGTCAGACAGGGAAAGACAAATATCATATGATATCACTTATATGTGGAATCTAAAATATGATACACATGAACTTATCTACAAAACAGAAACAGACTCACAGACGTAGAGAACAAATTTATGTTACCAAGGGGGAAACGGGGTGGGGGAGGGATGGAGTGGGAGTTTGGGATTAGCAGACGCAAACTAGTATATATAGGATGGATAAACAACAAGGTCCTACTGCATAGCACAGGGAACTATATTCAATATCCTGCGATAAATGATAATGGAAAAGAATATGAAAAAGAATGTATGTATATGTATAACTGAATCACTTTGCCGTACAGTAGAAATTAGCACAACATTGGAAATCAACTATACTTCAATCAAATAAACTAAAAAAAAAATGCAGGCTGAGGTGTGTGTACAGCAATCTGTGACAGCCTTTCAAAGCAAGTTGTTTTAGGCAAAAGACTATAGCATTTTAATGGCAGTACTATGCCTAATCCGTTCATAAGTTGTTGAAAAAAGAGCAGGTTCTGCGGAGGCCAAGGCAAGCTGTGGCCCAGAACTGAAGACCCTGTCAGCTGGGAGAAGACAGAGAAGAGTTTCATACTTAGAAAAGGACCAATTATTTCCAGGCCACAAACAGCTACATTATTATTGCTTAACCAATAAAAGGTTTCATTTAAAAAAATGCCCAAGTATTTTATGAAGACCTGAATGCACTTGACCTGAGTCCATTCAAGATTTAACTATGAGATGTAAACAGATGCTTTTAGCGGGATGAACTGAGGACACATGACTGAAGGCATCCAATATTCTCCTTACATCAGAACAAGTGTTTGCAGACACTAGCAGTCCTCCCCACCTCCAGGGTTTCAACAAGCCCTTATCAAAGGAGAAATCAACATCTGGGCCTGAGACTGGACCAGTCATATAGGAATGTTTCAGGAAAATGAGGAAAGACGTCCATGGGCTCAGAGGACGAAGGGAAACCCCCTCAGTTCCAGCTTCCAACATGGTGGCTGGATGTAGCAGATGCACAAAAAGCTTTTATAAATGAAGTGAACACATGAATAGGTGACTCAATCAATCAATCAATCAATCAATCAAATAATGCTAAGGAAGAAAGACAATGAGCCCCTTCCTAGTTTACAGAACAATCTTTTATTACAGTGAGTCTTGCCAAATGATGTTTTTTATCCTTAAGCCTGCATGGTCCCCAGAAACAATAGGTTTTCAAGAAGAAATTCTAATAGCAAAATAATGATTTTCAAATAGCAATGTCTTTGCCAGCCAAAGGGACCAAATGCTATAGGTCTGATGTGGAGAGTAAAGCACAATAAGAGCCACTTATTGTTACAGTGACTGCTCATTGTAAAGGTATCTAAAACATTTTGAAACAATTCAACTACTTTTTATTGAGCAACAAATGTGCTGAAGGCTCAGCGGCCACCATACCTACCAGAAAGACCAGACCATTCCTTACTGTAGAGCTCCAGCTCCATGGGCCCTTACTCAGAACGTATTAACTCTTACTTGACACACAGTCTGGGAGATCTGCACTCCAAGGCACAGACTCATCACTGTAAGGTAGAAGGTCGATTGCTAGAGACAGGCAGAGTGATACTGACAAGAAATGGTATCATACATAAAAAGGAAGGAGGAATAAGTCCATATATTACTATGGAGAAATCTCTAGCATATGTTAAGTGCAAAAGGCAAGGTAGAGAAAATGTAGAGTATGCTACCAATTACCTACAAAAGGAGGATTTATAAATATGTGAAACATAGTTGGTTATATGAAAAGTAAATGAGAGCTAGCTTTCTTTAAACATATCTTGCGTTATAGATTTAATTTTGGAACCATGGAAATATTTTATCTAAGTATAAAATAAAATTGAATTTTAGAAGAGTAATCCCTTAAAGTCAAAAGCAAAATGAAATAAGTGAATCTGTACTCAGTTGGTAGCATAACCACACAGAGAGGGATTATTCCACGCGATTTTAAAACACAGCAATTTGACTTTACCTCCATCCCTAGTGGAATACATCTTAAGGACAAACAAACAAAAAAAAAAACTGCAGAAAATTCTTAAACTCACGTTTAATGTTTGAATCATAATGTTCAAGGTGGTCTTTGTATTGTTATTCTCAGACTATTGTGTACATGTTGTGCAGCAGAGGAGATGAGTAATCATCTGCTGACATTGAGAAACATTTGCAATATGATAGAAAAACACCATGTAGACGTAAGATCAATAGGCTAAGTAAGACTCTACAGTCCTAAACCTGAATTGCCAGCAGCTGTATCGACTCCCAGTAGATTTTATCTTAAATACATATACATACATATACATCTCTTCCCCTTCTCTGCCCATTAAAAAGCCCCAGAAATAAGGACTAAACTAGCAACATGGAGCACCCCTCGTGCCCATTTCCCAGTAACTGAAACGAAGAATCCTTGGAGAAATGTTTGATTAAAGGTCTGGGGGCAGGGATTTCATAAGATGAGTCTAGGACGTCTTGCAGGGAAACTGTCAAAGTCCTGTAGGGTCAGGTCAAAAGGATTCAGGAGCACAGTCAACAAGGCTCCCGCTGGCCAAGGGGAGGCAATCTGAACTTCAATCATGATAATAACTAGAATAGATTCAAACACATCAGAGAGGTTTCAATCCATGAGTTCATAGTCATCCCTGGAAGACACAACTGAACAACTAATTATCTTAAAAACGGGTGAGGAGAAGGGGGAACAATCAAGCATTAACTTGCATTTCCTAAATGAACTATCCTTCAGGGTAACTGCAGAGTTGACGAAGAGGAGCATCCATTTATAGACGTTTCCGGCTAATAAACCAAGACGGCATCATAGAATTGGTGTGTCAACATTTTGCCACTGCCAATGGGTTAACGGTGTCGGCAGTGAGCGTCACTGTCACAAAGAGAGACAGACAGGCGCTGTGTGCCTCCTGATGGAAACACACAGCACTACCTGTGAAGTGGTCATAAAAGCTGAGCCTGAATATATCAAGCCTCTAGATTTAACTACCAATTTACAAGAAATACAGGCAACAGAGGAACCATTAAACTGTACCACACGAATACAATCAGCAAAATCCACAGTGTGATAAACTTTCCAGGACAAACGACCCAGACCAGCCTTTTCTAACAAATGAGTTGCAAGGGAAAAAATATAAGGAAACCTGTAAATTAAGAGACTTAGGAGTTATATCGGACCATCACAACGTATGTACCGTATTTATATCACGATTCAAATAAACTATTAAAAGTATGTATGAAGCATTCAGGGAAATCTGAGCACAGATTCGTTATTTGATGTTAAGAAATTATTTCTGAATTTTTTGATGTGATAATGGTATTGTGCCTATGTTTGTTTTAAGAGTCCTTATCTTATAGAGATATAACCTGAAATATTTAGCAATGAAATGATACAATAGTTGGAATTCGCTCTAAAATAACCTGGAGTGGGGTGGGAAGGACGTAGAGAGTATAAAGGAAAAAAAAACTAGCTATGAATTGATACCTATTGAAGCTAGATGATGGATAAATGGGAGCTCCTTATACTATGTTCTCTACTTTTGTATATGTTTGAAATTTTCCATAATGAAAAATACAAGAAAAAAAGCAACTGACAGCCTTATAGTGAAGAGAAGCAAAAAGATAAATAAAACAACAAAAAAGCAACAAGCAGTAGGCAGTGTCTAAGAAGACAGAGGCATGGAATAGATTGTAAAGAGCCTTCTCAATAAAAGAAGGAACCAGAAAACCCAAATTTCATTTGGGGGAGACTTTACCCCCTAACAGCTGCCATAAATGGAGCTTTACCAAATTTTTATTTATTATAAAAATGCCAGATATATGTATGTATATATATATACACATACATGTATATATACATCACTCCCTAGGTCTTGAGTGACTTCTTCACACATTCTCTAATTTTATGTTTCCAACATCTCTGTGAAGATGTCATTTTTCCCCTTATTTCACAGATGAGAATGCTGAGTCTCAGAGATGTTAAATGACATCCAAGGCCACACAGCTGGTCAGGGCTGGAACTGGGATCACAGACCGGGGCTCACCTCCCCTGCAGAGAGGTTGGGTTTCCCCCTCTCCACGCTGGCTCCTCCCTGGGAAAGTCCACCTTTGATGGACCCAGCAGGTCTCTCCTTTGGAGAGGTGACACCCTGCTCTCCAAAATGGCACATCGTGCTTGAAGCAAGCAAGCCTCCCACAGTCTGTTGACTCTCCCATTCCAGGACACCCTCTTTGACATTCAGCGTGCCATCGCTGTGCAATTCCGTCTAATCTCACTATTAATGTTGAAGGGTGTTTTCATCAGTGTCTGAGGCTTTACGTGCTCGTTGGATAGAATACTTACTTGCAGGTGGTAGCTGTGAGCTCCCAAGGAGGCTTGTTGCAGCTCAACACACTTAACGCAGAGCCGTGGGGCCTCGTTTCTGTGGTGGCAGGTGTGAGATGCCACGTGCTCTAAGTTAGAATCCCTCCTCTGGCCTTCACTCCATGGAAAGAAAGGCTTCCCTTACTTTAGTGGACATTCGAGCCGAAGAATTTGCAGCAAAAGGCAGCCAAACTGACTCAGCACCTTGATGCAGAGTGAAAAGCAAGGACATCTGCTGAGAAGGTTGGTGATTCTGTGTCACCCTCCCTGCCCACTGATGTGACACAGAGGTACCATCAGGGCAGGAGTTAGGAGGTTTGTGTGGCACTCACAGTCAGTCCCTTCATCCTGCAGACTCCACAGTCCCCATCTCAAAGACGAGGGTGATAATCCCCTCCAAACCTAAGGCTGCGGGAGCAGAGAAATCCATCCGAGCGTGTGTCCTGGGATCGCTGATGTCACCGCAAAACCGTGAGCTCTCAGGTCAGCCCGCTCTCGGACCAAGGACCCTGGTAACAACAACCAGCATTCAGCAAGTGCCGGCTGCATGCTGGGCATGGGCTTCCCCACAGTTCATCCTCACAGAGACCCTGTATGGAAGGTAGCACTGTGGTCCCCATTTACAGATGACGACACTGAGACGTGGAAGGGAAGTAAGTTGTCCAGTCACCCAGCGAGTGAGTGGCAGAGCTACAGATAGACCCCAGTCTTGCTGGTGCTAACGCCATGCCCTTACCCTCTTGCTACCCTGCCTTTGTACCTTTGAATCCTAGAACAGAGGTAGCACATGCTAAATGCCCAGTCAACATTTTAAGAAAAGAAATGAATAAATAAATGAAAGAATGAAGAACTAGTACCCCCCAGCCCCAGAGAGAATGATGTCCGTGCTGGTGGGGAAGAGTGATAGTTCAGCCCAGTGCTCTGAAATTGTGTCTTGTGTACTGTTGTGTTAGAGATGCCCAGGGTTGTGTAAATAGCATTTTTCTGCTTATAATGATAATAGTACATGTTTGCAGTAGAAAACCAGGGAAGCACAGAGACGTGTAGAGAAGGAAATAAAACTCATCCATAATCGACCCCTGGAAAGGTAGGTGTTGCTGACATTTGGGCATATTTTACCCCAGGAAAAGAGAAAATCTTAAATAGTCCAAGGCCTTAGGCAGCCCTTGCTGTCTCCACGTGTCCTGATACACTCAAGTCAAGGGGTTCGGCAGAATTCCAATGCCCACCCCACCGACAACAATAATAATTATAAGCATTTCTATAGCACTTAACATGTTGCAGATATTATTGTAAACATTTCACATATTAACTCATTTAACAGCAGGAGAAAGAGCCATCTTATAGGGTAAATTTCAAGATTTTACGGCATCATAAAATTCAGCCAATAATCTTAAACTCTCCTCTCTTTCCTTCCCCTGCCACTCACAAGGAAAAAAAACATCTTTTTCGGGTAACATATGAGCAATGACTTCTTAAGTGCCTGCTTTTACCAAAAGAGCACTAGGCAACGCTCCTTGTAAAAAGGGTCCCTTCCCCCCATAGGCTCTTACTGGGTCACAAAGGAAATGGCATGGGCCCAATGAGCAGTAATGATCACTTTAGACCAGAAGCATCAGCAGTATCTGGGAACTTGTTAGAAATGCAAATTCTTCAGCCCCGTGTCACACCTACTGAATCAGAATCGTTGGGTTGGGACCCAGCAGGCTGTGGTTCAACACGCCCTCCGGGAGATGCGACACGCACCAAGTTTGGGAACCTCTGCGCTAAGATATCCTAGTTCTGGCATTAAAGGGTTGATGCCAAGCGCACCTGATGGCTGACTTGAGTGGAAAAAGCCACTGTGGGCTAGAGAAGTCAGGGAAGCCTTTCTGGAGGAGGTGATCCTTACCTAGAGCTCAAAAATGTTCCCCTTGGAAGGAGGAGAAATGGGGGATGAGGGAACGCTTGGCTGGGCTTTTGCACTCAGACAAGAGATGGACACCTGGCCTTGCTGTATCTGGGGCAGCACAGACAGACATAAGGAAATTGCTCACTCCCTCAGCTTCAGATTTCAGCCCTATCATCACCAGTCAATAGCCGTCAATGGTGATTACTGTGAAGAGGCAGGGAAATGCCAACTGGGCAAAAGGGGGTGAGGGGTGTGGGCAGTGAGGAGTCCGGAGGTGGTGGGGAGGTGAGGCCTGGAACCCACAGGCGGGCCCGCATTGATCGTCCTGTCCCTGGGGTCATGCCCGATGTCCTCTGTTACCACCAGCCTCCAGGACCCCCAAAGATGACACCCAAGGACCAGAACACGAGTCAGTATACCCATCACTCCATGCAGCATATCCATGGAGGACCTGTCATATGAACAGCCTTGGACTGGGGTGGGCGGTGGTCACAAAACAGGCCCACGCTGGTCTTGCTGGTCCTGGGACTGGTTTCCCCCAGGTCCATTACTTTCCCGACTCTGCTTTGCAGGACAGAGGGGTCGACCCCTTGAGGCTGTTATTTCCCAAGCTCCAAGATCGGCTTGCTTCCACCTGGTTCAGCCAATTAGGAAGAGGAGGAAGAGAGAAGCCGGCGTGTTTATCCCCTGCTCTCTCTGCTTTGGGGGCATGGCCAGCCCTAGTCTCTGTGGTTCCAGCACCCATGCAGCCCTATCATGGGCTGGCAAGCCTCTTCCCTTTGTCCCCACCCCTACCTCACCAGCACCCTCAGCTGCCACTGCTGCCAGTGGCGTAACCGTATCCAATCTGCTCCACTGAACTGTGTGGTGTGACCTCTCTTTCCCCGTCAGACTGTCTGACCTACTGTGCACCCACCCTGGCCACTTCCGCCAGCCCATCCTCTGATGTGCAGAGCCCTCCTGAGGCTCTCAGTTCTCACAAAGGCCCAGGCTCCTTGGCAGGTCCCAGACCCCCACCCTCCCCCCAGCTTCGTCTCCTGCCCTCCTCTGGCCAAAGAGAAAACCTTGCCAGTCTTAACTGCATCTTGTGCCCCAGGCCTTGCCCTTCCGGGTGCCTTATCCTGGCCACTTCAGCTTAGCAGTATTGACCTATCAGAACTATCTCCTTCCTTCAGAACTCAGCTTGAATGCCCCCTCCTTCAGGAAGCCTCCCTGCTTGCACACCCTCTCTCTCCTCTGATCCTGGCGGTCTCTGCTGCCCCCTGCCCTGGCCTATCTCACCTACAACATTAGAACATGTACTAGGGATTTGTCCAGGCCTGGTCCCCAGCTCCACAAGGGCAGGACCAAGATATTCCCAGCCTCTTTCCCTCCAGCTCCCGGCACAGAACCTTCCACAGAATATAGTCCTAACTGATAGCCTCCAGACTCATCACCTCTCCCATCCAGTGGGCTTTCTAAAATTATCAATTTACCTGCCTGGCCCTTCTGTAAACCCTGCAACAGCCCTCCTGTCCCCAGGATAGAGTCTGCACTCCTCAGTGTGCCCTAGAGGCCCTCCTTGATGTAACCGGGGCCGTGGTGGGTGCCCCAGACCGTCTACTGACTGGGCCTTCTTCTCCGTCTGTCCTGGTCCCCACCCTACCCATCCCCCATCCCTGCTCAGCATGGGACACTTAGGTGGCAGATGGCAAATCTGTAATAAACAAAATGTGATTCTTTGGTGGATTTGCCAACCTGACCGAGTAAGTCCCATGGATTCCAGCAGTGCTTTAAGTCCTTTCCCATTTGCTGCTGGTTTTTAAGAACGTGGGAGAGAGATTGAGGCTGACCCAGGCTTGAATCCAGGCTCCATCCCTCACCAGCCCCCACTTCTCCAAGCTCCATCTCCCCTTTCCTGAAATACATGGGTGCCTCCATCAAAGGGCAGCAAAATGATCAGTGAGGGTGTTCCTAGCACACACTGCCAGTGCCCGGGAAGCACCGGGTAGTGCCTTTTCACTGACCAAGATACCCATCCCACCTGAATCTCTTTGCCCTTAGGGGAGTTTGGGGTCTATCCTTCCTGCAGGAAAACAGGTCCTTACCCCTGCATACTGCTGTGTTGGGGTTGGGGTCTCTGCTGCTCTCTGTCTCCCCACTTTAAACCTTCCTGCTTTCTTTTTCCCCAAATAGCTAGAAGACAGTCAGCCCCGCCCCCAGTCCCACAACTCAGCAGTAGGCTCATACCCTGTAGATTAGACCACGGAGAGCAAAAAATGTACTCATGGTGGAGCAACTCAGGCATTTTAGAAGCATCTGTGCTTTGGGAAAATTGCCCACATCTTGACCCTCGGGGCTTCAGGTGTCCTCACCCCATCTCCCCCTGGCCACTCAGCTCTGAGGGCAGAGGTCCCAGAGCGCAGAATAGAAGCTCCACGGTTTCTGTGAACCCAGTGATGACGGAAATGAAGAGGCGTGTGGGATGGATTCACCCCTCAGGAGGTCAGAAGTGTCTCTTCGGCAGAAACCTCAATTCAGATTGACAAATATTTAGGGAGTGGCTACCGTACGCCAGGAACTAGGGGAGCAAAGACTGTGGGATTCTGAGAACAGTATCTTCTCAACTCTGCGTCCTCTGGGCCTTGCATGGTGTCTGTGCCTGCAAAGGCTCGGGGAAGTAAAGGGGAAAGAAAGGAAAAGAAGAAAGGAGGAAGCAGAGTTCCTTGTGTGTGCCAGGATCTGGGATCCAGAGATGGATAGGGAGTGGTCCCTGGCCCTGCAGGGCCTGGAGCATCCTGATGGCTCAGACATGAGGGCCTTGGAGATGGTCTGTCTCCCACCTCATGGCTCAGCTCTCTGAGGGCAGGGCTTCCCATCAGTTCTTCTCAGAGTGGGGCCATGAGTGTCCCTCGGAGTCAGGAGGCCACCTAAGAGAGACCCAAGGGAATAGGAAAGCAGCCAAGTGGGAGACCTTGGCAGCCGGTGCTCTTGCACCCCCAGGTGGAAGGGAAGGTACTCACACAGTAGATACAGCAACAGCGACATCCCAGGTGGCTTCCTGGAGGAGAAAGTCACGGAGCAGAGCCTTGAAGGATAAGGCAGGTTTATCTGGATGGAAAGGAAGGAACAGGAGCATATGAGCAAAAGGACAGGGCAGGAATACGCAGGGTATACAGGTGCATCAGGGAACCCAGAGCAGGAAGTTACTCAACAAATACACCAAGTGGAGGTTCTCTATAGAAGAGAGAGTGTGTGTGTGTGTGTGTGTGTGTGTGTGTGTGTGTGTAAAATACATAACCAACAAAGACTTACTGTAAGCACAGAGAACTGTACTCAATATCTTGTAATAACCTATAATGGAGAAGGATCTGAAAAAGAATATCTATAACTGAATTCCTTTGCTGTACACCTGAAACTAACATGACATTGTAAATCAACTATACTTCAATGAAATTAAAAAATAATAATACAATTAAATTACGTTTTTTAAAATAGAAGAAAAGAAAAGTGTTACGAAGTGCCAATACAGCTATCAGCACAAACTGACAGCTATTGCCCTTAGATGTTTATCACCTGCTCTCACATGCACGGCTTCCTTCAATGGTCCCAAAGATCCTCTTAGCCACCCCTGATCAATGGCTTCTCATATTCAACTCGTCAGTCATTCCACATCCTTCCCTTATTCTTTAAGTTCCCACCATCTCCTCATGCCCTTTGCTCTCAGCACATGACCTGTGTGTCCCGCTTCACACAGAAATGGAGACTTTCTAGGAAGCTTCCTTCGTAGCCTTGCAAGCCGAGTTAGACATTCACTGCTGGCTGCCATGAAAAGCATGGACGCCTGTTTACGTGGCTGCCTTTCCTGCTAGACTGGGCATTCCTTGAGGGCCTGTCTTCTTTATCCCCCATCTCCTGGGCCCAGCCCATAATCTGGACAAGAGTAAGTGCCTAGGAAATGTTTGCTGAACGAATGAGTGACTCATACTTGTCAGGTGGGCATTATTTTTTCCATTTAGTTAAGGGAAATAGGGTCTGAGAAATTAATTGAACGGTCCAAGGTTCCCCTTCCAGTGAAAGGCAGAACCCACAACTCCTGATCCCAGGGTTGGCACTCTTCAGACCCTAAGATTGTCAAGAGAGAAGCCAACAAATGCCCCCAGAATGGGTCAGCCTTCCCACCTGGCCAAGAGGCTGCCATGTGCACCACCGCCCAAGGAGGCCCAGACAGCAGAGGTGGAGCCCCTGTGAAGGCAGCTGCTGTAGAGTTGACGCGCCTGCTCGTTTCTGATCCATATGTGTGCTTCCCTGCCAGTCATCCGCAGACGGCACTGGATGAGCGGTCGGCTTCTGGAGAAGCTGCGTGGGTGGAGCGTGGCCACCATATGGCTCCTATGCCTTCCTGTTTATGCATGTTGATGTTTCCCCACGCTGTGTGCTGAGTCCGTATCTTCTGTTTGTTTTGAAGTTAGTACAATTAGTGAACTGGGCTTGACTTCTCTCTCTGTGCCAGCTCTTGGCTAACTTCTAGCTGAATGGTTCCATTAGAGGCTTTTCCTGGGATGTGTATCAATGCTGTGATACCATTTGCCCTTCCAGGAATGTGCCGACCAACTGCCACGTACCACCCAGAGCGGGGGATGCCAAGTCAACAGCAGCAGAGAGGACAAGATGTCACGCTTTCCCTCACTTCGACCTCTCTCTACAATCACAGTTGCCAGGACACAGGGTCCCCAAAAGGATGTTTTTAGGGGCCTTTCAGCACACACAGGTGGCCGTGCTTCATGTGACTCTGCCACTCTTTTGTTTAAAACCCCTCAAAGAGCCCTCTGTCCTGCAGGGTCCTTCAGAAGCACCCTTCATCCAGATCCATTGCCTTCCAGCCCTGCCCTACACTTACCTCCACACCCGGCTCTCCCGCGATCCTGAAGCACTGGCTATTGCGGTACTGCCCACTGGTGCTCTTGCTGCTTCCCATACCTGGAATGCCTTTCCTGCTCTGCCCCATATGGGATCGTCTGTGATACCACATATTGAGAACTGTTGTTATATTCCTGCCAAGTATGGTTTATTGTACCCATTCTACAGATGAAGAAACTGAGGTACAGAAACGTTGAGCAACTTGCCCATGGTCACTCAGCTAGCAAGTAACAGAACTAGGATTTTGACCTGAGACCTCTTTCACCACAAACTCTATGATTTTAAAAACCTGATGCTTCTATACCACACTCTCATCTCTCAGGATTCAGTTCCCCTCCTCTCCGAGGTCCTGACTCCCGTTTACCCTGCCGGAAGATTCTCTGTCTCCCTCCCCACCACCTCCCCAGGCAGACATCGAGCTGAGCACCTGAAATGCAGCACAGCCCTTGGTCTCTGTTGCCCCACTGGACCAGGAGCTCTGCAGGTAGGGAAGAGCTCACAGTTTGCCAGTGTCCCTGTCACTTGTAAGATGCACAGACACACCTGTAGGTGATCACTGTACTGTTTCATTTTTTATTTTTTAAGTTTAATTTTTTTGTTTAATTTTTATACAATGTTTAAAGGTTACTTCCCCTTTACAGTTATTACAAAATATTGGCTCTATTCCCCGTGTTGGGCAGTACATCTCTGAGCTCATCTTAATAATTTGTGCCTCCCACCCCCTCCCACTACATTGTTTTAAAATAAACTAACTAGTGGGTGACAAAGCCTATAAGTGCAAAGGGCAGCAAGAACTAAAACATGTTCTCCCCAGAGTGACACATCCCTTTCTCCTCATTCCAATACCTGACATGCTTTTGGAGTTTCCAGACTTTCTACTCAGAAGGCTACCTGCTTCCTCTTGAACAGTGTTCCTGTGCTACAGCCCTGCTCACCTCGTGTGGCGTGTGTGTCTCTGGTGGAGGCTGGCAGATGGCTGCCCTGGGCACGTGGCTGGCCCGTGTCTCCCCCCTTCTCTTGCAGAGACGCGTGGCCATGTGACTGACACGTGGCCATGATGTGGACCCTTCCTAGGCTGCAAACACTCATGTAAATGCTGACCCCGTGGAGTGACTTTTACAGAAAACAGGGTGGAGTTCCCTGCCTCGCTCATCAGTGCCGGTCTGCACAAGCTCTGCCCTCGTGGGAGGAGGTCTGTAACCCTCCTCTCTCCCGGCCCCCATGCAGCTCCTTCACCGGCAAGCCAAACGCCCTGTACTTCCTCCACCTCCACATGGGGACGTGGATCGGCACCCACACTGAAGGGGATGGAGGACACTTGCAAGTCCCCACCGGATATGCTGTGACGCTGCAGCTTCCCCTTGACCCACCCTGAGGTGCTGTGGGGCACTCACCCATCTGAGCCTCCCTGTGGCCGCACCCAGGCCCATCTGGGGGGCAAAGGGTGACAACACATCAGGGGACTCCCCCGAGCAGTGCAAGCTGGTCGCCACGCTGAGCAGGGCAGCGGCGGGAAGAGGAGGCCAGGCAGGGCCTGGGACACTAGCAGGAAAGGAGCGGGCAGCTGAAGGCCTGTCCCAGTGACGCAAGGAAGCAGCAGGAGGTGGGACCACGTATGAGCTGAGGGTCAGCCTTGGGTCCAAGCTCCATGGTCCCCTGTACCCATGTGCGTCACTTACAGAACACAAGTTCAAAGGTCGATTATTATGAATTTCAAGACAGCAACCACAGAGCATTAAACCCCCAGTGTGGGACCCTTCTAAATGCAGGGCCCTGTGTGACTGCAGTGGCTGTGCACCCATGAAGCTGGCTCTGGGCTAGATGGAGGGTCAGAAACCATGGGGTCTCTAGACAGTCCAGAAAAGAAGAGCAGGGGGGAAACGGGTTATCAGAATGAACACCAGGAGGAGGTGAAACCTGGCCTCACTCTGAAGCCTGGGGAGACGTGACCAGGCAGAGGGGAGGAGAGGGGCTATCACAGCCCATCCCATGCTGGATACAGGAGAGGAAGACCCCGGCCTTTGTTCTGTACCCACGGTTCTCAAAGTGTGGTCCCCAGCCACGCAGTATCAGCATCACCTGGGAACGTGTTAGACATGGACACTCTCAGGTCTCACCACAGGTTCAGGGAATCAGAAACTCGAGGGTGGGACCCAGCCATCTGCCTTACAATGAGCCCTCAAGGTGATGGCAGAAGCTCTGGTCTCGCTAGCAGTGTGTGTAGACCATGAACCCTCACAGCGATCCCAGAGAACAGGAAACCCACAACAGAAGCAGCGAGCCCCATCTCTGCTGCTTGCCTAGCTGTGTGACCTTGAGTGACTCAGTCAACCTCTCTGTATCTCCACTCCCGTCTGTAAGATGGTAAGGGTCCCACCTCACAGGGCTGTGCTGATGATGGAATGACTTGAGACATGTAAGAGTACCTAGCACATAATAAGTGCTTGTTAAATAAAATAATGATGGGAGTTCACATTGATCAAACGCGTATTATATACCTGGCACTGGGCTCTGCTTATGGTGATGGTTTCATTTGATTCTTACACAGGTTGTTGCTTTTCTTCTCATCCTCTTTTGCAATAAAGGAGGCTTGGGGAGTGAGTCCCCGAGGCCAACAGAAACGGCATTCTGAGTCTACTGCTTACCGGCCACACGGTATCAAGCCTCCCTTTGGTCCTCTCTGAAGAGGAAATGAAAACATCTGCCTAATTTCATTGTAATGAGGACGAAATAAAGTTCTGAAATGAACCTGGTACCCAGGAGTCCCTTATCACGTGCTGGCTCTTTCACAGTCACGTGTATTCTGTGACATTCTGCGGGTCCTGCTCACCCCCAGCTGCGATGTTCTTTGCCAGATGAGGTTTCTCTACTGTTTCTCCCTGGCTCTTCATTGCCACATCTCTCTTGAAGCCCTGCTAATAAGAGAAAAAACTGCCCCCCATCATTTCCAAACCTTGCCATGTGAAGCAGCTGGGGATGGCAGCCTGGGCTTTCCCTTTGTCTTGGCCATTTCTCCTGTTTTTCTCTTCGAAGAAGGTATATAAATATTCAGAGAACACTGGCATTTAGATGCCCTACCACTTAGGGATCTACTTAAAATTAAGCATGCTGAATAAAAGTCCATTATGAGTTGTCCTAAACCCCTGTAAAATACCATGGCCAACACCCCGGAGGGCGGGTTCTTTGCAACTTCATAAACAGGGTGAGTTGTGGGTGTCTCAGCTGCACTTGGCTCTACCTCGGTTCCTTCTCGTAAATGTGGATCGGACCCTTGAAACGCTGTGTGTGTGAGCCTGGCAGAAGGCACCAAGCCCAGCCTAGGACTGAGGATCCATTAAAGAATTATGTCCTGGTGCACGGGTAATCTCCAAATGGAGGTGAAGAACAAACTGAGAGAGGGTTTAGGAAAACCAGCACATAAATCTCAAGGTCTGAGATGTCCTTCCTCCTTTTACACCTGCATATCTGCTTGTCTGGACGACCTGGAAGCTTCCTCACACTCCCCCTGCAGGGGCCTCCTGTGGATGTGATGGGCTGAGGCACCTTACCCCAACGCCTATGACGGGGCCTTTGGACTATCTCCAGTGAAGACTTTCCCGCTCCTTTCTCAGGTAAAATAAACTTACAGTTCAAAGGAAGAACTACACACACACACACACACACACACACACACACACACACACACACACGTTGTACCAATGTCTTTTTCGTGGTTTTTAGATTATACTACTATGACATAAAATGTAGCTATTGGGAGAAATTGAGCTAAGGGGACACAGGACCTCTCTGGACTGCTTTCTTGTCAATCTGTGATTACTTTATTTAAGTGAAAAAAAATTCAAAGGGAGACACTAGGTTTTGAAGAGTGCATTCTAAGCTGCTTGGTGAAAGGCACGTGATGTGAAGGGGCTGTCACCACTTGCCCTAGGGAACAGTTTCCTGAAAGGGTTTGAGTGATCTAGGTTTTTTTGTAAACAGATCCTTTTGATTTAAACTCCAGGAAGGAAATTTGATTCACTAGACATTTGCAAAAATATCTACTAAGTATCCTGCTCTATGCTAGACTGTTGAGCTTGAAATTTATTAATTATAATTATAGTAAACACCAATATTACATTATAGAGAGTACTATGTTTTATACTATACTAAGACCAATAAATCTTCACACAGGCTAGTCCCTTAGTCAGCACATAAAATTTTCATTGATTGGTTGTCTGATTCAATGCTGTTCTTCCTGTGTAAGTCTTGACTAATTTCAATTCAATAAACGATTCCACAAATGCCTATTGAGCACCTATTATGTAAAGTCTGGGACTCAACAAATACCAATTAAACCAATTATGTGCTCAGTGCAGTGGGATTCAAGTAGGTGATGCTAACCCTGGCCAAACTGTACTAATCTTAGCAATGGCAATCACAGGGCACTCTGCATGTTGTTTGTTGCAACCACTCTGTGTGGTAGGTAGTATCATCAGCAGCAGCAGCATCATCATCATTGTCCCCATTTCATACATAGAGTAGAGAAGTGAAATAACTCACCCGAGTTCACACAGCTAGCAAGTAGTAGAGTTGGAATTCAAACCTATAGTATGATTGAAGAGTCTAGGATTTTGACCTTACACTGCACTGCCTCTTTCTAAGAGACAGAACCAAAAAGTGTACAAAGGGCTATGGGATCACCTAGGCCAGAGTGATTCACTCTAGGATAAAGGATGAAAGAGCTCCCAGGGGAGATGACATCAGAGCTGAGTTCTGAAGAGTAAAAGTTCGGTCAGCAGAGCTGGAGGTCAGAGAAAGTGAATCACCTGACTGAGCAGTCACTCTGGTATCCTCCTTAGCTCTGTGCACCAAGCCCTGTTTCCCTTATCACTGCCTGGTGATGCCTGTATTTCAAAGCCCTAGGCACTCAAGTCCTGTGGGACCAGATATGTCCACCATCCATGCAACCTGTCCCTTGCTTTGTGAGCTCTCCAGGAGAACTTGCTCTCACCATCTGAAAGTGCGGGTTTGTCTTCTGGAGCTAGCTTAGTTGTCTGTCCTGGTTTTCTGGGTTGCAATGGCTTTTTGGTACCCAAACGTGGCAAGGATATCTCTTTAAGTGCTCAGATAAGAATTTTTTACTGTGGAAAAAAACAACACATAACATGAAATCTACCTTCTTAATCAATTTTTAAGTGTGCAATACAGTATTGGTCACTGTAGGCACATTGTACAGCAGATCTTTAGAAATTTTTCATCTACCATGACTGAAATTCAGGCACGAATTTGAAGACAGGGACTTGGAACCCAAGCAGTGG
Organism: Mesoplodon bidens; assembly: GCF_964165515.1. NCBI lineage: Eukaryota > Metazoa > Chordata > Mammalia > Artiodactyla > Ziphiidae > Mesoplodon > Mesoplodon bidens. The sequence continues at coordinate 139,834,560 of NC_138161.1, forward strand.
TTTGGGCACTGTCCAAGGTCCTAAAATACTAATACCAGAGCAGTAGTGTCTCTGTGAGTCATCAGAAAATGCTAGACCAGACAAAGACCCTTAGCCACTATTTTATTCAACTATCTTATCAGTGCTGAAGATGAGATAGAAATCAAAGAGATAAAGGCAGAAAGTGAAAGATTTTCCTTAAATAAAATAAGCTAGAAAAAAACATACACGAGACTGCTTTGGAAAGTGCAGAGTTCAAAAGGCAGGTCATTTTTCCTAAGAGGACACTGTGGCCCGAGTCTAATGCACACTGGATGGGGAGTTCATTGAACTCTAGTCCAAATCCCAGTTCTGCTCCTCAGTTAGTAATACCTTCCATTCCAACCTCACAACGATCAAAAATAAAAATGAGATACTGCAGGAGAAAGCACTTTGGTATCACAGAAGCATTAACACATAAGATACTGCTATTACTAGTAAAGTAATAAATAGTGAAGCAAGCATTGCCATGTTGGACAGATTTACTCCTGCCAAATAAAAATCTCTTAGGGTTCTGATTCTCTCACAAACGCTATAGAGTAAAGCTCTAAGTCCTCTTTTTATGGAATCAGCCAAGCTTGTTAATAAAAAGAAGGCAGCTCCCTTTGGAAGAACACCCATCCCTGATGTGATAAGGCAGGACATTTGACAATGATCTAATGACAGGACAGGAAATTCACCTTCTCTGGGACAGATAATGAGGGGTCAGAACAAGCAGACAGGTGGTAGTTCTGAGCCTGTTAACCTGAACAACAGGGCCCAGAGGTGAAGCTGGGCAGGAGATTACGCTACCCAACCCCAAGCTAAAAACACAGTGACATCACATCCAAGAGAGTCAAAACATGTTTATTCATTCCACAAACACTGTGGACTCCCTGCATTCCGTGGTCTCTACCATCCAGTAACTTGCTGCAAAGGGTGTCAGAAGTAATGTTATGAAGTATCTTGAGCTTTCCACTAAGGACTTTAAATATCATCCTTAAAATTTGCCTGAAAAAGTTAAATAGAAGAATAGAAAGATCAGTCTTGGTTTAGAAAGATAGTGGGGGCCCCATGGAGACAGAAAGAGCAATTAAGTGCAGGTATCTCAGCAAAGGGGAATGAATTCTAAACTAATAGGGAAAAGAGATGGAGAGGAAGGTGCAGTTTCCAGAAGTAATTTGATGGGAGACTCTTGTCTGATAGGCTTAGGGAAGGGAGGGGAATTCTAGAATGTTATCTAGATTCCTGGATTGGCATCTTGAGCTGACATTGGGTGCCATTTATAAGACTATTGAATACAGAAGGAGAAGGAACAAGTTTGGGGAGGTGGGATGGTGAGGATGATGAATTCTATTGGGCATATGGTAAGTTTGGAGGCCCTGGGGGCAGGAGCAGTCCTTGGTGGACATAGGTTTGGGATGGAGGCAGAGTTCTTGGCTGGACTGAGAGTTGTCAGCAAGTGGATGGTAGTTAAAATCAAGGGGTGGGAGCTTGGCCGGGCAGCAGGTTGACAGTGAAGACGCCACAGATCCAAGGCCAGAAACGTGGGGAAGCCAGCCTACAATGAAGCAGAGAGGGTCTCATGGGAGACCAAGAAGGATCAACCAAAGAAGTGGGAGGAAACCCAGGACAGAGTGATGTCAGGTGATGTGCCAGAATCCCCAGAAGTAGGATTTCAGTCAAATTTGCCCAGAATGAGCAACACCAGCTCTTCAAGTTCTAAACTTCCAAAAGAAGTATATAGTGGAATGCTCCGTGAGGACCAGCCTTTTCTGAAAAGTCTGCTGAGGAACCAGAGAATCAAAAGACACAACTCCTGCCCTCAAAGTACCTCAATCTAGGGTATGGACCCTGAGAGATGTGAGGAGTCAGAGAAGGTTCAGGGAACATGGCAGTACTTAGGAAGGCTTTGTGGACAGGGGACTTGACACTAGCAAGGCGGAAAAGTGTTGGAACGTAGACTGGGGAACCACAAAATAGAAACAAAGAACAGAATGGAAAGGAACAAGGTCCCTGTGGAATGCACCTTGCCTGGAATTCACACTGTGTTATTACCTATACTCTGCCTTGCAGCCAAATTAAATGACATGAATTCCTCTAAAACTCTAAGCTCTATCCGCTTGCAGGTCTTTGCATGTGCTGTGTCTGCTACCTGGGCTGCCTTACAGTCCTTCTACAAATGCATATGCTGCTCCAGACTGATCAACAGACTGTGAACTCCCTGAGGGCAGAAACTGTATCTGATCTAAATATCCCTAGCTCAAACTTAATGCTATTAAATTCACACTATCACATTTGTTAAACTGAATAACTGAATGCTAAAAGCAGCATGAGTAGGCTGGAAGAGGCAGGGAAGATGCTCTGAGAAGCAGTGTGGTTTTTAACTGATTCACCAGGTGTTTGAGTTTATAAATTTGCTTTACATTATTCCAGTGTGAGACCAACTGGCGGATCAATAGATTTTATAGTGGCAGTGTGAGGCTTAAATTAGGTTTGGGGAGAAGCAAACATTACCTCCAGATTGAGAAGTTTTTTGGGTTTTTTTTTTTTTTTAGCCTATCAACATTTTAACCACAAAAAGCATTTTAATCCAAAGTAGGCTGGGTAATCACTTCTGAAATATTGCAACATACCAGTAACAGATCCCTGGGAGCCTGGGAGCTCAGCTTTATGGAAAGATAAAAGTTTCTCTCTTTGACTTTTTAATATTCAGAGAGTTCTTGGCTTGGGAGAATTGCAGTTGACCAGTTACCACTTCGTACTGTGCTGGGCTGAGCCCGTCCAGCTATCCAGCCCCGTTCCAAGAGTGCTGATAGGGAATGACTTCCTGGAGGCACTAGGCTCAGCACGATTTCTCCAGTTTCATATTTGCTAAAGCCGAATTTTCTCATTAAACATTTTATTGTATTAAAAAAAAATTCCTCCTAGCTGGAATCACTCCTCTATCCCCCTCTCATCCCACCTCACTACAGTGAATGCAGGCTCTGCTGCCAGATTGCTTGGGTTCAAAACCTGTTTTCTACCCTTTCTAGTTGAAGGATCCTGCAGAAGTCACTTAACTTTCCTGAGACTCAGTTTCCTCACTTAATAAAGTGGAGATTATAATTCACCTACGTCATAGGGCAATTTTTCTCAGCTGGGAGCAATTTTGCCTCCAGGGGCCATTTGAGAGTGTCTGGAGACATTTTTGATTGTCGTGATTGGTGGCGAGTGCTATTGGCATCTAGCAGATAGGGGCCAGATGCTGCTAAACATCCTACAGGACATCCCACGGGACAGCTTCCATAACAGAGAATTATCCAGCCCAAACTGTCGACAGCACAGAGATTGAGAAACCCTGCTCACAGGGTTATTATGAAGCACTTGATACATGTCACCCTCTCTCCACCTCACCATCAAAATCCCATCAATTCCTTGGCCTCTAGCTAGCTCCCTTGTTCACAATCCTCCCCTCATCTGTTCTTCACCCCATAACTGCCACAAAGATCCTGATGAAAGCTCACATCTCTTCACACCTGAGACCTTCATCTATCCCTAATTAATCTTCCTCGGTTCCCACCCCAGAGCACACTGTGGGTCCCTCGCTGCCAGGGCTTGGTAGTTTCCTCTATGTGTCTTCAGCATCAATTGCGATGCCTGGCACATGGTGGGTGCCGAGTGAATGTCCGAAGGACCAGCTTGAAATCCACGCCTTGCTGATCTATCAGATCCACCGTTCCAATACTCTCGCAGGCACTAACCCCCAAAAGAGTGCTCAAAGGTAAAACCTCAGCCATCTCTCCCAAAGTCCCAACCTCCACTTGTAACTTAATTTCCCACCACCCTGCATGAACTTTTCTTTCAAACCACACTGTCATGTTCAGTGTCTATAAAGCACATCTTAGCTAATCTCGTTTCTGTACGTTTGCTCAATCCAGGTCTCCTACCTTGGTTCCTCCTTCCTTCTTTTCACATAACCAAATGCTCTCCATCCTCCAAACCCAAACTCAAACCTACCTCCTCCCAAAAGCTTTCCTGATGACCCCAATCCATCAGCCACTGTCTCTTTCTCTTTCTCTGCACGTGGTCACTTTGGGCGGGATGCTTCTCTTTCTGAGACTCAGTTTCCTCCTCTGTGAAGCAGGCATTGATGGAGTCTTTTATGCAGCCCCAAATCCACCAACTCTCTCCAACTGAGTATTAAAACTATGGAGAAATAGGGCAAAGTTGGAGAAATAACTCTGCAGTCTATATCCATAGACGTTCTTAGTATCATTTGAGTATATCTCCTAGCTTTCTCTTGATTTAAATTGTCTAATCCTTCCTATTAAGGTAAGAAAGAGAGATCATTTTATTTAATTATTTGGGAAAGGGGAGATCAGGAAAAACCAAATAGTTATTAAAATCCCAGTCGCTTGTCTCTCTGTGCTCCTTAGCCCCAGGCTCTCAGAGTGGAAGGTTGACCATATGTTCCAATAAGCTTCACCCTCAGAAGTTTTAGCTTCCATTAATAAATGTAATTGAGAGCAATGAAACATTTGGATCTCACTTTAATAAGTCAACACAACGTAAATGAAGACAGTGGTTGACAGGATCCTTTTGTCCTGGAAAAGGAGACATCTCTTCCCACTGCAGCCTGCTGTTTGGGGGAGGGGCTCAGGATGGAGGATGAGACTGCTGGGCATATAGAGAGAGAGCCCCCTGCAGATGAGGTTTGAAGGGTCCTGAGAAGCCCCCATCCCCCTTGCACCTCTGCCTTCCATCTGATACAGCTCCTGAAATCCCACTAGTAGGGGCTCAATTCATGCCTACCCACACCTGGCTCCTCCCTCAAGGTTCACTCCTAGCCCTACCTTTGAAACTAATCCTGTTCTTACTCTGGGAGAGTTTAAGAAGGTTGAGTGGGGAGTAGAAAAAGTTCCAGGAACTTTTGCATTCTTTGGAGAGCCTGATGAATTGGTCTGTTTTAGGTGGTAATCATTCGATAATTAATTTACAGTCACACACTCATTCAGAAACCCTAGCCTCAAACTCTCACAGCTGAAATGTAATGGATGAAGCTTAAAAAGACGTTCCTGTCCTTGGATCTTCTTATCTAATCTGGGAAGCAACCCCACAAGGGCAAAGCCATCAGAGAGAAGTGAAGGAACAGCCTTGGTGCCTGGCGGCTGACAGCTGCCACAACAACCTATCCAATGTCTGACCAAGGGGAGTGATTCTTTCACTCACACATTTGGCGAACACAGTGTGCCAAGATGTCCCCTAAATTCTCTGGGGTTAGTCCACCGGTATTGCATTATGGAGGGCAGATGCGTACACCCTTGACGCAACAATCCCACTTCTAGATATTTATCATACAGACACACTTACACGTGTGCAAGGTGGCACATAGGCAGGCATATTTGTGCAACATTGTGGTAGCAAATAATTGGAAACAACCTACATGTCCATCGAAAGAGGATGGTTAAATAGATTATAGTACAGCTGCGAAAAAAACGGCATGATGGATACCTAAATCAAAAGCAATCCAGCATGTTTTGTTAAATTAAGAAAGCAAGATGCACGGCAAGGTGTGTGGGGGGGAATATTATTCAGAATATCTGTCTGTGTTTGTAAATGCATAGTCCCCAGAAGAACACACAAGGAGCTGGTAATGGTGATCAGATCTGGGACAAAAACTGGGTGGAAGAGGAGGTAAAAGGATGGCTTACTCTTTTTTGTGTTTCCTATTTGTATCCTTTTGAATGTGTGCCAAATGTGTATTTGCAAAGAATAAGTAACTTTACAAAAGGAAAGAAAAGCAAGGGTTTTGTACGAGGGCGTGAGTCTCAGCCCTTCTACCTACAAGCTGTATATCTGGCGTGGGCTGTCTAACCTCGCTGAGCTTTCGTTTCCTCAGTTTCCAGGCACGGATAATGTTACCTTCCACATCAGATTACCATGAGGACTAGAGGAAACAGTGGTCCATGCTAGAGGCTCAGCAAGTGGTACTCACAGCCACCAGCATCCCGGTCACCGACATCACAGCAAGTGAAGAACACCGAGTGTCAAAAAGGCAAGTGTCAGCCTAAAGGCTGGCTAGTGCCTGCATCAGAAGATGGTCTTTCTCTCTCCTTGGTCACAGGCTGATTCCTAACACTGACCAAGACTGACCCTGACCTTGAACTCACTGTACTCTTAAATCCTGTTCAGGTAACTCCCTAGTTATGGCTCTAGTCATGAGCAGGGCAGGGTGTTGGCCTAAGTGTAGATTGCAGGAGAAACAGAAAAACAGTAGAGAGTCAGGCTAGAGGTGGTGGCTGCGACAATCTTGGTTTAAAAGCTCTCCAGTAAAACTGCCCTCACTGCTGGCAAGAATGTGAATTGGTCCAACACTTTACAAAACCGTTAGTAGGTATTGACTGAAGATAAACATAAACCCACCATATAATCAGCAATTCCATTTCTCAATATATACCCAACAGAAATGATTGCATATGTCCACACAAAGACTTGCACATGAATGTATGTTCATAGCAGCTTTATTTATGTCAAAAAAATGATAACCACAGAAATGTCCATCATTAGAAGAATGGGTAAACAAATCACGGTATATTCATTCATTGGAATACCACCCGGAATTAAGAAAGAATAAACTACTTGTACCCAACACAACATGGGCAAATCACACAGACGTCAGTCATATTGGGTTTTTAAAAAATCCAGACACAAAAGTAAATATACTGTATGTATTCAGCAACTGGCAAAATTTATCAATAGTGACAGAAGTCAAAGTAGTCCTTATCGTGGGAGGGTAGGTACTGAGTGAGAAGGGGCACAAGGGAAACATCTTGGGCGCTCGAACTGTTCAACATCCCGATCTGGATGGTGTCACATGGGCGTCTACATAGGTAACAAATCAAGCTGTGCCCTCAAGATTAGTGCATTCAATCCATTTTATGATGCGTATATTATAATACAATACGTCTCAACTAAAAAAGAAAAAAAATGTAATAACAAAATAAATAAACCTCTCTCATAAAGTTTTCCCAACTTGCCCCTGCGTTGACCCACCCTCGTTGGCCAGAAAGTCCATGCTGTTATCTAAGTTGTCATCCTTCCCACGCAGGACTGGGCCTCCCCCTCCTGGCTCTATTCAAATTGGTCCAGGAAAACATATCTACTGGAGTGGCGGCCTTCCTAAGAGGCCACCTTGTCACTTGGCGTCTGGTCATGGCAGTCATGTCCCTCCACGGTGGTGACAACGGGTCCCACTCCTCACGATCCCACTCACACGCGCTTGGGCGGGACTCACTGGCGTGGAGCAAGGGAGGGGGCTGCTGCTCTCTTTCAGGCCACCCAGTTCCCTCCTGGGAAGCCAGTGCCCAAAGTGGGATGGCACCTCTGACCAGCAGAGGAACAGAAATCCACCTGCAACTTCAAGGAGGGGTCCTTTGTTATGTGTTTGGGGTCAAAACAAGAGAGAAACAGATGGAAATCAGAACTGCTGATGCTCCGGTCTGAGGTCTTTGGAGGCTGCTGGCTTCCTCTCTAAGCTCCCTCTGCTGGTTCTTTGGAAAATACATCTGCTTGGCCAGGATCGATGCTTGGGACTGAACTGGCCGCAGCCAGGGTACTCCACGCTAGAGAGCTCCTTTCACGTGTCATCCTCCTTTCCCATCTTTTCCCTGCAGTCCCCGGAGTGCCTATCACGGATCTCCCAACCAACCTCATGGCAGGAAAGCCAGGCAGCCAAGGGAAGCGGGACTGTGGCCTTCAGCCAGGTGATCATTTTGGCATCCTCTCTGTCCCCCAACACACACACACACACACACATACACACCCGTGCGCACACACGCACACACGTGTTTCTTTTTTATTTTTGACATCTTTATTGGAGTATAATTGCTTTACAATGGTGTGTTAGTTTCTGCTTTATAAGAAAGTGAGTCAGTTATACATATACATATATTCCCATATCTCTTCCCTCTTGCGTCTCCCTCCCTCCCACCCTCCCTATCCCACCCCTCTAGGTGGTCACAAACCACCTAACTGATCTCCTTTTGCTATGTGGCTACTTCCCACTAGCTATCTATTTTACGTTTGGTAGTGTATATGTGTCCATGCCACTCTCTCACTTTCTCACAGCTTCCCCTTCCCCTTCCCCATATCCTCAAGTCCATTCTCTAGTAGGTCTGTGTCTTTATTCCTGTCTTACTCCTAGGTTCTTCATGACATTTTTTTTCTTAAATTCCATATATATGTGTTAGCATACGGTATTTGTCTTTCTTTTTCTGACTTACTTCACTCTGTATGACAGACTCTAGGTCCATCCACCTCACTACAAATACCTCAATTTCGTTTCTTTTTATAGCTGAGTAATATTCCACTGTATATATGTGCCACATCTTCTTTATCCATTCATCTGATGATGGACACTTAGGTTGCTTCCATCTCCTGGTTATTGCAAATAGAGCTGCAATGAATATTTTGGTACATGACTCTTTTTGAATTATGGTTTTCTCAGGGTATATGCCTAGTAGTGGGATTGCTGGGTCATATGGTAGTTCTATTTGTCGTTTTTTAAGGAATCTACATACTGTTCTCCATAGTGGCTGTACCAATTCACATTCCCACCAGCAGTGCAAGAGGGTTCCCTTTTCTCCACACCCTCTCCAGCATTTATTGTTTCTAGATTTTTTGATGATGGCCATCCTGACTGGTGTGAGATGATATCTCATTGTAGTTTTGATTTGCATTTCTCTAATGATTAATGATGTTGAGCATTCTTTCATGTGTTTGTTGGCAATCTGTATATCTTCTTTGGAGAAATGTCTATTTAGGTCTTCTGCCCATTTTTGGATTGGGTTGTTAGGTTTTTTTTTTATTGAGCTGCTTGTAAATTTTGGAGATTAATCCTTTGTCAGTTGCTTCATTTGCAAACATATTCTCCCATTCTGAGGGTTGTCTTTTGGTCTTCTTTATGGCTTCCTTTGCTGTGCAAAAGCTTTTAAGGTTCATTAGGTCCCATTTGTTTATTTTTGTTTTTATTTCCATTTCTCTAGGAGGTGGGTCAAAAAGGATCTTGCTGTGATTTATGTCATAGAGTGTTCTGCCTATGTTTTCCTCTAAGAGTTTGATAGTTTCTGGCCCTACATTTAGGTCTTTAATCCATTTTGAGTTTATTTTTGTGTATGGTGTTAGGGAGAGTTCTAATCTCATACTTATACATGTACCTGTCCAGTTTTCCCAGCACCACTACTGAAGAGGCTGTCCTTTCTCCACTGTACATTCCTGCCTCCTTTATCAAAGATAAGGTGACCGTATGTGTGTGAGTTTACCTCTGGGTTTTCTATTCTGTTCCATTGATCTATATTTCTGTTTTTGTGCCAGTACCATACTGTCTTGATTACTGTAGCTTTGTAGTATAGTCTGAAGTCAGGGAACCTGATTCCTCCAGCTCCATGTTTTGTTCTCAAGATTGCTTTTGCTATTCGGGGTCTTTTGTGTTTCCATACAAACTGTGAAGTTTTTACTTCTAGTTCTGTGAAAAATGCCAGTGGTAGTTTGATAGGGATTGCACTGAATCTGTAGATTGCTTTGGGTAGTATAGTCATTTTCACAATGTTGATTCTTCCAATCCAAGAACATGGTATATCTCTCCATCTATTTGTATCATCTTTAATTTCTTTCATCAGTGTCTTTTAATTTTCTGCATACAGGTCTTTTGTCTCCTTAGGTAGGTTTATTCTTAGATATTTTATTCTTTTTGTTGCAGTGGTAAATGGGAGTGTTTTCTTAATTTCACTTTCAGAGTTTTCATCATTAGTGTACAGGAATGGAAGAGATTTCTGTGCATTAATTTTGTATCCTGCTACTTTACCAAATTCATTGATTAGCTCTAGTAGTTTTCTGGTAGCATCTTTAGGACTCTCTATGTATAGTATCATGTCATCTGCAAACAGTGACAGCTTTACTTCTTCTTTTCTGATTTGGATTCCTTTTATTTCCTTTTCTTCTCTGATTGCTGTGGCTAAAATTTCCAAAACTATGTTGAAGAAGCGTGGTGAGATTGGGCAGCCTTGTCTTCTTCCTTATCTTAGTGGAAATGGTTTCAGTTTTTCACCATTGAGGATGATGTTGGCTGTGGGTTTGTCATATATGGCCTTTATTATGTTGAGGAAAGTTCCCTCTATGCCTACTTTCTGCAGGGTTTTTATCATAAATCGGTGTTGAATTTTGTCGAAAGATTTCTCTGCATCTATTCAGATGATCATATGGTTTTTCTCCTTCAATTTGTTAATATGGTGTATCACGTTGATTGATTTGCGTATATTGAAGAATCCTTGCATTTCTGGAATAAACCCCACTTGAACATGGTGTATGATCCTTTTAATGTGCTGTTGGATTCTGTTTGCTAGTATTTTGTTGAGAAGTTTTGCATCTATGTTCATCAGTGATATTGGCCGGTAGTTTTCTTTCTTTGTGACATCTTTGTCTGGTTTTGGTATCAGGGTGATGGTAGCCTCGTAGAATGAGTTTGGGAGTGTTCCTCCCTCTGCTATATTTAGGAAGAGTTTGAGAAGGATAGATGTTAGCTCTTCTCTAAATTTTTGATAGAATTCGCCTGTGAAGCCGTCTGGTCCTGGGCTTTTGTTTGTTGGAAGATTTTTAATCACAGTTTCAATTTCAGTGCTTGTGATTGGTCTGTTCATATTTTCTATTTCTTCCTGATTCAGTCTTGGCAGTTTGTGCATTTCTAAGAATTTGTCCATTTCTTCCAGGTTGTCCATTTTATGGGCATAGAGTTGCTTGTAGTAATCTCTCATGAACTTTGGTATTTCTGCAGTGTCAGTTGTTACTTCTCCTTTTTCATTTCTAATTCTATTGATTTGAGTCTTCTCCCTTTTTTTCTTGATGTGTCTGGCTAATGGTTTATCAATTTTGTTTATCTTCTCAAAGAACCAAGCTTTTAGTTTTATTGATCTTTGTTATTGTTTCCTTCATTTCTTTTTCATTTATTTCTGATCTCATCTTTATTATTTCTTTCCTTCTGCTAACTTTGGGGGGTTTTTGTTCTTCTTTCTCTAATTGCTTTAGGTGCAAGGTTAGGTTCTTTATTCGAGATGTTTCCTGCTTTTTAAGGTAGGATTGTATTGCTATAATCTTCCCTCTTAGAACTGCCTTTGCTGCATCCCATAGGTTTTGGGTCATCGTGTCTCCATTGTCATTTGTTTCTAGGTATTTTTTGATTTCCTCTTCGATTTCTTCAGAGATCACTTTGTTATTAAGTAGTGTATTGTTTAGCCTCCATGTGTTTGTATTTTTTACAGATCTTTTCCTGTAATTGATATCTAGTCTCATAGCATTGTAGTCGGAAAAGATACTTGATAAAATTTCAATTTTCTTAAGTTTACCAAGGCTTGATTTGTGACCCAAGATATGATGTATCCTGGAGAATGTTCCATGAGCACTTGAGAAAAATGTGTATTCTGTTGTTTTTGTATGGAATGTCCTATAAATATCAACTAAGTCCATCTTGTTTAATGTATCATTTAAAGCTTGTGTTTCCTTATTTATTTTCATTTTGGATGATCTGTCCATTGGTGAAAGTGGGGTGTTAAAGTCTCCTACTATGAATGTGTTACTGTCAATTTCCCCTTTTATGGCTGTTAGTATTTGCCTTATGTATTGAGGTGATCCTATGTTAGGTCCATTAATATTTACAGTTGTTATGTCTTCTTCTTGGATCGATCCCTTGATCATTAGGTAGTGTCCTTCTTTGTCTCTTGTAATAGTCTTTATTTTAAAGTCTATTTTGTCTGATATGAGAATTGCTACTACAGCTTTCTTTTGTTTCCATTTGCATGGAATATCTTTTTCCATCTGCTCCCTTTCAGTCTGTATGTGTCCCTGGGTCTGAAGGGGGTCTCTTGTAGACAGCATATATATGGGCCTTGTTTTTGTATCCATTCAGCCATTCTGTGTCTTTTGGTGGGAGCATTTAATCCATTTACATTTAAGGTAATTATCGATATGTATGTTCCTATTCCCATTTTCTTAATTGTTTTGGGTTTGTTATTGTAGGTGTTTTCCTTCTTTTGTGTTTCCTGCCTAGAGAAGTTCCTTTAGCATTTGTTGTAAAGCTGGTTTGGTGGTGCTGAACTCTCTCAGCTTTTGCTTGTCTGTAAAGGTTTTAATTTCTCCATCAAATCTGGATGAGATCCTTGCTGGTTAGAGTAACCTTGGTGGTAGGTTTTTCTCCTTCATCACTTTAAATATGTCCTGCCATTCCCTTCTGGCTTGCAGAGTTTCTGCTGAGAGATCAGCTGTCATCCTGATGGGGATTCCCTTGTGTGTTATTTGTTGTTTTTCCCTTGCTGCTTTTAATATGTTTTCTTTGTATTTAGTTTTTGATAGTTTGATTAATAGGTTTCTTGGCTTGTTTCTCCTTGGATTTATCCTGTTTGGGACTCTCTGTGCCTCCTGGACTTGATTAACTATTTCCTTTCCCATATTAGGGAAGTTTTCAACTATAATCTCTTCAAATATTTCCTCAGTCCCTTTCTTTTTCTCTTCTTCCTCTGGGACCCCTATAATTCGAATGTTGGTGCATTTAATTTTGTCCCAGAGGTCTCTGAGACTGTCCTCAGTTCTTTGCATTCTTTTTTCTTTATTCTGCTCTGCAGTAGTTATTTCCACTATTTTATCTTCCAAGTCACTTACCTGTTCTTCTGCCTCAGTTTTTCTGCTATTGATCCCTTCTAGAGTATTTTTAATTTCACTTATTGTGTTGTTAATTGTTGTTTGCTTCCTCTTTAGTTCTTCTAGGTCCTTGTTAAATGTTTCTTGCATTTTCTCTATTCTATTTCCAAGATTTTGGATCATCTTTACTATCATTATTCTGAATTCTTTTTCAGGTACAGTGCCTATTTCCTCTTCATTTGTTAGGTCTGGTGGGTTTTTACCTTGCTCCTTCATCTGCTGTGTGCTTTTCTGTCTTCTCATTTTGCTTATCTTACTGTGTTTGGGGTCTCCTTTTTGCAGGCTGCAGGTTCGTAGTTCCCGTTGTTTTTGGTGTCTGTCCCCAGTGGCTAAGGTTGGTTCAGTGGGTTGTGTAGGTTTCCTGGTGGAGGGGACTCGTGCCTGTGTTCTGGTGGATGAGGCTGGATCTTGTCTTTCTGGTGGGCAGGTCCACGTCTGGTGGTGTGTTTTGGGGTGTCTGTGGACTTATTATGATTTTAGGCAGCCTCTCTGCTAATGGGTGGGGTTGTGTTCCTGTCTTGCTGGTTGTTTGGCATAGGGAGTCCAGCACTGTAGCTTGCTGGTCATTGAGATAAGCTGGGTGTTGGTGTTGAGATGGAGATCTCTGGGAGATTTTCGCCGTTTGATATTACGTGGAGCTCGGAGGTCTCTTGTGGACCAGTGTCCTAAGTTGGCTCTCCCACCTCAGAGGCACAGCACTGACTCCTTGCTGCAGCACCAAGAGCCTTTCATCCACATGGCTCAGAATAAATGGGAGAAAAAGTAGAAAGAAAGAAGAAAGAAAGAAAGAAAGAAAGGAAGGAAGAAAGAAAGGAAGTAAAGAAAGAAAGAAAGAGGATAAAAGAAAATAGTTATTAAAATAAAAAATAATTATTAAAAAAAATTTTAAGTAAAAAAAAAAAAAAAAAAAAAACGACGGACAGAACCCTAGGACAAATGGTGAAAGCAAAGCTATACAGACAAAATGTCACACAGAAGCATACACATACACACTCAGAAAAAGAGGAAATGGGGAAAAAATAATACATCTTGCTCTCAAAGTCCACCTCCTCAATTTGGGATGATTTGTTGTCTATTCAGGTATTCCACAGATGCAGGGTACATCACGTTGATTGTGGAGCTTTAATCCGCTGCTTCTGAGGCTACTGGGAGAGATTCCCCTTTCTCTTCTTTGTTCCCACAGCTCCTGGGGCTCAGCTTTGGATTTGGCCCTGCCTTTGCCTGTAGGTCGCCGGAGGACGTCTGTTCTTCGCTCAGACAGGACAGGGTTAAAGGAGCAGCTGATTCGGGGACTCTGGCTCACTCAGGCCGGGGGGACGGAAGGGTGCAGATGCGGGGTGAGCCTGCGGCAGCAGAGGCCAGCGTGACGCACCAGCCTGAGGCACTCCGTGCGTTCTCCCGGGGAAGTTGTCCCTGGATCCCGGGACCCTGGCAGTGGTGGGCTGCACAGTTTCCCGGGAGGGGAGGACACACGTGTTTCTGATGACTCTGATTTCTCAGGGAGAGACTCGAATTTCACTCACAGAATAGTTTTCCCCAAGAGTATGGAAAACCATCCAAATTCCACTGTCTTCCAAGCCCTAATTTACCCAGACTTGAAGGGTAGAGAAGAGGTAGCCTTGGAGGCCAAGATTACAAGCTGCTTAAAATAAATGCATCTATTTTTATCTCTGGGCCCCGTCCAGGGAATCTTGCCCCTTAGGAATTCTGAGGACATAGGGCTTCAGAATTCCCTCCAGTGTCATTAAAACCACTTGAGGTGTAATTATAGCTCTTTTGACCACTGACCCCTGGGAGCGGGGTGGGGGGGGGCAGGCAGAGGAGAGAAACAGAATGCACTCATTTTAGACTCTTCAGCTCTATTCCAGTAACAGCTATTTAAAGCCCTGTCAAGCTAACCAATTGCTGCAGTCTTGTCAGAAGAATGTCTGTCTTTTTATTTTAATCTTTGCAATTCCAAGATTGGATTTAGGTAAAACTTAGCTTTAAAATCCTTAATGGATGTTTGGAATGATAAACAACATAGGAGCATCAATACACCGTGCAGAGCCTACCTCTGCTCTGATTTCTGTCTGGGCCAGCTTTTCCAGCACCTTCAGTATTAAAGAACCTATTTGTTCAGATCCACAGAACCTGGTAGGACAACGTGTAAACATCATAATAGCCTGGACTCTGAGGCAATAGATTTGGAAACATCTGTTTGATTGTTTACAATGTTATCCGAGTAATAATCCCTATCATTTGCTAAAGAAGCTGGGCTTCCTATTGTATGCACTTGGACCACATGATGGCTGAGAGTCACGTGAGTGCCACATGCCCACGGGCTTCCCTGGACCTTGCATAATTCCCTTCCAGACTGCACTCCAAGCCATTGCCATCGTCACCACTCAAGGAAGTATCTTGCTGTGCAAGGGAGTGAGCATGATGCTGTTATGAGGATTAGCAAGAAATCTGCTCAAAAGTGAGTCTATCACAAATAATAATTGTTAGGGACAGACTGTTGAACCTTGGGCAGCCAGGAACCCACCAGCCAAGCTCCTCCAGGGTCCCTTCCCACACATCATCCACCAGGTCTGCCCTTCAGCTTGAGGTCAGTACTGCTCAGCTCTGGCCCATTCAGCATGCTGGTGGTAGCTGGGAAAAGAGCATGGTAGGCTCAACATTCAGGGTAGAAGCTATGGCCCCAGGGCAGGTCAGGAACTGGCAAGAGTAGGCAGAGGAGGAAGGAACTGCTGTCTGGGAGGTGGGCACGCCAGGAAGGACACTGAGCAGGAGAGTCGATATTGACACCAGGTTGTCATGCCAAGCCCAGGAGTTGCTATGCCCAGGAGAAAGAAGGTTTCAGTAGCCAAAGAAGTTTGGGAAATGTTTGATCAAAATTAAATGGGTTGGGCTTCCCTGGTGGCACAGTGGTTGGGGGTCCGCCTGCCGATGCAGGGGACATGGGTTCGTGCCCCGGTCCGGGAAGATCCCACATGCCGCGGAGCGGCTGGGCCCGTGAGCCATGGTCGCTGAGCCTGCGCGTCCGGAGCCTGTGCTCCGCAACGGGAGAGGCCACAACAGTGAGAGGCCCGCATACCGCAAAAAAAAAAAAAAAAAAAATTAAATGGGTTTCTTTTCAGTGAGACTTCTAAGAATATCCTTTAATGTGCAAATGATGAGGATTATACTTTCTGGTGCTTCTACAGCCTGTTAGATCTCAGATTCCCTTTCTTTTATTTCCAGAGCATCTCAAAGGGTTAATTCTTTGGTCAACTGGGTCAAGTTGGAAGCTATGTCTCCCAGAATCTCCTCCTCTCTAGGGTCCCAAGTTCAAGTTGGTGAAAAGTAGAACTTGAATGAGATCTGAAAAGTAGAAATGAAGCTGCAACCATTTCCTTCTGAAGGTTTCTGAGGTGAGAGGAGGAGACAGACAGACCCAGAGGAGCCTGATGGATTCCGACTTGCTGTTTTCTATCACTCTAAGCCTAGCTCTTCTTCCCAGTTTCTAGTCCTAATCCCCAACAGTGGTCACTGGTTTACCACTAGATTCTTGGTAACCACAGAGATGGCAGCTGTGCAACAGCTTCCCATAGACCTCTCCATGGGTTCCCCCTTCACATTTCCGTGTCTGCAGCCCCGACCTGCCTGGATTCTCAGATTTTCCCCGAGAGATCCAACTTTCCATCCACATCAGATCTATAGGAAGATGCGTAGTGATTATTTGTGATCCTTTAGCTTCCCCTTCCAGAGTGTATTAGTTTGCTTGGGCTGCTGTAACCAAGTACCGCAAGCTGGATGACTTCTCAGGATTTTATCCTCTCACAGTTCTAGAAATTGGAAGTCTAAGTTCAACATGTCAGCCAGTCTGGTTTCTTCTGAGGCCTCTCTCCTTGGCTCGTAGATGGTGACTTTTCTCTTCGTCCTCTTATGGTCTTCCCCTGTGTACGTCTGTATCCTAATCTCCTCTTCTTATAAGGACACCAGTCATATTGGATCAGGGCCCACGCTAGTGGCCTCATTTAATTTTAATCATCTCTTTAAAGACGCTATCTCCAAACCCAGTCATATTTTGATGTAGTAGGGGTAGGGCTTCAACATATGCATTTGGGGCAGAGGACATAAGTTCAGCCCATAACATAGACCATCTCTTCCCTGCTCCTCCCACAATTGTGGGAAGTCTATTTCTTGTCATAAACCCCGCATTCTATGGCACAGTGGCTCCACTTCCCTAAGCCCTAATACAGAAATTGGTAGTAGAAGTGGGATGATGCTGTAAAAGAAAATGAAAACAAGAGGTATTGGCTTTGGAACTGGATGGCAGTAGCTAAAGAAGTAGTGGGATCAAGGGGTGCCCCAACCTGCAACCTGCCTCCAGCCTGTAGAAAGACAGCAGAGGCCTCTAGATGGGGCTGGGCTGGAGTCCCTCAGAGTCAGGGATTCTGGGATTACACTGGACCAAGACTTCCGGAGCCTCCCTGCCAGCCCAGCCGTGACTCACTGTGCCAGCGGCTGCACCCAGAATCTGAAGAGGCAGCCCGTGTCAGTGATGTCCAGCCTGGTCCTGCTGCCAAACAGGGCACCAGACAGGAGCCCCCAACCGCCAGGAAACAGTCCTCTTCTCCAGATGACCAGACACACATGCAAAGCAATTAGAGAACCACGGAAGAACAGCTATAATTGTCTATGTGCATGTTACAGACAAGCACGTCCCTCCTCTCCCCTACTTTATGCTCCAGCCAAACCAAACCACTTACAGCTTCCTGAAATGTCAGGCTATTTCACACCTCGGGGTCTTTGTTCTAATGCTCTCTCCCAGCCAGAAGCCCTGCCAGCGTAGCTGCCCAGCAAACATCTATTCATTTTTCAAGCATCACCTTTTCTATGAAGATTTTTCTCTTGGTCCCACTGGGTGGCCATCATTTATTAAGACTTGCCATGTGCCAGTAAATGTGCAAGGTAGCTCAGTTCATCTTCTGTGAACTACCTATGAAAGAGGCATGCTTAGCCCCCCCTTGACAGGTGATAAAACTAAGGTTCAGAGAAATTAAGTGATTTGCCAAGTTCACCCAGCTTATAGGAGATGCAACTGGGCTTCAAACTCAAACCATTGTGATCTAAGTCCGGCTCTACACACACTCATACATGCAGTATAGATTGCTCCTCTGAGGCAAGGTTTGAGCCAGAGACTAAGGCCATCCTGGGATCCTTATTAGCATCCTGCTGTGTATTACAACAGTCTGGAGGTCAACAATCCCATCTGAGAGCAACCCTTTCTAAGCATGGCATCCATCAATGTCCAGATCCCTCCCGAACCCCCTGGACGGGACACAAAAATGCCTGTCAGCATCAGGAAAGGCACGGTCCACCAAGGGAAAGCTCCTGCCATGTATATATCAGAACTTTACAGATGATCTAGGTGGTACCACAGACAATGGGAGAAAGAAAGATTGTTTAGTCAGTGGTGTTTGGAAACTGGCTTGTCATGAGGAAAAAAAGAAAGCCACGCTGTCACTTTATGCCAAAGATTCTGGGTAGCATAAACACATAAGCATCGAAAGTAGAACTATAAACTTCACAAAAGAAAATATAGATGGATATCTATTATCAAATACCCCAAAGCACAAACTATAAGGCTAAAAAAACAAAAATAGGGGCTTCCCTGGTGGCGCAGTGGTTGAGAGTCTGCCTGCCGATGCAGGGGACACGGGTTCGTGCCCCGGTCCGGGAAGATCCCACGTGCCGCAGAGCGGCTGGGCCCGTGAGCCATGGCCATTGAGCCTGCACGTCTGGAGCCTGTGCTCCGCAACGGGAGAGGCCACAGCAGTGAGAGGCCCGCGTACCGAAAAAAAAAAAAAGAAATAAATAAAGGTAGATATCAAAACTTGTAGTCATGGGGTTTAACAAGAGCACCATAGACAAAATTAACAGATCAATGACAGACTGGAAGAAGCTACTGCAGTATCTAATGCCAATAATGGATTAGTATCTACTCTAGACTCTACCGGGAACTTCAAGTTATCAAGAAAAAAGACAGGAAATCCAATTATTTTTTAAGGGACAAGGATAAGAATCAGGGATGTAAATAGATGAATTGAACAGAAAATGAATAACAAGTTGATGTTCTCACTCCCTAGTAATCAAAGATATGCAAATTAAATCACAAATGAAACAGTGTTTCACAGCCATCAGAGTAGCAGAAATTAGAAAAGTGGGTAATTCAAGTCCAGGCGAAGAAGTGAGGCGATCCGAACACTTGTGCCCTGCTTGCTGGGAGTTTTAAGTTGGTACAGCTATTTGGAAAGCAATTTAACAGAATTTAGTACAATTATGGGCATTTATGTCCTATGAACTGGCCATTCCACTCTTGTTTGTACAACCCAGAGATTTTTCCACAGATCTAATATGAGAACCAGTATGAGGATGTTTGTCAATAGTGTTATTATTTCTGGTAGCAAGAAGTTAAACTTGAACCATCACTAGAGGGATAATTAAGTGAAATGTGCTGGAGAATAAAATACCAGGCAGCGGTGAGGAGCTGTGGGCTAGAAGCACATAAATCAACATGAATAGATCTTAAAAGCATAGATTTGAATGGGAAAAGTCAGAACCAGAATGGTTTTAAGGCACAATACTCTTTAAATCAATTAAAGCTAAGCACGCATAAAACAACTTCAGATATTTTACAAGGTGACATGCATCTTTAAGATTTTTACATAAAACACGTTAGAGTAAGAGCTTATGGGGAGTTAGGGGGAGATGGGTGTGGATATCAGAGATGGGGGAAATAAACGAATAGATAGTAAACAAACAAATAGCTCTGGAGAGGGGCCCCGCACGGATGGTGATGGTGAGGCGTGAACCAAAGGGTATGAGGAGCTGCCGAGGCCCAAGCAGAGGAAGAAAGAACATGGGAGAGAAAGCACGGGAGCAAGAGAACCGTTTCCCCAGCGATGGCCCTGGAGTAAACTGCCTGGCTTTTCATCCTGGTGCCACTACTTGACAGATTTGGCCTGGAACTAGTTATTCCACCAGGCTCTGCCTCTGTTTCTTCAGCTGTAAGATGGAAATGCTTTCAGGACCTACATCAAAGGATCTTTTGAACGAATGGTTAGGCAGCATCCATAAGCAGTGCGGGCTGTGTGGACAGTAGCCATGTTTGTTTCTACATCAATTCTGCCGTGTACTTTAAAAGCCTTTAAAGTGACATGACAATGAGGACATGCACAGGGTCTTTTAATCAGCCATTGCACAGATCGTTTCGTTTTACTGGCAGGCTATTCGTTCTACCCGGGACAGTCACAACTACCTTCTCCCTAGAAACCTCAGTGACCTCCACTATGTCTTTTGTATCAGACAAGACCTGGGCAATGCTGCTGAGAGCTGGACAGGAGAATGGGAAGAGAATGGCTCTGGGGTCAGAGACCTACCTGGTTTCCTGTCCTGGATCTGCACTCACCACATTCCTTAAGCTCTCTGTCTTACTGTCTTCATCCACAAATACAGATAAAAATAGCATCCCCACAAAGTTGTTGTGAGTGTGAAACGTGCTAACGAGCAGACAGCTCCTAGCACATAACCAGTGCTTTGTAAATAATTGATACTATTACTTGTGCCGGGGGAGAGAGGGGACCTTCTGTATCAGGTGAGAATGCCCTAGCAAAGACCAAAAGAGGAGGGAATAGTGTGTGTAACGCCAACAAGGGGCCCTTAGTTCCACTCTAGTTACTAGCTACGGGTGTGTGGTGGGCTTCCAGTGCTGAAAGACGCCAGAACTTACAGGAGGGCGTCTGTTAGCAAAGCAGATCGCTGGGAATCAGCACTTGCTTCAGAGCTGAGCATGCTGGAAAGCAGGCACTGTTAGGTCTCAAAAATGATTGTATTATTCTTATAAATGACTATTTTACTTCCCTTGGGTACTCAAGAGGCACTTATAAGAGAGAAACTCAGCTTCCCAATGAAGGGGCTGTTTTCAAACCAGAGTTGGCATTTGCATCAATTTTGCTGGGGGGGGGGCGATTCTTTTCCCCACTCCAGTACGATGGAGTGGGATAAAGGAGTTTGGTTTCTTGCACGAGAGGAAACTATGTCTGAAACTTCAGCCTTGGAGAAAAGATGAAGGGTTGCTGGCTCCGCCAGCGTGCTGGGAATGATGACTGCGATGAGAAACACGGGACGGGGCTGATGGGGCCCAGCAGGGACACAGTCAGCTGGTGACTTTCACAACAGGGCAAGTTCCCATCCATTTTGGCTTTTAATTGATTTAGAGTTTGTTCTGATTCTGCTGATTGGTCCTGCCAGTGCCCCCTCCAAGTGCCCCCCCCATTACAGATAGGAGAAATCTTCCCAGGGCTCTTGTCCTACCTTTGATGGTCCCTGGCTTAGACACCAGCAGTGTCCCCCAGGGTCACTTTAGGTTTCCAAAACTCTTCCCTGCCTGCAGCCTACTTGTCCAAGAGTAACTCTTCGGTTGAATGGTATTCCTACCTTGCCTTCAAGACCCTCCACGATCTTGCCTTTTGGACCAGGACCCCCTCTGCACCACGGACGCACGGACCCTCTGCAGACCTCCCTTTCATCCCCACACTTTTGCCCATCCTGTGATGCCCTCTCACTCCTTCCCCCCTCTCATCAGCCACTCCATTCAGCCCTAGTTCATTAAGCTCCTGCCCCGGGGCCAGGCCAGAGAAGACAAAGGCAGAGCTTCTGCTCTCACAGAGCTAGTGAGGGGAGAGACAGTCACAGAGACTGGGAACTAACTCAGAGTGGTCGGCACAATAGTAAGAGACAGCCCATGGCTCAGTGGGGACCCCAATGGGGGACTGGTCAGCGGAGGCCCAAACCTGACTCCATCTACCACCTCCAGGAAGCCTCCCCTGACCCTGCTAGCATCATCTGAGCATCTGAGAGGCAGTCAGTGCAGCGGTTAGGAGCCCAGACTTTGAAGCCTGGTTGCCTGAGTTTTGAATCCCAGCACTATCACGTACTAACTGTGTGACCTTGGGCTAGTTACTTAACCTCTCTGAGACTTTGTTTCCTTATCTGTAAAAGGGAGGTAATATAGTGTGATTAAATGATATAAATATGTAAAGCACTACTTAAAACAGTGTCTAGGCTTCGCTGGTGGCGCAGTGGTTGAGAGTCCGCCTGCCGATGCAGGGGACACGGGTTCGTGCCCCGGTCCGGGAAGATCCCACATGCCGCGGAGCGGCTGGGCCCGTGAGCCATGGTCATTGAGCCTGCGCGTCCGGAGCCTGTGCTCCGCAATGGGAGAGGCCACGACAGTGAGAGGCCCACGTACCGCAAAAAATAAAAAATAAAAATAAAAAATAAAGAGTGTCTGGCTCAGTATTAGTGCTGCAGAATGTTTGCTGTTATTGTCTGGGGTCTTCATACTACACTGCCTGTGGGGTTTCTCTCCCACACCAGAGCTGCCCTAGAAACACTGTTGCAAGGTGGCATTCAGCAAGAGATTGACTTTCCTCTACATAGATCCATATATATTACCAGAACACTCTGCCTTTATCTCCATAATGACAATCCTCTGTTGATCATAATCTACCTCATTGGCTCACACAGTATCCATGGACTCCCAAGGAGTGTTAAGAACATTACCTTTTGATTGGCATTTTTAAGAATAATAGTAATAAAAGAAACTTCTGTCTTGAATGTCCAAGAATAGATTCTGCATAAGTCTTGCAGCTTCAGGCCTGGGACAGAATTGGAAGAGGAAGTGATCATTTGTCATCTTTCTTTAGAGGCTGCGTTTCTGGCATCACTTCAATGTTAAATGGGACTTTTTAAAAATAGTCTTAACAAGCATTTTGACAGTCTCCATTCTGGATACCAGAGAATGTAGCCATGGAGAGTCAGCATGTGTGAAATCTGACCCGGCCTGGGCCAAATGGCCAGTGACTACAGTCCCCTCCCGGGGTGGGGAGGGGGAATGTGTCTGGGACACTGACTTAAGAGGACCACTTGCGAATATGGTACGGGCGGGACACTAAAGGCCTAGATGCCCTCCTCCTGAAGCTGACACTTATTCCCAGGAGCTCAAGGCAGATTCAGTCAGATGAGAGGTTATTTCTCCCTCAAAGGCCACCCCTCTGCTGGAAGCAGTGAAGGAGACCCTGGGTGTGACCCATCGGGGACACAACCCAGGCCCATTCTTTCTGGAGCCTTGTCACTTCAGGATCAAGTCCAGGTCAAACTTAAAATGTCAGTGGATATAGGCTGAGTGCCTTCGTACACAAGTGGTGGGTCTGGTGGGAGGAAGAGGCTGTGCAAAGAGGGAAGAGCCCAGACCCTGTCACTGCAGCGCAGCTTCGCGAGGTGGAAGCTTCGGGTTCTGCAGAGGCAGAGGCTCCTGGCCGCTGTCCTAGTCTCTGTGCACTTTGGTTCCCCATCTGTAAAGTGGACATCATAATAATTACCTCTTGGGGAGATGGTAAGGAACTTCAGGGCTTGATGTGGAAAATATGGTAATGATTGCTATTATTATATTATGATATCAGCAGGAGATGAGACCCTGTAGAGGTGGGGTAAGTGGGTGCACGCAAAGCCATTCTAGGGAGAATGACAGGGGTCTGCTGCCAGCCAGGATCCCAAAGCAGTCACTGCCTACTGCCATGACATCCACCCAAAGTGGCTCCAAGGGTAGCTGACTGAGGTCCACAACCTTATGCTTGCTATTGCCCCTGACTGTCCTCGAATCCCTCATCAGATGTTGCTGCAAATTTCAGACACTCTGCTCTATGCCTCTCTTCCCCTGGCCACTGGGGCTTTCTCGTCCTCCTTTTTCCCCTCCCCCCCCCTTTTCCTCCGCATCGCCCTCCTCTCGCGTCCCCTTCCCCCGACTCCTCTGTATGTTCTAATCACACTTCCCTGTCTTTTTGTCTTTTCTTCTCTTGTCCAGAGAGAAAGTGAAAACTCAAGTTGGTATTGGGGAGACAGCAAAGAGACACCCCTCAGCATCCTCGACTCAAGCACATGTGACCACCAGCAGAACAAGTGCCCAAGGCTGTGACCTAGGGGCTCCCATGTGGAAGCACACTGATAGAAGAAGACAATGAGTCCTCAGAACCCAACCCAAATTAGTACACATGGGAAACTGATAGCCCGGAGAGGGAATGAGATTTAACCCCTTGAAACCTTGTGGCAGAGCTAATATTCCAGACCCCAATCAGGATCTTTCCCTTAGACTTAGTCACATGGTGTTCAGGCTCCAAGGCATCTCTGAGACCTAAACTCCAGCTCCTTCTTTCACAGGTGGGCAGCTGAGTCCCAGAACCCAAGCCGCAGGTCAGGTATTAGCTGAGCTGGAATGAAAATGCATGGCCTTCCATTCTTCACAGCCCACTTCTCCCTCCCCATCCACTCACCTATCAGCTTTACAAGGACTGGAGAGGTATGAACAGCTCCCACCCAAACACCCAAACATTCTTTCTGTCTCTCTCTCTCTCTCTCTCTCTCTCTCTCTCTCTCAGACTGTGGCCCCCAGTCATGCACCTACCCACCTATTCCCTAACCCCACACAGTCACCCAGCTAGCCTGAAGGAGGTCAGTGATGTACCCAAGCACAGATCACAGACTGCGTCCTGTTCACCGTGATACGCATCCTCTGAGCATGTACCATGTGCCCGGTTCTGGACCGGGCATCACAGTCTTCAGCAAAGCGTTCCCTGACCTTATTTAATCACACTCTGGTGGGGAAAGAGGCAATTTCTGTGCCACGTGATCCACACTTTTATTGAGTGTGGTTTAGGAACACGGTGAGAGGGCCTGGATGTCCTGGGAGGCTTCCTCAAAGAGGAAGCCCAGGCTGGCTCTTCACGATTTAATAGAAGTCATTCAGGCATCCCTGGCTCAGGACACAGCCAGTCTATACCCCAGAAGGAGGGAAAATTGCTATGACTGCAAGTTCAAGCTTATCTGACCGATAATGCTCAGAGTAAGTGAACGTCTGTACTCTTGATATTTTTTCTTCATTTGTTTGTAAATTTAATAAATCTTGGTCAAAGAAAAAGGACAAAACCCCTATCTACCAGAAATCCTCCAATTATAAGCACTTTCTTTGCCTTCTCTGAATTCCATCGCATCCAACTCCAAATTTCAACAGATGTGCTTTATGTTCACAGATGGACTCTAGCTTTCTCAGAAGCAAGGACCATTCAGGAGGGACAAGACAGAAACCTCCCAGAGGTCAGACGCTGCAGCTTTTCTATCTGTGTCTGAATCCCCTGCTCTGAGAGCAGAGCGTGACACAAAGAAAGGGAACTATTAGCCCTGGAAGCTGCAGGCCAGCTTCTAGGCTGAGCTGAGCAGGGCAAGTCTGGGCCCAGGGGCATGGATTCTTTAAGGGCAGGGCCAGGTGTTACTCATTTGGGGGTCCCCCAATACTCATTTTAGGGTCCCACCCACACAGAGCCTTGCACAGTGCCCTGTCTACAATTGACATTCAATGCATGGCTATTGAATGCAGCTGAAATACTTTGAAAAATCAAATACAACCATACCATTTTGACAGATGATGGCCTTCTTTTTAGATGGTTTTGGGGGAGAAAATAAGAATGCTCTGGAGAGGCTCTGTCTCTCCAAAATGGGCAGCCCTCTGAGGCCTCCTTCCTGCCCCTACCCTGAGTTCTGGGCTGAGCTCTGCCAACTGAGAGGGGGCATCTAAGGTGCCAGTTGAGCTCTCCCATGAAGCAAGGGTTTCCGCTCCTCAGGGGTACTGGCCCAACAGCTGTGACGGTTGTCTAGGCTTAGGGAGCTGTCCTTCTATCAAGGTGCCTTGCAGGACTGAAACTTAGGCACAGAGGCAGGTGAGAGAAGGAGGACAGATTTTTTTTTTTTTTTTAACGTATTAGCACTAGGGCTCTTGGCCAAAGAAGCACAAAGCTTTATGAGACAATTCACTTTAAAACTTTTCAAATGGAAGAGGGAGCACGAAGCAATTCAAGGAGGTGAGCAAGGATCCATGTGCACAAATTGGTTCAGTCTCCATAGCACCAGGTAAAGCCAAGTAGAAATGGTTTAACTCAAGTGACATCATTAGTTGGGTTTTAACCATGTGTTCATTCTTTTTCTTTTTTTAATGCATATAAGATAATACAATGCATGGAATCAAGCAATAAACAATGTTGTCAAGTTTACGATGACAAACAGCATCATCTCCTGACTTCACAGGTCACTGCACCCTGAAGCGATTGATGCTCGATCTCCAGAGTCCCTCGTTTTGACAAACCCTTCCTAAATCTTTGCCCCTAATTATGTATTTGTCATTCTTTGTCTGAGAGGTTCCCCAAATTGTGTACGTTTCAGGCACCACAACACCTGGATCTGTCCCCAGTCTGACCTCCTCAACATCATTTATACCTCAGTCTTGCTCCTCAGAGGAAAAACATTCCAACTCATCTGCATGTCTTTCTCTGGTGTGTATCCTCATCTTGCTAAGTAAGACACTTATGGGGCCAGTCCTTGCTCTGTTAGGCATTGTCCATCATCTTCTATTCTAATAGGAGCCCTCTCCCCCTCCCACCATCCCTCCCTTCCCCCCGCCCCAATCCCACAACCTTTCCTCCCCAACCGCCCAATTGCATGACATCACAATTTTCGGAAGGCTTACTGTAGAGTGTATATTTCTAGAACCATATAAATATGGTTCACGACTGAGCCAAATAGTGTACTGTAACTACAGTTATTTTCTTCTACTTGTTTTCATTTTTCCTGAAGTTGAAATTGCCTTACATTTTCGCTTGCTCGTTTTCTGGGCATCAGTCACTAAGTCATGCTAAAGTTGGATTCAGTTGTAAAACAACTCTCATGACAGTTAAATATATGAGATAATCTCTACATTCCACTTTTTGTTTCTCTGGTGACACCACTCCTGGGCCCCTCCATCCTCTTGCTCCAGCCTGAAGAGTCGTTGTCTGGAGCTGCCGCACAGCTGTCATCCTTTGTCATCAGCTGGCAAATCCCTTCACCTCTCCCTGTGCTGGTTCCTCCATCTCCTAGATTCCTTGGTTTTTGTTTTGTTCTGTTTTTGTGGACTGCTTTTTTGTGGAGCACATCCTTCTACAAACTGGGTGCACGAGAGGTTACTGTTTCATTCTCGACAGTTTGGCCATGCAGAGAATTGTAGACTAGAAACCATTTCACCTAAGAATTTTGAAGAATTGCTCTTTATCTGCCAGCATCCTGGGTCGCTGTTAAGAAGTCTGATGCCGTTTTGATTCCCACTTATTTTTGTATGATTCTTTCTCTCTCTCTCTCCCTCCCTCCCTCCCTCCCTTCCTCTCTCTCTCTCTCTGAACATTTTTAGGATCTTTGCTCCATCTCTGGTACTCTGGCCTTGGTGCAAGTCATTTTTCACCCACTGTGCTGGGCATGTGACAGGACTTTTGTCTCTGAAACTCAAGTCCTTCAGTCTGAGAAATGTACTTTTATGATGTCTTTGATAATTTCCTCCACCAGACTTTTCTGCTCTCCCTTTATAGAATGCCTATTAGTTAGATTTAGATCTTGTAGATGGAATCCATAATTTTCTTTTTCTTTCTTTTCTTTATTTTTTTCTTTCTTCCTTCCTTTCTTCCTTCCTTCCTTCCTTCTTCCCTTCCTTCCTTTTTTTCCTTCTTTCTCTCTTTCTTTCTTTCTTTCCTCCATCCTGGAAAATTTTTCCTGACTTCTGCATGTGGATGATAAGACTCCCCCATCCCCCATCACCAGCTAAAGAGGAGGAGGTCTGGGGGTCTACCCGCTCCTTCCACAGACTCCTGTCTGCCTGTCTCAAGTCTTACCCTTGTGTTCGGAGCTACGCGGGCCCCCCCATCCCTGAACCTTCTGGCTCTGGGTGGGAATCATCAGGTTCTCAGAGGCGTCCCTGCTGCAGCCACATGCACTGCAGCATCACCACCGCCAGCGCCCCATCTTCCCAACCTCGTTGCTCCCTCTTCCCACTGTTTTCTATGCCCTTAATCTCTTCATCTTGGCAGATTTATACCATTTTTTTCCTTTTTTCTACCATTGTATTAGTGTCTCAAGAGGGAGTAGGGATAAATGCATGTGTGCAAACTATCCTGTTTAACTCCAAGTCTCTACTTTTATTTCTTCTTCTGTTTCAAAAATCACAATGTTATATTGTTTCATACCAAACCGAACTGTGATTTGTGTCTCACAATTTAAATTGCAAAATTTCTTAATTCTGACAGTTCTAACATATTTTCAAGGGCCTTAACAACTTCTGGGAATTTCAAGAAATGCTATATCCACCCCAGTTCAAACTCTGTATGCTCTACTTAGGATCCAGTCATCAAGTAGTCCGTGGGAGTTGACTGAATTATTATTCTATTATTAAATTAGAGACTCAGGTCCCTGCAAGATCTCGGGGTGGTAGCAGTGAGCACAGAAGGACAGATTCCAGACAGGAGGGGAAGGAAGACATCTCGGGGCAGCCTGGACAGGAGGTGGGATGGAGAAAAGAGAGGGAGGGTCCAGAGGGACGTAAGGATTCCATCCTTCTGTTGACACCCTGATTTCACTGTGCCGTTGGACCATTGGGTGGTGCAGCCACAGCTATGGGACACAAGTGAGGCATCGAGTGGTGCTGAACTTGGCCTCTCCACCTGGACAGTGCAAGGAGGAAGTGGGCCTTCACTTTTCAGAAAGATACTGAAGGAATGAAATGAGATGATAAATTTGAAAGCTCTTGGAAAATAAAAGGACTATATAAATGCACAGTGTCATTACTGGATCTAGTGTGGCTCAGACAAGTCCAGCCCTAATTCATTGTAACGTTATGGGGCAAGTACATTACAATAATCTACGGTGCAGATAGAAATGTCCTTTGCCCATGGCAAATGTCTAGAGTGCCTGTGAAGAAATGCAGCATTCAACAAGGAAATTAAAGCCCAGGGCATCCAAGGTTGATGCAGGAAGAGATCTCCCTTCCTGAGATCTCAGGACATGCGTTAACATGGTGGCATCCCAAAGTAGCGGGAGTCCGGGGCCTGAGTCACCAGGTGGAGGACAGCCCTCACTGACCCGTATCAGACTTTATCTAAGTGAGGGATGAACTCCTGTGCTAAGCCACTGAGATTTGGGGATTTATTTGTTACCACAGTATAGCCTAACCTGCCCTGACTAAGAAGCTTGAACTAAAAAGGGCTGCGGCTCCTACATGGGTGTCCAGGGAGATATATGGTGATGAGGTGATGAGAAGAGAGACGGCTACTCAGGTACAAAGGCCCTTCTCTCGAGCCTGGAGGGAGAGTTGAGGCCAGAAATGGGCCACTGGGTCAGGCTTCATCAAGCATTCTGGGGAGAGTCGACAGGGACAGGACTGGAAATATTGAGAGTTCACTTACCAGATGTTACTGTCTTATCTTCCATGTGGAGTCAGCCACAGGGTGTCTTCCTCTGTCTCCTGTACCT
Source organism: Mesoplodon bidens (assembly GCF_964165515.1). Taxonomy (NCBI): domain Eukaryota; kingdom Metazoa; phylum Chordata; class Mammalia; order Artiodactyla; family Ziphiidae; genus Mesoplodon; species Mesoplodon bidens. The sequence goes on from NC_138161.1 coordinate 139,863,690, forward strand.
CCCATGAGGACGCCCCACAGTGCATCTCTCAGCCTGCCGTCTGTCAGAGCCAGTCTCATGGAGACACATTCCCGCCTCCCCTGTCTGAAGGGGACACAGTAGCCACGGTCTCCCTGACTACAGAGACTCCTCCCCTCCTCAGAGGCATGGGTCTCCCCTTCACATGGGGCCTCCCTTGGAACTTCCTTAGAGACTTGCACGTCACCCAACCTCACCCAGCCTTGGATCTCTGCCACTGGAGCAGGTGCAGGAAGGACGGCCTCGCCTTACCAACCTTCCCAATTCATGTTGAAGCACAAGCACACCTCACTTACAACTAAAAGCACAAACTTTGAGAACGCGGAGTCCCTTAGACATCCTATATTTCAATAGCTCTTAATATTGGGGAGGGGGTCATGTGACCCTGTTGAGGACCTGATGCAATCACAAAAACACACATAGTAGTAACAAAACGTTGAGTGTGGATTTCCCCAGTGGATTCAGGATTGTCTGCAAAGCCCCACACTGGGGGAAGAGAGTCACGTGTACACTACATGCTAAAGTGAGCCCAAGGCAATTAGAGCCAGATGCCCCCTCCCCAGGGCTTAGGGGAAATGGCAGAACATGGCCTGCCACCCCCGGGCCCGGGCGCCCTGCCCTTTGCCAGTCTATCTATGCTTTTCTCGAATCGAGTTTTATTAATAACATCACAGGCCTGAGTCTGATGAGTGGGGAGAGTCTGCCGGGCAGGCCCACCCTGCAGATACAGGAACACCATTGATCTTAAGGCCCCCTGGCTGCAGGGGCTCCTTGGTGTGCCCTAAGGAAAGGGGGATACATCCTTATGCAGGTGGCAGGGATCGGGGGCAGGGCAGACTCAGACCAGCACCAGCTTGACTCTGGAGGCCAGTTGCCCAGGAGGAGTATCCCAAGGAGAATGGAGGTCAGCAGAGAAGAGGGTCACGTGCCATTGCAGAAGGCAGGCACATGAGGCTCCAAGAGATGACTGAGGTGCCTGCAAGAGAGCCCCTCAGGAGAGCTGGCTTCACGTACCCCTGAGTGGCTTGGTAGGCATGGTCCTCACAGGCCCGTCTAGTGCTGATGCTGGATGGAGGGAAGGTTGGTGGTGAATTTGGGAGAAAGCTTGACATGTGTTCCCTGTAGTTTAAGGCATATATTTAAACACAGGTTACAGCCTGCTTCTCTGCTAGAAAGTTCTGAAGGCGGGAGGCTGGCTGTAGCAGCCCACACCAGCAGAGAAAGTCAGGATTATGGTGTCAATAGCCCACCACCACCATCTGTGAACGGGAGACCTGTGGCTGGTGCAGGAGAGGACCTCTCCTCCCCTTGACCCCCAAGAGGAACGCTGAGGTTAGAGGAGCACACGGAAGCTTTAGGCTCTCCAGGTGGCCTAAGTGAGATCAGGATCCATGTCTCACCTGGAAAGCGGCATTAGAAGAACGGACTATGGATGAAATAAAGAAAATACTGTTTTTCCCTTTCTGGAGAAGTCCTCAGCTATGGGGAAGCTGAGCACTGCCCCCGAAGCCCACGATCACCATTGATATGGGGACCCTCCACATCAGCCTCCAGACAGAGCTGCCTCCGCACCAAACCTCAGTGAGGCCAGCAACACCTGCCTCCCTCCGCTGGCCAGTTATCAGGGGTGAGGGAAGACTTCTGCTCCCTCTTTTTCTCCTCTTTGCCCTGGACCCTAGATCCAAGGATGGAGAAGAGCAGATGTCTACATGGCAAACTCCACAGCCCCCAACTCTAAGGTGCCAGGCGGGGGAGCAAACCATACCTCCCTCCTTTCTCCCAGTCCTAGAGTCCCAGTGTCTGTCCAGGCTGCTACAACAAAGTACCACTGACTGGGGAGCTTATACCCAACAGGAGTTTATTTCTCACAGCTCTGGAAGCCAGAAGTCTGAGATCACAGGGCTGGTCGTGTGAGGGCTCTCTTCTGGGTTGCAGACTTGTTGTATCCTCACATGGTGGAAGGGGTGAGAGAGCTCTGTGGGGTCTCTTTTATAAGGAACTAATTGCGTCCATGAAAGCTTCACCCTCAGGACGTCAGCACCTGCCAAAGCCCAACCTCCTAATGCCATCACTTTTGGGGGTTAGGACTTCAGCATATGAACTGGGGGGTGGGGCATGAGCATTCAAACCATAGGACATGGGTAACGTCTTCCCTGGGGGAGGAGAGGAGGGGAGGGGAGCTCTAGATGGAGTTTCAGATCGAAACTTTAAACTGAACTCAACTTCTGATAGTGGAAAGTGACAGAAAAGTGACAGAATCTGCCCACGATGTTGCTAAAGAGAGAAAAGAGTCAACATACCCAGCTGCAGGCAATGATTAGAGAAAGATGAAATCATCTCATGTTTCTACCCCAAGTTAGTTAAGACTTTTCAGTGAGCCACCCATGCATCCAAAATTTGGCATCCGATTTCAATGTGTATATGAGCAACCAAAGATTTTTGTAAGTCATCCCACCCATTTTACAGATGAGTAAATCCAGAGAGGGGAGGTGGTCTGTTCAAAGACATATAGTTTGCAGCAAAACCTAGAGAAACTGGCAGCACTGACTCCTGATCGTGTTAAAGGAAGTGCCTGTGTCTGGTTTTGTCCTTAATCATCCAGCTTGGGCTACAAGGGCAGCGCTCTGGACCCAAACCACTGAATAACCTCTCGTGTCCCAGGACGGCCTGAGGTAGTGTGGAAGGCAGCCTAGATGGAAGAGAAGAGCTCTTAGATGGTGCTTCTCATCCATTTGAGAATTTTTTTTTTTTTTTTTTTTTTTTTTTTTTTTTTTGCGGTACGCGGGCCTCTCACTGTTGTGGCCTCTCCCATTGTGGAGCACCGGCTCCAGACGCGCAGGCTCAGTGCCCATGGCTCACGGGCCCAGCCGCTCCGCGGCATGTGGGATCTTCCCGGACTGGGGCACGAACCCGTGTCCCCTGCATCGGCAGGCAGACTCTCAACCACCGCTCCACCAGGGAAGCCCCCATTTGAGAATTTGATATCCAGAATGCAGGGTAGGAAGGCAAACTGCACAATGTACTATTTTGCTTGAAGCCCTGTGCGTTTCAGAAAACACACATCCATATTCACTCATAAGTTGAATAAAGGACAAAACAAACCCAAAATGAAAAGACTGTTGGATGCTATACCACTTTGGAATACCCACCCTTATTCATCCCCTCCAGAACCGCCGACTGTTGAGTTTTAACAGTTAAATGCCATGAGGTCTAATTAAAGGGAAAAGTGGAAGAAAATGTGAATAATAAACACAAATCTCACACACACCTCTGAGGAAAGATGTGCGTTCTCAATTTTACCTTAAATGACACTGAACTGTTTCATGTTTCAAAAACTAGAAGCCGGCCTTCCTTTCCTGTTAAAAATTGTGCAAACATGGCACATCTTCAGCATGCCTTGCTAACCACAGATTCCATTATGTGTTTAATAATTGACTATTCAATAGAGCATTGATGCATTTTTGTCTGGAACTAATTCACCTTTGTCTGTGCCTTGTCACGAATGTTCTGTGAATCACAGATGGGATCGTAGAAGTGCTCTGAGTGCCGCTGCCCAACCCAGAGCCACATCCTCGGGATTATTCCTGTCAGGCCCTGTACTCACAAATGTTCTAGCATGCTAAAGCCACCTGAAAATGTGATTTATGAAAGCCACCAAGTGCGGGACTACACCTCTTCCCTTCTAATGAGGACTAACAAAGTACAGTCTGCAGGCGGCTTAAACCAGGGAAGAAAGTGTCGTCTGCGAAATTAACAAAAATGAACGCCCTTACAGCCCATTAAGGCCAGGGAGCTACCCAGCTGGAAATCGGGCTGAGACGTGTTCGTTGTGGAAGCAAAGTATTAGCAAATGCATACGTCTGGACTTCTCTGTAGTGGAAAGAAAATCCCTGCTCTCTCCTAAAGAATGTCTGTCTTGCTCTTATGGGTTGGGATTTATGAAATTGAGAAGCATCACAAACAGCACAGTGTGTAATTTTGTGATGAAATGGGCACACCGTCCTGCAGGGCTCTTTCCCGGGAAGGACCAGCTCTGTGTCTGGGCTCAGACACTGAGCGGGATTGACAGGGCATGAATGCCACAGATTTAAAAGGAGGAGGGGAAGAACTTATCCCGAAACTGTTCTTATCCATTGCAATTATCTTGGCTATTTTTGTACCAAACAGAGCACTGGCTGAAGTGCAAGTGCCCTCCAGCAAGAGAAGGCCTGGTTGCTTCCGCTCAGCCGTGAAATAGTATTCTAGTATAGGAGAAATATTTCTTTTTAGTCTTTTGTGAAAGCTGGGTGTAGTACGTGACAGCTAGCATATTGTTTCATAAAATTATCTATTTGTTTAAAAAACCCATCCACGGCATTTGATGTGAAGATTGCCTTCTTGTTGTAGCTTGCTTTTATCAATGGAATTTCCATTGCTTGGGGATGTGAGATCTATTTTTTTTTTCGTGGTTGTCCTAAAGTAATGGACAGTTAAATTCATATATTCCATTAAGGGACGCTACTCTTCTGTTAATCTCAGGCGAGGAAAAATATTGCCTGACCTTCTCTACCATCCTCATTGCTTCAACTTGTTCTATTTTGTTGGCTTCAGTGCAGACCTGTGCATCAGCATGGCCCAGGGTCCTGAGGACCACCTGGGCTCCCTGAGGCAGCCAAAGCCTGTGATTTAAGCTGCAGTTAGAGTCAAGTCTGAACGTGGGCCAAGACTGGAAAAGTTTGGCCTGCTGATCAATTCTTTTTTTCATTAATCAGCAGAGTTTTTAAAATACCCTCAAAACCATTGCCCAGACCTCAAAGCCTCTTGAATGAACAGGACCCATCTACTGTTTTCCCTTTATTATCCTTTTCCAGAATAGTCTGGCTAGAGAATGAGCCCCTAATAGTTTTAGCTATAGTAACAGCTTAAACTTATAGAGCCCTTACTCAGACGCAGGCTCTGTTGCGTTTGTACCTTTTAACTTATTTAATTACAATAATCATATCAGGTAATTATCTCAAAATTGCCAATATGGAAACTGAGGCACAGAGAGGTTAACAGTTTGCTGAAAGTCACACAGTCAGTAGTGGAATCAAGCTTGGAACACAGGCCATCTTGTGCCATAGTCTATGCACTAAATCACTGTGTTTACCGCCTCGCATGAAATAAAAATGCAACATGTGATTGTATCATTAATGACCAAAGTCTTTTGATCTTTCTTGCCATGAATTCCTTCATTCAGACTCTAGAATGCGCATAGCATTGTGATCAAGCTTAAAGAAATAATAAAATATAACTATAGAGTCCTTTTCTCTCACAATCCAAATGGAATAGAAAGCTGAATATTATATTATGGTGTAGAGAGGAGGCATGGAGGAGCAGGATTGCCAGCTGTGTCTCCTGGTGGCTGTGGGAACTTGGCGGCTTAACTTAACTTCTCAGAGGCCGTTTGCCCACGTGTATAATGGAGCCGGCAAGCATTGCCTCATGGCACCCCACCACCTTGCAGGAAGGGTGTGCTCACACAGGTGACTTAGGTGGTTGAGGTGGGATGATGGAGGGCCAAGGTTTGGGGCAGGGACATGCTGTGATATAGCTTTGGTCTGCAGTTCTGACTTCTAGATTACACAAAGTCCCAGTGTAAGTGTGGTCCGGAAACCATGCTGTAAAAAGTGGGAAAGAAGACAGTACGGTACTGCACAAAAACAGAAATATAGATCAATAGAACAAGATAGAAAGCCCAGAGATAAACCCTCCCACCGATGGTCACCTAATCTATGACAAGGGATGCAAAAATATACAATAGAGAAAAGACAGCCTCTTCAATAAGTGGTGCTGGGAAAACTGGACAGCTACACGTAAAGGAATGAAATTAGAACACTCCTTAACACCATACACAAAAATAAACTCAAAATGGATTAAAGACCTAAATGTAAGACGAGACACCATAAAACTCTTAGAGGAAAACATAGGCAGATCACTCTATGACATAAATCACAGCAACATCTTTTTTGACCCACTTCCTAGAGCAATGGAAATTAAAACAAAAATAAATGAATGGGACCTAATTAAACTTAAAAGCTCTTGCACAGCAAAGGAGACCATAAACAAGATGAAAAGACACCCCTCAGAATGGGAAAAAATTTTTGTAAACGAAGCAACTGACAAAGGAGTAATCTCCAAAATATACAAGAAGCTCATGCAGCTCAATATCAAAAAAAAAAAACAAACAACCCAATCCAAAGATGGGCAGAAGACCTAAATAGACATTTCTCCAAAGAAGACATACAGATGGCCAACAAACACATGAAAAGATGCTCAACATCACTAATCATTAGAGAAATGCAAATCAAAACTACCATGAGGTATCACCTCATACCGGTCAGAATGGCCACCATCAAAAAATCTACAAACAATAAATGCTGGAGAGGGTGTGGAGAAAAGGGAACCCTCCTGCACTGTTGGTGGGAATGTAAGCTGATATAGCCACTATGGAGAACAGTATGGAGGTTCCTTACAAAACTAAAAATAGAACTACCATATGACCCAGCAACCCCACTACTGGGCATATACCCTGAGAAAACCATAATTCTAAAAAACACATGCACCTCAGTGTTCACAGCAGCACTATTTACAGTAGCAAGGACATGGAAGCAACCTAAGTGTCCATCAACAGACGAGTGGATAAAGAAGATGTTGTACATATATACAATGGAATATTACTCAGCCATAAAAAGGAATGAAATCGTGTCATTTGTAGAGACAGGGATGGACCTAGAGAGTGTCACACAGACTGAAGTAAGTCAGAAAGAGAAAAGCAAATATCGTATAATAATGCATATATGTGGAATCTAGAAAAAAGGTATAGGTGATCTTATTTGCAAAGCAGAAATAGAGGTAGAGAACGAATGTATGGATACCAAAGGGGAAAAGGGTGGGGAGGGAGGAATTAGGAGACTGGGATTGACACATATACATTATTGATACTATGTATAAAACACAACTGATGGGAACATACTGTATAGCACAGGGAGCTCTACCTAATACACTGTGGTAACCTAAATGGTAGGGAAGTTCAAAAGGGAGGGGATATCTGTATGTGTATGGCTGATTCATTTTGTTGTACACTGGAGGCTAACACAACATTGTAAAGCAAACATACTCCAATAAAAATTAATGAAAAAAAAACGAAAAGTGGGAAAGAGGCCCAGGGCAGTCTTCCTGAGGAGGAAGTGGAACTGGTTGGAAGCGTGAAAGTAAAGATGGTTTTCAGACATTAGGAGCCATAGCTGTATGATGTGACCTCTGATGGCTCTAGGAAGCCCCATCCTACCACCTGTCTGTCCCGGGTCTCAGTGGTATAACAAGATGCTACCCAGAGCATGGAAAGGGGCCCTTCCCAGAAGATGGACCAAACTCCTACACACTTGGCCAAGCCTATCATCTTCTGTGGGTGCAGGTGGGAGTAGGGCATTGAAGGGCAAGGGGAAACCTCCTTCCCAGGATAACGTCCCTGGATCCCATGACCTGGGGCTTCCTGCAGTACTGAGTGGGGCAGGCCTGACTGGGGGGCGGAGGGAGAGTAAAGGAGATGAAGCAGAGAGCTTGTGCATTCATTCAACAAACATGTACTGGGCTTTGTGCCAGGTCCTGCTGGATGCTGTAGTGCACCCACGTTTGCCCCTTCAAAGATCTTCTGCTCTAGGAAGAGGATACAAAGAAAACCCACATACATTCACTCAGCCTGCAAGCATCCATTCTACCTAAGGCAAGGGCCTCCACCACGTGGCACACACACCCCATTGGCTGATGACTGTCACTGCCTCCAGGCTGCACGAATACAGAGGGGCGACCCTGTAACCTCACACCCCAACAGAGAGGCTCGAACCTGGAGCCCACCAACAGACTCTGGGTCCTAGGGTTCTGGCTACAGGATGAGTTTCAAGGGGCTTGGTAATAGGTGATTCTACCAGAGAGGAAAGGGTTACTGGCCAGACCCTGGCCTGTCTGGTTTCCTGCCATACATTCTCTCTAATCCCCACACTTGGGGGAAAGAATGAGGTACCATTTGCTGACTGTGCAAATGGGCCAGACACTGACTTGGAGATTTACCCCTATGAGGTAGGTGTTAGAATTCCCATTTGCATAGATGAGAAACAGCCCTGAGCATGAGAAACTGGCCCATAGCTATGCCAGTTGCTAAATGGCAGAATTAGGATTTGAGACCATCAAACATACCACGGGCCCGTCTGATTCACTCTTCTCACTGCAGCCTGGCTTATAGGATGCTTCATGCCCAGCCTGCCTCTCCAGCCTCACCTCCATTCCTGCTCTCCCTGAATTATTTGTGTCCCCCAAGTGCCCCTGGGCCAGTGCCAGGCTCTTCTAAGTTCCACCTTTGTCTCTCCAACACTCCTCAAAGCTCAGTTCAGATGCCGTTTCTTCTGGAAGAATACACCCCGGATACCCCCAATCCCCCTACCCCACCACCAAGGCTGAGCTCCCTCTGGAGTCCCATGGCACCTGTGCTTACCTCTTTCATGGCTGACCAATCAGGGTCATTGTCCTGGACTTCTGTGTCCTTGAGGCCAAAGCTGGGTCAGATTCATTCTCTAGCTCAGAGCCTAGACCATGACCTGGCTCAACTGGGACTCAAGAATTATTTGTGGGAGGGAAGGAGGGAAGGAAGGAAGGAATCCTGGCCCCCACAGGCCTGTCATACCTCCCTTCCAGCCCTACCTGGTCTGACCTCCCAATACCACCTGACTCTCAGATCCAACAAAGTCACTGATTTCTCTGTCCCCAGATCAGGGGACATATTCCCAGGCTGGGGCAGTAAATTGACCCTTCAGGCAATTTTTAGTCTTCCCAAAGGGCACGATTTCTTGGCTGGTGATCCGCAGTGAATTTTTAATCACAGATCAGCCACTCCCCCTCCCCCTCCCCCTGCCCCGACAAGTCTCAGTGCTGCGTGTGCTGAGGGACCGGGGACTCTGTTTGCCAAGGATCTGCAGTGAAACTAATCAGGAAGAAGGATTGTTGCGTAAGCCTCTGCACTGGCTGCTGAGCCTCCTGCAAACAATTTTATGTGGTAACTGTTCCCTCAGTTCCAGGGATAGTTCAAAGCTGAGAGCACTGAGTTGTAGGCATAGTTTTCTCGTACTGGGTTATCAGGGCCATTATTACCAGGAAGGGCATGGAAGTTAGTGAAATAAAATTTGTAACAGGGGCCAGTGTGGATCTAGGCTTCCCAAGTTGTAAAGTCTTTCATGTGTGTGTGACCTGCTTGAACCTTTACAACAACATAGGAGGAGAGATCATTAAAGCTATTATTTTACTGGATGCTTACAAGATGTGTAAGCCAGGACCCGCACACACTTACTTTATAAACACTATCTCATTTATGTCCTCAGCATTATAAGCCAGGTTCTGTTAGGGTTCTTATATTACAGATGGAACCCAGGAATGTTAAGTTTCTTTCCTAAAGTCATACAGCTGGGGCATGGGAGGTCTGGAGCTTGAATTCAGGTCTGTCTGATAACAAAGACCATGCCTGACCGTTTTCACAAGCAACGTGCCCATTTTGCAGATGAAAAATTAGTACACAGTAGAACCAGGACAGGATCTGAGCAAAGCTGCAGAGAGATGAGCCTAGGCTCTGGAGTCAGATAGAATGGGATCGATGTCTGGGCTCTGCCACTTGCAAGATGTGTGGCCTTGGGCAAGTTGCTGAGCCTCCGTCTTCTCAAGTGTAAAACGGCACCTGTCTCGCAAGAGTGCTTGCTGCAAAACTCCTCAAAATGCTGCTTTGAGAAAATCAAAAGATTTTCACTTGGGCCATCTTCCAGAGTCCCGGAGCAGTAAGTCTTCTAAAGGCGATGAGTCATCACCGGCTCAGGCTCTCTCTGTGTTAAATGTTCATTCACTCAGTGGCCACAGGCTAAAAGGAATCGTTACTATCGTTGGATCCCGACTGGGATTCAGGCACTGTGCTAGGCACTTTCACATGCTCGCCACAGGCCTGCAAGGCAGGGATTTTTTTTTTTTTTTTTTTTTTTTTTTTTTTTTTTTTTCCGGTATGTGGGCCTCTCACTGCTGTGGCCTCTCCCGTTGCGGAGCACAGGCCCCGGACGCACAGGCCCAGCAGCCATGGCTCACGGGCCCAGCCGCTCCGCGGCACGTGGGATCCTCCCGGACCGGGGCACGAACCCGTGTCCCCTGCATCGGCAGGCAGACTCTCAACCACTGCGCCACCAGGGAAGCCCAAGGCAGGGATTTTTACGCATCTTACAGGTGATGAAGTTGAAGCACAGAGATGCGAGGCGAGGGTCTCAAGGTCTGGTCTTGGGCAGAAGCCAGGTCGCCTGGCCCCAGCACCCTCGCTGCCTCATGCTGCCTGTGATTTGTCACAGCTGTCAGTCACCTCCAGGAAACCACCTTTCTTTGTTCGGGACATCTGCCCTTAGATGAAGAAATAAGACCAAGTCTTAGACAGCACAGCTCTACTAGGTTAAGAACTTAATTATTTGGCCTTTTATTTTTTACCCTTCAAAATAAAATGCATTCATCATGTAGGGGAAGAGCTTTTTCCTCCTGTGTGCAAATAATATTATTTAGTCTTCTTGGTACCAAAGGGAATTCATTTAGAAGGCAAAAAAAAAAGAGGGAAGAGAGAGAAAAAGAAAGGTGGGCTTCCGTGGTGGCGCAGTGGTTGAGAGTCCGCCTGCCGATGCAGGGGACACGGGTTCGTGCCCTGGTCTGGGAAGATCCCACATGCCGTGGAGCGGCTGGGCCCGTGAGCCATGGCCGCTGAGCCTGTGCATCCAGAGCCTGTGCTCCGCAATGGGAAAGGCCACAACAGTGAGAGGCCCGCGTACCGCAAAAAAAAAAAAAAAAAAAAAAAAAGGAAGAAATTACTGTGAATAGAAGACCTAGGGGACATAATTACAGAAATACTGCAGGTTCTGCATTAGCTGGAAAATTGCAGCCATTTCATTGTGGGAGTAAAGCTATTTTCTTTTATTTTAAAGTGGATCCTTCACCTTCCAAAGGGCTAATTATGGTGCTGCCTACATGCTGTGCTCATAAGCTCTAATTTCATCTTTTCAGTAACCACAATGGCAAATAACAAAATTGTGTGTGCGCTCTGGAAGCATCTTCGCGACAGCTCCCATAACAGGTGGGAGGGACATGGCAATCACTCATCTCGTGACTCAGGCCGTGTTTTCCATAACTGAGCCCACCACGGACTCTGTCAGAGGCACCTCCTCTAGCTCAGCCAAGAAGAATTCACAAAACAAAGCAGGTGGGTGGCAGGAGCTGGGAGGAAGTCCAGGGAGGGTGAGCAAAAGGGAGGGCAACACAGTAGCTGTTAGAAAGTGATTGCCAACAAACACAAGAAAGAATGCTCAACATCGTTAATCATTAGAGCAATGCAAATCAAAACTACAATGAGATATCATCTCATACCGGTCAGAATGGCCATCATCAAAAAATCTACAAAGAATAAATGCTGGAGAGGGTGTGGAAAAAAAGGGAACACTCTTGCACTGCTGGTGGGAATGTCAATTGGTACAGCCACTATGGAGAACAGTGTGGAGGTTCCTTAGAAAACTACAAATAGAACTACCATATGACCCAGCAATCCCACTACTGGGCATATACCCTGAGAAAACCATAATTCAAGAAGAGTCATGTACCACAGTGTTCATTGCAGCTCTATTTACAATAGCCAGGACATAGAAGCAACCTAAGTGTCCAAAAACAGATGAATGGATAAAGAAGATGTGACACATATATACAATGGAATATTACTCAGCCATAAAAGGGAACAAAATTGAGCTATTTGTAATGAGGTGGATAGACCTAGAGTCTGTCATACCGAGTGAAGTAAGTCAGAAAGAGAGAGACAAATACCGTATGCTAACACATATATATGGAATTTAAGAAAAAAAATGTCATGAAGAACCTAGGGGTAAAACAGGAATAAAGACACAGACCTACTTGAGAATGGACTTGGGGATATGGGGAGGGGGAATGGTAAGCTGTGACAAAGCGAGAGAGAGACATGGACATATATACACTACCAAACGTAAGGTAGATAGATAGTGGGAAGCAGCTGCATAGCACAGGGAGATCAGCTCGGTGCTTTGTGACCGCCTGGAGGGGTGGGATAGGGAGGGTGGGAGGGAGGGAGATGCAAGAGGGAAGGGATATGGGAACATATGTATATGTATAACTGATTCACTTTGTTATAAAGCAGAAACTAATTAAAAATAGATATATATTGGCCTTCCCTGGGGGGAGGATTCTACTTTCCCACATCAGGCCTGTGACCGGTGGGAGGACTATACATCCTGAGCCTGTTGAACTTGAAAGTGGCATATGACTTGCTCAGGTTAATAAAACATGAATGGAAAGGCCATGTCACTTCTAAAGCAGTAGGAGCCAGCCTATGGTTCTCTGTGTCCTTCTCCCCTCTGCCCCGAGGCAACATCCCCAGGAATGTCCATGTGCAAACACGGAGCAGGGCTGTAGTTGACCCATGCTGGCCATGTAGACTGAGCAAGAAAGAGATGGTTGTGTTTGTAAGCCATTGAGATGTGGGTGTTTGTTACCACGGCACAGCTTAGCCTAAAGCAGACTAACTCCGTATATGCCAAACTTCAAATGCATAGGGGGTCACTAATATGTTTCATACTTCCTCCTCTTGGAAGCTAAAAATAGGGGGAGTCTTGCCCAAAGCATTAGTGTAAAGTTCCACTTGTCCTTTTCAAAAATGATCTTAGGAAAATAATCTCCTCCCCTAGGGTGTATTTCTTCAGCACATTCTCCTGATGGGGCCAGACTGTCAGAATCAGTCCCAATTACAGGCTCTGGAACTGCCCAAGCAGATACAGGCCAATTAGTGCATGGCTCTAAGTCTTAGGGGACCACGTGGAAGGGAGCACCCTGCCCACCCTTCTCCCCTCGAGGAGAACTGAGTGTCCACTGACTGCGGCCGCAACTGGAGGCCTGAGGCTCAGGTGCCATCTGGGCAAACAGGGAGCAATAAAGATGGACAGAGGGAAGGCTCGGGGTGGTGCAATCAATGATCACTTTTGGTCTGAGATACGAGAGCACACAGCCTTCACCGGCAATCTGTTCTCTGTGCCTTTAGCAAAGCTGCCTGGGAGGGAAGAATGGAGACTTAATCCAAAAGCTGAAGGTTCAGCGGAAAAAGGATTGCTGTCATTGCTGAGGAATAGGCAGGAGAGAGAGAAGGCACTACTGCTGACCCAGGATGAAGCAAGTCAAGTGATTTTTCAAAGAATCCCTGGGGGGATGGAGGTGATCCTCTCACCCCTAAGTGACTCAGTTGGTAGCTCTGTTGCTGAAGTATCTTTATTCCATTTGCTCTTCTCTCCAGCTGTCTCATCATTCCTGCATTCTTTTATCTGAACCATCATACTTTCCTTCCTCATGTCATAATTCATTCACTCTTTCATTCATTCATTCAGCCAGTGAGACCTCTAGGCACGGCACTGCTCCAGACGTTAGCAGCCTGGCCGGCGGACAGAGGAGGTGTGGGCAGGGTCCAGCAGGGGAGGGAAGGACGCACAGCCACGATGCACAGCTGAGCTTTTGTTCCGCAGGTACAAGAACTCGGTGGGGAGGATTTCAGTTTGAGCTATTATTTCAGAGTCTGAGATAGGAATACAACCTCTCTCTTGCTACAGACACAGCCCTAACCCCTGCTTCACTGTGCCACAGAGCCGTGAACTGTGTGGGGACCTAGAGCAGTCCATGAGCTCCCGTAGACAAAGACTGGTTGGTGGAAGGTGTGACAGACACGGAGATCCACTGCCCAGATCCGCCTTCAGAAAAGATTGGCTTCCCTAGTGGGAGGGGCGTGGCTTCCTGACAGCCTCCCGCTGGTGGCCCCAGTTTTCAAGCTAAGGTCGAGTTACTCTCAGGGCAAACCCTAGCCAATGACTAAGTGGGGGTTCAGGGGTCTGTACCCAACACAGGTCGCCTCTAGTGGGCGATCTGAGCTCCACCAGCTGGCAAAGATTGTTGGGTCTGCGTCGTGGTCTGCCGGCTGCCCCTGCCCATCCACCTCCTGCCTCTTCTCTTTCACAGGTGTCATTCTCCTGTAAAACGTTTGCACCTTTAACTCCATCTCGGTGTCTGCTTTGTGGAAAACCACACTGGCACAGAAGAAGAAACATGGAAGGGAGGAAAGAGAGCACGGGTTCCTCTCACACCAGGAGCTCTGTGGTCTGAGACCGCGCAGTGTTTCTTGCCAGCTCCTTCTCAGAAGACAGATCAAAGTTGAGAGTTGACACTCCATAAAGAGCCCTGTCATCTCTTTCTAAAGCTGTCACCATTTAGGAGACACTAGGTTACTGGGGAAGGCCAGGACTTAGCCCTGTGGCCCTACAGACCAGCTGGGCAGACTGGCACTGGACAGACTACTCTGAATGTGAGTGTTAGTGTTGACTGTGAAAGGGCCACAGAGCACTCCAGGCTCTCGGGGACCACTGGAGGTCACGGCCTTACCGAGGCAGTAAAGTGGAAAGAGCAACATGGTTTGACTGCCAGGACATGGATCATGGAGGGCTGCCTGGAGGAGGAGGAATATTTGATCTGAGCCTTAAAGAGCAAGCTTCCTGAGGACACAGGTACAAACCAGGGCCCATGGCCTGTTCTGCACACATGTGTTTAGAAATCAGAGCAAGAACAGGTATCACTCAGGCCTCTTTGGCTGCCAGCAACAGAAATTGACACTGGATAATGTAAAGGATTTGCAGGGAGGCCACAAGAGAGCTAACGAGCCAGGCAGGAGGCAGAAAGAAACCTGGCGACTCTAGGGCCCCATATAGCAGGAGCTCTTCAGCAATTCCACCAGGGCACTGCTGTGGAAATGGAAGAATGCCACCATTTTTAGTTGTCTTAGTTTCTCTGCTCGCTATTCAATTTCTAGGGAGAGGCAGAGTGTCCTCCCAGCTAGGGTATGATCTGATGCCTTGATCAGTAGGCCTGGCAAGGCAGGATGCACCGTCCAAGAGGTAAGAAGAGATCCAGGAGAACGTGAGCTTGCAGAGCCAAAGGAGAAGTTTCTACAAAGGCAGCGGTGAATATTATCAAAGGCAGCACACAGGGCCAGTCAAATGAGGACAAAGATTTACCCACAGGGGGCTTCCCTGGTGGTGCAGTGGTTGAGAGTCCGCTTGCCAATGCAGGGGACACGGGTCTGTGCCCCGGTCCAGGAAGATCCCACATGCCACGGAGCAGCTGGGCCCGTGAGCCATGGCTGCTGAGCCTGCGTGTCCGGAGCCTGTGCTCCGCAACGGGAGAGGCCACAACAGTGAGAGGCCTGCGTACCGCAAAAAAAAAAAAAAAGAAAGAAAAAACAATGGGTCATTATTAAAGTGCTTTCCGACGTGAACGATGCATTATGACTTTGACCTCTTTCAGAAGGCCTGCTTTGTACCAAGTGGGCCCCGATGGACAGCAGGATTAGAGTTTTAGCAACAAGGGTAGAATATAAAAGCTCCATCAGGAAAGCTAATTTACAGCACTGAGGTGCTGCAACTGGAACATTCCTTAGACAATTAAGCCTAGGTAGGTGCTCGCCAAAACCACTCCACTGCTAGTGGCACCAGTGTGCAATGTTTTCATTAGCAAACAGGCACCATTTGGTATCATCTTGCCATGTTGTCAAGGACCCACTTATCAATTCTATGGTTTCAACTGTTCTTGATTCCAAGACTGCTTCATTGCACCACTGTAAAACCTGTTTTTCAGGGAGTCTTTGTTTGCACCTTAAAGTCCTTTCTGCAGCAGACATGCATCTGCCTTACAAAACTTCAGAATATACGACAGAGGACTCTGTAAAATCGCAGTCCATACACTCAAGGAAAAATTACTTTGTTAGAACAGTGGCCCGAGTTTGGCCTTATGTTCTAGCAAAAGCTCATTGCTTAGCTGCATTTAATAATCCATGAAACATTTCTGTGTGAATTGTGTGGCTGCAAAATGGGTAAAAAAAAAAAAAAAAAAAAAAAAGTGGGAAGCAGGAATACAAAATTGGCAGAAAATAAAAATTAGTGAGATCTTAAATATTTGATCAAGGCCTCTATTTCCAGGTAAGCAGTTACCATCTTGGGCCCTCAGATGCCAGCAGAAGCCACAGAACACCATTCTGAATTATTAAAATAACCAGGGGAAACTTTTTTCTTCTTAGTACTTTTAAATGAGCGTGTAGCCTTTCAAGCTAACCTTTGCGTAAATATTTAACACAGGATTGGGTGAAATGTAAAAGAGCCAAAGTTCTCAGTCTAATACTCATCTGTAATTATGAATCAGATTATATAATGCATCTCAACCACTTCATTTTATTTTATTTTTTCTCTCTCTGCTTCCACAATTCTTCCCAACTTGAGAGGAATCCAATCTGGATGAGTTGAAAGTCTGCATTCTAAAATATTTTCAAACTGTATGTTACTGACTTTGTTTCTATTTTTCATTGGTTCAATGCATTCATTTATTTGACAAATATTTCTTGACTACCTACTAAGTGCTAGGCACTGTTCTAAACGTGGGCATAGGGTATTCCTTGACAGTCCAGTGGTTGGGACTCCGTGCTGCTTCCACTGCAGGGGGCATGGGTTCCATCCCTGGTCGGGTAACTAAGATCCTGCATACCACATGGTACAGCCAAAAGAAAAAAAAAATGTGGGGATATATCAAGCAACGAAATATATAAAGACTCAGCCCTTTGGGGACCTTTCACTTAAGTGAGGGAGACGCATAAGAAAGAGATAAAGATTCCAATGACAGATAATAAGTGCTATGAACAGGGTGGTATGGGAGTGCTAGTTGTTTATGTCTGAGGTAGGTGGCCTGTTAGAAAGCTAAGGAATTGGGCAAATTACCTTGGGAGTTGGGGGAGTATACCATTTCTGTCAGCGAGAACATCAGTGCAGTGGCTCTGTGGTGCAAACAGGCCCAGTGTGTTCAAGGGACAGCAGCAGAGCCAAGGAGACTGGGGGTGAGGAGTGGTCACTGTCAGAAGACAATGTCAGGGAGAGCTTGTCACAGCAGATCTTGTGAGGGCCTTGGAGGCCATTGGGGAGAACTTGGTGTTTTATGCTAATTGTGGTGGAAGCGGATGAGGACTTCTGAGCAGGGGAGTACTGTGGACTGATTCATATTTCAAAAGGATCACTTTAGCTCAGTAGTAACTATGGCCAGTGGAGCCAGGTTGACCAAATGGTGGTTTCTCGTGGAGGCCTGCTTCAACGGCCAAGTAAGAAAGACTTCACATCGGCATTATCTGTTCATTGTCTATGAGAAAACATCCACCTTTTGAAGTCCTTAAAGGGATTGGAAAGGTTGCCCTCTCTGATCGTTTTAAAAGTCCACCAGTCTCCTTTTTTTACATTTTACTTTCACCAGCCAAAACTTGACCTTTCTGAGAGCTCAGAAGGCAAGGTTATGGTCTCATCCAACCACAGAGGCTGACCCAGCCTGCAGTCCCATCATGATCTGTCCAAAAGCAAGTCTTCCAGAATGTCCTCAGGTCATACCTGTAGGCCTGAGACAGTATGCAGAAAGTGCTTCATCAGGACACCATTAGGTGACAGAGGAAGCTGCAGAATAGTTATAGCTTCATCTCATTTGGTAACCTCATTTATATGCCTAGAACTAATTTGTAAAATGTTCAAAATGAGCTAACCTGTCAGTTCCAGGTTTTTTCCTTTAGAGACCTCCCTCCTTCAGCTCTTTCTTGGGTTGGATAATTCTGAGCCACGTTCTTTACATGTTCTTTGCTTTCTAGAATTTGCCTGCAGGATCAAGTTCCAATTATTTGTAACAGTGGCTGCCTTAGTAATGCATCTTTCATTGGACTCCCAAATAAAACACTTGCACTTGAATCCTTGTCTCAGGCTCTGCTTGTAAGGGACACAAACTGAGATGTAAAATCCTCCTCCTTGCTGGTCACTTCCTTGACTCTAATGGCAGATAGGATTCAGGAGAAATAAAACTTACCCATATAAAAAAGGTAAAAAAAATATTATCCCTGTTATACCCATGATCCAGTAGCCCTGTGTGCCCTCAAGCAAAGGGCATGACTCTCATGTAGATAGTCCCTTATCTAGAGTATTAGGAGCTAGTTGTCTCCCCCGAATGGATTTCTCATCCACAGCCTTTTGCCCCTCCTTGATTTGGGGTAAGTGAAGTAATTATGGTTATTATGTGAGGTTCTTACCTCCCACCACTAGGAGGCACTACTTCACACCTGGGAAGCTAGGCTTCCTTCTAAACCAAGCCTTAATCTTCACTACCCCAGGGAAAGAAGCACCCCTTGCATGGAGAAGTCATTGCCCATCCCCCTCTTGCTCTCTGTGTCCAGCCTCTCCTTCCCTGGGTCAGGGCCTTGACTCAGAATTATTTAGCCCTTGATTTGAACCCAACCTGTGGTACCAATGCTACACACAGATTTTAAGTCCCTAACCTTTCTCACAAGCCTCCCACCCTGCTGGGAGACAAACCGTGTTATCAATAAGAGACCATCCAAAGATCATTATCCATGAATTTTTTAGAATCTCAGAGTAGGAATGGCCTTTCTAAGTATGACACAAAACCCAGAAGCAATAATAAGAAAAGAGCAATAAATTTGACCACTGTTTAACATTTCTGAGTTGTTAAAAAAAAAATAGGGCTGTAAAAAAGGAAAAAAAAATCCTCACGCATATACCTATGAAGCCACTTAATCCTCTCCCAAAAGTTGTTACCTCCAATTTCGCAGAAGGATCCTGAGGCTTCGAAGAGGTAAAGGGACTTTGCCCAAGGTCACCTTGTTGAGGCACATTTCACACTGTAAGGGAGTCACTTCTGATTCTTGGGAGCTGGATGAGGGAGGGAGGAGAGGAAGCAGGAGAAACGCAAGGCAGAGCGGAGGCAGGGGAAGGACTGAACTCTCAGGAGAGAACGGGTGTCAGGGAGGGTGTGGACACCGCTTCTGCAGTCTGAGTAAGCAGAGGTGGACCAGCCCCTTCACCTGTGCACTTAGTGGGTGCTAGCTGTGTGTCCCCTGTGCTGATTCGGGAGGGGACAAGGAAGGGCCCTCCTAAAAGTAGAGACGGTGTGCCTGTCCAGCCAACGTCATGGGAGCACTGTGAGAATCTGGTGATCCGGCAGGGGCCCAGAGCCAGCTTTACAAAACACTCCGTACTAAGAACCTGTCACGGATGCTAGGAAAAGCTGGGAATGAGGTGTGCAGCAGTCACAAAACCTTGGCATCACCCTTGATATCTCTTTTTTTTGCACACTTCAGTTCACTCCATTAGGAAATCCTATTGGCAGAAACGGATGCATCTGGACCTTCACCGACCCTGTAAGGACTGGGAGTTATGGAGGGTTCTGGGTGGGCAGAGGAGGCCAGGCCACACTGGGGAACCAAATTCAGGAAATAAATTACCTGGGAAGATCTCAGAGGATACGGACCTGAATCTCCAAGGCCCCAGCATTTTGTTGTGATTGCTTTTTCCCATTCTAAATAAATTTTCATTTGCAAGGCTTGATTCTGTAGGGCTTTCTAAAACAGTCCTCCTACTCCCCTCCCCGCACAATTGTATAGGCTTCAGGCTCCAGAAAGCCTTCACCCACTCCTGGTTTGAGGTCTCAGAGCTCTCACCAGGGCAGGACTTGAGGACAGAGGTGTAAACTTGTCAGGAGAGGGAAGGCAGGGGCGCAGGAAGAGAGCAAATCCTCATCCAACATGGCAGAAAGTCAACAGATAACTCAAGAAACCTCTGCATAAGCTTATTTTTTAGCGACAAGCGGGTAACCACTAGCAGAACTCAACAGAGTTAAGTGCTATAAAGGACTGCGTGGTGGGGTGCAAGGGAGAGGGCTCTGCTGCTTCCATTATAAGAACATGCAGGTACTTTTATTTTGTAAAAAGTGCTCATGCATTACTTATATTTTTAAATTTGATCTTTAAAGAAAGAAAGTAAAAAATAAAAATAGGGCTTCCCGGGTGGCGCAGTGGTTGAGAGTCCGCCTGCCGATGCGGGGGACGTGGGTTCGTGCCCCAGTCCGGGAAGATCCCACATGCCACGGAGCGGCTGGGCCCGTGAGCCATGGCCGCTGAGCCTGCACGTCCGGAGCCTGTGCTCCGCAACGGGAGAGGCCGCAACGGTGAGGGGCCCGCGTATCGCAAAAATAATAATAATAAGAAGAAGAAATAAAACGGAACGCAAAACAAAAAAATAAAATGCAAAGGCGCACACAAGCCAGGGAGTGGGAGCAGAGACGGGGGTGGGGGCAGTGGGCGGGGCTTGGCCCAAAGGGGCGGGGCGTGGGACGGAGTCTCTTTAGGGCCCGCCCCTGGGGAGGAAGTCGGGCGCCGCGGTTTCTCTCTGACTCCGCCCACCTCGGGAAGCCCTTGAAGCGGCGGGTCCAGTTCGCCTTAGGCCCTCTCCCCAGCGCGGGGGTGGGAAGGGCAGGTGACCGGCTGCCCCACCGTAAAGGGCGGTGCGTGCGGAGGCCTGGAGCGGTCCTCACCCGGCCTTGGGTGCGGGGCCGCGCGCGGGCGAAGAGCCCCGGTTCGGCGCCGCCGGGCCTCCAGTCCCCTGAAGTCCCCAGAGGCTCGCCGAGTGTCTCTGCGGAGCCGCGCGACGCGCAGGTAAGCGCAACCAAGGCCGGGCCCGTTCAGCCCGCCTTTGCCCTGCTGGGCGCCCGCCGAGACCTGGCCCGCGCCGGGGCGACAGGTGGCGGCGGGGTGCGGAGCCCGGTAGCCCGTCTGGGTCGGATGAACCCCGGAACGCCTCCTGTCTACAGCCGGCGCCACCCATTCTCGCCAAAGCGTTATCGACGTAACCGCAGCACCCCTGTGGCTCAGACCCGAGCCCATCTTCAGCACTCGAGCCCTCAACAAATGCAAATAAGGATCCATTGAGTGCCCGCCACTGGGCTCAGTGCTGGGGGGTACAGTGCGGTCCAACGAACGTAGTGCCCACCCCCCGTGGAGCTCGCAGTCTGGTAAGAGAGACCCACAGCAAATAAGTAATCTCCACACGTGAGTGTAAAAGTTAAAACTGAAAGATCTGTGAAGGTAGGAAGTGCAGGGTGCTGGGAGAGCCTTTAGCTGGTGGTCCCCATCTATAAAGGATGCTGGAGCTCACACTTCATTATGAATGGCAGGGTCCCAAGGTGGAGAACAACGGAGCAAACACACTTGTTGGGAGAGAGTGTGGCTTGTTTGAGAAAAGGAAGGTCCTGCCCACTGAGAGCGGGGAGCAAAGCAAGTTGCCTAACTTCCTCCTCTGCAAAATGGGACTGTTCCTCCCCATTGACGATTGAGACTTTGCATGTAAATGACTTAGTGGTGTCCCAAGCGTGCAGTAAGTGAAGTGAAGTGGAAGATTTCTGTGGGTGGAGCAGGGTGTTCATCTGGGCCGAATGCACTGTGCTGCCTCTGGGCACTCACTTCCCCTCTCCTGGAGTCCTGTCTCCTTGTCCGAGTAGAATCTCTCAAACAGCTTGTTCTCTAAAATGATGCCTGCTTTAGTCATTCATTCTTAAAATATGTAACTGGTGCCCACTTTACACTGGCCTTGCCCTCATGGAGCTCATGCAGGGTGGGCCAGGGGAAGTACACTGGTAGTCCCAGCCGTGGTGCTCTGGAGCCCAGAGGAGAGAGCCTGATCCAATGGCCTTGCCAGAGAAAGCCTCCTGCTTCCGTCAGGGCCAGATATACATTTCCCAGAAAGGCTCACCTGTAAGTGCCGACACCATGAATCCCCTGAGAACATAAGGCTCACAGTCCTCCGCTGAGCATGTTACTTCCTTATTTTCATTGGTGGCATCACCCCCCAAAACTGGCCAGTAAACTCCCAAGGGGCAGCAACCCTACTGGTCCCTTGCTGAGGACCCCCAGGGATTTAGGAGAGGTTTGGAAGCTTCAGAAAACACCTGGCTGGTGACTGCTTGGTATATTTTATTGTCTTGGATGATGCCAATTCCTTCTTTGTCTCGGTTTATACTCTTGGTGGAGACTGCGGATTTGCTCCATGAAAACAGGCCGGGAGGCCCAGAGAGTGGAGAACACAGTTGAGAGAAGAGTCTGGCACCGTTTGTGAGTAGGGGTAAAAAAAAAAAAAAGAAAAAGCAGAGGACAGGTGTTAACAGAAGGGTGCTGGGGGAAGAGGGGGAGAGGGCAGGCTTTGTGCAGCCACTCTGTTTCCCCTCACAGACCGTGGCAATGCCACCTGTGGAGAGCCAAAGGAGAGCGCTGGGTTAGGCAGTCACAGACCTGGGTTCAGGTTCTTATTTGTTACTTCCCAGCTCTGTGCCTGCCCCTGGGCAGGTCACTTATCTGATTGTGCAAGCTTAAGACAGTGCTTGGCATCTAGTTGGCCCTGAAGAAAAGTAACCTCCCTCCCTCTTCCCCTAAATGAACTAAAATAGGAGTAATAATAGTGCCTACCTAAGAGGGGGATTTCATGAGTTAATGTACCTAAAATACACAGAGCAGTGCCTGACATGTAGAAGTTACTGCTGCTGTTGCTATTGTTATTATTCCTTATTCTGGGTAAAAATTGGTGAAACAAGGCAGGCAGAAGATAGGAGGTGGGGGTGAGAGGTTGGTTCTGAGGAACTGGGCAGGGTGATTAGTGGGGGAGTTGTGTTATCTGTTGCAGTGGTTTTACCGGAAAGCATCAGCCCTGGCAGGAAAAAGCCCTGTTCTGGGTGATAAAGGGCCTCTTGGGCAGCCAGGCTGTCAGAAGGCCTGAAGACTCAGGCCAAAGAAAACACAGCAAAAGCGTGGGGGAAAAACGAGGGTTGAAAAAGATCCAACACTGTCTTGTTTGGGTGGTTCCTAGCCCACAGCTGGGTGTGGGTCCCCGGTGAGGAGCTGCCCCTGCGCCATGCTGACCCCTGCCCCATGCTGACCCCTGCCCTCCTATGGATATGGTAATTGCCTGAGGCCGGTCCAGGAGCCGTGGAATCCAATTCTGTAAGCCCTGTACCCAGCAGAATACTGGGCCCATAATGAATGCATGAATGAATGAATGAATGAACGAATGAACAAAGGAACCTAAACCCACAGATCAAATTTCTCAATGTGCAAGTGTGCTGTTAAAAGAAGGGAGTATGGGGCCTCCCTGGTGGCGCAGTGGTTGAGAGTCAGCCTGCCGATGCAGGGGACGTGGGTTCATGCCCCGGTCTGGGAAGACCCCACATGCCGCAGAGCGGCTGGGCCCGTGAGCCATGGCCGCTGAGCCTGCGCGTCCGGAGCCTGTGCTCCGCAACGGGAGAGGCCACAGCAGTGAGAGGCCCGCGTACCTCTAACAAAACAAAACAAAACAAAACAAAAAAAGAAGGGAATATGAAGATAGGGAGAGAGAACTAACGTTTTTAGGCCCTTGCTAAGGGCCAAGCATTTTCATGTATGTTGCAGCTTAGTGGTGAACACTGCAGCTTTGGAGTCAGATGACATTGCCGGTGTGACCTCACATGCATGACAGAAGCTCTCTGAAGTACAATTTTGCATCTGTAACATGGGACTCATTTGTAGGGCTGTTGCGAGCAGTCAGTGATGCTCATATATAAGTGTGTGGTGTGCCGGCCTCAATGCACAGCTCAAGGTCTGGGAAGTACTCAGTCAATAACAGCTGCTGTTATTATTATTATATTGGTTAATCCTCCCAGTGCTGTCCACTGTGATGAGGAAACGGAAGGCCACAGACACAGATGGGTGGCGTCGATCCTGAACCCTGTCCCATCTGGAAGCAGAGGTTCTCTGCAGACGCTAACCAGACAGCTTTATGTGCACTTCATGCATTACTTAAAGCACTTGACTATGTGACATCTTAAAAGGAAAAAAACTGCAAAGTTATAATTTATGGGTCTTTCAAGTTCAGGTATTTTATCATCTAGATAAATCTTCCGTGCATCTATGTTAAACCACTTTGGGCTGTCGAAGCTTTTAAATAAAGTGGCTCATCCTGACCAGTGTCTGTCTTTGCTCATTTATCATAGTTCCCTGGTAAAGACAGACAGATCCCGTTTTGCAGGGCAGGCCTCAGGACGGAAGCTCCTGCCCCACCGTTTTAGCTGTGTGGTTCTGCACGGTGTGTTTAACAAACCACAGTGGACTTGTGATTCCCTCATCATTGTCTCTCTCATGTACACATAGACCCACAGCACCAATCTTGGAACTAGGAATAGAAAGACGTTCTGTGGCTAGTGTGAATCTGGGGAAATCAACTCTGGGGAAATCACAGGTTCTCAGTGATGGGTTTGGGAGGGGGGTGAAAACGCCTTGGATGAAGGTGGCAGCGTCTTCTAGAAGTCAGGGCTGTCTGCCCTTTCCACCCAGGAGTGCCATCTCTGGGTCTGGCCTCCCGCCCAGTAAAGGTCTGATCTGCATCCCCGTGCCTTCCTGCTGTCCCTGTCTCTGGCCGGATCTGCCCCGAAAGCTGGAACCCCTGCAGCACCTGCAGGGGCACAGCCTATTGCAGGGAAGCCTTTCCGAAACAATCCTGCATTCCCATGGTCCCACTGGGCACCTCTGCTGGGCATCACTTTTCCAGCTACCCTGGCATTACCTCCTCTGTGGGCTGTGAGCGCTTGCACAGCTATTGGGTTGAGCACCCCTGGTGCCCAGCACCATGTCTTGCTCATTGTCCTCCCTCCTTCTCTCCCTTTCTTCTTTCTATACATCCTCAGGCAGTGTCCTGGGGATTAGAATGCTGAGACAAAGTGACCCAGTCTCCACCCTCATACGGCCCAAAGACATCATGAGACAGATTATTGTTAAAGACAGAATTAAGCACATGACCACACACACAACATCGTTATAAACCAGATTAACTGCCACGAATGAGAAGCCTGGCATGCCAGGAGAACGCATAAAAGTGGGATAGGTATAGAGATTTAGTCAGTATTGATATAGATAGAGGGGGCCCGGAAATGTTGGTTGGAGGCTTATACTGAATTATTTATATACCTTTGAAGACTGTTGGATAGTATTTTTCTATGAATTCTGGCAAACGATATTTTATGCAGCCAAAGTAATCTTCTAAGAATGTGTACTTTACAAATCACTGAGCTTTGGCTTCAAAATGGGAAAATAATGGTAATGCTCCAGGTTACTTAACCCTTTAGAGTTACAGAGCCCCTCCTTGGATGTCGTCTCACTGGGTGTGCTAGTTCTCAGCATGTCTGGCGGCAACATACAGGTGTCCAGCTCACCTGAGGTGGATCGGGCATGGTGGGCACTGAGGCCCTCTCCCTTCACAGTGTCAGGGACCGCCGAGAGCCTATTTGTTTTCTCCTTCTTTGGTATCTCTGGGCACATCAGGCTGAGGTTCTGGCATAGACTTTATGACATGACGTCTAGAGGCCTGTCATTTGAGGAGAAAGAAGGGCAAAGCTGACTGTTGTTGTCCGGTGTGTGGAGGGCACCTGTCTGCACGCAGCTGGGGGAGGGCGGAACAGCTGGCAGTGACCTACCCCTTCAGAGCCCCGCCACCCCAGCGTGGCCCCTCGCCAGGAGCCAGCGTCCTCCAGAGGCACACCACGCCTACCTGCAAACCCAGTCCGTTCCTCTGAGAACAAAGAGAAAATCATACTCAAAGTCCAGTTTTAAATAAGACATGACCCAAACAGCCCCAGGAAGCATTCACTCTCCATGACTAAGTATTATTAGAGTTATTTTATTTATTTGGCCAGCGCACATGACAAAATACGTCTTCGATCCCCACCTGTCTCAGAGGTAGACTTTATTACAAGAGATGGGCTGCCGTCTTCCCTGAAGCAAAGGAAGGAAAGTCGCATCGCCGTGCAGAAATTGAGCAGGCCTCCGCGCCAGTCTTGGTGGGGTTGGGCTTGACCGCTGTATTCTCGGGGTACGGGCCTAATAGGCTTGTAATCGTGTGGCTCTGAGCCATGGAGAAAAGAAGTGGCTCTGGAAATCTGCCTTCCGTGAGGCTGACACACAGTGACGGTATTTACTGCCTCTAGGAAGTGCACGTTAAGGGGTAGGTGTTTATGAAAAGGGTTCTAAGGAGTAAATGTGCCCATCAGTTAGCCTGGAACTTTTTTTTTTTTTTTTTTTTTTTTGCGGTACGCAGGCCTCTCACTGTTGTGGCCTCTCCCGTTGCGGAGCACAGGCTCTGGATGCGCAGGCTCAGCGGCCATGGCTCACGGGCCCAGCCGCTCCGCGGCATGTGGGATCTTCCCGGACCAGGGCACGAACCCGTGTCCCCTGCATCGGCAGGCGGACTCTCAACCACTGCGCCACCAGGGAAGCCCAGCCTGGAACTTTTTAGAGCTCCTGAGATGGTTTTAGATTAGAGCCAGTCTTCCTTCCTGCCTTCCGCCTTCCGTCAGCACCCCCCTCCCTTGCTCCCCGTTATAAAAATGAACTGTCGAGGCAGGACACAGCCCAGGTAGGAGTGTGGGGACTCTCTTGACTTGCAGAGTTCACGTATTCAAGGCAGATGTGTGAGCGTTAGCGCCTTGGTTCCGGTCCTTCCCACCGAGTTACCGCACTGGGAAGACAGGAGTGTGCAGCAAGGCTGAGCAACAAGATCAGCCTAGTTGCCCCGAACCACAGCCACCAGCTGCTCTCTCTCAGCCAGTCTGCTCGCCGAAAAGGGTGGGCAATTGGGGGGGCCGGGGGGAGGAATGATGAAAATAAGTGATGCCAATGAAGCTGCATTGGGGCCCAGTAAGTGACATATGGGACAGAATGAATGTCAGTGTCAGGGAATCCCACCAGGCCAGGTAAAGAGCAGGCTTTAAAAGGCTAGAAGTTTCTCTGTGAGCAGTTGATCATTAGAACAGAATGCCTCTTACACGAATTAGTGTGTAGGAGTCTAACTTGAAATTATTATTGACCTTCAAATGTTCATTGTAAAGATCAGAAATTGGTGTTTATTGCACGAACCCTATACTTAGTATCAAAGACTGCTTTGCTTTTTAATTCTCCCATCGGGCCTTCTTCTTTGTAACTTTTTTTAAAATTAAATTTAATTTTTTTTAATACAGCAGGTTCTTATTAGTTATCTGTTTTATACATATTAGTGTATACATGTCAATCCCAATCTCCCAATTCATCCCACCACCCCCGCCCCCGCTTTCCCTCCTTGGTGTCCATACGTTTATTCTCTATATCTGTGTCTCTATCTCTGCCTTGCAAACCGGTTCATCAGTACCATTTTTCTAGATTCCACATACATGCATTATATACGATATTGGTTTTTCTCTTTCTGACTTCACTCTGTATGACACTCTCTAGGTCCATTCACGTCTCTACAAATGACCCAATTTCGTTCCTTTTTATGGCTGAGTAATATTCCATTGTATATATTACCACATCTTCTTTATCCATTCGTCTGTCGATGGACACTTAGGTTGCTTCCATGTCCTGCTATTGTAAATACTGCTTCAGTGAACATTGTGGTACATGACTCTTTTTGAATTATGGTTTTCTCAGGGTATATGCCCAGTAGTGGGATTGCTGGGTCATATGGTAGTTCTATTTTTAGTTTTTTAAGGAACCTCCATACTGTTCTCCATAGTGGCTGTATCAATTTACATTCCCACCAACAGTCCAAGAGGGTTCCCTTTTCTCCATACCCTCTCCAGCATTTGTTGTTTGTAGATATTTCGATGATGGCCATTCTGACCGGTGTGAGGTGATACCTCATTGTAGTTTTGATTTGCATTTCTCTAATAATTAGTGATGTTCAGCAGCTTTTCATGTGCTTCTTGGCCATCTGTATGTCTTCTTTGGAGAAATGTTTATTTAGGTCTTCTGCCCATTTTTGGATTGGGTTGTTTGTTTTTTTAATATTGAGCTGCATGAGCTGTTTATATATTTTGGAGACTAATCCTTTGTCTGTTAATTCGTTTGCAAGTATTTTCTCCCATTCTGAGGGTTGTCTCTTCGTCTTGCTTATAGTTTCCTTTGCTGTGCAAAAGCTTTGAAGTTTCATTAGGTCCCATTTGTTTATTATTGTTTTTATTTCCATTACTCTAGGAGGTGGGTCGAAAAAGATCTTGCTGTGATTTATGTGAAAGAGTGTTCTTCCTATGTTTTCCTCTAAGAGTTTTAGAGTGTCTGGTCTTACATTTAGGTCTTTAATCCATTTTGAGTTTATTTTTGTGTATGATGTTAGGGAGTGTTCTAATTTCATTCTTTTACATGTAACTGTCCAGTTTTCCCAGCACCACTTCTATGTAACTTTTATGATGCTATTGGTCAACCTCGTCTTAATATTTTTTGTGTGTGAGAAAGAGGATGCCAGTTTCTGTTACCCGGTTTATATTTTATGACTAATCCAAGGACTGTAGATGATAAAAGTAGGGGGGCTTCCTGTTTCAGATGTCACTGAATTGCTACCTTTTGCTTCTGGAATTCTGTCTTAAGAAAATAATTTGAAAATTGGAAAATGCCACTGTATGAAGATGTGTCATTATTTATAATGGTGAAAACTTAGAAGTGACTTGAATATCCAGTATAGGAGGGTAGTCAAGTTACAGAACACCAGGTTGGTTGAATATTTAAAAATAGGAAGATTAGTAATGAGAGAAGTCATTACCCGCTCAGTGAACAGAATACTGTTACATGAAAGATGTATTCAGGAAAATGGTCTATGAGGGTTGCCTCAAGGGGACAAGAATTGCATTTGAACAGTGGAACAATGGATAACTTTTTTCCATATTTTAAACTTTCTATATTGTTGTATTACTCCTGTAAAATCTTCTTTTAATTCTAAAATGAGCCAAGTTCAGTAATGATCTTTATGCTGTTTGCAATTTTAAGGTCACTGCATTCGTGGCCTTATCCTGATTACATCTTTTACTCAGCAGTTTCGGAGGCCAGGCTTGGCTCCCTGCCTTGGTGTCTCTGGTCGAGGGACATCCTCTGGGTCCACTGGCTGAGTGGCCAGGAGATGTGCTCCCTCTGGCTGTGTAGACTTAGAGTCTCAGCATCTTGTAAGTTGGAGGAGGCCACTGCCCCTCCCTGCCCTGCAAGCCTCATACCCCTCTGCCAGTCTCTCTCATCCCTGTTCCCCACCTAGTCCCCAGTGGTGGGGTAGGGATGGGGGGGGGGTTGGGTTTGCATCCTTTGGGGGCTTCACTGGTAAAGTTTCAGCAAACTCTGCCCCCCGGCCCCAAACACACACTCACTCCCTAAGTCAGCAGTTGCCTGGGGCGGCCCTACATCACTCTGGCTTCTTGTCCTGCTTAGGCCTTGGTACTCCTGTACCTCAGGGCCTGGACTTTACGTTCTTGAAGCCAGCTCTCCCAGTGTCGGCCCTGTCCCCCTCCATCCTCTGCTGCCCAGTGCCGGCAGGGGCCCAGTGCTTGGCCAATGGTACGTCCTAAAGCAGCAGTTCTCATACTCAGCTGGCCATACGTTGGGAAATCATGGCACGTGTCCTCATTTGAGACAAGGATTTGAGTCTGTGTGGTTTATTTGGAAAGAAATCCCAAATAAAGAAGGGAAATACGGAAGTAGGGAAATGAGCCAGAGAGGCGCACCATCGAGCAGGTCACCAGCGTGGACCACTGGAGTTTAAACCTGCTGGGAGTTTCCGGCAGCCAGTGCATAGAGCACCCATCCCAGAATTGGCCTCTCCTGGGGATTGGCGGCTGGGTATATACACACCCTTGCGATCCGTCATTGGTTGAGCAAGGCTCCTTAGGGGAAGCGAATTCTCTGGGACTTCCGGCAGCTTCCAGTCACCAGGTAAAGCACGAGGGCAAAGGGATGCAGGTGCTGACTCACAGAAGCCGCTGGCTTGCTCTAAAACAATGAGTCCTGAGAACTCAGGGCAGAGCACGGACAGCGTCTGCTGTGCTGTTCTTCACTAAACACCATGACCGTGATCAGTGCACTAAACTGAAAATAACCAAATCCATAATTCTGTGCTGAATCAGACCTGTTTATACTCAGTTGAAGACTACCTTAAGAGTAGCCAACCCTCAAAGTTTATGAAAACTCATGGGAAGAAAACTTTAGATAAGAAGAATATTACCATTTTTTTCCCTGTGAGTTGGGCTAGGCTACCAATATTTGATTTAAGTGGCACAACGCTAGTATTCTGCAGCCATGCACTCTGAGACCCAACACTTTAAAAGCTGTGACAAAGTGAGAGAGAGGCATGGACATATATACTCTACCAAATGTAAGGTAGATAGATAGTGGGAAGCAGCTGCATAGCACAGGGAGATCAGCTCGGTGCTTTGTGACCACCTAGAGGGGTGGGATAGGGAGGGTGGGAGGGAGGGAGACGCAAGAGGGAGGAGAAATGGGAATATATGTATATGTATAACTGATTCACTTTGTTATAAAGCAGGAAGTAACACACTATTGTAAAGCAATTATACTCCAATAAAGATGTAAAAAAAAAAAAAAAGACGGCCTGAGTATGTAATAAGAGTTATCTTTATTTTGGCAATGTTTCCCCCTCTCTTGTAGCTCGATTTTTTTTCTGTTATTTTTCAAGTGTAATACATTAAGATGACCTTAAAAGAAAAATTCATTGGGAGAAAACATTGAACCTCATTTGTATCAACCCATAATTATGTCTCCAGTGCCGTGTTTTAATATTAATGCTGGATTCACCATACTGACACTGATACCAGAGGATGGGAGAGAATGTCTGTAGTATGGCTTTAGACACTGTGATAAATGTTTTGTAGTCATTGCCTTTATATAGAAACACTCCATCTCCAATTAAATATTTAGTAAGCACTTCATCAAAGTATCTGTTAACAACTGAGGAGTATAATATGGTTGTGCTGACATTTCAACTTAATTCACTCTATAGTTTGAGTCCCAATCCATTTTATATGCCTGTTTTTTTCTATGCATGGAGGAGGAATAATGGCAGAAATTTGGGGGCATATTGCAGATTCTAGAAACATTTCCATGTATCTATTATTATTGTCTGTTGGCATATTTGTCACTACAAATGAAGGCCTTACTCCAAGAGAAGATTTAAGATTGTTCATGTAGCAAGTTCAATGGGATTTAGTGGCCAAATCTCATATGCTTTGAGTTATGGGCATTTTAGTATTTGCATAGAAGGGCATTCATTCAAGATCCCGGCATTTTAGAGAAATGAGGCTATTTCCCTTTAAGGTGTGGTTTAATGTGCGTTCCGTAAAGACCAGGATGGCGGATGCTTGGTGCTAGTGCCCTATTCCTGTGTCCTGTGCACACAGCAGACATCACTCCCTGATACCCAAGCCTGCATCCTCCTCTACAAAGTATTCCCTGCAGCCACTCCAGCTCATCAGTACTGGCTGACTAGGTGAAGCCTATGGACTCCCCCATGCTGTTGCACACCTTTTTACTTGGCCTTGCCATTCCTGTGCATGGTCAACAAAACAAAGGAATCTTTCACAGTATCTCTCAAAAAAAAAAAAAAAGACAACTCAAGAGGTAGTTTTTCCTCACCTTGTGCTTTTCAGTCGCCTCTTTGTTGTGCAGACGGTATCTACTCAATTTGTTAATGTTTGTCTCCCTTGTTTCGCTCTATTATATGCATTTTGATTTTTCCCTCTCTGCCTTTTCCCCTCTAATGTTGCTCAGAAGATAAAGCAGGGAGCCCCAAATTATTTGCTGTTTGGTCTCATCAAGTTTGGTTGCAGTGATTTATATTGATAGGAATGCATTGAGATTTTCCTTTTTTCCCCACCACTTCAGGAAGACTATTCTCCTATAGAGAGGTCAGCAGCGACCTCTGCATTGCCAAATCTTCCAGAGCTCTCTCTGTATCTTCGGTGTAACATTTGACACCTCGGACCATGCCCAGCCCTTGAACTCTTCTTTCTTGCATTTTCCTCCTTCTTCCCTGATGATGATTCTCTGACTTCTACCTGCTCCTTGTCCTCTGCTGGCATTTTCAGTGGGGCATCCCCAGGGGTCTTCTTCTCTTGTTTGTGCACTCCACCTGGGTGATTTCATTCCCAGCCCCGGTTTTTAATGACCACCTTTACCTAGACGCCTCCGGCATCCTCAGCTCCATCCCATCCCCTCTCTGGAGCCCAGACCTTGGTACCCAGCAGCCTGCTGAATGGTGCCCCTTGTGGTCCCCGTGGGCATCCAGAGTCATATGTTTCATTTGTTTAGACTATTCCTGCTTTCATAGGGCCAACTAAATACTTGCCCCCAGGGTGGTTTCTGCTACCCCCTTGGGCTTATAGGTAAACTGTTCTGAGTGTGTCAGAAAGCTTCCTTCTTGGAAAATCAAGTGTAAGACAGAGGCACAAACCAAGAACTGCTCCTCAAAACTTAAGGGATTGAAAGAAAACAGTTATTTGGTTCTTGTCTCTACAGTTCTGGGGGTTGACTGGACTCAGTGAAGCAGGTCCCACCCTGGGGCTCTCATCTAGTGGCAGTTAGTTGGCCATCTCAGTGCCCCCCCTCACTCAGGGCCTAGTGGCTGGGACCTGGGCCGGGCTGAGCTGCTGGCCTCGGTTCCTCCCTGAAGGACAGCTGGGTTCTTAGAACAGGCATCCCAAGAGGACCAGGTGGAAGTTCCGTCACCTCTCATGGCACACCCTCAGATGTCTCAGAGTGTCATTTCTGCCATATTTACCTGCCTGCCCAGCTACAGAGGGACAGGACATAGACCTGCTTCTCAACAGAAGGCACGTCAGCATCACGTTGTAGCTGTGTTGGAAATGCACCTAAGCCACACTCCCCAAACGTGTCTAACTATCCCTTTGAGAACTACCCTAAATGCCACAGAAGCTTTACCTTTTATTTAAAATTTTTTGGAATAGGTAACATATTTACATGATTGGAAAGTTAAAAAAATATAAATGTAAATGTATTTAATGAAAATGGGCTTTCTCACCCCATATCCCATACCCTTACCTCCCCATAGACAGCCACTGTTATGTTTCTTTATAATTCTTTGAGAGTTTATAGGTCTTTTTTATATTTCACCCTTATACAAAACACAGTATTCTATACTCACCATTTTGCATTTTGCTTTTTTTCTTTGCTTAACAATATGTCTGGGAGAGATTTCCATATCAGTCCCTAAAGTGTTCTCTCCTTTCCTCTCTCCCTCCCTCTCCGTCTCCCTCCCTCACAGACGCACAGTATTCCACTGAGCGGCTTTACCCCAGTTTACTCAACCAGTTCTCTGTGGGTGGGCCCCGGGCTGTTCGCAGTCTTTCTCTATGACAGATGCTACCGCAGTGCGTAACGTACATATGCCATCCTTCATGTGAGACAATAAACTAGAAAATCTTCCTCAAGGGCCCCAGCCTGTTACGTGCATCCTCTTCCCATAATGCCTTGCAGCTCCTTCCATCATGCACTTACCTGCCTCCTCTCACTGGACTGTGGGCTCCCACGGGTCATGGGCCGTAGCCGTTGTAGCTCATTTCCACACTGCCTGGCACAGGGAGCCCTGTGTCCACAGTGTGCAGAGGAGGCCTGTGGCGAGGACGGGGAAGGAGGAAGAGTAGGGAAAGGTGACTGAGGACAGGTTTCTGGGTGGCCTGTGATCCACCTCCTCTAATTTCATTTGGAGCCTTATCTCTTAGTGACAGGTACCCCTTGAGGCCTAAGTGGGTCCTCCCTCAGTCACTGAAACTGGAACCTGGTCCCACCCTATCCTGCCTAGCTTCATGGCTGTACCCCAGGAGGCTTGGGCCCAAAGGTCAGTTTTTGTGCAGTCTCCCTGTTCAACCCAGGACCACTCTCTGACGGCTTGTCCTTTCCTGCTTGAGGAAGTAACCTTAAGTCACATATTTTCACTCTTCTCTGCTAGGAAATGTACTCCCTAAGGAGTATAGATTGTTTTTGTTAAATTAAGGAGGCTAATCTCTAACTCCCACAGGAAAAATGGACAGTTATGCTAGTTGTTTTAAAGAAGGCTTTCTGGGGCTGTTCAAGATTCTGTTACAAGGAATAGAAACCTCACTCAAACTAAGTCAGGCAAAACTGGGAATATGGCTATTAGAATAAAAAAGTTTCGGGGTATCAGGCACAGCTGGATCCAGGTGCTCAGATCATGGCACCAGGAAGTACACCTTCTCTAGCTTTCAGCAGTTCCACTGTGAACACCACTGTGTTGGCTTCACTCTCTAAGGTAGGGAGAATGGCAGCTCCAGGCTTATGTGGAGTTTACAGCTCCTGATTTCAGAAGAAGATACTCTTTTGTCCAGTGTTCATATTGAAAAGGGGCTCTGATTTGTCCTATAGTTAAGGTTTTCTGGCCATCTTGATTGACAGACCTTCCAGAATCATACGGAGTGGTAGCAGAGCAGTTTCTAAAACAAAGGGACGCAGGACCAGCACATGGAGTGGCCCACTGCAGATGGTGATGCAAAGTTCAGATTTCGGACTGGGAGGACTACCTGAATTGGAGGTGGTAGGCCTGGGAGTGAGTTAAAAAAAATCTGTGCTCATCTCTCTATTTTTGTATATGTTTGAAATTTTCTGTAATAAAAAGTGCTTTTTTGGGGGCTTCCCTGGTGGTGCAGTGGTTGAGAGTCCGCCTGCCGATGCAGGGGACACGGTTTCGTGCCCCGGTCCGGGAGGATCCCGCATGCCGTGGAGCGGCTGGGCCCGTGAGCCATGGCCGCTGGGCCTGCTCGTCCGGAGCCTGTGCTCCGCAACGGGAGAGGCCACAACAGCGAGAGGCCCGCGTACCGCAAAAAAAAAAAAAAAGTGCTTTTTTTTAAAGTGCATTATAAAAAAGAAAAGAAGAGGAGCTTTCTTCTGCCTTGGTTTGGGAACTCTCAACAAAAAAGCCTGAGCATCCCTGTATGTTTACTGTCTGATTTTCTCACTCTCTCATTTTCTTTTCATTGTGGAAAGAAACCTTAATCCTTACTCTCTCCTCTAAGCTGGGGATTGGAAGGAAAACACATAATAGTCGACTTAAGATTTGTGTGGTGTGCGGGGAGGGGCACGGGGGTAAGGCAGTCAGGTGTCCGTAAGTCCATATCTCCATGGTTCCCAGGACAAAAGGCTTGGAATATTCCATGTAGGGGAAAGAAGGAAGTCCATGCTGGCTCCCTCTAATGGTCAGTACTGGAGCCTCTGTTACGGTGGACAAGACGAGGTGAGTGTTTCATGGGGTCCTGGGCTTTCTCACATGTGTTATTAGGAGAAGGTCAGGATCTTCAGACCGTCACAGACTGGCTGCTAGGAGATACTTTAGAGTGCTTAGAGAGCCTTTTCATTTTGTCAGTGAGGAAACTGAGGCCGGAAGGGTTGAGTGACTCTCCCAGGGTCACAAAGTGAAGGAGCAGGAGCGGAGCTCGATTGGAGTCCCCATAATCTGACACCTGAGCCTGGGACCACTGAATAGCTGTGTGACCTTGAGGAAGCCCCATTGCCTCTCTGAGTTTCAGTCTCTCTCTGGTGGACAGAATAATGGCCCACATCCCAACCCCTGGAACCTGTGAACAGGTTTGGTTACATGGCAATGAGGGAATTAAGGTTGCAGATGGAATTAAGGTTGCTAGTCAGCTGACTCTGAAAGTATCTTGGATCATCCAGATGGGCTCGATGTAATCACAAGAGTCCTTACAAATGAAAGAGGAAGGCTGGAGAGGCAGTCAGAGTGATACAGTGTGAGAAAGCCTGGGCCGGCCACCGCTGGCTGGGAAGATGGAACGGGGCATGGGCCAAGGAATAGGGAGGCCTCTGGAAGCTGGAAAAGGCCAGAAATGGATTCTCCCTTAGAGCCTCCAGAAAGGAATGCGGCCCTTTGACACCTTGGTTTTAATCGCGTGAGACCTCTTTTGGACGTTTGACCTCCAGAAGTGTGAGATAAAAAAATGTATATTGTTTTAAGTCACTGAGTAAAGCGGGGTAATCATGTCTTTCTTGAAACACTGGAGTGTGGAGTCAGGGAGATATTGTCCAAAAATTACACAGCAAACTCCTGGAATGTAGCAGATGCTTAATAAACAGTAGTGTTGATGGTGGGCAGCGGTGGTGGTGGACAGTGTTTGTCATTAACACAGAGTAAAGGAGGAGGAGCTGATGGCAGGTGGTTTTGAAGAGCCAGGGTTGGTGCCTTGAGGTGAGGTTCAGGGCTAGCGGGTGGCCAGTAGGAGACACCAGATGGCCCAGGTGGGCAGCCAGAGGCCCCGTGCAGGGAACGCTTCTGCTCTGATGGTCCAGTGGCCTTCCTCCCCCTACTCGTCAGCACTTCCTTCTGGCAGCACCGTCCTGCATGGAGGACACGGGAGCTGGGAAGGGCCCGCCCGAGGACCTCTTGCATCAGGCAAGCCCTGCCTTAGAGATCTGCAGGGTGCGGGCCTCTCTCTGCCTGGCCCTTGCTCAATCTCATGCCTTCAGCTGCGCTTGTGGCCTTAAAGGGGGTCACTGCCACCCCCATGGCAGCAGCAGAACTTCAGCGAGCTCGTTACTGCCCAGGCAGGGTGCTAGGCGCTCCACGACAGAGCCTGTGTCACTCTCCTTCAGTCTTCATGCCTGTTCTCTGAGGCTGGCCTTGTCTCCCACATTACAGAGGAGCACACGGAGGCTCCCAGAGCTCAGGCGACCTGCTCAAGGCAAGCTTGTCGCTGGCAGAGCTCGGCCTACAGGTGGGTTCGTGTGATCGGATCCAGCCTCCTGGACAAGACTGGTCACCGAGTGGGAGACGGCTGAGTGGAGGGGCCTGGGGGCGCTCTGTTTGGATGTGGTGGCACTGGCGGGGCGAGGTCCCCCAAATCTCCAGAAGGGGACCCCACTTGAGGGAATGCCCCTCCACCCTCTCGCACCTCTGGGGATGATGGAGCCCCCAGGTGGGACAGGGGAGAGCACATTTGCCTCCTGGGGACCTTGCGGGGGCATTCACATCTTCTCTGTCTCTCCTGGGATTGCCCAAGCTGCATCGATATTTGATTTCCTCAAAAGATATACGCTGACATTTGGACCTGTCTTATATGATATTGAGGAATTTTTGTTAATTGTTGGTAATTTTGTCAGGTGTGATGATGGTATTATGAATAAGTAAGAAAGTGGCCTTGCTTTAGAAAGTGTCCTTTATTTTCAAAGTATTCAGAGGTGAAATGTCATGCTGTTTATAATGTGCGTACTTACACTTCCAGTGGAAAAAAGGTGGAGTAAACTTGGAAACACGTTAATGAGCATTTGGAGACGGCTGTGTTGCAGTCCATTACATTATTTCCTCTACTTTTCTGTATGATGTCATTTTTTATCATAAAATGTGTTTGTTTTTTTTTTTAAGTCATTTGCTGAGGCCTCAGGAAGTACTTTGTCTTGGGCTGAATTAGACACAGCTCTGTACTCTGGAGACCCCCAGATAAATGCTGGCAGTGGTGGGCGGAGCTTGGGAGCAGAGGCAGAGGGGTGTAGGGTGTGGGTGGAGCAGCCCTTGGAGGGGCGGGCCTCCTAGGGGGAGTCACTTAGTGGGACCAGATTCTGGCTCTGCCAGTTGTGGTTGCTCTCCTAGAGCTGTTTGTAGTCAGTCCAGAGTCAGGTAACTATGAGACAGCTGGCCTAGTCTTTTGTGATGCCTGATCACAGAGAGAGTCCCTGCAGTGTTCGACCGTCCTTCCCAAGGCTGCCTGATTTGTCCCTCGTGGTGGCATTCCGCCTTTGCCGTGTTAGGCTAAGAGAAAAGGACCCTGGTGTTTTGTCCAGCATCTTCTCATGGTACGTACACTTAAGACAAATTCCACTTGTCACTGCTGACCCCCCAGCATGTTTTCTTTGGCAAATTCTGTAATCTTTTGAGTTGTACATGAGAGTTCATTTTTCAGACTTAGCATTGGAAGGGATAATCAGATTCCGTGAGCTCCTGTTAGCTTCCTCTTTCTTTGCATTTTTCCTTATCAAAATAGCCAGCCGGGGCTTCCCTGGTGGCGCAATGGTTGAGAGTCCGCCTGCCAATGCAGGGGACACGGGTTCGTGCCCCGGTCCGGGGGGATCCCGCATGCCGCGGAGCGGCTGGGCCCGTGAGCCATGGCCGCTGAGCCTGCGCGTCCGGAGCCTGTGCTCCGCAACGGGAGAGGCCACAACAGTGAGAGGCCCGCGTACCGCAAAAAAAAAAAAAAAAAAAAGCCAGCCGGTGAAGAAAAGCAGCCCTCAGAGTGTTTGTTCTTATCTTCTCAATATTTCCAAGGACTTTGACAAATCTGTAGAACTGTGTTGAGCATCTTTTAATACAGACGTTACTGCCAGTCAAGAGGCCAGACTCAGCCAAGTACTGGTTTAGCTCTCTAAATACCGTGTTATTCTTCCACTAACACTCTATTTCTTCCCTGTAAGCCTTTGGACATAGGAACACATAATAGGTGACCTCTGAGTGGTAATTTCGTATATTCTGGGTGAAATGAATTGTATCAGATCGATACATCCGTAGACTCATCACATTTTCTGGGCTGCGAGGGACTCTGAGATGAATCTGGTACAGCTCTGTCAGTAGAGGAAACATTCATTTTAACTGCATAGTCAATTCTCCATTAACAAGGGTAATGGAGTGGAAGGAGGGCAGTGGTAATCAAAAATCATGGTGAAAATAAAATTGTAGTCAACAGTGGATTTTCTGAAGGCTGATTTACTGGTTTCTGAATTAATTGAGGTTGAGACACAGTGGACACCAGGTTGTGATCACCTTGGTCATTCTCACCACCTGGGGTAGTGAGGGTAGTCTCCACCTACCCTCTCTGTCCCAGGGAGGAGAAGGGCTTCCCACGGGTTGGCTCAGGCAGAGCCAGCTGACCTTGGCCAGATTGGTACCATGAAGGCTGCTTTTAGGGTTTGTTGCCCATGCCCCTTGAGAAGGGGTTCTCAAACTTGAGCTGCATCAGGCCCACCTGGAGGGCTTGTGAAGCCCCAGATTGCTGGGCCCCATCCCCAATTTCTGATTCAGTAGTTCTGGAGTCGGGGCTAAGAATTTGCATGCCTAAGAAGTGCCCAGGTGATGCGATATGTGCCAGCCCAGAAGCCACACTTGGAGAACCGTGGCTTTCCAAACCATTCTCGTCATCCCAGCTGCACATTAGAATCACCTGGGGAGCTTTTTAAACCTACTGACGCCTGGATACACCTTGGCCAATTATATGAGAGGCTCTGGAAGTAGGACCCAGGCATGGGTGATGTTAAAGCTCCAGGTGATTTGAATGTTCATCCAGGGTTCATGACCACTGCTCTAGGGAATGTTTCCCAACGCCACAGTCATCTGCATACAATTCTCATGATTTTTTTCCCTATCTTTACTCCCTGTGTATTTGTTTAATATTTCTTTAAAGTTTTTTATGTAAATAAACCTATTTTAAAAGCAAACTAGGGACTTCCCTGGCCGTCCAGTGGTGAAGACCCCGAGCTTCCAATGCAGGGGGCACGGGTTCGATCCCTGGTTGGGGAACTAAGATCCCACATGCTAAGAGGTGACGCCAAAAAAAA
Source organism: Mesoplodon bidens (assembly GCF_964165515.1). NCBI lineage: Eukaryota > Metazoa > Chordata > Mammalia > Artiodactyla > Ziphiidae > Mesoplodon > Mesoplodon bidens. Next base: position 139,903,114 of record NC_138161.1, read on the forward strand.
CCACAAAAAAGCAAACTATATATCCCTTTCCTGTAGGAAAACTAGTTTCACAGGCCAGCTATAGGACATACTTGTAACAATAAACATATTAAAGTTCTGGCCTAGAATCATCTTGCATCCCATCACACTTTGAGAGTCTCTACTCTAGAACTGTGATTTTCACAAAGGTGATGAAATACACTATTTCTGCCCTTTATCCCTTCCCATGGGTCAGGCAGGGCTGTGCTAACCCTGAGCACACTTGGTCTTCTCCCCACAAGAGAGACAGGTTAGAATGCAAGCGTGACTTCATTCCAGAACCACCTTGATGAGGCAGTACTCTTTCCTTTTAAAAAAGGAATTCACCAATGGGAAAGTTATCTGGATAAACTGTGGTACAGCCAGAGAATGGAATACTGTGTGCCGGTGAAAAGGAGGAACTACTGATGGACACACACCCTGGGAAGCCAGACACAGAGACTATACACTGTAATTTAGAACAGTGGTTGCTTGCGGGGAGGGGGACTGGGAGATTGAGTGGGAAGGGGCGTGAGAGGACTTTCTGGGACAATAGGATGTTCTGTGTCTTGATAGGGGTTGGAGTTACATGGGTGCGTGCATTTGTCAAAATTCGTTGAAGGGCACCCTCAAGATTTGTGCATTTCACTCTATGTTCAGAAACTGGGGAAAAGAATGCTAAACCAATACAGAGCTCCAGTCAGTGATATGCTTGCTGAAGTATTCAGGGAGAAGGGTATTGCTGTCTGCAGGTTACTATGAAAGGCATCCAAAAAATAAGCTGGATTGACGAATGGATGGAGGGATAGATATATTACACAACAAACATAATAAAATATGAATGGTAGAGTCTAGGTGGGGGATAGCCAGGTGTTCATTTTTAAATTCTTTCAACTTGGCAGGATGTTTGAAAATCTTTCCTATTGAAGATTGAGGAAAATTTGACATATACATTCAAAACAACAAACAAGTGCTTTCCCTGCATACCTGAGCTCTCCAGCATCTGCCACTCCAGCAGCTCCCTCGGAAGATGAGCCGGAGGGTCAGAGGGGTGAGCCAGGTGTGGGGGGGCGGGGCCCTTGAAAGAGGCTGCTGCTCTGGGAGAGAAGCCTGTGGCTCCCTGTGCTGGGCCCCCTGCAAGAGGAGAAAGCCAAGGGCACTGCCTTCCTCCACCTACGCTGTGTCCTGGGTGTCCCCTGGGAGGGGCTGTGCAGAGGCGATGTCAGATGTGACCCACAAAGACCACCCGGACCCTGTCACAGAAAGGCAGGTGTGAGTGGCTGAGGAAGAGAGGGGCTTCCCAGGCCCCTCCAGCCGGCAGACTTCCAGAACATGCCACCCCGGTGTCTCCCTGGGGGAGAGTGAGGGTGCTGAGGCATGAGCGTCCTGTCATGGGTATCAGGCAGGTGCAGTGGGCAAGAGTGGCCTTTTCAGGCCTGGTAGTAGCGGGCCGTCCGGGGTCCCCCACGGCCGTGATGGGGACCTGAGGCACCTCTCTGGACTGCAGGGTCCTCCTCGCCCTCCACGCACCCCCACTGCACACCCCCATGATACACCACAGCAGACCGGTAACCTACCTCCACAGCACAACCCCACAAGACATCTGACGGCTTAGAACAAAACGCACAACATAAGAGCTGTGAGTTGAGTTTACTCAGTGTCCTTCCGAGGACCGTAGCCCGGGGGACAGCCTCTCAGTAGCTCTGAGGATCTGTTCCAAAGAGGTAAGGGAGGAGGTCAGCATATATGTGATCTTGGTGAAAGGTAGGTGTCATCAAGCACACACCTCAGGGGAAGGTTGCTGCCGGTCATGAGGATCGGGCACCTTAGTTAATGGTTTTAGTGCCTTTCTGTGTATGGAAAGATGCGAAAATTGGGGTGGTATGGTCAGGCCACTCAAGATGGCTGTCCTCTTGCTCTCCAGACTTCCCGTGCTCGACTAGTGCCTGCTTCACCTACACCCTACGCACACGACTGACCTTCCTACGTACGAGTCCCCGCCCCAGCTAGTGACTGTTCTCATCAAAAGGGGTGGTGAGGGGTGTGCCCCTCTGCTGGTTTCCCTGGTAACCGATGAGCCGACCTGAAGTACTTCCCCTATAACTGGCAACCTGCCCCCGCCCCCAGGAGCGAAGACGGCCTCCACGTCCTGCCCGCAGGTGCGGTGTCGCTCCAGGACTCTCTGCTCCAGACGTGTAAGCTCCCCCATCCTCTGAACCACTGATGTCTCCGTCGCCGACTCCGGGCTCTTCCTTGGTCTTGAGGCTGAGCAAGCCCAGGGCTTGTAGGCCTGCGGGGTGCAGCCCAGCAGGGGTTCTTAAAAATTTCTCCTGCAGATATCTAAGTCTCTGAAGGCCTGTTCTGCAAGCTTTTCCCAGAGCACGGAGTGTCTTATTCCTGATCTCCACCCTGAGCTCCTCCCCGGGTGTGCTGGAGGTCAGCCACTACGGTGGCTAAGGACTTCATTCTGGTAGAACCAGGTGGCGAGCGACATTCTTTAGTTGGCACATCCCAGCTGCAACCCTGAAGCACCCTCCACGTCACCCCCCAACAGCAAAGCCTCCAGAGCACACCCAGGGGGCCCAGCCCCATGATGCACCCCACGGCACACCCCTCGTGAGATGTCCCCTGCCTTGCGGTTTCCACCACACGCAGCACAGCCCAGCCCCTGTCACCTGCCCTTGACCTCCCCACATCCACTGCACGCCTCCCCATGAGACAGCCCAGAGACCCACCCACCATCAAACCCCTCCACGACATCCTTGCGACACACGCCCAACACAGCCACAGCACGCTCCTCACTTCGGGCGCGCGCGCACACACACACACACACTCTGCTGAACTTTGAATAGAGGCCCCCTTGCCATTGCTGTTGAGGGTAGAGTGTGCGTGTTAACCTGCTCTCACGTCTCCTTACTTGTGCAAGGATCTTGAGATACGCAGGATGGAGGACAATTTACTCTTGAGGGAAGGATTTGTGATTGACGTCTAGAAGATGGTTAATATGCTTATTACATCTAGTGTTTCCTGCAAAAATGAATGAGCCCATCTTGAATACCAAAGAGCCTGGGGCCTGGGTGGAGGGGGAGTCTGGGGCCCCTCTTGGTTTCTGCGCCTTCAAGGCAGTGGGGAGTGAAATGACCCAGCCTTTGTGATCAGACGGGAGCTTGCCCTTGCTCCGCGTTTCCTGGTACCGCATCTTTGGATGAGCCCCGAGCTTCAGGGGACCATCCGAAACAAGATGATAATACGTACCTCTCTGCATCGTGTTTGCAAAGATTAAAGATAACGCAAAAGACAGGGTAATAACAGGCTTGGTATAGGTGCTGTCGAAATATGAGTTAGACTTAAAAAGTGCCTAGTACACAGTACACTAAGTTTTAGCCGTTGTCACTGTTTCTATTGATTATTGATTTAGTGTGACTGTGATTTATTATTGTCATCCACAAGGGTTGAAAATGTGAAGAGGGCAGCATTTAGAACTTCCCCTGCTTTGATGATACGAGCTTTTGCTTTGACCACACATGGCGTTTTGAACATTTCAGAAGCTGCTTGTCGTTTTTTCCATGTCTGACCCCCGTTCGAGAGCAGGGACTGGGTCCTCTCTACCCTGGTCCCCAGGACTGAGCACAGTCCCACATGGAAGATGTTAGGAATTTGGTGGTTGGCGTGGTTTCTTGATGAGCAAGTCATCCCAATAATGAAACTGTGTAGCTCATCAGAGCTGGGCTTTCGAAACAAAACTGCCAACAGCACCTTTTAAAGCCACAAAGCCCCAGTCGTGTTTTCATTTACATACTACTCTGTCAATTAACGTTACATGGCAGTTAAATGGGACATTAAGCTGCCAGGAGGCATGCGACTCTGCACGCTAGCATCCTCTCCACTTCACTTAGTGAGCTGAATTCCTTGCCTCCCATCCTTTCCCAAGGCTCTTCGTCACCCACATTCCAGTCCTCACCGGGACAGGAAGACCACCAGACATGGCTCTGGCTGGGTCTCCTTTGGGAGAGGGGTTCGCAACACCACCAATGAGTGTGGCTGGTTCCCTGTGGCATTCCAATCAGAATTTGACCAAACGTTTCAGTTGCTTGGATGCATCTGAGTTAGTGACAATCCCATCTTTAAAAATCCCTCCTAGAAGCAGAAAATGCAGGAGTTAGTGCCCCAAAGCGCAAGGGGCCTACCTGCTACCTAAAGCATCTGGTTTTCAGGGAGCCATTTTAAGAGCTCTCATCGCAGCAGCTCTGCTGCCAGCCCAGCTCTTCCTGGTTTTAGGTAAACTGATTATGGTGAGCAGGTGCACCTGTGAGATGTCCAGAGAGCTGTCCAGAGAGCCTGGTCGTCTGACACGGCCCACGAGGTTGCATTTCATTTTTCAAACCCTTGCTTTTCTATTTCTTTTGGCAAAAGATGCTTAATTATTCCCTGCCTTTGTGGCTCGGGCACTTTCGTAATTTAAAAGCGCTTCTTGTCCTTCCTCGTCTAGAGAAGTAAACATATCATAGAAAATGGGTAATTTACAGCTACAGTGCCAGGCTGATAATCAAAAACTTGTAAACGGAAACGAGCATATGCTTATCGCTTCTCGAGATTAGAACGCACTTGAAAGTAGCTGTGGCCTCAGAGAGAGGGATTATGGAAGGGAAAGCAGGCTGACTTGTTCGCTGGAGATCTGTCTGCTAATGAGGCCTGTAAGTTGCTGTTGCCTCAGGAGCGGTGAATAAAGGAAGGTGTCCCTTGGAGGCTGCTTTGCCGTTCAGGAGACCCTCAGCTGATCACTTTCGGATTGATCATCCCCTGTGTAACCACGCAGAGGCTCACCAGCCACCACCATCATGATCAAGTTCAACCTTTTGCCAACATAGAACACAGGCCCTGGAGAACACTGTCTTCTCCCCCGTCCCGTCACCACCCCATGCCCCTCCACCAACCTTAGCTCCTCTGTTGACCCTCTTGCATCCCTGAACCTGACATGCCCCGTGGCCTCCCACTTCCCCAGGTTTGCAAACACTCTTTTCCCACCTCATTGCCTCCTGCCTAATTCCTGTTCATCCTTCAAAACCCCAAACACCTGCTACTTCCTCTTGGAACCCTTCCGTACCCCTTTTGCACACTCTCAGCCTGGCTGGGCTGGGAGCCCTCTTCTGTGCCCTCAGGCTCCCTCTGTTTCCATTTATGCCAGTTCCAATATGTGTTATGAACATCAGGTAGCCTGTCTGCCCCCCACCAGCACAGTCAGGGGAGCCCTGTAGTCAGGAATGGGGCTTACCCTTCCGTCTCCCTGGTTCCTGCCATACTTCCTGACACATAGCAGATGCTGATGGATGTTTGCTAAATGAACGGGTTATTAACGGCAGTGAAGGAGTTTGAAACAATTTTAAAGTCCGTCTTTAAAACATAGTGATCCCGGGCTTCCCAGGTGGTGCAGTGGTTGAGAGTCCGCCTGCCGATGCAGGGGATACGGGTTCGTGCCCCGGTCCGGGAAGATCCCACATGCCGCAGAGCGGCTGGGCCTGTGAGCCATGGCCGCTGAGCCTGCGCGTCCGGAGCCTGTGCTCCGCAGCGGGAGAGGCCACAGCAGTGAGAGGCCCGCGTACCGCAACAACAACAACAAAATAGTGATCCCATTGATCAAATAAATCCAGGATGCATTCTACAGCCAGCTGGGAGATTTGTATCTTTGGTGTCCACGTTCATTTCTGTGATGAACCAACGGGTGGATCATGAGATAGGCCTGCCCAGCGTTCAAGTCAAAAGCACAGTCGGCCCGAGAGACATCACGGTTTTGCTTCTGTCTTCAGTTCTACGTGCCTCTGTATCACAATCAGGACAGCAGTGTGCTTACAGCTTGGCATCTTATTTTTGTGATTTTATTGGAAGGATGGAAGGGCACACAAATGCTCTCAGCGTGAAAAGGAGGTCCGTCTTATTAATGAAGAGTTTCTGAGCCCAGAATCAGGTTTATCTCTATTTATGATCTTCCTCTGTAACCCAGAGTCCAGCTCTCTCTCTGCCTGCCTCTGAGTAGACATGTCCGCCAGTGGTTGGCTTTCTCACCACTGCGCTTATTCTCAGCTTGTTCCAGGCTCATAGGCAGTAGGGGTACCACGTTTACATTTAAATCAGCCCCCTGGTTGGAAGTTGATTTTCTCTTTTATTTATTTATTTATTAATTTATTTATCTTTATTGGAGTATAATTGCTTTACAATGGTGTGTTAGTTTCTGCTTTATAACAAAGTGAATCAGTTATACATATACATTTGTTCCCATATCTCTTCCCTCTTGCGTCTCTCTCCCTCCCTCCCTATCCCACCCCTCTAGGTGGTCACAAAGCACCAAGCTGATCTCCCTGTGCTATGCGGCTGCTTCCCACTACCTATCTATGGTTAACTTGCTGGAGGCTCGCTTTCCTGCTAATCAGTTACCTCTCATGCCCCAGGCCACGGGGAGGAAGGGAGGAAGGTGTGATTCCTGCCCAAAGGGTCTCACCTGTAAGACACTCCCGTAGAGTGGGGATGTTCCAGAGCCATCCTCGGCCTGGGGCTGTGCCGTCTCAGGACTCTGTAGGTGCTGTGTGCTCTCCCAGCTGCTGGGACCCAGGGACGAGAGAGGAGAGGAGTCCAGGCAGGGAGGTGGGAGGCACCACGTGCCCCAACCGCATCCCTTAGCTTATCTCCATCTTCCTGACGCGTGGACCATGCATCTGCACTAGCCAGGATCTCTGGTCCCTCGTGTCTGCATGCGGCTCTGAGATGCAGTCCCGCCCTGGGTCTGAGTTAGAACATGTTGTCCACTATGTGACTCTGGCAGTGAGTGAGTCCAAGTAGGGAGGGGAGGGGCTGCCTGGATTTGCTAGAGGAGGTTCTGGAGTTGGGGTAGGGCTGGTCTGTGGGGAGCCTCGTTTCTCCCTTCAGACAGCATTTCCTAAACCCAGATTATGTTCCAGTCCTGCGTCAGACACAGAGATTCTAGAGGCAGTGAGTGGAGCCAGGCTCTTCTGGTCTGGGGCGCATAATCCAGTGGGGGAGGCAGGCCACGCCCACACACCGCCCCCCACCCCCCAGGCCTGGCCGAGCCCGCTGCCTGCCTTCTCCACCCCCCAGGCCTGGCCGAGCCCACTGCCTGCCTTCTCCTGCCCCACCGTGTGCTTGCGGCACTTACCAGTCAGTTGCATTTGTTTCCAAATGTGTTGGTGCCCATTGTACTTGTAACGAATCACATAATGTTATTAAATGTTACATAAACTGATGGATTATGAGTATAAAAGGAAAGAGTAGGCTTTTTTGGAGGAATGAATCGAATGCTTTGAAAAGACTCAAAAATAGTGAGAGTGGCTCGCCTCCCCTCCCCCCCCGGGTGTTGGTGAGAGAACTGGACTCTAAAAGCTGGGTGGAGGTGGGGATGGGGTGCAGATCAGAAGAGTCAAGACAGATCCTTCCCCTCAGGTTCTTCTGGTGCGTCCTTAAGTGTACTCTCCCCCTAAAGGGAGCTGGCATGGGGAAGGGGGTGGATGGGGTTTGTGAAAGCTCCAAGCCCTGCTCCCAAAACAAAGCCTTGGCCCTGCGTCAGACCGCTCCCTTGTATAGGTTTACTTTAAAGCTAAAGTTCACCTAGACTTTTTGGGAATGATTCCCTGCTTTGGCCATTTGTTCCTGCTTTACCAGCCAGAAACGAGGGTAAGAGGGCTTCTGCGGCAGCTGGCGTGGGGCTGAGAGCTGCCTGCTAGGAGCTGAGATTTACGGGGCCACGTCATATGGACCACCTCTCTGCCTTGTCAGCAAGCTTGGGCTCCATCCTGAGGACGGAGGGGAGGGACGGGCTCAGTGTGTATTAAGGAAGGGCTGGATGGGTGAGTGCGGAGCTGGGGAGTGTGTGGTGGCCCCATGGACGCAAGGAAGGCTGGGGCCAGGCATTACGGGGTGATGGAGAAGAAAGGAGATCAGAGAGGGATCTAGGACGTGGAGCGTACAGGACTCAGTGACGGACGGATTGAGAGGAGGGTGGTGGGAGGAAAAGAGAGGGGCCCAGAATCCCTCCCACACAGCTGCCTGGAGGATGGTGCTGTTTGTTTATGGGACATTGGAGAAGGTGGTATAGATAAACTGAGGGGAGAGGGCAGTCCAGGTGGAGAGAAGAGCTCCAAGGAAAGGGGGGAAGCAAGTGGCTCCTGGCCAGGTGCCTGCATCATTTATTCAAGGTGCATTTATTAAACACCATCTGTGTGTCAGGTTGAAGGCCAGGAATGCTAGGAACAAGCATGTTGGTCTCAGACACAGAGGAGGAAGGGCCAGCCTGTGAGAGGTGCTTGGCAGCCGGGTGGGCAGCGACGCCTGGGGTTTTTCACCCCACAGTGCCATCCCCAGGGCTAATGATGTGGGATGAGGAGACGCTCTTGTGGGAAAACAGTGAGTCATGACCAGTTGAGTTCTGGGAGGTGGTAAAGTGTAGGGGTGTTCCAGACAGAGGCCAGAAGCTCAGCTTAGGAAGTGGAGGCAGAGAAGCAGAGGGAGAGGTCAGCATTTTATAGTGTTCTACTAGTTTTTAATTAAACCAGTTTTTTTTTCTTTAAAAAAAATCCTTTTAATGGGGTTTTAAACAATACCACTTACCTTTTGCATCATTCAATGACGCATTGAGAGGTGTGAGGTTTTCTGCATCAGAATATTTTTAAAAACCATCTCTGAGTCTGGTTTTATTTGCAGAATGACCTTTGAGGAACCTTTTAATCCAAGCATAAGCATTTTTATAAACTGGAGTAGACACAGGAAATGACAGACTAACTCCAGTAAGGTGGACATTTATGAAGCAGAGATCCCTTAAACTGGAACGTCTTGCATTTTTTTCTCCCTGTATCTGTTCCTTTAACATTTTAGTTCCATTATTTCAGTAAAATAGGGGTAGGATGCTTGTTGTGAAACCCAGTTTGTGCTTTGAATCTGAATGGTTTTAATCTTCTCTTGAGTGGATGTACATCTCCTGGGTTAAGGGCCTCAAGCTCAGGTTTTTCTTCTCTCGCCTTTGCTTCTGGACTTCTAGAGTTACAACCAACACTGTTCACTCTTGGAGACGCAGAGCTGCATTTGGTTCTACAGTGACTCCCGGTTTCTCTCGGCGGAGAGAAAGGATGGTGCTTTACTGGTTCTCCATCCCTCTCCTAGGGGAAGAGGCTGTGGGGCATCTGTTCGCTCTTGCTTCCAAAATTAAAGTGAACTGAATTTAGTTTTGAGAGTTTTGCAGCTCCTCTTAAACATTATGCTGTTGGGGACTTGGGAATCCAGGCTGTGAAGTACCCCCAAGTGTGTGCTCACAGGTCCACGCTGTTGTCCTCTGGTTCCCAGGTCTTGGAAGACAGCTGGAGAGCCCGCGGTGTGGGGTCAGATCCCAGCTCACTCTTCCTCCCTTTGTAACCTTGAACAAAGTAGTTCACTTCTCTGAACCCCAGTTTCCTCATCTGCAAAGGGGGAATGTTAGCATCTAATTGAAATAATATGCGGAAACAGTTAGCAGCAGTGTCCCATGAATAGCAATGACATGACCCAGCTCAAGTGCTAACTCTACAGCTTTCCTCAGCTCATCCACTCAGAGCCACTTAGCCTCATTTCTGGGCCCCCTTGCATTTGTGGGTACCCGCACTTAATTGGATTATGGCTGTTGACTCATGGGCCTCTTCCACCAGCCATGGGCTGCCTCTGGGCTGAGATGCGGCTGAATCTCCTCTGGGAGCCCGGAGCCCACATCTGGCCTGGGCGCTGGCTGTCTCAGGGCAGACCCCAGAGTGCAAGTCTTCCCTGGGCACCTGTCCTCCCAGCATCACCTCCAGCCTGGGCTCCCTCTCAGGCCTGAAGCTGGGTGGAAGATGAGGGCCAGACACAGATCAAGCAGTGGGTGCCAGATATTCCACCAGTGGATGGGAGGTTCCTGAACGCCTCGGGGAGGAGAGGGGGGCATTCAGAGAAATCCTTGCTTTGGAACAACAGAGGAGAAATGGCTGGAACAGGAGCCCTGAGTCATGGCTACAGAAGCTCTGACGGGTCACGGGAGGGGGATGGTTGGGGTGGGGGGAAAATTGAAGAAGGTCCTTGTTTCACACCCTTGCCCAGGACCCTGAGACCAAGACTCTGGTGTTTGCTCTGTCCTCAGACCTGCCAGCCCCCCTCACAGGTGCTGTGAGTGGCCTACACTGTGCCACTAGCCTGGACCACCTTAACTCCAGCAGCTGCCTTTGAGATGCACCCCTGGATTCTCAGGAGCCCGGCATGGAGCCTGGCATCTCATCATCTGACGGAAAAGCAGTTCAAAGCCGTTGGCGGTGGGTCAGCGGGATCGTCTTAAATAAAGTGCCACGCATTATTAGCTTCCGCTCTCTTAATATCACGGATGTTAGGCAGACTGCCTTCTCTCAGAATCACCTCTGGCTTTCGACTTATTTGGCGTGAATATATGTGGAATCATTGGTGGAGTTTTTAATCAAACTTTTTCCCCTTCAGATTACTTAGAAATGTACTTTCTCCAGCTAAGGCCCACTACAAAAACTGCTTTGCAAAAAAAGGGGACTTCATATGAAACTTAGAGAGAAAAATCATACAGTGGGAGCCACTGTATAGTTTCGAACTCAGGAGTTTTCATGTTGCAAGTGTTTCATGCTCTGCAGTTCTCTCTGTATTATCCTCTCTGTCAAAGTTCTTCGTATAGTCAGGCCCGAGTGAGTCTCCTACATTCTTACAGATTCTTACAGAAATCATAGTTAAGGTGTCACAACAACTCTGTACTTCATATTTTCCAAAATGTTTTCCTTTTACAATAGAAATGTCCACGTTGGATTAAACTAGGAGGTGATTTTATTTTATTTTATTTTTTATATCTTTATTGGAGTATAATTGCTTTACAATGGTGTGTTAGTTTCTGCTTTATAACAAAGTGAATCAGTTATACATATACATATGTTCCCATATCTCCTCCCTCTTGCGTCTCCCTCCCGCCCACCCTCCCTATCCCACCCCTCTAGGTGGTCACAAAGCACCGAGCTGATCTCCCTGTGCTATGCAGCTGCTTCCCACTAGCTATCTATTTTACATTTGGTAGTGTATATATGTCCATGCCACTCTCTCGCTTTGTCACAGCTTACCCTTCCCCCTCCCCATATCCTCAAGTCCATTCTCTAGTGGGTCTATGTCTTTATTCCCGTCTTACCCCTAGGTTCTTCATGATCTTTTTTTCCCTTATATTCCATATATATGTGTTAGCATACGGAATTTGTCTTTCTAGGAGATGATTTTAAATAATCACTTCTGAGGTATCGGGTGAGGAAGATTTTATATTTTTATGTAAAGGACTGTGTGTTGGTTTTTTCTGCTTATTTCTTGCATCCTATTGTTGAGAGCAAATCAGATATTCCTTTTTGTAAGTGACAAAATCTTCCCTGAAGGGTTTTAGAAATAAGATAGCTCCTTTTCCCCCGGAATGATGTCTGCGACTTCTGCCTTCAGGAAAAGAAATGGAGTGGAGAATCCCTCCAGGTCCTTTCCAACCTCATATTTCTCCGAATTTATTACCTGTGCAAAAGGGGTCTTCTGCATCCCCTGCTTTTGTTCCAGACTGCCGGCCTCATTAGGCCTAGTGATGAGGATTATATGTCATGCTGCAGTCCTTGGATAAAACTTAAAAATCTCCATAACCAAAGAGCTTGGCTTAGAAGGCAGCATTGCAGTGTGATACACGTCTCAGCCCAAGTTCTGATTCTAGCTCTGTTATTACCTTACTGTGTGACCTTAAATCAGCAACTTCACCTCTCTGGTCCTCAGTTTCCTCAACTATAAAACAGGGGGTTTGGACCAGATGCTTAGGATTCTGCGAATGGAAGTACAAAACCAACAGAGTTCAATATTTTGATTAAGCATAAGCCTTCTAGATACAGCGGTCCCTCTGCTTAAGTACAGATCCAGCTCCCAATCTTTGTTTTTGCAACAATTCCTTTAAAGGAGATGAAAGTCTTTTTTGAAATTTGTAATAAGGGATCATAAAATGTCACGACTTTTTATGATTTGCAGCAAATCTCGGAGAAACATACTTGGAAAAATAAACACTTCATATTTTATAGGGGAGAGAGGAATGGTTCCTTTCCTTCCACAAAAAGCAGTAATTTCACTGAGAGCCATCACTGCAGAAGTGTTTGCAGAGACCTGTTACCTTCAAAGCCCTGCGCTCACGTGGCACGGTGTTTGAGATGGAAATGACCCACGCCCCTGCTTTTATCCGAAGGGGAATTGCGCTTCAAGGTTTTTCATCGTCCAGAAATCTCATCTTGCTTTGACATCCCGAGACACACTCCCATCGCATCTCTAGTGCCCCTGAATTGAACGGTGGGAGGTCAGTGCATATTTCCCCCAGCTGTATTAACGCCTTTATGGTGCACAGTTGATAAGCCTGATTGTATATGAGTCTGAAAGAGCACTTCCAGTGGGCAAGTAACTGGGGGACTCTTTCAATCCAAGAGCCTGGCTTCCTGTGTGGTGGAGCGTGTTTGGGGTGCACTTTGGGGTGTACTCCAAGGAGGGAGACTGAGGGGTCCTTTTCCAAGGCATAGGCTCCTGTCCTGCCGGGCAGCTCACCAACAGGATGAGGGCTATGCTCAGACAGTTCCACTCACCAGCGAGGAAACCAGCCTTCCAGGGGGCAAAACAACCTTTGGAAACATCCTCACGTAGGATTTATCTGGAAGTGCTCCAAAGACAGATTCGCCTTGGCTTTCACGCAAAATGGAGGAGCCAGTGAATAGTGGCTTTGCCTCACTCTGGGAAGGGACAGTAGACACACGTGCCTGGGAAGTTGATCTCCTGACTGTGCCGGGTTTTGTTTTATAAATAAAAACATCGCCCCACTAGGGAGCCTGGTGTAAAAGCCAGCATTTTTGCCTCCAGCCCTGTGACACTGGCAGGCCTGCAGGCGACCTCAAGAAGCCACAGCCAGTCTCTGCGGACCACCGGCCCTTCCTCAGGCCACACCGTGCCTGGCATCTACTAGACAAGGTTCTCACAGCTTGTCTTTACTGCGTGTGCATTTTTTCCTCCTTAAAACTACAAAAAGAGTACACACTTAAAGGAAAAAGCACGTTCGTGTAAAGTAAGAAGTCCAAGTCCGTCCCCCCAACAACCCTCCCCTTTCCTTAGAGGTAATGACTTAACATTTGATGAGCACCCATCCAGTGGATCTATATACATATATAGGTGTATATATTATGGATTATTCCTATATATTACAACACAGATGGCTTCATTCAACCAAAATGAGATAATACTATAAGACTGTCTGTAACATGCTTCTTTTCCCTCAACATTTACTAATTAGTAACCTTCCATGTCAGTATATGCATAGAAACATGTTGCTTTTTTATAGCTGAATGGTATAATATGGGGTTTAACCATTCCCCTCTTGGTAGACATTTGGGTCTCTAATATTTCACTCTTCCAAATAAACCTGCAGAGAATAGCCTCATAACATATGCTCGCAGGCATCTGGCCATGTTTATTAATAACTACAATGAATTTATTTGAAGATATGCTCCCCTGCCACACACACACACATGCGCAATGCAGCCCTGAGTTATGAGGTTAATTTATGGAACGTTTCTTAACTCCTTGGTACCCCCTTCACACTGACCTACTCAGATATTTGCTTTAAGAACTAGACATGTTTTCTTCATGCACTCAGCCCCCTGTTTCAGGAGGGGAATTGCCTGGAGCTGTTCCCAAGGACCCGGGAGCGTGGCTGCCTGCTTTTCTCACCCTTGTGCTTCATGGACCTGGCTGACCTACATTCAACCCTCTCACTTTCCACTTGCTTGGAGGCAGGAAGTTGAATTCTGCCAAATACCATCAAAGGGATGGTTTTGTACAGACTGAAACCTTCCCCTGCAGCACCACTAGGGGTGTGTTAGTTTCCTAGGGCTGCTGTAACAAAATATCACAAACTTCATGGTTTAAAACAACAGAAATGTATTCTCTCAGGGCTCTGGAGGCCACAAGCGTGAAATTAGTGTCACTGAGCCAAAATCAAGGTGTCAGCAGGCCCACATGCCTTTTGGAGATTCTGGGAGTATATGTGAGGGGGAGGGAGTCTGTTTCTTGCCTCTTCCAGCTTCTGGTAGCTGCTGGCATTCCTTGGCTTGTGGCTGTATCACTCCAGTCTTCAAGGCCAGCACCTCCAAGTATCTCTTTATTCCATCTTCACATGGCCTTCCTTCTCTGTGTGTGTCAAATCTCCCTTTGTCTCCTCCTTCCAAGGATTCATGTGACTGCATTGAGGGCCTTCTGAGTAATCCAGGATGACCTCCTCATCTCAGGAGCCTTAACTTAATCACATCTGCAAAGACCCTTTTGCCAAATAAGGTCACATTGACAGGTTCCAGGGATTAAGACCTGATAGGTCTGGGGACATCCTTCGGCCTGCTACTGTGGGATTTTCCAACCTCTTTTCCAGAATACTTTAACTTACGGCTGGGGCACACTTGATATTTCCTTTGAACTTTGGAAGAATGTATTTTCACTCATAAGGAAGACAGAAAGAGATGTTATTTCTCTCTGTGCATTGAAAAATGGGCTAGACAGTCCAGGTCAGACAGAAAATCTCTGGCTGACAAGTTCTTTCAACTGGAGACTACATGGCATGAACCGCATGTACAGCTGCTATGAATTAAATTACAAACTTGTCTGTCTTCCCTTTTTAATTTGGAAATACTTAGCCATATAATAGTTTGGATGCCCTTGCTGGAAGGAGTTGAGACGCCGTCTGTTCTACCTTACCTCCTGCAGATCAAACCACATCCCAACCATGAAATTCAACTTTCAAACCTGCCCAGAGGATGTACATACAAATGTTTTACTGTTGTGAAAACAATGGGGGGCGTTGGGCAATAATAAGGGCATAAGGCCAGGAGCAGCACATACCTCCCAGGTGGTTGGTGGCATTAAAATAAAAGGATGAGGTTCATGAGCACACACTTAACTGACAAGAGTGTCAGCTCCTTCAAACTCGCCGGTGTGAAATGCCTATTATAGTTTTGGACCTGGCCCTGCCCTTGCCATGTGAATGCTAATGTCTTGTACTTCCATTTCCCAATCTCACAGCAGACCCGCATACTCATAAATCAAACTGCATCGCTCAGCATTATCGTGTGCATTCTAGGATTTAGTCCAAAATGGCCCAAACTACTGCCTATTTCAGCAGAACTCCCTTTGGCCACCGCATGTTAATATATTATAGAGATATTAGGACAGTGATTTGGGAGTGCAGACCAGGCAGGCAGCACACACAGTCCCCTGCACAGAGGTCCGCCAGCAGACAGGAGTGACCCAGGGAGATGACAATGGCTGCTGCTGCTGCTGCCTTTCAGGTGGGGCCTGGGCGGACCTGCCCTACCAGAAACACAAGAGGTGGTGTGTCGGCCAGTCTTTCTTCTCATAAAGAACCTTGAATGCCTAGAGTTTAAAAAATAAGAAATCAACTGAAAGAAGTGAAATAAAGAAAGCCCTGAATAGGGCTGGTATATGTCACTTTCTAAGCCAGTCAGGGGAACTAAAAAACTAAAAAACGTACTAGAATGCCCACCACTGAACCAGGGTAAAGGAAATATAGGGATGCTTGGCTTCCCAATATAATAAACACTGATACATTTGTAATCAAAATAATACAACTACTTCAGAAGGGCTTTTTAATAAAAAGTTACAGCTTCATCCCTACCTCCTTGCCTACCTCCCAAAGGTAGCCTCTTTAGTCTTTTTAAATTATTTGGGGGATTAAATGCACAACTCTAAATTGTACCCTGATAAGATAGCCACTGAGTCCCATTAAGAAGGATTGACTTAATTCGCTTATACTCTTCACTCTACCTTCCTTCTTCCTCTCATTTTTGATGGTTCTGTTATTTTTTATTATCTTATTACCTTTTTACTTTAAATAATATACTTTTATTTCTTGAGACACAAATGATGAATTGCTTTCCCAATATCTATCTCCCCTTCTTTCTTACAAACAAACTCAGGTTTGTTGAAAGCAGCAATGTGCCATCTAAAAAAACTACACTTCTCAGTTTTCCTTGTGGTAGGGACAGTCATGTCGCAGTGTTCTGGCCACTGTGATATAAGCAGCTGTTGGATGGGGCTTCAGGAAAGCTCTTTATAAGGGGAATGACTCAGCAGGTTGGCCTCTTTTGCCCTTCCTCCCACTTCCTTCTTCTTACTTGGAACACAAGTATGATGGCTAGAGCTGTAGCAGCCATCTTGTGACCATGAGACCAGATGAGGCATATTCTAAGGATGACAGAGAAATCTAGCGGGATCCTGGGATACTGGTGAT
Source organism: Mesoplodon bidens (assembly GCF_964165515.1). NCBI lineage: Eukaryota > Metazoa > Chordata > Mammalia > Artiodactyla > Ziphiidae > Mesoplodon > Mesoplodon bidens. Next base: position 139,919,465 of record NC_138161.1, read on the forward strand.
ATCAGAGCTGCTGCACTATCCCTGAACCACCTACCTTCCAGCTACATTTTATGGGAGAGAAGTTTATGCCCCGTCTTGTTTAAAGCGCTACTTTCCCCATATCTATTATTCACAATCAAATCTCTGTTTCTTATTCCTAAACTGTAATCAGTATCTAGACTCTCTGTGAGGTAAGAGGAAAATACTGGAACTTCTCCTCTTGGTCCCATTTTTCTTTCCCTAACCATTTCCCTTCTGGTGGCTGTATTCTTACATTACCAAGGGTGTTAACATTATCTTTCTATAATGTATCCACAGTTAAGCCTTCTGTGCCTTTCATTAAATTGACTCTAAAAGTTGAACACCATTAAATAGCATTTAAGTCATTTTGACTACATGAATGTTCACTCCAGGGTCAAGTAGCCCTGGACCACTCAAAGGGAAATATCAGTCAAATGAATTTTCTTTTCTCATATTCCATCAGGGCTTAAAATTGTATCACATTATAATTTACGTTATATTATTAGGTAGCTTTTTGTTTTATTCGGATTTTTTTCTGGTTACAGTTGAGAGAGAAAGCTTTCACTGTAACCTCAGTGTACCTGGCCTCTCAGCATGCACCTTTTACTTAGAGACCCACCTTCTCCTCTTCTGCCCTGGGCTGTGCTCTGCAGCCTGCACAGCTCTCATCCTAGCTTCACCAGCCTCCTAGGTTGGATCCCTTTCTTTCTACTTTATTCGTTTTTCTTCCTTGTTTTGCTGGAACACACTGTCAATGAACTTCTTAAGAAAGAGTGCCTCAGAGGTAAACTTTGAGCCCATTCATGTCTAAAAATGTATTTATTCTGTCTTTATACTGACATGAGAGTCTAGCCAGATAGAGAATTCCAGATTCAAAGTCATCTTCTCTCAGAAGTATGCAGCCATTGCTCATTATCTTTGGCATCTAATGCTGTAAAGGAGAGGTCAGATGCCAGTCTTATTTTCATTCCTTTGTCTATGAACTTTCTTATTCCCTAGAAATCCTTAGCATCTTTTCTTTATCCTTAGTGTTGCAATATTTCAGGTCAAGTGTATTAGCAGTTAGGTTGATTTTGGTTGCAAGTCCCAGGACACCAACTCAAAGCTACTTAATGGTTAAAAATTTACTGGCTCACACAAACACATGAAAGGATGCTCAACATCACTAATCATTCGAGAAATGCAACTCAAAACTACAGTGAGGTATCACCTCACACCGGTCAGAATGGCCATGATCAAAAAATCTACAAACAATAAATGCTGGAGAGGGTGTGGAGAAAAGGGAACCCTCTTGCACTGTTGGTGGGAATGTAAATTCATATAGCCACTATGGAGAACAGTATGGAAGTGCCTTAAAAAACTAAAAATAGAACTACCATATGACCCAGCAGTCCCACTACTGGGCATATACCCTGAGAAAACCATAATTCAAAAAGAGTCATGTACCACAGTGTTCATTGCAGCACTGTTTACAAAAACCAGGACATGGAAGCAACCTAAGTGTCCATCGACAGATGAATGGATAAAGAAGATGTGGCACATTTATGCAATGGAATATTACTCAGCCATAAAAAGAAAGGAAATTGAGTTATTTGGAGTGGGGTGGATGGACCTAGAGTCTATCATACAGAATGAAGTAAGTCAGAAAGATAAAAACAAATACCGTATGCTAACACATATGTATGGAATCTAAAAATAAAAAAAAGAAAATGGATCCGATGAACCTAGGGGCAGGACAGGAATAAAGACGTAGACATAGAGAATGACTTGAGGACACGGGGAGGGGGGAGGGTAAGCTGGGACGATGTGTGAGAGTGGCATGGACATATATACACTACTAAATATAAAATAGATAGCTAGTGGGAAGCAGCTGCATCGCACAGGGAGATCAGCTCAGTGCTTGGTGACCACCTAGAGGGGCAGGATAGGGAGGGTGGGAGAGAGATGCAAGAGGGAAGAGATATGGGGACATATGTATACGTATAACTGATTCACTTTGTTATACAGCAGAAACTAACACAACATTGTAAAGCAATTATACTACAATAAAGATGTTAAAAAAAAATTTACCAGCTCACATAATTGAGATGCCTAGTTAGGACTGAGTTTAGGAGCAGTTTAATAAGGGCTCTGGCTCTATTTCTCTGTGATTCTCTTGGTTTAGGCACCTGGGTAGGTCTCAAAACAATCCTGATAGAACAGAAAACAAGGAAGCAAGGCAGAGGTTAATGAGCAACCAGCGCAGTCAGACCCTGGCATCAGAGAAGGCTCACCAAAGGAGACCTTTTATTTTTAGATTTTAAGTGGGGTAAAATACACATAATATAAAATTTATCATCTTAGCCATTTCTAAGTATACAATTCAGTAGTGTTAAGTACAGTCACACTGTTATACAACCATATCCCAAACTGTAATATCTTGCAAAACTGAAACTGCACAACTCCCCATTCCCTCCTCCACCCAGCCCCTGGCAAACACCATTCTATTCCCCATCGCTATAAGTTTGACTGCTCTAAGTACCTCATGTAAATGGAATCATACAGTATTTGTCTTTTTCTGATGCTTGTTTCAGTTAGCAGTGTCCTCAAGTTTCACACATACTGAAGCATGTTTTAGAATTTCCTTTTTTTTTTGTGTGTGTGTGTTTTGTTTTGTTTTTTTTTTTCCGGTACGCGGGCCTCTCACTGTTGTGGCCTCTCCCATTGCGGAGCACAGGCTCCGGATGCGCAGGCTCAGCGGCCATAGCTCACGGGCCCAGCCACTCCGGGGCATGTGGGATCTTCCCGGACCGGGGCACGAACCCGTGTCCCCTGCATCGGCAGGCGGACTCTCAACCACTGCACCACCAAGGAAGCCCTAGAATTTCCTTTTTTGAAGGCCAAATAATAGTCCATTGTATGTAAATACCACATATTGCTTATCTCTTTATCCATCAGTGAACCCTTGGTTTGCTTCCACATTTTAGCTACTGTGAATATTGCTGCTCTGAACGTGGGTGTACAAACATCCTTTTTTTTTTTTTTTTTTTTAAAGGGCTTCAAATGCTCGGCTTATTTATTTATTTATTTAGTTAGTTAGTTAGTTAGTTATTTAGTTATTTATTTAGTTATTTATTTATTTTGGCTGTGTTGTATCTTCGTTTCTGTGCGAGGGCTTTCTCTAGTTCCGGCAAGCGGGGGCCACTCTTCATCACGGTGCGCGGGCCTCTCACTATCGTGGCTTCTCTTGTTGCAGAGCACAAGCTCCAGACACGCAGTCTCAGCAGTTGTGGCGCACGGGCCTAGTTGCTCCGCGGCATGTGGGATCTTCCCAGACCAGAGCTTGAACCCGTGTCCCCTGCGTTAGCGGGCGGATTCTCAACCACTGCGCCACCAGGGAAGCCCCCAAACATCCCTTTGAGATTTTGTCTCCATTACTTTTTGGTATATACCCAGTAGTGGAATTGATGAATCATATAGAAATTATATTTTTAATTTTTTGAGGAACCCCCATACTGTTTTCCACAGCAGCTGCACCATTGTACATTCCTACCAATAGTGCACAAGGGTTCCAGTTTCTCCACATCCTCATCAACACTGGTTGCTTTCTGTATTTTTGATAGTAGCCACGCAAATCGGTATGAGGTAGAATCTTATTGTGGTTTTGATTTGCATTCCCTAATGATTAGTGATGTTGAGCATCTTTTCATGAGCTTGTTGGCTATTTGTATATCTTTGGAGAAATGTATATTCAAGTCCTTTTTTAATTGGGTTATTTGTTTCTGTTGTTGTTAAGGAGACCTTTTATGTTGCCCTAATATATGCTGAGTGCTAGGGGAGCAAAGTTAAATAGGTACAAATGGGTAGAAAGGGCATTCTAGGCAGAGGGGCCAGCAGGAGCAAAGGCACAGATGACGGTGCAGATGTGTTGAGGCTTCCTCAAGTCACCAGGCTGTGTTGGGCCAAAGGCACAGACAGGCAGGCAGCTGGCACTGAAGCAGGAAAGACACAGCTCTCACCGCCTGTGGAGAGGTGGAGCGAGGTGCATGTCCCCCCGGCGAGCCATTGAAGATGCGAAGACGGTCCCACCAGATACAGAGCTGCCCTCAGAGAGGTCCCTGCGGGGACATGGGGACAGTGAATGCAGTTGAGACGGGTCTGTTAAGAGGCTCAGGAGGCAGTTTCCCCCGAGATTAGGTTCTGAGGGCCCAGTGTCAACCAAAAATGATGTTTGTTCAAAATAGTCCCTGGAAAATTCCCAGTACAGTGGCCACATTGGGGTCTAACATACCACCCCTCCCTGGGTCCCACCCAGCAGGATGCCCTCAAGCACAGGCGCAGTGCCTCTCTCCAGCTTGCAACCCAGATGGAGTGGGTGCTTTGACTTTAGGGACCATGACATGCAGAAGGTCCCTGTCTTTTCACACTGGGGTCACACTTGGCCTGCAGAATTGCACGCACTGTGAGGCACAGCCAGAACCAAGGCCTCCTGCGGTATATCTGTTTGGACGCTTCGAGCCACAAGTAACCGAATACCTGACCAGCAGTAGCTGTAGCAGTAAAGGGATTTTAGCAGCTCAGTGATAAAATCTAGAGAGAGGCAGTACTAGAGTAAATCAGTGACTTGATGAGACCACATCTCTGGGTGGTCCTTCACCTCTGCAGCTCTCTAGGGCTTCCCTTTGTGGTGACAGGGGGCCGTGGCAACCCCGGTGGCACATCTTACACCGCAGTGTCCAGGGCGGGGAGGGGCAGAGAAAGGGCCTCCCCGTCGCTGCTCTTTCAGCGGGTAGGAACGTCTTTCCCAGAGGCCTCCAGGGTCCTCCTGTTAAATATCATTGGCTGGGACTGAGTCACATGCCCACACCCGACCAATCACAGCAAAGGGGATAGACTGCCATGGCGGACGTGGTGCCGTGCTTCCTGTGTGGATAGGTCCCCCTTGTCCCTGAACAAAACCGGGCTTGATAACAAGGAGAAGAGGACAATCACTATGCCGCGGGAAGGACCAGCAGAACCTCTGCCACATGACACTCCCTCTGGAACATCTGCGCATGGAAGACAGTGAGCTTAAGTCGTTTCATGCTGGCTACGTTTTCTCTTACACTTAAGTTAGTATTTTGTTGATCTAGCGAGGCCAGCACATGCAGGAGAATTCACACGAGCCAGAGGCTGGTGGATGAAGCTTCCCTGTCTTAATTTTGGAGCTGATACCTCCAGGTGTCTATGTCTGGCTTTACCCCAGTCCCTGGGCATAAGGTGCTCTTGCTCTCTAATTCTTATGGCCTGACTGGATTCTAGCTCTACCCATTGACCTTGAGGCCCCGGGATCTGCCTGTTCCCCTGGAGCCAGGATCCTCCTTGCCTGGGCCTCTGGGCAGCCTCTCTGCTCCAACTCCCAGGAACCCTGTGCTCGTGCACGCACACTCATGGATTACCATGTATCACAATGTCCTGTAAAAAATGCCAGCAGCCAATGGCTACCAGATAAATACATTTGGTTCTTCAGCAATCATAGGAGCAAATTAACGTCTTGGCTGGTTTTTTAATTCATGCATAGTAAAGAAAGTCACCAATTCCTGACTTCGTGGGAGGGAACCTGGTGCAGGTCAGCTGGAGTGTTGTGTATGACCTACTGGTAGATATGTTGGGCCTCTTTGATTCTCCCAGCCCAGACCCAAATCGGCTGGAACACTGGCTTCATTAAATCCTTGATTCTGTGCATGTAGAGCTCATGCCCTGAGATAAATAGTGGCCTCATTTGGCCTGCTCTGGCAGGAACAGGTTGAATCTGTCATGGACAGTGGTGTCTTTACACAGGGTTGGTACACATGAATCCTGCTTGCTAACTTTGTAATGGAAGGCTTCCTCCTCTTCTCAAAAGCCATGTAGGAGATGTGGTCCTAATGTGTCTCTTTTGTTCATGTTCATGGCACCCCCGTGGATGGATGTTGGGATATCCTCGTTTTAAAGAGAATTGGAGGGCTTGTTCAAAGTCATAAAGCTTGGAACAAAAAGCCAAGCATTTTCCATTCCAGGTGCAAGCACAGGCAGCCTCAGTTCAAGGCCAGAAGAAGTGCCCCACGGGCTTCACTGTTTGAGTGTCCTTGTACGCATGAGAGATGTTGGCCTGTGCGTGAGCTTCGGTGGGGATGTGGGCAGGGCCTGAGCTGCCTGTCCTGCTAATGGCTTCTGAAGCAGTAACTGAGGGAAGAAACAAGATAAGGTTTGTCTGTTAAAAACTCATAGAGACTGCAGTCGTTCCTGTGAACTGCCCACCATTTAGGCCTCATCTCTGGCCAACACAAAAGTGATTATGCATACCATTAAATATATGTTGGATGAACTTGGTTAAAATTTTTAATTAATTACCACCCCAAACCTGGCTCAGGTTTGATCTGACTTCATAGATCACTGCACAGATTTGCAGTTTTCTGCTCATGACCATCTCATTCTGCTTATAACTCAATAAAGAAGGGAAGATGGGCTGCTTGGCTTATAATTTCTGGAGGAAATTATATTACATGAGATGGGAAAGGATTGCTCTGGACCTGGTTATGTTGTGCCCAGTGAAATTCTCAAGTGAACACGTATCTTTTAGCAGTAAGGCTTGCCCGCATCTCCCCTCCTGTGGTTCACTGGGCCTCCACTGGCCTGACCTGCCTTCATGGAGGGCTCAGCCAGCTCCTCATCTTTATAGGTATTTCGGGAGCTTCCTGTCATCATCCTGATGCCTGGGGGAACTTGACAGCAGTGGCAACTTGTTTTCTTTTTTAGTGAATGAATGAACAAGCAAGGTAAACAAGGTTGCCTTCTTTGTTAGAATTTTTGCATTTGATTTTAAGGCTGGTCCTAAAGTTCAATGCAAGGGGACTTGGGATAGAATAGAAAACAGTTTGATGGAGCAGACACAGGGAGGGGTTGGAAGGTCAGTGATGAGGCTGGTGAAACAGGTCATGACCAGGTTATAAGGGCCTATGGATGTCACGCTAAGGAGTTCCAACATATCCAGAATGTGGGGGGTCGGCAGGGGATTAAGCATGTTAAAAGGTCCCTTGGGCAACTGAGCTGAAGATGGATCAGAGGTGAGACTGGAGACAGGAGACAGGTTAAGAGTGCACTCAGGTCCAACTGAGAAATAATGAGCCCCAATCCAAGGCAGTGACTGTGGAATTTGAGAGAGGGCTGGATCGTAAAGATGTTACAGAGCTAGAACTGACAGGCTGTCAAGACCAGGGAGGGGAAGAGCCCACATTGCTGCCAGTTCTGTGGTTTGGGCCCTAGAAGGGCCCTGGTGCCATCCCCTGCCATCATTATGAACAGTTCTGCATTTTGCTGACAATAGGGAAGCCCCTAGGGCTGTAGAGGGTGTAGGACTGCTTTCCCAACACGAACTGTGGCTCTCGCCCCCTGCTGGGCTGGAGCGGGACCCTGGGCATGCACCCTGGACAAGGCATGGACGGAGACACAGAGAGGACAGAAGCGTCAGATGATGCTTTTGAGGGTCAATCAGGAATCAGGATCCTGGACGGGGCCCAGCCAAGGCAGCAGACACGATTCACGGAGTGAGAACAATATTCGAGTCCGGAAGGGAGCTGACACCCCAGATGGAGGGACTGAAGTCTGCACGGGGTAAAATAAAGCAAACTGGAGACTAGGAAGAATTGGTTGTTGGAAGCACGGGGGCGGGGGTGGGGGGAGGGTGGACAAAGCTGGGGCTCTGCTATTCTGGTTTGAGGGATGTTTCCTCCTCAGTTGCTTCTTCCTGCTTCAGCCTAGACCATGCCCTGAAGTGCCCGGTGCTCCCTGGCTCTCATTTTGATCTACTTTTCACTTGTACCTTGTCCCCCAGTGAATGAGGTGAATATTGCTTATTTGCCTTCCACTCTGCATTAGAACCCCTGGGATCCCTGCCCTTAGGGATTTACAGCCTGCTAGGCTAGAAAAGTGTGGGGACTCAACCATATAGACAGAGTGTCACCTTGAAGAGGTCAGAGGAGGGAACACTGACTTCCAGGTGGGCTACCAGGAGGAGCTCTGTGGGAGGGTTGGTCTGGAAGAGATTCTAGCTCTAGGAAGTGGCAATAAACAGAGATCTCAGAAGCAGAAAGACTCAGAAGACACGTCAGAGCATGGCAGGTGGTCCCAGCTTGGTGAGGAGATGGAGCACACGTAGGGAACAGAGAGGGCAGTCAGGAGACAATTAGGAGACATAATTTGAGGCCAGAATCTCCAGAGTTCTGATGCCAGATGATGGGCATGACCTAGCACATAAATGCCAATGGAGAACAAGTTACCGAAGACTTTATCACTGGCTTGGCATAAAGGCCCAGGTTTTATACAGTGCTTGGTGCATAGTAAACACTCAATAGTCGATCACATTCATCTGAGTGATTGAACCCAAACTTTAGAACTAGTTAATCTGCTCAGCATATTTAGAAAAGATTGGATTGAGGCCAAATTGGTGGTGGGGAGGTGATTCCAGAGTTTCTCTCACCAAGTGTGGACGCCCACACTGGGGGCAGGGGTGAGACTGTCCAGTCCACATCAACTGCCCCTCTCTGGGAACAGCATTGTACACTGGTGTGAGCCCCAGGGACCATGTCTGTACCACAGGACCCCATCCAGGCTGGGACCGTGACACTGCCCTGTCCCCTGTCCACCCTGAGATCTCATGTTCAGCTCTTCCTTTATTCTGTGTGATGGCCTTGTGGCCTTCTGATCATTCCATGCTCCTTCACTGCTTTGCCTTTGGTGGGGAGGAGAACTAAGATAACCAGAGCTTCCTTCTCTTGTTTGCATTTTCCCTAATTGATACAAGAAAGTAATGAAATCCTATAATAGGGCAGGTCTCGGTCGTGATGGAAGGTGACCTTATGCAGAGAACATTGGACACACTTGGAGGCTAGTTGTATTGAGGGGACATGAGGAAGGATGGGGAGGTGTCATAGCTAACTGTCAGGTTTTGATCATGGGTGACTGGAAACACAGATAAGGGGTACAGGCAGCCAGAAGCAGGTATGGGAGGTGATGAATTCTGTTTTGGACACACGGAAAAGTTAGAGGTTCTGGAGAAACTCTTATGGGCCAGGCACTATTCTGAGTACCCTATATGGTCAACAGCAGTTATCTTCATGACAACCTGAGGAGGTATGTGTAATTATCTCCATTTTCTGTATGGGTCACTGAGGCTCAGAATGGTTAGTTAACTGATAACTGCAGGGCTATTCACCAACTATTTCTGGCTCTCTAACTTTGGGACACAGAGTCAGATTGTATTTTCTAACTTGTTGAACTTGGGTGCTGTTGTTGTAAGTGACATGTGCCCATTTGAGGCCAAGTGACCTTCCAGAACCTTCTTTTTCTCTGCTACAGTGATTGACTATATTCCAGGTAGTGACTCCTCCATCGACTTGAGTCCTGGATTGAGGGACAAAGATGAGGCAGGACAGAGCCCCCAGTGGGCATGGGCTGGGCATGTACAGGAACATGAAATATACCTTCATTGGTTTAAGCTACTGAGATTTGGGGGTTGTTTGTTAATGCGCCTCACCTGGCCTCTGCTGACGGATACACTCAAGGTCATGCCATTAGGAAGTGCTTGTTGGTTTTGAATCCACGTCTATCTGGCTTGTTATCAAGCCAGTGTGTGGCCACCCATGGACCTGTAGGGGACCATAAGCAAGATCAGGACTAGAACAATAGATTTGGGTGTCGTCTCTACACATGGGTTAGGGAGTGGAGAGGAAGAGATAGGGTGTTAGTCTGTGGACTTTGGCATAAGGCTCATCTCTCTCCCTCATGTTCTTTCTATCCCGAGGGTTTGTGGCTGGCTTCACATGCCTGCTAAGTAGGACATCACTGCTGCCTGCCGGGTCTGGTGGTTCAGAGACGTTGGCTTGAGTTCGTCAACAGCTGCACACTTATAACATCGCTAAAAACTTCATAAACTCTGAAGCCTGGAAAGAGCCCAAGTGGTTTGAGGTTTTGCTCACTTGTAAACGTTTGAGTATTGTGTCCACAAATTGCAAATTGAATAACTCAATTTTGAGGCACAGCTGTTATTTGGAAAAGACCCATCTAGGAGTGCAAACTCCTTGCAGAATGATTGTGCTTCATTTTTGTCAAGTATCAGAAGACCATTAAACTGCCAAGCCATATGGCAAATGCCCACTCGAAGCAGAGTGCAACAGCACACCATAATGAATCTGTCTTGGGGGTAAGGAGATAGGACAGAGTCTGGCTTTTGTGATCTACAGAAAAGCAGATTCATTGCTGCACAGTTCAGCCTTCTAGAGTCCTAAGTAAGGATTTTTCCTCCCATGAAAAATTCATAGAAAAAATTAAGTGATGGTAGAATTTTTTTTTCCTTTCAAACAATATCTATTTGAGTTTCTGGATATAAAATAGGTTTAACTGGGGCAACAGGAACTTCTAAAAGTTTATACACTTTTCATTCCTTTAGATCCAAATTCAATAAACATTCATTAGGTATCAGTATATCAGTTTGAATTAGGTTTAGCTGCATATAACAGAAAATAGAAAATAATAGTGGCTTAGGAGGTTATTTCTCTACCCAGTAAAAAAAAAAAAAAAACCTGGAGGTCGGCAGTCCAGGTCCTCAGGGTCCTGACTTTCTCTTGGCTAATTCTCTGCCAGACCTAGAGTTGATCCTCATCCTCAGGGTCCAATCTAGCTGCCACACCCCAGCCATCACATTCTAGACAGGAGGAGGGGAGAAGAGGAGGAAGGCATGCCTTTCCCTTTTAAACAGAGTTACTAACACATACATATGGAAGTTAAGAAGAAAAAAGTCATGAAGAACCTAGGGGTAAGACAGGAATAAAGACACAGACCTACTGGAGAATGGACTTGAGGATATGGGGAGGGGGAAGGGTAAGCTGTGACAAAGCGAGAGAGTGGCATGGACATATATACACCACCAAATGTAAAACAGCTAGCTAGTGGGAAGCAGCCGCAGAGCACAGGGAGATCAGCTCGGTGCTTTGTGACCGCCTGGAGGGGTGGGATAGGGAGGGTGGGAGGGAGACGCAAGAGGGAAGGGATATGGGAACAGATGTATATGTATAACTGATTCGCTTTGTTATGGGGCAGAAACTAACACCATTGTGAAGCAATTATACTCCAATAAAGTCGTAAAAAAAAAAAAAAAAAAGAGTTACTGGAAGTCCCACCCAACACTTCTATTCATAGATCACTGGCCAGGCCTTAGTCACGTGGCTTCACCCTGCTGAAAAGGAGACTAGGAATGTAGCAGCATGCCCAGCCAGGAGAGTGGATGCTGGGAGCTCACCAGCAGACTCTGCCCTACCTGATGTCCTCGATATCCGTTCTTCCTGAAAGATTTGGGAGGAAGGGGCCAGATTTCCTTTATCCCTGTACCTCCAAGGCACTAACACATTAGCTGGCATGTGATCTGCTACTTTGCACTCCTCAGAGCAGACCCCAGGCACCTCTTCTCACCTTCCACCTCCTCTTATATCTTCTTTGTTTAAAGTTGGCAAGTTGGGCTTCCCTGGTGGCGCAGTGGTTGAGAGTCCGCCTGCCAATGCAGGGGACACGGGTTCGTGCCCCGGTCTGGGAAGATCCCACATGCTGCAGAGCGGCTGGGCCCGTGAGCCATGGCCGCTGAGCCTGCGCGTCCGGAGCCTGTGCTCCGCAACGGGAGAGGCCACAACAGTGAGAGGCCCGTGTACCACAAAAAAAAAAAATAAATAAAGATGTTATTCTAAAGTTGGCAAGTTGGTTGCGATTTGGGGCATGTTTCTTCTTCATTTTCAGATGTTTTTCCTACCTGAATGACATTAAACTATTCATTCCTCTGTTTCTCAATATCAGCTCTTAACTCAATTCCAGGGATAAGTGATGCTTTGAGTTGATTGTTATGGTTGGAGCTAGACAGAAACCACAGCAGTGGTATGTGGGAGTGGCCTTTTTTGGGAGCATTCTTCTCTGGTGACAACTCAAGCTGGTCTGACTGAGCTGCTGCTTGCCAGGCGGGGGGTGCTGACACGTTCCTAAAGCCTGCCAGGTTTTGATCAGTGGGTGACTACAAAATGGTAGGCTCTTTTTCAAACAAGGTGAATAGGTATGTGGAAGCAGATGTGGGGATAACGAATTCTGTTTTCAGTATAATGAAAGAGGAAGGAGCTAATATTTCTGGAGAACCCCCTATGAGCCGGGTACTGTGCTAAGCAGATCAACTCTGATAACCCTCAAGACAGCCCTAGAAGGTATGTGTAATCATCTCCATTTTCCGTGTGACTGAGGCTCGGAGAAGTTGATTATACTCTACCAGAACACAAGCACCAACCCTTCCCTTCCAGGTGTGTTGAAAGAATCAGCGCCAATGTGTATAAGGTTTTCTGCCCAGTGCCTAGCCTGTCCCTCAGTAAACCCAGTAGCTGTTACTCAGTTCCTCCCTCCTATGACAGTCGAAATCAGTCCCAACTCCTGAGTGTGGGATTGCAAGAGAGCTCGTTCCATTCCTTGGGCTCCTCCAAATCTGTTGAAAGTTCTCAAAACTGAAGAGCCAGGCTGCCTGCTCTCCTGCGACTCTCATAATTAGGACGAGTGCTTAATTGGCATGTTTGTTTCCTCCAAGGGGTGGCTGGCAGAGGATCCTCACACGACAGAGGAGGCTGGCTCTGCTTTTGTTCTTAGCAACACTGTGTGCCCATAGCAACAGCGAGTGAATCCGGCAAAGTTGAAAAGAAAAAGTGCCCAGAGTTTATGTGAAGGTTGATTTCCCCGGAGAAGTTGATACTCTTGCGCAGATGGAAATGATCTCCCCGGGTCCTGAGAAATGTGCTCGGCAACCCCACAAATCCAAACCGTGCCTCTTGTTTTCTTTAAGACAAGGAGTCCGGTCAAGAGGTCTATGTAATGAAAGATGTTTGTAGAATCCATTTCCATTCTGCCCAAATCCATCTGCTTTATGTCTATAATAAATGAATAGTTTTCGGCCACTTTCCCGGGCCAGGTCCCATTAGAGGCACTCACCACAGGGAAAGGTAAACCACCTCCCAATTGATGAGCATTAGCTCATTATGTCCGCAGTGATGGCACTTAACCTTCCCGGCTCGCCTTTCCTTTCTGTGTCTCTGCAACGGCCTGTGACAAATGGGCCGAGGGGCACACACTTAGAATTTAGTACGTGTGGGGCACTGGCCAGCATCACATTACCCGGTGACTGAGGAGAAATGTAGGCAGCAGGAAAGGCCATCCTCTGGGAAGCTGGGGACTGCCTGACCTTTGCCAGGCAGAGGGGTCCCGGGGGTAGCCATCCTGGGGCTTGCTTCCTGACACACCGTCCTGGGAGCACTTGAGAGCTCTTAAAATCCCTCAGGGGTTCCTCATTGCCTATAGGATGAAATCTAGACTCCCCCTTGGGGGACTGCGTGATCCTGGCACCCCCTGCACCCCCGTCTTGGGCCACCCACTCATCGGCTTACACCACACACAGCCACATCTACGTGCTGTTAGTCCATCGCCCACCTTAAGTGGTTTCTGAACCTTTGCAATGCTGGTCCCTGTGCCCGACACACCTTTCCATATCCTCCTTATCAGCTCAATCCCTGTGCCCTATCCTGCCCCAGGCTGAAGGTCACTTCAGAGCGCCTGCCCCAAATAGGTGAGTGTATGAGCTCCTTATGGCTGCTGTAACAAATCGCCACAAAGTATTGGCTTAAAACAACACAATTTTATTTTCTTATGATTCTGGAGGTCAGGAGTCTGAAATCAAGGTGTCAACAGGGCTGCCCTCCTTCTGGAGGCTTTAGGGGCGAATCTGTTTCCTTGCTGATTCCTCTCGTCCTGCTGGGTCCTGGCCCTCCCTCCATCTTCAAAGCCAGCAGCAGAGCATCTTCCTGCCTTCTGATTGCCGCTTTGGCCCTTATGTCTTCCTCTAGTGACCCTCCTGCTCACTCTTATTAGTACCCTAATCATGTTAAAACTGGCCCACCCGGACAATCCAGGATAACCTCTGCATTTCTGATCCTTAATTTAATTGCGCCTTCAAAGTCCCTTCACCTGGCAAAGCCACAGCTGATGACCTCCAGGGTGTAGAAATGACCTTGGTGTCAGTGTGGAGGAGGCTGGTATATCCCTATTGATGGGCTCCTGGCATCGAAGATGGCACAGCAAGGCAGGAATATGTTGTTTGCTTTCAGTCTGAGTTGGGTGGAGTGGGGTCTTGGGGAGGGGCCTTAGGTGCCCCTGGGAAGCTGGAAAGGTCAGCTTATATCCCTAGAAGGCCCAATCCATTGACTGCTTGGGACAGAAACAAAGAGAGGAGGTCCCCATCTGAAAAGGAGGATGCTTGGTCAGGGAGACTCCCTCATTCTCTCGTTTGTGCCACACGCATTCCTGAGTACCTGTGTGCCAGGCACCCTGCAGGAGTTGAGGGGCCTAGATGAATAAGAGACCTCCCTGGAGGAGTTCACCTTCTACTTGGGGAAACAAGGCAGTGGCAGGTCTGTGGTCCATGAAAGAAGAAAGTGATAAAGTAACAGGTACAGTTAGCATGATGGGGGTGTGGGGAGGCATTGGCCTCCAAGGAGAACACCTTGAAGGCAGGGGCGAGGAGGGCATTCGTTTCAGGTAGTCGGAAGAGCATTTACACCAGCAGGAGAAAGGAGCTGCGTGTTGTATTTGAGGAACTGGATGAAATGCTATCGGGATGACTGTGAAGTGGGCGGCGGTAAACTGAGGAGGGGGCGGGGTCCATAGGTGGAATCTGTTTGCCTTGCCACCAGTTTAATGGTACATTCCAAGAAGACCGTATGCCACCTGCTCAACTTGTTAAATCCCTCAGCTGCAATTGCTGTTCACTCGGTGGACCTCTATTAAATGCTTATTGGTGAGAAGCCTTTCCCAGTAGCACAAGTCCCCCACGCTTGCTTCATCTCGCTCGATACTATGACATGATAGGGCAGATGAGTCACTTTTATGGCACGCGTCCGACCTTTGAGACGCGCTCAAATCGGAGCCTGGTGTATTCTCTGCTGAGCCCCCAGAGGGAGTCCATTTCAGCCCTATCATTGTATTTCTCTGGGTTTGGGCTTGGGAGGGTGTTTAGTTGAAGCACGTTGGCGTAAACAGATGACGCGGGAGCACTGACCTCGTTCCTGAGCCTGGGAATGTGCACCCACTGCGACCTGCAGCCTGAGGTGCGGCTCAGACAGAGTCAGTCGCTGTCAGAGCAGCGTGGCTCAGTGTGACCACGCAAGGAAAGAGAAGACAGGCACACGCTTCCTATGTATCATTTGTTCTCCTTCCCATCGTCGCACGGCATCGCATTGATGCCGCCATGCAAACTAATGTTCTAATTTAGAGTTTGGGGGAACTTTGGAGAAAATGGATCGAAACCCAGGTTACCTGAGATGCTGCAGTTCCATGTTTGAAGGGCTCTAAAAAAAAATGATATTTTGTCAGATCGAAGTAGAAGTTTGAAAGGCTTCCTAACAGTTGTAGAAAACAGCCAGCCTCTTCAGATACACTCATTTCAAGGCTGCTCTTGTGAGTAGCTCAGCACACACTGCACATACTATCTCATTAAAGATCCGCCCTCCCCAGGAAGAAGCCAGGGCCAGCAGCTGGCATGCAGTCTGCTTTCTTCTCATGCAGCAGGGGGTGTCCCTGCTGCGTCAAAGTGGGAAGAAACCACAGCCCACCTATGTTGAGAGTCTTTTATCCTCACACCACCATAGCTCAGAACGCTGCCAGACAACTTCTCGATGTACCCAAGGAGGTGCTTAAGCCTTCCCAGTACCAGGAGGCAGGTCCACTCCCAGCTGGCCGGTGCCCTTTCAGTCTCCACCCGGCCCTCCTCTGGGCCCACCCTCTTGTCTCCTTACTCTGTAGCTTTCAGCACCTGGGTGAGGTTAAAGTAAAGCAGAAAACAGCCTGGGCTCCAGGGTAGGTTGGCTGATAGGGCTCTCCTGCCACTGAGGCACTGCCTCCTGGAATGTTCATGAAGGGCTTCACTGGAGTTAGGCCTTGGTTTGACTCCTAGTTCTACCTCTTACTGGCTGTGTGACCTAGGGCAAGTGATAGTCCCTCTCTGAGCCTCAGTTTCCTCATATGCAAGATGAGGATAATATTACTTACACTGATAGGGTTGTTGTGAGGATAAATGAACTATGTATGGAGAGTGTCTGGGCCTGACCCTCTCAAAAAATGCTTGGGCCCCAGATAAAGACAATGAGTGAAATCAGAAAAGACCTGTAGATTAGATTATAGTCCTGTGGCAATGTTAATTTTTTTATTTTATTCGTTCTACAGTTATATAAGAAAATGTCTTTGCTCTTAGAAAACACATACTGAAGTATTTAAAGAGGTATTATGTCTCCAACTTATTCTCAGACATTTCAGAAAAAAATTATAGGTATTTACAGATATGTGTGTATATATGGAGAGGGAGAATGAATGTAGCAAATGTGGTAAAGTGTTAACATTTTTGGGGACTCTGTGTAAAGGGTATATAGGAATTCTTTGTACAAATTTTGCAACTTTTTTTGTAAGTCTGAAATTATTTTCAAATAAGTTTTTAAAAAGTTCCAGTCTGCTCTGAGGCCTGTGACTTCTATTTGGACTATCAGAGATGACATTTGGGGCATCTCACATATGCCTTTTGACCCTAAGGTGATCCGTCAGAGCACAGGGAGGATGTAGAGGTTATGGGCAAACCGTGGTCTTTGGGTCAGGCTGCCTGGCTTCCAGTCCTGGCCTCGCAGCTTCTAAGGTCCCTGAGCTGTATAAGTAACTACTCAGGTTTGAGTTGAAAGTACTTGGTAAGATAAGAGCTGTACCTTGGTGTGGTGCTTGGCACAGGTCCTGGCCCATGGTGAACCTCCTGTACATGTTGTTGTTGTTATTCTTGCCCCCTCAGTCATCCTACAAGTGAGAAGTAATGGCCTGGGTGTGGCTTAGAGACACTGATCTTGACCCTTGTCTTGGTGCCCGCTCCCTGACGTGAGTTTTTGTCCCAATGAAGGCAGGGTGGCTGCGGCGGCGAGTGTGAACGTGCCTGACGAGATGAAGAGCCGAATCCCCGTGGTGCTCCTGGCCTGTGGCTCCTTCAACCCCATCACCAACATGCACCTGCGCTTGTTTGAGGTGGCCAGAGACCACCTTCACCAGACAGGTCAGTCACGGGGCCCAGGCCCAATGGAAGAACTGGTGGGTTGGGCCTCTTGGGGCTTTGCTGGCTGCTGTCATCACCCCCATTATGAAAACTGTTCAGTTTATTCATTCACAGCATAACTGGTGACATACATTTCCTCCATCATATTCAGAGGGCTAACACCCCTTAGCCGTGTGACATGTGTCCAAGTCATATCCCTGGCCATGGACTTGAAATGCTTCTCAGGACCCACTACCTCCCTGTCCACTTCACATTGACCGTTAATGCTAAAAAGACAACTGGGCACGTTATAGAACCTGTGTCTCAATCAGGACGTCCTTCCTGGGGCTCCAGGAAGCATTTACCCACACAGCCAGATGAATAGGTAGCATGTACCTTTGAGAACTCCTGCTACTCTTCAGTGGGTAAACAAATGTTCTATAATGGGGATTTTGACCCGTTCCCCTTTGAGAGAATAGATCTTAGACAATTACAAATTAACAGACTTGTATATAGGGCATTTCTAATACAGATGGCATGGCTTTGCCAGAAATATTTAATCAGCTGGAAATATTTAATCTCGAAATGTTCCATCTCCTTGACTTTCCATTTCATTATTAAGAGAGTAAATTGGCATTTGTAATCTGCACGATTATTTCTAAAGAATATAAGTCATTTATTTGTTGATGTCAGATACATATGAAAGTTTTATTCATTACGTATTTATGTATATCTTATGTATTCATATATGTATTTTGTATTTTTGCCTTGCTCAAAAATGTTTGCTGTTTTTAAACCAAAATCAATTTCTATTTACTTTTAACATAGAAAAAAATAGTTGAGTAACATGTAAATCATTTCTTCAAAGAAATTACTTACAAATATTAATTTATTTTAAAGAATGTCTTTGTTTACAAAACATTTTTTAATTTCTCAAAAAGTGAAGTATTTATTTTTAGTAAATAAATAGCTCTGACATAGGAATAAGAAATCCAAACAGTTAACTTAAAACTGGTCAGTGAGCATTAGTAAGCCATATACCAAAGAAGAAATATAAATGGACAGTACACTTGAGAAAAGCTGCTCAACATCACTAATAATCAATGAAAATGCAAATAAAAACATAAACACCCCAAGGTAATAAGCACCATGAGGGCAGCTACTGTGACTGCTTGAGCACCACAGAATTGCCACCATCTGTCACTAGGCTTATAGCTGGTGCCCAATAACTATCCGTTGTGGTAGTAAATAGTTCTAGCCTATGAGATAGGCAAAGATTAAAGATTGTCAAAATTCAGTGCTAGCAGGATAGGGAGGGAAACAAACACTCATGTATTGGTAGTGATGGTAAATGATAAAACATTTTTGGAGGGCAACTTGGTTTTCCATAGAAAAAGAATTGAAGTCTATATACACATCCATAATGAGGAGAAAAATCAATCAATGGGAGTCAAACCAGAACTGATGCAGATGTTAGAATTAGCAGATTAGGACATTAAAGATTACAATAGTTATGTGACATATGTTCAAAAATTAAGTAGAGACATGGAAAATATTAAAAGGACTCAAATATCTAGACATGAAAACTACAGTAGGTGAGATGAAAAATAAACTGGATAGGATTAATGACAGATTAGACACTGCAGAAGAAAAGGTTAGTGAACTTGAAGCTATAACAGTCTATCCAAACTGAAACAATCCAAAATGAAACATAAAGAGAAAAAAGAATTTTTAAAAATAAATAATATTGGTGAGCTATGAGATAATTTAAATCATCTTAATATACTTGTAACTGAACTCCTAGAAGGAAAAAAAAACAAAGAACAGAAAAAATATTTGAAGCAGTAACCACTGAATTGTTTTCAAATTTGATGAAAACAGATTTAATCAAGTAGCTCAACAAACCCCACGCACAAGAAACATGAAGAAAACAACGCCAAGGTATATGATAATAAAGTTTCTCAAAACCAATAATAAAGAGAAAATCTTAAAGGCAGCTACAGAAGAACAAATAAAGAAGATAGCAGATTTCTTGTTTCTGAATTCAGCAAAAGGGAATTCAGTGGTACAGATCTTCAAAGTACTGAAAGAAAAAAACATGTCAATCTAGGATTCTATATCTGGCAAAAATATCTTTCAAAAACAAAGGCAAAGTAAAGACATTTGCAGATCTACAAAAGCTGAATGATTTCACCACCAGCAAACCTGCACCACAAGCAATACTAAAGTCCTTTAGGCAGAAGTAAGATGATACCAAATGGAAACATGTATCTACACAAAGGAATACAGAGCATTGATAACCACATGGGCAATTATATATGTTTTTTTATTATTTAAATTTCTTTAAAAGATCATTGACCATTTAAACAAACATGACAATATACTGTGGGGTTTATAACATATGTAGAAGTACACTATATGACAGCGGTATCAAACACTGGGAGGGGAAAACGAGGAGAATACTGTTGTAAGGTTTGTATGCTCGACTTGAAGTGTCAGAACATCACTGAAAGGCAGACTGCGATAAGTCAAAGATATATAGTATAAACCCGAACGCAATCACTAAAATTCAAAAGCAAACAGGTATCACTCATAGGCTTTCAATGGAAATAAAATAGAATGAGAATATACTCAGTTAATCTAAGAAGGAAGAAAAAGGGGAATGGGGGACCAAAGAATAGATGGGACCAATAGAAAGCAAATAACACAATGACAGACTTAAACCTAATCATATCACTAATCACGTTAAATATAAATAGTCTAACACATTCTGCTAAAAGGCAGGCATTGTCAGATTGGATAAAATAAGCAGGACCCAACGACAATTATTTGATGCCTACAAGAAACATACCAAATATAAAGACACAATTAGGTTCAAAGTAAGTGAATAGACAACTATCCCATGCAAACACTAATTAAAAGAAAGCTGAAATAGCTCTAGTGTCAGAGAAAGGAGATTTCAGCGGTAAGAATATTAACAGGAATAAAGGAAGACATTTCATAATTAGAAAGAGGTCAATTCTTGGAGAGGAAATAATAATCCTAAACCTTTTAAAAATGTAATAATAGAATATCAAAATACATAAGAATAAAAACATATAGAGCAACAAGGAGAAATAGACAAATCCACAATTACAGTCTGATATTTTAAGTCTCTTCTCACTAATTGATAGAATAAATATGCAGAAAATTATTAAGGATATAGAAGACTTGAACAACACTATCAACCAATTCAACTTAGTTGACTTTCATAGAACACTTACCAAACATCAACAGAATACACTTTCCTTTCAAGGGCACAGAGAACATTTACCAAGATAGACTATATTCTGGGCCATAAAAGAGCTTCGATAAATGTATAAGGCTTGAAATCCTACAAAATGTGTTCTCTAACCACGATGGAATTACATGAGAAATCAATAATAGAAAGATTTCTGGAAGATTCCCCAAATATCAAAATGGAATAACACACTTCTAAAAAAACCCATGTGTCACAAAGGAAATCAAGATGGAAATGAGGAAATATTTTGAACTGAATGAAAATTAAAGTCGAATATATCAAAAATTTGGGGATGTCACTAAAGCAATACTTAGGGGGAATTGTAGCACTAACTAAACACTATATTAGAAAAAAAAGAAAGGTTTTAAGTCAATGACTTCAGCTATGTTAAGAAATTAGGAATAGAGGAACAAATGAAACACAAAATAAGCATAAGAAAGGAAATAATGAAGAACAGAGCAGACATCAATTAAAGAGAAAACAGAAACACTTTACAGAAAATCAGTTGAACCAATAGTTGTTTCTTTGAGAAAATCATTAAAAGTTATAAACTCTAGCCATACTAACAGGAAAATAAAGAGGAAAGACATAAATTACTATTATCAGGAATGAGAGAGGTGACGTAACTATAGATTTTGAAAACTTATATAGAAAATATAAGGGAATATTATAAACAACTTTATGCCTAAAAATTTGATCATTTTAAAAATTGGACTAGACATATCCCTCAAAAGACACACTACCAAAACTCATTCAAAAATAGATTTTTTTTTATGAGAAGAAACAAGTAACCTAAATAGCTTTATACCAACAAAAGAGGTTTAATTTGTGATTTAAAAAACATCCCACAAAGGTTCCTGGGAAGATGGCAGAGTAGGAAGCCACAGGAATCTGTCTCCCCACCTAAACAATAATTGCACCAACAGAATCTGTCTGATGTAACCACTTTTTTTTTTTTTTTTTTTTTTTTTTTTTTTGCGGTATGCGGGCCTCTCACTGCTGTGGCCTCTCCCGCTGCGGAGCACAGGCTCCGGACGCGCAGGCTCAGCGGCCATGGCTCACGGGCCCAGCCGCTCCGCGGCACGTGGGATCCTCCCGGACTGGGGCACGAACCCATGTCCCCTGCATCGGCAGGCGGACTCCCAACCACTGCGCCACCAGGGAAGCCCTGATGTAACCACTTTGGAATACTGAAGTCTGTTGAAGACGGACTACGTCCAGGGGAAGACATGGACAGATAAAGTGCAGTTAAGTTTAGTCAACTTCAGCTCTTAGCCCAGTAAGAGCTACCCCTCCCCCACCCCCAGCCACATGGCAGGCAGCTATGCCCATGTTCCTGGAACAGCCTGCACACAGCTTGTGGAAGCCAGTGTGGGGGAAAGGGCCTCTGTCTTCCGAATACTGGGGATCTATGCTCTGATCTCTGGTTACTGCCTCTGATCACTGATGTGCAGACGAAGGTGGCCAGCCATTGTTGCATCTCCTCTCATTGTTGCAAGCCCCTCCCTCTCCTTCCAGGGGATTTAAACAGTCAGCAGGCTTTCCCCTCCCCTCCTTTTTGTCTTTTTCCCCTTTTGGGAGCCAGACATTAAAGACTAGAACATTCAAAATTAACTGCATATATGGGAAAAATTAGAAAGTGACCACATATGCCTAGGGAAAGTCTGAAAAAAGACTGAGAAGACTTTAACTTTATACTTTGGGATGATCCTCAGCACAAAGACAGCCTACAACCGTCAAAAAGCAATAAGTAATAACAGCAACCAAAAATATCAAACCCTGGGGAAGGAGAATAATCTGATTTCCAGAGTTACCACATCATTAGAGTCAAATGTTGTTTTCAACCAAAAAAATCAGGAGGCATATAAAGAAACAGGAATGTATGGCCCATTCAAAGGAAAAAAAATAAGTAAACAAAAATCACCCTTGAAAAAGACCTGATGGCGGATCTACTAGACAAAGACTTTAAAACAGCTGTCTTAAAGATACTCAGATAACTAAAGGAAGATGTGGAGAAAGTCAAGAAACCATCTATGAATGAAATGGGAATATCAATAAAGGGATAGAAAACCTAAAAAGAAACCAAAAAGGAATTCTGGAGATGAAAGATATAAGAATGGAAATGAAAAGTTCACTAGAGAGATTCAAAGGCATATTTGAGCAGGCAGAAAAAAAGAATTAGCAAACATGAAGATAGGACAATGGAAATTATCAAGTCTGAGGAACAGAAAGAAAAAAGATTAAAGAAAAATGAACAGAGCCTAAGCGACCTATGGGACACCATAAGGTGGACGTTGTGAGAGTCCAAGAAGGAAAAGAGAAAGAAAGGGGCAGAGAGAATATCTGAAGAAATAATGGCTGAAACTTCCCAAATTTGATGAAAAATATAAATACAAACATCCAAGAAGCCCAACCAACTTCAAGTAAGATGAACTCAAAGAGATCCACACTAAGACACATTATAATCCAACTTTCAAAAACCAAAGACAAAGATAATTCTTGAAAGCAGCAAGAGAAGCAAATCATCACGTACAAGGGATCCTCAATAAGATTTTCAGCAGATTTCTCATCAGAATCTTTGGAGGCCAGAAAGCAGTGTACTGTTATATTCAAAGGGCTGGAAGAAAGCTGTCAACTAAGAATCCCATATCTGGGAAATTCCCCAGTGATCCAGCGGTTAGGACTCAGCTCTTCCACTGCCAAGAATGTGGGTTCAATCCCTGGTCAGGGGACTAAGATCCACAGGCTGCACACCATGGCCAAAAAAAACAAAAAACAAAAGGAATCCCATATCTTGCAAAACTATCCTTCAAAAGTGAGAGGAAAATTAAGACATTCCTGGATTTAAAAAGCTGAGGGAATTTGTTACCACTACACCTGCAAGAAATGCTCAGGGAGTCCTGCAGGTGAAATGAAGGGACCCAAGATGGTAACTCAAATTTGTATGGAGAAATAAAGATCTCAATAAAGGTAAATACATGGGAAATTGTAAAAGCTAGTAACAATGGTTTGTAACTGTAGTTTTTATTTTCTACACAATTTAAGAGATTAATACACTTAAAGGGAAAAAAAACTTGGTCTAAAACAAGCTAGTATTATTGTAACTTTGGTTTGTAACTTCAAGTCTGGCTTTCTACATAATTTTAGAGATGAATTCATTTAAAAGAATTACTAGTTTGGGGCACACAACGTATGAAGATGTAATTTTGTGACATCAACAACCAAAAGGGCTGGGGACAGAGCATTAAAAGAGCAGAGATTTTGTAGGTCATTGAAGTTAAGCAGGTGTAAATTCAAATTAGAGTGTTATAACTTTGGGATGTTAAATGTAATCCATGGTAACCAGAAATAAAATAGCGATAGAATACACACGAGAAAATGAGGAAGGAATTTAAATGTTTCACTACTAAAAAATCAACTAAAAGACAGTAATGCAGGAAATGAGGAACAAAAATATATAAGGCATATAGAAAACAAATAGCACTATGACAGAAGTAAGTCCCTCCTTATCAGTAATTACCCTAACTGTAAATGTATTAAACTCTCCAATCAGAAGATGAGGAACAAAATAAGGATGTCCATTCTTATCACTTCTATTCAACATCGTACTGGAGGTTCTAGCCAAAACAACCGGCAAGAAAAAGAAATAAAACTCATCTAGACTGGAATAGGAAAACAAATGTTTGTAGATGACATAATCATCTATGGAGAAAATACATAGAAATCTACAAAAAAGCTCCTAGAACTCATAGGTGAGTTTAGTAATGTTGCTAGATAGGAGATCAATACATAAAGATCATTGCATTTCTATATACAAGCAGCAAAGAATCATAAATTTAAATTTTAAAATAATACCATTTACAATAGCATAAAAAAAGAAATAGGGATAAATCTGGCAAAAGTGTGCAAGATCCATATGCTAAAAACTACAAAACACTGTTGCAATAAATTTAATACAACCTAGTTAAGATGGAGAGATATGCCTTGTTTTGTGGGTTGGAAGACTCAACAGTGTTAAGATTTCAGTTCTCTCCAAATTTACTTATAGGTTCAATTCAATCCCAATAAGCTTTTTGGTAAAAATTGATAAGCTAATTCTAAAATTCATATGGAAATGCAAATGACCCAGGATAGCCAAAGTAATTTTGAAAGAAAAGGAACAAAGTTGGAAGATTGACACTATCTGATTTGAAGACTAATTATAAAGTTACAGTACTTGTTACAGTGTGGTATTGGTGTAAAAATAGTTAAATAGATCAGTGGAGCAGAATAGTGAGCACGAAATTTGACCCCCCCCCTTACATAGATAACTGAGTTTTGACAAAGTTGCAAAGGGCAACTCAGAAGAGAAAGGATACTCTTTTCAACAAATGGTATGGAACAATTGAGTATCCATATGTTCCCCCCTACCCCCACCAAAAAAATAACACTCAACCAGAAGCTGGCACCATATACAAAAACTAACTCAAAATAGATCATAAACTTTAATGTAAAGCATAAAACTATGAAATTTCCAGAAGAAAACAGGAGAAAATCTTTGTGACCTTAGGTTAAAGTTTTCTTAGATAAGACACTACCAAAAGCATGATCCAAAATAGGAAAAAAAAAAAAGACAAATTAGATTTCATCAAAATTAAAAGCTTCTCCTCTTCAAAAGACACTAAGAGAATAAAAGACAAGCCATAACCTGGGAGAAAGGATTTGCAAAGCATAAATCTGTTAAAGGACTTTTATCCAGAATATGTAAGGACATCTCAATACAGTAATTTTTTTAAAAACCAAATAACCCGGTAAAAATTGGAGGAACTATTTGAACAGACTCTTCACCAAAGAAGTTATATAGATGGCAAATAAGCACACAGAAAGATGCTTAATTGCATACAGGAAATGCAGAATAAGACCACAATGAGATACCACTGCATCCCTATTAGAACAGCTAAAATTAAAAAGACCAGTCATACCAACTGTGGGCAAAGATGTGGAGTAATTGGACTTCTCATACACTACTGGAAGGAATGTGAATAGTTCAATGGCTGTGGAAAACAGCTTGTCAGTCTCTTACAAGTCAAAAATAAAATGTCCTTATCTCTTAGAAAAAAAAAGTATATATCCATAGTCTAGCAATTCCACTTCACAAAATTTATCCTAAGGCAAGTATGTGGGGGAAACAAAGAATATTTCTATTTGGGAGAAAGTAGGAATGTATTCCCTATATGTCTTAAAGTAGTGTGTGGAATCATGTCCTTTTCAGGGTGTATAGCATCTACTTTGCTTGGTATAAACATCTGCTTGACTCTTAGCCACTAAGTAGCTTTTCCCAGCAACCCTGGCTCATCAGAAATGCCCCTGTTGTCTTCGCTCTGAGGTTTATCAGGGCAGGGCCTGTACTCTGCTTTGTGCAATGTGCTGTTTCCCAGGCAGGTATATCTGTACACTGTATTGGGGACTTTGGATACTTCATGTACTTGCAGACTCTCATTTAGCACATGGTCAGGCTCTAGCGTGGCCCAGCGAGGTGTCAGAGAATATTCCTCATCCTTAAAGCTCATGATAACCACAGAATGCATGAATAATTAACCATATGGATACAGTATATTTTTATATTGCATATGATTTCTGTAACTTAAAGTATCAATAGGTAGAGGGGCCTCACATATGACCTCGAGCATCTTTTTGCCTTTATTCTCAGTCATTCTTGCATAGAAAGTACCTGGTCATTTTTGAAAGTCCAGAATGGATTCTGCTGCCTGTGTCTTTGTGTGTTATACAGCGGGTTGACATCTTTCAACGTTCCACAGATACCTACTGCATCTTCTTCATGCCAGGCACTGTTGCTGGAAATAGAATCGATTAAATTGCATCTCCTGCCCAAGAGGGATGCACAATGTAGGTGATGAGAGACACATGGTAGCAAGTAACTGTGGCACTAGATGCAAAGGAGAGACATCTGTCACCTGGCAGTTAGGGAAAGCTTTTTGGAAGAGATGACACCCAAGGCTTGAAGAACATGAAAGACTTAGCCAAGCATAGTTTAGAGGGCATTATGGGCAGAGAAAGCAGCACTGGTAACACAGAGGTGGAAGAGAATCACGTTCCCGCACATGGGAGAGAAATGAGGCTGGAGGTAGGGAGAACCAGGTCATGGAGAGGGGTGCGTGGTGAGAATTTCCCTTCTCTGCACAGCTGGGCTTCCTCTCCCCCTACCCACAGCCCCAGTGGCCAGCTGTAGCCTCCCATAGCCAGCAGAGCTGTTCATCAAGCCATCACCCGACCCCTCATTTCTCCGGGGACAAATATTTAAACAGGGCCTTTTCTCTCAATCAGAATCAGCTCACAATTAACGCTGGATGAAAATCTGGCTTCACAGCGGACTGTCTTTTTTCATAAAGAAAATGAAATCTCCCTTCTGTTGGTGTATTTTCACAAAAACAACTCAATTTTAATTCGATATTACACTCATATAAATTGAACTAAACAAGCTGAAACAATTTGTGTAGTACATTTGAGGAGAAATTAATAGTTCATTCCTAGTTTGCTGCAGTAGCTCTAATTACTTTGTTGTTTTGAGCCCTTTCCCCTTTGCCAAGCACCACTTCTTCAAACTGCAACTCTCCTTCCTTCCTTTTTCTCCTGAAGCAACAGCAAAACCTTAAAAACTGACAGAGGCACTATAATGTATCACAACTTTTTACTGTCTTTAGTCCTGTGATAACACACCCCTTTATAGTAAAAAA
The DNA here is from genome assembly GCF_964165515.1 of Mesoplodon bidens. Lineage (NCBI taxonomy): Eukaryota > Metazoa > Chordata > Mammalia > Artiodactyla > Ziphiidae > Mesoplodon > Mesoplodon bidens. Next base: position 139,946,604 of record NC_138161.1, read on the forward strand.
AATTTTACATTGGATGAAAACTTAGGTCTGAAATTTTTCATTGTTAATACCCTGACAAAAAGTCATACATGCTCAAAGGATGAAAAGTTGAGCCAGCTATTTTTTTATACTCCTTTACTTGAAAGAATGTTGGGGAATATGATAAGGGCTGGTAGGAATGTGTGATATCTGTGGATTTTCTGTATTTTATAGTGTTGTCCTCTAATCGTAGGCGCTTTCTTGCCTTGCACTGTGTGCTGTGTGGGGAACTCTCAAAGAAGATTCTCAAAGCCTTAATGGATGAATTTGTGTAGTGGGTGTGGGTGGTTTTAAAAAGTTCATTTGGGAGTTTTATTCTTGGTTTGCTGATTTTTGACAGAAATGACTCAGCCCAGCATATGACTAATCAATAGCATCAGACATACCTAAAGCTTTCTTTGGATTAAGAATTTGAGCCCGCATTTCTCCTAAGATGTTGGATGTATTCCCAGTTGTAAGTAGTTGTTTTCCCAACATGTAGTCGCAAACTTACTAACGAAGGTTGAATTAAATTTAAATCCTGTTTTCTGTTACTTTGACAGTCTGTTATTTCTAGTCAGCATGATTTGGCCATTGGCCTATATTTCAACAGCAATCCACTTGTATTTCTTTTTTAAAATCAGGTTTTCTGTCAGCTTCATTAACACTTATTCATTTAATGCTTATTGAGCACCTGTTCATTTTACATACTTAACAAACACATACCATCCTTACTATTTGTCAGGTAGTGTTCTGAGTACATTACCTTTAAACAAAGGTCATTGAATCTTCCTAGCAACCCTATGAGGTGGATGCTGTTACTCCCCCTATTTTACACATGGGGAAGCTAAAGCTCAGAGAAGTTGAGTGACTTGCCCAGCATCACACACAGGGTAGAACCAGTCTGCCCTGAAGTCTGTGCTTGTAGCCACCATGCCGTGTTGTCTCCATTCACTCAACAGACTTCTTGTTGAGCACCTGTCTGTGCTGGAAACTGTGCTAGAAGCAGAGGCAACAAAAGTGGGCCCTTCGCCCCTAGGGAGTGTCTTGGTCAGTTTAGGCTGCTCTAAGCAAAAATGCCGTAGACTGGGTGGCTTGTAAGCAAGAGAAATTTCTTTCTCACAGTCTGTAGGCTGGAAGTCTGAGATCAGGGTCCCAGCATGGTTAGTTTGTGGCAAGAGCTCTCTTCAGAGTTGCAGACTCTGACTTCTCATCATGTCCTCACATGGAGGAGAGCAGAGAGAGGAAGCAAGCTCTCGTGACTCTTATAAGGTCACGAATCCTATTCACGAGGGCCCCACCCTCATGACCCTGACTAATCCCAATTACCTCCCGAAGGCCCCATCTCCTAATAGCATCACATCAGGGAGTAGGTTCTCAACATATGAATTGGGGGGGGGGGGACACAAGTATTCCGTCTGTAACAGGGAAGCAGACGTTAATCAGATCCCACAGAGGTAAAATTACTCGGGCGACACATGCCTCTGAGGGGTGTTCCTGCTGCTATCAGGGTGAACAGTGAGGCAACTTGACAGAGGCAGGGAATCCAGGGAAATTGTTTCTGAAAATGTAAGGACTGAGCTGGAGAAGAGTAGTGAGGCACATTTTAGGCTGAAAGTGGGGTTGGCCTGGGTCAGGGGATGCAGGGAAGGAGCACTCTTGGACCAGGAAAGTGTGTGTACAAAGGCTCCTTGTGGGAAGAGGACAGAGCCGCTGAGGGATGACCGGGAAGCAGGAACCGAGGGGGTTGTTACGGGAGGTGAGGAAAGGGTCGGGGGCAGACCGTGAGGGCCTTGCCGGCCATCGTTAAGGAGTCTGTGTTTCATCCTAAGAGCTGTGGGAAGGTCTGCCTTTCCCTCCCTCCTCTTTGTATCCCCCCCCCTCCGCCATCCTAGCACTAAAGAGTGGGCGGAGGGAAGCCAGTTAAGAGGCCATTTAAGCAGTACTTCTGATGAGAGGGTGACATGACAATGGAAAGAAGTTGGTGGATGGGGAAGGTCATTACAGGGTGAAGCTGACCTGATAGTGGTTGGGTCTGAGGGGGAGAGGGAGCGCCACCCACGGAGAAGGAGAGTCTGGAGGTGGAGCAGACTCGGGGAGGGACAAGTTCAGCTTCAGACCTGTTGACTTTGAGAGACCCACATGAGAGAACATCACATGGGCTTTAATGATTACAGGAGACTGTGGAAGTGCAAGCCTGGAGCACAGCAGGTATTCAAGGTCAGGAGGTAGTGCTGTCCCTACCTTTATAGACAGGGAAACCGAGGCTTGGAGAGGTTATCACTTACAAAGTTAGTACGTGGGGGAGCTGGGGCCTGAACCCAGGCCTTGGGCCCCGAGGCCAGTGTTCTTCTCACTGCCCTGTGCCGCAGAGATGCACCAGCAGGCTCTTGTGAGGCCTCCTGAATGTGCAAGTCCCAAAGACAGATTTGATGGGAGCAAAGTCTGAGTGAACTCATAGAAAGTAGGAAGGTGGTCAGGGCTTGATTTTGGAGTCTGAAATGCCAGGTAATGTGGACTTTAGGTGAAGGGAACTCACTGAAACCCTTTGACCAAGTGTCTTCATCAGATGCCTACGAAGTAAGGTCTCTGCCATGGATGGAACCTGGACACAGGGATCCTCAGATAGATGGCCTCCAGAAAATCACCTGCTAGAATACTCTCAGCAGCCTGTACCTGGATAGCCGGACCCCATCTGATGCCAGGGATGGCTGACTCAGAGTTCAAGCCCTCTTCCCCAGAGTGACCAAGACTCAGCCTTGGGGGCAAGTGCACAGCCCTGGACAAGTCCTGCCTGCAGCGTGGCCCAGTGTGCATTTCCCACCCTGTTGCCAAGGTGATCTTATGAGACCTTGGCAAATGCCTGGATGAGGTTCTGCCTTCATGGTAGTTACTTGCCTTCCCATCTGGAAACGCTACCGAATAGGGAAATGACTTATTCTCAGCAAACTCTTGCTAACTCTGCAGTCATCACTTTTTCCAAGTGCTCAGAAACTGTCAGTGTCAGACTATGTTTCCCGATTTTCGCTCTGGCTGGAATTCAGCTTCCCAAACTATATTTTCCAGAATTTATTCTTTGTGCTTTGTTTATAATTGATTCAATAGATGCCCCCAGAAAGAAGAGCATTGGTCTTCTAGGTGCATGCAGCAGAAGTGGGCACAGATCTGCTCTCAGCCAAGTCTCTGTCCTGGCTTAGGCAGAATCCGGGAGGCCGTGCCTCTGCCTGGCAGCCTGCCTGCTCACAGGCCCCACCCGGCCCTGGCTGCTGCCCAGCCACACTCGGCTCTGACTTGGTGTTGCTCCTGAGATTCTCATCTCTTTCCCTGCTTTCCCTTGGATGCCACAACCTACAGGAGAAAGAATCGCAGAATGGTGAACCATAGAAAGGACATGCTCCCTTCCCTATGACCGTGGGGTCACAGAAAGAACACTGACTTTGAAGGCAGCCTTAGCATCAAATCCACCTTCTAGTGCATGACCTTGAACAATTTACTTCACCCCTCCGACATGTGTTTTTCCTCAACTGCAACATGGGAAAAATATCTCCTAACTTTAAAGGTTATTTATTATAAGGGCTAAACGAGATGATGTACATGAAGGGTCTAACCTACTCGACAAATCCAATACATGTTTGGTCTCTCCACTTGTATCCTAAGCAGGGCCCCCTCAGTGCGAGCTCAGAGTAGCTCCTGGTCCGGTGGCCACCACCAGACAGGTTAACATAATATTCTCACATCTACGCATGGAAGTGAGAAAACCGCAGAACTGTTTCTTCTGTTTTCTTTAGCACTTTCTTGATACTTTATGATGTTATTGCCTAACAATCCTGCCTCACACATTTGTGGCATCCCAGATTAAATTGCATCGTAAAGATAACAACCTGGTTGAAAGCCTTGTCCTTTTTTTTCCCTTTGGACAACCTTGAGGAGGGGAAAGGTATTTTATGGCTCCCAGGAGTTCCTCTCAGTGACTTGCATTTTAAATTGGAGCATATTTATTACAATATCATTTACACCAGCAGTTTTCTGTGTTAAATAAAAATGTCTGGTCAGTGTCCAGTGTGATGCACGTTACTTTTGCTACCCCTGTGACTTTAATTTTGATCCTTTATTCACAGTGAATATTGAGAGAATTAAATGCACCATGATATGGTGGTGCAGTACAATCTGAGGTAAGGGGGAAAATTAAGCTGTAATAATTCTATTTAAGGCAGTGACAGCCCCAGTTCTGGGTCTTCTGGGCTTTCGGAGATATCATCAGAGCATGAGTAAATATTACATAAGCTCAGCATGTTACTTTAATCTTGGGCTCACACGGTCATTTATTAATCAGAGTGATTTTAATATGTATTCATGGGCATTACTCCAGCCTGGTCTGAAAAACTGTTCATTTTCACGTTTCTAATTTAGGAGATTTTTCTGGAGAAGATAGATTTAAGAATGTTGAATTACTCCAGCAATTGTTTGGAACCAAGACAATTTTTTCCTCATCTTGTGAGGCTTTAAGGGTTTGAGGCTGCACAAGTGTTACATTCCAAATTCTTTCAAGAGGAGGTGCTGTTCTGATTTAATAACAAATCAGCATTTTCCTTATCCTTCTATGTCTACTTTGGGATGTAGCCTGAAGGAAACAGATCCTGGCAGGGTCTCTGAGGGGGGCAGTTTCCACGGTATGTACTCTCGCACCAGACTCGGTTGTGCCAGGTTAGGGGGTGAACAGAACCTCACCTGTGAGTGTGCCTTGTATCAAGACCCTCAGACACTTCCCGAGCACCCTGCACCCCCCCGTATTCTGGTTTGCATCTGCCTCACTGCAGCTCATATGCACATGCTGTGAAAAATGGGAGCCATCGCTTGTGTCCTCATAAACCATAAGGTGCTTCCCACCTTTTCCCCTCATTTCTCACCCTCTTCTCCTTTCCCCCAACAAGATAGAAAGCTAAAAGAAATCAGTGTTTTTGGTTAATTTTTTGCTGTTTTATTCTTCAAAAAGAGTTGAAATTGCAAAGCATATATCCAACAAAAAACTGGAGTCCTGAATACATAAAGAATCTCACCCTCATACCCTGTTGGTGGGAATGTTGGTGCAGCCACTATGGAAAACAGTATGGAGGTTCCTCAAAAAATTCAAAATAGAGCTACCATATGATCCAGCTATTCCACTTCTGGGTATTTACCCAAAGAATATGAAAACACTGATTCGAAAAGATGCATGCACCCCTATGTTCATTGCAACATTGTTTACAACAGTCAAGATATGGATACAAAGTGCCCATCAACAGATGAATGGATAAAGAAGATATGGTATATATATATACAATGGAATACTACTCAATCGTTAAAAACAAAAAGGAAATCTTGCTATCTGCGACAACATGGATGGACTTAGAAGATACTAAGCTAAGTGAAATAAGTCAGAGAGAGAATGACAAATACCATATGATTTCACTTATATGTGCAACCTAAAAAACAAAACAAATGAACAAACAAAACAAAAACAAACTCATAGATACAGAGAGCCGATTAGTGGTTACCAGAGGGAAAGGGATTTGGCAGGGGTGCTAAATGGGGAAGGGGGTCAACTGTATGCTGATGGATGGTAACTAGACTTATCATGGTGATCATTTGTAGTGTATACAAATATCGACTTATGTTGAACACCTGAATCTAATATAATGTTATATACCAATTTTACCTCACTTAAAATAAATAATTCTCAAAATTTAATAAAAATACAAACAGTCCAATAAGGAAATGGGCAAAGGCACATTTCACTGAAGAGGATATACAGATGGCAAATAAATACATGAAAAGGTATTTGACAACATAAGTCATTAGGGAAATGCAACTTTAAAAACATAATAGGGTATTACCATACACCTATTAAAATGGCTAAAATAAAAAATAATGATGACACTAAGTGCTTGAAAGGATGGAGAGAAAAAGGACCATTCGTAATTTCTGGTGGGAACGTAAAATGGCTCAACCTCTCTGGAAAACAGTTTGGCAGTTTCCTGTAAAACTAAAAGTGCAACTACCATATAACCCAGCAATTGCACACATGGGCATTTATCCCAGACAAATGAAAACTTATGTTCACACAAAACCTGTACTCAAATGTTCATTACAGCTTCATTTATAATAATTAAAAACTGGAGACAATCCAGGTATCCTTCAGGGGGTGAACAATTAAACTGGGATACATCCATACCATAGAATAGGCTCAGTATAATAAGAAGCAAACTATACACACAACAACTTTGATGACTCTCCAGGGAGTATGGCTGTGTGAAAAAAGCCAATCCTAAAAGGTTATGTATTAAATGATTCCATTTATATAACAGTCTTGAGATGACAAAACTATATAAATAAGAATAGACTTGTGATTGCCAGGGGTTAGGGTGAGGGCTTGGGAGCAATGGGAGGGAAGTGGGTGTGGTTATAAAAGGACAACACGAGGGTTCCCGGTGGTGAGGGAACTATCATGTAGTTTGCTGTTGGCGGTGGATACATGAAACCTACAGATGAAATGAAATTTCATAGAACTAAACACACACACTCAAATGAGCAAGTGAGTGCATGTGGAACTGGTGAAAGCTGAATAAGATGGGTGGATTCTATCAGTCTCAGTCCTGGGTGTGATATCAAGTATCATACTGGAAGATGTTACCGTTGGGGGAAACTGGGTGAAGGGCACGTGGGATAGTCCTGCATTATTTCTTACAACTGCTTTTAAATCTTCAATTATCTCAAAAAGCTTAATTTAAAAAACAAGAAAGATTGAAACAACATATTTTATGAATGTAAGGATGAAAGGGTGAAGTGAGGAAGTGACACTGTCTTTTCAATGGACCTCTTCCACACCAGGGGTTTTTAAATAGAATCATGTCACCCTCAGAACAGTGCTGTGAGTATTAATATTCCCATTTTACAGGTGTAAGTAAACTTGAGTCCTGGAGAGGTGATACATTTTGCATGAGATCTCCCCAGCAAGTAAAAGACAAAGCCCCAGTCTCTTAGAATGCAAAGCCAGTGCTCTTGTCATCTCTCCATGGGGGTCCCCATCTCCTGAGCAAACCATGCTGTCTCTACCTGCTGCTCCTGCCACCATACCAGCCAGTCAGGTTGAACTTTCCAACTCCCTGAGGAGACAGCTGCAGAGTTAACATGCCAGGACCTGGAACCATCTCAGTCTTCCAAATGGGAAGCAAAGATCATTCAGACTCAGGCACCAGCATTTGCCTGCTTTTCTAAGCAGATCATAGAGAGAACTCACGCAAGAGCATTCAGAAAATCCAAGCCAACATCAGATTAAACAGTCAGCGAAGTAACACTCCCAGCAGCACAAAAGGCATTAATTAAAACGCATTGAAAAGATGTGTCTGTATAAATACTTCTAAAGGTGAGGTGGTTGAGAAAGGGTTTGACCTTGGGGAGATTGATGAGTTAACTGATAGTTATAGCGAAGATAAATCTTAAGAGGACAAAATCATTTAAGAATGGATTTTATAAGCTAATGAGATTGGTTCCTTCAAGTGGGTGAATGGGAACAGAGTGAATAAGAATTCAGGATGGGAATGGGGTAGAAACTAGGAAGAGGAAGGAGAGAGCCTTCTCTGAGCACACCACTGTTTTCAGTCTGTCTCTTAGAACCACAGAATCTCACAGCCCCAAAAACTGACTGTATAATTAAGGTCAACCAGGCTGTGAGGGGAACCCAAGCTGTAATACAGACAGTAACAAATGAGCCTATTTCTATGATAAATGAATTACCACACTGAAGCCAATGGGAAAGGAAAGAACCATCTTCAGTAACTTGGAAAGCATCATTGTGACTGGATACTGCAAGGCTAAAGACAAAAAAAAAAGTGTGCATAAATACTGTTCTCTAGTCAGAAAATGTATTTTCCACGGGAGTGTTGGTAAGCAATTTTGAAACTACTCTATGTAAATAATAGTAGGATCAAGCAAATGAGTAAATTATTGTGGTTGACAGAGCCAGGTATCTCAGTGTTAAAAAAAGGAGTTACAGGGGCTTCCCTGGTGGCGCAGTGGTTGGGAGTCCGCCTGCCGATGCAGGGGACACGGGTTCATGCCCCGGTCCGGGAGGATCCCACGTGCTGCGGAGCGGCTGGGCCCGTGAGCCATGGTCGCTGGGCCTGCGCGTCCGGAGCCTGTGCTCCGCAACGGGAGAGGCCACAACAGTGAGAGGCCCGTGTACCGAAAAAAAAGAAAAAAAAAGGAGTTACAAATAAGGAAAGGAGGGGAAGGCTAGAATGAACTCTGTGCGCTGTCAGATTAGAATCGGGAGTTTCAGTGTGAACTCATGGTTTGTAATATATATCCAGATGGATAGTTACAGAAATAAATACAGCAAGGTGTGTGTACACATGTGTGAGTATATATGTATATATAATTTCTAGTTCTGTCTTCTAAGAGGTGCCTAGAGACCACAAAATTCCAGAAGCAATGAGCACAACTAGGCCTCTTGGTCTCTTATAAAAGAAACCCAAGCTTCTTAGAAAAATGATTAATTCCAGAGCAGGGGCAGAGAAAGTACAGGATGAGCATGAATGTCTTGTGGTTCCAGAAAACAAGGGAATACTTAGTAAATGGTGGGAGCATGTCAAAAAGACATAGGAGGCAACCTAAAGGAGCTTCCATTGGGCAAATCTGGGATAATCTGAGGAACAAAATAAATACTGATAATGGAGTCCACCCCACAGAATAAAATAAATATTCATGAGTCCATATTGACATAAATAAGTGATTTAATGAATAAGTGCAGGAAAGGCAACATTTCTTCCTTCCAGTAGAATTCTAATTAATACAGTAGAAAGAATGTTGGAAATAGAAAATCACCATTTGGCCAACATCATAGTAATGATTGTTGCACACCAGAATCCTCAATGGATGCTAAAATTAGTGGGTGAAAGTATGATATTTGCATAGTCTCAAAGCGCTTTCCCACAAGATCCTTGTTAATTACAAATACACAGGAGAAAATAGTGACTTCACAATAGAGAAATCTGGCAAACACCACCTCAACAAAGTATTAAAGGTAATATCACCAGAATCAAAACAGATCCCTGATATGGTGCACCGAGACAGGCACAACGTCACCTCTGAGATATTCTTGCCTAAGGTACATAACCTCAATCTACTCATGAGAAGACATCAGACGAACCAAACTGAGGGATGTTCTACAAAATAACTGGCCACTCCTTTTCTAAAGGTTATGAGAGACTGAGGAGCTGTCCCTGATTAGAGGAAACCAAGGAGATAGGACAGTCACATGCGATGTGACTGGGAATCCTGGATCAGACCCTACATTAGAAAAAAATCCATTGTGGACAAAATAGGGGAAGTATGAACGAGGTCTATAGATTAGTGAATAGTGTTAATGTTAATTTCCTGGTTTAGATCACTGTATCATGCTTATATAAGATGTTAACATTAGCGGAAGTCTAGTGAAGAATATGTGGGAAGTCTTTGTACTATCTTCGTTGAGGTCTAAAAGTATTCTGAAATAAAAAGCTAAAAGATGTAAAAGTACAAAGGAAGCCAATAATTATATTGAAACCGTTATCCAGATAACTAAGCAAATTCGCTCTATAGTAAAGACAATTTTATTACTTGAAACCAAAATAATAGTAATAATATTACATTTGAATGGCTCCTTACATATTACAAAATGTTTTTACATACATTCTGTTATTTAATCCCCCCAAACAAGCCCATGAGGTAGCATTGTTTTCCTCCCACTTTAGAGATGAAGAATCTTAATCTAAGAGTTACTTGGTATGGTTAAAACAAGCACAGATCATGTCAAGAAGCAAAACTTCAGAGCCAGACAAATGGACCTGGGACCTTTCAAATCCTAGCGCTGCCATTTCCATCCTATTGCAACCTTGGCCAAGCCAGTTATGAAATCTTCGGGGATTCTGAGATTATTGTGAGAATCTACAGGAGTCAGAGCATCCCTGACAATGGTCCTGGCCACACTGTAGACACTCAGAGTAGGACACAGCTTAACGATATTTGAAGGAGTCCATCTCTTTTTTTAAAAAATCTATCTGTATGTCTGTGTATGTGTAGAATATACACATAAGTCTGCATATATTTGTGTATTTTTAAGAGTTAACAATAGGTACATTTTCAAAGTGACCATTTCTCATATCAAGGTGTGTAAGGAATGAACTAGGGTGAGGAGGAAGAATGGCGATCCCCTGGCAGGCAGCCCCTCCACTGCTCTCTGAATCATCCCCCATCTGTCTCTAGTGCCGCTGCCATCTTTGGAAGTGCTTGGAAAACTTTGAAGCTGTTTGAACCCAGGATATCTTTTCCTGAGCCTGCTGAGGACTTCAACACACACAAGCTGTGGAATAAGAAGCAGGAGGCTGGCGTTGCCTCGCCCAGTGCCCTGCACACCACTGCCCCTCATCGCATGCTTATTACATGAATTTATGAGAACTTTGCCCTGAGAGTAGTTGTCTCTCCACCTTCATATTTTCACCAAATCGCTTTACACTTGGTGGTCTTTCATGTCTCTTCTACCTCTTGGAATGTAGTGGATTTACATCTCCTCTGAGACTAGGCTCAAAAATTAGCACATGAGGCAAATCACATATAATCAGTAATACCCTTGAACATACCTTGAATCACTCCATGCAGGATGACATGTGTACAGCTCAGTGTAGAGTTTCAGTTAAGAGTGTCCCTGGAACCAGACTACCTAGGTTCACACTCCAGTGCTACAATGAATTCACTTTGTGACCTGGGGCACTTAACCTCTCTTCTTTTTGTAAGAGAGTATGAGGATTAAAGAGATGGTATAGGTAAAGCCTTTAGCACAGTTCCCAATACTTTGTTAGCACTCAGTACATGCCACTCATTACAGATCTTCCTCCACTTATGATGGGGTTACGTCCCGATCAACCCATCGTAAGTTGCAAACACTGAAATTCGAAAGTGCATTTACTACATCTGACCTCCCGAACATCATAGCTTAGCCTCGCCTACATTAAATGTGCTCAGAACATTTACATTTAGCTGGGCAAAATTCTTTAACCCAAAGCCTATCTTATAATAAAGGGTTGACTGTCTTGTGTAATTCATTGAATACTGTTCTGAAAGTGAAAAACAGAATGGTTGTATGAGTACAGAATGGTTGTAAGTATAGCGGTTGTTCACCCTGGTGATCGCGTGGCTGACCAGGAGCTGGGGCTGCTACCGCTGCCCCGGCATCACAAGAGAGTATGTACTGCATGTCACTAGCCTGGGAAAGGCCAAAATTAAAACTTCAAAATATGGTTTCTACTGAGTGCATATCACTTTCAAAAAGTCAAGGACTGTCTGTATTATTATTATACATTTACATATGTACAATAAATGCAGTGCATACATAAAATATAACTTTAAAATAATTTAATTACATAAACTAGAGCATATAGTTGAGTAAGTTAAGTCCTCTTCTGCTGTGATCCTCCAGGACTAGCTCCTTAAGCAGTAACAAGCTGCATTTTGAGCTGAGTTTAAAGCCCCTTATGGTTGCCACATGGCCAGCACCAGGGTCTCTCCCCAACAATTAGCTGAGGTCCAGCTTCCACATTTCTGAAAGCAGATAGGGGCTGAATTTTCCCATCAGATAAACTGGCATGGCAGCCCTGTGTGGCATTTTTTACTCTTGTCACAGAGGTAATTGAGGGACTCATACCTTGGATCAGAGATTCTGTTTAGACTCTAGATCCCAGGATTCTACCGGGACACCATGTCTGGTTCCACTTGGTGGTTATTGGTACCTAGGGATAAATATGTGCAATTATATCTCGTCTTCCAACCTTTGAATGCAACCTGGAATAATAACACTGTGTTTTTTATCTCCAGACTGGACATAAGAAAGATGGTGGCAACAGGGGAGCAGTGGTGGTGACTTGCTCGGACAGCAGTTGTAGTGGCTACAGTGCGGGGGATGGTTGCAGTAGTGGCAGTGGTAGTAGTGTGGGTCACGGGGTAATAATAGCAGTGGTGTTGGTTGCTCAGTGTGGTGGTAATGGTGGTGGTGGTGGTAGTGATGGCTAGGTCATGGTGATGGTGATGGTGATGGTCATGGCAGTGGTCTTGTTGGTCATTGTATGATGATGGTGGCACTATCAGTATAATGGGAGTGGCAGGGATTGTAGTATTAGTCAAAAATGCTGGTCATGATTTGAGGATGGTGGGAGCAGGAGTTGGTGATGATCAAGTAGTCTGTGATTTCCATTATTTTGATCAGTGCTTGAACCTGGATGTCGAGAGTGGGAGGTTTGTGTTTGAGGGAGCTCCCCATGTGATCTAATGTACACCCCCAGTTGTGAAACATTTTCCTAGGCCTGGGTCTTAAGGACAGTGCATCTAAGTGAAAGCAGCCTGATCCCCCTGATAGAGTTTGCCGGTGGGTTAAACTGAGTATTTGACAACTTGTGGTCCTCTGAATGTTCATCCAGTGGAATGTTCCATGAAACTAAATGAGCTTGGCAAACCCTGAGATTTCCATCCCTTTCTTGTAGAGTTACTGTGCACATCCACATGTTAGGGGCTCTCAGAGGATCTTTAATCTGCAGTAAAAACCTGTTTCACTTTGTCTACCCCAGTGTTTCCCAAGCCTACTGGATCACTGAACCTTTTTTCTTTGGGGGAGCTGGTAGGTACCTATTAACCATTACACAGAACAGCTACAGAAGCACTAATCTAAACAACACTTGAAATGAAAAGTAAAAACTTTTAAGAAAAATGGTCCCCCAAAGGGACTAATTTTTTAGTGCTTGGTGAGAATAGTTAGCTTTAGGTTACTTTTGTAACTCTAGATTATGTCCTATATTGCAAGTGAACAAGACCATCTACAATTTACATAAATCAGAATTGACCGATGCATATATTAGACATGTAAGTTAAGGGTATTATTAGAAACCAACCTCAAAAATGAAATTGCATTAAACTCTATAAAACATTTACAACCTAAGAAATTCATATCCTTTTTTTTTTAAACTAAACATTTTCTTGAGGTATAATGACTTTATCCTTTTATTCCATAATCATAAAATTGGCCATTTGGTCATAATAGCAAAGTGGTCCTTGTTTACCTTAGAGCTAGGTTAATCAAGGAACCTTGGATGACTGAAAGGAAGTCGTCCCTCTACAGTCAGTGCTGACCCATGGTTCTCCGCTCACGTGTAAGAATCACCTAGGATGCTTGGGAAAAAGGAAAGTTCTTAAGCCTCACTGCCAGAGAGCACATCTAGGTGCAGCTTGGAATATGCATTTTTAATAATGACATCAATGCAGACCTCACTTTGAAAAGTACCAGAAAAGTACTGAAGTTAAAACACGGTCATCGGGCTTCCCTGGTGGCGCAGTGGTTGAGAGTCCGCCTGCTGATGCAGGGGACACGGGTTCGTGCCCCGGTCTGGGAAGATCCCACATGCCGCGGAGCGGCTGGGCCCGTGAGCCATGGCTGCTGAGCCTGCACGTCCGGAGCCTGTGCTCCGCAACGGGAGAGGCCACAGCAGTGAGAGGCCCGCGTACCGCAAAAAAAAAAAAAACAAAAAAAACACACAGTCATCCCTCTCATTCCTCCCAAGGTTGATCTTGGGAAAAATTCCAGTTTCGGGCTCCTTGCCCCTGCAGCAGTTTCAGGAGCAGCCCCAGTGGTGGAGGTGGGCTAGTGGGCCGCTTGGGTCTCTTCCCTAATGCAAGGTCTGTTAACCTCGAGGGCAGAGTCCATAACCTCACCAGATGTGCTTAAAGAACAGGAACATGGCCTCCTGATTCCTACAGTGATCTCTTCCCATTCACTGATCAATCGTTAGTCTTAACACGAATAATGAAAAAAGGCAGCTAAGCCATTTTAATTTTATCCATAAAATTAAGCCCTTGATTTCACCACAGCGTTTAACTCCATGACCTATTGTATTGAATCCCTTAGCAGATCTTGGGCAGTTTCCTTGAGTATAAATTACCATGAAGGTAAATTGAAAACGTATCAAGAAATGGGCAAGGATATCAGTGCAGAATCAAGGAGTCATCAAGCTTCAGTTGTTCTGAAGATTTTTTTTAAAAAGTCTCTTTCGGGCTTCCCTGGTGGCACAGTGGTTGAGAGTCCGCCTGCCGATGCAGGGGACATGGGTTCGTGCCCCGGTCCGGGAAGATCCCACATGCCGCGGAGCGACTGGGCCCGTGAGCCATGGCCGCTGAGCCTGCGCGTCCGGAGCCTGTGCTCCGCAATGGGAGAGGCCCACGTACCGCAAAAAAAAAAAAAAGTCTCTTTCAATACAGTTAAAGTGGAAAGAATTGATTTGATTAACAAGACTTTACCTTTCATAGGTTACCATCTGCCTTCAGCAATCGTACATGACTCAGTTTAGCTGTCCCCTCTCCAGAAAACCTGCTCTACCTGTTCAGAGCCTCTTCAGTGCTCCCTGTGTACCTCTGCCCCATGTTGACCACCTTGTGGTGACTATTCGTCTCCCCAGGACTGAACCCCCATGAGGGCAGAGCTCCCACCATATTTATTTCAGAATTCACAATGCTGGTACATTACCCGACTTAAAGTGCCTGCCAAGCCGGCCCCCCTTGCCTTAAGAAGAGAAATGGTGTTTGTAGTGAAAACAAAAGAGAAGGAGGGGAAAATTCAGATCCAATTGATATTTCTAGCATGTTCTCCATCCATGTGTCTGCCCTGAACTGGTGTCTATCTCCTGCGTGAGCTCATTTGATTCAGGTGGAGAGAATGGGGGCCTGAGAGGTTAAGTAATTTGCCCCAGGTCACACAGCTCAGCAGCTGCAGAGCTGAGGCTCACGCTCAGGTGTGTCTCTGCCTGCTCGCCCTCGAGTTCCTGCCACTATAAAGCCTGTCTGGCTGGAGAGGACAGTTGAAGGGACTGATTGCCCAGGCCCAGTTATTCATTAATGGGAAACGAGGCTGCTTTGCATAGATTCCAGGCACAGAAGCTGCCCCGGGGCGGTGTTCAGGCAGCTTTCCCTTGACCCCTTCAGCGGACTACACACCGAGCCAGAACTGCCCGATTGCAACCTGCCCCCCACTGCCTTCCTTCCTGTATTTTTCCTGCCGGATCTAAGGCCTTCAATGAGATGGTAACAAATTTCTGAGGCGCCATGAGACCCTAGCATTTGGGATTCTGCTGAGTTCTTTTTAAAACTCCTTTTCTGAAAGGACAGTCATTCCGTTCAGCAGGCAGAGATGCAGCGCCAGGAGTTAAATAATGAAAAATAGAGACGCACAAAAGAAAAAGAATTTCTGATACGCTGAAAGCACGTAGGACCCCACGGAGTCAGCCACTCCCCTGGATTCTTTGTCAGTGCTCAGACAGATGAAGGCACTGCCAACGGCCCAGTGCCAAGTGCCTGAGACTCGGGCGAATGATTGCAGAGAGTGGGATGGGACAGAGAGGAAACCAAGAAGTCCTTTCTCTCCAAGACCAGAAGGAAGTTTAAACCCTATGAAATATCACCACCTTGTCGTTTACTCTGTGAAGTTTTTAAGAAATTACAAACACAAAGCAGGACATTTGGCAATGAAAGAAAGAAGCCTCACGCTGACCAGCTCAGGCATTGAAAGATTCAGACCAGAGGGGGCTTTGTCGTGTGCAGGAGGAGTTTGCCGGGTGAAAGAAAGACTCTTCGCACAGAAAGAGGTGAGGGAAGTGGAGGGCAGACAAGACGAGGAGCATACACCAAGGGCACTGAAGAGGGAGGCAGGATGGTTACCCTTCCAGGAGCGGCCCGCTCAGTCCCAGCTGGCCCACTGTGCTTCCAGAGGGCTGCCACTCTACTTGGGATACTGGGAATGCTGGATCTGGTCTCCTCTCTGCTGCCACCCAGGCCCACAGTGGACATCAAAATAGATGGGTGCTTCTGGCCAGTAGTGGCCAGAGCAGAGCAGTCTCAAGTTCATTTGGACCACGAGAGCAAAGAGCATTCCAGCTGAAAAACGAACATATACATGAAGAAAAGAGCAAAACTTGTTAAGTAAGCTTGAGAGCTGATAAAGAAAATAAAGAAAAGATGCCAAAATGGCCTCAAAGCCTCAGCAGCCTCAGCCAGATCATGTTCGTTAGACTTAGTGTAACTGAACACAGGTTCGGCTGCTCGCCGCTCAACGGCCAATAAATCGAGGGATGAGCTTCAGCAGAAGAGAAAAGTACTTAATGCAGAAAAGCCAGCAATCTGGGCCGATGGTGGACTTGTGTCCAGCGACCCACTCCGATGATTCTGCTCAGCCATGACAACTTTTAAAGGGAAAAGGAGGAAAGAATCTCAGTTGATCATCGGGCAGGAGGTCAGATTCTTCATCATCTTTCCATTGCGCACAGACCTGCTGACTTCCCACATCTTCCTTGGGACACCGTCTTGCTCACGAGGTCCTTCTGCAATTGGATGTTCTCTTGCCCACGTGGTCTGCCTGCGCCAGAGAGGTCCCCCCGCAAATTTACTAAGGGGAAGCTAGGGATAGAGGGTCAATCATTCTTTAACTCCTTAATTCTTCATTCTTACTCCTTCTAATGCAGGAAAGGAATCAACAGCTTAGGTAGGGTGTTGTGTATATTTAGTAAAGCAGAAATCAGGAGCTAAGTTAAATGTTGCCTAATGATCTCATCTTTATGATTAAGGTCTAAAGAAAACAGGGATGATCAAACAGAAAAGAGGCAAAGGAGCTGCTTACATTAGCTTGGAGGCCCAGGTAATCACAGCTGCTTTTTTAAAGCAGGTAGATCCATTTAGTTGAGAACCTGGCCTTTTGTTTTTGTTTTTGTTTTTTTTCAACCTGCTTATCATCACTCTGGCTTCTTTTCCTTGTTTACTTGGTTCCTAACAGCACTGGCAACAGTTGCTCTTGATATTTCTTAAAGGATTCCTGCCTTTCAAGGCCTCATTTCCAAGGGTGCTTTTCAGCAATAACAAAAGAAAAAAGAAAATGGACAAAAGGGTCCATGAAGTGGGTAAGGGTGGGACTGTGTGTGTGCTCAGGGGAACATTGAGCCTCTCGCGGCAAAAGCCCCAGAACTGGAGGTTGCCAAATGCCTCCCAGCGTCACCTAACACTTCTCTCAGCTGTTTTGACAAGTGTAGTTTTGTTTTAAATATGTATGGTAATTCTTAATGAAATGCTGATAAATGTGCCAAAGCATGCTCCATGGAAATAATGAAGTCTTTACCGTTTGGAATGCTTTTAAGTCTTTGCTTCATGGTTCATGAGCCTGCTAAGCATTTTAAGCAGCAGTAACATTTTACTGAAGCCCTGTCTTGTTGGGGGAGATGGTCTCATTTGTCCAGGTCAACTCTAGAGGGGGCAGAATCTCTGTCATACGCCTGAGAGACCTGCTTTGGGGATGTACAAGACAAAGGTGGGGCTACCTAGTGGTTACCCTTCTGAGGCCTGGCTGCCTTATGTGTCCCCAAAGCTCACTATTCATCATCAGTACAGTGCAACAGAAAAAGTACAGGCAGACCTGCGTTCAGATCACAGTCCTGCCATTTCCTGGTAGTATAACCGTGGGAAAAATCACATAACCTTTCCGAATCTCTATTCCTGTTCTAGTTATTATTACTAGTAACAAACCACCACAGACTTGTACGTGTAAATTGACTGTTTTGTTATGCTCAGAGCACGGTGAGGATGGCTTGTGACCACTCCATGGTGTTTGAGGACTCAGCTGAGAAGACTCAAAAGATTGGGAGTGGGTGGACAGCAGGGAACAGAAATCATCTAGAGACCTCTTCACTCACACGTTTGGCAGTTGATGCTGCGTACAGGCATGGCGTCAGCTGGGACGTTGACGTTGACCCTAACCATACTCCTGGCTGTGCTAGGCGGACTCTGCATAGGCTGGTTGGGGTTTTCACGGCCTGGTAGCTGGGTTCTAAGACCAAGCGTCTCCAGATCACAAGGTGGAAGCACATGGCATTTTTATGACCCAGTCTCAGAAGTCACACAATCTCACTTCTGCCCCAAACAAAAGCACCCACCCAGGTCCAAGGGGACCTCTGGATGGAGGAATGGCCAGATCTAGAAGAGCATGCGGGCTGGGAGATGATGATGTGACCATCTTTGTAAAATACGGTCTGCCACAGTTCCCTCCTCTGCCGACCGGCCAGGCCAGGGAGTTGAGCGAGTCACAATGGCTGAGCACCAGCCACGCACCACAAACTGTTCATATGTTATCAAATTCTCACTAGTGTAAAGCATTTAAATAATCCTGGGGGCTAGGAGAACACAAGGGGTAGTAGCCACCTCGTGTATCCTCTCACAGGGATGGCACAAGCACAGGATGGCCACCAAGCAAGCAAGTTTTAAGTTTCTGTTCATGTCGCATCTGCTAATATCCCATTGGCCAAAGGAAGTCTCGCAGCCAAGCCCAAAATCAAGGGGGGGGAAGTATGTTCTGCCTTGGTGAGGCAGTGGCAGAGGTGTGGGTGTGGGATATCATAACAGCAGAGCGAGGAGTTAGGACCGATAATCCAGTCTACCGTCCCCATTTTCTAGAACGAAGAAAACTGGATAAGGATATTGTGACATTACAGCTAGTGTTTGACAGCATAATCCTGGATGCAAAGTACCCGTATAAAGTAGTAGGTAATCAAGTTACTACTAAAAGAATAATTCAGCATGACCAGGTAGCATGCAGTATTCAAGGACAGTATAACATAAAGAAGTCTATTAATGTATTGCATTATTAAGGCAATATATTTTTATGAAACGTAAATCATCATCTCAATACACACTTAAAAGCCATTCAGTAAAAATCCAGCACTTACTCAGGGACTTTTTTTTAAAGCTCTTAGTAAAGTAGAACTAGTATACTTAGCTAGCATGATACATAATGGCGTAACACTTCAGAAGCATTCGCACAGAAGCAGGGAAATAGGAAAGAATGCTTACTCACCACTATTATTTTCTGATGGCGTCAATCAAATATAGTTATAGAAAGGAGACTCAGTTTTCATTATTGCAGGTGGTGTTACTGAATCCCTAGAAAATCCAGGAGAGGCATTTGAAAAGCTGTTAGAACTAATAAGTTCAGTAACGTAGCCCAGACTCAAAATAAGCAAACCAAAGTACAGTTTTCTATATAACAGTTGTAATACAATGTAATGAAAAAAAATACATATACATATATATTAAAATATGAGGGAAAAAAGATCTATTCACAAGAGAAACAGCTGAGGACATCTGCCCCCAAGGCTAACCTGAACCAGAAACGTGAAGGATACTGAGGGCAGTGGCTCTGTCCTCTGCTGAGAGACTTGACCAAATGAAATATGACCAGCTCCTCACTGGAATGGGCATTCACTGATTGGCTTTTCAGTGAGAACGCCAATGGGTATTTTTCTTTATTTAACGTGAGAAAGGTATCCCAAGTTTCTCCTAGAAGACTGACCATGTGCTCAGAAAGCTCTCTCAGACATTAAAATGTAATTTTTAAAAAACATTTTTTAAATTTATTTATTTGGTTGCACTGGGTCTTAGTTGCGGCAGGCGGGCTCCTTAGTTGCGTCTTTCCGGCTCCTTAGTTGTGGCATGCATGCGGGATCTAGTTCCCTGACCAGGGATCGAACCCCAGTCCCCTGCATTGGGAGCATGGAGTCTTAACCACTGCACCACCAGGGAAGTTCCTAAAATGTAATCTTTAAAAAAGAGATTAAATGAGTGTGATAGGGACTCAAGATAGCACAATGGAACATAAAGTCTATGTGAAAGAAAATATACAGTAAGGGAAAAAAAAACAGTGATGGGGGTACAGATTATTTAATTAAAGGAAACAGGACAGTCACCTACGTATTTGAAGAAAAAAATCAATATTTTCCTACCTTAGATAGCTCAGTCAGTAAAATACTACAGATAAACCTTAGGAGTGAAGAATTCCCTTCAATTGCTGTTTCCTTTTACCTGCAGCTCCCTGCTTGAAATATTTCTAATATACAAAGAAAAAGTACAGTAAGCTTAAATGTTGCCTTTCTCCTTTAGCCGTGAACAAAGTAATTAAGCAAGGACCTACCCAGACTCTGACAGGGCCGCTGTCATTGCTGCATTTATCTGTTTCCTTGGGTTCGTTATACCCATCACTAATTTAGTCCCAAATTTTCCCCCCAAAACATTCTCTAAAACTCTTCTTAGTACAAACAAACTCATGGTAATCTGTCTATTCCATTTTGTTTCTGCTCATATCCTTCCTGGAGCCCTCAAGGTCCTATCTGGACAGCTAGCTCTCTATGCCTGCTACAGCACTGTCAACTGGGATTTCCCAATGCTGTTTTCCTGGGGATTCCCTTTGCCTGTCTCCTGATTTGGAACCCTAGTTTCTTAGATCCGCTGCCTTCTGCTATTTTTGGTTTACTCTCTTGTCTTGGTGGAGTGCATTCTCTAGCATCTTTCTGAGAAAGAATCTATGGGAGATCAACTTCCTGAGAGCTTACATATATGAACACAAGTTTATGCCACACTCCAATGCACAGATCAGTAAACTACAGCCCATGGGCCAAATCTGGCCTATAGCTTGTTTTCATGCTTTCTGTGAGCTAAGAATGATATTTTTACATTATAAAACGTTGTTTAAAAAGAGGAATATGCCAGGACTTCCCTGGTGGTCCAGTGGTTAAGACTCTGCACTTCCAATGCAAGGAGCACAGGTTCGATCCCTGGTCACGGAACTAAGATCCCACATGCCCTGTGGTGCAGCCAAAAAAAAAAAAAAAAAAAAGAGGAATGTGCCACCAAGAGTATATGCAGCCCACAAAGCCTACACTGTTTAATATCTGTTCCTTAATAGAAAAAGTTTGCCAACGCCATCCTAATTAATTGGTTGTTTTGGCCAAATATAGTATTCCATGCTGGAAATAATTTTCCTCTAATGTTTGAAGACTTGCTTCACTGTCTCCTGGATCCCAGAATTGCTGTTGAGAAGTCCAATGCTGTCCCAGTCCTGTGTATACAATCTCTTACTTTCTCTCTGGGAACTTTTAGCATCTTCTCTTTAAAACTGGTGGTCTGACATTTTACAGTGCTTTGCCAGTGTGTTCTTTTATTCAGAGTGCTGAGCGCTCAGAGGGTCTTTGACTGTGAAAACTTAGGTCCTTCTGGTCTGGGAAGATATTTGTGTTACTCCTTTGATGCTTTCCTCCCTCTGTTCTCTCTTTCAGGGATGTCTATTAGTTCGATGCTTCACCTCCCAGATCAATCTTCTAAGTTTATCTTCTTTTTAGCACATGATTTCCTCAAGTGTATCTTCCAGTTCTTCTCCTAACTTATTGTGTTGCTCCTGTCATCCACCAGAGTATAAGCTCCTTGAGGAAGAGAATTGGTCTGCCTCATCCCCACTGTATTTCCCCAGCACCCAGCACAGCACCTGGCATGTGATAGTCAGTTGGTGAATATTGTCAACTGAGCGAATACTTTTCTAATTTCTAAGAGCTTTGTCCTGTTTTCTGATTTTCTTTTTAATAAAAAAATAGCCATTCTTGTTTCATGGATGGGATATCGTCTCTTGTCTTCTGAAAATATTATTTGGAGATTTTTGAAGCTTCCTTTTGCTTTCTGCCTTACCTTGTGTCCCCCTAGTTCCTTTTCTCCGGACGGCTGTTTTGGTCTCTGTCTTTCATGGTCAGCACCTTCCTAAAACTGGTGTCTTCCTGAGCTGTCCACTCCCATCTGCAGATCAGGCCGTAAGTGTCATCCAGAAACTCTGGGTGTGTGGGTGAAGTTGGTGGGCCTGATGGCATACGTCCAGCCCCTAGGTCCAAGACCCCTGACTGTGTCTGTACGTGTCCAGAGAGATGGCTCCAATCTGGTATTCTGGAAGCCAGACTTGACCCTCCTGTCTTAGGGATAGTAATGCCACATCCCCTCAGCTATGCCTGGGAGTCAAGGGTCTCTGGTCCAAACTCCGCAGAAAGCAGAAATCTGGCCTTCTGCCAGGATGGGAGAGCAAGGTCATTGGTTGTATCCAAGGGCTCCTTAGACAAACCCTCAACTAGTCCTCCTGTGTTCGGGCCCTCTGGCACCCACCCCCACTGGGAGGTTGTTGGCTCCTCTGGGCTTCTGCCGTGTGTGGCAGCTTGACCCTTACTGCCTTCCCTGCCTGCAGACTGTGCCGGCTCTGGTGCCGTTGTTCATCAGCTCTCCAGCTTCCAAAATTGTGTTGACCTTTCCCACCTGCTGTTGTCTCCTTTCCCACCCTCCTTGCCCTTGTGATTTCATATTTCTTTTATTCCTTTACTGCCATTTTGTTAGAATTTCCAGAGGGGTAGAGATAAACAAAAAAGGAATTCTATCAGCTATGTTAAACACATAGCCATGTATTACTACGACAACTCCAAGAGAAGGATGGGATAGCTTCATAGTAAGTGAAGTGCTGGCCATGTTATCCAGAATGAAAAGACAGGCTTACATCCTTAAGGAGCTCTCAGCCTCACGAGAAAGACAAAGGCAAACAGATCATTAACACACAAGTGCTGTAATGGAGGTGTGTCTGGGCTGCATTGGGTCACCGGAGAAGTACCTCTATGTAGCAAGAGGGAGAGGGAGTCACATGAGACAACACTGGGATTGTAGCATTGTGGAGAACAAAAGAGGCTTAAACTCATGACCATTTAGAGGGCAAGAAGGAGTTTTAGCTCAAACTGTTATTTTTATTGACTCTCCTCTCCTGGGAGCTATAACAAAGCATTGATTTCTCAGTGTACAACCTCCCCTGTCAAAATGAGCTAAACCATCCCAGGTGACACCTGAGTATCCAAGATGCTCAGCAGAGCTGCCTGGAGGAGCCCCTGGCCCCCCACCCCTGTAAAACAGAGATTAAGGTGAAGGTTAAATGTATGTAAATTACCCAAGAGGGTCGGCACCCAACAGGAGTTAGTCCTCCTGATCCTTTAAAGAGGAAAAGAGAACTAACATCTTCCATGTCTAACATGAGACTCAGATGTGCAGAAGAATAACTTCCTTTGCTTTCTACAACACATGACTTGCTCTTAAGCCACCATTTCCATGAACGGTGAAAAGAAAATTGCTACTTTAAGGTAACTATCTTCTGATTTTAAACTTATTCTCTTATAGGTCACTTTGCGATCAAGTTTCTCTTTTCGCCTATTTTCCCAAAAGTAAGTTAAGCATCCGAGGTGGCTTATCATCCTGGCATCTGCAAAGGGGCATCTGGCCCTCAGTGTCCTTCAGCCGAGGGGTCTGCCCTTGACCTTGGGCATTGGCCTCTATTCTCTCTGCCTCCACTATTGAGGCCTCCTCAGCTTCTCTTGGCTCAGGCACAACTGCTGCTATCTGGGCCCATGCTGGACTCTCCCCGGCACTGCCAACACTGTGGCCTCTGGCTTTGGGCTGCACACCCTGTACCCTGTACCCCCGCCCAGTAGCCCTACTGACTGTTAATTCTCAGCCTCCCTCACTACTCCTCTCGAAGAACCTTGAGAATTTTTACTGGTTTCTACCATGCCCTGCTAGAGCTGAGGGGGACTTGGAAGGCACGGGAGGGGGTGTTTTCTGAAGCTCTCTCTGCCTGTACTCGACACACTGCCATTTCCACTGTGTTGATGCTGTTCTGTGTTGGCACAGGGCAATGGGAGATGGTCTCCTCCTAGAATTCCAGGTGGGAATCAAAATACAAGTCCGTCTTCTCTGCAGTTTCCAAGCCCAACTGGACCTCTTCACTATGGCCTCTCGCACCCAACACACACCAGGTTTTGTCTCTGAAGGTTAGGAGGGTGTAGGGAGCAGGCCTCAACTCAGGTCTAAATGCTCCATCACACAAATCTTTCCTACCAAGCTCTTCTCTGCTCTGCTGCTCATTTCTCCACCCACCCCACCCTCAGCCCAGAAAGGGCCTTCCCTTTCCATCTTCACATTCTCTCCTTCTTACCGCTCTGTGGATTTTAGTAAAACTGTGTCCTCTGACTCCCTGGGCTCTGGTTCTTGACTTTTTTAAGGGTAACTTTTGCAACTTAAATTAATCTTTCTCTCTCAACAACGCCTGGATCTTCCAAATGAAAGCTTTGACCTTCACAAGCACTCCTCTGAAAAGAGTTTCAGGAGCCATTTCTGGAAGTCAAAAGCTGAATGTCCTCTCCTTAGTCTCAGCTGGTTCTGCCACCCCCCCTGAGCAGTGGGAGCCTCAGCCTCCATGATGGAGGACCCTAGGGCAGCCAGGTTTCCCAGAGATGGAAAAATGCATCAGAGAACTTCCACCTTCCAGGGGACAGGCTGCACTCTTTGGATCAACTCTCCCACTAAAGCAACAAGAAATGGTGGATAGAACATTTTTCAGACTTCACTTTTAAAATGGAAAAGACAGAGGGGATGTCTCAGACCAGCTAAGAGATAAACACCTGTAACCAGGGAGGTAAGTATGCCACCGGGACCCCTGGTGGACACTTGACAGTATTGCTCACAAAGGTTTGACTCAGTGGCCATACAAGCCAAGAGGGAAAGAATACAAAGTTGGAGCCCTCCCAAGCTGGGAGCCTTCTGGGTGACTTCTCCCACATGAAGCTAGATTCCCAGGAGCTGCACCCTCAGGACCAGGATAAACTAGATCTTAACCCACTTTCCTCCCCCAGTCGTAGAGGACTTCAGAAAAGCCTTGGTGCCTTGACACTAAGGCAAGCAGAAGCAAAAGGAAAGCATAAAATATTGCTAGGAAGAAATGGCCACACGTCAGCCCTCTGCCTGGATTAGTCAAAGAAGCTCAAGTTGAGAACTTGACTTAAGGTCATCCATGACTTTTAATAACCCCAGCCAGGTACCTGGTGAAAGCAAACATGAAGCCTCTCTGGAGGAAGGCATATCTATCTTAGGCCTTGGGGAGCCCCCAGATAACTAGTTAGTGGCATTGACCAGCACACAGTCAAAAACAGCTAAGCACAAAAGAAACAGAACAATATGAATAGAACTAGCAGAATCAACAGGCAGCAAAAATAACCTGTAGAGACTTTGAAATTGGCATTGTCAGATACAGATTATTTATTTATTTTTCTGCTTTTTGAAGTATAGTTGGTTTACAATATTGTGTTAGTTACAGGTGTATAGCAAAGTGATTCAGCAGTGTATAAATATAGATAGATAGATATTCTTTTTTTCAATGCTTTTCCATTATAGTTTATTACAAGATATTGAATATAGTTCCCTGTGCTATACAGTAAATCCTTGTTGCCTATCTATTTTATATATAGTAGTGTGTATCTGTTAATCCCATACTCCCAATTTATCCCTCCCCTCTTCCCCTTTGTTAACCATAAGTTTGTTTTCTACGTCTGTGAGTCTGTTTCTGTTTTATAAATTAATTTGTACTATTTTTTAGATTCCATATATAAGTGATATCATATAATATTTGTCTTTCTCTGTCTGACTTACTTCACTAAGTGTGATAATCTCTAGGTCCATCCACGTTGCTGCAAATTGCATTAGTTCATTCTTCTTTATGGCTGAGTAATATTCCATTGTATATATGTACCACATCTTCTTTATCCATTCATCTGTCGATGGATACTTAGGGTGCTTTCATGTCTTACCTATTGTAAATAGTACCACTGTGAACATTGTTGTGCACAGATATAGATTTTTCAACTTACGCTTATGTTTTTTTAAAAAAAGAAACTATAAAAAGGGCTTATCAGATTTGATGAAGAATAAATCAGCACTTCTAGAAATGACAACTAAAATAAATGAAATTAAAAGTTCAATAAAGGTCAGCTAAGAACACATAATAATCCTAAATATGTGCACACCAAAAACCAGAGTCTCAAAATATATGAAGCAAAAACTGGTAAGAGCTGAAAAGCAAAATAGGCAGGTTCACAGTCACAGGTGGCACTTCAGCACTCCACTTACAGCAATTGACAAAACTCCTAGACAGGAAATCAGCAAAGATATAGAAGAACTGAACAACACCATCAACCAACAGGATCTAATTCATGTGTGTATAACTCTCCACCAACAACAGCAGAATACACATTTTTTTTCAAACACCCATGGAAGATTCACTAAAATGGGCCATATTCCGAGCCATAAAACAAACTTCAGCAAGTTTTAAAGAACTGAAGTCATACAGATTATGGTCTCTGACCATAATGGAATCAAACTGAAATCAATAAAAGGAAAACAACAGGAAAATATTAAAACACTTGGAAATTAAACAACATACTGCTAAATAATCCATGGGTCAAAGAGAAAGTCTCAAAAGAAATTTTTTTAAATACATGGAACTGAATGAAAGTAAAAATACAACATATTAAAATATAGCAAATAAAGTGGCAGCTAAAGCAGAACAGAGAGGGAAGTTTATAAAACTAAATGCTTACTTTAGGAAAAAAAGGAAAGGTCTCAAATCAAGAAATAAAAGGCGAGAGATTGGTTCAAGATGGCGGAGTAGAAGGACGTGCTCTCACTCCCTATTTTGAAAACACCAGAATCACAACTAACTGCTGAACAATCATTGACAGGAAGACACTGGAACTCACCAAAAGAGATACCCCGCATGCAAAGACAAAGGAGAAGCCATGATGAGATGGTAGGAGGGGTGCAATCACAGTAAAATCAAATCCCATAACTGCTGGGTTGGTGACTCACAGACTGGAGAACACTTATACCACAGAAGTCCACCCACTGGAGTGAAGGTTCTGAGCCCCACATCAGGCTTCCCAATCTGGGGGCCCAGCAACGGGAGGAGGAACTCCTAGAGAATCAGACATTGAAGGCTAGCAGGATTTGATTGCAGGACTTTGACAAGACTGGGGGAAACAGAGACTCCACTCTGGGAGGGCACACAAAGTAGTGTGTTCACTGGGACCCAGGGGAAGGAGCAGTGACCCCATAGAAGACTGAACCAGACCTACCTGTTAGTGTTGGGGGGTCTCCTGCAGAGGTGGGGGGTGGCTGTGCCTCACCATGAGGGCAAGGACACTGGCAGCAGAAGTTCTAGGAAGTACTCCTTGGCATGATCCCTCCCAGAGTCCGCCATTAGCCCCACCAAAGAGCCCAGCTAGGCTCCAGTGCTGGGTCACCTCAGGCCAAACAATCA
The DNA here is from genome assembly GCF_964165515.1 of Mesoplodon bidens. Lineage (NCBI taxonomy): Eukaryota > Metazoa > Chordata > Mammalia > Artiodactyla > Ziphiidae > Mesoplodon > Mesoplodon bidens. The sequence goes on from NC_138161.1 coordinate 139,973,677, forward strand.
ACAGGTAGGGAACCCAGCCCCACCCATCAGCAGACAAGCGGATTAAAGTTTTACTGAGCTCTGCCCACCAGAGCAACAGCCAGCTCTACCCACCACCAGTCCCTCCCATCAGGAAACTTGCACAAGCCTCTTAGATAGCCTCATCCACCAGAGGGCAGACAGCAGAAGCAAGAAGAACTACAATCCTGCAGCCTGTGGAACAAAAACCACGTTCACAGAAAGATAGACAAGATGAAAAGGCAGAGGGCTATGTACTAGATGAAGGAACAAGATAAAACCCCTGAAAAACAACTAAATGAAGTGGAGATAGGGAATCTTCCAGAAAAAGAATTCAGAATAATGATAGTGAAGATGATCCAAGACCTCAGAAAAAGAATGGAGGCAAAGATCGAGAAGATACAAGAAATATTTAACAAAGATCTGGAAGAATTAAAGAACAAACAGAGATGAACAATACAATACCTGAAATGAAAACTACACTAGAAGAAATCAATAGCAGAATACTGAGGCAGAAGAACAGATAAGTGACCTGGAAGACAGAATGGTGGAAATCACTGCCACAGAAGAGAATAAAGAAAAAAGAATGAAAAGAAATGAAGACAGCCAAAGAGACCTCTGGGAAAACATTAAACACAACAACATTCACATTATAGGGTCCCAGAAGGAGAAGAGAGAGAGAAAGGACCCAAGAATATATTTATTTATTTATCTATTTATTTATCTATCTATCTATTTATTTATTTATTTATTGTGGTACACAGGCCTCTCACTGTTGTGGCCTCTCCCATTGCAGAGCACAGGCTCCGGACATGCAGGCCCAGCGGGCATGGCTCATGGACCCAGCCACTCCGCGGCATGTGGGATTTTCCCAGACCAGAGCACAAACCCATGTCTCCTGCATTGGCAGACGGACTCTCAACCACTGCACCACCAGGGAAGCCCCCCAAGAAAATATTTGAAGAGATTATAGTCTAAAACTTCCCTAACATGGGAAAGGAAATAGCCACCCAAGTCCAGAAGCACAGAGAGTCCCGTACAGGATAAACCCAAGGAGAAACACACCGAGACACATAGTAATCAAATTGGCAAAAATAAAGACAAAGAAAAATTATTGAAATTAGCAAGGGAAAAACAACAAATAACATACAAGAGAACTCCCATAAGGTTAACAGCCGATTTCTCACCAGAAACCCTACAAGCCAGACGGGATTGGCATGATATACTTAAAGTGATGAAAGGGAAGAACTTACAAACAAGATTACTCTACCTGGCAAGGATCTCATTCAGATTCGATGGAGAAATCAAAAGCTTTACAGACAAGCAAAAACTAAGAGAATTCAGCACCTCCAAACCAGCTCTACAACAAATGCTAAAGGAACTTCTCTAAGTAGGAAACACAAGAGAAGAAAAGGACCTACAAAAACAAACCCAAAACAATTAAGAAAATGGTAATAGGAACATACATATCGATAATTACCTTAAACGTGAATGGATTAAATGCTCCTACCAAAAGACACAGGCTTGCTGAATGGGTACAAAAACAGGACCCATATATATGCAGTCTACAAGAGACCCACTTCAGAACTAAGGACACATACAGACTGAAAGTGAGGGGATGGAAAAAGATACTCCATGCAAATGGAAATCAAAAGAAAGCTGGAGTAGCAATACTCATATCAGATAAAATAGACTTTAAAATAAAGAAGTTTACAAGAGACAAGGAAGGACACTACATAATGATCAAGAGATCAATCCAAGAAGAAGATATAACAATTATATATATATATATATATATATATATATATATATATATATATTTGCAACCAACATAGGAGCACCTCAATACATAAGGCAAGTGCTAACAGCTCTAAAAGAGGAGCTCGACAGTAACACAATAATAGTGGGGGACTTTAACACCTCACTTACACCAATGGACAGATCATCCAAACAGAAAATTAATAAGGAAACACAAGCTTTAAATGACACAATAGACCAGATAGATTTAATTGATATTTACAGGACATTCCATCCAAAAACAGCAGATTATATTTTCTTCTCAAATGCGCACGGAACATTCTCCAGGATAGATCATATCTTGGGTCACAAATCAAGCCTTGGTAAATTTAAGAAAATTGAAATCATATCAAGCATCTTTTCTGACCACAACAATATGAGATTAGAAATGAATTACAAGGAAAAAACATAAAAAACACAAACACATGGAGGCTAAACAATACGTTACTAAATAACCAAGAGATCACTGAAGAAATCAAAGTGGAGATCAAAAAATACCTAAGACAAATGACAATGAAAACATGACGATCCAAAACCTATGGGATGCAGCAAAAGCAGTTCTAAGAGGGAAGTTTATAGATATACAACCCTACCTAAAGAAACAAGAAAAATCTCAAACAATCTAACCTTACACCTAAAGGAACTAGAGAAGGAAGAACAAACAAAACCCAAAGTTAGCAGAAGAAAAGAAATCATCAAGACCAGAGCAGAAATAAATGAAATAGAAACAAAGAAAACAATAGCAAAGATCAAGAAAACTAAAAGCTGGTTCTTTGAGGAGATAAACAAAATTGATAAACCACTAGCCAGACTCATCAAGAAAAAGAGGGCAAGGACTCAAATCAATAAAATTAGAAATGAAAAAGGAGAAGTTACAACAGACACCACAGAAATACTACACATCCTAAATGACTACTACAAGCAACTCTATGCCAATAAAATGGACAACCTGGAAGAAATGGACAAATTCTTAGAAAGGTATAACCTTCCAAGACTGAACCAGGAAGAAGTAGAAAATATGAACAGATGAATCACAAGTAATGAAATTGAAACTGTGTTTAAAAATCTTCCAACAAACAAAAGTCCAGGACCAGATGGCTTCACAGGTGAATTCTATCAAACATTTAGAGAAAAGCTAACACCCATCCTTCTCAAACTCTTCCAAAAAATTGGAGAGGAAGGAAAACTCCCAAACTCGTTGTATGAGGCCACCATCACCCTGATACCAAAACCAAAGATACCACAATAAAAGAAAATTACAGACCAATATCACTGATGAATATATATGCAAAAATCCTAACAAAATACTAGCAAACTGAATTCAACAACACATTAAAAGGATCATACACCATGATCAAGTGGGATTTATCCCAGAGATGCAAGGATTCTTCAATGTACACAAATCAATCAATGTGATACACCATATTAACAAATGGAAGAATAAAAACCATATGATCATCTCAATAGATTCAGAAAAAGCTTTTGACAAAATTCAACACCCATTTATGATAAAAAAAGTCTCCAGAAAGTGGACACAGAGGGAAACTACTTCAACATAAAAAAGGCTATATATGACAAACCCACAGCAAACATCATTCTCAATGGTGAAAAACTTAAAACATTTCCTCTAAGATCAGGAAAAAGACAAGGATGTCCACTCTCACCACTATTATTCAACATAGATTTGGAAGTCCTAGCCATGGCAATCAGAGAAGAAAAAGAAATAAAAAGAATCCAAATTGGAAAAGAAGAAGTAAAACTCTCACTGTTTGCAGATGACATGATACTATACATAGAGAATACTAAATATGCCACCAGAAAACTACTAGAACTAATCAATGAATTTTGTAAAGTTGCATGATACAAAATTAATGCACAGAAATCTCTTGCCTTCCTATACACTAGCGATGAAAAATCTGAAACAGAAATTAAGGAAACACTCCCATTTACCATTGCAACAAAAAGAATAAAATACCTAGGAATAAACCTACCTAGGGAAATAAAAGACCTGTATGCTGAAAACCATAAGACACTGATGAAAGAAATTAAAGATGACACCAACAGATGGAGAGATATACCATTGTCTTGGATTGGAAGAATCAATATTGTGAAAATGACTGTACTACCCAAAGCAATCTACAGATTCAATGCAATCCTATCAAATTACCAATGGCATTTTTTACAGAACTAGAACAAAAAATCTTAAAATTTGCATGAAGACACAAAAGACCCCGAATAGCCAAAGCAGTCTTGAGGGAAAAAAAACGGAGCTGGAGGAATCAGACTCCCTGACTTCAGACTATACTACAAAGCTACAGTAATCAAGACAATATGGTACTGGCACAAAAGCAGAGATATAGATCAATGGAACAGGATAGAAAGCCCAGAGATAAACCTACAAACCTATGGTCAACTAATCTATGACATAGGAGGCAAGGATATACAATGGAGAAAAGACAGTCTCTTCAATAAGTAGTGCTGGGAAAACTGGACAGCTACATGTAAAAGAATGAAATTAGAACACTCCCTAACACCATGCACAAAAATAAACTCAGAATGGATTAGATACCTAAATGTAAGACCGGGAACTATAAACCTCTTAGAGGAAAACATAGGAAGGACACTCTTTCACATAAATCACAGCAAGATACTTTTTGATCCACCTCCTAGAGAAATGGAAATAAAAACAAAAATAAACAAATGGGACCTAATGAAACTTAAAAGCTTTTGCACAGCAAAGGAAACCATAAACAAGATGAAAAGGCAACCCTCAGAATGGAAGAAAATATTTGCAAACGAATCATCAGACAAAGGATTAATCTCCAAATATATAAACAGCTCATGCAGCTCAATATTAAAAAAACAAACAACCCAATCCAAAAATGGGCAGAAGACCCAAATAGACGTTTCTCCAAAGACACACAGATGGCCAAGAAGCACATGAAAAGCTGCTCAGCATCACTAATTATTAGAGAAATGCAAATCAAACCTACAATGAGGTATCACCTCACACCAGTTAAAATGGGCATCATCAGAAAATCTACAAACAACAAATACTGGAGAGGGTGTGGAGAAAAGGGAACCCTCTTGCACTGTTGGTGGGAATGTAAATGGATACAGCCACTATGGAGAACAGTATGGAGGTTCCTTAAAAAACTAAAAATAGAATTACCATATGACCCAGCAATCCCACTACTGGACATATACCCAGAGAAAACCATAATTCAAAAAGACACATGCACCCCAATGTTCATTGCAGCACTATTTACAAAGCCAGGTCATGGAAGCAACTTAAATGCCCATCAACAGATGAATGGATAAAGAAGACGTGGTACATATATACAATGGAATATTACTCAACCATAAAAAGGAATGAAATTGGGTCATTTGTAGAGACGTGGATGCATCTAGAGCCTGTCGTACAGAGTGAAGTCAGAAAGAGAAAAACAAATATCGTATATTAATGCATATATGTGGAACCTAGAAAATGGTACAGATGAACTGGTTTGCAGAGCAGAAGTTGAGACAGAGAAGCAGAGAAAAAACCTATGGACACCAAGGTGGGGAAAGTGGCGGGGGGTTGGGAGTGGTGGTGTGATGAATTGGGAGGTTTGGATTGACATGTATACACTGATGTGTATAAAATGGATGACTAATAAGAACCTGCTGTATAAAAAAATAAATTAAATTTAAAAAGAAAGAAAAGGCATACGTGTAGAAAAAGAAGAAATAAAACTTTCTCTATTTGCATGTGACATGGTTGTCTATGTACACAATGCCAAGGAATCTGTTTTTTTAGATCTCAGAATAAGTGAGATAAACGTCAACAAACAAAAATCAATCTTGTGGGGCTTCCCTGGTGGCACAGTGGTTAAGAATCTGCCTGCCAATGCAGGGGACACAGGTTCAAGCCCTGGCCCAGGAAGATCCCACATGCCGCGGAGCAACTAAGCCCGTGCGCCACAACTACTGAGCCTGTGCTCTAGAGCCCGTGCGCCACAACTACTGAGCCTGTGCTCTAGAGCCCGTGAGCCACAACTACTCAGCCTGCATGACACAACTACTGAAGCCCGCGCACCTAGAGCCCATGCTCCACAACGAGAAGCCACCGCAATAAGAAAGCCTGTGCACCACATGGAAGAGTAGCCACCTCTCGCCGCAACTACAGAGAAAGCCCGTGCACAGCAACGAAGATCCAAGGCAGGCAAAAATAAAAATAAATAAATAATTAAAAAAAAAAAAAAAAAAAAAAAAAAAAAAAAAAAATCAATCTTGTTTATGTATATTAATAACAAACGTGAACCAAAATTTAAAACATAATACCATTTACAATTGATCTAAATAAAATGAAATACTTAGGTACAAATCGACAAAATATTTATATAATTTTCAAAAATATTGAGAAAAATCAAAGAAGACCTAGACAAATGGAGATATTTACATGTTTTTAGATTAAAAGACTTAAAAAAATTTCAGTGAATAATTTGGAATCAGACTAGAGATAGAAAAATACAAACTTAGTGAACTGGAATATAGATCAAATGAAATTATGAAGAGTGGAGGAGAGAGATAAAAAGATTTGTTTTTAATTTCAGAAGAGAGGGTAGGAGACATGGTGGCTACATATACACAGTCAGAGAGCTAGAAGAAGAGGGCAGAGTACAGGGGCAGAGGCATTTTCTGAGGGGATAATAACTAAGAATTTTTCATGTCTAATAAAAGACACCAATCCCCAGATTTAAGAAACCCAGTGATCCCAAAGAAGGATAAACAGAAATCCCTGTGTAGACAAAGAAAATATTGAAAGCAACCAGAGAAATACAGATTATCTTCACAGGAATGGCAGATAGATTATAGGTAGCTTCTCAATAGCATCAATTGAAAGTCAAAAAACTGTAGAACCATAACTTCAAAGTATTGAAGGAAAATGATTGCCAATCCATTAGTTCATATACAGTGAAAATATATTTTGGGCGTGAGGGTAGTATCTTGAAAATGTCTTTCAAGCATGAAGTCACTAACTTAAGGAAATTCTATGGGATATATTCTGTCAGAAGGAGAGTGATTCCCGGAGAGCATGTCTGATACGCAAAGAGAAATGGAGTGCAAAGAAAATGGCAAACACATGGGTAAATTTAAGTGAGCATTGGTTGTATAAAACAGAATGATAAGGTCTAACAGGGTTAGGAGAAACAATAGGCTTAAAATATGTACACGACTAGCATGGACAGAGCTCTCTAGTCCCCATGTTGTTGAGGAAGAGGGGAAAGGTCTTCATTTACTTTGGATGTGAGACTATATATAATTCCAATCTGAGAGGGAAAAAAATGAAATAAAGCCCAAACACAGGCAGGACAAGAGGAAAAAATAACATAGACTTGTGTGGGAAGAAAGAAAATATAAGTTGGTAGCTTTAAACTTAAATCTGTTAGCATTCACGTTAAATGTAAATGAACTTAACGTTCCAATTAAGAGTCAGTAACTGTCAAATTTGACCCCCCAATTTTTTTAATCCAGCTTTAGGCTATTTACAAAAGACTTTTCTAAAACAAAAGTATAGAAAGATTGAAAGTAAAAGGGTGAAAAAATATATGACATGCATATACTAATCAAAATAAAACTGTTGAGACTATAATACTATCAGGCATATAGATTTAAGTAAAAACTATTACTAGAGAGAAAGAGGCTTGATTCACAGATACGTAAGAATCATAAATTTATAGGAACTTAAATAATGTATATTTTAATAACATTAAAATATATGAAACAAAAGTTGAAAGAACTAAAAAGAAAAAGAAAAATTCACAATCATAGTGGGAGATTTTAACATGCCTCTCTATAAATAATACACAGGCAGACAAAAAAATCAGTAAGAACATAGATTTAAACAAAACAATTAGCAATATTAAGTAAATGGACAGAACACTGCACCCAACAATCATAGAATACACATTTTTTTAAGTACACATGGAACATTTACCAAAACTGATCATATCCTAGGACATAAAGCAAGTATCAACATATTTCAAGAGATTGAAATCAATAGAGTATGTTCTCTGACTACAGTGAACTAAGCTAGAAATCAGTAAGAAAAAGATTACCAAAAACCTCAATATGTTGGGTAATTAGGAAAAACACTTCTAAATAGTTCATGGATCAAAAAGTCGTAATGATAAAAATTAGAAAGTATTTTGAACTGAATGATCATGAAAACACTACATATCAAAAAGTAAATGCAAGTAAAGTCATGCTTAAAGGATACAAGCAAAGTCGTGCTTAGAGGGAATTTTTATAGCCAGAACTGTGTTTATTAGAAAATAAGATAAATGGCAAATTAGCTGAGTATCCATCACCAGGAGTTAGAAAAAGAACAGCAAAGTAGCACCAAGAAAGTAGGAGGATAGAATTAATAAAAATAGAACAGAAATTGATGAAATGGAAAACAAACATTCAGTAGAGAAGAGCAATAAAGCCAAAAGTTGGTTCTTTGAAAAGACTAATAAGATTACAAACCTCTAGCAAGATTGAGCAAGGAAAAAGGACGGAAACACAACCAACATTAGGAATGAAAAGGACATCCCTACAGATGGTGTCAACACTAAACAAATAAGAGAATATTGGAAACAACCTTATGCCAGTACATTTCAAAATTTAGATATAATGAAAAGAATCCTAGAAAAAATGCAAGTTGCCAAAAAGTATAATGAAGAAATAAAAAATCTGAATCATTTTACAACCATTAAAGAAATTAAATCATTAGTCAAAAAATTTCACACAAATTAGACTCCAACCTCATGAAGACTTCACTGATGGGTTCTAGAAAACACTTAATGGAAAAAATGTTATTTCAATCCTACACAAGCTATTTCAGAGCATAGGAAAAGGAGGGGACTCCCAACACTTTTTATGAGGCTAGCATGACCTTGATACCAAAACCTGATTAGGACATTAAGAGAAAAATAAAATTATAGACTTCTCTTGCTTCCTAAATATATATTAGCAGAGTGAATCCATCAACACATTAAAAAGATAATATATCTTGACCAAACTGAGTTTATCTCAGGAATGCAATGTTAAAAATTAAAAGGTTAATCAATGCAATGCACTGTATTAACTGACTAAAGGAGAAATATCACACAGTCATTTTCAAGAGTTTCAGAGAATTCATTTATGACAAAAGCTCAAACTGTGACTAGCTGGGAATGTCTCTTTTTTACTTTATAAAGGTAACATTGATATATAACATTATGTAAGTTTCATGTGTACAATATTTCTACTTTTGTATACCCTACAAAGTGCTCACCATCAAAGATTTAGTTTCCATCTGTCACCATACAGGAGACATGTATGGTAAAGGAGACTGATCTCCTTTACCCATTTCACCCTCCCTCCACCCCTCCCCCTCTGGTAACCACTACTCTGTTCTTTGTATCTACGGGTTTGGGTTTGTTTTTGTTTGGTTTGCTTTGTTCATTATTATTATTATTATTTTAGTTTATTAGTTTTTTATATTCCATATATGAGTGAAATTATACAGTATTTGTCTTTCTTCATCTGACTTATTTCACTTAGCATAATACCCTCAAGGTCCATCCACGTACTAACAAATGGCAAGATTTCATCTCTTTTCTGGCTGAGTAGTATTCCATTGTGTATGTATGTGTGCATGTGTATATATATATATATATATATATATATATATATATATATATACACACACACACACACACACACACACACACACACACACACCTCAACTCCTTTATCCATTCATCTGTTGATGGGCGCTTAGGTTGCTTCCATGTCTTGGCTATTGTAAATAATGCTGCAGGGAACATAGGGGTATGTATATATTTTCAGATTAGTATTTTTTTATTCTTTGGAAAAATATACAGAAGTGGGATAGCTGGATTGTATGGTAGTTCTATTCTTAATTTTTTGAGGAGTCTCCGTACTGTCTTCTGCAGTGGCTGCACCAATTTACATTCCCACCAACAATGCAAGAAGGTTCCCTTTTCTCCATATCCTCACCAACACGTATTGTCTTTTTTAATGATAGCCATTCTGACAGGTGTGAGGTGATATCTCACTGTGGTTTTGATTTGCATTTCCATGATGTTTAGTGATGTTGAGCATCTTTTCATGTGCCTGTTGGTCATCTGTACGTCTTCTTTGGAAAAATGTCCATCAGCTCCTCTGCCCATTTTCAAATTGCTTTTTTTTATTGTTGAGTTGTATGTGTTCTTTATATATTTAGGATATTAAATGTCTCTTTTAAAGTAACATATTTGTCAGGATAGACCAGGCTAAGTTGCAGTAACAAATCCCCCAAGTTGAGGAGCTTGACACATTAAATAAAGTTTATCTCTCATCAGATAAATCCTGTGTAGGTTCAGAAGATCTACAGGGTAGTTCCCTTCCAAGCTGTGTCTCAGGTATCCAGGTAGGCCCCATATGCTTTGCTATCTTAATTGCAGCTTTCAGATTCACTATGAAGAGCTAGAGTGTCATGCAAGAGTTTTTATGGCCAAGTCTACATGGGGCATACATCACTTCCACCCACGTCCCAATGACTATAACTCATTCAACTCACAAAAACACAACCTAATTTCAAGAGGAACAGAAATATTAGCTTCCTATATGCCCAGAAAAAGGAAAAATAAAAATGGGTCTTAATGAACACATGGCATGGTCTCTGTCACAACTGAAAAAGGATATCTACAGAAAACTTGCAGCAAACATCATACGTAATAATGAAACTTGAAAGTTTTTCCTCTGATAGTGGGAATAACACAAGGATGCCTGCTAACACCATCTCTATACAGCATTATTCTAGAGGCCTTAAACAATGCAACAAGAAAAATAAAATGTAAAAGGATTGGAAATGAAACAGCAAAATTGTCAGTATTTTCAGACGGTATTATTTTGGACATAGAAGATTCAAAAGATTCTGCAGATAAACTATTAGAATTAATGAGAGAGTTTAGCAAATTTACTAGATACACATTCAAGATACCTAAATCAATTATATTTCTACATATCAACAGCAGGAAAAAAAGTCAACTTTGAAACTTTAAAAATGCCATTTGTAGTGGCATCAAAAAGATCAAGAATCTAGGAATAAATCTTACAAAAGATGTGTTAAGTGTGCTACAAGAAAAATTGTAAAATTTTATTTAGAAACATTTAAGAAAACCTAAACAAATGGAAAGATATACCATGCTCGTGGATTGGAAGACTCATTATTGTAAAAATGTCAGTTCTCCCTAAATTGAATTATAGATTTGATTCAATTCCTATCAAATTTCAGCAGGTTTTTTGGGGGGCTGGGGAGCTGTTCCATCTTTGTGGAACTTGACAAGTGCTTTCTAAAATTTATGTGGAAAATGCAAAAAGTCAAGAATTGCGAAGACACTCTTGAATAACAGGTGGGAGGATTTACTTAACCAGATATCAAGATGTGTACTAAAGCTCTATTAAACAAGGCAGTGTGACATTGTATTATACAAGGATGGCAAATACAGCCACATAACAGAACAGAGAGCGGAGAAACAGGCCTATGCTCAGATGGACACTAGGAGTTCCACACGGGTGACAATGCACAGCAGTGGGGCAGAAGAGGTCTTTTTGGTCAATGATGCTGGAATAATTGACTATCCAAGTGGAAAATAATTTAATAGGATGCACATCATGCACAGAGACACAAATGTGAAAAACAAAACTATAAAGCTTTTATGAGATCATATAGGAAAATGTCCTCATAACACAAAATGCACTAGCCATAAAGGAAAAGAACTAACAACCCAACTACATAAAAATTAAGGACGTTTGTTTTCGCAGGATTCCATAAAAAGAATAAGACAAGCCATCAAGTGAGAGAAGGTATTTATGACACATATAACCAACCAACAAAGGGCTAATATTTGGAATAGATGAAGAACTTTACAAATCAATGACAAAAAGGCAGACAACCGAAAATATGGGCAAAAGATTTGAACAGGCACTTCACAAAAAATTTAAGCTCGAATGTTTAATAATATATATGAATAAATGCTCAGGCTCATTGGTAAGCAGGAAAAGGAACATTAAAACCACAATGAGATATAACTACACATCTATCAGATGGGAAAATCCTGACAATAACCCTGTATGGTTATTTGCTCGATGGTGTGAAGCAAGTGAACGCTCATACACCGCTGGTTGGAGAGTAAATATCTATAACCATTTTAGAAAAGTGTTTGGCATTATCTAGTAAAGCTGCAAATACATCTACCCAATGACTTAGCAGTTCCACTCTTAGGTACATATCCTAAGAAAGATATGCTTGTGCACACAGGGAGACTTGTGCAAGCATTTTCATAGCAGCATTGTTGGTAACTGTCTAAAGCCAGAATCAAACCAAATCCATCAACAGTAAGATAGATCAATTCTTTGGTATATAATCATGCAAAAGAATATTATGCAGCAATAAAACTGGTTGGACTACATGAATTTTATCAAAGTGAAAAAGGCTTAATGAAAGAATACATTCAGTACGACTCCATATTTAAAAGTTTCAAAAGCAGGCAAAATCAACCTGTGTTTCTTAAGGATGCATAAATACATGGTAAAGCTATAAAGGAAAGCAAGAGAATTAATATTATAAAAGTAAGAATAGTAATGAGCTTCCATCAGAGTGTGGAGGCTGTGCTAGGGAACTTCTGTATCTTAACCTAGGTGAGGATTAGAACAGGATATACTTTATAACTCTTTGTCAAACTCTATGCCCTTTTGTATGCATATGATATTTTATAATACAATTTTTTAAATGTATCATATACAAAGTCAAAATATTATCTCCCCTCCTAAACATTATCTAATTTCGTCCTTACCACAAGGTCCTGCCAAGCAGGCATTATCCCATTTTACAGGTAGGAAAACTGAAGTTCAAATGGCTAAGTGTTTTATTTTTGCAAATAGCTTGGTAATTTGCCTAAGACATCCTAGTGAGTGAGAGAACTAGAGCTTCACCCGAGTCCCAGCCACAGTCTCTCTGAGGCCCATTCATACCCTTTCCATGGTGGTTCTCTGTAGCTTCTACAGTTCACTGCAGCTCTAAACCTGTAATGCCCCATTCTTCAGTCACTGAGCCATGCAGCATCTCTCATCAGACGGCTCCCATCTTTTCCAAAGTAGGCCTTCCCATTCCCTTAACAGCACAGTCCTCCAAAGCCAATGGTGGGCCTGTGCAGTGAGTCTGCATCCCATCACCCACCCACCTGGTCCAGGCTAAATATCATCCTTTCTCTTTGATCCACAAAATCCCCTATTTGAGCTAAGAAACCATGTGTAACTATTGTCCCAAACATGATTAGAGGACAGTAGTGCCCCTGTAAGTCCCACGCAGGGGGAGTCATCGTGTTCCTCCAACATATTCTAACCCTAACCGCCCACATTGCTATCTGGGAGCCTTGCCTCAGCTCCACCCTCACGGCATCCTCTGAGCTACTCCAGGGTGTAGAAGCCTCTGGAGGAGAGGCACGTGGTTCCTGAGGTAGCACCTTTACCTGGCCCAAGGGAGCTGGCCCGCCCAGCAGAGAATGCTAGGGTCTGATCCCACTCAGGACGAGACCCCAAGATTTTTAGCACCTGCCTGAATCCCAGCTGCCAGGTGACAAGGTCCTGTACCAGCAACACCACTGCTCTCTGCTGCCTAGGCAGGTACCAGGTGATCGGGGGTATCATCTCTCCTGTCAATGACAGCTACGGAAAGAAGGACCTCGTGGCTGCCCGGCACCGGGTGGCCATGGCCCGGCTGGCCCTGCAGACGTCCGACTGGATCCAGGTGGACCCCTGGGAGAGTGAGCAGGTGCAGTGGACGGAGACAGTCAAGGTGCTGAGGTAACGGTGGGCATGTGCTCTTGGGATGAGCAGGGGCCACAGTCACGTCTGCAGAGCCCACAGGGTGACAGGCAGGGATGGAGTGTTGAGTGGGGCTTCAGCTGGCCCCTCTCGCCCAAATCCTGCAAGAGTTTCTCCTTAGAGGGAGAGAGACCAACAGATTCACATTCTCAGAGAGGTCCTAAGTGGAAAAATCACAAACCACTCCCTTCAGGGTACACTTTGTGGGAAAGCCCCATCTTGTTTCAGAGGGTTGTAGCATCTAGGCTCCAGGGCCACCACTCAGTAGCTGTGTGACATTAGGCACATGACATTTCTCTGGGACACATTTCTCACTTGCAAAACGGGGACAGCATCACCTAATGAGTATTACGAAAATGTAAATCACTTTCCTGACCCAGAACCACATAATCATACTCAGTAAGTGAGACCCTTTATTATTGTCATCACTGACTAGGTTGAAAACTGCATCTACATAATAGGCCATCTTTTCCAAGTGTACAAATCCTAGGTTCTATAAATCTAGACTTTAAGAAAAAACTATGAATCTAGAAATAATTACACAGGGTTTTTTTTTTCTTTTAGGACTGCTATTAGCATTCAGCACAAGTAATGCAGCCATTTAAAAGCCCTGTATTTTAGGACAGTGGGTCTCTGACTTTTGTCTGGGAAGCTTTCCTGAGAGATTGCTAGAGAAGCAAGAAGTCCCACTTGTCCTGCCTGTCGGAGGGGATCGTGAGGCTGGCCTGCCTGTCACTAATGACAGCCAGCTCTGCTGGAAGGGATTGCAAACTGTGGGCTGTGTCTTGATCTATGTGGAAGCACTAGGATTGTCAGAGAATAGGAGACACAAGGGACCAGGCTGAATGATTGACAGCCCTGTCCATAATTTAGATTGGTTTTTATTTTTTATTTATTTATTTTTTTTGCGGTACACGGGCCTCTCACTGTTGCGGCTTCTCCCGTTGCGGAGCACAGGCTCCGGACGCGCAGGCTCAGCAGCCATGGCTCACGGGCCCAGCCACTCCGTGGCATGTGGGATCTTCCCGGACCGGGGCACGAACCCGTGTCCCCTGCATCAGCAGGCAGACTCTCAACCACTGCGCCACCAGGGAAGCCCTGGTTTTTATTTTTTACTAATCTTCAAAGTCACTTGGGAGAAAAATGTTTGCCTTTTTAAGCAAAGGTAAACATTTAGTTTCCATATCCTGGTTCTTATTACTTACCCTTTACTGGGGAAGGAACCAGCTAGAAGCATTCAGCAGTTACAGTGCTACTTCAAAATCTGTTGTCAAATTGAAGGAGAGCAAATATGAAATAATTGTGAGATCTATGCTTCTCTTTTTTTTAACTTAAGTAGTAAATTTAGACCTAGATCACCCTGTTAGAACAAACGGTGTAGTCAGTTCTCATGTATCGAGGCTAACAGAGGGGAGTAGAGACAAATCAGATAATCCAACAAATCATTTAGCTTTAATACGTAGTCAGAAACAAAGAGACGCTCTCCTTTTCCACCCTGTGAGGGGCAGTGTGGCCTCGGGCCCAGATCTTGGAGCCAAATTTACAATCGAAGTGACTTGATGTAAATGAGTTAGCCTCTCTGAGCCTCAGTTCCTCACCTAATAAGATGGGGCTGACACCACCTACTTCACTGGGATACTGTATGAACTACATGAGATGATGTCGGAAAACACCTGGTTTATAGTAGGCGCTTAATAACGTTAGCTACCTTCCCTGCATCCCTAACAGGCCCATAATGTCTCCTCATAACAGATAAGCCATTCACAGCTAGGTAAGTAGGATTTGACCGCAGTACCACGTAATTAATATCCTGCTGCAAAATGCAGACCTAAGATTTTACAGGACACATTCTTTTTCTTTTTTTTTTTTTTACTGTACCCTTTAGACAAGTGCTTCTCAGCCCTGGCTGCACCTTGAATCACCTAGGGAGCTTTCAAAAGTATGGAAGCCTGGGCTTCCCTGGTGGCACAATGGTTGAGAGTCTGCCTGCCGATGCAGGGGACACGGGTTCGTGCCCCGGTCCGGGAAGATCCCACATGCCGCGGAGAGGCTGGGCCCGTGAGCCATGGCCGCTGGGCCTGCACGTCTGGAGCCTGTGCTCTGCAATTGGAGAGGCCACAACAGTGAGAGGCCCGCGTAACGCAAAAAAAAACCAAAAAACAAACAAAAAAGTACGGAAGCCTGAGTCTTACCCCAGAGACTGAGATGTCATTGGTCTAGGATGGGGCCTTAGGATTTTTAAGAGCTCCCTGGTGATTCTAATGTGTGGCCAGGGTTGAGATCCACAGCCTCAGTCACCAAGTGTGTGAATCATGCTTATGATTAGTACTGGGATCAGTCCAAACCAGTGGTCTCAATCCTGGCTGTAAGAATCACCTGGGAAGCTATTTCTAAATGCTCACCCTCCCCTACCTGAGATTTTGATTTTTCTGGGACAGGGTCTAGGCATGGGTACTTTTAAAGGTCCCCAAATGATTTATTTTGTGCAGCCAATGTTGAGAATCCACTGATATAGTCAACACTGTTTTATCAGATAGCTGATTAAGATTTTTGTCAGTATTTGGGGTGGGCTTCATTAGAAAATTTGTTTAATTACTAATGTTTTCCTAAAATTACCAAAATCATTTTTTTAAGATTGAAAATCTGGTTAAAATTGTAAAGTTAGGTGATTCTAGAAGCATTGTAGAAATCCACCCCACCCTTTGCTCCGTTAGTATCCTCTTGGTGGACTCAGCAGTGAATCTACATCATGGTGACAGTGATATATGTCACTATGAAGTCAATTCACTGTAGGGCTTATTGAGTATTCTTTTTCTCCTTATTAGGTTTTTTACTTTTACTCTAATTTTTTAAGAAACCTGGGCCAGCTTTCATGCTTTTAGGGCACTTGATAACTGATTTCACTTGCCCTCTCCCCATGCTGAGGGAGGGCCTCGGTCACGATGCCATTTGATGTGGTCCAGCAGCAGCTCATGTGCCCCTTGGCAAACATGCTCTTATGTCGTCCTCATTTTACAGATGAGTAAACTGAGGCTCAGAGAGGCTAAGTTAACCCCAGTCGCACAACAAATAAGCAAGTGGTGGAGCCCTAGTCTATTGAACTCTGAAGCCATGCTTATGGCCATCTTCAAAACCAGTGATCTACGGGTGGGACCACGATGTGGCTGACTCTGCTTCTGCCACAGTGACCTTCTGATTGGGTATAGTTGGAGACCAGGGACTGCTGAGGACACAGAGAACATGCTGCCAGGGACAGTCATCAGGCCCAAGGCTGGGCACACCAGGGTGCCCCTCAGGCAGGCAACAAGAGGAAGCAATGACCTCCCACCAAACAAAGGCGGAGCCGAGGTCTGTGAGGAAGATGCATTTGGCGTTGAAATCATTTGCACACCAGAGTTCAGAGCTCCAGCTAATATTCCAAGTAGGGTCAACTTGAACCAGGAACATCAAGGGAAGTAAAATAAAATAATACCAGCTTTCATTGATCATCTACTATGTGTGCCAAGTATATAATATCTAGTCAGCTCAGCAACTCTGAGAAGTAGGTGAGTTTGGCCTCCTTTCACAGATGAGGAAACAGGTTCGGAAAGGGTCAGCAACATACAGTCCTACAGCGAGAAAGTGGAGGTGAGACCCAAACCTACTTCAGTCTGATGCGAGATTCCAGGCTAACCCGGGAGTGAATCCTCAGAGGTGAAGCTTTCTAAAACTAAAGCAATAAGACAGTAATGGAAACACAGACGAGTCCAGCAGGGCCCTGACAAGACTCAGCTGAGTCTCTGAGACCATCAGGAGGGAATCTGGACCTGAATTAAATGTATTTACCCCCCTTCCATCCTTCGTGAATTCAGCTGACTTTACTAAGCAGTTCCCTAGGCACCAAGAATATAAGGATGAATTACATGAGCTCCTTGTTCACAATCTGGTGGGGAAGACAGACTGAGAGTAAGGATACTAATAACAGCTAACGTTGACTGGGCACTTTTCTGTGGATGGGCTGTGCTAAGCTCTTTCATTCATCCTCACAACAGCTCTCTGGGGTGGGTACTGTCATTGTCCGCCATTCTACAGATGAGGAAAGTGGAGGCAGATTGCTTAAGGCACCCACCAAGATTCCACAGCTCCTAGTTGGAACCAGTATTGCAACCCAGGCAATCTCATTCTAGAACTTAACCTCTACACTGCACCCGCTCCAAATAATAATCAGCATCAGCCGCTTCCCCAGCCGGGGAGAAGCCTTTGCGCCTTCATGGTCTTGTGATACTCAGGGTAGACAAGGCCGGCATTAACTTTCCTGACCAATTAACAGAGGTCAGTGAGGCCCTGAGGGTGTTTGTGACTCACCCAGGCTCCTTCGAGCAAGAGAGCCTAAACTTGAACCCAGCCACTCTGGCTACAAACACATGCTTCTCCCACCAGGCACTTCTTCCCAAACACAGCTCTAGTTAATACGGGAAGTGGAAGATGGAAGATCAGATTGATACAAGACATAGTGATTACCTGTGCTCTGTTGAAAAGAAGAAGGCACAGGTATCTCTTGGTTTGCAGAACATAGATTGCTTAAAGAGCCGGGCCTGCCCTATGGGTGTAAGTCTAGTCGTATCTGAACTGCTAACACGTAATGAGGTTCGCTCTGTGCTGCACACCACTTTGTGGGCTTTGCATGTACAAAACTCCTTTCATCTTCATAACCATCCGCGGGAAGCTGGCACTGTCATCATTCCTCGTTTTGCAGGTGCCGAGACTGGAAACCGCCCACCCGGGATCCCACCGCTGGCCGGCGGGGGAGCTGGGATTCAACCCAGGCAGTCTGGCTCCAAGCCAGGCTCTGAGCATCACCCTGTCAAATTCTAAAGTACCAGCTCATGATCCGAGAGAGCCTCTATCTTGAGAGGCAGCTGTGGGCCACGCACTGTGCCAGTGCTTGCTGCATGTTAGCTCATGTACCTTCACTAAAGTCTAAAAAGTAGGTGTATTATCCCAGCTTTACAACTGAAAATTTGTATTTTGAACTCAGGTCTGATTCTAATAGCCCAGGTCCGTAATCCCTATTCAGTTTTTTGTAAAACGTGAGGTAGTGAAAGAAAATACTGAAAGAGTAGAAATCTGCTCATTTCCTCCTTTCAGTCGGGGCTCACAGAAGGCAGTGAGCTGCCTTGGATGCGGGGGTCTGTGAGGACCCAGACGCATCACCTGGCACAGGGCCTGGCACATAGTAGGCCTTCAGCAAATATTTATGGAATGAGCTACCTAAAATGGACAAAAGCAGGTTGAGACTTAAAATCAGAGACCCCCACCCCGGGTGGTTTGGGGGAACTGTAGGCCACATGGATGCCCCCTGAACCCATATGCTTACAACACAGGCATCATCACAGCGAACTGCTCAGATCTCTGCCCTGGAAGGAAGGCCTGGACCAAGGCAAGGTTGACTCTCCAGCCCCCGCAGGTGGGTGCTGACCCTCTCCTTTGTGGGAGGGTGAGATGTCAGGGCTTCGGGTAAGAGCCAACGGGAGTCACAGCCCCCTGGGCACAGATAAGAGTTTTCGAAGCCTGCTAGGGGTGACACTTCCCACGTTGAAAGGTCAGACTAACCAATCTGCCACCATCCCTTGTAAATTGTTATGCTAAATTGGGATTTTCTGCCCCAAAGGAGTTTACCTACACTTGTGACTTGTGCTTGTGACCTGGATTACAGTCAGGGCTACACAGAGATAAACTTCTGGGTGCCGCTGGGCTGCTTTTGAAAGCCTTAGCCTTTTTGAAAACAAAATGTGCCATTATATCCCTTAAACTAATACTTTATAGCAGTGTTACTCAGTGTTTTACTTGGAAGAGGAAACCTATTTTTAAGGCCTGTAAAGTCGATTTGGATTATCCTTTTAATTTGTAGCCCTGGGTTTCTACCCTGTTGTCAACACCTGGTGTTTGATGGAATCTTGTCAGCTGTGATTTCAGAGTACCTCCCATGACAGCACTGGTACCGGGGGTCAAATGCATAGCCCCTCAGGCACGTAAGCAGGAGCACCAGTGATGGGGGACAGGGGCAGGATGTGCCATGAGCAGGGAACCACTGGTCCCACTGGGCCAACACTCCAGCGGCTCTCCCACCTTTAGTTGGTAGGACACTATTTCCCTATTAGAAGGGCTCCAGCATGTCACGGTTAAACAGACCTAAACTGGTGTCCTTACTGCAGGACTTTTCAGAGCCTTACTATGTTCATGTGTGTGACTGAAAGAAAGGGAAGAGGCTCGCAGCTGTTCTTAGCACTTTTTAATCATGGGACTCTTTTTAATGCATGTTAGTATTTCTCAGAACCGGTGCTCCCCAGAACACAGACTGGGAAACACTCTTCCAAAAGGACTTAAAGGGTGGGTGGGGATACATTAGGAGTTTGGGATTAACATATACACACTACTATATATATAAAATAGGTAAACAACAAGGACCTACTATATACCGCAGGGAATTATACTCAGTATCTTGTAATAACCTATAATGGAAAACAATCTGAAAAAGAATATATATATGTTTATAATTAATTAATCAATTAATTTAAAGGACTTGAAAATGCCCTAAAGGTTTCCTGCAGCAGTTCCTGAATGCTGGTCAAAGGATCACTCACAGCAGAATCACCTGTGAGGCTTGTTAAAAATGCTAATTCCCAGGCCACGCCTCAGACCTGCTGAGGGGGAATGAAGCCTGGGACTCTGGATGTTTAATAGGCACGCTGGGGAACTGCTTTAGCGCCAGTTTGGGGAACTGTGCACTAGAGTAGAATTCCAAGAAAGAAGGAGCTACAGAGTCTCCTATATGATCAGCTCCTACACTGTTTAGTACACTCCCCTGGTCTCCCTGTCCGCCCTCCCTCCATTGCCAGCATGGGCTCCTCATCTGTCCCCCAGTCCCCAGCACAGCACACAGTGTGCATTCTCAGCCCTCTGCCTTCTTTCTGAATCCCCTCTGGCTCAGCAGTCACTCCTAATAGGGTTCTAGAGATGCTGGCTGAGAACAGAGACCGGTGCCCAGCCCCTGCCCTGAGCTGGAGACAGGCTGTGAATGTCAGTGAGTCCAGACATGGATCAGGGGGACTGGAGGAGGTGACGCCTGCACCATGACTCATAGGATCAGCAGGTTGTCTGGGGCTGGGGATATTTCGGGGACAGGGGGGCAGCTGAGTAAGGCACACAGGCAGGAAGTGCTTGCTGGGCACTGCATGCCATTCAGGATGCTGGAGCCCACGGCGAAGGAAGGGAGTAGCTTCCCGTGAGGTAGGAGGAAGGCCATGCTTAGGCTCCCAGCTTCTCACCTCTCTGCAAATGCTTCCAGAATCCCTGTCTCTGCCTGGTGGGCCCCTCCTCCCCCTTCCCTTCTTGGCTCCCCTGTTGAAAACCTGTCTGTCCTGTGAGGCTCAGGTTGGAACCCACTTCCCTGTGGTGAAACCAGTCCTTCCCTCCCCCAAAGCTCACCCCGCATTCTTTTTGGATTTATCTTTCCAGTGGGCTACTAGTCTGCTCTGTTTGGCCCTATGATGTTGGGGGTTTGTTCCTTATCCCCTTTCTCTCTGTTCAAACCCTAAATCCTACTCATCTTGTTCTCTTCCAAAGTAACTGTTAAAAAAGGAAGTTTGCATTGAATGAAAAGTGAGCTTTTCAATTTACCAAAATAGAGCAGGGGCCTTAAAAATGTGTGTGCCCTTTGCTTGATACATTCCCCTTCTAGGAATCTGGCTGAGGAGATGATTAGAAATCGGGATGGAGACATGCAGAAAGATGTTTATCATGGCAATTTTTACAATGGCAGAAACTAAAAGCAACCTCAGTGTTTAAATGTAAGGGAATGTATAAGTAAATCACACTGTATATATAGGATGTATATAGGATGTTCTGTATATATAGGATGAAGTATCCACACAAAAGATTTTCATGATATGGAGAAACACTTAGGAGGTGAATGGGAAAAAATCAGGATACAATACTGTGTCATCTCAAGTATGTAAAAATATGTAAATATACCTTCACGTCTATTTGCATGTTTAAATAGAAAAGACTAAAAAAGAAATACACCAAAATACTGAGTTTTTTGTAGAAAGAATTATTGTTGCTGTTATTTTCTACTTTAAGTACTTATGTATTTTCCATACGTCCCATAATTGACATAGATTTCATGTTTGTCATCAAAAAAAAAAAAAAAACTAGAGCAATTAAAAAAAGGCAGGTGATTTTTTTCTCACCCTAAGTTTGGCTTTTGATGAGGTCGCTTGTATGTTACTAGTGACATGTTTTTAAAGGACCATTTTGTGTGCCGTGTATTTTGTCATGCGCTCTTCTCTGGGGCTGAGCTCAGTATTTTCTGGCCTCCGGAGCCCCGCTTTGCCCATCACTCCTGTGATTTGCAGTCCTCCTTGGACTCACCCAGAGGCGTGCGAATTGCCTTGTCCCGGGCTGCTTGGGCGTCACGCTTCGGGGTGGATGATGCCTCCGTCCTTTAACAGGCCGCCTCTGTCGCTTGTGAATGTGGTCCCTGCCTTGGCTGATGGGGCCTGAGCACAGCTCAGCCCCATTCTCCTTTCATACAACCAGAGCAGACGCTTCATCTGGTTCCATTTCACACTGACTGTTCCGAGGTTAATATGGGTGCCACCCTTCAGTTGCCAATACCTGGCCTCATCTTGGGTGTCCTGTCTAGACCCAGAAGTCCTATGCTCCAGACACCACCCTCGGTGCCTGCACTAAGCAGGAGATTCCCATTGCATTCTCTCCATCACTCAACTTCCATAACGCCCAAAGGAGGCTTTATTATCCCTACTACAGCTGAGGAAACAGACCCACCAGCTATAACTATCCCAGGGTCCTCGCAGATCTGAAATTAGAACCCAGGGCTGACTGGCCTCAGGGTTGGTGCTTTTTGATGTCAAAGAGTTAGGGCAACTGGACATTCAAAGGGAAAGGTCCTGGGCTTCCCTGGTGGCACAGTGGTTGAGAGTCCGCCTGCCGATGCAGGGGGCGCGGGTTCGTGCCCCGGTCCGGGAGGATCCCACGTGCTGAGGAGCAGTTGGGCCCGTGAGCCATGGCCTCTGAGCCTGCGCGTCTGGAGCCTGTGCTCTGCAGCAGGAGAGGCCGCAGCGGTGAGAGGCCCACGTACCGCAAAAAAACAAAACAAAAAACAAACAAAAAAAAACAAAGGGAAAGGTCCTGGTGGCACTGCTCCCACTTTCTGTGTTAATCTCTACTTCATCTGCTTTCCAAAGCCTGTGGCCATTCAAAAAGCACCCTGCCCCAAAATGCCCACGGACATCTATTTATGTCACTATATCACTGTTAGGACAAATCAAATTGGCAGTATTTATTCAAAACCTCAGACTTGCAGACTTTGGACTTAGACAGTCAGAGTCACTCGGTCTGCAGATTTTGTAAGAGTGATGTGAATGGATTTGAAAGGGAGATGTGAAAACCTCTGGGGGGCCCGATGACAGGACTGCCCAGAGTTGGGATCTGAGACGCGTATGGCCATCACACCAGTCCCACAGACATGCCTTTGACTTGGGGGACGGGGCAGGTGTGGGTACTTCTCTCTTCTGGGCAAGGGCTCAGAGTGAATCATATTCCACACTGTCATTGTTAATGAATTCAGACAATATCTAATATCGAAGTGGATATGTGGAAATCGTTCCCACAAAAATCCACAGGAGAAGAATCCCTGACCTGAGGGAACAGGGAGGTGTGCCTCAGACCCCAGAAGACCCTGGAATTCAGTGCACATCATTTAACCTCCCCCATAGGAAGACCACAAAACAGCAACCCAATTGCTTGAAAGGTCAAACAGTGGTCTCTTGCTACATTACAATGGTCAAATAAATAAGAAATTAGAGTAAAATCTCACAGGTGCAGAGTAGTTTGGATCCACATACATGTTGTAAGCGATGGGACCAGCCCAAATGAGTGAAAAAGGTCTAAGTTATTGAATAATTTTTAAATGCAGTTTTATCGATTTTAAAAGGCCAGGTACTTAGGAGATATTCCATAAGTGCTGAATGGATGTGCTGCTGAATGGATTGGTGGATAAGTAGGTAAAGAT
The DNA here is from genome assembly GCF_964165515.1 of Mesoplodon bidens. Lineage (NCBI taxonomy): Eukaryota > Metazoa > Chordata > Mammalia > Artiodactyla > Ziphiidae > Mesoplodon > Mesoplodon bidens. The sequence continues at coordinate 139,997,447 of NC_138161.1, forward strand.
GGATGGATGGATGGATAGATGGATGGACGGACGAACAGACAGTAGTTAACATATGTCACACTTACTCTGTTCCAAGCACTGTTCTAAGTGCTTTACGTTTATAAGCTCATTCAATTCTAAGCTAATCCTATGAGATAAGTACTGTTAATATCCCCATTTTAAACTTGAGGTCACACAGCTGTCAAACGGCAGAGCCAGGATTTGAATCTAAGAAGTCTGGCACTAGAGTCCTAGTTATGCTGCTAAACTGTTTGAAGTGTGTTTTCTGTAATTACATCTGCTGCTTTAAATTGAGTAAACAAGTCCAGTGCCACCATTTCATGGATGGGGAAACTGAGGCCCAGAGAAGGATCTCAGCTCCAGCCCCACAGCAGCCTGTGCCCGACTGAGGCCAGAACTCTGACCTGTCCATGACATCTCTAGTTTCTCACTTCCCAGTGCACGGCTGGTCTAGTGCTCCTTTGTAACTTCATCTCTCTGGTCCACGTCCAGATCCCTTCGAAGGTTTCACAATAGAGGATCCTAAACCGACCATTTACATCAGGTTTTCCCCAGCAGCTGGTATCCCTGAAGCCCCTCCCAGCTGAGATTTCAGGGTGAGTGAGAGATGCCTGTGCCCTACAAGCCCAGCCTTTGCCGTTCACTGAAGCTAGAACTGGCTTCCAGAAGGACTAGAGGTCCTGCTGGTTGCTTCTAGCATGGACTTGGTTTTTCCTTTTCCGATTAGCCCATTCAAAGGGGGCCTGAACAGGGATGGTGCCAGGACTATCCAGGCAGGGTGATGCACGTACAATTCCTGCCAGCAGGCGGAGGCAGAGCCCAGCGGTTTCAAATGCCCCAGCTGGAGGCTGGCTGTGTGCATTTAAATCCTGACTCCTCTGCTTAAATGAGTCATGCACCTCTCTGTGCCTCAGTTTCCCCCTCCGCAAAGTGGGCACAACAGTATCACCTACCTTCTGAGGTGGTTCTGAGGCTCAAATGAGATTAAACACATAAAGCGCTTAGCAATAGTGCCCACAGTAAACAACCAATACATGTTAAGTATTCTTTAATCATCATAATCATCATTCTCTAGTAGCACAAATGCCGAAGGATTAGCCACATTGATCAGTTGTTCTAGAGCTTTGTTTTACTGAAAACAGATGAAAAGGTCGCCAGCTGGGGTCTTAAAGACCTTTTAGTTACCCACAGGTCCTTTATAATTAACCTTTAGGATGAGATTATACTTATAAAAATACCAGGTGTTAGGGCTGAAATAGATTTTGAGAAAGGCAGTGACTTGTTAGTCCTAGGGCTTTAAGAACCTCACCTTCTATCAGAAGACGGGGTTCTAGGTACAGCACAGCCGCCTTTGGACTCTGCTATGGGGTCCATCAACCACAGACGACCTTGTGGTATAACACTGAAAAAAAAAAAATCCATTTTGTATTACTTGGCACTTTGCCAATGTTAAAAGATTTATTGATTAAAGTATTACTTACAACTGTATGTCCCTGAAGTAGCTTCAGATTCATTTACATGCTTTTTCTTTTTAAGTCATGAACACGGAGACATTGAGTTCCCCATACATTCCAAGAAAAGCATTTTTTGAAAATTTCAAACAGAATATGATGTTATCATTCCCGGCCATGACCCTTCTGTAACTTTCTTGGGATCCACCCTTGTTTTTCCAGCTGTGCCTGAGCTGAAGCTCCTCTGCGGAGCAGATGTCCTGAAGACCTTCCAGACCCCCAACCTCTGGAAAGACAAGCACATCCAGGAAATAGTGGAGAAGTTCGGCTTGGTGTGCGTGGACCGGGCAGGGCACGACACAAAGGGGTACATCTCGGGCTCGCCCATCCTGCAGAGGTACCAGGACAACATCCACCTGGCCAGGGAGCCAGTGCAGAACGAGATCAGTGCCACATACATCCGGTGGGCCCTGGGCCAAGGGCACAGCGTCAAGTACCTGCTCCCCGATGCCGTCATCGCCTACATCAAGGAGCACGACCTCTACGCCAGCCCCGGAGAGGAATGAAGGTTAGCCGAGCCGGGGAGGGCCACCTCCTCCTCCACTGGCCTCGTCCTGAGGACAGGGCACTTACAGCCTTTGTGTTCCAGAGTCTTTCCATTTTTCATTTGGTTTGTTTCAACAATGATTTTGTTTGTGAGGCATCTTCTGTCCCAGGAACAGATACCTTCTTCGGGGAGGAGCAAATGTTTGCATCACAAGGATGGACATTTATCACAGAAGTTAAAGTGGTGTGGCAGGTCATTAGGTTTAGACAAAAGCTCTCAGAACCTCTGGATGAAGAGGCCTTCTTATTTTGTAAATGGTAGTTATGGCTGCGCACTGAAGGCAGTTCTGCACATGGCAGGGGGCCCCTGAGGGTCAGATCAGAATTGCCCACAAAGCGTGTTTTAACTAGGACCAGGTGCAGCTTGCCGGTCTTCATTGGAGAGGCTTGACAGGATGCTAATTACCAAACAGTGGGCTTTGTCAGTGCTTTGTTCCCACAAAGTAATGCTCATGGAGGAGTCCAAAATCTGGAAGCAACACTTTACTGATTGACATTGAATCTTCCTTTACAAACCGTAGTCTGCCTGCCTACTGGCCATTGATAAAATTTAAACTAAAATCTTTCTAGGTAGTGATCCTCAAACTATATATATGTATATATATATATATATATTTTTTTTTTTTTTTTTTTTTTTTTTTGTGGTATGCGGGCCTCTCCCATTGCGGCCTCTCCATTTGCGGAGCACAGGCTGCGGACGCGCAGGCTCAGCGGCCATGGCTCACGGGCCCAGCCGCTCCGCGGCATGTGGGATCTTCCCGGACCGGGGCACGAACCCGTGTCCCCTGCATCGGCAGGCGGACTCTCAACCACTGCGCCACCAGGGAAGCCCCTCAAACAATATTTTTGATACAATACATATATATATATATATTTTTTTTTTAAAACACAGCTATTCTATAAATGCCAGGGCTCCTGATTTCCAGGTTTCTAAAAAAGAACGGAGGTAAAACAGATGCCTTGACTGTTTTAGAAGATCTTTTTGAATGTTTTATGACTGCCTGCCTGTTTGAATATTGGCGAAGGGATAAATAATAAATTGACATCAAAAAGCACTAATGAAAAGTTTCTCTTTTTTCTTTCTTTGTTATATTATTAACGCCTGATGTACCAACTGTTGCTTTTCTTTTTAGCTACTCCATGAAATTTGCTACTGTTCCAATCGAACTGGCATGAATTTAAAAGTTTCCATTCCCGGGTACCAGCTGTGGAGGAAGCAATTGCTTTTCAACACCAAGCAAATGGTTCTCTAAGCTCTGGGTTGATGGCTGTGTTCTGGTGAGCCCCGAAAGGTGCCCACAGGAGCTGGTGTGTGTGTTCAGGATTTTTCCTTCCACTCCCAATTAGGAAGAGGGTTTGACTAGGCGAACTCTGTTTGAGTTTACTCTTTCCACTTGCTGACCAAATGACTGAACTCATTTAGAATTTACTTCTCCAGGATTTTACCCTGGTTCATCTTTGCTACAAATTTAATCGTGCAGAAACGCAAAGGGTCAGTGGGAAGAATGTAGTATCTCCCCAAATATATCCCAGTGTCTGCAGGTGTGTCAGGATGGACATGAGTGAAGTAGGAAATCAGGGTTTCCTGCATGGAGAGCAGTGGGGTCATCCCGTGGGCGTCTCCAGACTTCCATGTCTGCAACCTCTAAAGCTGCTGGCCATCCCCCAACCCTGATGAGCTCTGCCCTCAAGAACTTCCTAAGGACCCTGATAATTCAGGGGAATAGGAATCAAACAGCCCTGCCCAAAAGCTGGCACAGCAAGCTGGGTGATGTTAACTAGCTCCCTTCCCAACTGTGAGTCTCAGTTTCCCAATCTCTAAAATGGGGAGGTTTGATTAGACATCCTCTAAATTCTCTTCCAGCTGATTTTCTAAGACTCTGAGTGCCTCTGACTTCAGCCTCTCCACCCTTCTTTGGGTCCAGTACACTTTCTAGCCCAACAGGAAGCTCCCCAAGGGCAGGAGTCTTTGTTTTCTTTGCTGCTGTATCCTAAGTGCCAAGAAATTTGCTACTCCAAGTGTGCTCCCAGGCCCAGTGTTTTCATCCTGGGATGAAATGCAAACTCTCAGGCTGCGAGCTGGTTAGATGCAGACTCTCAGGCTCCACCCCAGACCTACTGACTCAGTATTTGTATTTGAATAAGGTTCGCAAGCCATTCAATGCATCGGTCTAGAATAGCCCCTGTAATAATAAATATTCATTTTGTGTTGAATAAACTGAACGTATGGCTGAAATTGCATCACATTTACTCTGGTGAATAGCTTTCCAACATTGCCCCCACTGTTCTGTGTGGAGTACAGAAGGCAAAGGATGAAAACAAAAGGAAAACAGCAAACAGCTGTAAGTGTCCAGGAAAAGTGATGGAGAGGGAGCCCGTGGGTTCGAGGCAGGACTTCTCACCCTGAGCACTAGTGACATTCTGGGCCACAGAATTCTTTGCTGGGAGGGGCTGTCGTGTGCCTTGTAGGGTGCCTAGCAATATCCCTGGCCTCTGTTCATTAGCTGGTAATAACACCTGCCCACTGTAGCCACAAAAAATGCCCCCAGGCATTGCCACGTGTCCCCTGGGCACAAAATAATCACCAGGCCCACTAGTTTAAGAGTATGGCTGGGCGGGGAGGATGTGTATATGAGGAAGGGGTCTCTGTTTCCCAAGAGGGACAATTAGGAAGCCGCAGCTTGATCTTACAAAGGACTAGTTTGGGGGTGGGGGGATCCCTACCGCTCATGACGTCATGTTTATTCTGGGGGACACAGGGCTGTAGACAGTAGGAATTAGATGCTACATCCTTGACTCAGAGGCACCCCAGCTTCAGCCTCCCTCTACTCCCAGTGTTCAGAGTGCTTTTCTCTTCCATGTTTCACAGGCTGAGGCTTCCAACCTACACCCCCCATACCCTCAGTCCTGATGGTCAGGGCCTGACAAGTCTAGACTCCTGAGGAGTGGGAGCTGGTAGTGCTGTGATTATAATTATGATTCAAAATTCAGGATTCATTTACTCAAACCCCTTTACTGAGGACCTCTCCTATGCCAGGCACTAGACCAAACAGTAGGAAAACGATGAGCAAAATGGACACGGTCTCTCCCCTCAAGAACCTCCAGTCCAGGGTGGAGGTGGCTAGGAATCAACTATTCACGCCACTAAACATGATTGCAAAGCGTGTTGAGGGCTCTGTTGGGCAGACACACCACGTGATAGGCCAGCCAGAGACAGCAGGTTCCCTGTGAAGTAAGGAAGCTTAAGCTCTAGCCCCTCGCTCACCAGGCCCTTCTCAACACTCTGGAGGGACCTTAAGTATTTAGGTATCTAATTTCACATTCATAATTGTTATTCTTTTTCTGGAAAGGGGCCTTCAAGACTGTACAAAGTTTAGGCTCCGTAAGGCATCAGGGATTCACCCTGATGACAGAGTATAGACAGCAGGGAAGAAAAGATAGATTTGAGACCTGAAAGATGAATCCACAAGACTTGGGGATGGATGGAGGCAACTGGCTTTCAGGCAGAATGAACAGCAGGTACAAAGGCCTTGTGGCAGGAGAGGGCAAAATAGCATGAGTAGCTGGATTCATCATCACCTCCTTAAGAAGGTGTTGAACATCACCGTGTGCACCCAATAGCAGGCATCTGGGCACGCCACCATCTATCTCCCTGTCCAGCCTTTCCACAGGCTCAGGGCACCAGGCCCAGCTAGGTTGGAGGAGATGCCTTCATCTATCTGATTCATGGCTGTATCTTGTGGCTCCCACCGGGCAAAACATTCATTTCTTAGCCTTTACATATATTGTCCCCTAAAATAAAACAGCACAAAAAAAAAACCCTACGATATGTGTGTGTGTGTGTATATATATATATATATATTTATTTATTTATTTATTTTTATTTATACATATATGTAAATTTTTATACTCTCGTTTTGTCCCATTGATTCATGTAGCCTCCCTTTTTTTAGTATCAGAAGAGAAAATATGTATCACTGCTGTGCTCCTGATTTATTGCATTGACACCGACCTGTGTACCTGATTTCACGTTCTTCTCCATTCCCTCGGGCCTTCTTTGCATCTAGTTTGCCAGGGTGTTTTGTTTATTTTGCGAGAACAGATAAAACAGTGGTTTGGGCTCCTGGGTAAATAGAATTTCCAACCTTACATAAAGGTTCTCCTGTGATAGCTGCACAAATGAGCGGAGCTCTGGATCCCGGCCTGAGGGGAGGATTTTTCATTTACAGCACTGTCTGTGTCACTTGGGACGGAATGATCTGAAATTCCATTTTAAACAGATAGTGCTCTGGGTCTGCAAGGCACATGTGGTAATTGAGTTAATACATGAATACGAACTTCTTCTCCCCGTCCTCACACTTCCTGTGCTAACAGTGTTTCTGCCTTCACTTTTTACAAGGGTCTCCATGCATAGACCATGTTCCATCTCAGTCATGAAGTTATTTTCTTGGACCAAAGCGCAACATGTTAGATACACGTGTGTGTGTAACTCTTAAACAATCCATCATAATGCACCTAGGCACATACCTCAGAATATTTTAGAATTGTTAAAATAATCCCCAGAAGACTTGCTCATGGCACTCTAAGGGACCCTAAAGTTCATCTGGTTGGTCCCACCTTTCCCAAATTATCAGAACACTAAAATCCCGCAAAGGTATGGAAATAGCGCTATTAGAAACAGTAGTATTGTGTTTTGTGGTTAAGTTTAGGGAGCCCTACCTAACTTTCTTCCTCCTGTTGGAAATTCACAATGAGTGTTTGCATGCCTTGTCAGTCTTACTTTCTGTACATCCCTCATATGCAGCCTCTTTTCTCCATCCGCCCTGTCCCCTCCCAATCTAGACCCCCATCCTCTCTTACCTGGACCACTGTGATGGCCTCCCTAATCCACTCCCAGCCCCTGAGACCTGTTCTCCACATCAGACCCAGAGCAGTTACATGTGTGTGCAAATCTGGGCATATCCCTCCCCTACCCACACTCCTTCCAAGGGACACCAGGGGACTCCAATGGAAGCCACAGACTGAAGAACACATTTCCAAAATGTGTATCTAATAAATGACTCGTGTCCAGAATATGTAAAGGACTCTCTTAAAAATAAGCCTAAAAACCCAATTAAAAACAATCCAAAGATTTGACTGGATGTGTGCAGGAGAGGGTTAACCCAGCAGGCCTGATGCTGCTCAATAGAAGTCTGGCCCTTGGCTGGCATCTGAGAAATTGGCTTTTGGACTATTGCCTACGTGTCTAACTGATAAGGCTGTTTTGTCTGCCTGGGGCACTGAATCTGGGTATACCAGCTTGCCTAGACTGTTTGTACAAGCAATGTGATTTGTAGTGAACATCTGCCTTCGTTCTAGGAGTTTGGAATGTTGGTAATCACAGCAGGTCGTGCAGGCAGAATGCTACATCACCAGCCCGCGATAAAAACCCTGGCTTCTGAGTCTCAGGCAGGCTCCCCTGGACAGAAACAATGCACAGTGTTTGCGGCATTTCACCGCTGGAGGAAGAGGCGTGTTCTGTGTGTGTTCTCTCTCGGAGGGAGAACTTGGGAAGCCTTCACCTGGGCTCCTCCAGACTCCACCCCATGTGTCTTTTCCCCTGGCCAGCCCTGCCGTGTGTCCCCTCACTGCAATGACTCATTGCCAAGACAGGTAACTGCCTCTGAGTCCTATGAATCCTTCAAGCAAGTCACCAAACATGGAATCCTGGAAACAAAACACTTCGCCAAAGGCGACACAGGAATGACAAATAAGTGCAGAAGAGATGCTCAGCCTGTTAGTCTTTAGAGAACCACAGTGAGCTACCATTCCCCACCCACCAGAATGGTTAGCATCAATCCAGCAACCCCACTCCTAGGTATCCGCCCAAGACAGAGGAAATCATTTATCTATGCAGACTTGAATGTGAATGTTTGTAGCAGCATTATTCACTAAAGCTAAAACCTGGGGAAGTTCAAAGGTCCATCAACTGGTAAATGGATAAAGAAGTGTGTTTTGTCCCTACAATGGAATATGATTCAGCAATTGAAAGGAAGAGCTAGTGATGGATACCTGCAACAAAGTGGATAAATCTCAAAGACGTGCCAAGTGGAAGGAGTCGGGCATATAGGACGACATATTATATGATTCCATTAGTATGAAATTTCTAGAAAAGGCAAAACTATAGAGGCAGAAAGCAGACCAATGGTTGCCTGAGGGTAGGAGTGGGGATTGGCCGCAAGTGGGCACAAGGGAACTTTTGGAGCTGTTAGGAGTGTTCTAAAACGAGATTGTGGTGATGGTTGCTCCTTTATATAAATTTACTAAAGCTCATCAAGCTACACACATAAAACAGATAGATTTTGTGGTATTTAAATTACACCTCAATAAAAGTGTCTTAAAAAAAAAGAATCCTCCTGAGCTTCCTTTACATGCTTTCGGAGTGAAGACCCAGCTTCTCCTGGGGTTGGCCTGCTCCCCACCCCGCCACTGTCCTTGCCCCCCACCCCAGGCCCGCAGCCCTTTCACTCTCTGCTCCAGCCCAGGGCATTTTTCAGTGTCTCACACTCTCCCTTCCCGGGCCCATCAGCGCTTCTTCATATACCCTTCCCTCTGCCCACAAGCTGTCTCCTCTTCTTTGGGCTAATTCCCATTTCTTCTTCAGTTCTCAGCCTCAAGTCGCTTCTTCCAGGAAGCCCTCTCTGAGTCCTGATTAAGTTAGACTTGCCCACAGTACTCCCAGCTCCCTGCTCTCTTTTGTGAGAGAATTTCATCACTCGTGAAATGACTGATTCGATGGTGACACCAAGTTCCCTGAAAGCAAGAATTTGTCTCGATCACTGTTCTTTTTCCCCAGCACAACTCCTGGATCATAGTAGGGGCTCAATAAATACTTCATAAAATAATATCCAAATAAGAATCTTATGAGCTCTGAGAAGCCCGGGATAAACACACCTGTTTGACTTTATATAAATCAGTGTTTTTGAAGCATGTTTGCACTTGGAATCCTTTTTATACACACACGCTTGAGGAACACAGCCTCTGCATGAGGCTGTGTATCTGTTTGAGGAACACAGATCTCAAAGGAGCAGTTTACAAAGTTCTTATCTAAAGTTTTCTACCAGTTTTTTGCTGCAATAGACTCCCTTATACATAAGCCCTTTAAGCTAGTGCGTTTGTGGGATAGATTCCAGGAGTGGTACTGCTGGGTCAAACGGTATGTGTACTTTTTATTCTAATCAGTGTTACCAGATTGATTTTTTTTCAAGTAAATTGAATTTTTTTAAAAAACAGAATCTCATAGAGCGGCTGAAGATTTCATCTCCTTATTCCTTTGCGGGGAGTCACCTTCATTACCTCTCATACAAGCCACTGCAATATCCGTCTCTATTCCAACAGACAATCTGTGTGGAAGAGTTTCAGGGACTCGCTCGCCTTAGAGAGACATAGCAGTTTGCAGGCAAACCTTGTTCCTAGTGTTTGCTGGGTGCCTCAGTCGAGGATTCTTTTTTCTTTTTGGTACACAGGAACTCCTCAAACTCACCCAAATAACAGAGGTGGGAGCACAGCTGTCATAAGGATGTCAGGAATGGAAGGACCCAAGGATAGAACATGTATATGGGGTTCTGGAGAGAAGGAAGAAATTGGCGTTCCCTCCCCCACTCCCTTCCCCTCTCTCCCTCCTCCTCCTCTCACTCTCTCTGTCTCTCCCTCCTTCTCTGCCCCGTCCCCAGACTATCTCTGCTCTGCAGCCCCTGGTCATCATCCAGCAGCTGGCACACCTGTGCCCACGTGACCCTCCACCTTAACCCCTGTCTCAGTGTCACAATTCTAGAGTCTCCAGGAGATTCACTGGCCCTGGATGGACTTGTCCACCTGGTCCATGTGGCAGTGACGTCTCTGCAAGGGGGGAGGGTGGGCAGGAAAGAAGTGACGGACACTTCCCACACTCGGGTAAGCGCCCACAAAATCGTACAGTAACCCAGCCATCTGTGTACGCTCCTGTTCCATTGCGGGTGGTGCTATAGGAAAGGATGCTGGTGGAAGATGCACGTTCCTGGAGGGAGAAAGGGAAGGGAGCGTAGAATGACAGCCAGGTGTCAATCTCTCCTCCCTCCACTGTGGGCAGACAAACCGGGGCCCAGGGCGGGTAGGGCAGAAACTAGAGGGAGTCCCCCAGGGCCCACAGGCCTGTGCTTGAGTAGCCGTGGGTCTGGGAGAGCCTGGCCTCCCGGGGGGGGGGCAGAGTACATGGGCTGCAGCTGGACTAGTGAGCCGGTCCCCTCAGCCGGATCCTGCAGAGGATGCAGCATCAAGCATAGAACATGAAGTGTCAAGCCAGGGGCGGGTCCCAGTCCTCGGCAGCAGCCCAGAGCCTTGTCCGGACCTCACAACCTCACTGGGTGTCCTAACTTGGCCAAAATTCAACTGGCTTCTTGGCAGGACAGCAAGTTCATACACGGATGTATGTGAGGTGAGTGTGGATTTCCCGGGCTTCTCAAGATGTGATGTCATCCAGAGACCTGTCTTTCCCAATTTCTGCCCTGACCTCCCTCTCTCTCCTCTGGGAAGAGCCTCTCCTTGGTGATCCTAGAGCCCCTGCTTCTCCCCGTCCTGGCCCCAGCCACCCTGGGTGCCCCTGTTTCCGTGGCTGTCTCCCTGACCTGACTGCACCCAGAGAGTGTTACTGAGTCCAAGCTCGTACCGCTTGCCACATGACGGGCCAGTAAATTGAGAGATATGAGTCTTTGGGGAAAGGAACAGAGACTTAATTCAGAAAGCCAGCAGACCAAGAAGATGGTGGACTAGTGTCCCAAAGCACCATCTTCCCTGAGTTAGCGTTCAGGCTTCTTTTATACTAAAAGAGGAGGAGGTAAAGTCCTGGTTTGGGGATGTATTAATTTCTTCCTTCCTGCAGCCAGGTGGGCCTGGTCAGGAGGTTTTCTGTGAGCTAAACAAAGGTGTTTTAGCTTAATGCTCATTACCTGGGAGGCAGGGTTCCCAGAGATGGACCATTATGTATAATTTAAGCTCACAGGCAACATCCCTCTAGTGACAAACTTGTAGCAAAAGCAATAGAATACAAAGGTTAAAGTAAAAGAAACATCCAACATGGCGTCAGATTTGTTCTTCCCTATTACAAAAGGAAGGGGCTCAATGTCTCACAGTGCCCGGACCAAGTGCCCCACGAGGTGAACATCCAGATGGTCTGGTGAAGGCCTAGCACCCACTCTCCTTCCTAACAGCACCCTGAGTTCCTTTTAAGGACTTCTCTTCCTCACTGGGTTGAGTCTGGCAGGGCACACCCAGATGCTCCTTCCCCGGAATTTAAATCTAGAACACATCGACCACTAAAAATGGCTGGAGTCGGTCTGTCCTGGTGGCCATGTCCTGACAGTTCCCCATAGAGGGTCCCATTTGTTTTTCCTCTTTCCCTCCCCAAATTTGTGTGCCTTTGGTAATCCTTCTAGTAAATTTCCTCATTTCTTTAATTCTCCAGAATTTGTTTCTGTTGCGTGTAACTACGCGGGGAGTGGGGGAGAGGAAGAATAGGAAGGAAGGAAGAAGGAAGGGAGGGAGGAAAGCTAACTCAAACATGCGGTGAGTGAGCGACTGAGGCCAGACCGCAGTCCAGCTGGAAAGCCTGCCATCAGCAGGGCAGCTGTGGACGGGGTGATGGTGGCCGTGATGAGCAGTATTGTCTTCCTGGAACAGCCAGGCCAAGCCCATACATTCACATCTATATTAATGCTGGACCAGCCATGGAGATGGTTTCAGACAATTCTCTTAGCGCTCACAAATGCCGTGAGGCTCCGGGTGTCCTCCCGTCATGGTACTGACAGACACCTACCAAGCTCCTGCTAGTAGAGGCAGGAAAGCCCAGGCCTCCACCCTCTGGTCGCTCCCAGCCTCATGGGAGAACCCCACATCCAGTGTACACCCGGCATCCTCTAGTGCTGAGTCAGGGTGCAGGGAAGGGGCCAGGACAACCGAGCAGTAAAGATGCCAGGAGTCAGGCCTTCAAAATGCCGGGGGCATAAGCATCATCTGGAGAGCCTGGTAAAAGGGCCCTTTTCTGGGCTCACCCAGACTGTGATTCAGTGAGCTGGAGTGGGCCCAGAGATCCAAGTTTTAACAAAACCCCAGGAGCCTGAGGCGAGCGGACTCTCTCTGGAAGACGCTAAGAGTCGGGAGAAGGAAGAAGAACTTCAGAGGGGTGTGTCCTGTTCAGAAAGCAGCTTGGCCGATCCTCTGAGGAGCTTTGAGAAGATGGAGTGCGTCTGTCCCTCACCGCCTCCCACGGCGACTCCTCAACTATCTTTGCGTTGAGCCGCTGTGTCACTCTGGTGTCAAAAACATTCAACGTCCTCCTTCACCTCATGGGAAAAGCCTAACTTCTCAGTCAGCATTGAGCCTCCAAGTCTGGTCACTCTTTTTTTTTTTCTTTGCGGTACGCAGGCCTCTCACTGTTGTGGCCTCTCCCGTTGCGGAGCACAGGCTCCGGATGCGCAGGCTCAGCGGCCATGGCTCACGAGCCCAGCCGCTCCGCGGCACGTGGGATCCTCCCGGACCGGGGCACGAACCCGTGTCCCCTGCATCGGCAGGCGGACTCTCAACCACTGCGCCACCAGCGAAGCCCTGGTCACTCTCCTTTGCTCCTGCCTGTTCTCTGAATGGTCATCCAGGAGCCCTCTCCTCTGGACAGCTTGAGATCATGTCTGTAACCAACCATGGTTTCCCGCTTCCCACTGTTTGTGTGAGCCATTTCTCTAAGCTGGGACACCCTTCCTGCTTCTCCAAGCCTCTCTCAACACCACTCATTCCTTGGGACCCTCCCAGGCTCCACCTTCCAGAAAGCCCTCCCTCCCCACTCCGGTCCCCGGGGACCTCCCCTCCTCCAAACCCATGTTGGGACCGCTTTGTATCAGGTGACTGAGGCTGACAAAGGGTTTCCCGTCCCTCTGAGTCAGGGGAAGGTCAGAGGGTCAATGAGGTGAACTCCATTGAAACTGCCTGACCTGGAAAGACTGGAATGGACTGGGACACTGCTGTGCATGCATGAGTGGGTACATGGGTGAGTGGGTAGGTGCTGGACGCATTCTGGGTGCTAGAGGGTGGATAAGCGGAGGTTGTTTGGATGGACGGTGGATCTGGGGATGGTGGACAGAGGCTTTCACATCCTGCTCTCATCCCTAGAGCCCGGGGGCGTGGTCACAAAGGAACAAGACAATTGTGCTCGCCTTTGTGCAGCCCTTGCAGTCTCCTGGCGGGCAAATGAGTCACCTCCCTGCCTACTGCGCTCCACCAGATGTTCGGTTCCTTCTGGGCTGCCTGGCTTGCACAGGACATGGTCACAAAGGAACAAGACAATTGTGCTCGCCTTTGTGCAGCCCTTGCAGTCTCCTGGCGGGCAAATGAGTCACCTCCCTGCCTACTGCGCTCCACCAGATGTTCGGTTCCTTCTGGGCTGCCTGGCTTGCACAGGACATGGTCACAAAGGAACAAGACAATTGTGCTCGCCTTTGTGCAGCCCTTGCAGTCTCCTGGCGGGCAAATGAGTCACCTCCCTGCCTACTGCGCTCCACCAGATGTTCGGTTCCTTCTGGGCTGCCTGGCTTGCACAGGACATGGTCACAAAGGAACAAGACAATTGTGCTCGCCTTTGTGCAGCCCTTGCAGTCTCCTGGCGGGCAAATGAGTCACCTCCCTGCCTACTGCGCTCCACCAGATGTTCTGTTCCTTCTGGGCTGCCTGGCTTGCACAGGACATGGTCACAAAGGAACAAGACAATTGTGCTCGCCTTTGTGCAGCCCTTGCAATCTCCTGGCGGGCAAATGAGTCACCTCCCTGCCTACTGCGCTCCACCAGATGTTCGGTTCCTTCTGGGCTGCCTGGCTTGCACAGGACATGGTCACAAAGGAACAAGACAATTGTGCTCGCCTTTGTGCAGCCCTTGCAATCTCCTGGCGGGCAAATGAGTCACCTCCCTGCCTACTGCGCTCCACCACATGTTCTGTTCCTTCTGGGCTGCCTGGCTTGCACAGGACATGGTCACAAAGGAACAAGACAATTGTGCTCGCCTTTGTGCAGCCCTTGCAGTCTCCTGGCGGGCAAATGAGTCACCTCCCTGCCTACTGCGCTCCACCAGATGTTCTGTTCCTTCTGGGCTGCCTGGCTTGCACAGGACATGGTCACAAAGGAACAAGACAATTGTGCTCGCCTTTGTGCAGCCCTTGCAATCTCCTGGCGGGCAAATGAGTCACCTCCCTGCCTACTGCGCTCCACCAGATGTTCTGTTCCTTCTGGGCTGGCCAGCTTGCACAGAGGCTTACGCCCAAGGCCTGTTACCATGACTGCGTGTCTCTCCCTTCCCTCGTGGTGACACTCCTGTACTTAAACTTTTCAGTGGCCGCCCTTTTCCCTCGGGACAGAGGCCAGGTACCTTGCTGCAGCATCTAAGGGTCCCCATGGCCTGGCTCCACTTGTCCCTCCAACACTTTCTTCCACTGTGTCACACCGTGCCATCCCTCCTGTCCCCCCAGAACTCCCCCTTAGCCATGCTGCAGCCACATGTGACCCCCCACTTTCCCTGAAGACACCAGGCTTTCCTACACCTCTCTGATGTTGCATGTGCTGTTCCCTCTTGGGAATACCCTCTCCCCGCTCAGCCAGGCAAACGCCTACTTGTCCTCCAAGACTTCATCCCTGTGCTCAACCGCCATCTTGTCCTTGAAGCACCTTGTACAAGCCTCCACTAGTTACATTTCTCTCTTCCACTAGACTTAACTTGCTTGGGGTCGTGTCTCGCTCATGGCCGTGTCCTCAGCATCCAGCCCAGTTCTAGGCACCTAGTAAGTGTTTGCTGAAAGCATCCATCCCTTGCAGCTTTGACACGTCCCCCCTGTTCTCTCGGTGTGTGTCCACTGTGTGCCCAGCTCCTGACCTGGTGCTGGGAGACACAGTCACTGGCCATAAAGCGTTGACAGTCTCGTTGAGGAAGCAGAAGCAGGCGTGTGCATACATGATTCCCCGGAAATCAAAGCTCTGTCTGCTTGAGGCAGTGAGCAACAGGAACGTGTTGGGAGAGCTCAGGCGCTCAGAACTCAGGGAAGAGATCACAGTGACACTGAAACATGAGGACTTTGATGGATGAGGAGGAGAAGAAGGCTCTTGGGGCCAGGGACCTGCAGGAGTGAGGCTGGGCTGTGAGGACACAGAAGACAAAGCCACCAGCCCAAGAGGGTGGCTCAAGGGAAAGAAGCGTATAGGGCTGGGAACAGATGCTGAGATCAGACAGTGAAGGGCCTCAGATGACAAGGACGAGAAGGACACTAGAATTTATTGAGGATGTGTGGGCCAGGCGCCTCAAAACTACCCTATGAGATGATGGCTCAGAGACGTTAAGCAACTTACCCAAGATCACACAGCTAGGAAATGGTAAGCCTGGGGTTCAAAACCAGTCTGACTCTAAGGCCCAGCTCTTCATTCCACTGGACTCTAATCCAGAGGCAGAGGGCAGGATGCAGCAGGAAGGGAAGTCACAGATGAGAAGAGTCTTTACAAAGATTACGATAACGCTATTTGAACTGTGTTCTCTGTCCCTGTATCAATGAGCTCCTGGCCTATTTCTTCCCTTGTTGGAAACACAAACTCTCTCCATGAACCACCTAAACAGTGTGTTTACCTCCACTGCTTCTAAGGAGACAGGACAGAGACCGAGGCCTTGAGACTAGCCCTGGACCGAACAGGTGACCTTGGCCCGTCCTACCCTAGCGAGCCTCCCCCCCGAGGCCTCCCCTTGTCCCGGTCAGCACAGCCAGCTCTGTGTTCCATCTCAGGGAGATCCTCAGAGGACAGGTCACGTGCTGCCCAGAAATCAATGTGTGTCTAACCAGCTGCTTCCCTTTCATCTCTTCATTGTATAATTCTGCCCCCAGAACGCAAAAACATTGGTCTGGCAAGATTTGTTCCTTTTAAATCTGGCTGGAGCCTCACTAAGGCCATTAATCTTTAACTCTTTATAGATTTTTCCACTTAGAATATATGCCCTGTGCTTACATTTCACGTGGGGATTCAAGTTCTGCTTCCATACTGATGACGATTTGGGAGACTTATGTTCTCTCTGGGGTTTTCTTCTGTGGGCTTATTCATCAGAGCCAGGACACCAAGATCTCCATACATCTTTGCCTCATTCAGGAGATAATCGGCAAGGTCAGGAGACCTTGGGCTTGAGGTCACACAAAGCCAGACACAAATCCAGTCCCCAGCACTGCCACTCCACCCGTGGGACCTTGAGCAATTCGCAAGCCTCTCTATGGCTCATTGTCTTCTGAAAATGAAGACCCAAGGCAGTCATATCTCACCCGAGGTTGTATAATCAGCACAAAACCCATACACAGTCATAACAATTACTTTTGAAAAGTTCTTGGCTCTGCAAGGACTCCCGTCTCCTCAGCCCCATTCCTCACCTTTGTCCAGCCTCCCCTTTTCTTCTAAGTGTAGCTGCCTGCTCTTTCTCTGTCCGCTAAGTCAACGTTTAGGGGCCACCTCTAATCCTCCCTTCCACCCAGCACCTCTGACTAGCCCTATAAGAAGGCCTGGGGTAAAGTACACAAAACCACAATCCTCCATAAAAGGCAGGGAGGTGGGTAAAGTTGTGAATATGTATGATGCATTTTTTTTTCAAATTCATTACTGGCCAAAAATATATTTTAAGAGTATCATTACGTGTGTATATATATGTATAACTGAATCACTTTGCTGTACAGCAGAAATTAACACAACATTGTAAATCTTCAATAAAAAAAAAGAGCATCATCAAAGTGAAAACACAAAATTTATAAATCTTTTGTTAAATCTCAAACCCTCAAGGCCAAGCACACCAAGTACTAGAGAAAGGCTGCTCAAGAGAAGCGATTAAAAAAAAAAAAAATTGGCCACCTCTACCCAGCCACTGGCCCAATGGACCAACTGAAACCACAGCAAACACCACGTGGGTCAAGAATCTGCCTACACCTATTTTCTATCTAATAGTTGGCAAGGGCTGCTCTTAGTTGCCTAGCTTCTCAGATAAGCTATGCCACGTCCCACTTTAGTCCTTTTGTGGGCATGTCCTGGGGAGGTAGGCTGACTGGCCACCAGTAGGCAGACAAATTATGTGGACCCTTTTCCCACCTTTTAGTGACCCTGGTATGACCCAACTGCTAATGGCATCTCACTTAAAAATTCCTCTGCTTTGCTTTTGACCAAAAACCCTTCCCGCACCATTGTCATGACATGGCAAGGCATGGAATCGTGACATCTCCCATCTTTCCATCCACTGTATAATTTCAACCATTTCATTGGGTGAAATGGCCACTTAAAGACCGAAATTAGACTGGAAGTCAAAGACTGACCTCTGATTTCCTACCAGCTATGCCCCTACACAAGATGTCTCAGCTGAACCAGTGCCCTGGGGAACCTTCCTGTCAGACATCTGTAACTCCACCCAAATCCTCCTGGTCCTGTCATCTGGGTTGGTGAGTCTCCATCCCACTCTAGGGCTGTCAGGTCAGGAGACATCCAGCACAGTTGCCTCCCTGGCACAGCTTTGGAACTCATGTGGTGGGGGGCTTACACCCACTGCCGCTGAAAAAATGTTGCCTGCCATATCCGTAAGCAAAGGATGCTGCAGCCATCAAACCATCACATTACAGCCGCCCCTACGGTGAGCCCCGAGGGCACTCAGCATGGACACAGAATGCCGGCCATCTAGCAGTCAGTTGCTGCAGCTGCTCCTGACAGTACAGCCTGAGGAGACTCAGTATGAGAAACACAGGATACTGGCCCCAGATAGCTGCAGTGCCTATCAAAGGAATGATTTTAGCAAGCCCAGACCCTTGCATCTTCCCATATGTAGAAAAGCACTAAATTCATGAACTTGAGATTTCTGGTTTTCTTTAATTAACAGTAATCTTTTGATGTTCCAACTCCCTGGTCTTTGTTGCAAAAACCCCTGTGTATCCCAGCTCCTCCCTGCCCTCTTTGGAGCAGTCCCTTAGAGCCATCTGAGAGGCTGTGTCCCAGGCTTAAGTCCTCAGTTTTGTCCGCCGAATAAAACATAATTCTCAATTGTGCATTTTTTTCAGTCGACAGAGCTTATGGGTAATTCCCCTACCTACTTGACATCTACGCCTGCCCCACAGAAATCACAGGATTCCACAGGACCCAGGCTTCATTTTCCAGGAGGCAATTGCAGATATATGTCTGTGCGGCCACAGGATTGGAAAGTTGGGGCCCAGGTATTTTGCAGGATGTTAGGCTGGGGAGGTGGACTGGAGTAGATAAAGTAAAGGGTGCTCTGGTCTTCCCACAGCTACCACTACCAAAAATGTCTCTTCATTGAGTGTCCTGGATCTGCCTTCTGCCTTCTTTCACATCCTACTTCTCATCCCTAGAGCCCGGGGGCGTGGTCACAAAGGAACAAGACAATTGTGCTTGCGTTGTGCAGCCCTTGCAGTCTCCTGGCGGGCAAATGAGTCACCTCCCTGCCTACTGCGCTCCACCAGATGTTCTGTTCCTTCTGGGCTGCCTGGCTTGCACAGGACATGGTCACAAAGGAACAAGACAATTGTGCTCACCTTTGTGCAGCCCTTGCAGTCTCCTGGCGGGCAAATGAGTCACCTCCCTGTCTACCGTGCTCCACCAGATGTTCTGTTCCTTCTGGGCTGGCCGGCTTGCACAGAGGCTCATGCCCAAGGCCTGTTACCATGACTGCGTAATGTACGAAACTTGTTTGGATCCTGATTCAAACTAACAAACGGAAACAAAAAAGTATACGTAAGCTCTTTCTGGATATTTGATGATATTAAGGAATTAATATTATTGGTTTTTAGTTGTGATAATGGAGTTGTGTTATTTTTGTTAAACGAGTCTTTATCTTTTAGAGATACTTCTTGAAATGTTTCCAGATGAAAGGATGTGATATCTGGTATTTGACTCAAAATAATTTTGGAAAATGAGGCATGGGTGGGGATATAGATGAAACCAGATTGGCCATGGGTTAATGATTGTTGAAGCTGGTGAGGTTGAATCCGTGGGAGGTCAGTGTACAATTAATTATCTCTCTGTTTATGGAGGTTTAAATGTTTCCATAATAAAGTAGTTAAGAAAGCAAAAAACAGTGAGAGGAATGAAAGAGAGAGAGAGAGGGTGGAGGGAGGGAGGGTGAAAGGAAGGAAGGAAGGGAGGGAGGGAGGGAAAGAAAGGAAGAAAGAAAGAACGAAAGAGAAACACATCCCACGCAGGGTTTAATCACAGTCTGTAGAAACAATTGTCATGTGTCAATGAAACGTAGCTAACCCACTCTGCAGAACCATTTTCTATACAGAAATAAATCCCCAGTCCACCTCCCCAAAGTGGGTTTAAGATTCTGGGACTTGAAGACCTGGTGTTTCATTTGCATATTTGCATATTCATAAATGCATCAAAGACAAGCGTCCTGTGTAGACCTTGGTGCCCCTCAGCCCCTGTGGCCTCTTGACAAGCTCTCTCACCCCCGCACATGGTGGACACAGGGAGGCAGCTTTGTTGGGCCACCCTCATACTTTCAGGCGTTATTAGCTTCACAGATGGCACGGCAACAGCTCAGGGACTGGAGGGGCGTTGTTCTCCACAACATAACTCCAGACACATATTTGAACACAGGAAAAGAGAAGAGTTTACCAGTCTCTAAAGTAAGAAGAGCTCTTGAGAAGAGAAACGTGGATGAGGAAGGTTTTCTTTATCAGCATGAGGCAGGAGTATGAGGCCACCTGTCCCCGGCTAGGACGCTTGAGTCTCAGGGAGTTGGAAACCCAGCAAAGAGGGCAGGCACTGGAAGGCATGCTCCTGCCCAGCTTCTTGAGACGAGCATCCTTGGGGGAGGGATGGGGAGCCTCAGGGTCTGTCCCAGGGCTCTCTGCTCCAACCCCACTGTCCTCGGGAAGCTCTGCTGCTCCACCAGCTAGGGACACACAGGGCAAGCTGCTTGACCACTCAGTGATACGGGAATAGGACTGCCCGCCTCACACAGAGCTTGTAAGGATCATGGGAAATCAAGGTATCCTTTCATGGAGATGGTTCCCTGAGCTCTGATTTATCCCCAGGGAGCAGACTGATCAGCTAAAGAATGCAACGGCGCATTTCCTCCCCAGCTCCTCTGAGCAATCCTCTCCCCCAGGCGACCACCCTGGGGGCCCTTGGCTCTCTCCCGTCCTCCCACCACCCAGCCCAGGATTGCTCACAGACCTCACACATACAGCCTCAGGGTGGTTCCCCACTGGCCTGGTTCCCCTCCTTCGTGGTCCGGCTGGCTCTCTGGGACTGGTCATGGACCTCTGGATCTCCACTGCTCTTCTCTAAGGCTAGTGAATGACAAAAGTCTGGTTAGGATGTCCTGGAGTGTTTACAGATCTCTCAGCCATTAACAAGTCTGCCCCTCCCTCAGCACCCCCTTGTTCACCTCTCTCCCTCCTCCCCTGGCCTGTGCGTTCCCCCCCTCCCCTACCTCTCTGATCCCGGCCATCCTCAACATCCAGCTGGAGCCTCACCCCCTCCAGGGAGCCCTCACTGACTGCCAGCCCCTCACGGGTCCCCTCTCTCTTCTTCACACTCTGTCCTCAGATGCTCTCCTTGCTTTACACATCCCAAGAGATATCACCCCAGATGGAAAGGAGCACCCAACAATACTGATTGATGGAGTAAAGCAAGCATGATGGAGTGGGCTGAGGAAGGATAAGGGTGATGATATTTAATGCTCCTGCAACACTTCCACAGAGCACTTTCACTCAACTCACTGGATTGATCTTAAGGCCCCAGAAGCAGGGGGCACAGCCCAGCACCTCTTCTCTCCTTTGCCTTTTCCCTCACTCCTCTGGCTCAAACAGCCGTGTATCTGGAGCAGTACTCTGTGCCAAGCCCTTTGTATCCCTTATCTCCTTTGCTTCTCACCACCTGAAGAGGTAGGTAGCCAGAGCGTCCCCATTTTACAGATGTGGAAACTGAGGCACAGAAGGGATAAGCAACTTAACCACGATCACTCAACCACACAGTGACACAGGCGGCTTCAAACCAAGTGTTCTGCCTCTAAAGCCTGCCCTCACAACCAGCCCCCCAGCTTCAGGTAACAGCACAGCCAGCAGGGGCTACACTTGGGAGAGCCCTCCTGGGAGGAAACCCAGCAGGGCAGGAGTATATTTAGCCACTGGGAGACTAGACAAAGACAGACAGGAACCAGGCAAAAGCAAGCTGATGTGCCATGTGCCCGGCCAGCCAGCTCAGAAGACTGCGGCTGGGTGAGCAGATGACCAGAGTTGCCAGGGGAGGGAGGAGTGGCCAGACCTTGGCTCTTTGGGATGAACAAAGGAGAACCGACTAGAGAGGTGGGGGAGGGGCGGGCCTCTGCCTAGTGCACGAGGGGACCCTCTGGGCATGGCAGAGAGCCAGCACTGACCGGCCCTTGCTGTGCACCTTCAGACTGGGCGGGGCGGGGATAGGCTGCCCCGCTGTCCCACTGAGATGAGCCCGGGCTGGCCAGGGAAGGCTGCAGAGGCAAGGCCTGTGTGAACGGCTGCTGGTGTGAGCGTGAGACGAGATGGAAACAGGCCTGATGAGGGGTGCAGCTGTCCACAGCCGTGGCCCTCAACCAGGGGTGATTTTGCTCCCCCTGGCCCCTGGCTTGAGGCATTTGGCAATGTCTGGAGACATCTTTGTGGGAGGTGCCAACTGATACCTGGCATGTAGAAGCCAGGGATGCTGCTAAACCTCCTACATTACATAGGACAGACCCCTCCCCACCGACAAAATACTATGTGGTCCAAACTGGAGACAGTGCCAAGGTTAAGAAACCCTGGTGTAGAGCAGGGCAGGTGAGAGAGGCTGAAATCCAAGCCACTCCCTGGGATGAAGCTGCCCCTACTCTGATGAAGAGGTATCTTTTCCTAACTCAGCCAGACGTAGTGTGAGGACTCACAAGAGCCTGGGGAGGGTGGGCGGGGAGGGGGTGGGGTTGGAGCCGTGGTAAAGCTAGAGTGGGAGGAGAATGTACTTGCTGTCACCTAGGCTGTGAGTTGTGCAAAAAGCAATTTAAAAGAGTTGTTTAGGGCTTCCCTGGTGGCGCAGTGGTTGAGAGTCCGCCTGCTGATGCAGGGGACATGGGTTCGTGCCCCGGTCGTTTAGTCTTTAATAGAGGTCAAAAAGTCAACCCGCATGATTATGTCATCTCCTTGCTGGCAAAGACAGAGGTTTTAAAGCACCATGACATACCCACCAGGTGAGAAATGAGATGGGCTCAAAGATCTTCATTGCAGTACAGCTTCTTATAGTAAAAGATCAGGCAATAATATATACATAAATGTCCAGCAGTGGGGGACAAGTTGGATACACAATGGAATATCCTGCAAAAGAATGAGGTCTCCAGAACAGAGTAAGTGAATAAAGCTAAGTGCACAACACTGTGGAGTGCTGTATTGCCACTAGGTGAAAGCAGAGGGGAAAGTCAACAGCGTTATCGATAATTGCTTACATTTGCATAAAGCAGTGGATCTCAAACTTCACTCTGCAGAGGGCCTTTTTTTGACCATACTTACTTCAAGCAACATCAGCCTTGCTTTTTTTAATTTTTATTTATTTATTTATTTATTTATTTATTTATTTTATTTTTTATTTTTTATTTTTGGCTGCGTCGGGTCTTCGTTGCTGTGCGCGGACTTTCTCTAGTTGCGGCGAGCGGGGGCTACTCTTCGCTGAGGTGCGTGGGCTTCTCATTGTGGTGGCTTCTCTTGTTGCAGAACACAGGCTCTAGGCACGTGGACTTCAGTAGTTGGGGCGTGTGGGCTTCAGTAGTTGTGGCGTGCGAGCTCTAGAGCGCAGGCTCAGTAGTTATGGCGCATGGGCTTAGTTGCTCCGCGGTAAGTGGGATCTTCCCGGACCAGGGAGCGAACATGTGTCCCCTGCATTGGCAGGCGGATTCTTGACCACTGTGCCACCAGGGAAGTCCCCCAGCCTTGCTTTTATTGGGGGGAGGAATGTGGGGAGTGCCCCACTTTTCTTTCCCGGAGTTGAACTGCCCAGTTTTCTGGATCCTGGATCCCCACCGGCCACCCGCGCTGTAAGCCTGTAAGTGGTCTCTTTCCCTAATTACTCCAGCAAACGCAGGAGAATGTTTCCCCACCCTCAAGTGGCCGCTGAATGTGAGAAGTTCAAGGCGCTTGAAGGAATCCCGCAGGAACCGAAAAGTTGGAATCAATAAAACACCCCTCACCTCCACCGCCATCTCCTTTTCCTTCCTAGGGAAGGAAACTGGAGGTCTGAACTAGGCGGCGGCGGGCCGGGGACAACCTGGCCCTCCGACATCCCCGGCCCCGCCCCGCTGAGGGGGGAGGAGCGACAGCTACGGTGGATCCTCCCGCTGGCTTTGTGCGCGCTTGCAATCCAGCTGTCGCCGCCCCCACGAGCCCCTGCCCCCCGAGGGCGCACATTTCCGGGCCGCCCACCACCCGGATCGCACCGCGAGCCCAGATCTGCTCCCGCCCGCTCGGTCCCGGTCCGGCCCCAGTCGCCCCCTGAAATGCCGGTCGACTTTACCGGGTATTGGAAGATGCTGGCCAACGAGAATTTCGAGGAGTACCTGCGCGCGCTGGGTAAGCGCTGCCCGCCGCGCTCTGCCCGGGGCGCCCGGCCGGGCCGCTGGAGGTGGGATCCCGGCGCCCTCCCGAGCCGGCCGCCCACCCGCCTGCCTCCGCCGGCCCAGCCGCCGTCCTGAGCACCCCGACCGGGGAAGGGGCGTCTCCAGGGGGCCAGCAAGTGCGAATTGGAGGACGGGGGTTATTAGGGTTCATGGTGGTCAATGTCTGATGGTTGACTCTCGAAGTGGATAATTTCATTAGGAATGCTGGGCTTGGTTGGCTAGCTTTAGTTTTCAAAAGGTTAGCATAAGGGTAGAAAACTTTGTTGTAAAAAAATAAATAAATAAATAAAAACGAAGAAAGCAAAGAAAGGAAAGAAAGAAAAAGACACAGACCAGCTAGCTGCACGCAGAGGCCTTGCTAATCGAGCGAGGACCCCATGGTTTTCTTGGGGGAGGGTGCGGGAGAAGCGGGCTCCTAGGGCCTGCTACCTTGGCAACAGTTCTCTGAATTTTCCAGTCAACTCTCTGCTCCTTTCTGCCCCGGCACTCCCTGCAGATGTCAATGTGGCCTTGCGCAAAATCGCCAACTTGCTGAAGCCAGACAAAGAGATCGTGCAGAACGGCGACCACATGATTATCCGAACGCTGAGCACTTTTAGGAACTACATCATGGACTTCCAGGTTGGGGAGGAGTTTGAGGAGGATCTGACGGGCATAGACGACCGCAAGTGCATGGTGAGGCTTTGAGTGCATGGTGAGGCTTTGCGTACACCTGGGCATCTGCTGCCCAGGGGTCCTGACCGAAGGCTGGGCTAGTTCATCTGAGTGGGGAGCAGGCGCCTTTGTGTTCTTAGGGACCCAAGATCTTCACACTCCCAGCCCCCAAGGTAGGCAGCTCTCGACTTACCAAGCATACCCTCCGAAATGAAAGCTGTGGTTTGTTGAGTCTCTACTGTGTCCCGGCATTGGTGCTTTATACACTTGCCTTCATCTAATCCTCATGACAACCTCTGAAGGAGGTCTCAGTATGCCCATTTTACAGATGAAGAAACAGTCTCAAAGAGACGAAGCAACATGCTCAGAGTAACACAGCTAGGGAGGGGCTGGGCAGGAATTCCAGGCAAATCTGTTGACTCTCTTCTCTGGTTGAACTGTATGTAGGCTGGGGGAGGAAGGAGAGAAGGGAGGAAAGCAAGATGAAACGCAGGCAACCCTTCTGAAGTGTAAACTTCCTACAGGACCTAGCGTGAAGCCACTCTAGGCAGCCGTGACTCTGCCTTCTGACCTGCCCCTCTTCATCCCCAAAGTGGGGTTTGACTCCTGGCCGTCCCCTTCCCTACCCTATCCTCCCCTGCCCCCGAGCTTCCTTTGAAGCTTGCAGCCAGCAACCTACTCACTAGGTCAGTGCCACAGCAGCCCAGGCCAGAGGAGGCAACAGTGGGGGAAGGGAGTGAGCCGCCTGCCCCCAAGGGTGGGAAGCTGGTGACCCGGAGACCCCAATTAGCGCCACCACAGCAGCCTCCGGAAGCCTCCATCAACATTCTTGGGGTTGCTGGGAGGTCAGGGTGCTCCCGGTCTCCCTTTCCCAGTCTTGGGTCCAGAGCTAGCTCACTCCCACCCCCAGGGAGCTGCTTTGCTTACGGATGAGCTTCTCCCCGACTCCTCTTCCCCTCCCCCTCCTACCCTTTACTGAGGGTCTGCTCCGTGCCCTGCACTGTGCCAGCTATTTTACACCACAGCCCAGTGAGGGAGGGGTTAGTAATCCCATATTTTACAATGACTGAGGCTCCAGGAGGAGATACCGGAGACTGGACTTTGAGGCCCACACTCCTGCTCGGGGCCAGGCTCCTCTGTGGCTAGCTTTTGCAGAAACCAGGTGTCTGAGGTTTGTCAGGACTGTGGTTGAAGGAGTGCCGGTGTCTGGGGATGCGGAACCCCAGGCCAGGATGACTCAACCCCCTACTTGTTGATTCATCTGAAGGGGATCTGAGTGAGTGTCTGAGTCTGCGCTTGGAATGGCGGCGGCGGAGGAGGGGGTGGCCACCAAGGAGGATGCTTGGAGAGGCCACTGCGGGGAGAAAACACTGCTGTTGGAGGGAAATATCAGGTCGTTCCTGTAAAAGGCCCAAGGCCTCTTAATCCTCGGAGAGGCTCACAGTGGGAAAGGAGACCTTCAGACAGGGCCTGCCTTGGTGAGGAGGGGGCCCAGCCTGTCGGACCACTGCCCAAGGTCTGGTCCCTGGCTCGCTGCCTGGAAATGCATGTAAGAACAATCCTTGTCCCTGTAAGAACAATCCTTGTCCTCGTAAGAACAATCCTTGTCCTCAGCCCACTCATGAGGTACTTACAGGGCACAGCAAACATCTCTATTTATTTTGGGTCACTGCCACTGCTGGAATGTGCTGGCTTGTACTTACTTGGCTAATTATCTTGGCTGTTTCATTCCCACCCTCATCCATTACTGTATGAAACACTTATTGATCACCTAGCAATACTAGTTAATATAGGCAGACCTCGGAGATATTGCAGGTTCAGCCCCAGACCCCCGGAATAAAATGAACATCACAATAAAGCAAGTCACACGAAGTTTTCTGTTTCCCAGTGCATATCAAACTTATGGTTACACTATACTGCGGTCTATTAAGTATGCAGTAGTATTCTGTGTAAACAACAGTATATATACCTTAGTTTAAAACTACTTTAGGGGGCTTCCCTGCTGGCGCAGTGGTTGAGAGTCCGCCTGCCGATGCAGGGGACATGGGTTCGTGCCCCGGTCCGGAAAGATCCCACATGCCGCGGAGCGGCCCGTGAGCCATGGCCACTGAGCCTGCGCATCCGGAGCCTGTGCTCCACAACGGGAGAGTCCACGACAGTGAGAGGCCCGCATACCGCAAAACAAACAAACAAACAAAAAAACAACAACAAAAAACTACTTTAGGGACTTCCCTGGCGGTCCAGTCGTTTATACCCCACACCTCTAAACCAGGGGGCATGGGTTCGAGCCCTGGTCGGGGAACTAAGATCTCACAGGTGGTGCGGCCAAAAAAAAAAAAAGAAAAACTACTTTATAGCTAAAAAATGCTCACCATCATCTGAGCCTGTGGCAAGTGGTAATCTTTTTGCAATAGTAATGTCAAAGATCACTGATCACAGATCACCGTAACAAATAACGAAAAAGTTTGAAATACTGCGGAAATTACCAAAATGTGACACAGAGACCCAAAGTGAGCAAATGCTGTTGGGAAGATGGCACCAATAGACTTGCTTGATGAAAGTTGCCACAAACCTTTAATTTGTAAAAAACACAATATCTTTGAAGTGCAATAAAACGAGGTATGCCTGTACTCTTCAAGTGCTGAAGTACCGTTCCCATTTTATTTTAACTCGGTGAATCTTCACAATGCTGGTTTCAACCCCAATTTACAGATAAGAAAACCAAGGCAGGATTTCTTATTGTGTGACCTTGTGAGGTTAAGAAAGTGGCAGAGGGAGGATTTGAATGTGGTCTGACCCAGCGGAACATGTCACAATCTCTGATGTCCAGGGACTCACAGTCTTTGTGGTGGAGACAGACACACACACAGTCAGAACACAGTGTGATCAGTGGTGACAAAGCGAAGCTCCAGAGGAGGGCATCTCAGAAGGAATTCTGGAGGTGGAGACTTCTCCACTTACTCGTAACAAAAAAGAGGTGGGGGGCTTCCCTGGTGACGCAGTGCTTGAGAGTCCGCCTGCCGATGCAGGGGATACGGGTTCATGCCCCGGTCCGGGAAGATCCCACATGCCGCGGAGCGGCTGGGCCCGTGAGCCACGGCCGCTGGGCCTGCGCGTCCGGAGCCTGTGCTCCGCAACGGGAGAGGCCACAGCAGTGAGAGGCCCACGTACCGCCAAAAAAAAAAAAAAAAAAAAAAGAGGTGGAAGGGACGGGTTTGGACACAAAGGAAGGGGCGGTGGGTGAACAGACCAGGGAGCCCAGCAGCTGGGCAAACTCGATGACATTGTATGAGGACTCGTGGTCCCCTTTGCTGTCCCAGGACTCGGGGCGGTCCCCTCCCAAGTATTATAGATGGCACGCGCTAACCGTGCTGTTGCCTGTTGGGAGGATGGACGGCCCTCTGCTCTGGCCTTCCCTTGGCCCTTGCACTGCAGAGAAGCCCTTCTCCCCTGCTGCCCAGCTGGAGGCGGGCCACAGGGAAGAGCACGGCTGGGGGAGAGCATAGGGTAATAGAAGGATGGCGACTGTCCAGCCTCGTGCTTGTGAATGAAGGGGGGCTGCCTGCAATAGGGCACGTGGCCAAGGCCTGGAGGGTCCTCGGGGACCCCCCTCGGGGGGTCCTGGGCAAGGTGGTTGCCAAAGAGAGCGCACCACTACCGCGTCTGCTCCCCGTGCTCTGCAGCCACCAGCCGGAGCAGTGGCCGGAGGAAGCCGGCTCTCAGCATCAGGTTGGCCTCATTCTAACACGTACTTCCCAGCACATTACAAGGATCTCATTGCTCCCCTGTTCTGTTCATTCCTTTCTCGGTCTATAAGCATTTCGTGGCGCTCACGCTGTCTTTGCGGCCCTTGCGTTACTAAGATGAATCGCACAAGAGCCCCGCCCTCGTGGAGTTCGGTGTAGTGGGGGCGGCAGACCAAAGCAGTCGATCATACTGAGATGGTGTGTTGATGGGGAAGGACAGGCAGAGAAGGGCCCCCCGGGTCTGGGAGGTCAGGGGCTGTTCCCACAGGAAGTAGAGTCTGAGTAGTGGCTTGAAGGATAAGCAGGAAGTAGGCAAACAGAAAGGGGACGAGAGGAAGGCCAAGGCCAAGAGAACAGCACTTGGAAGGTGCTATTTCAGATCTGTCCCGCACCAGCCCTGGGCTCAGCCTGGGGACACAGAGGCAGCAAGGGTTCCTGGAGCACCCAGGCCAGTGGAGGAGACAGACACAGCCTCAGGCCATTATAGCCCAGTGCAGTGATGGAAGCACAGCAGGGTAGGAGGGCAGGGATGGGGGGGATGGGGGACAGGCAGTGGTCAGGGAGCGCTCCCGGGAGGAGGTGACGGCTGAGGGGGCCTTGAAGGACAAGTCAGAATTAGGGCGGATGTGGAGAACATTTCAGGCGAAGGGAACCATGTGCACAAAGGCCCAGAGGTCAGAAAAGGCCTGGCTGGGAGGGGTTTCATCCGGGACAGAGGTGCAGTCTGCAAAGACTTCATGTGGCCAGAGCGCAGGGTGTGGCTGGGGAAGAGGGCAGTGCTGAGGACCCAGTGGGGAGCCTGGATGTGGCCCCGACAGGCCCCAGGGAGCCTTCTGGGAGAGGCGTGGTCAGGCTGCCGTCCTCCCCAAAGGGCCCAGAGGCTCAGAGAGCTCTCTCCTGCCTCTTTCCATGGGAACCTTATCTGTCTTCTGGAACAGCAGCCAGAGGATGAAATCTGGCCTGCAGATGTGTTTTGTTTGGCTCACACAATGTTTGACAAATTTAAGAGCCAGTTGCCAATTTTGCCAAAGATGGTAAGATGTCATAGAAAAATCCATATTTCTGGCTATTTGTACCCCAGTAAAATCAAGACTGCTGAAAATGCTGGGTGCCCTTTTATTCCTGCACCCTGTGGATCCCCAGGACACTGTCACAATTCCTTCTCTCAGGTGGGACCTTCTCCACTCTTCCACAGCCCTCCCCCAACCCTAGTAACTAAAGTCAAGGATCAAACAGCCATACGTCATTGTCTGCACCGTGTGTTCCTTAGAGCACCGGTTCCCGAAGCTGAGACCCGCGGCGGGGGCAGCAACAGCGTGAGAACTCGTTAGAAACACAGATTCTCCAGCCAGACCCCTGGTGGGTCAGAAACTCTGGGAGCGGGGCCAGCAATCTGGGCTTCAATAAGCCCACCAGGTGGTTCTGGTGCAACTAAACCTTGAGAACCACCGCTTTGGAGAAAAGAAACCTCTCTGGACCTGTGTCTCTATAAAAAGTGGAAAACACTCATGATATTTCTTAGGCCCTCAGGTATAGAGGGCCACATGCTGGCTTAGTCCATCGCTGGACCCCTGTGGACGTGGCAGTCCATGCCCAGAACCACCTGAAATGGCTCTGCGGTCTCTCTCCAGGCTGGTGGGTGGAGGGGCTCAGATCTGTGTAGCCGGGATCACTCAGCTCCCATTTGCAGTCTTTTCTAGTCAGATCTTTACATGACCACAAGCAGCCAGGGCTGTGGTTTTGGTAGAAGTGCATCAAGACTGGACTCAGCCTTTCTCCACCGCCTCCTGCACGCCTTTATCCATTAAAATGAAATCTCAGGCCCAGTTTGAAACCAGTATTATTTATTGAATCTAGCAGATGCAGGCTTTGGCAGGGTGGGGACCTTCCAAAAAGGAGATGCTCCTTCGCTTCAAATGCCGTTCCCCACGCCAGGGCCAGGGAGCCCTTCGGCACAAGGAAGGATCGGGTTCCTGGTTCCCAGCTCCCCCGGCACAAGCAGCTTTTGTGGGAGAAGACAGCCTCGGCAGGAATCCCGGCCGGGAGCCTGGCTCTGCGTGGTGGTGGCAGAAGGGCCGTTTGTCATCCCTGTGGACACCAGGTCAGGTTTTCCCTGGGGGGAGGCAGCTTTGTTCACTCAGCAGCCAGCACCTCCTCCCAGGCTGAGGCCTTGCCTTCATCTCCAGCCTTGAACTCAGGATGACCCCTTCCACAGAGCCTGCCTTCCACTTCCAGCCCTCTGTTGCTTTCTTTGTTCTCACTGTAAAAGGAAAAAAAGAATTCAAATGGCACAGGAGAAAGTGGACTGAAAAGGAAAGGACCCCTTCCCTTACTTGGCCATTCCCACCCCCCAGAGGTTATCACGGTTACTGTTGCTGGTGGATCTGTGCAGAAATCTTCCTCGAATATAGAAGCCATCCAGCCATGCAGTTATTGAGGAGGTGATTTGTCAATATTTCTATCTAAAGCCGAAAAAGAAAGAGGGAGAGACAGAGAGAGAAAGAAAGAAGAAAGGGAGGAAAGAAGGAAGGAAGAAAGAAAAAAAATCTACTTCTTAGCACATTGTTTTCTCACTCGATATTTCTTAGGCATCTTTCCGTATCAGCACGTACATGTTTCCTTCCCTTCCCTCCCTGACTTACTTTCCTCCATCCATCCATTCATCTAAGTATATATGGTAATACATGATATCTACCAAACTGCTGTTAATGCTTTGGTTTAAATTCTTTTGCCAACTTTCTTCTGATCCTATTCTTGATTCGTTAAAGAGGTTTTGGTTTTTTTTTTTGGTTCTTATTTTAAAAAACACATGTCAAAGGCAGAATTCACTCCCTGGGCTGCAGAGCTGAGAATGCCATTGGATTTGGAAGTCTTCTGTAGAGCCGCCCCTGCTCAGATCAGGCCCCCAGCATTTGGCAGGGTCTTTTCCAGGAAGGAAACACGGAGTCTCTTTCATGTCTTAGCTAAAGTTCTTCGACCTTTGAAATCTGTGTCAGCCGCATACTTTTGAGGATTACAAAAGGAAGATTTAAAGCAACCCAAATAAAATTCACAAAGGAACTTTCAAGAATCACACTTGTTTGTTAGGTTTTGGTTTTTGTTAGGCAGGAACAAAGGAGTGCCATGCCTGTCCCAGATGATTTTAGCACCTTTTCTCTTTTGGTCCCCCCAGCAAATGCTGTTCAGTGAGTATCATTATGCCCATTTTACAGATGGGAATCTGAGGCTCCGAGTTGAACCTTTTCAGCCCAAGGTCATGCAGCCAGCTGGTGGCAGAGGAAGGGTTCTAACTAGTTTATTTATAAAGCTATTACACGGTCTCCTATGGAGCTCTGCTGAGGGCCAGCACCTCAGTTCCTTATCGTGAGGCTCATCACAACCTGTAGGTGAGCACAGACAGTACTGACAAGGCTTGGGGATGTGGAGAAGGAGTGCTGGTAGTAGAGTCAGACATCTGGTTTTGAATCCTCCTCTATTACTTAGTTAACAAAGTGACCTTAAATGACTGGACCCACTGCCTCTGTTTTCACATCTGCAAAATGGGCATCATGATTGCTGCTTCACCTGGCTCACAGCAAATTCTGAGGACCATGGTGATAGCACAGAAGACAGGGCCTGGTGAAGCCACAATACTATGTGCAATAAGCGGGCAAAGCCCTTCTTATACCCTAGACTGCAGGCAAAGCGAACTTGTGTTGGCCAGATGCTTACTGGAGGATTACAGCTGTTTGTTTTTCTGACCAACATTGCTCCCCTTATTTGGTGGTGGGAATGACCCCTACTTACCTGTGGGTTCTGGTGAAGCTGCAAATCCCAGTACATTGTGTCTCCTGGGATGAACACCTTAAACCAGGGCCATGACAGTGTCCTGTGGCCTGTCCCATGATTGTGCGTTTGACCTGCACTGGGCCAGTCGTATGTTTCCTGCCACCCTCCATGGCTGCATGCAGAAATCCAACAGAAGGAAAAAATAAGATGAGGCTGGTAGCTAAACAGAAATGAGAGAGAGAGAGAGAGAGAGAGAAACCTCAGCATTGGAGGGTTGCTGGAACTCCTGACACTTAATGCCATTCTGAGACTTTTCGTCTGTACTTGAACCAGCAAATACATGCCCTTTCTTTCCCCTGAAACTATTTGAACTGGTTTCCTGCTGCTTGCACCTAAAAACATCCTATGACATACAGAGCCCACAGATCATAGGTTAAAAACCACGTAAGTAGTTAAAGCAGTAGTTCTCAGACTTGAACTTGCCCCACATCCAGAGTTTCTGATTCAGAAGGTCTAGAGTAGGGACCAAGAACTTTTCTAACAAGTTCCTGACTGATGCCAATGCCGTGGGTTCAAAGATCGTGCTTGTGATAACTACTAAGAAAGAGAAATGAGGAAGTGGGCTGGCCCACGCCCGGGTTCCAGTGATGTTCTCGTCATGATTCAGTGTAATAAGCCTGTGCTGGGGTTAAGGGTGCCCAGTTATGGGGGATGAATGAGAGTGGAGAGATGCAGTCCCTGTGGATGGAGTCTTCCTGGGGACACCAAACTTGCAGCAGCCCATGATGGTTTGCACCTGAGGGTCCGAGTAAGTGATACCAGTAGTGTGTGCAGCTGGACAAGCATGGGATACAGCAGAGCAACTGGGAGCCTTGGCTGTGAGATGAACCTGGATTTGAATCCTGGGTCCACTCTCCAACTGTGTTTCCTTGGGGAAGGTACTCTATCCCTCTGGACTTCAGTGTCCTCATTTGTAAAAAGGAACCAGAGGTAGTACCACTGATGGGATGTTGTGAAAATTAAATGTGGTGATGAATTATTTCAAATTTCTATTGCTATGTAACAAACCACTTCAAAACTTAAGTGCTCCGAAACTCCGAAACAATAACAGTTGTTTATTTTCTTCATGAATCTGCAGTTAGGGCAGGGCTCAAAGGGGATGACTTGTCCCTGCGGCATGCCATGTCCATGAGGCGTTGGAGGGTCCACTTTCCAGATGGCTCACTCACACTCTCTCTACTGGCTGCTTGAGCTTCCTCACAACATGGCAGCTGGGTTCCAAGAACGAGAGGGCCAAGAGAACAAGGCAGAGTGTATGACATTCTTATAAGCTACTTAGCCTCTGAAGTCATATGGCAAGAATTTTGCCATACTCTGTTGGTTGAAGCAGTCACAAAGGCCCATCCGTCTTCCCAAGTAGGGGGACATGGACTCCACATCTCAGTGGGGGAGCACGTCGGGTGGAAGATACTTTAGAAAAGTTCAGTGTGCTATATGCAAACTAAGCTGTGACCACAATGCCTGGTGTCTGGTGAGTACACAGTGGGAGTTGGAATATTATTCTCTGGCTGAAGTTTGCAGGCCTGTCAGGGCTGGGGTCTTGTTTCTGGCTGATCTCAAGTAGTAGCAGAGCCCACAAGGACTCTGTGGAGGTGGGAGAAGGTATGTGGTGCCTGGAGCTGGGTCTCTGCAGGCAGGGTGGGAACTCCACCTCCCTGGGCTGCCTGCCACCCAAGGCAGGCCCTACATGGGAGGCTGGCGTGTGAGTTGAAGGGGAAAAGGATGGCTTCAGAGTATTGGGAGTGGTGCAGGGCTTCACCTTCAGCCCTGCACCTACCTCCAAAAGTACTTGATACATGTTATGTATTCAACCCTCCAACAATCCTAGCACAGAGGGGCTACTCTCCCATTTAACAGACAGGGACCTGAGGTCCTGCCAGGGTTGCACTCCCAGTTAACTACAGCCCAGGGACTGAACTTCAGATCTCTCTGACTCCCAACTTTGTGTGGTTTACAGAACAGGCTGCCTTCTGCTGGTGTCCCTAAGTGCCCAGGAACCACAGGCCGTTAGAGTGACTGTGGGTTTTTGTTTTATTAATTAAATTATTTATTTATTTATTTATTTATTTATCTGTGGTACGCGGGCCTCTCACTGTTGTGGCCTCTCCCGTTGCGGAGCACAGGCTCCGGACGCACAGGCTCAGCGGCCATGGCTCACGGGCCTAGCCGCTCCGCGGCATGTGTGATCTTCCTGGACCGGGGCACAATCCCGTGTCCCCTGCATCGGCAGGCGGACTCTCAACCACTGCGCCATCAGGGAAGACCTGTGACTGTGGGTTTTTAATTCCATAGACCACTAGGTAGCCATGAAAGTGATCGCTGTGAAGATAAGTGGAAAGTGTTTATGGGCAATCAGTCCACAAGTTCCATAGATTCTGCTTCTTAATATATCTCTCCCCTTTCCCCATCTTCTGAATATCTCTTGCCTGTAATAATAATAATTAATGTCTCTTATGCTTACTATGTGCCAGGCTTGGCGCTGCTGGCCGAGATCTGCGGCTTCCGGGCTGAGGGCAGCTGTTCCCGGCCCTCCTCTAAGCTCTTACTTGTCCACAGCCCATCTCCCTCTGAGGCACGACCTGGCAGTCCAGCTGTGTCATAACTGGTTTAGTCCATGAATCAGACGGCCATCTTTGGAATCCCGTCTCTGCCGCTGACAAACTGGGTGGCATTAAGCAAGTTACTTCACCTCCCTGTGCCTCCACTTGTCTGTGAAATGGGAGTTATTATCAAGTAAGGGATCTACTTCACAAGCTACTTCACAATGAGGATTAGATGCAAGAAAGCCTGCAGCCAACTGCTCCATCAATATGAGCTGTGATTAGTAATTCTCTCACCTTGTAAACTGTGTGCTCCAGAAGACAAATTCTGCAGGTGGCGATGTGTGAAGGGACACCTGGCCATCCAGAGAAGAGCTAGCAGGGTTACATGTGCAGAGGCTGGCCTGAAAGGGCACTTGCCTCTCCACCCTGATGGAGGACGGTGCAGGGCAGTGGGGTGGGCCGCAAGGGGGAACCAGTGCTTACTGAGAGTCCAGAGCTGCAACAGGTCCTTGCAACCCCTTGTTTCATTTCATCCTGATGGCTCTGTTCTGGGGCGGGACCCATTAGCCCCGTTTTGCAGATGAAGAAACGGAGGCTCAAAAGGTAATTTGCTGGGGTCACCCAGCTAGAAAGAGGTGGGGATGGACTGGAGCTCAGGCCCGCCTCTATCCAAGGCCATCATCAGGTCCCTCTTGAATGCCCAGCTCAGTCAGGCAAGCTGCTGTCTGCTGGCCAGACGAGCCCCACAGCCTGCCAGGTTCAATGGCAAAGGCATCCATGGCAGCAAGATGTTCATGTGGGAGCAGTAGGCAGGACATGGGTTCAGAGTTGGGGAGAAGGGGGTTGAAACCATGACTCATGCTCTTCCTGGCATGATGACTAAGCACTCCAGGCCTCAGAAACTCGGGGCCAATGTCACTCCAATGGTTGACTTGTTTATATAAGGCTAATCTATGGAAGAAGAAACATAGGCCTGGAATATTTTGTCATTTAAAAAAAGGTGTAAATTACAAGAGTACCCCTAGAATGTTTTCTGCCATTCATTCATTCTATTGATTCAACAAATGGTAATGTGCATTTTCTCTGCCATAGATTCTAAGGTAGGGGCTGGTATCCTACAGTGAATAAAAGGATTCCAGAGCCCAGAGAACTCTCGGTCAAGAGATCCTGACCTGCTCACTCTTCCCTGCTTACTGAGCTACCGTCTTTTATCTTCTGGGTACTGTTTGTTTCTGTTCGCCTTGAAAGATAAAAAGTAGGGGCCAGAGGCTCTCATGGAAGAGATGAGGCCTTGGGTGGGCTCTGCCCTTCTGAGCCCCTCTGAGCACCTTCTGGCAGGACGGCCCCTCCTTTATTCCACCCCCACTGCAGGTGAACCTGAGAATAGGCCGATTTCTTACACTTGCCCAAGTAGCAAAGCCAGCTCTGCCTGCCAGGTAAGCAAATATTTGGATTTTCCATTGTACCAGGTTTGGCTGGTTGGAGCCACATAGATGTGAAGTGAGGAAGCAGAGATGCTGGTAACTTCTAGGGTTGGAGGTACAGGATCACACTCCCTGGGGAGTATCATGCCATGCGAGGCCAGCCTGGCAAAGCCCATTTAGAAGCCTCACTCATGCAGCCCCTGACCTCCCTGCGTCTGTGCAGGCTGTTCCCTCTGCCTGGGATTCCCTCATTCCTCTTTTCCAGTTTCTACTTCTTCACCTAACTCTCTTGATGTTTTTTGGTGTCGGTTCCAGCATTACCTCCTCTGGGAAGCCTTCCTTGATGGACCTCTGTCTCTACTTCAGAGGCGGACGAGGTGCCTTCCCACTTCCAAAATTACCATCACCTGCCTCTACCCAGCACTTGCCGTTTTGCTGGAATTCTCTGTCTGCTTGTCTTCAATAGCCTGTGAGCTCTTGAGAACAGAATCCTCACCTTCCCTGCCTCTTCTAGCACACGAGGCTGGTCTGCAGGTGTGGAACCCGCATTTGCTGAATGATGCTTCCTTACACAGAGCCATGATGCAAAGTCTTACTGCTCATTCAAGGGTCAGCTTAGACCAGGGAACCGCAGAGCCCAGTAGCCAAGAGCATGGGCTGTAGAGTCACACCTCATCTCTGTACTTCATGGCTGGGTGACCTTAAAGCCTCAGTCTCCACATCTGTAAAATGGGGAGAAGCATAACTGCTCCAGGAGGTTTAAAGAATCAACTTGATATGACCCACTCTTTAATACCCTGCCCAGCACATAGTGAGTATTAAATAGATGATTTTAAGGTGATGATGGTGATGGTCATAATGACAGTGCTGTTATTACTTATACCAGGAAGTACCCAGCACAGAACACACAGATGCTGTCGATGCCAGTTTACATGTGTGTCTTCCCTACGGCCTGAGCTGCTCCATGGCAGAGCTTGGGTCCAGCCCAGCCTTAGGGCCACCCTCAGTGCTGGGCCCCTGCAATGACTGAGCCCAGTTCCACAGGATCCCTATGACCTTCTCCAGCCTCACTTCCCCCCCACCGCATCCAGAACCTTGGCCTCATGGGACCTTGAGCTCTCTGGCGGTTTGTTGTTTTAAAATTAAGCCTGGGCACTTTCTGGAATGTTTAAGGAATTTAAAAAATTTCATGTCAAGATTAGTCTTAACATTTTATCATTTAGTTTGTCCCAAGAATCGTGTTATCATTTGCTGTTCGCTTCTTCATGGTGTTGGAATCACATTTGCCCATGCCCACGAAGGCCTGCTGTGGCTTTACTGGTCTGTCGCTGTTGCTTCTAATGGCTTTTATGTGCCTAATTACTCGTTCGTGTTTTAAGGCCTTATTAATCTAGTTTTAATATGCTTACAGAATGAATCGGCTTTTCCCCCGAATATGCTGATTTTAGGTCATTGCCATTCCCCTGGGAAAGGATCAGAGGCTCACCTAACCTGACCTCCCAGGCAGGGAAGCTCATGGACTCAGCCAGAAAGAACTGGGTTCAAATGATGGCTCAACCCCCTGACCCCGAGGAGGCTTGGGCTGGTTCCTTAACAAGCCTAATTTTCATTGGCTCTAAATCTTGAGGTGGAAAGCCCCCCAGCACCATACCTGGCACTTGGCAGGTTCTCAGTTACCTTCCCAGCCCTTCCCACCCACCCACTTATTTCACAGGCACCGGAGGCTGAGAACCTTCTCGTTATTCCAGAAACCCTCAAAGGGTGAAGCACACTGAAACATCAAACTCCAGGAGGAATGGCCAGTTTGTATATTCTAGTGATTCACGTCACGCTTAGAAAGTGTCTAGTCACTGTCTGCTTTTTCCATTTCCCCCTTCAATTTAAAGAGCACAGGCTTGGGAGTCAGACCTGGGTCAGTCCTGGCTCTGCCCTTTGCCAGCAGAACCACCGTGGACAAGACCTCCCCTCTGAGGACCTGACTCTGGAACCACAGAGACAGTAAGGTCCAGTCCCAGCCCTCTGGGAAGCGGCTCTGTAAGCAGAGGGCCTCCCAGAGCTGGGCGGGTGAGTGGGGGGACCGCTGATCCATCTTGCCCCTGCTCATGAGAGTGGATGTTTGGGGCACATGGGAGCTTTAAGGAACATCACAAATTCTTGGCAGCCAAGTTGAACCCTACTATTTGTGGTTCATGCCAGGTCACTGCCAAGAGATGGGTCCATTTAGTAGGAATGGTCTGTCAGTCCCAGTATAGGTCACTCATACAGGGTGAGGGGCCTCGAGGCTTCCTTGGAGCCAGCTTCCCCAGGCTGCCTGCGGGAGCTGTTTTCTATGTCAGCCCAGGGCCTGCTCGGGTTTCTAAGTGGTCAGGGGAGCTGGGTAATGGCTTTTGAAGTGACAATCCCCTGTCACAGTAATACAAAGCTGTCTTCACTCATCTTTTGGTGCATGTATCTCTGGGAAAGCTGCTGACAAGGCCAAAGTGTTGGAGGTTATTAGTTTTTAATAGAAAAGTGAGACCGGCTTTGCTTTAGAACCATCTGCCCTGGGCACCAGCTCTTTTGCAGACTTCAGATGGTCTAGGTGGTGAGAATTACCGTTGGGAGGGGAGTTGAAGGTGGCCATACTTTCCCCTTGTTCTTGGGTTTGTCTGGGCTTTGTTTCCAAGGTGGAGTTCCCAGAAGTGGGGTGCTGGGCAGCTCTGCCTATCCCTGTGGTTGGTACCATGCCCACCTCAACCCCCACTGGCATGTGCCTTCCTGTGTCACTTGAAAAGCACCAGGAACATCTTCTTGCCTGAAACTCCCCCACTAGACCCTGATTAAGTGGATTAAGCAATGGTGAGTGTCCAAGCTGGGCGACTGAATTGAATGACCTCTTAAGGACCCTTTCAGATCTGCATTCACAGGGCAAGCTGAGCCTTGTCCCAGACTTTGCCTGGTGCGGCAAAGGTGGCTGCTCACCACAGAGGGAGGTCACAGAAGGGGTCCTCGTTATCAGAAGCTATGTTTCGTGTCACAAGAAAACAAGTGACCACTGTTTGCTACATCCCCCGCCCAACGTTCTTTCTTTTCCTTCTTTCCTCTCATTTGTTTGTAGGTGATCGTCCTCCCCCTGACTCCCCACCCCCCTTTTCTGTTCTTAGGACAAAGCTGATCCTCTGGGAAATGGCCGGTTTATTCCCACAGGGTACAAAGCTTAGAAAGAAAAATCCATGCCCACCACATGTGAACATGGAACAGCAAAGTGGGAAAACTAAATCGCATTTTCAGAGCCATCGCGGCTGTCAGTGGGGAGTCTCCAAATAGATCTTCTGCTTAAACAAAGACTAATTAAATTTTAGGGGAAGCAGACATCGCAGGGCTCCTGGGCACCCGGCTCAGTAGGCAGCCCCGGCAGGGTCTCTTCTTGGATCCAAGTCTCCCGGAAAAGAAGGAGCTTCTGAAACATTTAGCCATGGTGAATAGCTTGTCCATCACTTCTTCACAAATCTCCAACTTAAAAAAGAAAGGCTCTCGTTATTGTTCAGCTTCGACAGGCAAATCCCCCCCTCATCTAAGCTCTGGACATCATGATTACCATGACCTCGGGCCCCCTGTGCCAGCCTTCTGCATTTTGTGTATATTTTCCCTCATCCTCCGCATACACTGGTAAAGCAGGTCCTGCAGTTATCCAAAGCCACGTAACAAACCTCCGCAAAATGTAATACGTTAAAACAACCACCACTTGCTCTCAGGATGCTGTAGGTTGATTCAGTGTCCACGGCTCCGTGTGACTGCGCTCAGCTAAAGGCTCGGTTGGGGCGACCAACAGACTGTCACAACCTCTGGCAGTGACTACTTTCTTATCCTCTGGGGCTTAGCATGTGGGCTTTCCCTCTAGTAGAAGAGCCTGCACTTCCTTAAAGCACAGCAGCTCGGTTCCAAGAGGGGAGGGTCCCGAGAGGCTGAGCCCCCAGCATACAAGGGCTTTTGAAGGCGCCTCCTACCTCACGCTTGCTGCTGTCCTGTTGGCCAGAGCCAGTCACGCAGCCAAGGCCAGAATCAATGTGGGAGGGGCCTCACAAGGGCGTGGATGTCATGTGACCCATTGGGAGCCCCGATGGAACAGTCTGCCATAGCAGGTACCATGAATCCCCCTTCTGTAGATGAGGCCACTGAGGCTCAGAGAGGTTTTGCCCAAGGTCATTCCACACAGTTAGGGACCGAGGACCCAGGTCTGTTGACTCCAAGGAACATGTTCTATGCTGACAATACTGGGTCAGCCTGATACAGGGTGGGAGGGCGGCAGGGACCAGAAGCCCAGGGTAAATTACAGCTGAGCTTCCCAGAGGACAGCCCGGCAGACTCCCTGGCCCACTGGGGAGTGTTCCACCAGCAGATCAGAGCCATGGGGCTGTGTGAGGGCGGGGGCAGCATTGGGGGGCATGGAAAACATGCTCCAGGCCACAGTCCCAGTTACAGTCGGGCGCTAGGACCCTGTCTACCCCCCCAGCCTCATACCTGCCCCTCCTTCAGCACCGGCCTGCTTGTCGTTATTCACTCTGTTTGGGATGCCTTCCCACTTTAAAAAACTAGCTGTGTTTCCTCTGAGAAT
The DNA here is from genome assembly GCF_964165515.1 of Mesoplodon bidens. Taxonomy (NCBI): domain Eukaryota; kingdom Metazoa; phylum Chordata; class Mammalia; order Artiodactyla; family Ziphiidae; genus Mesoplodon; species Mesoplodon bidens. The sequence continues at coordinate 140,037,978 of NC_138161.1, forward strand.
GAGGGGCCCTCCTGGGCACTGCAGCCCCTGTGCTTCCCCTGACGGCAGCACCTACCACACTGAGCCGTAACTGCCTGGCACTTCTCTGTCTGCCCGTCTCTGCGGTGATCTCTTAGCCCAGGGGTCCTCAGGACCCATCTCTGGCTCCCAGCACCCCACACCCAGCAATGGTTGGGCTGAATTGAAGTGTGTACCTCCCAGGGGCTTCTCAGAGTCTGAGCATAATGCCCATGTTTTCTCTGCACCCCGCAAAAAGTGAGCAGACGTCGGCTGGCTGTGTAGCCTGGCCTGGGAAACAAGGGGGCACTGAGTCACGCAAGGCCCATGTTCCAGCCCAAGTTGTTTTCCTCATTAGCTGGGTGACACTGAGAAAGTCACTTAACCTCTCTGAGCTCAGCCTCCTCTGTATATCCAATACAGACGCGAATAGTCTCTTTTCTGTCCAACTCACTCTGGGTCAAGAGTCAGCGGGAACTCGGGGCTCGAGAAAGTGCCTGCTCTGGACACTGACATAGCATTTGTGCGTTAAGGATCCTTCTCTTTGAGGGTCTGAATTGTAGGGCTCCAAGAAAGGGTTCTCTACGCTCAAAGAGCCTTCCGCTCCCTGAATCCCTCGATCTGTCATGAAGCCTGAAATTGCACCATCCACCATTCTTCTGGTAAGGTATTTTTATTATCTATATCCAAACGGTCCCTGTTAAAAGATGTCAAATGAATCAGAAAGTGTAACATGTTAGCACAGGAGCAAAGCCTGCTTTACTGGGGTTTTTTTAATTTAATTTAATTTTTTTTTTTTTTGCGGTACGCGGGCCTCTCACTGCTGTGGCCTCTCCCATTGCGGAGCACAGGCTCCGGACGCGCAGGCTCAGCGGCCATGGCTCACGGGCCCAGCCACTCCGCGGCATGTGGGATCTTCCCGGACCGGGGCACGAACCCGTGTCCCCTGCATCGGCAGGCGGACTCTCAACCACTGCACCACCAGGGAAGCCCTAATTTTTTTTTTATACAGCAGGTTCTTATGAGTTATCTATTTTATACATGTTAGTGTATATATGTCAATCCCAATCTCCCTAGCCTGCCTTACTATTTTTTTTCTAGATTTTTTTTAAAATTTACTTTTGGCTGTGTTGGGTCTTCGTTGCTGCGCACGGGCTTTCTCTAGCTGCGGTGAGTGGGGGCTACTCTTCGTTGCAGTGCGCAGGCTTCTCATTGTGGTGGCTTCTCTTGTTGCGGAGCACAGGCTGTAGGCGCACAGGCTTCAGTAGTTGTGGCACGTGGGCTCAGTAGTTGTGGCTCCCGGCATCTAGAGTGCGGGCTCAGTAGTTGTGGTGCATGGGCTTAGCTGCTCCACAGCATGTGGGATCTTCCCGGGCTAGGGCTTGAACCCATGTCCCCTGCATTCTGCATTGGCAGGCGGATTCTTAACCACTGCACCACCAGGGAAGCACCTAACCTGCTTTACTATTAATGAACATCTCTTTCGTGCTCATTCTCTGACACTGACATTGGAAGGGAAGCAGGTGTGAGCCTTTTGGAGATCAAGGTGATGATCCTTATCAAAAGCCTTAAAAACATGCTCACTCTTTCATGCGACAGTTTTTCCTCTGGAGATTTATTCTAAAGAAACGCTGTGCTCAAAACTGTATACAAGGATGTTTTCTTTGTAGTAGCACAGAATTATAAATAACCTAAAAGTCCAAGAATGGGTAATGGGCTAAATAAGTATGTAGGTACAATGACATACTACCAGGATTGTCCTCGTGGGCCTGTGACCAGTGCAGTCCCAGAGGCGTCTGTGCCCAGAAGGGCCCCTCACTTGGTTTAATGCTCTGCCGTCACCGTCTTAAACTTCTTAATCATTTTTTAAAAGGAGCCCTCATTTTCATTTTGTGCTAGGTGGGCACTACAAATTACACAGCCATTTCCTAAATATTGTATAACAATTAAAATAATGCTTATGAAGAATACCTGTTGAAGTGGAAAATTGCTTTTATTAAGTGAAGAAACTAGGGTGCAAAACCATAAATGATGAAATACAAATTTTTAAAAAATAAAAATATAGGGTTTCCCTGGTGGCGCAGTGGTTGAGAGTCCGCCTGCCGATGCAGGGGACATGGGTTCGTGCCTCAGTCCGGGAGGATCCCACATGCCGTGGAGCGGCTGGGCCCGTGAGCCATGGCCGCTGAGCCTGCGCGTCCGGAGCCTGTGCTCCGCAACGGGAGAGGCCACAACAGTGAGAGGCCCACGTACCGCAAAAAAATAATAATAATAAAAAATAAAAATATATGTGTGCGTGTGTGTATATACACACACGCACACATATAAAGACTGGACAGAAAAACACCAAAATCTAATTATCTCTGAAGAAGCAAGATGTTAGGTATTCTTGTTACTACTGTATTCTTTTTTGAGCATTTCTCGAGTTTTCCAGGACAGAGGGTATGAATATGCCCATAGACTCTAATATTTCCGGTAGAGACAGAAGTATCTATTGTAACTGAGCACCAGTGAGTCTCTCTTGGCCTCTGATAGTGTCTGGAGCCCTCAGTGTGCAGGGTAGACTTCTGGATAAACACATGAAGAGAAGCTCAGTTGATGAGGAGGCCAAGTGTTCTTACGAGCTCCCTGAAGTTGAGGACCGTCCGATTTCAGTCCCCACTTCCCTTCACAGTCTGGGCACGGACCAGGCGCCCAGTGAATGGGCATCTTGTCTGTGGCTTGAGGTCGTTAGTGGCCCTTACCCTCGACCCACCTCGTCAGACATTCACTTCATTGTGTCCTGACTTGGAGGTGGGACCTTCTTTCTGGCTTGGGGCTGGACATGTGCCCCGAGTGATCTGCGTACCAGGGAGAGGAACCGCCCGCCCCCCACCAGGTCCTCCTGTGCCCCTCTCCCTCTGGGCTCCAGGAGCAGAGGGCAGATTGATGCCTGTGCAGAGCCGGGGGGCACACTGGCTTCACCTGTCCCCGTTGTGCCCGCCTCTCCTTGCAGACTTCATCCCAACAGTAGAGGGCGGTAGAGATCAACAAACTCAGGCGTGAGACTGGGGGTTGGGGAGGAAGGGGGAGGTGGTGCTCCCTAGGGAGAGGCCCCCTCACTCCACACCCATTTCCCAGATTCCTCTTTCTCTCCTAAATCTTTATCAGGCTCTAGCTGCCTGTCCTCTCAGCTGAGCATGGCAGGAACACAAGAATCCTAGAACCTTACCTCTGTAAAGCCAAGGCCTCTGAGTTCATGGCCTCTGACACCTCATATGACAGATGGGGGGGGCCCAGAGAAGTGATGGACTTGCTCAGAGCCACACAGTGAAGGGGCAAATGGGGTTCTAACCTCTACAGGGGGAGGCAGGGGCCATGTGGATGGGAGGTGGGTAGCTGCGGATATGGGAGATGCCCACTGCACACAGGTCCCAGTCTAGACCGTGAGCTCCTGGACCATCTCCCCTTTAAATTCCAGCACTTGGAGCCCTGTATTTCTGGGTGGGTCCATGGGCACAGGCTGGGCCTCCTCCTGCCGTCTGTCTGCCCTTCAGCACGCCCAGTACTTGGCGGGGCACACGGGGCTTAGGGAAGATGTGAGCGCTCAAAGGTGGGGCCGGAGGCAGCGGTGGAGGCCAGACCGGGCGGGCAGACCAGGGGCTTCCTCCTCTTTGCCCCATGGTCCCCTAGAATGTGGAACCTGCCTGAGGAGCTTCCTGAGCACACCCCGTGCTGTTCAGTCTCTGTGCCTTCGTCTGGTCGTGGGCCGCAGAGAGGCTCTCTCTCCCAGCGCCTGCTTGTCTCTGCTTCCGCTTTGCTCTCCTGTCTTTCAAAGCCCAGCCTGGTGCCTTCTCCTCCCAGCGCCTCCCCTCCCTGAGTCTCATCTGGGCTCCCGCAGCCTCTGGTCTGTAACTCTGGTGACGCCGGGCACCTAGGGAGGCAGCGTAGTCCAGTGGGGAGGGGGACCTCTGAACATCACAGATCCGTGTTCTGACCCTGGGTGGACTTGGCAAGTCCCGTAGCCTGATCTGTAGAGCAGAGATGCTAGCCCGTGCTCCACGTGGACAGTCATGAGGATCCAGAGTCAGCGCGGAGGGTGCCTGGAAGAGCTGCCGTTTGTACCCGCAGATGGTGATGTGTATCTAAGGTCATTCTCCAGGCACTGAAAAGATGTTTGAGGCGGGTGGGGGGCCTCTTTTTTGGTGTCCCAAGACCTTGCAAAGGTTGAAACAGTGAATGAATGAATGAATGAATGAATGGGGATGAGCAGGATATTCTAAGAAGTCTACCTCTCACCACCGAGATGCAGGCCAGCAGCCCTCACGCACCCCCAAACCCCGTGTGCGCGCAACCCTCAGAAACCCCTCCTCCCTTCCCAGCCCCATTCTCAGCCTTTGCACCGACAGCTCCCGCCCCAGTGACTTTTTCTCCCCTAATTTTCCATTTAAATGAAATTTATGAAGGTTTCTGTGAATTTTAAAACCGATTTGCCTGCTTTAATAAGAGCACGTGATGGACGAGGAGTGTGAGGCCTGCAGATTTTCCGTCATGAAGTTGACTTGAGCGCACCCTGGACTCTCAAGGTTGGGGCTGCCCCTCCCCCAGCGCCCAGGGGCTGCTGGCTCCGGACTGACACCTGTGGTTTTTGGCTCCGCAGACCACGGTGAGCTGGGACGGCGACAAGCTCGAGTGTGTGCAGAAGGGCGAGAAGGAGGGACGTGGCTGGACCCAGTGGATTGAGGGTGACGAGCTGCACCTGGTAGGTTCCGGGGGGTACGGGGGTAGGTAAGCCAAGCTGGGCCCCAGAGGCCCTGGGCATGTTGGGGTCTGGATGGACTTTGGAAGTATGCACCATGGGTGGACCTTGGTTCTGCTCTGAAGCGTCACTTCCAAGGCCCTGGGGAAGATGCTTGAGTGACTTTAAAAATTGAGCAATGTGTTTTCAAGGTCTAGGCTGACCCACTTGTCCGATCAGAGGGAGGAGGTGAGGAGATGCACGTGCTAAGCATGAGACGTGGAGCATTCTGTATCTCTTTCCATTGTCTCAGCAGCCCGATGGGCCAGGTACTGTTATGGTTCTTATTCTGGAGATGAGGGCACAGGGGCTCACATCGAAGTAACACAGCCAGAAGGTAGCAGAACTTACATTTGCTCCCAAACGATTCCTGTTGTCACCATACCAAACTGTGGCTAGCCAGAACCAGGCGAGTTCTCTAAGCTTCTCAAGACATGATCTTGTTACCTGAAAATTGGGTTCCCCTCTTGGTGGGTGTGGAGCCAGAAGATACAACCAAGCCAGAGATCGGGAGAAGGAAGGGTTTTTTACTTGGATCAAGTGAGTAGAACAGCGGGGACCTTTCCCAAAGCTGTGTCTCCCTGAACAGCAAAATTGGGGAGGTTTTAAACTAAGGGCGCATGTGTATTCATGAAGGGGCTTGAGCAGAGGAGAATTCAGCATTGAAATGGGGCAAAGGTCAACAGAGTCCAAGCTTTAATTGATTGAAGTCACGAGGGTCAGGAAAGGTCCACATCATAATCCCATCCTCCACCTGGGTGGAGGCCTTAGTTCCCGAGGAGCTCAAAGATGGTGTTGTGTATTCCTTGAGGAGGAACTAAGCCTCTGTTTTATCACTGAACTGTGATAAACAAGTCACTGAACTTGACTGCTTTTCCTTGGCTCCTGCATGTCTTCACTTCCCTTAAGATCAGTAATTACTGAGACCTGTTCAAGGGCAAGCACCGTAGCCAGGCTTAGATCACAAAACGGCTTAGGCCAAAAATGGCTTCTTTATTGTCCGGGCACTCCCTACCCTATCTGCTTACAACCTCTACAATCTAGGTTGGAGGAGGAGAAGCCTTTCTCGGCTCAGGTGTGGGCCCCACTCACCCTGTCCTCCAGCCTGGGATCGCTCGTCAAAGCCACTTCTACTCTATCCATTGTCTGGAAAAAGCACATCCAAATCCAGAGTAGGGGCCTTAGCCTCTTGGGGGCTAAAAATAACACCTGCCCTCTGAGCAGAGACCTCCTGTCATTCCGTCTGCCACCTTGGAACTCCTCAGCTACTTTCCTTCTGAGAAAGGAGCCTCGTCCAGGTGACCTGGGGTCTATTCTGACTCACCAGGTACTTTTGGGGAGGTGCCTTCCTTCCCTCAACCTCATCTGCAAAACGCCATCCTAGCACATAGTCAGGATCTGCAGGAGCTTTGGGAGATGTGAGCGCTGAGAGGAGACACATCATATTCAGAGGCAGCTTTGGCTCGTGTAGAGCCTGGGCTGCAATGCCTGACCTTGAGCCTTTCTCCCTCCTGAGCCTCTGTTTCCTCACCTGCAGAGCAATGAGTGTAGGTTATGTGATCTCCACTGGCCCTGTCAGCTCAACAGTTCTGTGGCTTTTTGCCAGAGGTTGCAAAGTGCGGGCCACAGCCCTCTTTTATTTGGCCATCCATGGGCTTCAAATTCCTTCAGCCAGTAATTTAAAGATTAGGAGATGTCACATAAATATTCAGATTTCTAGACTCCTACCAAAACAAACAAACAAACAAAAAGCTTCGCAGGTGTGGCGACACTGTGCGGTCATTCTTGCTGGCACCTCTCAGCAGGGGTTGTCCTGAAGGCAGAGCCTGGACTTTCTTAGCTGCATTTAGCGCTACCTGGGAGCTTTTAAAAATAGCAATTGCAGGACCTCACCCTCCGAGATACTGATACCCGTCTAGCCTAGAATCCAGGCATTTTTCAAACTCCCCAGTAACTCTAATATGCAGCTGAAGCTTGGAACCACCATGCTGGTTGGCAGCCCTGGTCTGCAGTGACCCCTTTGGGGGTTGAGCCTTGTGTCTGGCCCTGATTTCTTGCAGCCCTGCACACAGACTCTGACCTGGGCTCAGGCCTGACGTTCTTAAAGCCTTTGGCTTGTCGAGGGTAGTAGACGAGGGAGGCATCTGAGAGTCCTGTCAGTCAGCTCTGAGCCACATCTGTCTCCAGCCAGCTCTGTCTATAGGGCATAGCCAAGACCGATGTCCCCTGATCCAGTTCAACTGACTCGCCAAGGAATTGTCTAGTTCAGACCAACTCTTGGGGAAAAATAGCAGTCACGGAGTATTTTCCAAGTCCCTGCCCCTGGATCCGCTGAGCCCCAAGTGTGACCTTGCTTTGGCCAATAACAAGAATCTGTTTTTGTTTCAGGAGATGAGAGTGCAGGGTGTGGTCTGCAAGCAAGTATTCAAAAAGGTGAACTGAAGCCTGAACATGCCTTAGTCTCGAGGAATGAGTGGCATGGATGGGTGGGGGCCAGGGTCCCCCTCTCTGCTCAGCATGGGGCAGAGAGCCAGCCTGCATCTGTTAGCAGGGTCTGTCTCCTGGCTTTGTCTCTTTCCCTTTTCTTCAAACGAAGCCATCCCAATAAAAGTGGTCTCTGCTCGATATCTCTATTTTGGAAAAGCTTTGAAACCCCACTGTGCTCACATTTTCTCTGAAGGCTTCTGAAGCTGGCTGCTCTTGATGCCAGCCCTGAGCAGAAGGGAGAGATTCAGCCACACGCCTGCAGATTTAGTCCTGATGTGACACCTGTACGGTCTCTCTCCAGGGCACAGGCTTGGGTCCCGGCTCTGTGGCCTGACATTCAGTCATCTGTGTTTTAAGTGCCTACCATATCATATGTCCAGTCAGGGCCAAGGTGTAGTGAGTGCCAGAAGCAGGCCAGGATGCCCTCTACCTCAGAACTTAGAGCCTTGTTAAGGTCAGACCAATAGTGACTTCATGACTGCACTTACAAGTATACAAGAGATGCTCCAAAAATTGTTTGTAAACGAAATGGAACTGGATAGACTTTTAAACTCAAAGCTAGAATGAGGTGAACATTAATGAAAGACAGTTGCCAATTGGATTTAATTTCAGAGATGTCATGAATACACACCTCATCACCCCAAAACCATCCACACCCCATCTATGGGCTTATGTAAAGCCTTCCTCTTCACTGTTACAGATGAGGCATAACTTGCCAATCCCCCTGGAAGAAGCAAAGCAGCCTCGTGTTCTCACTAAAGTGTAAATGACTGCTAGCTGTGCCTTTGCATAAAGAAATGGGGACACTGAGTGAGGAGGTGGGACACCATGGGTAGGAAGAACCACTGGGAAAGGAAAGACTCACATTGAGGACCCTGAACACCAAACCTGCCCAGGCTGGGCCCTGCCCTTTGGGAAGAGCACTGGGTTAGGAGTCAGATGGGCTGGGATGGAATCCCAACACCACCACTCACAGGGCTGCCACACCGCTCTGGACCTCACTCCTCTAGTCAGAAACTCGCAGTAATAATCCTGCTCCCTTCCTGCACAGATAGGTTCGCGAGGCTTGTCATGCATATAAAACTTGTAGACTGCCCAGTGCTAAATCAGTGGCTCTCAGACTTAGCTAAATCTTAGAACTACCTGGGGAGCTTTTAAAATTCCGTGTACCCAGGCCACTACCCAGGACCAATTACATCAGAATGTCTCGAGGTGGGACCCAAGCATCAGTTTTTTTTCCAAGCTCCCCAGGTGATTCTAGTATGCCACTGGAGTTGAGAATCACTGCCCTAGACCAGTGTTTTTAACCTGGGGGTAATCCAGCCCCCGCCCAGGGGCATTTGGCAAAGTCTGGAGATATCCTTGATTTCACACCTTGGGCTGGGGGGTGGCGCTCCTGGCATCTAGTTGGGTAGCGGCCAGGGATGCAGCTAAATAGCCTTCAATGCCCAGGACAGCTCCCACAACAAAGAATTATCCAGCCCAGTATGTCAAGGTTGAGAAACCCTGCCCTAGAAGAAATAAGAAATGTTTAAATTTTTTGATTACCGAGGTCATTTCCCTAGCCTACACCAAGGAGATGAAAGCCCAGAATGGCCTAAGATCCTGGAGACCCCCTTCACGTTTGTGGCCTTGGTCTTTGTCCCTGAGGGTAGAGAACTCAAAGGCAAAGATTCTTGTAAAGACCGTTCGTTCATTCATCACACAAATGTTTAATGAAGGCCTATTGTGTGCCAGGCACTGATTGAACACCACACCTGTTGGGGATCCAGGCATTCCCATCCCATCCCAGGTACTGAGACCCCATCAGACTTCCACTCCCAATACATAAATGCCTCAACCCAACAGTTAGGTTCTGACGGGGGTCTCAATGGTGTGGCCCTGCTGGTGTAAGTGTGCATGTGATGTAGGTGTCCTGACCCCACCCTTGGGAGCCTCTGGTACCCAGAGGAGACTCCTCACTCTGATTGAATAGCTTGAATACTAGGACCTATTTTAGTGGTCAGTGGGAGCCACAGGAGGTTTTTGAGCGGGAGAGTGGCATGATCCACCTTTCAGAAGAACTAATCTGGTGGCCGTTCTCTCCATAGTAAGAAAAGGTGCGGAGTCCAGTTGGAGTTTAGCACAGGGCAGTCACATTTAATTGAAATTCACTTCATATGAGATTAATCTTCCCAAAGAAGTACAGGTCAAGTGGGAGGGATGTTTCTTATTGTACATAAATCTATAACCAGGGAAGCAGACTTTAGGCTTTTAACCACTGCTTTCCATTTTCTCAGCTCCATTTCCAATGGCTTGGAAAGGGCTTGCTCCTAAATTGGCAGCTGTATGTATCATGGTGCTTGTTCAGCCCTCTTTGAGGCAGTTTAGCACTTCTGACTTCCAGTGCAAAGCTCTTGATGTTGGCTCCATTTTGGGAACACTACCGCAAGCTCCACCACTTAACTGACACTGGATGCCATTGTTACTGGTTATAAAAAAGATTTTCAATTCTAACAACAGTGACTGATCAACTGGGCACTAGGAATGGATTCACTTACTGAATTTCCAAAGCATGGCAAAAATACTGTGATGCCCACAGGATGACAAATGATGGAGTTTGCCTATTTACCAGCTCACCTGGTGCCACGAGGCTGTGGAAATTGTGTCACTCCACTTCACGAATCCCTGGACCTGCCAACTTGGAAACTTTTCCTGTTTTTTTCACATTTTTCAAACAGAAGGGTTACATTATTTCAAAATACGCCTGAAGTGAGACCTTATTAAAGTATTTACATCACATAATTTCAAATATTCAAAACCTAAGGGGACTTCCCTAATCGTCCAGTGGTTAAGACTCCATCCTTCCACCACAGGGGGCGCGGGTTTGATCCCTGGTCAGGGAACTATGATCCCCCATGCTGCATGGTGTGGCCAAAAAATTTTAAAAATAAAAGAATTTTAAAACCCCCCAAAAAACAGGACTGCCATGTGCAGCAACTCAGGTGGGAGGGCTGAGGCTGGGCTTCAGGCAATGGAAGGCCCTCACTGGGAACTCGGGGTGAAGTGGCTGAGTGGCTAAGCTCTGGCCACGTGGCCCAGGTTCGAGTCCCATCTCTGCTACTTCCTAGCTCTGTGAGATTAAGGCAAGTCATGCAACCTCTCTGTGCCTCAGTTTGCTCATCTGTAAATTGGGACTAATAATTCCTCATAGACTTTGTGAGGATTAGATTAATCTATGTAAGCAACTTAGAGCAGATGTATATTTTATCTGCAAAGAGATTGGAACAGTGCCTGTTGTATAACAAGCCAATTTATGTATGGGTAAAAAAAAAAAAATCAGAGATCTGAGAGGCACTTCAGGGTAGAAGCAACATAACTTCACTGCAGACAGGACAACACAACACGGTGTGTGTGACAGAAGAGTGGGAGAAGCCAAGGTCAGGGCAGCCGGGAAGCAGTTAACAGAAATCAGGAGGGGTGGGTTTCTAGGGCAGGAAGCCCCCAGGCTGCCTCAGCAGCGGGGTGGGTGGAGGAGGCTCGTGCAGAGCCTCTCTCCGACCTCCTGGGGGTGCAGACCCCAGTGCAGGTTGTCTGCCACCACACCCCCAAAGGATACTGACAGGGACCCCGGAGCTTCTGATGCAGACATAGTGACCCTCCATCCCAGGGCTGGCAGGAGGATGGACTTCTGACATGAAACCCCCAAGGCCCCTAAAATGTCATTCTCTGGGCAGCTTCCCAAACCTTCCCACAAGAAAATTCTAACACGTGAACCCCAAGGACCTCTCTGGACGCCCAAATACATAACCTCTGTCTCGGTTAATTAGGACACCACTACCTTTCCTTTCACGTGCAAATTAAACAGCTCTATGCTGCATTGCAATTCAACTCTGCTTAATTCTCTGAAATATCCCTTATCCATGCTACCCGACCCCACCTGCAGAACTGAGTCTCCAGGGCCTTCACCCACTCAGCCCCAGCCCCACATCCCACCCAGAGCTGGGGACCTGCAGACCTGCAGAGTTGAGTCAACAGAGGTGGCGGGGACCTGCTAATCCCCCACGTCACAGGAATGGGTTTCCTCTCAGGCAGAGTTGGGACAAGGAAAGGGATGGCTGTCTCTTTGAAAAAAAGGACTTGTTTTGCTCTGGGAAGGATACTTACCAATCATGACATCTCCCATTTCCCCTCCAATAACCAAAACCCGACCCATCCTTCAGAGACAATTTTGGGGTCCTCTTTTCCCTTCTCCACAGCCCACAACCCCTGCTTCTTTGAGTTCTCATCCTCTCAAGGGTGATCCTGGCCATTTCCCCTTTTTGAGATGATCTCAATAAAGAAATACCAGATCAGAAGGACAAAATTGTTGTTTATTTTAAATGGTTGCATGTAACCAACTGTTTAGCAGACAAAAGTACAGTGTAATATAATTATGCTGTGCTAATTCCAAGATCATTACAGAATTTGTAAAATTAGCGCATTCATAGTGTCCCTGAGGCAGTCTGGTCCAATAGTGGTTCACAAGTTTAAAGGTGGAGAATGAACTTCATTACTGTCTCTCTGTGACCTTCATGTGTAACTTCCTTTGGTCAAAAGTTGAAAAGCCCCTCATGAATGTGATGTCTGGGCCAATGGGTCCCTTTCCCCAACACCGCAGGCTCCCACTGGAGGCCCTATTTGAACTCCTAGCACCTAACTCTCAGTCCTACCATTGTTTCAGACACCCTAGTGGACATTTATCACATTTATGGCTGTCTGCCATCTTGTGAGCAATTCTCCCATGTTTAAGGAACTTTCTTCATTAGGAAGTCCATCTCTTCAAGGTATTAATAGAAGGGAGAACTAGCTTTCCCAGCCTACTTGCACCCAGGCTCCAGGTGTAAGACCGAGGTGCCCTCAATTATATGCCCCCAACAGAAAAGATGTGGAAAAAGAACTATGTGAGGTGGATAATGCTGACTGGATTCTTTGGGAATCCACAGCGATTGGCTTTGGGATGGCACCAGTGGCAGAGCTTACAGTTCCTGGTGTCCAGTGTCATGGTTGCCATCTACACTGGCAGCGGATGCAAAAGAGAGAGGCCACCAGACCTATGTGCTTCCTACACACACCACCTCTGAAGTGGTCTCTCCAAAAATTCAACTTTGAATCTGGTCAAGTCTCCAATCTAACCACGTATTTACAAACAACACAGGGGTAGAAAGACATGTTAAAGGCCATTTCAGGAATGCGATCAGCAAAACTCAGAATGTGAGAAACTAGAGGACAAACAACTTGGTTTCTTCAACAAATGAATTGCAAGGGACAAAAAAAATACAGACAGGGAAGCTATAGACGAAAAGAGACTCAGGAGACATATCAACTAATCATACTATTTAGCCTTTATTTGAATCCTAATTCACACAAATGAACTACAAACACAAAAACTAAAACGAATCACAAAGGACAGGAGATAACTAGTGAAATTTGTACACTGACAACGTTTGATAATATTACCAGAAATACTGTTCGATTTTTAGGTGTGCTAATGGCATTATGGCCATGTATTTTAAGAGTTCTTATCTTTTAGAGATAACACACTGAAATATTTATGGCATACGGACTGGGATTTGTTTCAAGATAATTATGGAGGGGAAGAGCAGAAGGAATAGAGATGAAATAACACTGGCCGTGACTTGATAAATGTCAGAGCTGGATGATGGGTGTATGGAATTCATTAAACTATCTTGTCTGCTTGTGTAGATGTTTGAAATATTCCACGATAAAAACGTTTTTAAAAACCAGTTAAAATAAATAAAATTTAAAATAAATAGATGATTCTGCATTAAATCAAACTCTATCTGGCTTAACTATGAACAGCGTCACAGAACTGATGGGCTGGGTTAGCCAGGCACTTTCCATTTTAGATCAAAGCATGGGAAGCAATTTCTTCTCTTCTGGGGGAGATGGAGGGTGGAGCTACTTGGATGTGGAGGCTGAGAATCTGTAGTACTCTCTGGCCATCTGGTCTCCCTCAGCCCATAGATGCTCCAATTTCCAGGGCTGCAATGGGAACTGTGGTACCCAGCTCCATGGCTACCATGCATCTGTACTCCATCCCAGCTAGCTGTCACCCAACTGCAGCCAGCTTTCTCTGCCATAAACCATCCATATGGACCTCTGTAGCCGAGGGAACATTGGAAAGTGTGTGGAGGTGATGGATCTCTCAGAGCCAGATTCTGGTTTAGGCGCTCTGAGAGAGCTGGAGTGGGGTCAGTGAAGTGGTCCTCGAACAATGGTCCAGGAGAGTGGCAGTGAGAGGCCATAGCAAGGCAGCGGGATGGAGAGGAGGGGCGGCTGCAAGCAACAAACCTAACAGAGAATCCATTGACTTATCAAATGATTAAATTTGGAGAGAGAGGAAAAGAGAAGAATCTAGAAAAAATCATTCCCCATAAAGTGCCAGGCAATTTATTCACTTTATCTCCTTCAACCTTCACCATCAGTGTAGTAGACCACTGACAGTTTGCTTGTTCCAAGTCTGGTCCCCTTTCTTCTGGTAATAACACTTGGTCCATGTGGTTCAAACAGGACTTAACTCCCTTGCCCCCAGCCAGTTCCAGGGTTGGACACACAACACCAGCCTGGCCAATCAGACCCAGGGTCACTGGCCCTGGCACATAATCTTGGGTTTTTAGTTTAAACCACTGGGAAAGAGATACTCTCTATCATTTGGGGATGCTGAAAGGGTAGAATGTCAGCTTGGGACTGCTGAGAGCCATCACATGGAGAGAGCCTTACTGGACTGAAGCCTTCATGGAGGAAAGCAGAGGCAAGAGATGAAGAGATGCTTCATTATTTAAGCATCAGGATCCAGCCCTGCCTGATGCCAACCCTAACACTGGGCTGTTGACTTATGAGCCAATTAGCTCCTTTGTTTTTCCTTAACTAGTATGAGTCAGAGTTCCATTACCTGTGACTAAAATAGTCCTAATATATCAACCTTGTGTGATAAATATTAGCATCCCCAACCTCCTGATGAAAACACGGAATCTCTGACAAGTCAGTGAAATTGCTTAAAATTACGCACTTTCATGTGTGAAATAGGATGTTTTCTTCCCCCAGCCCCTTTCTCTCTGTCCTCACCTTTTATTGAGAAGGTTCTTCGGCATACAGAACAGGAAGAGATTTTTGTGAGCAAATCCAGCACCCCATCAGCCCCACACACATACACACCCCACTCTGGCAGAGACCCTGGACCCTGGGGCTCTGGGAGAGAAGGTGGGGATGAGCAGAATAGTAATTAGACCAAGTAGCTGAAGACAGAGTAGAAGAAAGGTGGAGACCTAGTGCAGAAGAGAGCTGTGGTGTTTTAAAAATAGTTTGGCCAATTCTTTGACGTGCCTTCTTTCGAAAGGTGAAGCCTCACTGTCCCTGGACAGCCCCAGACCTTGAACGTGGACTGGTGGCAGAAGTGATGGTACATGGGCTTCCCTGGTGGTGCAGTGGTTGAGAGTCCGCCTGCCGATGCAGGGGACACGGGTTCGTGCGCTGGTCCGGGAAGATCCCACATGCCCGTGAGCCATGGCCGCTGAGCCTGCGTGTCCGGAGCCTGTGCTCCACAGCGGGAAAGGCCACAACAGTGAGAGGCCCGCGTACCAAAAAAAAAACAACTGATGGTATGTGACTTCCAAGGCCAGGTCGTGGAAGGATACAACTTCCTCCTTGCTCACTCTACAATCATTCAGTCTGAGGGAAGCTAGTCACCACGTCATGAGGACACGTGAGCAGCCCTTGTCCACAGGGAGAGCAGTGGAGGCCTCTCACCAACAACCTGTGAGCCACCTTCCAGAGCCGATCCTCCAGTCCAGCTAAGCTGTTCACAAACTCCTGACCCCCACAGAAACTACGAGATAATAAATGTTTATGTTGTTTTAAGCTGCTAAGTTTTGCGGGTAATTTGTTACACAGCAATTAATAACTAATACAGGAACTGTCTGATATGCAGTCAGGGTGGCCTCTGTGTGGACTGACAGTATCTCAGTGGAAACCATAACTGACAGCTATGCCTTGTCTTCTGAACCCCATGAGTACGACATGTCCGCCAATGGCAAGACTTCCTTTCTTCTCTGTAGGGCTTTCTAGGCAGAACCCAGAGGCAGCGCTGGGGTTGGCACCTGGGTCTCTGTGATGCCAAAGACTGTGCCTTTTCATGGGGCCATATTTCAGCGTCTGGATGTCAAGGAGCTGGAAGAGCAGGAAAGAAGAGCTGAGAAACCTCAGGTTGTTCCTTTGAATCTGACAGAGGCCAAGAATTAGAGGACAGAATAAGATGGTGCTTCTCTTATTTTATTTATTTATTTATTTATTTATTTATTTATTTATTTATTTATTTTTATTTTTGGATGTGTTGGGTCTTTGTTGCTGCGCGTGGGCTTCCTCTAGTTGCTGAGAGCAGGGGCTACTCTTCATTGCAGTGCACGGGCTCCTCACTGCGGTGGCTTCTCTTGTTGCAGAGCACGGGCTCTAGGTGCGCGGGCTTCAGTAGTTGTGGCTTGCAGGCTCAGTAGTTGTGGCTCGCGGGCTCTAGAGCACAGGCTCAGTAGTTGTGGCGCACGGGCTTAGTTGTTCCGTGGCATGTGGGATCTTCCCAGAACAGGGCTCGAACCTGTGTCCCCTGCATTGGTAGGTAGATTCTTTTTTTTTTTTTTTTGCGGTACATGGGCTTCTCACTGTTGTGGCTTCTCCCATTGTGGAGCACAGGCTCCGGATGCACAGGCTCAGTGGCCATGGCTCACAGGCCTAGCCGCTCCGCGGCATGTGGGATCTTCCCAGACCAGGGCACGAACCCATGTCCCCTGCATTGGCAGGCGGACTCTCAACCGCTGCGCCACCAGGGAAGCCCGGTAGGTGGATTCTTAACCACTGCACCACCAGGGAAGTCCCGGTGCTTCTCTTATTAATTTAATTATTTAAAACCCAGTGGAGATGTGATTAGGGTAGAGATCAAGATGGAAGCATATTGGATTAGGGGGGCCCTAAAATCTAACAAGTCTATCCTTATATGGGACAGAAAGGGACACACACAGAAGAGGGCAATTTGAATATGGAGGCAGAAATTGGAGTGATGTGTCTACACACCAAAGCATGCCATGATTGCTAGTAACCACTAGAAGCTAGGAGAGAGGCACTCAGCTGATTCTTGCTCAGAAACTCCAAAAGGAACCAACGCTGTCAGTAACTGGATTTTGGACTTCTGGCTTCCCAAAGTGAAAAATTAAATTTCTGTTATTTTAAGCCAAACAAAAACAAACCCCCAAAAAATCCAAAATCAAAACCCCAGCCAATGATATTAAATAAATAGTGGGGCAATAACAGATACCAGTTTCTAAATGGCCTTAGTGGATTGGGATGTCCCTTGATGTCTTTCATTCCTCTGTAAATGTACACTGATCACCTGATCAGTGCCAGGGCCATGTCTGGACCATTCACACTGGCAACTTTACATCAGGGCCAGGGGCCAAATGAACTCCTCAGACGGACTGTGCTATAGGAGCTCACTGGCATATAGAGAGCAGGGTGGAGTACAGGATCTAAAAAGACGCCCCCTGCAGGGGGTGGTCTGAGCAAGTTGGGTAGATATTTGGAAAGGTGAGAGGGTGGAAATTTCTAGCAGGCACAGAGATGCAGTCCCAGGTGATGCACTCTGGGCTGGTCCATCATGTGGGCGGAAAACCAGAGGGACAAGGGGCGTATTAACCCCTGCACTATAGCACCTGTCTCCTCATTCTGATGTTCAAGGCCTCCTTCAGAAGACCCTCCCCTGAAGCTCCGGGACACACCCTCTCTGTTTGAGCCAGGCTTGTCTCCTGAAGTGATGTGACGCTCCCTGCCCCACACTAGTGTTCTTCCTGTTCTCCCTGAAAAATGCCCAGTTCTTCCCTTTCTAGAAAATTCTTACGAATTTGCTCAAAAAGTCTCTCCTCCTGTGGAGAAAAGGGAACCCCCCTACACTGTTGGTGGGAATGTAAACTGGTGCAACCACTATGGAAAACAGTATGGAAGTTCCTTAAAGAACTAAAAATAAAGTTACACATGATTCAGCAATTCCAGTCCTGGGCATATATCCAGAGAAAACTCTTATTCAAAAAGATATATGCACCCCAGTGTTCATTGGAGCACTATTTACAATAACCAAGACATGGAAGCAACCTAAATGTCCATTGACAGATGAATAGATAAAGAAGACGTGGTATAGGGCTTTCCTGGTGGTGCAGTGGTTGCGAGTCCGCCTGCTGATGCAGGGGACACGGGTTCATGCCCCGGTCCGGGAAGATGCCACATGCTGCGGATCAACTGGGCCCATGAGCCATGGCCACTGAGCCTGTGCGTCCAGAGCCTGTGCTCCACAACGGGAGAGGCTGCAACACTGAGAAGCCCGCATACCGCAAAAAAAAAAAAAAAGAAGAAGATGTGGTATATATACACAGTGGGATACTACTCAGCCATAAAAAAGAATGAAATATTGCCATTTGCAGCAACATGGATGGACCTACAGATTATCATACTAAGTGAAGTAAGTCAGACAGAGACAAATATCATATGATATCACTTATATGGGGAATCTAAAAAAATGATACAAATGAACTTATTTACAAAACAGAAACAAACTCACAGACATAGGAAACAAACTTTTCCTATGTTTCCTAAATGGTTACCAAAAGGGAAAGGTAGGGGGAAGGATTAAATTAAGAGTTTGGAATTAGCAGATACACACTACTTCCCTGGAGTCCAGTGGTTAAGACTCTATGCTTCCACTGCAGGAGGCACGTGTTTGACCCCTGGTCCAGGAACTAAGATCCCGCATGCCATGAGGCATGGCCAAAAAGCAAAAACAAAAAGCAAACTATATATAAAATAGATAAACAGCAAGGACCTACTGTGTAGCACAGGGAACTATATTCAATATCTTGTAATTAACTATAATGGAAAAGGATCTGAAATGAATCAGACATATATATATATATATATATATGAATATATATATATATATGAATCACTTTGCTGTACACCTGAACCTAACACAACCTTGTAAATATATTAACTATACTTCAATTAAAAAAAAAAGTCCCTCCCTCTCCAAGAAGACTTCTTTGACTGACTCTTTCCTAAAAATTCCACTCAGTTTTGATTGGTTTGGTGCTGCTGTGACCTTGGCAGAGAAGGGCCAGTCAGGCTTCCCATCTAGGAGCTCTCTCTTGTTGATCCCTGCATGACCTCCATCAGGCTTTCTCCAGCCAGGCAGGACCTGGTCTCCTGCCATCCTGCTCTCCCTCCTCACTTCGCCCTGTGTTCTCTGAGCAACTGGACTCTGCAAGTAAGTTAATGAATAGACCGAACTTCACACACCTGTGGTTATCAGCCCAACCTTGGCCACACTTTCATTTATGGTCCTTCTAAGGCGACCTCCAGACCATGTTAAGAAATCTCCCTGCCACGCAGCAGTAGGTGGGGACCTTTGGCCCACAAAAAAGGCCACGTCTGAGGGGGTGCTGCTCTTCAGATGAAGTGGGCATTGCATCACCTAATCTGGGGTATCAAGATAATGCCTGGGGATGTCTTAAGAAAGTCTCTGCTATTTTGTACTTTGGGACTCTTACCATTTTATAGCCCCTAATTGATAACCCTCAAGGTTGCTGTAATCACTGCAGACTTTTTCCCCAAGCCCTACTTATTCTTTAAGACTCAGATAAAGGCCCTGCCTAAGCAAGACACATTTTCCCATCAGCCCTGGATGACCCCTCTCCAGACCAACATTGTATTATTATTAAATTCCATTCTTATTTGTGGCCCATTAACTCACTTAAGAACATTTTGGATCAAAGAGTAAATCAAAACTGAAATTGAAAAATAGTTAGAAATTAATCATAAAAAGACTACATGGGAGAAAATATTTGAAAATCACATATCTGGCAAAGGACACATATATGAAATATGTAAAGAACTCTATAAACTTAACAGTAAGAAAACAAAGAATCCAGTTAAAAAATGGGTGAAAGACCAGATTAGATACTTCTTCAATGAAAATATAAGGATAGCAAGTAAAAACATTAAAAGATGTTCATTAATCATTATCATTGGAAAAATGCAAATTAAATCACAATACATAACTTGATGCACTTGTTAGAATGGCTAATTTATTTATTTATATTTTTAAATTGAAGTATAGTTGGTTTGCAATGTTGTGTTAGTTACAGCACAGTGATTCAGTCATATGTATATGTGTGTGTGTGTGTATACATATATATATACATTTTTTTCAGATTCTTTTCCCTTACAGGTTATTACAAAATACTGATTACAGTATCCTGTGCTATAGAGTAAGTCCTTGCTGGTTATCTATTTTATATATAGTAGTGTGTATATGCTAATCCCAAACTCCTAATTTATCCCTTCCCCCCCCACCTTTCCCCTTTGGTAACCATAAATTTGTTTTCTGTGTCTGTGAGTCTGTTTCTGTTTTGTAAATAAGTTCTTTTGTATTTTTTAAGATTCCACATATAAGCAATATATGATATTTGTCTTTCTCTGTCTGACTTACTTAACTTAGTATGATAATCTCTAGATCCATTCATGTTGCTGCAAATGGCATTATTTCATTCTTTTTTATGGCTAAGTAATATTCCATTGTATATATGTACCACATCTTCTTCATCCATTCATCTATCAATGGACATTTAGGTTGCTTCCATGTCTTGGTTATTATAAATAGTGCTGCAGTGAACATTGGATTGCATGTATCTTTTCAAATTATAGTTTTCTCTGGATATATGCCCAGGAGTGGGATACCTGGATCATATGATAACTCTATTTTTATTTTTTTAAGGAACCTCCATACTGTTTTCCATAGTGGCTGTACCAATTTACATTCTTACCAATAATGCAGGAGGGTTCCTTTTTCTCCACACCCTCTCTGGCATTTATTATTTGTAGATTTTTTGTTGATGGCCATTCTGACTGGTGTGAGGTGATACCTCATTGTAGTTTTAATTTGCATTTCTCTAATAATTAGCAATGTTGATAATTTTTTATGCACCTGTTGGCCATCTGTATGCCTTCCTTGGAGAAATGTCTATTTAGATATTCTGCCTATCATTTGATTGAGTTGTTTGTTTTTTTGATATTGAGTTGTATGAGCTGTCTATATATTTTGAAAATTAATCCCTTGTCAGTCACATCATTTGCAAATACTTTCTGCCATAAAATGGCTACATTTAAAATCTGATAATACCAAGTATTAACAAGGATGCAGAGATCCTAGCTCATTCATACATTTTTTATGGGAATATAAAATGGTAGGGACACCCTGGAAATGAGTTTGGCAGTTTCTTAAAAAATTAAATGTACACTTATCATACAACCCAGCAATCACACTCTTGGCTATTTTCCCCAGAGAAATGAAAACTTATATTCACACAAAAACCTGTGTGTGGATGTTCATAGCTGCTTTATGTGTAATAGCCAAAATCTAAAAAAAATCCAGATGCCCTAATGAGTTTACACATCATTTCACATGTTTGTTAGAATTTTGAGTTTTCTCTTCTGTACCAGTACTAGTGCTAGTACGTGTCCTTTGACAATTTTTCAAAAATTGGGATTGCTGTCTTTTTTTCATTGATTTGCAGGAATTCCTTGAATATTCTAGATATTATTTACTTGTTGGTTTTAGATATTGCAACTGTCTTCTTCCATCCTGTTGTAAATTAAACTTGTCAATGGTATCTGTTGAATAAAAATCCTCATTTTATATGTAATAAATGTAATCATTGTTTTGCCT
Source organism: Mesoplodon bidens (assembly GCF_964165515.1). Classification (NCBI taxonomy): domain Eukaryota; kingdom Metazoa; phylum Chordata; class Mammalia; order Artiodactyla; family Ziphiidae; genus Mesoplodon; species Mesoplodon bidens. The sequence continues at coordinate 140,059,037 of NC_138161.1, forward strand.
TATGGTTTGTGCTTCCAAAATTGTAAGAAGTCTTTCCTTGCCCTTAGGCCCATAAAAAGTCCCCTACATTTTCTTCCAAAAATGTTATAGTTTTACCATTCGCACTGAGGTCTTTAATTCACTTAGAACACACGTTTGCATGGGGAATCAGGGAGATATATGGTTTTGTTTTTCTCTGTATAATGAATCAGTTTGCTCACTCTCTGTCCCTTTCCCATTGATTTGTGGTGTCACTTCTATTATACATTAACTTCCCATATACACAGAGGGGTCTGTCTCTGAGCTCTCTATTCTTCTCCTTTGGCCTATCTGTCCCTACTTGTGTTAATACCATAGTGTATTTATTACTTGGGCATGGTAGTATATCTTAATATTGTTAAGACAAATCCCCACACTTCAATCTTTTAAACTAAGCTATTCATGGACCTTTATTCCTCCATATAAATTTCAGAGCAATTTTATCATGTTCCCCTACTAAAAATTTCTACCTAGAATTTTGTTTGGGAATATATTGAACTTATAGATGAATTTGTGGGGAATAGAAGCCTTCAGAATGTTAAATTATCTAATCCAAGAGTATAGCATATCTCCTCTTTTATTCAATCATGTTATGTGTCCTTTAATAGAGGTTTCAAGATTTCTCCAGAGAGATTGTGTATGTTTTCATTTTTGTTAATTCCTATACTCTTTGTAGATTTCCTGCCACTGTGAAAAATTTCTTCTTTTTTATTATATTTTCTACTAAGTTATGGCTGGCATAAGGCAATGCTATTGATTTTTGTAGTTTGCTCTTATACCTGGCAGTTTCTGAAATCTCTTATCAGTTCTAACAAATTGTGTGTTGATTCTGATTTTTCCTAGGTAAATGATTACATCACCTCAAATAATGACAGTTTTAAGTCTTCCAATCCCTATACTGCTTATATAAAGCAGTCAAGAGCAGAGAGAAAAAGAAGAAAAGCTCCAAATTCATTTTACAAACTAGTGCAGTATTTATACCCAAAGCAGACAAGATAGTCTAAACAAAGAAAACTACATATTAACCTAATTCATAAATATCTATGTAAACATCCTAAATAAAAATAATAAAAAGTACATTAAGGGCCTCCCTGGTGGCGCAGTGGTTGAGAGTCCGCCTGCCGATGCAGGGGATACGGGTTCGTGCCCCGGTCTGGGAGGATCCCACATGCCGCGGAGCGGCTGGGCCCGTGAGCCATGGCCGCTGGGCCTGCGTGTCCAGAGCCTGTGCTCTGCAACGGGAGAGGCCACAGCAGTGAGAGGCCCACATACCGCAAAAAGAAAAAAAAAAAAAAAAAAAAAGTACATTAAAAGAACAATTCACCCAGAAAAATGGTGTTAATTCCTAGAAAGTAAGGTAGGTTTGATGTAATTCATCACATTAATATGTCAAAGGAGAAAATTATATGATCATCTCCTTAGCTGAACATCCATTTCTGACTAATTTAAAAATAAAAGCTTAGTAAAACAGACATAGATGATTGACTTCTTAACAAGATATATTAGACTAAAAACTAATCAGTCCTATTGGCAAGACATTAAAAGCATTTCTACTGAAGTCAAGAATAAGCTATAGATACCACTAATATTTTTGTGGAAGGATTAGACATTGCTGCTGGACAATCGAAAGGAGTAAAAGTATAAAAATTGGAAATAAGGAAGCAAAACTATCATTATTTGTAGATGATATTATATTCATGAAAATACAAGAATACAAGTAAATCAACTAAAAAACTATTACAGATTGGGCTTCCCTGGTGGAGCAGTGGTTGAGAGTCTGCCTGCCAATGCAGGGGACACGGGTTCGTGCCCCGGTCTGGGAAGATCCCACATGCCGCGGAGCGGCTGGGCCCGTGAGCCATGGCCGCTGAGCCTGCACGTCCGGAGCCTGTGCTCCGCAACGGGAGAGGCCACAACAGTGAGAGGCCCGCGTACCGCAAAAAAGAAAAAAAAAAAAAAAAAAACTATTACAGATAATAAGAAAATTCCAAAAGGTAATTGGCCACAAAATATGCTCAAGACAGTCAGTAGCTTTTCTATATACAAACAGAAGCAATTAGAAAATAGAATGGGAGAAAATATTCCATTTATAGTGGTAACAACTGACAAAATCTTTAGAAATAACTAATAAAAAATATGAAAGATATAGTCACAAAAAGCTTTAAACTCAAGTCTTCATATAAAATAAGATTTGGATTAATGGAAAGCCCTACCCTGTTCTTGCATAGGAGAACTCAACCTTATAAAAATGTCCTTTCTTCCTAAATTAATATATAAATTGAATATGAAAATTTTCTCATTTTCATAACAAAATGGAATTTTACATTAGTGAGGAAATGATTTGAAATGGTGCTAGATAATCAGTCACACATTTGGGGAAATAATTAAGCTGAACCAAAGTTTATAAGCTAGAAATGAAAGTGTAAAGGTTCTAGAAGTAAATGAGAGGTTTTTGTTTGTATTTTTAAAATTAATCTTAAGGTAGCGAAGGCTAGTCTAAAACACAAACTTCAGAACCAATGAAGTAAGTTTGATATCTTTAAGTACTTATAAATTAAAATGTCTGCACAGAACTTTCAGTTTAAAAATGTGGATTGTTTACATGAATTTATCACTGCTCTTTCCCCAAATTTCACTAAAATGACAAAGTGTTGAAGAAAAAAATTTTTAAAGAAGATGAAATCATGACCCTCATACAAACATATACACTTGACAGAGATTTTATTTAACTTATTAATTAATGAGGGAACTGGAAAGATGTTACAATTCTTACAAAGGAAGCTTTGGCTTACAGATTTATATTCCCCACCTAACAGAATCTGTTCACATGGCCCTGTCCAGGAGTCCTTTGCATAGCTGTAGACTGGAAGTATTTTCATTATTACTAGTCCTACAAGTTAATTTCTATCCCTGCAGAGTTGGAAAACAGCCTAGTCAAAGACAACCAAGGATAACTTGAATGGGTAGGCTAGACATTAACATTTTTTTTCCATTTCAAAATCTTTTGCAATTTTCCTGATAGTCTCCCCCATTTGTAATCATAATAATCTCAAGAAAGATTATTCTTGATGACAAAATAACACTCTTCTCATAAGGTTTGGCCTGATTATTTACATAGGTGCAGGAGGAGTGTTCATACAGGTCTCTTTAAATTTGCTTTGTGATACCAAGGGCAAAACAAGTTTGAACAATTACAAAATTAACTTCCATCTGAAAATCTTCATAAGGCATCTCACTGAACTTTTAAAAAAGTCTATTGGGACTTCCCTGGTGGTGCAGTGGTTAAGAATCCACCTGCCAATGCAGGGGACACGGGTTCGATCGCTGGTCTGGGATGATCCCACATGCTGCGGAGCAGCTAAGCCCGCAAGCCACAACTACTGAGCCCATGTGCCACAACTACTGAGCCCACATGCCTAGAGCCCGTGATCCGCAACAAGAGAGGCCACCTCAATGAGAAGCCTGCACACCACAACGAAGAGTAGCCCCTGCTCTCCACAACTAGAGAGAAGAAGCCCACACGCAGCAACAAAAACCCAACACAGCCAATAAATAAATAAATAAGTAAAATAAAAACGTCTATTATTTGTCATCCCAAGGCTAAGAAACTCCCTCTACCAGATTCTACTTGTAAAGTTCGATGAATTCTTCTTTTCTCAAGGTTCCCAAAATAACTTAGGTCTCTTGGCCCACCAGGAAGTGACCTCCCTTACTACCTGTGAGACTGAACCCTGTAAATGAGGCACTCAGGCCAGTTTTCCTGGGAGGTCATAATATGCAATGTCTCTTTAAGTACTACCAGACTTTGTACCTTAAGTGTGACTTGTCAAGCCTGATTAAAAGAGCATCGTACTCAAATATGATACTGCAGGAAGGCCTTGGATGTTTAATCAATTCGTTTAATTATGTTCTGGTAGAAAGACAGATTCTTATTAAACTTATGTAAATAATTATATTGCCATGAAAAGGAGACTCAGAGTTTCTGAACTCTAAAGAGTTGGTACAATTAGATATCACTTTTAAATATTTCACTTTAGCTTAAAAAAGCAGAGTCCACCAAATTGCTATGGGTTACAGGGAGCATGAGAAGAAACAGCAAGGGCTTCCTTACAGATATAGAAAATAGTACATTAAAACAACATTAGCAATATTCCAAGTAAATAACCACGATAAAATTTTGCTTATTGATTCATTCAGTTCTATATAATTAATTCTTGTTCTACTGGATCTTGGGTTAGTAGTTGCATGAAGCCATCTGTTTCTCAACTAGAAAGAGTTCTGGAAATCCTAAATCAGTCCACTGATATGGTCTGGAAATCCTAAATCAGTCCAACTGATATAGTTGCTTAAGTGATTCCAGCTCAGATACTTCTATCCAAGACTTGATTCTTTGAAAGGTCAATATTTTGAAGGACCTCTTTCCACAAGGCTCTGAGATTTTCCTTCTTTGTTGAAGACACAAACTCTGACTTGCTGCTGATAAGAGAGACTTCAGCAGGCATTAGAGTAAAACACAAACTATTTATAAATGACAAAGCTGTGGTTATTTTATTACTGAAAAATTTCAAGTGTGGAAGGACTGATGAGAGTTTATAACAAATATAATGCAAGAATAATACAACTGGGCTTCCCTGGTGGTGCAGTGGTTGAGAGTCCGCCTGCCAATGCAGGGGACACGGGTTCATGCCCCGGTCCAGGAAGATCCCACATGCCACGGAGGGGCTGGGCCCATGAGCCATGGATGCTGAGCCTGCGCGTCCGGAGCCTGTGCTCCGCAATGGGAGAGGCCACAACAGTGAGAGGCCCGCGTACCGCAAAAAAAAAAAAAGAATAATACAAATGACAAGGATATATGGGTGTTTGGTTGATGACATGCAAAACAAAGATAATAAACCCATTCTCCAAGAAAAAATTTTAAACAAATGTTTCTTAGCTCAATGATGAAGTCTACTTTCTAAGAAGCCAGTGAATGCTGCATCTGATTTATAAAGTTGGATTTTATAGAGGAAAAGAATCTTGAGATATAACATGATAATCCTTTGATGTGATATGTATATAATATACCTAGACTATTGAGTAAAGAGAATCAATAAATCTGAAGTAGGGCCTAGACATCTGTATTGCTGTAAAACTTCATGATTAGGTCTGATATGCATTGAGAACCACTGGCCTAAAAATGACTTGGTTCAAAGTCTTTTAAAAAAGAAAAAAGAGTGGCAATCAACATTTTAAATAATAATTGAAATATATTGTTGCTCAGTATCATCAGGTAAAACACTACCAAGGCTCAGATAAATAGGGGGAAATTCAACAGAACAATTTTATAAGACTTTCAATGTGTTTTCCTTGAAATTAAAACATACAGAAAGTGAGGCATTGAAAAATCTCCAGGGGTTTCCCATAAAGCATAAAGTTTCTGAAATATTTTTATTAATAACATCTTACCTATACAAATTTAACCTATGGAAGGGTGAGCATCTCTTCTGATATGACAACTCTTCCCACGCAACTCACCAAACCTGCTTACATCTAGCATCCCTCTTTATAAGGTAAAAAGACAAATTTTCCTTATTTTTTTCCAGGAACCCTATGGGAAATCTCTAAGACTATTTTAGGTGTATAAGATGTCTGGCAAGTTTTATTTTCTTCTATTTTGCAGACCTGGTTTTTGGAAGGCAAAAATCAAAAGAGTTGTCAGAGGAGATTTGGGCACTTGATTAAGACAGGTTCATGAGTACCTGTGAAACAATACTTGGTTGCTTATTGAATCAAAGGGAGAATAAAACATTTAAAAATAAACAAGAACCTTAATATTTTCATAAACAAGGAATCTTTTTCCTTCTCTTTTTCCTCCTCTTTTTCCTCCTCCTCCTCTTCTTTTTTATAATTAAGAGTGTAAAATCAACATACAGCGTGCAAAATTATTCGGGTAAATCACAGAATCTTTGCTTTCTAGGCAGATCACACAGAGAGTAAAAAAGGTAACCATCCACTTTGGTTTCCCCAAGACTCTCCTGGTTTTAGCACTGAAAATTCCACATCCCTGGAAACCCCATAGTTCCAGGCCAATCAGAAAGGTGGATCACCCTAGAAAGAAAAACCATTCACACTGTAGCTGAAGACATTAATCAGAAAACCAAGGGAGCAAGTCCATCAAGATTGAGACTTTGCAAACATTTTAACACATTTTATAGCTTGTACTATAAACCAGGACAAGTAAAATTCACTTGCTTGATTCAGGACAAATCCAAGTTTTATCCTTTATTATGCTCTTTTATACTCTGGTGACACTTTTATTCTAACACAGATCTCAAGGGGTCCACACGTTCACCTCTAATTTCATAATAGTATTTAGATGCTATTTCTATTAGCATGCTATGCATTCATCATTGCTATCTTCAAATGGATAAATGAATATTTTAAGTATCTCTCAGTTTTGATTTTTAATAGAGTAAACACAAATAGTTGTAACCACATAAATAAAAGCTCTTTGTGTCCCTCGATACACGCGAAGTAGTTTGAAGAACAAAAATCCCAAGAACCACTGCTTATGGAAAAGCAAAAGCATATTCTCAGTTGTATTTCTCCGTGATTATTGCAGTTGCAACCACTCATATTAATTATAACTTTTCACTAAAGTAATTAACTTCTATTTCACAGAGAAAACTAGAGAGCAGATCATTGAGAACTTTCTGTCACACTGAAGCATTTTAGCAGATTAGCGAAGTTTATAATACAATTTTTTACAGTCACGCGCATTCCTGTGTGGCAAAAATGAGCACATTCATTAACATGACTTGTGGTTATTACTTATAGCACATACAAATAAGAAAAATTATGCTTAGTAATCAATGTGTCAGTGTTCCAGGCTACTTAGAAAGTGCCTAGATATCCATTGATTACATGATTAATTTAATTTAATATCAGCTTAAAATTTTTAAGTTACCAAGAGATCTTGCAAATGATCTTCAAGCTGACATACTACAAAACACAATTACTGTTGAAATTAAGTTTGTCAGAATCATGATTCGATTGAGTCAGACATAAGTTTACATTTTTCATCATCTTAGGCATTATGGAGGAGTAAAGTGAGCTAATTCAATCAGCAAACCTGTTATAATGTTTGGGGAAAATATACCCAATTAGAAAAAACTGTTTGCTTGTATTACAGTTGACCCTTGAACAACAGGAGGGTTAGGAGCACCAACCCTCCACACAACTGAAAATCCCCATAGAACTTTACAGTCAGCTCTTCCTGTCCACAGTTCAGCATCTGTGGAGTCAACCAATTGTGGATTGTGTAACGAAAAAAATTATTTAGTGAAAAAAACCTGTGTATAAGTGGACCCACACAATTCAAACCTGTGTTGTTCAAGGATCAGCTGTATACTTAACAGTGATAAATTAGAGGAAGACAAAGTTGTTTTTATTAAACCCACATTAGTAAACTGGTCTTGTTTGCCAAACATTTACTTTAATTATGTGAATTTGGATTCTTAAAATGTTTCTGAGTCAGCTGCACAAAGAACAATTCTTGGCACATTTTTATAGCACATTTAAAGTATTAGAAGTTTACTTATCTTATTTTTCAGGATTTTATGTTGGCACTTAATTACTCCATAAACCAATCAGGACATAGCTCCTTTAATTTAAAAGACTTTGTAATTTAATTCATTTACACCTCCAGAAATAGGAAAATATACACACACACATTGAAAGGTAAAGGCCTTTCCAGACTTCCCTGGTGGCGCAGTGGTTAAGAATCCACCTGCAAGGGGGCTTCCCTGGTGGCGCAGTGGTTGAGAGTCCGCCTGCCTATGCAGGGGACGCAGGTTCGTGCCCCGGTCCGGGAAGATCCCACATGCCGCGGAGCGGCTGGGCCCGTGAGCCATGGCCGCTGAGCCTGTGCGTCCGGAGCCTGTGCTCCGCAACGGGAGGGGCCACAGCAGTGAGAAGCCCGCGTACCGCAAAAAAAAAAGAATCCACCTGCCAGTTCAGGGGACACGGGTTCGACCCCTGGTCCAGGAAGATCCCACGTGCCGCAGAGCAACTAAGCCCGTGTGCCACAACTACTGAGCCTGTGCTCTAGAGCCCGTGAGCCACAACTACTGAGCCCATGTGCCACAACTACAGAAGCCCGTGCACCTAGAGCCCGTGCTCCACAACAAGAGAAGCTGCTGCAATGAGAAGCCCACGCACCGCAACGAAATGTAGCCTCTGCTCGCAATAACTAGAGAAAAGCCCATAGGCAGCAGCAAAGACCCAACGCAGCCAAATAAAGAAATAATAAATATTTTTTTAAAAAAGAAGAAAGGTAAGGTCTTTCCAAATTATAGACAGAGAGCTGACAGCTTTAATTTTAGGATTTTAGTCAAAAAATTTTTCTTTACCATTTCATATATCCAAAAGAAATGTTCTCTTTCCTAGTGGGCATGAATTTTTAACTAATTTGTAGTCAAACACATAAGCAAACATAAATAAATATCCAGATTCTCTGTTATCGCTCACCCAGCAGAGAATAGATACCTATCATTCATCTACAGAAATCACCAAATGGTCAGACCGTTAAGCCAAATTCCCAGTCATTGCTGTCACCCATGAGGTATAACTTATGGGCTCTAAGTAAACCAAAACCAAAACAGAAAATTAATTGAGAGTTGGAAAAAACCCAGAGAATATAGAGTTGGCGAAGTTAAAGTTCTATTGACACTTGGGAATCACCTCTAGGATCCAAGAAAGACACGTGCTCTGGCTTCAGCTGTTCATGCAGGATTCTCTGGGCACAGAGACTACCTGACTCTGTCAAGGTGAATCTATTGTGCATCTCAGCAAGAACTCCAAAACTGTTAAAAGATGATTTTTTAAAAAGATGAAATCATAACTCTCATGCAAACATAAAATGAACACTTAACAAAGATTTTAAATTAACTCATTAATTAATGAGGCAAACAGTAAGATGTTGCAACTGGTTCAAATGAGGATTTGACTTACAGAGATTTATATTCTCCACTGGACTATATATATATATATATATATATATATATATTTATTTATTTATTTATTTATATTTTATATATATATAAAAGAGAGCAAATAGAGGACATAAATGTATATGTGGGAGGGGAAGGAGGAGCTGGTATGGGTGCTACATCTTCAACACCCATTGACAGAAGTCAATAGAAAATGTTTAAAATTGATATAATTTTAGAAGTGATATAATTTTCTTTAGAAATGCAGAGGCAAGGGCCAGCAAAACAGCTAAAAGTGGTAAAAGAGTTGCTTCTGGGAAGTAGGAAGTTAGTGAATAGGGATGGGATAAAAGATGTCTACATTTAAAAAAAAATTTATTGAGGTATAGATGATGTACAATATTATATAACTTTCAGGTGTACAACACAGTGATTCACAATTTTTAAAGTTATACTTTACTTATAGTTATTATAATATATTGACTATATTCTCTGTGCTGTACACCATGTCATTGTAGCTTATTTTATACACAGTAGTTTATATCTCAATTCCCTACTGCTATCTTGCCCCTCTCCCTTTCCTCTCCCCACTGGTAACCACTAGTTTGTTCTCTACATCTTCAAGTCTGTTTCTTTTCTGTTATGTTCACTAGTCTGCTTTATTTTTTAGATTCCACATATAAGTGATATCATACATAGTTTTCTTTCTCTGTCTGACTTATTTCACTAAGCATAATACACTGTAAGTCCATCCATGTTGCTGCAAATAGCAAAATTTCATTCTTTTTGATGGCTGAGTAATATTCCATTGTGTATATATACCACATCTTCTTTATCCATTCATTTGTTGATGGACACTTAAGTTGCTTCCATATCTTGGCAATTGAAAATAATGAGGCTATGAACATTGGGGTGCATGTATCTTTCTGAGCTAGTGATTTTGGTTTTTTTGGACATATACCCAGGAGTGGAATTACTGAGTCATATGAAAAACTTCTCCATTTATTATAAGCCTTGTAGTACTTTGATTTTTGTAATATCTGCATGCACTGTTTTGAGAAAAGTAGAAAATATAAGAAAACAGTGTAATAAAGGTAAAAGCAACTGAGAGAAATAATTGTAACAGTTATATAAGATTAATTTCATTAATATACAAAAAACTCTTGGGCTTCCCTGGTGGCGCAGTGGTTGAGAGTCCGCCTACCAATGCAGGGGACGAGGGTTCGTGCCCCGGTCCGGGAAGATCCCACATGCCTCAGAGCGGCTGGGCCCGTGAGCCATGGCCGCTGAGCCTGCGCCATGACCGCTGAGCCTGCGCGTCCGGAGCCCGTGCTCCGCAATGGGAGAGGCCACAACAGTGAGAGGCCCGCGTACCAAAAAAAAAAAAAAAAAGAAAAAAAAAAAACTATTTAAATCAATAAAAAAGACTAACAATCAAATTTAAAATGAACAAAGGACATGAAAAGGCAGCTCATCGAAAAAGAAAAAAGGTTCACAAATATTTGAAAATACATTCAACTGTAGTTATAATAAAGAATCTATTTTAAAACAACAAAATACATTTCAAAAAACCTATCTGGGGCTTCCCTGGTGGTGCAGTGGTTGAGAGTCCGCCTGCCGATGCAGGGGGCGCGGGTTCGTGCCCCGGTCCGGGAGGATCCCACGTGCCGTGGAGCGGCTGGGCCCGTGAGCCATGGCCGCTGAGCCTGCGCTCTGCAACAGGAGAGGCCACAACAGTGAGAGGCCCGCATACCGCAAACAAACAAACAAACAAAAAAAACCTATCTGAATGACAAAGTTTTTAAAAATTATTTGCTCATACACTGGGTTGCCAAGAATGTGATGAAATAAGAACTCTCATACACTGGGGCAACCTACTTGAAAACCACTTTGACATTTTCTGTAATTTGCACAAAAACATATGTACATGATAGATCAGAACAGCATAGTTTGTAACTGCAAGTAATAGTAACAACACAATGACCTTCCACTCAGGACAGGCTAAATTAATTATGGTGCTTGTAATCAATAGGATACTATATGACAGTCAGAAAGAATGAGAAAAGTCTCTGTATTGATATGGAAAGTTTGCCAAGATAAGTAAAAAGAAAAATGCAGATCCAAGTTTGTTGTATTTTCCTTTTTGGATAAACAGGCAAGAGGGAGAAAATATCTTGATATTTGGCTTTCCGTGCATAAAAAGACCCTGAAAAGATACACAAGCAATTAATACAAATGGTTTCGTATTTGGCAGTAGCAGCAGTGGGACCTGAGCACAGGTGACCCAGAATTTTCATTTTATTGATATATTTTTTCATACTACTTGAATTTCTAACCATGTGAATATGTTACCTGTTCAAAAATGCAATAAAATATGAAGAGATAAATAAATAAGAATGAAGTAGATCACATGTGCTGATTTGAAAAGATTTCCAAGATATATTAAATGGAAATGTCAGACACTCCTTAGGTCTGGTGGAAGGAAAGGTCAGTGGGAAGAAGTTTCCATCAGGTGTGACTGCCAAGGGCAGTTCAGGGATTCCTGGAGAGGCAGGAAGATCCCCCCTGGGAAAAGGTGGTCTAGGGTGACCCCTGCCAGCTCTCTACCTTCTCCTGAGTAAGGGGATGGGGAGGGTGGAGGACAAGAGAACTGCAAATGGGTCCCTTCCTGGGTCAGAGCAATCTGATCCCACAATGAGGGTTTATGACTCCTGCTCTCCTGTCCTGCCTTCTGGGAGCAAAAGTGGAGAAGCAGCACAATTTATATAAAACTAAAGCAAGGCCCACTGCTGCCTGGTGGCTGAAGGAAGTCCCAGGTCCCTTTTCTCCTGGGTCTCCAGGTGAAGACAAATCCAGTGGCTTCTTCGGGAAACATTCAATCTGATTCACGTCCATGGCTGAGGTGGGCAGTCTGCCCAGCCAAGGGCAGCATGACCAGATGTTCCTCACCAGCCCAGCACTGATCCAAACACACTTACATGCTCCCAGTGGCTGTCTTGAGGACACTGTGGGCACGAGGATGGCCGTGGCTATGGCCATAGCCATTACTAATACCTGTTCCTGAGGCCTGGCTCTCCCAAGTCCAGGGGGCAGAGCCTCCAGAAAGCAGGGCACTGAGGGGACTATTAAAATCTGGTGGTTTTCCTGGTCCAACATCTTTGGCCACCCTCTTTTCTCGTTACACCTGACCTCTTGGGAATTTTATATTTGCTTGTTTGTTTTCTATCTCTCCCCATGTTTTAGTGTATATAATGTACTGTATCAATGGTTCTCCCTCTTTGGCAGGTATCAGAATCACCTGGGGGAGGAATAAAGCACACAGAGGCTGAGGATCCTTAAAGTAGCAGAGGGCCTGACCTCTGTGTTTTCACCAAGTTCACCAGGTGATTCCGATAAGACCAAAGTTGGAGAACCACTGCACTAAATTTTTTCAGACATCCAATTTAACCCCCAACCCTGCTTTAAGAGGTAACTACTATGTTCCTCAATTAGAAAATAAGACCTAGGGCTTCCCTGGAGGCACAGTGGTTGAGAGTCCGCCTGCCGATGCAGGGGACACGGGTTCGTGCCCCGGTCTGGGAAGATCCCACATGCCGCGGAGCGGCTGGGCCCGTGAGCCATGGCCGCTGAGCCTGCGCGTCCGGAGCCTGTGCTCCGCGGCGGGAGAGGCCACAAAAGTGAGAGGCCCGCGTACCACAAAAAAAAAAAAAAAAAGGAAGGGCCTTGCTCAATGGGAAGGGAAGGAGTGGGCCATGCAGAGAAGCTCAATGAGCACCCAGCTGATGCCATTTGTCTTCTAAGGAAACGCCTTCTCAGCTCAAGAGAAGGAGGAAGGGCGTTGCTCAATGGGAAGGGAAGGAGTGGGCCATGCAGAGAACCTCAATGAGCACCCAGCTGATGCCATTTGTCTTCTAAGGAAATGCCTTCTCAGCTCAAGAGAAGGAGAGAGGGCGAAGCTAAGCAGGCCTGGGATGGAGGGGTTTCCTGGCTTCCAGGAGCCAGCCAGGACCCCAGCTGCCCGCAGTCAGATGCTCCAGAGGACTTACGGTAAACGCCTCGGGATCTTGGCTGTGTTTGCTCTTAGCTGACTGATCTATCTCAGACCCAAGCTTCTTGACAGGTCCACATCTTCACTTTTTTTTTTTTTTTTTTTTTGCGGTATGCGGGCCTCTCACTGCTGTGGCCTCTCCCGTTGCGGACCACAGGCTCCGGACGCGCAGGCTCAGCGGCCATGGCTCACGGGCCCAGCCGCTCCGCGGCATGTGGGATCCTCCTGGACCGGGGCACGAACCCGTGTCCCCTGCATCGGCAGGCGAACTCTCAACCACTGCACCACCAGGGAAGCCCATCTTCACTTTTTAGTGTGGTCTCCAGAAAGCTTCTTGCAACCTAGAAAGATTTAGTTTATGACTGATGAGTTTTCCCAGTCATAAGAGTCACCTGAGTGATTTCACAAAGAGTCAGGTACATAAATTCAGAAGTGGAGACACCAGGCACCTGAGAAAATGGAACATCCAGGCATGTGATTTGTTTCCACAAGTGGAGAGTTAAGAGGCCCTAGGACAGAACTTTTGAAACTTGGGCTCTTGCTGCCAATTCTAAAATGAGTGGTCCTCCTTCAATAAAAGGTGTAGGGGACAATACTGGCTGAGTTGTTGAGTGACAATTGTCTTCTTTCATCCACTGTCCCTCACTTTTTCCCCTTAGAACCCTCCCCTGCCCACCCCGTCCTCTACACACACGATCTGAGATGGAAGAGTGTGTCAAAGCTGTGTTCTGTTGAGGACATATGTCAAGCATTGCTAAGAGCTTGAGCTACGACACCTACCACTGCCACTACCTTGGAATAAATGTGTGCTATGTGGCAGAGACTCTGCCAACAGCTTTATGCTTGTGATCTCCTTTAATCCTTATCAAGACTCAAAAACTGAATCTGAAACTCAAACAAGATAGGTGTCCAAGGATCCCACTGCTAGGAAGTAGTGAAACTTGATTCAAAACTGTGTATGTCCAGCTCCAAAATTTTTTAAAGATTTTATTTTTCCATTGGTTTCCTTTTTTATTTCCATTACTCTCTGACAGTAGTTCTCAAATCGTGGTCGTGGACCCGCAGCAGGGAACTTATTAGAAATGTAAATTCTTCAGTCCAACCCCAGACCCTTTAAATCAAATTCTAGGTGTAGTATCGAACAATCTCTGTTTTCATAAGCCCCCCAAATGAATACAATGCTTGCTAGAGTTTGAGAACCACTGCTCTAGAGGTTTCTCACAAGTTTTTAAGATATTTAAACTTATATTTCTTTTTTTTAACATCTTTATTGGAGTATAATTGCTTTACAATGGTGTGTTAGTTTCTGCTTTATAACAAAGAGAATCAGCTATACATATACATATATCACCATATCTCTTCCCTCTTGCGTCTCCCTCCCTCCCACTCTCCCTATCCCACCCCTTTAGGTGGTCACAAAGCACCGAGCTGATCTCCCTGTTCTATGTGGCTGCTTCCCACTAGCTATCTATTTTACATGTGGTAGTGTATATATGTCCATGCCACTCTCTCACTTTCTCCCAGCTTACCCTTCCCTCCCCGAGTCCTCAACTCCATTCTCTATGTCTGCGTCTTTATTCCTTTCCTGCCGCTAGGTTCTTCAGAACCTTTTTTTTTTTTTTTTTTTAGGTTCCATATATATGTGTTAGCACACGGTATTTGTTTTTCTCTTTCTGACTTAATTCACTTTGTATGACACAATCTAGGTCCATCCACAACAAATAACTCAATTTCGTTTCTTTTCATGGCTGAGTGTATATGTATGTATTCCATTGTATATATGTGCCACATCTTCTTTATCCATTCATCTGTCGATGGACACTTAGGTTGCTTCCATGTCCTGGCTGTTGTAAATAGAGCTGCAATGAACATTGTGGTACATGACTCTTTTTGACTTAGGGTTTTCTCAGGGTATATGCCCAGTAGTGGGATTGCTGGCTTGTATGGTAGTTCTATTTTTAGTTTTTTAAGGAACCTCCAGACTGTTCTCCACAGTAGCTGTACCAATTTACATCCCCACCAATAGTGCAAGAGGGTTCCCTTTTCTCCACACCCTCTCCAGCACTTATTGTTTGTAGATTTTTTGATGACGGTCATTCTGACTGGTGTGAGGTGATACCTCATTGTAGTTTTGATTTGAGTTTCTCTAATGATTAGTGATGCTGAGCATCCTTTCATTTGTTTGTTGGCAATCTGTATATCTTCGTTAGAGAAATATCTATGTAGGTCTTCCACCCATTTTTGGATTGGGTTGTTTGTCTTTTTGATATTGAGCTGCATGAGCTGCTTGTAAATTTTGGAGATTAATCCTTTGTCAGTTGCTTCATTGCAAATATTTTCTCCCATTCTGAGGGTTGTCTTTTCGTCTTGTTTATGGTTTCCTTAGCTGTGCAAAAGCTTTTAAGTTTCATTAGGTCTCATTTGTTTATTTTTGTTTTTATTTCCATTTCTCTAGGAGATGTGTCAAAAAGGATCTTGCTGTGATTTATGTCATAGAGTATTCTGCCTCTGTTTTCTTCTAAGAGTTTTATAGTATCTGGCCTTACATTTAGGTCTTTCATCCATTTTGAGTTTATTTTTGTATATGGTGTTAGAAAGTGTTCTAATTTCTTTCTTTTGTATAGCTGTCCAGTTTAAAGAGCACCACTTATTGAAGAGGCTGTCTTTTCTCCATTGTATACTCTTGCCTCCTTTATCAAAGGTAAGGTGACCATATGTGCATTGGTTTATCTCTGGTCTTTCTATCCTGTTCCATTGATCTATATTTCTGTTTTTGTGCCAGTACCATATTGTCTTGATTACTGTAGCTTTGTAGTATAGTCTGAAGTCAGGGAGCCTGATTCCTCCAGCTCCATTTTTCTTTCTCAAGATTGCTTTGACTATTCAGGGTCTTTTGTGTTTCCATACAAATTGTGAAATTTCTGTTCTAGTTCTATGAAAAATGCCATTGGTAGTTTGAGAGGGATTGCATTGAATCTGTAGATTGCTTTGGGTAGTAGAGTCATTTTCACAATGTTGATTCTTCCAATCCAAGAACATGGTATATCTCTCCATCTGTTTGTATCATCTTTAATTTCTCTCATCAGTGTCTTATAGTTTTCTGCATACAGGTCTTTTTTCTCCCTAGGAAGGTTTATTCCTAGGTATTTTATTCTTTTTGTTGCAATGGTAAATGGGGGTGTTTCCTTAATTTCTCTTTCAGATTCTTCATCATTAGTGTATAGGAATGCTGGAGATTTCTGTGCATTAATTTTGTATCCTGCTACTTTACCAAATTCATTGATTAGCTCTAGTAGTTTTCTGGTAACATCTTTAGGATTCTCTATGTAGAGTATCATGTCATCTGCAAACAGTGACAGTTTTACTTCTTCTTTTCTGATTTGGATTCCTTTTATTTCTTTTTCTTCTCTGATTGCTGTGACTAAAACTTCCAAAACTATGTTGAGTAATAGTGGTGAGAGTGGACAACCTTGTCTTATTCCTGATCTTAGAGGAAATGGTTTCCATTTTTCACCATTGAGAAAGATGTTGGCTGTGGGTTTGTCTTATATGACCTTTATTATGTTGAGGTAGGTTCTCACTATACCTACTTTCTGGAGGGTTTTTATCATAAACTTGTGTTGAATATTGTTGAAAGCTTTTTCTGCATCTATTGAGATGGTCATATGGTTTTTCTCCTTCAGTTTGTTAATATGGTGAATCACTTTGATTGATTTGCATATATTGAAGAATCCTTGCATTCCTGGGATAATCCCCACTTGACCATGGTGTATGATCCTTTTAATGTGCTGTTGGATTCTGTTTGCTAGTATTTTGTTGAGGATTTTTGCATCTATGTTCATCAGTGATATTGGCTTGTAGTATTCTTTCTTTGTGACATCTTTGTCTGGTTTTTGTATCAGGGTGATAGTGGCCTCATAGAATGAGTTTGGGAGTGTTCCTCCCTCTGCTATATTTTGGAAGAGCTTGAGAAGGATAGGTGTTAGCTCTTCTCTAAATGTTTAATAGCATTCTCCTCTGAAGCCATCTGGTCCTGGGCTTTTGTTTGTTGGAAGATTTTTAATCACAGTGTCACCTTCAGTGCTTGTGATTGGTCTGTTTATATTTTCTATTTCTTCCTGGTTCAGTCTCGGAAGGTTGTGCTTTTCTAAGAATTTGTCCATTTCTTCCATGTTGTCCAATTTATTGGCATATAGTTGCTTGTAGTAATCTCTCATGATCCTTTGTATTTCTGCAGTGACAGTTGTTACTTCTCCTTTTTCATTTCTAATTCTACTGATTTGAGTCTTCTCCCTTTTTTTCTTGATGAGTCTCGCTAATGGTTTATCAGTTTTGGTCATCTCCTCAAAGAACCAGTTTTTAGTTTTATTGATCTTTGCTATTGTTTTTGTCATTTCTTTTTCATTTATTTCTGAACTGATCTTTATGATTTCTTTCCTTCTGCTAACTTTGGTTTTGTTGTTGTTGTTGTTCTTCTTCTTCTTTCTCTAATTGCTTTAGGTGTAAGTTTAGGTTATTTATTTGAGATGTTTCTCATTTCTTGAGGTAGGATTGTATTGCTATACATTTCCTGCTAAGAACTGCTTTTGCTGCATCCCATAGGTTTTGTGTGGTCATGTGTTCATCGTCATTTGTTTCTAGGTGTTTTTTGATTTCCTCAGTGATCTCTTGGTTATTCAGTAGTGTATGGTTTAGCCTCCATGTGTTTGTATTGTTTACAGATTTTTTCCTGTAATTGATATCTAGTCTCATAGCATTGTGGTCGGAAAAGATACTTGATACTATTTCAATTTTCTTAAATTTACCAAGGCTTGATTTGTGACTCAAGATATGATCATCCTAGAGAATGTTCTATGAGCACTTGAGAAGAAAGTGTTTTTTGTTATTTTTGGATGCAATGTCCTATAAATATTAATTAAGTCCATCTTGTTTAATGTATCATTTAAAGCTTGTGTTTCCTTATTTATTTTCACTTTGGATGATCTGTCCATTGGTGAAAGTGGGGTGTTAAAATCCACTACTAAGATTGTGTTACTGTTGATTTCCCCTATTATGCTGTTAGCATTTGCCTTATTTATTGAGGTGCTCCTATGTTGGGTGCATAAATATTTACAATTGTATATCTTCTTCTTGGATTGATCCCTTGATCGTTATGTAGTGTCCTTCTTTGTCTCTTGTAATAGTCTTTATTTTAAAGTCTATTTTGTCTGATATGAGAATTGCCACTCCAGCTTCCTTTTGATTTCCATTTGCATGGAATATCTTTCTCCATCCACTCCCTTTCAGTCTGTATGCGTCCCTAGGTCTGAAGTGGGTCTCTTGTAGACAGTATATATACAGGTCTTGTTTTTGTACCCATTCAGCCAGTCTATGTCTTTTGGCTGGAGCATTTAACCCATATACGTTTAAGGTTATGGATATGTATGTTCCTATTACCATTTTCTTAATTGTTTTGGGTTTGTTATTGTAGGTCTTTTCCTTCTCTTGTGTTTCCTGCCTAGAGAAGTTCCTTTAGCATTTGTTGTAAAGCTGGTTTGGTGGTCCTGAATTCTCTTAGCTTTTGCTTCTCTGTAAAGGTTTTAATTTCTCCATCGAATCTGAATGAGGTCCTTGCTGGGTAGAGTAATCTTGGTTGTAGGTCTTTCCCTTTCATCACTTTAAATATGTCCTGCCACTCCCTTCTGGCCTGCAGAGTTTCTGCTGAAAGATCAGCTGTTAGCCTTATGGGGATTCCCTTATATGTTATTTGTTGTTTTTCCGTTGCTGCTTTTAATATGTTTTCTTTGTATTTAATTTTGGATAGTTTGATTAATATGTGTCTTGGCGAGTTTCTCCTTGGATTTATCCTGTACAGGACTCTCTGTGCTTCCTGGACTTGATTGACTATTTCCTTTCCCATGTTAGGGAAGTTTTCAGCTATAATCTCTTTAAGTATTTTCTCAGTCCCTTTCTTTTTCTCTTCTTCTTTTGGGACCCCTATAATTTGAATGTTGGTACATTTAATGTTGTCCAAGAGGTCTCTGAGACCGTCCTCAATTGTTTGCATTCTTTGTTCTTTATTCTGCTTTGTGGTAGTTATTTCCATTATTTTATCTTCCAGGTCACTTATCTGTTCTTCTGCCTCTGTTACTCTGCTATTGATTCCTTCTAGAGAATTTTTAATTTCATTTATTGTGTTGTTCATCATTTAAACCTCTATTTCTTATAAACATCTAGTCAATCAACAATTATAGCCTCCTTAGCACATGTTTACTTCATGTCAGTCAGCTAACTTCTCAGGTGGGCATAATAAGGGATTTTAGTTTGGGTTGAAACTAAATATTTTTACAGAAACAATCATGAATGAATACATGAATAAAAACAATTTTATTCATTTTTGTTAAGCAAAATTTACATACAATAAAAAGGAAGAGATATCAATTGTAGTGTTTGAGTTTGGCAATTTTCTTACAACAACCATCTCAACTGTAGAACATTTCCATCTTACCTCCCCAAGAAATATTCCTTGTACCCTTTCCTATTTCACCTTCTCTTCCCATACCCATCAAGCCACTGGCCTATTTTATTATCACTACAGATGAGATTGGGTTTTTTCTAGACTTTCATATAAATGGAAACATGCAGTATGTGATTTTTTGTGTCAAATTTCTGTCCCTTAGCATAATGTCTGAGATTCATCCATGTTGTTATATATATCAGGAGATTGTTCCTTTTACTGTTGAGCAGTATTCCATTGTGTGAATATACCACAATTTGTTTTTTTATTAACTTGTTGATGGATGTTTAGGTTATTTCCAGTTTGGGACTATAATATGTGAAACTATTTTAGTTTTTTAAACCCTCATAATTTAATGAAGTTGGGTGGGTTAATAACTCTTACTCAAAGTATTTCCCCTTAGTTCCATCACTGTCTTCCATCAGAGTTGTTGAGACGTCTGATATCATTTTGATTATTGTATTGTTTCTCTATAGGTAATGTATATGATTGTTTTTATTTTCTCTGTAAGATTTTAGAATTTTATTTTTATTTTGATGTTCTAAATTTCCACCAGTGTGTTCTGTGGTATATACATCCTGGGTAATTTCCTTAGCTTTCTCTTCCAATTTACTAATTCTCTCCTCAGCTGTGTTTAATCAGCTGTTTAACTCCTCTATTACATTTTTACTTTTAATGACTATATTTTTAAATTTCTACTACTCTCTGGTTATTTTTAATCTGTCTTTTAAAAAATCATTTTATCCTTTTTTATGTTTTTAAGTGCTTTTAAATTTCTTTAATTTTAACATACTTATTTTATACTTTATATCTGACAGTCTTTATTATCTGAAGCTCTTAGAAGTCTAATTGGACTGTATGTTTCTGCTGGTGCTCACTTTTTGGTGGATTATTTTCATGTGTGTTTTGAAATTTTGGATTATGAGCTCACATTTGGCATGGCTTTATCACAGAGAATTCTGGTTGCTCTGGGCTGAAGGTGTGTCCCTCCAGACAGCTTTTACATTTACTTCTTTCCAACAGCCTATAAGTATTGCAAGCTCAAGACTGCATTTATTTTAATATGTTGACTACCAGGCAGCATAAATTCAAACCCCAAACCAGAGTCAGAACAATGAAGAACCTTTTTTCTTAACTCACGTAGAACCCAGGCCAAATAAACCTTCTTGTCGTCTCTAGGTAGATTGTGATTATTTCACACTCTCACTGAGGGACTAGTCCATCAAGTATTTTGGCTTTATGCAAGCATCTCAGGTTCAACTTCCTGCCTTACACAGGGTAAATGACCCCCACCCCCACCCCCATGCCCATTAAAACCCAAGTCCCTGGCTGTTTGCAACTGGCAAACACATTCTTGTCCCCAGTCTCCTCCCCTACGTGGCCAGCTTATTGTTACTTTCTTGCAAGGGAGACCTACAGGGAACTCAGATAGGAATCGGAATCTGAGCCTGGAGGGGAATACCTAGCTCCCAGGAGGCTGAGTGCTCAGCATACAGCAGATTCTGGCTGGACCTCAAAGGGTGAAGTCCAAGGCTCCTTATCTGTCCACTTCTGATGCTTTCACTCATTTTCCATTTGTAGTGAACTTGTCCTTTACTACCCTCTTCCCTTCAACTTACATTGGTCTTTTGACAACAGCTGGGCCAATTTTTACTGTGTGTCTTTCTGACTCCAGTGTATTTACTGAAAAATAAATGTGTCATTTTATACCTCTCAAACCACACACAGCAGAACCACTTGCTTAGATTTCATAGCACAAGGATATATACATTAGAGCTTCAAACTGTCAAAATTAAAACTGGGGACTCATGGTTTATCCATCTCAGCTCACACCTCCATTCTTCAGAGTATAGGAGCCCCTGTTCAAGCCCCAATTCTCAGAACCATGTGTCAGAGCAGTAAGCCAACCCATTTTCTGACCCACTGGGATAGCCAGTTTGAAGAACAGTCCTGAACCAAGAGTCCTTATCCAAATGCCAGCCATGTGATTCAGCTTAGTCAGGTGATCTTCAGATTTTTTCTGGGGTCTAACGCAGAGTCCCACTACCCTGCTGCCCTCCATCTGGCCTCCCTCTGGGTGCTGCTTGCTTTTAGTAGATTCATGCTCTCAGAAAATGCTTTTCTTGAGTAACCCCACTGTGTAGATGCTCTCAGGGTACCTTGCTGGGAAGCAAGTGAGAATCAGGTTCTCAACTCAAACCCTAACCCAAGCTGCCCTTTCCAAGCTGAACTTAGCACACTGTCTTCACAAAGCTCTTTTCCTTAGAAAGAACTTTGGAGCCAGACAAGACTGAGTTTGAATCCCAGTTTGGCCACTGACCAGTAGTTATTAGGCATGTGATTTAACCTCCTTGAGCCTTTCTCATCTGTAAAATGGAGATGGTCAAACGTAGCTCAGGGCTCTTGTAAGAAAACAAGATGAAAGGTGTCTCCTGCCCAGCACAAAGTAGAGTGGATGGAGGCCCACAGGCATGAGTTCCCCTCTTCTTGACTTTACCAGCCAGGTCAGAAGTTCTGGCTACACAGCTGAGAGACTCCAGGTTTGAAGCCTGGGATCTGATGGCCTGTTGTGCATGTTGGGTGGGTACTGGGTGTTTGCTGGACAGAGTATTCTGCATGGGGCCAGGGGCTCTGTGGGAGCCCAGCCAGCCAAAAATGAGCTGTTCCAGGCCTTGTGTATGTTGGAGGTCACAAGGACACCCACGCCCAGCCACGTCAGGTTTTGAGCATGGGTTGTTCATGGTCCTGCTGAACTTTGCAAAGGAAAGGAAAGTTCCTTTGGGCTGTGCTTGTGACCTTTGAGCGTGTTATCTTCAAAGCCATAAACCTGGTCCACTGGATTATAAAAGTAGCTCATTCTAACACGTTTGCCCTGCAGCCTGCTCCTTGCCATCCAGCACACATCCACGGTAACCAAAGGCCACCACCATGACAAGGGACCAGAGTGGAACCTGGGAGATGGAGAGTAATGAAAACTTTGAAGGCTACATGAAGGCTCTGGGTAAGGGGGATGCCAGAGGTGGGAATGGGGATGGAGGTGGGAAAGGGAGAGGGAGGGCAACTTTGGAAGGACTGTGGTCTGGCCCTCCTGGCAGTGCCACTGTGGAGTTCCCCAGACCTGTGTGCAAGCCTCACTCCTCGCTCCTTACCAGCTATGTAATATCAGGCAAGTCATATGCATTCTCTGAGGCTCAGATTCCTCATCGGCAAGTTGGGAACAATAATAAATGGGGTTATGTCTACAATGTCCTTGGCGTACAGAAAAGATTCACTGAATGGAGGAGGCACATACACACACACACACACACATGCATATGTGAGGAAAGCCAGACTTGAGAGGAAAATGCAGTAGCTCCCCTGCCTTGTGATTGCCGTCTCTTAGATAACCAGTTGGATCTGATATTATGCACATATGACCCCTGCATTGCTCTTTTATTAGTCTTGTAGTAGAGAAGCAGAAAAAGAGTAGATAACATCTCTCAGCCTAGAGAAAATCAGGCTAGGAAAGGCTTTCATCATATACATCAAACAACTCACTGCTCACCTGACTTCTGAACTAGGCTCCAAGCCAGGGGCTCCATCATCATGTGTCCTGAGTTGACTCTCCTGTGGGCTCTCTTGTGGGGCTGGCAGAAAACACACAAAACCAGAGCAAGTGGGCCCATAGAGGGGAGCTCACTTTTGGGGGCAGATATTATAGGCCAGGCCCCGGCAAGGAGCATTGTCTGCCTGTCCTTATTTCTGCAATGACCTCCTGATCACCTTTTCTAGCTTTAGATCTCTCCGCATAGGGAGCTCCCAGCTGGAACTTCCCTACATGAAGCATGAGAAAAAATGGCTGCGGGTGCGGTCTGAGGCCCAATAATTTGGATGTGATGATGGGAAGTCTCATCAAGAATGGGAATTGTGGGGTTTTCTGTGCAATTCACTTCTAGCTTGATGACACTTCCACCGTGTCAACAAACAAGGAGAGCTCATGTGACATGTTTTGCAATTTACAGAGGTTGGAAATTTCTTCATGTACTTTAGACATGTTTACAACACTGGATAGCTTTTTTTCCCCTCCTGGCTACAGAATGTTACCAATATACTTGGGAGAGGGGAGAGGAGACAAAAATCCCCCTATCAGAACACTAACCCTGTTGCCCCTGCTTTTAGTACCCTGAGTGAGACTAGAAATGGAATCCTGCTTCCATATGTGAGTAAATGGGCTGGAAATGAGCTCAGAACTAGAATTCCGAACAAGATCATACAGAGGAGGAAACCAAACCAGTGGGCCAGCTGAGGCTTTCTCTCTGACCTTGACCAATTTTTTAACCTTTCCGAACCAGTCTCCTCATCCACCAGATAGAGAAATAACACCAGCCTTGTTTCTCCAGATGATGTTGGTTGTTGCTCTGAATGATTGAAAGTACTTTAACAAGAGCTATTTGGTGGTTTCAAGCTTTCAGCAGTGAGCTGAACGAGCCCAACTCAGGGAATATAATAAGAAAGCAACTTTGTGTCCTTTGTTGCTTATTCTTAAATTATATAAAGTCCTATGGTGACTTTAGGTACAAAATCGAGTCTCAGTTTAGTTTTCGGCTGTACAGGGTGGGCCCCTGGAGCCCCTCTTTCTAGTCTTAAGGTGAGAGGCAAGCACTCCTGTCACCATCCCCTATTCCCTCTGGGGGATGCCGGGATGCAGGGCACCCTGTCAGCTCTGTCCAAAACATCCTCTTCCTAAAAGCAGCCTTCCTCTGGACTCTTTCACACCTACTTACACCCTCCTTGTGGGGGAGGGGTGCGTGGGTCGTGAATGTGATATTTGGATGTCTCTGTCGAGGAAGTTTTGAAGGGAGTGGCCTTTCCAGTTCTCCTTGGTATCGGACACCTCTTATCTCAGAGCTACAGTCATGACTTCCAATTCAACAACTTAACTACATTGATTTCACTCTAATGAGCAAACGGGTTGACCTCTTTGTACGAGTCTCTGCAGTGGAGAGGGGTGGGCTCCCACTTTCCTGATGGAGATTAGCACCATAGGGGGTGGTACTAGCTATACCCAGAATGTGGATGTGCTTGGTGCCTCGGTTTACCCAGCTGCTGATAGCCTACAGTATCCCAGGAGCTTGCCCCAGCTTGAATCCATGAGGCTCTGTGCAGAAACGACTCAGTCAGAGTCACCTTCCCACCGTGGACATGGGACACCTGACCCCTCTCACCTGCCCATGGGGACACAAGTGGGGCAGACAGGCACTGGCAGTGACTGGAGACAGGTCTCAAAGGCTCAGCCAGAAGCAGCTGGGTGGGGCGGCCTCCCACAACTGAATCTGCTGAAAGCAACCCAGCAGGGACTTCCCTGGTGGCCCAATGGTTAAGACTCCATGCTTCGAATACAGGGTACGTGGGTTCATTCCCTGGTCAGGGAACTATGCCATGCGGTGTGGCCAAAAAAAACCAAAACACAACCCAGCAGATCTGTACAATTTCCTCCACATCCACCCCACAAGACAGGGGTGGCTTTCCCAACACTGACAAGTCAGTGAAGCTTGCCTTCTAGCCCTTTTGAGCACGAGGCCCTTCGCATTTGGGAAAAACATATGTGGAGATCCTCCCACATCCCCAGATATGGAAATATCACTAAGTATAACTCCATTCCCTGCCAAAGAGCTGTCTCTTTCTTAGATGTTAATCCCTAGCACCAGGGAGTCGGCTTTCTCTGTGTGCTTGGCGGCTGGTTCCCTAGGAAGGAGATACTCCTGTCGAGAGGTGGGTCTGGGGACAAACTGTCTTTGTTCCCAGTTGGTGACTCACTCCACCCCCAGCCTCCCCACATGACCTAGCTGCCAGCCTCAGCAATGACATGTCAGGACAACCTTTGGGTTTGCCCCAAATTTTCAAAGTCATTCGCTGTTCAGAGAATGGGTGACAAGGGTCAATGGTACCTCCTCTCCTGCCTTCTTAGACCTTGTGTTTCCTGAGGCCCTAGATTCTTTCTTGACAGTGATGAGAGCAGCTGGTGAACTCCTCTATCCTGAGGAATCTGTCATGCCCTGAGGTCCTCCTTCAGCTTGGACCGGGGGGTCAGGGAGTGGAGGATTGGTCTTCAATCTAAAGGGCAGACCTCTCAAAGTGAGGTCCCCGTGCTGTGAAAGAACGCTGGGGGAGAGTCCATTCACTCTGCCCTGGAGTGAGACCAGCACTGCACGTACATGGGGAATCATTCAGCTTCTTTACCAAAGCTTTAGACGTCACCCGTGGAAGCCAGGGACGGTGCCATCTGCAGCAGGCCCAGGCCCAGCCTCTGTTCTCAAGGAGCTCAAACTGGTGCAGACAGTCAAGCTATAGCCTTGTACAAATTGCATTCCTGTTCTCTATTATAGTGTGATAAATCACCCCCAAAATGTGGTGGCTTGACTTTATTATACAGAGATTTTATCATTGTCTCTCATAGTTATGGGAGCTGACCAGGTTCACGTAGGGGGTCCTTGCTAGGAGGCTCTCATTCCATTGCAGTAGGACAGTGGCTGGGGCCAGAGCCATCTCAAAGGTTTCTGGCTCCTGTATCTGGCAGTTGGTGCTGGCCAGCCACTGAGACCTCAGAAGGGGCTGTGGATGTATCTACATGTGGTGACCCATGTGGCCTGCGTTTCCTCATAGCACTCTGGTTGTGTCTAAAGAGACAGGAGCCAGCAGCTGAATGACCTTGTATGACCCAGACTCAGAAATCACACAGCATCACTTCCACCGTATGCTATTGGTTGAAGCAGTCATGAGCCCACCCACATTCAAGGGGAAGGTACATAGACCCTGCCTCTCAAAATGTCAAAATCATATTGTAAGAACAGCCTGTAGGATGAGAGGTGGTGGTGTTGCAGCCATTAAAGAAAGTATAGTCTGCCACAGATGGGACAGTGGGTGATTCTGTCCCTTGGGCCTGAAAGGACTATAGTGACAATAGAACAATGGTGACCGGAAGTGTGTGCACTGTATGGTGATGGATGGTAACTAGACTTGTGGTGGTGATCACTCTGCAGTCTATAGAGATGTTGAATTATGATGCTGTATACCTGAAATGTACATAATTTTTTAAAACAGTGTGTGTGGCGGTGAGGGTGGAGGGAGCTACAACTGATGGATCATTGGAGGTTTCCTGAGTACTTCTGGGTGGGTTGTTTTTTTTTTTTTTTTGTAGTACGCGGGCCTCTCACTGTTGTGGCCTCTCCCGTTGCGGAACACAGGCTCCAGACGCGCAGGCTCAGCGGCCATGGCTCACGGGCCCAGACGCTCCGCGGCATATGGGATCTTCCCGGACCGGGGCACGAACCCATGTCCCCTGCATCGGCAGGCGGACTCTCCACCACTGCGCCACCAGGGAAGCCCCTGGGTGGGGTTTTGAAGGAAGGAGAGGAGTGCTCCACACAAGGATAGATTCAGGCCTGGACCTGTGAGCATGTGCCAAGGTCAGACTGATGAGGATGTGGGTGGCCAAAGGAAGCAGAAGCCATATTACCAGGGAGTGAAGTGCAAGGGCGGCCGCAGGGGTAAGAAGAGTCAGAAAGGTACCAGGACTGGATCCTGAAGCGGTGTGACACCATGTGTGACCATCACCCAAGGGCACCAGGTAAGGAGAGGGTCCTGGGAAGAACTGTGTACAGAGGAGAGAAGGGCCGTGAGCACCCTGACAGCCAGGGCGTGAATAGATCAGCAGAGACAGTCAGAGAACTGAAGGAGGAAGTGGTTGCAGCCGTCCTGGGAAGCTGCGAGAACAGTGCCAGGGAGGGTGTCCAAGGGGTTGTCCATAGCAGGAAACTGACTAGATTTGGTAACTAAGTGGAGAAGAAGCAGGGGGTGAGCCTAAGAAATAAAACCCCACCATGTAACTTTAATCAGCAAGACAGGACTGTATAAGGGAAGGCATCTGTTCCAAAAGTACTCAGGGGCTTCCCTGGTGGTCCAGTGGTTAAGAATCTGCCTGCCAATGCAGGGGACAGGGGTTCGAGCCCTGTTCCAGGAAGATCCCACATGCCAAGGGGCAACTAAGCCTGTGCGCCACAACTACTGAGCCCATGTGCCACAACTACTGAGCCCGTGCGCCACAACTACTGAAGTCCACGAGCCTAGAGCCCGTGCTCTGCAACAAGAGAAGCCACCGCAATAAGCCTGCGCACCACAACAAAGAGTAGCCCCTGCTCGCCTCAACTAGAGAAAGCCCTCGTGCAGCAATGAAAACCCAGCACAGCCAAAAATAAATAATAAATAAATAAGTAAAAATAAAAGTACTCGGTTAACATTAAACTTAGACATATTTTAGGAAATCTTTGTTCAATAAATTGTAACCATTAGGAAAAATCCAGTTCTCTTAATTCACAAAAGAAGGTGAGGATCATCTTCTATAAAGAGCATCTTTTCATTGAAATCAACATGTACAGATTTAAAAGAGCAGTGGCTACTGCAAAAAGTCCTAGTTGGTCTCTGGAAAATTCTACCAGGAAAGCGGTAGCTTTAGAGGCTGAAGTCAAGCAGGTGCCACCTGAGTGGTCTTTGCCAGGAAATCTTTCCTGATTACCCACAATGTTCAAAAGCCTGTCCTGACTGTAAGGGGCCAAAGTGTAACATCAGAGGTGAGCACATGCACAAAACATTCTCATGCCATGATAAGCATCGTGCTAGCGTGAGCTTTCTATACATTATGTCATTTAATTAATTCAGTTTCAACAAATGCCTTGAGCACCTATGACATGCCAGGAAGAGCTCTAGGCATTGGTGAAGCGTTGGTAAACGAGGCAACAAGTTCCCTGCCCTTGTGGAGTGGGCACGCTAGTGGGAGACTGAGAGGGTAATAGTTTAAGACTCTTTGAGTAGTGGTAAGTGCAGAATTCTTGGGTGGAGAGTGATGGGTGGTCAGGGAAGGTTGTCTGAGGAGGTGACATTGGAGCCGAGGCTTGAATGCTGAGAAGTGTTGTTCTGGGCACAGGGCACAGCAAAGGCTGGTGTGTTGGGCATGTGGTGAGCCCAGGGGTAGGTCAGGCCTTATGATGGGCAGACTTAATCCATCTTATTCATATTCTTTAAGGTTCGCTATGACTACAGCGTGAAGAATGAATCACAGGAGGGCAAGACTAGAAACACAGAGGCCCATTAAGGAAGCTTCTGTGTTGTTCAGGCAAGAAATGATGATGGTTGGTTTAGGGCGGTGCCCAGGGCTGGAGAAGAGAGGACAGATTCAGTGTATATTTTGATGGTAAAGCTGACAGGGCTTGCAGATAAAAATGAAGTGAGAGGAAATGGAAGAAATGAAGACGGCCCCCAGGCTTAGGCCTGAATAGCTGGGAAGGCTGTGACCCTATCAGCTGATATGGGGAAGACATGGTGGGGAGTGAGTTTGGACAGGGGTGCCAGGTAGGGGGGAATGCATTAAGAATTCTGATTTACATCTTTTGATTACAGATGCCCATTACACATCCAAGTGGAATATGAAAATTGGCATGTTGATATAAGATCTAGAGCTTAGGGTAGAGTCAGGGATAAAGCCAAAAGAATTTGGATAAAGAATTTGGATAAAGCCAAAATAAAGCTTGCCATTTTAAGGAGTGAGGAACCTGAAGGTCAGGGAAGTGAAGGAACTTTTCTGGGATCACTTGTGGCTGGAAATTGGTGCTGCTCAGAGAGGAGCCTGGTCTGCCTGCTTCTAACCCCCAAGCACTTGCCATAGCTCGGTTCCAGGTGCAGGTGCTAAGTGTGG
This sequence comes from Mesoplodon bidens, assembly GCF_964165515.1. NCBI lineage: Eukaryota > Metazoa > Chordata > Mammalia > Artiodactyla > Ziphiidae > Mesoplodon > Mesoplodon bidens. The sequence continues at coordinate 140,088,295 of NC_138161.1, forward strand.
GGTTAGGGGAGGGGGAGCTTCGTGCGGAGCAAAGTTCATCAGGATGGGGACCTCCGAAGCAGGCAGGCAGGACCCTCAGATACATTGCAAGAGGGTCACTCGGAGTCCCTGGGTAAAAATGAATGAATGACTACATGAATGAATGAATGAATGTCTGATGACCCAATGAGGAGTTAATTTCACGGCATTTGGATTCCTGCCAGTGCTCACAAGTCAATAAAGTTAGACACTGGCCAAAGACTTTACTTGTGTGGCATCTGGTTGGACTTTCAAACAGGGACAGTGCTGTAGGTGGGAAAAGCCCAGGTAAAGATAAGTTTGGTCCCTTCCTATGGGTCTCCCCTGGCGTGTAGTGGCAGCTTCTCCTCCTTGACCCCCATCCCAATGGTGCAGACTAGACTATGGGGGGGAGGTGAAAAGTACAAAGGGAGCAGGGAGGCACCCCAGGGAAGGGGTTGAATGCATTTGGAGGTGTCCCTGAGGGTAAGAGAGAAGGAGCCAGGAAGGGGCAAGGACAGTTCCTCTTTCCGTGGATTATCTGGAGGCGGAAATGGCATGGAAAGACGGAGAAGGTTGCTCTTCCACTCTGCTTCTCACAATGCCTGAGTGCTGAGGATTTGTGAATTAAGGAGTTCAGGTTCGAAGCCCGTGGAAGCTGCACTTAGAATGGGTTTCAGATTTCATATGATGAAAATGTGTGCATCTCTGCTCTTTAATTTACAAATTGTGCCTGCCCTTTTAGCCTACAACTTTAGCTTTTTCCACAAGCATATTACAAAGCATTTTAATGTTGAGTAGCATACTCATATTTCAACGTTATGGCCTGCATTGTTCAAAATGCAGTTATGAAAAGCATGCTTTAATAAAGTCACTTCAGTGGTTTTTTTTTTTCTTCTGCAGCAACTATAAGCCATATATATTATTCAGAGATAGCTGGCCTTTGGACGTTTTCCTCTGAGATAGAAATTCATTTCACCTGGCTATAAATCAGGCTTGGAGACACCTTTAATCCAGAAAAGCAGATGAAACATATTTGATAACCCTGGTGTTCAGACACCATACCAGGAAAATAATTTTCCCTGCAAAGTACAAAGAGTAAGTGTTTTTGTAATCTGTGTGTGTATGCCTGTGTATTCTACAGCTGCAGTTAAACGTTTCCTTTTGATTAGAAATATCACAAATCCACCGACAGAATGTTTGGCTCCCTTCCCTGGGGTGGAGCAGGGATGACATGATTAACTAGCCTGCACACACGGTGAAGCGTAGCAAGAGGCCAAGCCATTTTTCAACCCAGAGAAGAAGCAATGTTTGATTCAATTTGCATAGAGCCGCTAGTAAGATTCCCCGGCTCTGGTCGGAAAGACTGACTGGGGGTGGTGTTTCCAGGACAAACCTCTTCTCTTGGCAGTAGACATTTTTAGCTGTGATCTACCTCTCTGGGCAACCAGGGACAAGCAGTCATTTCCATTTGGGGAGCCTTAAACAGAATGTGTTTTAGTTGTGAACGATAAACAGAATGTGTTTGTAGGCAAACTGCCAGGAGTGCTGTCCTAGCTGGGCAACTCTGAACCAGCCACTTAAATTCTCTGGGCTTTGATTTCCACATCTGTGGACTGAAAATAGAGTTGCTCTCTGAAGACCACTTAAATGTGGACTTCTAAATTTCTCTAATGTCTACTTCCCAATTCTTCCTTAGTACGGTTGACCCTTGAACAAAAGTGGGGTGCAGAGGAGCAGCGGTGTGTTAGGGGCCCTGCTCTCCGTGCAGTCAAAACTCCGCGTGTAACTTATGGTTGGCCCTCCGTATACATGCAGTTCCTCCGTATCCGTGGTTCTGCATCCGTGGATTTAACCAACCGCAGATGGTGTAGTTCTGTAATTACTATTGAAAAAAATCCACATGTAAGTGGACCCGTGCAGTTCAAACCCGTGTCTTTCAAGGGTCAACTGCAGTTTTACCTGGTGCCCTCCCCTCTGTTTCATCTGGTTAACACATGACCTGTGGTTTTCTTTCCTCAGCTCCTAACTGTGGCTCCAGCATGGTTTAGCACAGCCTAAGCTTCTCCTCACTCAGCACAGAGGGCTAGAGCAGGAACTAAAGTCGTTTCTACCCTTTGGTCAACCTATGGAATGAGGAAACCAGTCCATGCGAAAAAAAGGTTTGGCCAGGCCGGATTAAACGCCCATGTGACAGGCCAGGGCTATGTGACGGAGGGAGGGGTAGATCAGCCACCATTCTGACTGTTTCTTCAGAGGCCAGGACACTTGGGCTGCATGGAGTGGCAGATGGCTGTGGAGATGCATAAACATGACTTGAATATTTCACTCTGGACTGAATGCCGATGTGACCACTGTTTGACCAGAGTGGAAAAGGCCAAGGAGTGGAGGCCAATGTGCATCAAATGCCCACCAGCTCCTCGGCACTGTGTAAAGCACTTTTGCCATTATTTTAACTGAATCCTTACATAAATAACCCTATGAGATAAGCTTTCTTTTCCCCATTTTACTGTGAGAAACTGAGGCTCAGAAAGGGAAAGTGACTTCTCTGAGGTCACAAAGCTGGGAGATCAGAGACAGGATTTATGCCTGGATCTGACCCTCACTCTTTTATGCCAGAAGTTCTAAACTTTGGCATGCACAGAATCGCTTGGAAGGCTTGTAAAAACAAGAGCGGCCCAACCCCCTGTAGGTCTAGGGTGGATCCCAGAATTTACATTTCTAAGAGGGTCCCGTGTGCTGTGGATGCTGCCAGCCCAGGGGCCTCACTTTGAGAACCACTGCCCTAGACCACGGGGCCCACGTTAACCAAACCATAAGTATCTCTTGAGCTCCTACTGTGTGCCCAGCCCTGGGCCTGGTTCTATGGGGACACAGGAGCAAAGAGACAACATCATCCTTGTCCTCACAGAGCTGAGATTTTGGAGAAAAAAATAATAAACTCCATGAAAAAGAGGAAAATGCCAGGTAGTACCTCCTGCGGGTTAAACCCTGGGCCTGGAAAGCAGGTGAGAAAGGAGACAAGAAAGAACAGACATGCTGGCGCAGGCAAGGCTGGGGCTGGGAGGAGAGGGTCAGGGATTCAGGGGCCAGATGTGCAGGGAGTATCTGGAAAAATGCAGAGGGCTCCCAGGAAACCAGCTTACGAGATCAGGGAGCTGATTATGATGGTGCCAGCAGCTACCACTTATGGGGCCATTACCACAAGCCACCAGCCACTGGGCAGATCTCTTCACAAACACCATCAAACACAGCCTGATGCAATTAGTAATAACTCTACTTATAGCTACTGCTCTCTGCTGCTTCCAGATCTGGACCCTAGTGTCCAGCGATGGAGCTGAAGTTAGATGTCACCTGGCTCTTCAGGCTGTGTTCCTGGGGCAGAAGGAGAGAAACACGAACTGGAGTGTAACACGTCAGCCTCTGCCTAGCACAAGCACGTGTTTATACCGACTGGAATGCAGAAAACGTTCTTTCGCGGCTTTTAGCAGTTTTAAGGAAGGATTCATTTTGAAGTCCGATATAGTTGACCACTTGGTCCTGTCTAGTCTTTTCCTTTCCAAACAGGCCAGCAGTTGCCTTAAAGGGAGAAAAATTAAACAAGGGATATTACCATAATTGCAGGGACCAGATGACAGAGATGAATGCCTCAGAAAGGGTTTTGTCAACCCTTCCTGTATTATGTTCTGTGGAACCCTGGCCAGCTGGAGACCCCACCAAGGAGGGTTCTACAGCCACCTAAGATTGGGAAAGCCTGCATCTTCTGTCCTGCTCTTGGAGTTACAAAGCATTTTCCCCAGATTAAAGTCTCTGTGAAAGCAGCCAGCCTGTCTTGGTTTTAATGGCTCATTTCTCAAACTTAGCTGATCATGAGCTCCCCTTAAAAAAATTTTTTTTGACCACCAGTCTTTTATAGGCTGAGTCCATGGCAAATACAGTGGGGCACCCTGGGCTCTTTGAACACTGGCCTAGATGCCTAGGAGGGTTCACAGCAGCAGAGACAGCATTTATCTACCCCCATGCCCTGGGGCCTGCAGGCTGTGTGGCTTGGACATGACCCGGTACAATTTCATATGCCACAAAGCTGAAGCTCTCAGAAAATGTCCAGCGTTGGAACGTGGTTGCTCCAGCTCCGAATTCTTGTAGAGCCCTAAGCCTAGAAAACAATTGCTGTCTGAGATGAGGCCCCGAAATCTGTAGTTTTTACATCTTCCCAGGTAATCCTGATGGGCAACCACTGGTGAATTCTTAGACCGGGCAAGTTCTCAACCAACAGTAGTGAACAATAGTTGAGCAAAGCACTGGCATTCATACACCACCTCAGGCCAACTTGAACCTATTTCTCTTTTCAACTTAGGATACAGGTATATAATCCTTTTACCTGTTGGGATGCCTGTTATTACTTGAAATTATTCTCTTATGATAAAAGCTGACTTTATAGAATTTAGAATCCAAAAGACCAGCCAAGGTCCCTCCTGGATTCTGCTGTGGTCCAAGCATCCAGCTTGGACCTCTTCTTCTTGGTCCTTTAGGAGAAGGAAGGTGAGAATGACCAAAGAGGGATTCAGGAAGAAATGTGTCAGAAGGGAAATGGGGAAAGAGGGTGAGGGAAGGGATGCTTGGCTACCAGGGAAGGACAGCAGAAGAGGTGGGGATGCGACCATCAGAGATGTTCATTCTCTGAATTGAAAACAGCTCCATGAACTGTTGGTAACTGCCGGTCTCACTGATGGGCACACTAGTATTTATCCCCCACCAGACAGCACACAGTGTGAAGTTTGATCACCTACTACCATAGCGATGAGGCTGGAATTCTCAGAGAAACAGCACTCAGTGAACCTGAACTGTTCTTACTCTTGAAGTCATTATTACCTTGGGTTATGAGCAAATCAATCTGTGTTTTTTGAAATCTTCCAGGTAAACTTTCTTTAAAAAAAATTAAAGATTTATATTGGCATCCGAAGATATCTGGAGAATTCACAGGCATAAAGGAGGTCAAAGGTCAAATACGATTTGGCTAGAGACAAAAAGCTTAATGATGTTTGTAGCAAGGGTAGAAATTTAGCAGTTCCAGTATTATCCTGTTTCTACATCATTTCTATAGGACAGTGACGTTTTGGCTTGGGTGACATTTTATGCACAATCAGAGGTTAACAGGAGGTGGGCTCAGCACTTAGCTTCTTACCGTAAAATGTAAAGCTTAGGAAATGAAACACCCTATTGAAGGGCATGTTCCCTTTTACTTACAAATGGTCTCTAAGAAATGAATAAGATTTTCTTTAAAATATCAAGGCAAAAAAAAGCTGTAAATGGAGTAGGTGCAGCAAAACCTTGACAATTGTTGAATCTGCGTGATGGGTGTGCCGGGTTCCTTGTACTCTCCCCTCTACTTTGGTTTCTTTGAAATCTTTCATAATAAAAATATAAACAATTATTCATCTTTTCCTTAAAAACAACAAAAGAAATCTCTGAGCACGTGTTTATTAAGTGTCTGAAATATGCCTAAGCTGTGCTGGGGCCATGACTGAGGCAGAACATCCCCCAGATCTGCTGTAAAAATGGAAGTTTGTAGGTGTTCTTCCCTTCAGTGGGTATGAACAAAAGAGCCATCTTTACCCAGGATCTAGACTGGTTTTTTTTTTTTTTTTTTTTGCGGTACGCGGGCCTCTCACTGTTGTGGCCTCTCCCGTTGTGGAGCACAGGCTCTGGATGTGCAGGCTCAGCGGCCATGGCTCACGGGCCCAGCTGCTCGGCGGCATGTGGGATCTTCCCGGACTGGGGCACGAACCCGTGTCCCCTGCATCGGCAGGCAGACACTAAACCACTGCGCCACCAGGGAAGCCCCTAGACTGGTTATTTTTAAACAGTCTTTTTCCTTTTAAACCATGAAGTCTTCTGTTCAGCAAACTCTTAGGAGGAAACCAATATGTCAAATAGATAGAAGGGAACTGCTGTGAGGGCAGGGGCATGTGCGTGTGTATATGTAGGCGTGTGCGTGTGTATATGTGTATGTGTGCATGGGTGTGCACACACACACACTGGGGAGTTGCAGCTCAGGGGTACTACCTCCCCTCCCACCAGGGCTCCCGAGGAGATGCCCAGGGACCCTGGGTTTCCCGACAGTTGACTGAGATGCCCAAACTGGCCGTGTGCAAGACAGCTCTTGTTTCCCACTTGAGCGAAGCATGTGGCCAGCCTGAGATCTGCGTCTCTGGTCCTGAGTGTTCAGCCTTGTTAAAGAAATGAATGAGTCTGGCTGAGCACATCATAACCTCCACAACTCCCTTTGCCAACAGATATTGATTTTGCCACCCGCAAGATCGCCATCCATCTGAATCAGACGAAGATCATTGAGCAAAACGGTGATAAGTTCAAGACGAAAACCAACAGCACGTTCCGAAACTATGACTTGGATTTCACAGTCGGGGTGGAGTTTGACGAGTACACAAAGGGCCTGGACAACCGGAATATTAAGGTACTGACCAGAGTGGAGTTTTCATCCACACGGTCTTGGTGCAGGGGCTGGCTGTTTAGCTGCACAATGAAAAAATGACAGAAACAAACTGGGAGGCATCAGGAGAGGGGGACCAGAATGAACTTAATGATGCTGGCAATAAGCAAGTATTGAAAGTTTAGTGGGAAGAAGCAGGCTGGCTTCTGCATGAAGCTTATAAGCCAAGGAGGGATTAAAGGATGCTGACCTCTCCAGGATCCAGGGTAGGAGGGCAACTCATACACTGACATGGGCCTGGCAGGCAAAGCGAAGAGGCCAGGTGGACTCATAGGGAAGGACTTTGAGAGTGCCAGCGGGATAGCATAGCTTCATCCTGGGAGCAGCTCCTCAGCAGCAGCCAAGGATTGCCATGGAGGACTGAGGCCTCGTGTTGCTAGAATTTTTTTTCTTTTCAGGAGCTGTTGAGCATTCATATGTTCTTATATGAAATATCTCAATTTTAGATGATCCCAACTGATTTAATTTTTTTTTTTTTGCGGTACGCGGGCCTCTCACTGTTGCGGCCTCTCCCGTTGCGGAGCACAGGCTCCGATGCACAGGCCCAGCGGCCATGGCTCATGGGCCCAGCCGCTCCGCGGCATGTGGGATCTTCCCGGACTGGGGCACGAACCCGCGTCCCCTGCATCGGCAGGTGGACTCTCAACCACTGTGCCACCAGGGAAGCCCTAATTTTTTTTTTTTTAGAAAAATGCAATGCAGGTCACACCAAAAAATCAGTAGACTAGATGAAGTCAGGCTTTCTCCAATCCTAGAAACCCAGATAAATCTCTGGCAAGCTAATGGCTTCAGTCTCAGCCTCACCTTAAGTTATCTCAGGACATAATCGAGGAAATCCTCCGTGCATCAGAAGGCACACTTCTAGCCGCTTGAAGCTTTTGGATGTGGGGAGACCCCTAAAATGAGCAGAGAACTCTGAGTGCAGAGTGGGGAGTTATCTCCAAGCCTGAGAACTGGAGTCTGCAGAATAGGCAGGCCCTCATCCAAGGGGCTGTTTGTGAATAAGGCAGAGGTTGGTGGCAGCGGGAGAAGTAAGGCAGTGGTGGGAAAGGCGGGGCCATCGGCAGGTCCCCTCTCCTCCTGTGTCACCTGGTGGTATCACAGCCCAGTGACCGATTGTTGCACTGTCCGCATTCACGTTCAGCGTGAACATCTTTGGTTTTCCAAATCCAATTACACCTGGGCAGTGCCAACAACAGAAATGGGGAAAATCCAATCTCAGCCGCATTTAAGGATTCCCGCTCCCAAATCTTAGCATCATACAAGAGCCCCAGGGACTGCACAGTCCAGTGCAAGCCCATGTGGTTTATACAGGAGTGGGCAGCTTGAGCCCTCATGGCACCCACTCCCTCTGTGCCAACGCAGCCACCAGGACCTCTGCCCTGGCTCCGAAGCTGAGGAGGGCTGGGCTGAGATTCCTGTGCCCAGGTATCCATGCTCTCAGGCCCTGCAGAGGGCCACCCTCTCAGAGCACCACAAGGAAGCAGGGCCCTCCACCCTGCCCTTCCCCTTTCCCCATGAGCCCCCCCCACACACACACACACAGAGCCCCACTCTTCTCTGGTGCTTCTAGGAGTTCCTTCCAAGTCAAAGTCTCAACTCTTCCCCCAAAGCTCTGGCTGCTCTCCTGGCGTGGGGAGGAAAAGCTGTCACCATTCTTTGGGGATGATTCTAAAGCCAAAAGAGCAGGACACATTTTATTTCTCAATCAGGTTGTCCTGCCACATTGATCATCTCAGACAATGAGTCAGGGTTGAATGACGTTTGGGCTCCTTGAAAAGAAAAGTGGGAAATGGAAAGCCCTTTGGAAATGCTTCCATCAAACCAGTCTTGGCAGGAGACGCTAAACTTCCGAGCTCTGGAACGGCCCCTTGTAGAATCCCCGCCCCGAGGAGTTGCTGGATCGGCAAGCTTTTCTGAACTGTGTGGCTGTGAGGCCAATTCATCAGACACCAGAAATGACAGGAAAATTTGTCTCAGAATTTTTGCAACCCTCTGCTGTTCTAACCTAATCAGTTCCAAATGATTCATTTTCCTTTTGCTTCTCAGTTTTGGGTGTGGGCTATTGAAAAGCAGGCCTGTCCTCTCTGACTCATTTTTTATCACCTTTGACGGTGGAGGACTCACTCTTACTGAAATAAATCATGTCCTTTTGGCCCTTGCTGACCCTTAAAGGGCTCCATTTGTTAACACCTAGGCTTCTGCCTCTCCCTTCCATGCTGTGTCCTCTCTGAGTTCCATCCTCTCTCCAGGATCGGCTCTTAGCCCTGCAGAGAGAGATAATCCCCTTTCTCACTTCTGGTGTCTGCTTTGCCTGCAGCAAAAAGCCAGGGCTAATAAACACACACACACACACACACACACACACACACACACACGAGATTGAGAAGTACTCAGACAGAATTTGCCCAGCCTCCAGCAAAGGGCTGTTCCCATGAGAATCACAACCCAGAGCAGGTGCCCTTGGCACTACCTTCTTCCTGTAACTTGACTGCAACCCTTTAGCTGGAGAGGCGCAGCAGGGAGTGGGTGAGTCTATCTCTCTGGTTAATTTCTGTGGCCCACCCTTGGTGGCACACCCAAGTGCATAAAAATCTTGCGTCTGTGTGCACGTGTGCACTTGCATGTGCGTGTAGTGCTCCTCTAGTCTTTGTCCTCTTATTCTCCAGGACTCCACTTCTTAACTCCTTGGTCACCCTCACGAGCCCCTCTGAAAGAGTGGAGACAGATATTCATTCAATCAACATGCATTAGGTGTCCTTGATGTGTAAGAAAATATGGGCTGGGGGATTGGAAGACACAGACCTTGCCCAAATAGAACATGTGAGTCCTTTCTTGTCTGCGTGGGAGGGATCTCTGGAATATTCCAGACAACATCTCGCTTCCAGAAGAGGAAAGAGAATAACCTATGAATTAAGCTTCTCTAAGACATTCAAAACTGTGAGGCTTAAGATGGTCCTAAAGGAGGAGGAGACATGTTTTCTTTAGAAAACATGTAGAATTTTATTTTTAAATTAATTTGGGGAATATTAATACATACGCATGCTTTAAAAAAAAATTAAACACTAAAAGTGAAATTTCCTTCCTATCCTGGCCCCCAGCTCCTTAGTTCCCTCCCGAGGGACAATTACTATTAAGGGGCTTTTTTGCCTCCTTGGAGAGAACGTGTACAAACATATGCATGCCTCCCCACTGCTCCTTTCTTTTATGCACATGGCCCTCCTCCTTGCTTTTTTAACTTAAACTATACACTATGGAGACTGCTCTTCTCCGTAAGTGCAGAACTGCCTTCTCCTTTCAAGGGCTACAGAGAGGGGAGGAACCACACCGTATTTAAGCAGCCACCACTGATGCAATTTATGAGGCTTCCAGGCCTTTGCTGTAACAAACAACGCTGCGATGGGCTGAAGAGTAAAATAAGGAGGAATAAAATTGTACATAAAATATATAATATAGTCAAGGTCAAATATGGCTTTAGAAACAGGTAGACTTAACAATCTGTAGAAAACAGATATCTACCAAAAAACAGACCTGAAGTGAAAAAAAACAAAAAACAAAAAACACAGGTTCGTTTATCACCAACTGGGTTTGCAAGATAGGGAGGAAAATAAATGCCTGGTCCTTAGCATAATATTGTTCATAGAGGCGTAATATGGTTTGCACATATTTGGAAGAAAACCAACTCACATCAGGGTCATCCCCGAGGTAGGGCAGCACCAACACACCACCACTGCCCGGATGGGGAGGATACCATCAATCTCACATGCAAGCCTAATGTGGGCACAGAGGTGGGTGGCCTTGAAGGACCACTTAGGGATAGTACACATCGTCCCCTGGCAGGTACTAAGACAGGTAAAGTGGGGGGAACAGGAGGAAGAGGAACTGGGGCAGGGTGTGAAATTTGTAAATATGTAAATTTAATAAGAGGGGTTAGAGCCTCTTGTGGTTCAGCCTCTTGTGGCTTCTCCAACCTGCTGGTCAACTCAGCCTGGTTGTCCAGCACAAGCTCTGCATCTCTGCTGCCTTCCCTGTGCTAATTGATCAGCATTGCTGCCTGGAGGAAACCCAAGACCAGGAGAAGGTCCATCTCCCCATTCTGGATGACAAGGCTGGCTCTGGGGCCATATGTGCAGCCCCCTGCAAACTAGGTAGCTTCCCTGCCTTTGTTATTCCCTACAGTGGGCAGTCCTCACAATGTGTTTCCTGCAGGGAAAATTCTAAGAAGTAAAATTTCTAGGTCAAAGAGTATATACAATGTTATAGCTTAAAGGTAATGTAAAATTGCCCTGCAAAAAGATTCATACCGATTTATATATGCACCAGCCCTGTATGAGGGCCCATGTTTCTCTGTACCCCCTCCAACCCAGTGTGTTATTAGACTCTTTGATCTTTGACTACAGGATGAGTTGTATCTGAAAAACAAACAGACTTAATTTGCATTTCTCTTGTTATAAGTGAGGTTGAATATATTTTCTTATGTTTAAAAGCCATCTGTGGGCTTCCCTGGTGGCGCAGTGGTTGGGAATCCGCCTGCCGATGCAGGGGACACGGGTTCGTGCCCCGGTCCGGGAAGATCCCACATGCCGTGGAGCGGCTGGGCCCATGAGCCATGGCCGCTGAGCCTGCGCGTCCGGAGCCTGTGCTCCACAATGGGGGAGGCCACAACAAGGCCTGCGTACAGCCAAAAAAAAAAAAGCCATCTGCTAGGGTGTTTTGTTTTGTTTTGTTTTCCCTTGTAAGCTGTTGGTTTGGTGTCTTGTGTTGAATTTCCTATTAGGTTATTGATCTTTTCCTTATTGATGTACAGGTGTCCTTTGTATGTATAGAAATCAGGTCTTTGTCTGATAGGTGTTACAATTATTTTTCCCAGAGTGTTATTCATCTGTTGACTTTGAGGTATCTTTCCCTTCCAGAAATTTTACATTGTGACATAGTTAAATTCATCATCTTTTCCCCCACCAATTTGGAATGCTGTCTTTACCATATGGTAAAATGGAAGACTAGAAGTCTTTCCAAGAGAACAGAACCGGCCAAGATAAGTCGGTCTGGCTAGAACGAAGGGCGTATGTGGAAATGAGGCTGGTGGGAGGCTGGCGTGGCTGTGGCTGAGAGCTCGGCTCTGGGGACGGAGCAGAAGCCCAGGAGTGGCTGCAGAAATGCAGCTGCAGGTTTACACGTGTTCAGTCCCCATCAAGACCATACATTTGATTTGCCTGGAAACCTCTCATTACAGACTCTGATCGTCTGGGAAGGTGATACCCTCGTGTGCGTGCAGAAGGGGGAAAAGGAGAACCGAGGCTGGAAGCAGTGGGTCGAGGGGGACAAGCTGCACCTGGTAAGTCCCCAGCTCCCCTCCACTCTGCTTATGCCAACTGCCGGTTCACCCAGCCAGGCGCTTTGACAAGAAAAATGGCCCTGCCCTCCTCCCCTAAGCTCCAGCCAAATGTGTGTGGTCAAATGCGTGAGCCATTCCCATCTGGCTCAGGGGACTCCAGGAGGAAATCTATATGGCTGTTCCTGTGAACGGCTGCAATTAAAAGGAAAGTTCAAGATGCTGAGTTAGGAAGCCGAGATCCAAGGAGAAATGCAGGGAACCTGTCAAAGACCAGCCGGGGAGAAATGCGAGGCACAGAATTAAGATGCCCTGGAGGAGGGTGAGACCAGGAGTCCTCAGTGATGTGAGCCTAGGAAGGAGAGGGGTTGCGGTGGGCATGGGATGCAGTGGGAGCGGGTTGCACTGGGAACTGCCTGTAGACCACAGGCACTGGCCTCACATCCTAAGCTATGTCCACCTGATCCCCAAATATTTTAGCTTAATTTGACACCGGAACAGAACAGTTGGAATAAATTATTTCTGATTTCCTTGTATAGAATATATCCGTCTAGATAGCTTAATTTTTCACTCTTCAGTCTTTAAGACACGTGATTTGTCCAACACTCAAATAGTGAAAAGTCTTTCACTCCTTCATGCATTGTCACCCGTTTGTTACATGAATGGCTCATTGAATGGATGGCTCTTTATTCATTCACCTGTGGAGTCAAGCAGGTACCTGGCTCTGGTGTCAGTATTCATGTCACAGGGTGCCCTTCAGAGCCAGCCTTGCCTCACCTGAGATCTTTATTTCAGAGACAATGTCGACTGGTGATAAATGGGAGGCAGTCACTGTTTTCCATCGACAGTTTTCCCTACCTGCCCCGGCTTGGAAGGTGGATTTTTTAAATTGTAGTACAAACCCCAACCATCCCTGTGGCTAAGCCAAGGGATTCATCATCAACTGCAATGATTTTTGTGGTTGTTCCCACACTCATGTTTTTCCTCTCCTCCCTCAAAGGGTCACGAGGCGCAGATAAGGCCTGGGGGCTCCCTCTGTCCAGATGAAAGGCAGCTTCTTGTCTCCCCAGGCAGGCCTGGGGGAGCCCTTCTGCAGCCCATACCCTGTCATTGCCTGTGTGGCCACCAACCAACGTTCTGATCACCAGAGGCCAGAAAATCCACAGGGTGCAGGGACAACTCACCAGGCCCTTGCCTTCCAAAGGCTCCCCACTAGATCCTTCCCTTCTTTGCAGCTTTGCTGCCTTTTATAAATTAAGCGATGTTGCTTTAATCACGAGAGTAGGAGAAATCCTGCCCAAGAGGATCATTTCTTTGCATTTTTCATTTTTATAGTTGTTCAAGCTCAACTCAAGTGTCAAAATCAAATTACTGCTACCTGCAGGGCATGCCAGCTGATTGGGTCTCTGAGATGCTCTTTGCCCAGAATGACTAAGTGTCCTCTTTATTCCAGCTCCTGCTCCACCCCAACTCACAGACACCCAGAGGGCTGGGGGTGGGCAGAAGGAAGGCCTGGCTTGTTAGTCACTCACCTGCTTTCTGATGTTGCAGGAGCTGACGTGCGGCGACCAGGTGTGCCATCAGGTGTTCAAGAAGAAGTGATGGCTGTGAGCAGGGCCTACCAAGCATGCGCTCCATGCTCCCCGTGAAGAGCTCTCTGCTGGCTTTGGGGAGCAGCCACAGGACCCCCCCTACTCCTGATAGAGCCCATGGAGGCATCTGGATGGGTTTTAAACAGAACGAGTATGTAACAGTGACAGACATAGACATAGGCATTAAACGACAAAACAAAAATCACTCCCATATTTTGAAACCCTTTCATCTATTCCCCTTTATTTCTAGAACTGTCAGTTTTATCGGCAATCAGAAGAGGTGATTGCCTGCATGGTGGTTTTCTGTGCAGCTTTTGTTGTTTATTTTTTAGTTTAGTTTAGCTTCGTTTCTTTGTCGTTAGTTTGGGTGTAGAGTTGTTTTACCTGGAAACATTCTCTGGCCAGCACAGCATATCCCCTACTGATTCCTGGACGTTGCCTATTTGAGGTTCTTTCCTAGGGGTCGCACATTGATTTCTCCAAGATCCTATTTTAGGGAGCATATGCTTTCCAGTTTGTACTTTCCCTTAAGCAGCCTGAGTGGCTCTACCTCTACAGGCCTCTGCAGGTCTGCAGTATCATCTGCTCTTGGTCCAGGCCAGTCCTTTGCCCTTCAGCCCTGGGCAGACTTTCACCCCTGCAGAGGGGTCACCAAGCTCTGCCAGGTGGCCTGAGTTCAAGCCCTGCGCTCCACTTCTCAGCTGGGTGACCACAGGCACGTCACTGGGACTCTCCATCCTTCTTTATCTCTTCTGTAAAATGGAGAAGACAAAAATAGCATCTCCTCCACTGGGATGGGTCGCTGTGAGGATTAAGTGAGTTAACACATACAGAGTGCCTGGAACAGGACCTGGTACATGGTCAGGGCTCAGTCCCTGCTAGCTCTGGTCATATGTGGACCTACCCCCTCCACCACCTTCGGGGTCCAGGTGAGCGGATGCTCAGTAGCAGTAGGTCAACACCCGAGACTTCCTGCTGGTTCCAGAACATTAGGTTCGTTACTCCGAAGCAGCACTGTATTTTCCTGCTGGATACGCAAATGGAAGAGTGCACCTGGAACAGGAGAGTAGTTAATAGGGATGGATCTATGGTGGATCGTTCATGGGATCCTGAGAAGGCACTGCAGGTCAGAGCCATCTCCGTATCCTTCTGTAGCAGAGCCTGGAATCCCACCATTAGACAAGCACTGCCTTTGAAAGGTAGGTGCATGCCAGGAGGGGTAGCAGGTGGTATTAGCACCCTCTGGGATGATTTTTTTTTTTTTGGCAGTACACGGGCCTCTCACTGCTGTGGCCTCTCCCACTGCAGAGCACAGGCTCCGGACACGCTGGCTCAGCGGCCATGGCTCACAGGCCCAGCTGCTCCGTGGCATTTGGGATCTTCCCGGACCGGGGCACGAACCCGCGTCCCCTGCACCGGCAGGCGGACTCCCAACCACTGTACCACCAGGGAAGCCCTCTGGTATGATTTGAATGATCACTGATCCTGAACATCCTAAAAGGAGAGAAAGGCTGTCAGCTGCCCACGTGACCCAGGGCCAGCCTTGGCTCAAGCGCTTGTGACAGGCGGCCGTGACATGGATGTCCTGGCAGGCCGTGCTCCCCAGCAACCATTGCCATGTCCAAGAAAGTGCCTGGTGGGGCCTCATGCTGGCTGAGGACCTAGGGGAGGTGGTGGTCCTCTCTCGGGTGCCGGGGAGAGGGAGCCTCCTGAGGAGGTGCAGGCCTGTCTCCTGGGGCAGACCAGGGACCAAGTGGAGGGACTGGTGAAGTGGGCCCCTTGTCCCCAGCTTCCCCAGAGCCTCTCTAGGAGCCCCATGTCTCCAGATGACCCCTCCCAAGTCTTGCCTTTGCTCACCACAGCCTCAAATGACCCTCTCCTTTGTCACTCAAGAAAACTCTGTTGAACGAGATCATTGAGGACTAGCTAAAAAGTGTTCTGCACATGTAAGGGGTTATGTGTATTAGTAATATTTGATCCTAGTTTTTGCAAAGTATATTCTAGGACATGTTAGCCGCTCAAGATTCTGCAAAACGGTTCATGGTCAAATGAACTTCGGAAATGCTGAGAACTATATCGCCTTCTTAGAAATGTACAGTGAGAATTAGTGTGTCTAAAGCCCTGACAACTCCTGTAGCAAAGAAGCCCGGCCTTAAACCCCAGGACCCCCTTTGCCCTGCAGCGTTTCCTGTCCACAGGGTGTTTTGGAAACACTGTACATCTGCATCCAATGAGAGAAAACAAACAATATCATTTAAAACTCCCCTTTCCCAAGTGGGATTTTCTCAGTATATTTTCTTTCCACAAAGGAAGAGTAACTGAAACACTTTACATATGGTATGAAAGACTGGTTGTGGCAGTATTCATTCTAGTGATCCTTCTTTTTCAAATAAGATGCATCTGAACTCATCAGAAGTAGTCAAGATGGAGGCACCCATTTTAAAGCAAGGGCAGGTATTTGGGGCCAGGGCTGGCCTCCCAGTCCTGCATTCACTAAGGCAGAGCAAGTCCCCTGCCTCCTATTTCTGTTCAATCAGCCTATTTCAAAACCAAATCATGACAGGAATGCCTCTCCCTGATACTGACAAGGCTGTCTGGGGACAGAGTGGAAGGGATCACCTTGGTGGGAAAGGCTCCCAGACCTTCAGGACCCCAGCCTCCAAGGCGTGTCAGGAGAGAGACTGGGGTTAACATAAACCAGGGGGCCTGATCTTGAAAGTTAAAGAGAACCTGTCACGTGAAAATCCCAGTGCACAACTGGGCAGTGCCGCTGAGTGGTTTAAGCATGGACTTCTCTGTCAGCCCTTGGATCAAATCCCGCCCCACCTCTCTCCAGCTGTGTGACAGTCTGGCAGTTACTTCCCCCCTCTGAGCCTCTGTTTGTCCATCTGCAAAACGAGGAATAAGGACTGTGATTCACCAGGGGTTAGTCAGGGTTGAATAAGATCTTAGCACAGTAACTGGACCAACAGTCAGTTACCCTTATTACCTAGCCTCAGTGCCCTGTATCCGCAGGTTCTGAATTTAGATCCCCGCTTGGTTGAATCCGTGGGTTCAGAACCTGCAAATGCAGAGGGTCAACTGTAGTATGCCATTTTATATAAGGGATTTAAGCATCCACGGACTTTGGTATCCGTGGGTAGCCTGGCACCAATCCCCTCGGATACTGAGGGACAACCACATGTGTGTGTATGTTACATATACACATACACACATATATATACACATTCTCCACCCCAATCCCACATATCTATACATACATACATACATACATACATACATAATGAGATAGTGATTCCCTTCATTAAAACTCTTTGCTTTCTAAAAGCTTCAACACTGAGATCCTTACTACAATCCTCACATGGGAAGATCACTAGTAGGACTTACTAAGAAGACAGATTCCTGCCCCCAACACCCTTTCCAAGATTCTGGATCTGAGGTCATGGGCAGGGTCCAGGCCTGTGTGTGGTTACAAGCTCCCTAGGTGAGCGCCCTCAGGTGCTTGGCAAGCACACTGACAAACCCTACGTTGTTCAGGTAAAGCATGATTCACTTTAAACATGTACTCACCCACGTGTCACCCACGAAAACCCTCAAGGAAAAGCCAGGTCTATCTCTGCAGGTGGCCAAAGGTCATGTGACCCACCCACACATTTTTTTTTTTTTTCCTGCCATATGGCATCGGGGCCACTGCCTGTGTGGGTGAGCCCTGTAACAGAAGTGAGGTCACACTTTCTGGAGCTGCTTCGTGACAGGGGACGCATTTGGGCCCTGGAGGACGGCAGTGGGTGATGAGGACAGGGCACAGCAGAGAAGGAAGTGACGTGAACAAAGTCAGGGGGCGGAAAAGGCAAAGCGGGCTGGGGTGGGGGAATGGAGCACCTGCTGTGGGGGTCAGTGAGGAGGCCAGGTGGGGAAGGTGTTGGTCAGCCGAGGGAGGTCGTAAAGGCCTTGCTGGGCCTCATGGAAGCACCATGGGGGCCAGTGCAGGCTTCTGAGCAGCAAGTGATGTGATCCGATTCATGGACCAGGAGTCATGCTCGGCTACTGTTGGCAGGACGGATGGAGGCGGGCAGAGGGACTCAGGATTACCTGCTCAGAGGCTGTTACCGTGTCATTCCCAGGAGAGGCTGCGAGGGACCCACCTCAGGGCCAGGCAGGGAGGGAGGGAGGTGAGAGGTGCTGGGAGGGGCCCCTGCACTAGGTGATGGCTGCACAAAGCTCCCAGAGGAGTTGAGGCAACAGGATGGTGTGAGTTTGGGAAAGAGGGGAAGGAGGAGCCTCAATGGGGCTTAGCAGTCGGCGGGGAGTGGGGGCCAGAGGGAAGGTCATGGGTTTGGGTTAAGCCTGCTGCACATGCGGTGACAGAGCAGTGACGGCAAAGCCCACATGCCTCTCCCATTGCCCACTGCCACCCTCCGATGGCCAAGTGTCACCCCTTCATCTTACCTTCCTGCTGGGACGGGAGGCTGGGCTGGGGCTGGGACTGAAGGAGTGGCCAGCTGTCACAGACACTCGTGAGGCCAGGAAGTGATGATGACACCAGGGGGAGGGGAGGGAGGAGGGGAAGGAAGGGGAGGGGAGGGGAGGAAGGGAGGAGGGGAAGGGAGGGAAGAGGGGAGGAGAGAGGAGGAGGAGGGTTGCCTTGACTAACCAAGTGCACAGACCATAGCCGGAGTGGCAGTGACTGCGACACACCCCAGGGGCTTTCTCTAGTTTTATTCCCCCCACAGACGCTCCCGAAGCACAGGAAGGTTTCTTTAAATACAACTAGGCCAGTCAACACAGAGCAGGTGTACTTACAGGCGCTCAATAGGCTTGGCCTGGGTCCTTAATCGGTGTTCAAAGAGAGGACACTGGGCCTTTTGTTAGGCACCTCATCAGTACTGGGGCACTTTCCAGGACTAGGAGAGAGGAGCCCATTTCACAGAGGAGGAAACTGAGGCTCTGACTGAGTCCAACACTCACCAAGGACTCCACAGTTGGTAAGTCACAGAGGCAGAATTTGAACCCAGGTGGGTCTGTCTCCAGAGTTGGAGACCTGCCACCGAGGAGGCAGCCCATGGCAGGGACAGGGTGGCCCTCCCCATTCCTGGACATCCAGTCCCACCCCTGCAGGCTCTGGGCCCCCGGCATGTTCAGGAGACCATGAATGCCATTTTTTCCCAATCATTTGAAATCAGGTTTTATTTTTCTTAAATCAACATTCACTTTGTCTCCTTCAAGACTAATTCTGCTGCTGACAGGACGTCATTGAAGTGACCCGTTTGCATTCTCCCGGCTGGGGGCTTGGGTCCTGCCGCTGTGCAGAGTCTGACAGAACTGATGGACAGAGCAGGCTTCCTGGAACTGATTTTTCCACTTGCACTGGCATTTTTCACTCGTGATTTGTGATTGATTAGAAGGTCAGGAGTTGGGGATATTTAATTTTGACTCACTGATTATACTGGTTATGTAGATGGATCCAATTAGAAGCTGGGGCTTAAGAAAATGAAATAGAATTTTCAGAACTTTCAAGATTTGTTCATAGATTTTCTGGGACTGGCCCTTACTTTAGTTGTTCCTCATGCTTCTGATTGCTAAGGTTATGGAAAATGAAGGAGTGCCAAGGGGAAGGCCTGGAAAATGTGGTCAAGTTCCACCTTTTTAGAATATTATAATAGAAAACGCACTTGGCCAATAAGAGATTAGTGAACTCCTGCCATGGCCAGAGGCTGGAGACACCGATATGTCAGTCTGCTCCTGTCAGGAAAATAGCCATGCTAGGCATTTCTCATGGAGGGAATCCAGTTCAGAGGATTGCTTACACAGAAGATGGGAAAGCTTGGAAGCCTACTAGGAGATGTGAAACAGCTGGGAGCTTGGCAACAGCAGGAAGCTGAGGGACAGATGCATCGGGAGGAAAATGGTCATCAGAAGCCAGAAGCCAGGTGCCAGCTGCCAGGCGGGGCTGGGCCATAGCAGGAGGGGCTATCCGAGGAGACCAAAAAACACCACCAAAACAGAAGAGGGAGGAAAAGACAGAGAAACACCCTGGCTTCTCCTTTCTTTCCACTTTTCAATCTCCAATCAGTGCGCCCACGAGTAGAAGCTAGCCCAAAGCCTGTTGCCAGGAAGCCTAGGAAACGTAGGCAGCAGCACAGGGAAAGGAGGGGAAGGCATCTGAGAGCAAATGGACACCGAGGGCCACTCAGGGGAGTGGCCCCCAGGCCCTGCCCTCCAAGAGCTCCTGGTCTGACTCAGGCCAGGGAAGAGGGGAGGGGTCATCACTAACTGATCCTCCCTTGTGCCATGCAGTGTGCCAGGTGCTTTGCATATGTACTGTAGCTCTCTTAATCCTCAACACAACCTTGCACGGCAGTACCATCCCCACTTTACACAAGAGGAAACTGAGGCTTGGCAGGGTTGGGAGGGTGACAGAAAAGACATGGGAGGGCGGGGGTTTGGATACAGCCTCACAGAGCCCAGGCTCCTGTTGGCATTTCCAGTGCCTGTGGCTGCCTTACCCCTGACATCCATCAGCCTTTGGGCTAATGTGACCTTTTCCAAATGCAGACAAACATTCATCCCAATCCTAAAGGACAATGAAGTTGATAAAAGGGAGCACTTACTGAATTGAAACAAAACCGACTATTTTACTCTCCTTACTTTTAACTCCTATTAAGTACTTAAAAGCTCAATGGAAATGTTTTCTTGTATTAAAGTTCACTGTTTTAAGCTTTAAAGGCGATGGAAACCTCTCTAAAACTTCCCTAGAGCCCAGATCTTTGGCTAACCACAATCCCACAGGCTAGCCCACAGCTGTAGCTGGCGTGCTTACATGTGTCTGGGCAAGTGTGAGATGTGAGTGACTCTGAACACCCGCTTTGTGGCACTTTTCACACCTGTAATTGTTTAGTGATTTGCAATTCTTGTTCATGGTCATTCCCATCCTCCCGGATCACAAACTCCCGCGAGGGCAGAGGCGGTTCTGGTTTGCATCCTGCTCTCTACGGCCTGTGGTGCCTGCTGCTGCCTTTGCCCTTTGCCTGTCTGCATCGCAGACATGGTCAGCCAGGAAGTATTTATCAGACACCTCGGTGCCAGGGCCTGTGACAGATGCAGACATTTTTCTTCATCAACCTATTCATTCCAGGAACATTAGCAATCATCTACTCTGAACCAGGCCCAGTGGCCAGGCGCTGATGGGATAGAGGGAAGCAAAGTAGCCATGTCCCCTCCTACCAGATTTTGTTTCTAAGCCTCACAGGCTTGCAAGGCAGGCATCATTATCCTCTTTTTCTACATGAGGCTCAAACAGGATGAGACGGCTTCCAAAAGCACACTCCTGATTTGGAAGTGACCGGGCCAGGCATCTCACCTCTTCTCCCTGTCCAGCACTGCCCCTCCTCCTTGCTGGGCAGGGCAGGAGGCAGAGAGAGAACCTGCAAATTAACTAGAGAAATTGGAAGATGCTGTTGCTTTATATGTTTCCCATAGTAAGAGAAGAAAATAAAAGACCCTTGTAATCCACTAGCCACTGATGAACAAGATCTTGTCTGTAAGGCCCTTAACCCAGTGCCTGGCAGGTAACAGTCACACAACAAATCTAAGACAATAGTCTGTAATTACTTTTTTTTAAGAACAAAATGGGACCATTTTTTAAAACCCAAAAAGGAACAATTTTGCCCTCCAGGGGACATTCAGCCTTGTCTGGAGACAGTTGTCATAACTAGGGGTGGGGTGCTACTGACATCTAATGGGTAGAGACCAGGGATGCTGCTAAACGTCCTACAATGCACAGGACGGCCCTACAACAAAAAATGTTGTGACCCAAATGCCAGTAGTGCAGAGGATGGGAAGCTGGCCTCCTGGAGATTTTCTTGCATCATTATTTTTTATAACATTATTTTCAGCAGACACAGAGAGATCGATTACATGGCTGATGACCTAGACTTAGTTGGAAGACTTTTTTTCTTGTAACCTAAGTATAGGATTAATCTGTTTTATCCCAGCTTCCCAGATGAGCTTCGGTGTGTTGCCGCTCTTTGACTCATCCCATGCCCCCTCCATCTTGTTGGCTCTCTCAGGGACCATAGCAGAGTTAGACAAGACCTACTTCTTTGCAGAAAGAGTCAGGACTCCAAGACTTAGTTCCTATTTTTAAGTACTCTCCCTCTCTGAGTTCCTTCCCTCCCTGTCACAGGCCTGGAGGCCCCTCTTAGCCCCATTATGATCTTGAGGGAATGTTAATGCACTTCCAATAACGGGAAATCTGAAAGCCAGCGCCATGTGATGTGAGCCCAGCCAGATTAGAACAACTTCAAATCCCTTTAGACTTAAAGAACAGTGGCCTTGTCGGAATTGTAGGGATAATTAGAAAATATGGTGCCGCTTTCTCTAATCCGGGTGAGGTTCTGGGATTGCAGAGGTGTCAGCTGGGAAGCAGCTACATTTTCTCTAACAGGTGAGGCTATAGAAGACCTTCTAAGACACCCTACACACATAACCAAAGGGACCCTAGTCCCTTTGCTCTACCTTGACCAGAGCTTGGGTCCCTAGTTTGTTGTATGTCAATTGCACCTCAATAGAGATCTTATTTTAAAAGTCAAAGCTCTATGGTGGGAACCTGGTTAAAACTCTGGCTGTAGAGATAAGGATTTCAATAAAATTCACAGAACTGGAGCCAGGAGGATACTTGGTGGTCATCTGACACCCCTCCCCCTGCTAGAAGCCAGAGAAGTGACTTGCTAAAATGGCCTACTGATGTGGAAGCTGGGACTCGAATTCATGTTTTCCCAACTTCCGCTCTAGATCGCTTCCCAATCACAATGGCCCCTAAGGAGAATAACCTCCTCACTGGATGCCATGCTGCCCACTCCCATGCTCTTCTTTCCAAATAGGGAGAAATCACAAGGCACAGCACTGGGGTCACTAAAAGGGCCACCTGACATTCATGAAACATCTTTAAGTTTGCATGGAATTTTCATCCTTGTTATTGTGTGTAATCTTCTTAAAAACCAGGAAGAAAAGGCAGGTAGTGTTAAAGTGTCCTTGGCAGATGAGGAAACTGAGGCACTGTGGGGTTCAGTGACTTTCCCCAGGTCACTCAGATGCTAACAGCAGAGCAGGCCCTCAGCTGCAGTTCTCCTAACCCATGTTCCAGGGCATCACCCACTCCTCTGAGGACTACATTTGTTCCAGCCCCAGGAAATCCAAAAGACAGTAGAAACCTCAGGGTGCCCAGAAATCCCCAGTGGGAGCCATCACTATCTCCCCCCACCCCCAGGATCAACGGTCACTCTCGGGTCCCTCTGTCATGCAGGTCCTCCCCTCCTCCCAGCCTGCCTTACAACCTGGAATGCCTGTCCCAAATCTCTGTTTCCATTCTGTTCCTGAGTCTTCTCCAGACCTGGATGGAACCCTGGATGCTGACCCATGCAGATCCCTAGGCCCTTCCCTTGTGGGCAGTCTCCTCATTTGGACCTGCACACCTTGCCTCTGCTCAGGGGCCCACCCAGACCCCACAGGACTCAGAGGGACCCTCCGTCTTGCAAGAAGCCCCTGCCCCTCTCCTGTCATCAGTGGCAGCCACCGAAGGGCTTCAAGTAGTACGAAAGGTATGTTTAATAGCTCCATGTTTAGAAAGACCCTACTGGAGGCCCTGTGGAGGGTGGATCATGAAGTGGGCCCAGTGGACCTGTGTCTGGGCCTCAGGCCCCAGGGTCTGTGCAAGGCTGACAGGTTGATCGATCTTCTCTGGAGTCCCAGCTTTGACGCTGAGTCATTCTTTTGAAAGGAATAATAAATATACAGTAATAAAGGTCACCATTTTTGAGTACTTACCATATCCCAGGCACAGTGCTAGACCCCTCCCAACTATTTACTTATTGAGTCCTCACAATAACTCAATAACCACTTTTGATCCCCATTTTATAGATGAGGCTCCGTGTTATTCAGAACGTTTATGTAAACTGTCCAAGTGCCCCCAGCTGCAAAGCAGCAGAGCCCACAGTAAACCCAGATCCAAAAGCCCCACTGGCTCTTAAGCAAGGGCTGGTTTCCATCCTATAACACACATCATGAACAGCACATCTAACAGGGCAGGAGAACAGAAGGGCTGGCCAGCGGGGCTTTCTCAGGAGCACCGTGTCGGATAAGCTTGCATTTGTTCATTGTTCATTGGGGCAGAGCCCTCCCCGGGCTCTGGGACCTGAGCAGCCACCCAGGGCAGAAGAGGCTGGTCTAGGAGGAGGTCTCAAGGCCCTTCAGAATCCTGATTCCCCTCGGCTCTGAGCTCAGGGATGTGAAAATGATACATGTGGGAACAGCGGGCCCCATTGTATTCAGGCTGTGCTCTCTTTATGGGTGGGCAGTGGGTGGGCATGATGCCGGTGGTGGGGGGCTGGGGAAAGGATGCCAAAAAACCCTGAGGTTCTTGTGTGTCCTAGAGATGGGTCCTGGGTGGGTGAGCAGGTCAGTCCACAAGACCAGATACTTGCAAAAGAAGTGGAGGAAGAAAAGTTTTCATATCCTGTCCCCTTTGGGATTTCTGGATGCCAGTGGGAAATGCTGGTAAGAATCCAGCAGGACCTCAATCGGTAATGTTGTTCAATCTCTAGAACCTGAGATTTTGTTTATATTCACTTGTCTTTCATTTTTCTTATTCACCACCATGCTTTGAAAAAAGAGACCTTTAGCTGATTGCAAAACGTCCCTGATCAGCCAGACTCTGGCCCGGCCCTGCCCCCACCTGCAGTATTTCCTCCGATGCCGAGGCCAGGCAGGCCGCCCTCAAGCCTGAGAAATCACTGAAAAGGGAGTCTAGCTGAGCTCCCAGCTCCCAGTCACAGCACTTTCCCTCCCTGGTTTCAACCTTGTTAGTTAAGAAAGCAGATCGGGCCTGCTTGTAAGGGAGATTACTGAGCCTGCCTCTCAAAAGCAAGGGCACCACTGTAAGAACCAGTTGGCACGGCGACTGAGCCAGGAAGATGCTTTCAAAATGGGCAATTTAATTTAAACAATCATTGCGTTTTTAACTAAATGTCACATTCCCATAATTGCGAGGACAGCTAATTGGGTAATTAATTGTTTGGAATCTTTTATTTCTGTTCTCTTTTTTTTTATTTATTTTTGCTTTATAACAAATTTAATCAGTTATACATATACATATGTTCCCATATCCCCTCCCTTTTGCATCTCCCTCCCACCCTCCCTATCCCACCCCTCCAGGCGGTCACAAAGCACCGAACTGATCTCCCTGTGCTATGCGGCTGCTTCCCACTAGCTATCTACCTTACGTTTGGTAGTGTATATATGTCCATGCCGCTCTTTCACTTTGTCACAGCTTACCCTTCCCCCTCCCCATATCCTCAAGTCCATTCTCTAGTAGGTCTGTGTCTTTATTCCTGTCTTACCCCTATGTTCTTCATGACATTTTTTTTCTTAAATTCCATATATATGTGTCAGCATACAGTATTTGTCTTTCTCTTTCTGACTTACTTCACTCTGTATGACAGACTCTAGGTCCATCCACCTCATTACAAATAGCTCAATTTCATTTCTTTTTATGGCTGAGTAATATTCCATTGTATATATGTGCCACATCTTCTTTACCCATTCATCTGATGATGGACACTTAGGTTGTTTCCATCTCCGGGCTATTGTAAATAGGGCTGCTATGAACATTTTGGTACATGTCTCTTTTTGAATTATGGTTTTCTCAGGGTATATGCCCAGTAGTGGGATTGCTGGGTCATATGGTAGTTCTATTTGTAGTTTTTTAAGGAACCTCCATACCGTTCTCCATAGTGGCTGTACCAATTCACATTCCCACCAGCAGTGCAAGAGTGTTCCTTTTTTTCCACACCCTCTCCAGCATTTATTGTTTCTAGATTTTTTGATGATGGCCATTCTGACTGGTGTGAGATGATATCTCATTGTAGTTTTGATTTGCATTTCTCTAATGAGCAAAGATGTTGAGCATCCTTTCATGTGTTTGTTGGCAGTCTGTATATCTTCTGTGGAGAAATGTCTATTTAGGTCTTCTGCCCATTTTTGGATTGGGTTGTTTGTTTTTTTGTTATTGAGCTGCATGAGCTGCTTATAAATTTTGGAGATTAATCCTTTGTCAGTTGCTTCATTGGCAAATATTTTCTCCCATTCTGAGGGTTGTCTTTTGGTCTTGTTTATGGTTTCCTTTGCTGTGCAAAAGCTTTTAAGTTTCATTAGGTCCCATGTGTTTATTTTTGTCTTTATTTCCATTTCTCTAGGAGGTGGGTCCAAAAGGATCTTGCTGTGATTTATGTCATAGAGTGTTCTGCCTATGTTTTCCTCTAAGAGTTTGATAGTGTCTGGCCTTACATTTAGGTCTTTAATCCATTTTGAGCTTATTTTTGTGTATGGTGTTAGGGAGTGATCTAATCTCATACTTTTACATGTCCCTATCCAGTTTTCCCAGCACCACTTATTGAAGAGGCTGTCCTTTCTCCACTGTACATTCCTGCCTCCTTTATCAAAGATAAGGTGACCATATGTCCGTGGGTTTATCTCTGGGCTTTCTATCCTGTTCCATTGATCTATCTTTCTGTTTTTGTGCCAGTACCATACTGTCTTGATTACTGTAGCTTTGTAGTATAGTCTGAAGTCAGGGAGCCTGATTCCTCCAGCTCCGTTTTTCGTTCTCAAGATTGCTTTGGCTATTCGGGGTCTTTTGTGTTTCCATACAAATTGTGAAATTTTTTGCTCTAGTTCTGTGAAAAATGCCAGTGGTAGTTTGATAGCGATTGCATTGAATCTGTAGATTGCTTTGGGTAGTAGAGTCATTTTCACAATGTTGATTCTTCCAATCCAAGAACATGGTACATCTCTCCATCTATTTGTATCATCTTTAATTTCTTTCATCAGTGTCTTATACTTTTCTGCATACAGGTCTTTTGTCTCCTTAGGTAGGTTTATTCCTAGATATTTTATTCTTTTTGTTGCAATGGTAAATGGGAGTGTTTTCTTGATTTCACTTTCAGATTTTTCATCATTAGTATATAGGAATGCCAGAGATTTCTGTGCATTAATTTTGTATCCTGCAACTTTACCAAATTCATTGATTAGCTCTAGTAGTTTTCTGGTAGCATCTTTAGGATTCTCTATGTATAGTATCATGTCATCTGCAAACAGTGACAGCTTTACTTCTTCTTTTCCGATTTGGATTCCTTTTATTTCCTTTTCTTCTCTGATTGCTGTGGCTAAAACTTCCAAAACTATGTTGAATAAGAGTGGTGAGAGTGGGCAACCTTGTCTTGTTCCTGATCTTAGTGGAAATGGTTTCAGTATTTCACCATTGAGGATGATGCTGGCTGTGGGTTTGTCATATATGGCCTTTATTTATTTCTGTTCTCTTAGTCCACTTAATGTGTGTGAATGCACACACACACACACAGACAATTCCTCACAATATGGGCCACGTTACTAATCCCATGGTTACCAATGATGGAAATTCTGAAGAGCTTGGTCTCAATGATGGACTGTTTGGTGGTGGTTGATTCATGGTTGATTCATCAGCGTCATCATTTCCTAATCGTGTTCACCCCAAGACGTCACCTCATCCCCTCTTCCCACACCAAGGATGTTGACGCCCCTCCCATCCGGAGAAGGTTGATGAGGGTCAAGATATTGTCAAGCCCCATGCAGATGCACACCCACTGGACAGAGATGAAATTTATCTAATGGGGGGACTCTGACTTGGGAAAGTTATCACCTGGACCTTCACGCATTTTTAAATTCTGAAGCCCCTGGTCTAAGCACACACTTAGGTTCACTTGTATACCCATCTTTTCTAAACACTGACCTCAGCAAAAAAAAAGCAGATGCTGTCCTCTGAGGGAGAAATTGCTTGGACTATGTGCAGGTGTGTTATTTGCTGTGATGAATCCTGGATTCCATGGCTATAGGCTTGGTGCCTGAACTGGAACTCAGCTCTTTGAGTTCACTGCTTTGATATACTAATTGCCATAAAATAGTCTTTGTTTTAAACGTTGTTTCCAAAACTCTGATCTGTGAACAGCTCCGTTTTGCTGGGTTCCTGTGTTAGCTGACTTCAGAGAGAATGTTTTCACCATACCCTGGGACAGACTGTCCCTCCAAAAACAACATGGAGGGCTGGTTCACTCATCTTAATTATTTTTTAAAATCCAAATTGCTGCTCTGAATAAGCTAGAAGGAACCAAATGTGCTCAACTTGTGTTTCCTCCCAGGGCAGCAGGCTGACTCTGCTGTTTAATTGAGCTGAAATCCAGAGATGAAGAGCTGGGAAACAAGAGCCCGTCACCCCGTGGGGGAAATGGAAACCCTACTTGTCTCAGATGACAAACGCCATTCTGACCTCTCAACGTTGACTGTGAGCTTTTTCAGTGCAAAGCTTTCCCTTTGTTCTGATTTCCTGACAACTGTTTAATCATGCTCTATTCATAGAAGTTATAGTAGAATTCTCTTGTTTGCCACATATCAAATAAGATAATGCACAGGGAAATCAACTTCTGGAAACAAATATTTGAGTTATAAGTCTCCCGCCAGTAGTGAAATCCTCAATTGTGTTGAAGGTTAGATGTGTGGATATGGAACAGGGGACAGGGAGGGCATTTATCCTCCACAAACATTGCCTTGTAAATTTGCCCTCAACCCAAGGTCCAATCATCAATAAAATTTTAAACATCTAATTTTAACAGCACAATGGAAAAACTTAAAGAGGGAAACTGACATTTATGGAGTATCTTTCTAGTATATTATTTTATCTGATTCCTACTATGACCCTATAACATAGGCTCCATTAACTGTATTTTATGGACAGAGAAACTGAGCTAGAGAGGAGAAATAATTGCCCAAGATTGCCTTCCCAAAAAGTTGCTGGGTTCTTAATCTTTCGCCACCCCATTCTGCTTCCCAAAACAGGGCATCTGCCACAAGTCTGATGTCCCAACCGCTGCCTGCCCCGCTGGTCATCGGTAGCTTTAGGTCAAGCAGCTGTTGCTGAAACTTCCCAAAGGCTCAGGGCTATAGAACTGTCCTAAGGCCAGGCAAGGTGTTCGGCCACTCATTACAAAGCAACCATGACCTGGTTTTATTCTGTCTGGTCCATCTCATCCCAGATGGCTTCAGGGACTTGCAAGTCCCCTGAGCCCAAGAAAGGCAGTAGGGGGTACAAGCTTTTCTTTCTTTTTTATTTTTTTAATACAATCAATATATATATGACGTAGAAGAAAAAAGTCAACTCAATACAGAGAAATTCAGAGAATGAGAAATGAGTGTGAAAAATGAGAAATCCCATCATCCCGAGACAGCCATTGATAACATCTTAGCAAACACTCTCTTAGGCACTTTTCCAAACATAAGTACACAACTGCAGGTATGTAGATCATCATCAAAAAGGTCTTCCTTGGGAATTCCCTGGTGGTCCAGTGGTTAAGACTCCATGCTCTCACTGCTAAGGGCCCGGGTTCAATCCCTGGTCAGGGAACTAAGATCCCACACGCCACATGGTGCAGCCAAAAATGAAAAGGGGTGGGGTCTTCCTTTACATGTTGCTTCATATCCTGATTATTTTCACTCAGAAATTTTAAAATCCCAGTCTTCAACCTCAACACTACAAGGTATTCCACTGTATGAATTTCCATCCTTTACCCAACCAATTTTTGACTATAGAAATTATTTTTGCTTACGATTGTAGACAACAGTAGAAATAACCCTGAACGTATATTGTTTTTGTTTGTTGCATTTTCTCCTTAAGCATGAATTCCCAGAAGTAGAGGGCTAATCCAAGATCTAAGGCCATTTCTTTCTTTTCTTTTTCTTTCATTGCTATAAAAATCATCTGGTGAACGGCCAACTGGACAAAAACAGCTGCCTCAAAATGGCTAGAGGGAATTTTCTTTTACTCCTCGAGTTTTTCTTCTAGGCAGTGTTCTTCCTCTATCCTTTGCCCTCTGCGTGTGCTTGCTTTCGTAGTTACACATTTCTTTTTGCTTTGGTCATCATCATGTAGGCACCTCTGACAACACGTCCTTTGTGGATTCTGTCCCAATGTACCCAAGGGCTCTTTGTCCTCTCCAAGCTCTAGAAACTGGGGTACTGCAAGTCTCTCCAAGTTTTTATATCCTGAGGGTGTAGTAAGGAGGAGGACTCATGTCTAAACCTGGAGGATTTGGGCTTTCTCTCCTGGGATTTTATTTAAGCTATAGGCAGCTCCCCTAGGCTTTAGAATGGTCCCTTATAATCCCCCTTCAGAAAGGAGCCTAAGGAATGTTAAGTCCTATTGCTAATGAGACCTTTCTAGGGTAGTTAGGGGCTTCTACTTGAGGTGCTTAGGTTTTGTTTTTTAATTTTCTACAGAGTATCTGCTCATTACCTCAGTTTAGTGTTGCCAGATTTAATAATAATAATAATAATAATAATAATAATAATAATAATAATAATAATAATAATAATACCAGGGCTCCCAGTTAAATTTGAATTTCAGATAAAGAAAAAAAATAATTTTTTAGGATCCGTAAGTCCCAAGTATTGCATGGAATAAATATTATAATATTTATAAGTATAATTTAAAATTATATTGCAATGAACAAAGAATTATTCATTGTTTATCTGAAATTCACATTTCACTAGATATTCTGTATTTAAGCTGGCAGCCCTGCCTTTGTCACTCTTGCTCCAGATGGGGGCATAGTTGTGTGAATTCTCAGAATTTTGTTCACTCGCATTCTTCTGGAAAGTTTACAAGCCATGGCAAGTCAAGCCAGACTTCTTTGCTTTGTTCCTTGACCGCCACTCTTTGGACTTTTTGGCATGAAGTTATACCCCTTTCCTTGATGGGCTGTTGCTGGTTCTTTTTTTTTTTTTTTGCAATACGCAGGCCTCTCACTGTTGTGGCCTCTCCCATTGCGCAGCACAGGCTCCGGACGCGCAGGCTCAGCGGCCATGGCTCACGGGCCCAGCCGCTCCGCGGCATGTGGGATCTTCCCAGACCGGGGCACAAACCCGTGTCCCTTGCATCGGCAGACGGACTCTCAACCATGGCGCCACCAGGGAAGCCCTGCTGCTGGTTTTTATTTGTGGGGTGGGGTGGATGGGAGGGGGAGGTTGGTTTTAATTTTGTGATTCTTTCATTAAGTATCCCAGTTAAGTGAGTTTGTGATCCAATGTCATTCTCTCTCTAGAGCTCAGGAATTATATTCTTTACTAGAACGTTTTGAAAAACACAAAGGTGAATCCAACCCATAACCCCCAGCAAATCTCCTTGGAAATGTTTTCTCTCCTTCCTAATTCTCTTATACTCCACCCACTCTGAAGCTCCTCATCAGCCAAAATGCCCTCAAAATTATGACTCTCTACCTCTAGCCTTCACAACTTTTTTTTTCTCACCTCCTCCATTTTTTCTCTCAACTCTTTACTCTCCTGGTGTGGAGGACGGGTGGGAAAGTATTGAGGTAGGGATAGAATGGAACTAGGTAGAAATTAAGGGGGGTGGGTTCTCTTTGGTGGTCTGGGAAAGGAGCATATCTTTGAATCTCTCCATGCTAATAATTGGTATCTTATCTCAAGTTCAGTAGTGGCCTTTACAGTTTATTGGTTCAGAGGGCTTAAGTTGATTTGCCCAAAGTCACATAACTAGTCAGGGATACAACTTGAACCCAGACCTTCGGATTCCAAAGCCTGGGCAGTTTCTATCTCATGATCCTGCTTGTCTCATATTTTAAGTGTACATCATAGTAGTGATATTAGTATAACATTCATTACCTGATGGCAAATGTAGTGATCATGATGATTCACTCCCCAACGTCTAGTCTACCTCTGTATTAGTTTGCTAGGGCTGCCATAATAAAGTACCAAAAGTGAGTGACTTAAACAAAAGAAATGTATTGTCTTATAGTTCTGGAGGCTAGAAGTCCAAGATCAAAGTGTCTGAAGGGCTGGTTCCTTTGAACAGCTGTGAGGAAGAATCTACTCCCAGCCTCTCCCCTAGCTCCTAGTGGTTTGATGGTAATTGTTGGTGTTCCTTGGCTTCTGCTGCATCACCCCAATAGCTGCCTTCATCTTCACATACTGTTTTCCCTGTGCAGGTCTTCCTGTGTCCAAGCTTCCCTTTTTATAAGGATAACAAGCATATTGGAGTAGGGGTCCACACTACTCCAGTATGACCTCATCTTAACTAATACATCTACAATGACCCTATTTCCAAATAAGGTCACCTTTAGAAGTACTGCAGGCTAAGACTTCAACATGGAAATCTGGGAGATGGGAAATGGGGACACAGTTCAACCCATAACAACTTCCCAAATTGGTATAAGCCACTATGGTTCTTCACCACCTTGTTGGTTATAGGTTTAGAAGTGGGCATGTAGTTTAGGACCAGCCAATGAGACCTGAAGGGAAGCCTTCCAGGACCTTGCAGAAGAAGCTTCCTGGTTCCTAAAGAGCGAGCCACAAAAATAGACTTCTTTCTTGCAGTGTTGACAAAGTCTGGGTGTGACATCTAGAATCTCCACAGCCATCATACCCCTACCCTGAGAATACACCAACACATAAAAGCCTGCAGAACAAAAAGAATCACAGAGCAGCCAAGTGCCCCAGATGAGCTGGCATTTCATTCTTCACCACAGAGACCACGCATTGCTGGAGCTGGACAGAGAGGGCAGGAGGAAACCTGGGAAGGCAGACCCTGTCTGTCTGGTGAGGCCAGGATCTGAAGCACTCCCTGGATGGCAGTTTGTTCCCATAGGAGATGTCTTACTCATCATGAAGAATACAGATGAGGAACGAGCCAAGTCCACACTGCAGCCCCCGCTCAGGACATGTTAGCGCGAGTTCGTGTGCCCAACGCACAGTGAAGCCAAACACAGCAAAACGTCGGAGTTTGGAGCATAGAAAGGTTTATTGCAGGGCCATACAAGGAGATGGGTAGCTCATGCCCTAAAAAGCCCCGAGCTCCCCGAAGGGTTTCAGCAAAGCATTTTTAAAAGCCAGGCGAGGGAGGGGTGGGTCCCAGGGTAAGTGATCAGCTCGGGCACAGTTCTCCGATTGGCTGAAGTTGAGGTAACCAGGCAGTGTCACAGGGGTTAACCTTATCAGTCCGTAGGCTCCAGGAGGCCTGGGACTATGCGCTCATGGTCATCAAGTAGTTAACATCTTCCATTTGCGGGGGCAGGGTTCACATATGTAAAACAACTCAGGAAATGTGCATCAAATACTGTCATCTGGGTACTTCAGAGAGGAATTAAAGCAGAGGTTATGACGGAAGCCCTGTCCTGGAAAAGACCCATAGGGTCTGCTGGGTTACAGAAAGACATACCAAAATGTGTAGCCCCCAACCAAAAGTAGGGGCCTGAGAAGTTAGATTGTCTGTTGTTGTTGTTTTCACTGCTTTTAGTCTGATGGAAAGAACAGGAAAACTAGAAATTCAAGAAGGCGGGCTGCTGCCAAGTACCATTGTTCTCTGGAAGCCATTGATGGGTCTGCTGTGCTGGGGAAGAGAGCAGGACAGCGCCTCTGCTTTAGACACTCAGAGACCCTGAGTGACTGTCCTCCGAGAAAGGACAGTGCCCCCATGCAACACACAACATTTTGCAGGGTGGGGGGTTGTGCCAGAGGCCAGTCTGAATTCACCATCCTTCTTCTCTAGCTCTAGACAGACACGAAGCTTCCCTTTCCATTCACAGCTGGACCACAGGCCCAGGCCCAAGGTCCCAGAGGATCTGTCTCTTCCCTTGGACTTTCATATGCAACTGCTTCTTGAGTCCTACCATCTCTTCACTCCTAGACTGTAATCTTGGAGTGAAGGAGCTGATAAGTGGAGCCCAGAGCAATCATCTAGCCCAAGCCTTTCATTTTGGAGAAGATGCCCAAAGAAGGAAGTTGACTTGTCCAAGGTCACACAGGATGTTAGTGACCAAGATGTGCTGAAGAAAGACCCAGCTGAGGGCTGGTGTTGAGAAAAAGCTGGCCAGGAGACACATTTTGGCCCAGGTTTAAGCTTATATTTCTTACCAAAGAGAAGCAGAGGGAAGGGGCAAGGTACATGTCAATGAGGCACAAGGCGAAGAAATACACAAGGAAAGGAATTAATCTCCAAAAAGCCTCACCTCTGTTCTGGGTATGAGACACTTTACCTGTAACTCCAGTTTACCCCTATTTTACTGATGAGAAAACTGACGCCCAGAGAGGTTGCCCAGAGAGGTTAAGTGACTTGCTCAATGGCACACAGCCCATCTCTAGTAGAGCCAGGGTGAGAAGCCAAGTCTCTGTATAATGCCCTTGATGTTCATACCTTCTCTCTAAACACCCCAGGCTCCCAGCAGGTCATGTCAAGGTTACAGCCAACCTCCTAGCAGGTACACCACCATGGGGTTCTCCACAAGTCAAGTAACCTCCACATCACCCCTAGATTACTTTTCCCAGAACATCCCTGTTTAAAGTTAACAGAACACCGTGTAAGTGGAATTGTGTAATTATGTGTCTGCCTTCGTTCACTTACCATGTTTTTGAGATTCACTCATGTTTTGCATGTTCATCCCTTTTTTTAAAATTGCTGCATAGCATTGCATTGTATGGACATACCACAGCCTTTCATCCATTCACCAGCTGATGGGCATTTGGAGTGCTCCCAGTTTTTGGCTACTATGAATAAAGCTGCTATGAACATTCACGTACAAGCAGTGTGGGGACTTATGCTTTCATTTCTCTTGGGGAAATACGTAGGAGTAGAATTTCTAGGAATTATATTAAGTGTGTGTTTTACTTTATAAGAAACTGCCGAACTATTTTCCCAAGTAGCCTTATGATTTTACATTCACACCAGCAGTGTATGAAAGTTTCAGTTGCTCCATATTCTTGCCAACTCTTGGTATTATCTTTTTAATTTTAGTCATCTAGTGGGTGTGTGGTAGTATCTCACGGTGTTTTTGACTGGCATTGAGCACCTTTTCACGTGTTTATTTGACATCTATATATGTTCTTTATTAAAGTATTTGTTCAAGTCTTCAGTCCATTTTTTAAATTGGGTTGCTTGTCTTCTCATTATTGAGTTGTAAGAAATGTTTCATGTATTCTAGATACAAGTCCATTGTTAGATATATGTTTTGCAAACATTTTCTACTAGTCTGGGGCTTGCTGTTTCATTTTCTTAATAGTGTCTTTTGAAGACACTGTCCTTTTTGTGTGTGTGTGTGGTACACGGGCCTCTCACCTCTGTGGTCTCCCCCCTTGCAGAGCACAGGCTCTGGACGTGCAGGCTTAGCAGCCACGGCTCACGGGCCCAGCCGCTCCGTGGCATGCAGGACCCTCCCGGACCGGGGCACGAACCCATGTCCCCTGCATCAGCAGGCGGACTTTCAACCACTGCACCACCAGGGAAGCCCCGAAGACACTGTCTTTTAATGAAGTTCAATTTAATCATTTTTTCTTTTATGATTCATAATTTTTGTGTCCTATTTAAGAAATCTTTGCCTAACCCAAGATCATTAAGGTTTTATTCTGTATTTTCTTCTAGAAGTCTTTTAGTTGGCTCTTACATTTAAGTCTATGATCCATTTCATGTTAATTTTTGTATATAGTGTCACATAAGGGTCAAGGATTGTGTTTTTGCACAATATCCAACTGTCAATCCTTCTATTCTTGAGGCTCCTGATACTGAAAAAAAAAGAAGCTACACCAAAGCAGAATCTTAAAATATTCTCAAGTATTTTAAGTGGTCACATTTAATAAGTTAGTACTCTTAACCTCAAATTATGATGAGACAGTGATTATATGTAAAATCTCATTTGCTCAAATTATCTCGAGGTCCCTGAAGACAGGCCCCCCCCCGCAACAAGCCTTCTTCCATCAGTCAACCTGTAGCTCCCAAGGGCCTGAGCTATTATCTTCACATTCCCTACACTCTTCAGAAGGACTGGAGGGCAGGCAGGGACTCACAAGAGATGGATAGATATGTTACCCATATCCATATTACACAGCATGTACAAATGGAAATAACATGCTACTATCCTCATTTTACAGTTGCAGAAACTGAGGCCCTGAAATTTTAAGTTCCTTAGCCAAGGTCACTGAATGACGAAACAGCAGGGGAGCTGGGATTTGAGGCCAGATATACAGAGACTAGAGCTCTATTCCCCACCCCTAACCATCTCTCCACAGATCCAGGCTTGATACTTGTGATCCCATTCATGTGGGTTCCTGAACCCCTGCTCACGTGATCATTTCAGTTGGATGGAAGTGACTTTTGCCAATTTTATGGGAATAAAGGGAAGAGGGTGTTTCTTCAATAAATAAAGGATATAAAACCAGGTTGTAAAAGTAATTTTCCTTCAGACTTTTTATTTTCAAAAATTTCAAACAGAATACTGAATGAGGATGACTGTTGTGTTATACACCTAGATTAACAACTGTTAACATTTCGCCACATTTGCTTTACTTTATAGACTTTTTCTCAGAATTATTTGAGAGTAAGTTGCAGACATCACCCTTAAGACACTTCACCTTTATATAGTTCAACATGTATCTCCTAAGAACAAAGATGTTCTTCTACAGAATGATGATACCATGATTACACCTAAGGAAATTAATAATTTCCTGGTGTCTAATATCCAGTTCGAGTTCAGATCTCCTCAAATGTCTCCAAAATGACTTTTATAACTTTTTAAAAATCAGGATCCCATCAAGGATTGACACATGGTATTTTGTTTTATGTTTTTATGACACTGACTTTGTAAAGAGTCCAGGCCAATTTTCTTGTAGAACATTCTTGATGTTTCCTGGTGGTATGCTTTCACTTACTCCTCTCTCTGTAGAGGAAAGAGTTTTCAGCTTAGACATCCTGGTTCCTTTAACCAGCCTCATCTGCATTTGAACCATTATTATGTGAATAAGAAATACATTGTACTTACACTTTTTAAAAAAGCTCTGGCTGTCCACACCAGCTGAAAAATGAGATGCTTTACTTTTACAGTCATATAACAGCAACAATAATGATAACCTAAAGGTTTACCTTCCCAAACTATTGACTGCTAGCCAGGAGCTGGGTAAGATGCAAAGAGCCACCAGAGAAGGCCAGTCTTCCATGGCACTTGGCTCCAGGAGTTGTCAGGCATAAGTGGAGAGAGAGCCATGGCTCCCAGCCTCCCAGTGACACGCTGAGCCCTGGGAATCAGAAATGGGAGGGATGCCTGGGATTACATGAATTCCTTGGTAAACAAAGGCTGTGAAGTGCAGAGAGGCAACAGGTCCCTTGGCAGAGAGCAGGACAGGCATTCAGGAGACCTGGCTTCTAAGCCTAACAACCCTTAACAGCAGCCTGCCTTCCTGGACCTTCCCCCCAGTGTATGATGGGGGATGTGCCCAGGTGATCTCCATGGTTACCAAATATGACCTTATGGGAGAGCTCAGAAAAAAACGGGGCACGTGACAGGACACACCACCAACCTGAAGGCAACCCCATCGGCCAAAACTGGAACAAAATGAGAAATAAGTAAGGACTGTGTAATAATCCATAAAATAAAATAAACATCCATGATTCCATACTGATATAAATTTTCAATTGCATAAATAAGTAAATGGGGAAGAAAGGACAGCTCTTCCTTAAAGAATTCCAAGAAATAAATGTAGAAGAAGTGAGAAATGTAAACAATCACGATTAGGCAAACACCACAGTAATAGTTATCACAGGCAAAACCTACCGATGGATGCTCAAATTAGTATGAGAAAGTTGGAGGAGAAACAGAATATTTGCATAGTTTCAAAGTATTTCCCCCGAGATGTTTATTAATTATAAAGGGAAAATAACAATTTTACAGTAGAGAAATCCAGCAGACACCACCTTAACCAACTGCTCAAGGTTAATTATCACCAGTAAAAAGGCATATTGACATCATCTACCCCCAATATGTATGCTGAGAAGGTCACATCACTCTGAGATATTCCTGCCAAAAATCCTTAACCTCAATCTAGTAGTGAGAAACATCCAACAAACCCCAATTGACAGATATTCTACAATATAACTGACCAGTATGCTTTAAAAACGGCAGTCACCAAAGATGAGGAAAGACTAAGAAACGGTCACAGGCTGGTAGAGACTAGGAGATGTGGCAACTAAATGCAATGTGAGAGCCACATCAGTGGAAGAAGCGGTGAAATTCAAATCATAATAGTGCTAAGAATAACATTCATAGTACCACTGTTAATTTCATGGGGTTTTTTTTGTTTGTTTGTCTGTTTTGTTTTGTTTTTTTGTGGTACGCAGGCCTCTCACTGTTATGGCCTCTCCCGTTGCGGAGCACAGGCTCCGGACGCGCAGGCTCAGTGGCCATGGCTCACGGGTCCAGCCGCTCCGCGGCATGTGGGATCTTCCCGGACCAGGACACGAACCCGTGTCCCCTGCATCGGCAGGCAGACTCTCAACCACTGCGCCACCAGGGAAGCCCAATTTCATGGTTTTGACCACTGGACTACGGCTAGGTAAGATGTTAACATTTA
This sequence comes from Mesoplodon bidens, assembly GCF_964165515.1. Taxonomy (NCBI): domain Eukaryota; kingdom Metazoa; phylum Chordata; class Mammalia; order Artiodactyla; family Ziphiidae; genus Mesoplodon; species Mesoplodon bidens. The sequence goes on from NC_138161.1 coordinate 140,126,216, forward strand.
CTTCCAGAGCAGCTGAGAGATGGGTCCTTTCAGGGCAACTTTTCTGTAAGTCAAAATTCATTTCAAAATAAAAAGTGAAAAAAAAATACTGCTGTATATTTAAGTGAAGTAGAAGTTCCCCTAGACACTGTGGTCTGAGGGACACAGGTAGGAGTCCCCTGCTTTCACATTTTCCTCTCCAGCCTGTCAAGATGTCTGAAGTCCCATCAGTCAAGACGCATGCCTTTCAACTAAGGTCCAAATAGTCATGCAACAGATATTTATTGAGCACTTTCTACATTCAGGCAACTATTAGGTACTAGGGATAGGTGGAGAAAAAGACAGATGAGACACCTCTTCCCCCGGAGCTTATAAACAGCCATTAGCATCTTAGTATGAATTAGTTGGTTTGCTCCATTTTCTACAGCAGCCACAAATCAGGCTACTAAGGAGGGGGAAATTTCAACAAGTAAAAGAGGGAAGGTTTAGGGCATGGGGCAGGTGCCGTATGCAGAAGGTAGGTCTGCATAGGGGCGTCTAGAAGTTCCAAGATCGGAGCATGGCACTGAGACAAACAGGTTGGGGCACTGGGTGGCAATACAGCCCCTACCCTGGGTGTGAAGACCAGCTAAGAGGTGAGTGCATGTGAGCCCTGAATTGAACCTGAAATAATAGGAATAGCCAACACCTGCAAAGCACTAACTATGCAGCAGGTACTCTTCTCATGGTTTTAGAAATGATGACTCATTTGACCCATCTAGCAACCCTATGAGACAAGGTACTATTACTATCCCCTTTTATAGATAAAGAAACTGAGGCACTAGGAATTTAGAAATTTGCCCAAGGTCCCACAGCAGGTAGGTATGTGGTGGAGCTGGGCCATGGACCGGGGCTGTTTGGCTCCTGAGTCCATGCACTTAACATCCATGCTCTAATGCTTCTCCCAGAGCTAAGGGGAAACACTTTGGCACAGGGCAGGAAGAAGAGTGCCACAGAGCCAGGACAAAGGCCTTCTCTGCATCTAAAGGAGCAAAAAGAAAAAACCCCGAATCTTGTTTTGTATGAGTGCCTGCTATGTGTTAGACAATGCCCACGGCTTTTCATGTATTAGACATGTAACACTCTGAGGTCCTATCATTCCTTTTTTACAGATGAGGAAGCCGAGGCTTAGAGAGGTTAAGTATTTTGCCCAAGGTCATATAATTCTAGTATTAGGTGAATCTAGGATTTAGTGGATTTGTGGAAAGAGACTTGGAGGCTATCAGTCTCACCCATGGCCTAGTACTAAATAAGCCCTCTCTCCCTCTCTTTCTTTCCTCCTCTCTTCTTCTCTCCCTCTCTCCCTCCCCTTCACACAATAAAGTTTATTATTTGATGCCCACAGTATAGATCTTGAGTATGGCATTGTGCAGCCCCGAGCTTTAACAGTGCATGTTTAAATACATTTAATCCAATGTGTATTTCAAGGTAATTAATCTCCATGCAGTGAGAGAATGCTCGGGTTTCCCAGCACATCATAACACATCTGAGTCTGCAGAGGGAATGATTTGCTCACTCTGCAGTAGGTTGAGAAAGAAAGATTCACTTAAAGGCTTTTAGAGCTGACTCCCCGGTGTTAACAAGCAAAAATGCTGCCACTGAGGAGAACAAAAGCACTGTCTAGTGGCTGAAACTATTTATGCAGAGACAGAATATGGCTAACAATTGTAGGACAGGATACCGGCTTCTTTGTTTGGGGTTTTTTGGAGGGGATGCCCTGCAAATATCTGAGAAAATAATATATATATATATATATATATATATATATATATATATATATATATATATATGTATGTATATATATACATACATATATATATATATGTTATGTATCAAATAACATGACCACTTTTAAAAATAAATTTACTTATTTATTTATCTGTCTATTTATTTATTTATTTATTTATTTTTGGCTGTGTTGGGTCTTCGTTACTGTGCACGGGCTTTCTCTAGTTGCTGCAAGCGGGGGCTACTTTTCTTTGAGGTGCACGGGCTTCTCATCATGATGGCTTCTCTTGTTGCAGAGCACGGGCTTTAGGCATGGGGGCTCAGTAGTTGTGGCTCGCAAGCTCTAGAGCGCAGGCTCAGTAGTTGTGGCGCGTGGGCTTCGTTGCTCCGCGGCATGTAGGATCTACCCAGACCAGGGTTGAACCCCTCTCCCCTGCATTGGCAGGCTGATTCTTAACCACTGTGCCACCAGGGAAGTTCCCATCACCATTTTTTATGGAGATGAGAGTGGGATGGGGATAAGAATAGGTGAGAATTATGGTCACACACCCACATGTCCCTGCCTGGATCCTGTAACCCTTCTGTGAGGTGTTGAAATGACTGTGTTTGTTGAAAGTTGAGTTTGAGGCCACAGAATTCCATGGAGTTAATAGACCTTCAGTGATTTCCAACCCATGACATTAGTAGTCGTAATAGCCGCCATCAACTGAAGGCTTATGGCTGTGACCATGTGTGTATATAAGTATGTTGTATGCCATATATATATATGGCTCAGAACTTAAGCAACTTGCCCAAGGTCACACAACCTGTGAAAACCAAGCCTACTAACTCCTGAATGCATGTTATTAACCTCCATATTACACTGCCTTTGTGGCACATATTACACTGCAGTGAGCTTGTGTTACTGGCATCCAATCAACTAATATTGTATATCCACTTGATGCATGGTACTGTGCTTGGTACTGTTGAGAGAACACACACACACACACACAGAGTATGATGCCCATCCTTGAGAATTAAAGTTTTATTGGATAAGGTAATGCATAATTGGTTAAGAAATTAAGTAATAGCAATATATATATGCATATGTATTCAAGCCGACAGAACAACCTTAGAAGATAAGGCATTAAGACAATGCTTGTTTAATTGCCAAATAGTATTGACAAGAATGGTCATGATAAAGTTTAATTCAGGGGACCTATGGGGGGGGATTTGAAAGCTGAGTAAGATTTAGGTGGGCTGGGGGTGCAGGTAGTGCTTTTCCAGGTGGAGGCTACCCCAGAGGGTCATGAAATGTGGCGAAGTAGCCAGAAAACACTGGGATGGGGGCTCAGAGACCCAGAGACTCAGTCCCTGGCTTGCTGAGCACGCTTAGACCAGGAATCCTTCCCTATTTGTGCCTCAGTCTCTCCACGTGTAAAATCTTTAGGGTGTTGGCTCCTCTAGCAAACGCCTTGGTCTGAAATTCTATCGTTCTACAAGCCTGGAAGTCTGAGTCCCAGGCCATAAAGAGCTGCAGGGTGTCGGGGAGTTTTATTGGTGGTGAACTGGCTCAGCTGTCGCTTCAGTGGCTCATCCCTTGGGTGAAGTAGAGGCAAGTCGCCCCGCCCACACTCATAAACGTGCTGAGGGCGCCCCCTTATGGTCAATGGCAGCACACCCTCTGGGGTGGTCTGGAGAACCAAAGACATGCGACACCATTGCCCAGACAGTGGGTATGGCATTTCATAAAAAGATGTTTTTCCTGGCATCACAACTTGGTGCATTGCACCCATGTCACTGTGTAAAAGAAGGAACACAACACAGTATACATAAGAACCCCACCCGCCAAGTACAGCCAAGTGATGTGTACTTTCCCATGAATGGTCTGAAGTTCCCAAAATATACATGTTCACTTCTATCTCCAGGCTTTGAGCATGCTGCTCTTTCTGCTCAGAACAGACCACACACTCATACTCATTCATACATTACTAGGCATATGCATATATTTACCTTTATTCAAAATATTCACTGTCATTTATTCAATTATTACCAAGGGGTATACAAATATTTATCCCAGTCTGTAGCTTGTCTTTTTATCCTCTTTACAGGGTCTTTCACAGAGCAAAAAGTTTTCAATTTTGATGAAGTCCAATTTATCAATTTTTCCTTTTATGGATTGTGCTTTCGGTGCCAAGCTTAAGAACTCTTTGCCTAGCTCTAGATATGAAGATTTTTCTCCTATTTTTCCTCTGTAGTTTCATGTTTTACATTTAAGTCCATGATCCATCTTGAGTCTATTTTTATGCAAAGTATGAGACTTAGTGTGAGGTTCCCTTTTTTCCCTCTATGGATATTCAACTGCTCCAGTACCATTCGTTGAAAAACCCATATTTCTTCAATTGAATTGTGTTTGCACTTCTGTTAAAAATCAGTACAGCATCTACGTATGCATCTATTTCTGGATTCTCTCTTCTGTTCCTTTGATCTATGTGAATATCCCTCTTCCAATACCACATGGTCTTGTTACTGTAGCTACATAATAAGACTTAAAAAGACCATTCCTCTCACTTTTCCTTTTAAAACTGTTTTAGCCATTCTAGTTCCGTTGCCTTTCAATATAAATTTTAGAAAAATCTCGTCTATATGTACAAAATACTTTGCTGGAATTTTGATAGGAATTGCAAATATGTACAAATCTTTGCATCAATCTGGGGAGACTTGACACCTCTACTATGTTGAGTCTTCTAATCCTTGAGCAAGAGATGTCTCTCCACTTATTTTAGATCTTCTTTATTTTATCAATGTTACGTAGTTTTCAGCATACAAGTTTTATACATGTTTTGCTACATTTACATCTAAGTATTTAATTTTTAAAGCAATTGTAAATGGTATTGTATTTTTTTTTTTTTTTTTTTTTTTGCGGTACGCGGGCCTCTCACTGTTGTGGCCTCTCCCGTTCCGGAGCACAGGCTCCGGACGCGCAGGCCCAGCGGCCACGGCTCACGGGCCCAGCCACTCCGCGGCACCCGAGATCCTCCCGGACCGGGGCACGAACCCGCATCCCCTGCATCGGCAGGCGGACCCTCAACCACTGCGCCACCAGGGAGGCCCATGGTATTGTATTTTTAATTTCATTGTCTACATGTTCATTGCTAGTATATAGCAACAAATTATTCTTGTATGTTTATCTTATATCCTGCAAATTTGCTAAACTCACTTATTAGTTATAGTTATATGGAGATTACTTGAGATTTTCTATATAGACACCCATGTCATCTGTAAATAGGAATAGTTTTATTTCTTCCTTTCCAATATGTATGCTTTTTATTTTTCTTTTATTGCCTTATTGTATGAGTTAGAACTTCTATCACTATGTTGAATAAGAATGATGAAAATAGACATCTTTGTATTCAATCCTTTGCCATTAAGTATAATGTTAGCTAAAGGTTTTTATAGATGCTTTGTATCAAGTTGAGGAAGTTTCCCTCTATTCCAACTTTTCTGAGAGATTTTATCATGAAGAGGTGTTGCAATTTGTCACATGCTTCTTCTGCATCAACTGATACTATCATGTGATTTTTTTGGCCCATTCATGTGGTGGATTACACTTTTTTCAAATATTGAAGCAGCCTTGCATTCCTGGTAAATAAACCCCACTTGGCCCTGGTGTATAATTATTTTTATGTATTGCTGAATTATATGTGCTAATATTTTTTGAGACTTTTTGTTTCTAAGTTCATGAGGGATATTGGTCTGTAGGGTTTTTACTTTTATTTTTGGTACTATCTCTGCCTAGTTTTGGTATTAGGGTAACACTAGCTTTATAAAATGAAGTGAAAAGTTCTCTATTTTCTTTTTTCTAGAAGAGACTGTAGAATTAGCGTTAACTTGTCGTTAAACATTTGGTAGAATTCTCCAGTGAAATCATTTGGGCCTGGAGAGTCTCTTTGGAGACTCAATTTTCTTAATAGTCATAAAGCTATTCAAATTGTCTATTTCATATTAGATGAGTTGTGGTAATTTATGTTTCTTTTAGAAATTGACCCATTTCATCTAAGTGGTCATATTTATGTAGAGTCATTTGTAGTATTCCTTTATTATCCTTTTGATGTCTGCACAGAGTCTGTATTCATTTCTGTTATTGGTAATTTGCGTCTCCTCTCTTTTTTGTTCCTTCGTCAGTCTTGCTAGAGATTTGTCTATTATTGATTTCAAAGAACAAGCTCTTTGCTTCATTGATTTTCTCTATTATTTTTCTGTTTTCATTTCACTGATTTCTGCTCTTATCTTTATTTCAGTTGACCCCTGACCAATGCGGGGGCAGAGGGCGCAGACGCTTCACACAGTAAAAAATCCCCGTATAACTTTGCAATCGGCCCTCCATATCTGGGTTCCACATCCACAGATTCAACCAACCACAGATCGCGCACTACTGTAGTACATATTAATTGAAAAAATCTGGACCCACGCAGTTCAAACCCACGTTGTTAAAGGGTCAACTTTTTTTTCTTTCTGCTTAAGCGTTTTGGGTTTATTTTGCTCTTCTTTTTCCAGGTTCTTGAGACGGAAACTTAGGTAATTGATTTGAGATTTCCTCTTTGCTAATGTAGCCATTTAGTGCTATAAACGTCCCTGTCAGCACTGCCTGAGCCGTGATCCACAAATTTTGATATGTTTTATTTTCATTTTCATTCCTTTCAATGTATTTTTTTCTTGCCCTTGAGATTTCCTCTGTGATCCATTGATTATTTAGATGTGTATCATCTAGTTTTCAAGTGTTTGGAGATTTTCCTGTTATCTTGCAGTTATTGATTTCTAGTTTGATTCAATTGTCATCAGATAACACACTCTGTATTATTTAAATTCTTTAAAAAATTTTTCTTTAGAATTTTTGTTCTATGGCCCAAGATATGGCTTATCTTGGTGTATATTCTGTGAGCATTTGGAAAGAATGGGTATTCTGGTATTGTATGGTAGAATGGTCTATATATGTTGATTAGATACTGTTTGTTGATGATGTTGTTCAGTTCATAGAGTTCTCTTATGTCCTTGCTGACTTTCTGTCTAGTTGTTTTTACCAGTCGTTGAGAGAGGGGTGTTGAAGTCTCCAGCTATCATTTGTTTAATTCTCTGTTCAGTTCTGTCACTTTTTGCCTTACATAGTTTGTGGCACTATTTTTGGTGCATACACATTTGGGATTGCTGTGTCTTTTTTATTGCTATAATCATTATATAATTTCCCTCTCTGTCTCTGGAAACTCTTTGCTCTGAAATCTATCTAATATAATGTAGCCATCTATGCTTTCTGTTGACTAATGTTTGTATGATATATCTTATTCCATCCGTTTCCTTTCAATCTGCCTGTGTCATTATATTTGAAGGGAGTTTCCTATAGATAACACGTCATTGGGTCAGTTTTTAATCCACTCTGCCAATTCTTGTTTTTTAACTAGCGTTATCTATATTCAGACCATTTACATTTAGTGTAACTATTGATCTGTCAAGACATAAGTTTGTCATTTTATTTTTTGTTTTCTATTTGCTCTGTTTTTCACTTCTGTTTCCTTTTTCCTGCCTACCTGTGGGTTATCTAAACTTTCTAAAGAATTCCATTTTAGCTTATCTATAGTGTTTTTAGGATACCTCTTTGTATAGCTTTTTTAGCAGTTGGTATAGGTATTACACTATATGTATGTAACGTCAAAGTCTACTGATATTATTTTACCAGTTCAAGTGAAGTGTAGAAACTTTATTACCCTTTACATATTTTCACCCTCTCTCACCTATGATATTGATATAATTGTCTTAAATATTTCCTCCACATTCATTAGAACCATATTAGACAGTGGTATACTTTTTGCCTAATTATCAAACATAGTTAGAAAACATAACAGGAAAAGGAAAGTCTATTGTATTTACCCGTATTTTGCTTTCAAGTTCTTTTTTTTCACCCTGATGTTTCAAATGTCCTTCTTTTATCATTTCCTTTCTGTTTAGAGAATTTCCTTTAGCCATTCTTTTAGAGCAGCAGTCCCCAACCTTTTTGGCACCAGGGACCAGTTTCATGGAAGACAATTTTTCCATGGAGTGGCTGTGGGTGTGGCGGAAATGGTTCCGGCAGTAATGCAAGTGTTGGGTAATGATGGGGAGTGGCAGATGAAGCTTTGCTTGCTTGCCCGCTGCGCACCTCCTGCTGTGCAGCCCGGTTCCTAACAGGCTGAGGACCAGTAGCAGTCCATGGCCAGGGGGTTGGGGACCCCTGTTGTAGAGCAGGTCTACTGGTGACATTTTTCTTAGTTTTCCTTCATCTGAGAATGTCTTGAGTTTCCCCTTCAGTCTTGAAGGTTAGTTTTGCTTTGTTTTACAGTGTTCTGAGTTGACATTGCTTTCTTTCAGCATATGAAAAATATTATGCTACTTCCTTTGCCTCCATGGTTTCTGATAAGAAATCTGCCATCCAGATGGTTTTCCCCCTATAAGTTGCATTTCTCTTGCTGCTTTCAAGATTTTTTTCTTTGTCTTCAGTTTTCAACAGTTTGACTATGATATAGTCTTGGTATGGATTTCTTTGGGTTTATCATGTTTGGCATTCTCTGAGCTTCTCGAATCTGTTGGTTTATGTCTTTTGCCAAATTTAGGAAGTTTATGGTCATTATTTCTTTGAAGATTTTTTCAGCCTCATCCTCTTTTTCCTCTCCTTCCAGGACTCTGATAACACAAATATTCTTCTTGTTATATATTTTGTTTCTTTGCTGGGACTTTCTTTTTACTTTTCATTTATTCAAGCATGTTCATAATCGCTTGTGAAGCATTTTTAAGATGGCTGCTTTAAAATCCTTGTCAGATCATTCTAACAATTCTGGTCTCTTGGTGTTGACATCTACTGATTGTATTTTCCCATTCAGTTTGAAATCTTCCTGGTTCTTGGTATGATGAGTGATTTTCCATTGGAATCTGCACATTTTGGGTATTATGTTTGACTCTTGACCTTATTTGAACCTGCTGTTTTAGCTGACTTCCTCTGACACTGCTCTAGTGATGGGGGAAGAAGAGGGGCATCTCATGGCCAGATGCAGAGAGAAGTTCAGGTTCACTATATAGCCTCCTTTGACACCTAAAAGCAGGACGGGGGGAGCTCCCTGTTACTGTTAGGTGGAGGGAGACCCCACTAAGCCTCCACTGATACCTCTCTATCTGGGAGGGGTAGGAGTGTCTCATTGTTTTTCCCCACGTGGCCTCCACTAACATCCCAGGGGGGTGAGGGGAAGGTGGTCACCTTACTGCTAACTCTCCACTGATATCACTCCAGCAGAATGGAGGGGTACCTCCTTACTAACAGGTAGAGGGGGAAGTCCAGGCTCCCCACATTGTCTCCACACTGTGGAGAGCTGGGCCTCCTTATCATCCAGTGGGGACAAAGGATCCAGCTCTGTGCTGGCCTTCTCTGACACCACTGCAGCAAGAGGGTTGGGACACCTCATCATAGTCTGACCAGGGTGGAAGTCTAGGCTCACTACTTGGTCTTTGCTGGCATGAGTGGGGTGGGGCAGCATTTTTTTCTGTGGTGTTTGGCTAGAGTTGAATGTTTATCATCTAAAAGTTTTCTGTCTCTCTAGACTGCCTCTTTCCTGGTCCATTGACTAGTAAGAACAGGCTCTTATTTGGGCTTTTTTGTTTGTTTCTTTGTGCCCATCAGTGTTTCCAGATTGCTGGCTTCTTCAGCTCCAATTCTGGGATGTATAGTAAATACAAAGAGAGAACCCAGGGAACGCACCATTGTGTTGTTATTTGGGTCTTGGGGTCCCTAGCTGGGGTCTTATACTTAGGGAGAAGACTAGGGAAAAATCCATCTATTTGATTTTCCTGGAAGTGGAAGTCAAGTACTGATATTTACAAATTTTAAAACATCCAAATTGTTGAGTTCTATGGTCTATGTCCTGTGTCCTTTCTTTTCTCACCTACACCTACTCAGTGACTAAAAGGGACTTCTGTTTTTATACAGTACATCTCATCCCTGTGGTAGTAATCATAGAATAGTTGACCATGAAAAAGGGGATGGGGGTGGGGAATTTTAGCACACTCAAAAAAAGGAAACATGAGGTGCAAAAAAAATGAGTTAATATTTTCAAAACGGTATCCTCATTTCAAATGTATTATCTTTATAACTCTTGCAGTAATCCATGAGTTAGGTATTATTATCAGTTTACATTGAAAAGGCTGAGGTTGCTAGAGGTGGTGAACTTCCCCAAGTTAAGAAGATATGAAGAGACTGAGCCAGCTATGTCTGTCCCCTTTATTAGTAAAAGCAAAGGTTTTCCCAGAACCTTCAGAACGTGGCAGACTTCTATTTGCATATCACTGGTACAATAACTATGTAACATGGCCATTCCTCACTGCAAGGAAATCTGGAAAATCTAGTCACTGTTTCAAGTGGATGGCTATAAGGAGAAGGTTGAGAATGGCTGTTGGATCCACCACCCTGCAGGTTTGCCATAATCCATAACTGTTAACCAAGGGCTTCTCCCTATGCTAGCTGACCCAAATCTCCAGGGACTCTACTTCATTTCTAAAAGGCATAGTCAATATGCTTCCATATTTGGGAAGTTTTAAAATAAATGATAGGTTTAAAGAAAATTAAACTTAACATCTTCTTCACATCCAGGAATCTGTGAAAGATGTAATGACCAGTATATGGTATGGGAGAATTTTTATATTGAACCAAAGAGGGCATGAATTTAAGCAGGTTAAAAAACATGATGTCAGGAAGTGAGCACTATGGGCACTATTAAGAGACACCACCTGTATTAGGGTTCTTCATGAAACAGAACAAATACATGTGTGTGTATATATATATATATATATATATACATAAAATGAAATTTATTATGAGGAATACAATTATGGAGGCTTAGAAGTCCTGTGATCTGCCATCTGCAAGCTGGAGACTCAGGTAAGACAGTGGTGTAGTTCAATCTGAGTCCAAAGGTCTGAGAACCAGGGAAGCCAAAGGTCTAAGTCTCAGTCCAAAAGCAGGAGAAGATTGATGTCCCAGCTCTAACAGGCAGAGAGCAAATTGTCCCTTCCTCCACTTTTTTGCCCCACACTGGGGAGGGCCATCTGCTTTACTTAGTCCAACTCAAATGTTAATTTCATCTGGAAACACCCCTGCAGACACCCCCTCCCCCCAAGATAATGTTTAGTTAAATAGCTGGGCACCTATGATCCTGTTAAGTTGACACATAAAATCAATAATCACATTATCCTACCTTGAAAGTTACAGGAACTCTAATAGCCATATACAAAGATGAACTGACTGCCCTCTTTGTCAGCTTCAACACGTCTGTTGAAAGGGGCCAGTGTGTCCTCTGGATCTGTCTAGAGTCAAGCTGCAAGCTGTCACAAATAGTTTGGTGACAGGGTCACCTGTTCCTAAAGTGCAAGGAAGATCCACAGGGGTAGGGAGAAAAGGAGACACATGCTGTCAACCATGGCCAGGGCTAAGTGCCTTGTTTGGCTATGTTTTCCTTCAGGGTCACTTGGCATAGAGAATAGTCAAGCCCAGGATTTGAGGAAAAGCTCTTCCACTCTACATGATTGCTAATTGTCCAAGGAGAAAATCACAGTAGAAATAACAGGCAGATACAAGACTCCAAATGTTGGTGATAACTGTATTTAACCTTTCCTAAAGGAACGTTAGAGAGGCTTTAATACTTTGGTTGCGGGAACCCCAATGTGTGAAAAAAGAAACAGCAATTGCTGACAGAGTCACTTTCCACCTGAAGGAACCATGCCAGGATCAGTTTCTAATAGGAGGGAAGGGTACTGAGAGTGCATTGTGGGTAACAGTCACATTCGACATCACATTCTACATCTCTAAAAGCTTCTCTGGACAGACTGTAAATTACTCTGACCTTAAAGAAAATGTTCAAACTAAGGCTTTGGTTTTTATGAACATTCCACCTGGACAGTCTGACCTGGCTTCTGATAAAATAAGAAACCAACCAAGAAATCAGCTGAGCCCCACAGAGCCAAGGGTCAGGCCTGGTTTGATGATTGATTCAGACTGTTTCCTTACCACCCATATATCTAAGAGAGAAAAGAGCATAATTTCCATAAATGATAACCAAACCCAGGGCTAATGTGGAATGGCTACTTGCTACCCCAAACTTGCTTTGGCTATTGTTAAAATCAGCCTGACATCTGGGGCTTTCTTTCAGGTTTCAAAACTACAGTTGAGAGGACCATACCATCTTTTGTTTGTGGGCAGGTTATTGGATACTGTACTACGCAGGGCTCTTGATTGAAAACAACAGACACTAACTCTAGGTATGTATCACATGCATATTTGCTGGGGAACAAGGCCCACCCATGATTCCACCAAGGATCTGTGTACACAGCATAGTGCCATGGGCACTTTATAGGCATCATGGTCCTGCATCCAGTCCATCGGCGCTACTGCAGCTTATCACCCTGGACATGCCCTCTATACTGTTGGATTCCACTGCGAATTATCACCAGCTGACCAGTCTCTCAAGATTCAGCTCGGACAGGAACACCTTACAGTTTGTATTGAGGCCATATGGCCATGCTTAAGTCCAAGCTGCCAGGGGATGGGGAAATCCCCCACATGTGAAGGACATACTGAGCAGCCAAACAATAATGCTCACTGCAGATGAATTAGAAAAAAATAGGGCCTCCCTGGTGGCGCAGTAGTTGAGAGTCCGCCTGCCGATGCAGGGGACACAGGTTCGTGCCCCCGGCTGGGAAGATCCCACATGCCGCGGAGCGGCTGGGCCCGTGAGCCATGGCTGCTGAGCCTGCGTGTCCGGAGTTTGTGCTCCACAATGGGAGAGGCCACAGCAGTGAGAGGCCTGCGTACCGCAAAAAAAATAATAATAAAAAAAATAAAAATAGCTACCCTCACACGATATCCAGATAGATAGATAGATAAATAGATATGGTGTATTAGATATATACCATATGTGTGTGTGTGTGTGTGTGTGTGTGTGTGTGTGTGTATTTTTTCTGGAAATCAGTCAACAAATAATTATAGATAGTAGGTTTAGGTGTCCTCGTGAAGATCTTATTTTCAACTCCTTAGCAATAGAAGACTAGCTAGAAACCTTTTCATGGGATTTGCACTGGGTCCTCTTCCAGCCTGCCAGGCCCCCGTGATTTGTACCAGTTTCCTGCCCTACACACCTCAACCCCATCCTCCAGCCCATTTTTTCTTGGTCCTTTTCTTAAACATTTACTTCTGAGCTAGATGCTGTAAAGGGACACAATATAGAAAGATGGGAAGGGAACTAACATTTACAAATTGCTCGTTTATTACTGAGTGTTCTGGGACCTGGTTAACATTATCCTTATAATAGGTAGGGCTGTTACCTTACAAGACTCATCTGGATTTGAGGCCCAGCTCTTTCACATACTGTGACCTGGAGCAAGTTATTTAAATTTGGCAACCACCAGATTTCTCATCTACAAAATGGAGATACTTTCAGGATTGCTGGATGAAACGCCAAACTCTGTGGCAGATGGCCAACTGTTGTTACTAGCCATCAGCTGAAATCTGGACTATTCTTAAGTGTCTCCTCCTCCCAGAAGCCTTCCTCAATCTCCCAAGGCAGATGGTATCCCACCCTCCTCCTTTTGTCTTTGGTTTTCACCTTCTCGGTGAAGCTCAATACAGGCAGTTAAAACTATTGAATACCAGGACTCTTCACCAAATCCCCAGCAGCACCTAACAATGCTTTGCAAACAGTAGGTCTTCTATAAAAAGCCATTGGATTGAAATAGTCAAACTAAATTCTTCATGGCAAACTATCCTTTTAGCAACCTAAATGTGCTAGTTAGTTGTCTAAATTGCTCTTTCTCAACAAAAAAAGGAGATGTTTTGCACTTAGATTCACACCAGCAAGGTTTCGATTCCACATTTAGCATATTATACAAATGACAAAATAACCCTTAAACACATCCTTAGAAAGGAGCCATGCTGGAGACTGACATATGGCCTTTCCATAAATCCAGCATAGCCATTTTCCACTTTGATTACTGTCAAGTACTAGAGGACACAGATGGATTGCATTTAAGGACAAGTGATAGGAATATCACGTGTTTTTAAACCCCAGACTCTCATCCAGTGAGGGAACAGGTTCTCATCATGGGCGGTACAAAGGAACTGAGGTGTTTGGAAGGAAAGGCAGATTCACTTCCGGTTTGTGTTCATCCAAGAGGAGAGAGGTACTGCTAATACTATTTAAATTATTTTTTTTATTTCTGAGATCAAATAGCTGAATTTGTATAAATTTAAGTGCATGATGCAATTTCACTCTGCAGTCACAGACTAAGGAACTCACTCTATCTTAACTCACTGGTGAATCCTACTCAGGGTTTTGTTGTACACATTAGCCTTTCAGCAAATTGCAAAGAAAATGGTAGAGAATAAGACAGAGGGAAACATATTTGATCTGAAAATGTTCTAAAGCTGCATTAAGAGCCCTCTTCACTGTAATCTTTTCTTTTTTTTTTGCCATGGCTCACGGGCCCAGCCACTCCACGGAATGTGGGATCTCCCCGGACTGGGGCACGAACCCGTGTCCCCTGCATCGGCAGGCAGACTCTCAACCACTGTGCCACCAGGGAAGCCCCTCCCTCAGATATTGACTTTACCTATATATGTATGTCTGTCTGTCTGTATGAATGTATATATATATATATATATATATGATCCAATTAACATTCACTTTATATATAAATCTTTTCAGGATAAAGTTATATCTGTATTCATTGTCAATGTCAGATGCACAAAAGTATGGCCATATTTAGCAAAGAAAACACTTTCCTCTTCCTATATTTGGATTTTAATGAATGGATCAAGCTTTATCAATATGAAGTTGCTTTGACATCAAGTGAAAAGTCCTGTAGCAGCACAGCTCAATATAATTTGGATTATCATCTCAGGTACAAAAGCATATCATGATTTCAGTGCTCAAGGACTTCATTTTTAAAACTTGGAGCTTTAACTACATTTGAATTCAAATTCAGTAATGCCCTTAGATCAATTTGAGCTGACAAATTCTTTAGAAGACTGTGGAATAAGGCAATTTGATCAAAATTATACTGTGTGGTGCCTTGTCACTCCAGATATTTCACTTTTACATTAAATTTTTTCAATTAATTTAAAGGTAACTGCTATATACCAGATATCCAGGCTATTTGTCATTATTATTCATTTATTTATATGCAGCACTATCATTTACAAGCACATAATTCTTAAGGAAACATAATTGCTCTAAACCTCTCAATTTGCTTATATAAAACTTTGTAAAGTCTTTTCTCTGGAAAGAAAGTTAAGCATTGGTTGTCAGAGAATGTCCCCCCAGGACCTCTGCATACCATGCACACTTGGGCCTCTGCTTCTGGTCCCCTTACACCCACCAGGCTCCTTGCCCTGAGCCCCAGGACCCTCAAATTTATACAGCATTGTTTCAAGCATAATAAAGCCTCAACAAACATTTGCTGATTTAAGGTGGCTTCCTGAGAAAAAGAGCAATGCATACTGTAAAATATGCAGGAAGAACTACTTCACTGGCACACGAATGAAGTAAAAAAAGTCTAATATATCCTGCAGCCACTCCCTTTGCCCATTTCATTTGACAAGACTATAGAATCACAGACTCAAAATTCTAAAGAAACTTGGAGTAGAAAGGGACTTTAGAGTTCATTTTTCCAACATTGTTTTGTAGGTAATGAAACTGAGACCCGGAGAGTTCATTCCACAAGACAACCCTGAGTCAAAGAAGTCTCCAGGACCTGCTGGGCATGACTTAACCACAGGTTGTCTGAGCACTCCACATGTGAAGAGCTGGATATAGAATGTCCAGGGTGTGGACCCTTATGGAGGTCACTAAATGACCAAGTCCCCAAACTCTGCTGCCATAGTTACAATGTCTAGCAATTCCTACCTATGAAATCACTGCCTTCATTCACTCAAGGCTCACTTTAAACCCTGCCTCCTCTAAATACGTTTATTAAAAAGACATAGAGTTAATGCCATTTTTAAGAAGGTAAAAGTATACTCGTGTCAAAAACATGACTAACAATCTGGATATTTACACTTTCAAGTAAACAAAAGTGAACATTCCCTCTGTCCCAAATCCCACGTCAAACTCACATGGAGTAAATTTAACAGATTTTAAATTCTCAGAACAAAATCATACAAAGTGTACAGCACATCGTAGTTGATCAGTGCTTTTGCAATCCGTCAAAGCTTTGCCTCTGTCAGGCAACCTTATTAAGCTTCATTCTTCTTGGAAGACAGCTCAGTGGTTCTCCAATTCACTTCAGTCTCCTGCTGGTTAGTATGTGATTATGTGGTCAAGACTCCCACTTTCATTCACTTCATGCAGAAATCCAGCTGAGAACCTTAACATTTCCTTTAATAGGGAAAGTAACTGGCATGGAATGATGAATCAGTTATAGAGCATGAAGATTACCCTACTTAACATTCTTCAGTGCTTCCCTAGATCCTTCAGGGTAAAGTCCAGACTTCTTAAACTGGCGATCATGGACTTTCAAGGATCTGAGCGTCATCTATCTTTCTAGTCCCATTTCTCACCCCTCCCCCTTCTTACTCTCTGGTCCAAGCATGCCAAACTACTTTTAGTTCTCTGGAAAACTCGAACTCTCAAGTCTCTCCACTTAAAATGCCCTACATATACCCTCTTGACATTTGTCTGGCTAGTTCCTAACTCATACTGTAAAGGTCCATTCAGTTGCATGCATCCATGTGGAGTGTCATCATGAAGTAATTAACGTCAACTATACCCCAAATATAGGAACAACCAATCCACTTTCAGTGAGACATCAACATTTGTCTTTTCATGACTAAACTTTTGGTAAAATAGTTTATACCCACCACTTCCACTTCTTTATCATCCAGTCCTTTCTTAATCCCTTGCAAATCTGCTTCCCCTAGCATTACTCAACTGAAAAAACAATTTTTTTAAGGCTGCTAGTGTCCTCGTAATCATCTAATTCACTGACAATAGGTTTTTATTTTCTCCAAATACCAAGTTTCCTTAAGTTCTCTAAAGCCATCTAGACTGCTAGTCACCCTATTATATTCTACCTCCCTTCCCTTCTGTGGCATACAGTTTTCCTTGCTGCCTTATTTAAATTGTTCCTTTACTGTGTCATTGACTGGCTCCACTTCTTCCTCTAATTAAAGATATTCCTCTGGGTTCACTATTTTCAAAACATGAGCATTAGGATGCCTCCCAATTCCCTAACTCACAAAACAAATGCAAATTATTTGCGTACCCTGTTGATTCTAGCTTCTTAGTGAGAAAGGAAGAACTCACAGTCCAGTAAAAAGAGCATTCATTTTGGAGATAAACTTGGGCTCAGATCTCAAGTATGTCACCAACTCTTGAGCAGTGTGGCATGGAGCATATTACTCAACTCATTTGGGCCTCAGTGTTTCATCTATAAGTTGAAGAAAATAATGGCTATCTTTCAGTATTACTATATGAATTTCAGTACACAAAGTGCATATTTCAATGTTGGGTACAAAATTGGGCACTCAATGAAATCTATTCAATATTATTATTTCCACACCCACTTCCTCCAAACTTGTACAGTATCTCACTGTTCCAATCCATTTCTTCATATGCATCAACAAAAGATAAATCTTATAGAGGGCATATATGAACACGTTTTTTTTCTGGCTTAATTTTTCCCGAGTGCTTACTGAATCAAAGCCCAATTCCTCCCTATTTAAGTAAATTTTCAGATTTAAGCCCCATCCTTCCTTTCCAGCCTTCTCTCTCACTGCCATTCTAAATGAATACCATTTTCCAAACAAACTGGATTTTTGTGGTCCAAAGGTCCACCTCAAATTCTGCCTCCTTTATGAAAATTATCTCCCTAGCTGAATATTTTATCCTGAGTATTTTATTGGTACTTCTTATAAATTGTAAACCTTTTGAAGGGAGAAACTAGGTTCTTATTCATTCTCCTACTCACCACTTTGCTAAGTGATGAGACATGTATATATTTTAAAAATACCAACTAGACTTTTCCTCAAGGAATTATTTTCACTTCCTCAACTTCTCATGAAAGGGTGGGAATAGAATAGGGAGGGAAGGGTGTTATGTAGAGTACTGACAGAGACACTGCTGGCTGAACTTCCACTTGGAATTCTCCCAGCAGCAGCAAAAAGGCAGTGTTGAAACAGTCATCCTAGAAACTGACCAGATGAGACTTTAAGATCTGTTGATCAATTGCACCCAGACTCTTAGGAAACCCTTTCCCAATTTGCTAAGCTTGTCCATATTTCTTTTCTTTCCCAGAGTTATTTTTCTACCTTCTAGTCTTCTCTAAACTGAGGAGTAAACAAAAGATTTTATTTTAAACCTACAGTTGAACACACAGGAATATACACACATATATTTAATGTTATTTTATGTATTAGTTCATATTTGAGAATCTTATTTCTTTAAAGTGAAATTTCTTTCAACCCAAATCCAAGACTAAATTTTTATAGGTATAATCTTCAGGCAACACCTAGTATAGTGCTTTGGATGCAGTACAAATTCATTATGTAATGTCTGAAAGAAGAATGAATTTATAATGCACAACTCCAGAACTTAATGTTGGTTAACTGCCATGGAAAAAAATGAGAAAATATATAGTCAAAGTGAGTGTGATACTTCGGGACTCAGCATCTTGGGTGCCTAGCGTTGTACAAAGATTTTTTTTTTTTAAGATGAGGAAAACTAAGACCCACAAAGAGGTCACATTGGCAACAAATCTCCTGCTAAAGGCAAATTGCCTGATGCAGAGTCCATATGTCTCCCTCTGAATATTATTTTCCACACACACACACTTCTTTTTTTTTTTTTACTTTCTGATAATCTAGAGGTCTAAAAAATCCCCAAGGCTACTCTCAGGCCTGAGGTACACGTTTATATGTAGCAAAAGGCCAAGTGTTACTTGGCTCACAGTGTTTAAAAAATAAAATAAAATTTTAAAATAAATAAATTTATTTTAAAAAGCGGGAAGGGATTTCCCTGATGGCGCAGTGGTTAAGGATCCGCCTGACAATGCAGGGGACACGGGTTCGAGCCCTGGTCCGGGAAGATCCCACATGCCGCGGAGCAACTAAGCCTGTGCGCCACAACTACTGAGCCTGTGCTCTAGAGCCTGCGAGCCACAACTACTGAGACTGTATGCCACAACTACTGAAGCCCACGTGCCTAGAGCCCGTGCTCTGCAACAAGAGAAGCCGCCACAGTGAGAAGCCCGTGCACCGCAACGAAGAGTAGCCCCCGCTCGCCGCAACTAGAGAAAGACAGGGTGCAGCAACGAAGACCCAACGCAGCCAAAAATAAACAAAATTAAAAAAAAAAAAAAAGGCGGGAAGAGGGTGCAGGTAGGCAAAAGCTGTAGCACTTTACTTTGCAACCGCTGTGGCTCAAGTCCTTATTCTAGAGTTCAACTACCTTAATGAAGATATACTTTGGTGTAATAGAAAGAGCACAGGACTTGGAGGACTTATCAGTCTGGTATCAAATCCTGACTCTACCATTTAGTGTGGCCTTGGTGGGGACCCTTAACTTCTTTGAGCCTTAGTTTCCTCATCAGTAAAATGGAGATAATTCAGATTCGATGGGAAGATTTGAGAGGAAAGTATTCTGGCACACAGCCGAAGATCAATAAATAGTTATAAATTAATGTACAACGCGGTCGACGCTCAATAGAAGGAGATCCTGCAGGGTCGGATACTCCCATCTCCTGGGGAGCTCCAGAGCTGAAGGCTCTTCGCAGCCCTCTGACCACCAATGCCTGAAGCTCAGCCCAGAAACCGGCCCACATCCTTCCAGCCTCAATCAGGGCCCCGAGCAGGCCCCGCAGAGGACTCTCTGGGCCTCGTTCTCAGGCCCACCAGGGTACAGTAGGCTTAGAGCCTAGCTTCGCCTTCCCTTCTCTTCCCCGCCCTCTCTCCTCGGAGCCAGAATCAGAGGAAGCCTCACAGCGCTTCTCAGCCCCTGCGACACAACTCCACTATAGGGGAGTTTCTCCGGCCGTTAGCATTCGGATGAGGCATTTCGTTTTTTCTCATCTCATTTAACTCGCGGTTTTCTGATTCTCGTACACGCTCATCAGCCCCAGGACACTGCAGCAGGTAGCGGAGGCCACACCCCCCCTTCCCCAGCAGCGCCAGGTGGGCTCGAGGCCATTTAGGAGGCCTTGTTGCCTTGGAAATTTGGGCGGGGCTTGGGAAACGTCAGCCCCCGTGCCGCGTTTGCGCAGGCGCTCGGGCCCTGGACCCGAGTTCTATCGCGAGAACTCCTCCCGGAAGTTCCACGTCAAGCAGTCGGCCGGTCAGCGGGTCGGTGGGTCTCTCCCGGACTGCTTCGTCGGCAGCGAGTAAAGGCGCCCAGGCTTGGACCAACGGAGCCATGGTAGGTCCAGGCCCTGCAGGAGGGAGTGGGGCCCCTGCGGCCAAGGCCAATTTCTGGAGCTCCTGGCCTGAGGACCATAGTCAGCACCTGAGCACCTGGGCTCCCGCTACGGCCGCCGCCTCAGGCCTTGCGGGGTCCTGGTCCAGTTTGAACTCTGGGAGGGAGGAGGCGATGGGTGGTCTGAGGAGGCAGTGCCTGGAATTGAGGGGTCCCTGACTCCTCCGGTGCTTACGGCGTTTGCCAGAGGTCCTGCGGTCTGCAGCGGGATCCTTGGTGTAGGGAAATAGAAGAGACCGAAAACGTTGAACTCCGTAGAAGGCATTGACGAAACTGCCTCATTATGCCTTTAAAACGGCGACAGCTGATTTTGCACTCATGTTGGGCTTGTTCTGGTATAGTATGTGCTGACCGCAAACTACGAACTTAAACAGGCAAGCCCCGCTCCCCCCAAAAATGTAAATAAAATGCATAGAGAGTCAAGAGTGGAATTTCAGATGCTTTGGGACCCCAGCTTAGGTTTCTAGGGAGAAACGAAGAGTTGGGGAGTTGTTTATAAAACTGGTTGGCGTACTTTTCTGCATTTGCAAATATAGCGGCTGATAAGAATGACAGTCATGACAGCATTTTTTATTATCACCCCCAAACATACTCTAAAATATTTTTGCACAAAATGAGTTATAATAGTAAGAAAAACAGTACGATAGTGTGAGAATTTCTTTCCAAAAAGATGTAAGAAATTCAATATTTTGTATTTAAACATTTTCCTGCTTTTTTTTCACTTGTTAGGAAGCACAGGTTCAAGGATTTTGGAGCTTGAAGACCGTAGGGATTAATAAGTCCAAGTTCCCCACCTTGCAGTTAAAGGAAAAAAATAAATAAAAACTTAAAATCAAGTTAGTTGAAGGCTCATTGCTGAAGAGTTTTAACTACAGCAGAAGTTGATTCCCTGGGGAAACTTGTGAACATTATGGATACTTCCAGAAAAATGCATAGAGAAACACAGCATTACATAAAATTTTAGTGGGTTCACTCACAGATACCCCCCCCCCCCAGTCCTCATGCATGAACTTCCTTGGGTCCCCAGGTTAAGAGCCTCTGAACAATACTCAAGTCATTTAATTATGCCACCTCGTATTACCAGCCACCTGCTCTGGGGTGTGCTGTGCTTTCAGCACTGGACATTTTTGGAAACAGCCCTTGCACCTGCCTAATTTAGTTTTCTTTTGCAATGTTTAAGAGTATTTTTATAATTACATATTTCATTGTTTAACACATTTAAAATCTTTTATATAACTACAAAATGTGAATTTATTTATTCACTCATTTACCATAGAGTGTTACTATGTGCCATGGATTTTGCTAAACATTTGCCTCCTAATTCTCACAACAGCTGGGAGAGTGAGTTATAAATGCTTATGGAGTGGTTACAATAGGCCAGGCACTGTTCTAACTGTTTAACACTGAATTTAATTCTCATTATACTAAGCGGTAGATAATAGTCAACGGTTTTACATTTTTCAAACCTGAGAGAAGTTAAGTAAACTTACCCACTGTTGTACGTTTGAAATGAGTAGTGGAACTGAAGTTTGAGTCCATCATGATTCTTTAGACCTCGATTATACTGTCTGTACTTAAACCCCTATACCCAAATATATAAGATACTGTGGAGATAAACACATGAATAAGCAGTGACCCTGCCCTTAAGGAGCATCTGTTCTAGAAAGCAAAAACAGACATGTGCACAAATGTTAAATTAAAACCTGTAGGATCCCGTAGGAAAGGATGCTTCTGGTAGGGTCATCTGAAAGATCATAGTAGGGGCAGTAGCAGTTAAGCCGAGTCCTAAATGCATCCAGCTTTTGGGAGATATAAGGAGACATTTAGAGTTAAGGCTGCAGTATGAGTACCTTACTCGTTTTGGTATTCCACGGTGCCTAGTACAATGTCTCATTCAAAGTAGGCACTAAAATCTTGGGAGAAATACAGCAGGAGCTCTTGGCTGTGCTTCTTAAACTGAGATTGTGCATTGGGGGTATGTAGAGTTATACTGGGGTTGCTCAGTCCCCTGGACCACCTTCCTGAAGTGTCACTTTTACTCAGTAATCAAGCGTTTAAAACATTTTTAATAGTAAAATATACATAGTTTATAAGTATACAGTTTCCTCATTTACTAGAGGAAAAAGCCTCCACCGTGGTTCCTGGCATATGATAGACACATCATGTTTGCTAACTCTGAAGAGACCAGAAAAAAAGAGTTAACATTTGTGATGGTAATTAATGGGACAAAATTCAGAAATGAGTGAAGTAAGAGGTCCTGCTTCAGCAAGGTATGTGAAGATGATGGTTTGAGAGTAGCAAGTTTGAGATGGAGAAGAAAGTAAGACAGTGGAAACATTTTTGTGGCTATTGTAGAGAAGAGCCAGAGAACTCGGATCTTTTAAAGGAAAGTAAGAGGTGTAGGTTGTTGCCAAAAGTGAGGGAGGCCTGTATAGAAGTCAGAGCAAGGTTCGAAGCAGTCAGTGACCCAGATTTGATAGAGATCGAAATCGATGAATAAAAGCCTTGTGAGGTGTTTGCTTTGTCTCAGGGAATTATCTCTGCGGAAATTATCTAGCAGTCTTCATTTGTGTAGAAAAGTAACGTTAAATTTCTGTCCCATTCATGATCATCACGGAAGATCGCAAAAATAAAAACTTGATGATAACTCAACTTGCCAAATAAACTTTTAGGTTGTGTGTAAAACCTGTTGAAGGAGAAACATATTTTAAATCCGTCTTCCTCAGATCTGCTTCCAAGAGAGGATTAAGACTACTGCCCTAAGCCATCATTATATATAATGAGTTAACTTTTCTCCTAGAAAGGTATCCTTGGGAGAATTGAGAAAGTAGTTATTCAGATCATTTTCTTTCTGTGGTTTAGATGAGGAATCCAGGTTGAAAAAGGCTGTTTTAAACTATTAGTATTTTATGACTCGAGGGAGTATTTTAGCTTCGGTTTAAAATTGTAATTTCCGTTTGGTTCTTGTAACTTAAATACATTAAAACATTATAAACATTCCCATTTGGCTCCAAAGCCCTTCATGGACATGGATATAACCCCTATTGATCCCACATTACATTGCCTAGCATTTACTAATATTATTGCCAAAATAAATCTAATACTTTTCTCTGAAGAACTCAGTTTTTTAAAAAAATAATTGAGGTATAATTGACATATGATGTTATATTAGTTTTAGGTGTCCAATATAATGATTTGATATTTGTGTATATTGTGAAACAATCACCACAATAAGTCTAAACACCTGTCACCATACATAGTTAGAAAAACGTGTTTTTTCTTGCAATGAAAACGTTTAAGATCTACTCTCTTAGCAACTGTCAGATATGCAACACTGTATTATTAACTACTGTGCTGTACATTACATCTCCATGACCTACTTATTTTGTAACTGGAAGTTTGTACCCTTTGACCCCCTTCACCCACTTATCCCTCTTCCACACTCCACCTCTGGGAGTTACCAATCTGTTCTCAGTATCTGTGAGCCAGGTTTTTGTGTTTTGTTTTTGGGGTTTTTTTTCATATACATCAACCAGAACAATATATCACAACATATTGAGGGCCGAAGCAGATATGGGAAAACAAATGTCTTCTATTAAGTCAGAATTTAAAGAGTTTTGCAAAAATGTGAAACATTGCTACTCTTCTCACTAAATTTCTTTTGAAACTATAGTTTTCATAACAATATCTTACTTAACATGTAATGGGGTTAGTTCATTTTTAAAAATGAATTAATACACAAATATTTTAATGTCTCAGTTTTAATTTTTAACATGGTAAATATTAATAAATATAATCTACCTGAAAAGAAGCTTTTTAGTGTCCTCAAAAATAAAGACTGTAAAGGCGTCCTAAGACCAAAAAGTTTGACAAGTGCTGCTACAAATTAAAAATTTTTTAATACTCATATTTTTTGTATATATGAGTGAATAAGTAGGTGTCTGTAATTTAGCAAAGTAAAAATTGTGTCTGTAATTTAGCAAAGTAAAAACTGAATTATTTTGTAGGCATGATAATGCACTGTTTTTAGTTAAGATCTCAAGCATGTTTTATTTGGCATAGCAATTTAATGTTTGTTTTTTATGTTTGTCCTTAGCCTCTGCGACTCGATATCAAGAGAAAGCTAACTGCTCGATCTGATCGAGTTAAGAGTGTGGATTTGCATCCTTCAGAGCCGTGGATGTTGGCGAGTCTTTACAATGGCAGTGTGTGCGTTTGGAATCATGAAACACAGGTAGGAATTTTTAAAGACTTTATTAGAAATACTTTCTTAATCTGTTTATAATGAAAGAGAAGAAATATAACAGAGTTCAGTAGTATATGCATACTGCTTTCTTAAATAAATTGGTACGAAGTATTTTTAATAAAGATAAACTAATACTTATGAGGGTAGAGCTTGTGGGAGAAACTGTCTAGGCTCATTGTATCCAATATTTAAGTGTTAAGTTCTGAGATAGGTAGTCTTAGCTCTACTTTGAAATTAAGGAAACTGACACCAATATAAGATCACTTGCTCTAGATGAAAGTATTTAATGGTACTTAATTTTCCATTCAGTGAGTATTCTACCCATCTTAAGAATGGGATTTTTACTTGTATTAAATTTTCCCCAAGTGCTCACTGTAATGCATGATGCAGGTAACTTTCAGTCAGCCATACAAATTATAGATTATATCAGAGAGAGATTTGTAGTCAGCTTTTCATTACACATGACAATGTGCCTTTTACAGATTATATCCCTTAAATGCTTTCATCTGAGTAAATAATAGGTCTTTCAGCTTAGTTTGTCTTATCTTTTCCAGTCTTTGTTGGCCATCCTTAATCTTTTTCTTTCAAAGTACAGAACATACCATACAGTTTTGAGTCTAT
Source organism: Mesoplodon bidens (assembly GCF_964165515.1). Classification (NCBI taxonomy): domain Eukaryota; kingdom Metazoa; phylum Chordata; class Mammalia; order Artiodactyla; family Ziphiidae; genus Mesoplodon; species Mesoplodon bidens. The sequence goes on from NC_138161.1 coordinate 140,151,338, forward strand.
TTATACAGTAATTATCCCCAACATCCAAGATTAAGTTCTTAAAATCCAGATAAAATTCACATTTGAGGGACTTAAGATGGCAAAAATAGGCCTTAGGGAACCAAGTTCAGGAGTAAACCTAAAAACACCCTTACAGCGTATATCACTCTAATGAAACAGTAAGGACTACACAGTCAGCCAAGTCCCACCAGTGACATTTTATTCACATTAACCACTTTGTTCTCTGCTGTATCCCAGTGCCTATGACATTACCTGACACACAGTAAGGGCTCAGTAGTTATTTGTTGACCTAGTGAATAATAAACTTTCCTTTTATCAGTATATCACTAGTTCAGAATTTCTGTCCTGTGACTTCAAATCTTTATCTCGTGAATTCCTTTTGCCCTGATGCGGAGAGTATGCTTGTTCACTGCTTTTGTGTGGGTGGGGGGGGGGGAGATCTACTCTCTCCATGTGTTTACAACCTTTCAGATTTTATGCTTGGCCAGATACACTGGTACCTGCTCCACCCCCACCGTGCTCCCTGATGCTCCCTGGAGTCCCCTCTGTCAGCTCCATTTAACCATTTCTCAGTTCTGCCCTGTCACTGTAGTTGTGCTCTAAAGCCCGGGTGTACTTCCCTTATCTTTCTCCAGGCTTTACTGTAACATAACTCTGCTTTATCTGGGTCATCTACTTTGCTTCGTTTTTCTTTCTGTACCCTTCTGTGCCCTCCTGCAGGGCCATCTACCTCCCCTTTCATAATTCATCTCATTGGTAATTTTTTGTTTAATTTCCTTCTTTCCTTCAAATATGGAGGTTTTATGAGGACGGATTATCCTAGTGTTAATTCCCATTGTTATTCCAAGTGGGTACCTGGCAGACAGGCTCATAGTAGATACTCAGTTTTTGTTGAATGGTTGACCTGTTTTTGGTTCTCCCTGCTTTTCCTCCTCTTTTTATCACCAACAGAAGTTACTTGCCACTTGTGTATTGAGAGCAAAATTCTTGAAAGAGCCAAAAAGGTTTTTGGAAGTAAATTCAAATGTACTTGAATTTCAAATAAGGAGATATTATACTCTTTGAGGTGATGGGTGCAGCAGTTAAAAAATCAGTATGTTATATACACAATGGAATGTTTCTCAGTCACGAAAAGGAACGAAACTGAGTTATTTGTAGTGAGGTGGATGGACCTAGAGTCTGTCGTATAGAGTGAAGTAAGTCAGAGAGAAAAACAAATACCGTACGCTAACGCGTATACACGGAAGCTAAAAAATTGGTCCTGATGAACCTAGTGGCAGGGTAGGAATAAAGACACAGATATGGAGAATGGACTTGAGGACACAGTGGGGCAAGGGGAAGCTGGGACGAAGTGAGAGAGTAGCCCTGACATATATACGCTACCAAATGTAAAATAGCTAGCTAGTGGGAAACTGCTGCATAGTTTCCCTGCTAATTAAATGATGTGGGCAAGCCTTTTAACCACGTTGAGGCTCGGTTTACTTACCTAAATGAAGATGATATGTTGCCTTCTTTACTTCGCAGGATTGTCAGAAGGATTAAATGAAGTTGATAAAATTGTGTACGAGACCTATAAGGCACCATACAAGTGTTTCTTTCTTTTCTTACATTTCGCTGGTGGTTTACATGTTGAGTGTGTAGCGTTTCCTCCTGTTTAGCTTGTTTAGATTCTGGAGTGGGAAGACCATCCCTTAGGTCATTTGTATCAGCCACAGCACTTAACGTGGACCTGAAACATGACTGTTAGTTCTGTAGCTGCTTTATTTTTAATTGCTCAGCAGATCCCTGAATTTGTTGGCTCCTCATGAGCTTTCGTGCATTTGTCTGTCATCTTATAGGTTGCATGTTCTACCTGTTCGCAGTGTCTGTATCACAGTCAGCTGCTAGTGGTTGTGCAGGTTGGAGCTTATGTCCCCACTTATTCAGCCTTTGACTGAAGAATCTTTGAAGTCTTGCTCAGGAAGCCAGAGTGGGCTCAACAGTTCTTGTGAACCAGTCCCTATTTTTAAATTTGGTGCACATGGTTAATCAATCAGAATATGCTCTTTTCATTATTGTCTTGTACAGAAAGATAGATTGAAAAGTGATAGTTTGATTTTCAGAATTTTAAAGAACAAGGCATCAAAGTGGGAGGACAAAGAGATGCATTCATCCCTGCTCTTTCTAGCAGGGTCTCCTAGTTTTCCACCTTTATCCTGTGTATATAATTCTATTCCGAGCAGCTTTAGGGACATCTAAATCACTGTGTTCTCGTACTTCACTAAAAGGAAACGGCATCTGTATGGAAGCATATTGCTGAAGTGTACAAAAGAATTGTATCTTGTTTATAAGTTTATTTTACGAGTTTATGGGTTTAATTTTTAAAAGAAGAAAACTAGGGGCTAATTCATTCAACAAATACTTATTACACATTCATTGTTTTTCAGCCGCTGTTCTAGGCTCTGGGTATACAGTGGTGATCAAGATTCCTGCCCTCAGGGGGCTTAGCAGGAAAGATTCACATTAAACACATAATTATGAAGGTGCTATGTTGTGAAAGTGGAGTATAACGTCCTCTGGGTGGGTTTTCAGGCGGAGGGAACATGAGCAAAGGTAAGGCACTGGGAGTAGCCAAGGCTGAAGCTAGAGAAGTAGGGAAGGGCTGGAGCACAGAGGATGGGGAACTTCATCTTGTTGACATTTGCTTTCTTTTGTCATTTATAAATATCTGCACTTTGAATCTGTTAAAGAAAAGATCTTTGGTCTATTTTTTTCATTTGACTGTTGCACTTTTATATTTTAGCCTGAGAACATTTTATGATTAGTAGTGATATAAAAAATCAGATGTTTTAAATATAACAGGATAGATTTTACAGTTACTTTCTCATGACTCAAAGTGTATATTCTTGTGAAATTTTTAAGACACTGGTGAAAACATTTGAAGTGTGTGATCTTCCTGTTCGAGCTGCCAAGTTTGTTGCGAGGAAGAATTGGGCTGTGACAGGGGCGGTAAGTAATTCCCTGCGCTTCTAACCCATCTCTGAACCTGTCAGTGGCTGCTTTGGCGGCGAGTGGCAGAGCTTTGACTCTTGCTTTGTTTTGTTAATTAGTGCATTGTTTTGGAACCTGGGCTTTATACCCTGAGCCTATAGTATACTTTTTTGTGCAGTTTATTTCATAACAGTAACGATGGTGTTAAACTTTCCATTTCTAGGATGACATGCAGATTAGAGTGTTCAACTACAACACTCTGGAGAGAGTTCATATGTTTGAAGCTCATTCAGACTACATTCGCTGTATTGCTGTTCATCCAACCCAGCCTTTCATTCTAACTAGCAGCGGTAAGAGATGACCCCTTTTGGTCGTGTGCATCTCTTTGAGTAATTCAGTTTCATTCAGTGAGACATGCAATTCTTTTAGTGCCGTTACAAGCAGAGTTCTAATTCCAAGCAGCCTTTCAACTATTTAAATCCATTAACGTGCTATCCGTGCTGCTTGCTTCTGTATTTTAATGAATATCAGCTCTACTTAGGATTTGTATAGCAGTTGCTCCAATTCCCGTCAGCGAAGACCTGAAGGTCTAGACGCTGAAACGTCTGCTGAACGGAAAGCTAATTTACATGCTGATTGCGTGAGGTTTTGGCAGATTGCCATATACCCGAGTCAATCTTATCTTTATACTCAGACTAGTTTCTCCTTGGTATTATGTATAAAACAGTGGAGCTTTAGGAAGGCATTTAAAACCAGTTGCACTGAACTGGTAATAGCACTTTGAAACATTTTTAATTTAGAGATTGTGAAGTAACTCAAAACTTTTTTTTTTAACCAATCTTGTATTAAAAGAGAAATGCTTATTTCTGAAATAGTCATTGCCGTCATTATTCATTCATACTTAGACTGTAATCAGACTTGTTCCTCTTTCATCATTCTGTAAAGCCCATTGAGTCTGTCTCAAATTTTTTTCCATGAAATTTGTATATTTGCTATTAGTAATCTCTCTCTTTTATCTCCAATCTTTAGAGAGTTAAATTTATTCTTAGAATTAATAAGCATTTTGAAAAATCTGTTCAATTCCGATTCTGTTTCTTTAAGACGTGGAATATATGATTTGTGTTAGATTTGCTGCCTTAAAAGACACAGAGACTCTGCACCTTAGTTCTGAATGAAAGAAATAGAAATTGCAGCTAACTGGAGACTTTCTTTTGGTCTAGATGACATGCTTATTAAACTCTGGGACTGGGAAAAAAAATGGTCTTGCTCACAAGTGTTTGAAGGACACACCCATTATGTTATGCAGATTGTGATCAACCCCAAAGATAACAATCAGTTTGCCAGTGCTTCTTTGGACAGGACTATCAAGGTAGGATGTCCACTGTTGGTGTCAGTTATGATTGTTGGTGAAATATAGTTGTGTCAGGTATTTTACTACTGGCTGCCCAGAAAGTTATTCCTGTCTGAGAAGTTTCTCTCAAAAGCTCATTTTGAAGCAAAATAGGACTTCTCATTTTGATCCAGAAGGGCATATTCTGCTGAGAAGAACAGTGTGGCAGCTCTGTGCTCTTAATGAAGGAGTGTTTTTCCATGTGGAAGCAATATGATGTAAGACCTTTTAAACCTTTGCACACCCAGAATAAGAAAATGCCTGTATCTTCTCTAGGTCACTGTTTCCTCTCCTTGAGTATATTTGTTGTTGACTTCTGCTGATTATTAATCTGTTTTATATTTAAATGTCATCTGCCTCCATTCTTTTTCTTACTTCATTTCTCCATACTGCTTCCAGTTATCTTTCTAAAACATGGATTCCATCTTGTCAGTTCCCAGTCTAAGCATAAAGTCCAGATGCCTTGGTGTGGAATACAAGCATTTCCAAGACTAGCCTTAGCTAATGTTATGAGATATCTCCAGTAACCCTGGTCTACTCACCATTTTCTAGAGAAGCCCTGAATGTTCACAGAACCTTACCTAATTCAGCTGGTCCTTCTGCCTGCGGTATTCTTTATTCTGCCATTTTGATTTCTTTTCCTCTGGAGAATTACTCATCTTTCAAGGCTTATTAGCACAGTTATTTACTCTGAGAAGCTCTCTTCAGACATTCATTTCACCTCTAGACAGAGCCAGTCATTTTCATCCCATTCCTTCCATCGCTTTTTGCCTCTATTATGGCCTTCATGTTGAATAATAATGAACGTGTCTCCGGAAATTTTTATCCCTGAAATGTTGATGTTTGGGGCAGGAACTGTGTGTTACCCCCTCCCCCAAACAGACACATGTTACCAAGCAGCACAGTGCCTTGCCTATACTAGATGCTTAATACATGTTGCAGTGAGTGTAAATACATTCCTTTTCCCACTGTGATATTTAAATTATTTCTATATGCATAGATTTAAAATATACATTACATAAACTTTTGCTTGCATGTATAGGCTTACATCTATATAACATTTTTATTAGTTTTCCTTTAACTTTTATAAAATGTTATATGCTGTTTGTCTGACAATTTATTATTAAATGTTATATGTTGAATATCTTAGGACTTCGGCTTACTTTATTTTTTTTCCTTTCACTGGATTGTCCTTGCTTTTGACATAGGTTGAAACTTTGAAATTAGTTTTAAACTTTCTTCACTAAATTAGGTATATCTTGAAGACAAAAATTGTCTTATCTTTGGCTCTAGTAAAGTTTGTTTACACATCTTTATACTCCCCACAGGGCCTCCCATGTAGTAGGCATACAAAATAAATACTTGTAAAGGTAAAGCTCAATACCAGTGCTGTAGTAATATTTGACTAGTTTTCCATACTTTTAATTTTTTGACTAAACAGTAGTTTTCTCCTTTTAATACATCCTACTAAGTCCACTTTCATTAGCTTTATATTAAATCTCTCATGAAGTCATTTCCTGCCCTTAAAGTAGTGTTTCTCAAAGTCAAGACACCTGGAGTGTCTGTTAAAAAAATCTAGATTCCTGGGCTTCCTTGTAGATCCACTGAATCATAATCTCTAGGGATAAAGCCTGGAAATGGGCATTTTTCAGAGAATGCTATAGTGATTCTGCCCCCTGGAAATTCAAGGAAAGTGAGAAAAAACAAACACAAGTGGGTGAAAAAATGAGCATTCTTCAGCGCCTCTCCCCCTGGCTTTGGCATTTATATGACCTGTCAGGGGTGTGGTGGAGCTGCCTTCTGAAAAGCAAGGCCCCATATTGACTGGCAGATGCTGTTGCTCTCTGAAGGTGTGGCAGCTGGGCTCCTCGTCACCAAACTTCACTCTGGAGGGACATGAAAAAGGTGTGAACTGCATTGATTACTACAGTGGGGGCGACAAACCATACCTCATTTCAGGTGCAGATGACCGTCTTGTGAAAATATGGGACTATCAGGTACAGTTTTTTCATAACTTACTTGCCATATGTTAGATATGCTTCTTACGGTTTCTTACAGGACAGTTAAAACTTGGGTTGTTGAACTCTGTTTATAGCATAATAACTTAAGGCATCAGAATTTGCACCTAAACTGTGGTCTCAGACTTTCATTTATATTTGAAAACTAGCAGACAAATGAATAATGTCATGACATCACCATGGTACAATCATTTTGCCACAAAGACTCCTGTAAACCTAGGTATGTTACTACACTTTTTATCTCCAAGAGTATGTTAAATTTTTATTTTTTTGTTTCTCACATCAAAATTTCAATAAACAGTTAATAAAATGAGGCCTAGAAACCAGTTGTACTGAGATACTCAAATTTGTGTTTAAATACAGGATAAAAATATTAAAGACATTATCTTAGGAATTTGAGGGAATGATACTTAGATGAAGACCACATCTTTCGGGGGTGTGTTGTGTTTTCTTCTTTAAATGTGATAGTTACATTTACATTTGCCTATACTATCAAATAATTAGAGAAAATGTGTACACAGTAAGATGGTTCTATTTCAAAAATCTCTGTATTGAATACTGTTAAGAGTCATAACCACTCTTATTTATATGTATCTGTGCACTGGGAAAATTAAGGATGAGTTATTGTTTGCCACTAATAAAAGTGTTTTCTGTGCACTGATTACAGAATAAAACATGTGTACAGACACTGGAGGGACACGCCCAAAATGTGTCTTGTGCCAGTTTTCATCCTGAGCTGCCAATTATCATCACAGGTTCAGAAGATGGTAAGTTAGAAATGAATATTTATTCCTGTGTTTAATCTCATTACTAAGTGGATATTTAAGCTGACTAGTGCCCTGCATTTTCATTGGAAGTTTCAAAGGATTTTGATATTTTATTAGAGTAGACTACTTAAGGTATAAAAGAGCAAAGGGGCATTATTATCAGCATCATTCTAACGTGTTTTGACTCTGTTACTTAAATAAGAGGACACCCAGAAGTGCTAGAGAAAAGCTGAAAAAGCCTGTGCTTTGGAGTCTAAAAGCCCGGGGTGAAATTCAGCCTCTGCCACTTCATAGATGTGTGGTTTGGGTACATTATGAAATGGGCATAGATATACCTGCCTCATAGGATTACAGTGAAAGGATGTGAAGAAATCACGTATAGAAAGCATCTGGCACATAGTGGGCACTGTACCCAGGAATCCTGTCATTATTTCACACTTAAGATCACATTTCTTAGTTTTAGTTTCTTATAAATTTTCTATTATGTATTTATGTTGTTTTATAAAATCACAGACTGTAGATCAAGAAATGAAGCTGTCAGGAAGTGTGTTCTGTTTGAATATAAAGACTTCTATGTGGCTGGTTCACCTGACAGTTCATTCTTGGTTGTTCAAATCAAAAGGGCATATTCACATGGTTGTTTTCAGGAACCGTGCGTATTTGGCATTCAAGCACCTATCGCCTCGAGAGCACATTGAATTATGGCATGGAGAGGGTATGGTGTGTGGCCAGCCTGCGAGGGTCCAACAACGTTGCTTTGGGCTATGATGAAGGGAGCATCATTGTGAAGGTAATCTCTCATTACACTGTCTCTGAATAGATGGACATAGGGGAAGCAGTTATCTTCCAAGTCACCAGTTTTGTTAAACTGGCACTTCTGTCATTAAGCTCAAGAGATTAAGCTCCGGAGATTTAAAGTGCAAGAAAGGAGCCCTCCATTAAATGAAAATAGAAAATGTTTATTTTTTCGTGGTTTTATTTTGTTGTGGTTTTATTTTGTTTTCCTTTTCGTTGCTAAGAGTCATTTGTCATTCCTCCAGCTTGGCCGGGAGGAACCTGCCATGTCCATGGATGCCAATGGAAAGATAATTTGGGCCAAACATTCAGAAGTCCAGCAGGCCAACCTAAAAGCAATGGGAGATGCTGAAATTAAAGATGGAGAAAGATTGCCACTGGCAGTAAAGGATATGGGCAGTTGTGAAATATACCCTCAGACTATCCAGCACAATCCTAATGGGCGGTAAGCCACCACCAAAATCTCCCTCTGGGCTTCTGTGTATGTTTGCATATCCACAGCATGTCCCACCCCTGCCCTTTGGTGGGCATTCCTCATTGAGCTTTTGCCGTGGCCTCACAATCCTCAACACAGCAGCAGGCAGCCATGCTTCTGATCGGGTTGGCATGCAAGGTGAAGCACAGTTGCCTTCTTGGCCTCATCCCACCACGCAGTTTTGAACAGTTGAATAGTTTTGTGTTGACTCTTTATTTCAAATGTGTTGGTATGTGTCCTTCCGCTCCTTCGAGGCATAGAATCATGTCTTATCCTGAGGCTTAGTGGGTGCTCTCTAAATACTTGCTGACTCATTGCTCTTAAGGAGAAGAGTTGTGAGGTCTTTGTCTTTTGAAAAAATATGGGGACTGCTAATAATTCTGCTTCTTCTCTGTAATTTGAATCGTCAGCTCTGTTTCTCCCTTAAGATTTGTAAAGCACTGAACATCTTGTGAAAGGAGAGTTTCTAGTACAATAAGTTTAAACCTGTGAGTTTTAAAAATTACTTTACAATAGATCTTGGCATTTTATAATGCTGTCCTGAGTATTAAAAAAGACAGAGTATATAAACCAAGTATGCTGCCTAGTTCAGTAAATGGTACCCATAATTACTTGTAATAAAATTTTCTTATGAAGATTAAGAACGCATTGCATTTTTCCCCTTAATATCATAAAATGTTTCTTGCTTAAGTTTTACATTTCACCTTGGCAATCTACTAACAGCCAATATGTCTATTGAGAAAATTTTGACTATGCAACATTCTTTTTTTCTTATATTTAACTGTTAAAATATCCTGTTTATTTTGATAAATTTAACAGTCATTAAAAACTGGGGTAAGATATCTTTATTCATTTGAATGATCAGCTTTAAAATGAAGATAGCCTTGCAACAAGATAGTGCCTTCCTATGGTGTAAATGTAATGAGCAAACTGCCAAGCATCTTGGTGCTCAACAGATGCTCGTCGAATTAGTGGAATCTTCCCCTGTGTGCCTCCACCCTTTCTCATCTTCCTGACCCTTTGTTTATAAGAGAGGCCACTGCAGTAACATTTTCAGCAGTAACCCCCTCTTCATAATCTGCTTTTGATTTGTTGGGTGGAATATTTATGTCTAGCTCCGTATTCAGAGAAATATATAACTTTAAAAGATAATAGGTTCATTGTAACAGTCAACTGAAATAATGTTTGTTATTAGAAATACTTCACCATAAAGATGAATCATTGTTTCTTAACTTTTACATGTCATTGGTCCTCTGTGCTTCCCTCCCTGGGTTCTATAATTTCTAGGTTTGTTGTGGTGTGTGGTGATGGCGAATATATCATCTACACAGCAATGGCACTGAGAAACAAGAGCTTTGGGTCTGCCCAGGAGTTTGCGTGGGCCCACGATTCTTCAGAGTAAGTTTTGGCTGTGTCATATCCAGCTTGCCCTGATTGCCAATGGGTGTTCTCTGTGCAGCTGTATTAAAAAGGTTTGCAAGGCTCAGTGTAGGCTGTGCTTCACCATGTTAAGGAACAGTTCTCACCAGAGCTGTGTTAGAAGATTGGTCAGGGGCAGCTATGCAGCCTGAGCTGCCTCTGCCTTTTCTGTGTTCAGTATTGAGCTGGCTCACTCAATCTGATACAATAATCACATTAAACCGGGGACCCAGCACCTATTTCCTTGGTGGAGCCCAAGGCAGGGCCTGGTACTTACGGGCTGAAGGCAAAGTAGGCCCTCAAATCAAGACCATGGCAGGCCCTCCCCAGGACCTGGCATCCTAAGCTGCCGCTGCCCTTTTCTGAGCTCCTGGGGAGAGATGCTAGATTCTGATGTAATCTTGATGAAAACCTCAATGAATCTTTTTTTTTAATATCTTTATTGGAGTATAAATGATTTACAATGTTGTGTTGGTTTCTACTGTACAACAGAGTGAATCAGCTATATGTATACATATATCTCCATATCCCCTCCCTCTTGAGCCTCCCTCCCACCCTCCCTATCCCACCCCTCTAGGTTGTCACAAAGCATCAAACTGAATCCCTGTGCTATGCAGCAGCTTCCCACTAGCCATCCATTTTACATTTGGTAGTGTATATATGTCAGGGCTACTCGCTCACTTCATCCCAGCTTCCCCTCCCCGCCATGTCCTCAAGTCAGTTCTCTACGTCTGCATCTTTATTCCTGCCCTGCCATTGCAGGTCTATTTACAATAGCCAGGACATGGAAGCAACCTAAGTGTCCATCAACAGATGAATGGATAAAGAAGATGTGGCACATATATACAATGGAATATTACTCAGCCATAAAAAGAAACGAAATTGAGTTATTTGTAGTGAGGTGGATGGACCTAGAGTCTGTCATACAGAGTGAAGTAAGTCAGAAAGAGGAAAACAAATACCGTATGCTAACACATAGATGTGTTATCTACACATAGATGTGGAATCTTTAAAAAAAAAAGGTTCTGATGAACCTAGGGGCAGGAAAGGAATAAAGACACAGATGTAGAGAGTGGATTTGAGGACACAGGGAGGGGGAAGGGTAAGCTGGGACGAAGTGAGAGAGTGGCATGGACATATATACACTACCAAATGTAAAACAGATAGCTAGTGGGAAGCAGCCGCACAGCACAGGGAGATCAGCTCTGTGCTTTGCAACCACCTAAAGGTGTGGGATAAGGAGAGTGGGAGGGAGATGCAAGAGGGAGGGAATGGGGGATATACATATGCATATAGCTGATTCACTTTGTTATACAGCAGAAGCTAACACAACATTGTAAAGCAATTATACTCCAATAAAGATATTTAAAAAAAAACTCGTTTTCTGTAATGTTACCTCCCATTCTTTTTTTTTTTTTTTTTTACTATCTTAGGATTCATTTCATTTTATTTAAATATATCATTACCCTCCTTGAGAATCTAAATCAAGGACTTGGGATCCTAATTTGAAAATGAAACAGAACAACACAGAGGAACCTGTTTCCTCGAAACAGTAGTGGGCTTACAGAATGCCTTTTAGGAACTTATACCTAATTAAATCTGTTCATTCCTTGCATAAACTTTAAGCATCCTCAAATTTTATACATCTCTAAATAAAGTGGAGAAAAGGGGAAAAACCACATTTATCTGCGTAATTCAAATAAAAGTATTTCTTTACTCACGTCCCATTCTTAACAAATTCTGTCTGAATTCAGAATGTTCATAAAATAGTCTCATTAAAAACAGGAAAAATTTATGTCTCAATTATTATAGTCACTGACCAGTTCCATTTTGATTCCTGTTTGGTGCATGTAATAAACTTCGGGGCTTACACGTCTTTTTCAGACACTGAATTACATCTTTACAGTTCTCTTAGTTTTGTTTTCCCCATATTTTGTGTTGCCTCTTCTGCCAGCAGTGGGTAACTTAAGCCTCATTGTTGCATAGTAAGATGCATGCTTTTTATTTTTTAACAAAAAGGTCACTGAGAGGTAAGATCTTTTCATAAATTTCCTAAATAAATTCACTCATGCACAGTTCCATATACTAAAAAGTACGTTGTTACCATCTTAAGCATGGTTGCCTTACCTCTCTCAACATACCTCTCCCTCCGTTTTGATAGTTTCCTCTTTTCAGCTTTATCCAGCCCAGACCCTGTTCAGCATCTTTCCCGTCTTGAGCAAAGTACTTGTCAGATCACTTTCTCATATACTCCCGAGTATCCAACCACAGCCCCTTTTCAAGGCAGAGGCCTGAGTATATATGATTTATTAAGTTGTTGCCAAACATGGCTGACTAATGAGCCACTTATAATAAAAGTTTTTATTTTTTAAGTTACTTTTATTGAGGTATAATTTATACCAAATAAAATGTACTGTTTTAAGTGTATATTTCAGTGAATTTGGACAAATGGATATAATCCATAACCACCAGCACAATCAAGGTATATAGAACAATTCTGTCATCTCAAAAACAATCCCCTTGTGTCCCTTAACAGTCAGCACCCCAGCCCCTACTCCCCAGTAGATTAGATTTGTCTTCTTTAGGGTTTCATGTCAGTGGAGTTGTGTGGTATGCACTCTTAGTCTGGCTTGTTTTGCTCAGCATAATGTTTTTGAGATTCATCCATGTTGTTGCATGGATGGGTAATTGGTTCCCTTTTTTGCAGAGTAGTGTTCCATTATATGAACAGACCACAGTTGGTTTAGTTATTCACCTATTGAGGAACATTTGGATCTTTTCAGCTTCTAAAATAGTTTGTAAGCCCTAGTAATTTGTGTAATAGACCTTGTGAAACCCATTCATTATTTGTCCAACTGTAAGCAGGTCACTGATCTCTGAGGAAAAAATATAATATTGAATTTTCAACTATTAATTTTATATTTTTGCATAATTCACTACTCACATATATTTGAATATATTTGTAACATTTGGTGGAATTGCAGTTTAGTATATACATAATATGCTATGTTTGCTTTCCTTTTTTCCCCCCCCCAGATATGCAATAAGAGAGAGCAACAGTGTTGTAAAGATATTTAAGAACTTTAAGGAAAAAAAATCATTTAAACCAGATTTTGGAGCGGAAAGTGAGTGCTGTTTATATATGATACAATTTTAGAAGCTTTGTAATGGCTCAAAAACATCTGAAGATCTACATATTTTTTTTTGTTCTTTTTAGGTATCTATGGAGGCTTCTTACTGGGAGTCAGATCTGTAAATGGCTTAGCTTTCTATGACTGGGACAATACAGAACTCATACGCAGAATTGAAATTCAGCCCAAACACGTGAGCTCCCTCCATTGCTGTTTTTGGAGTGTACATCTTTGTGACAAGCTCTGAGTCCCTGAGGCCAGAAAACACCCTTGTACCCTGCTGTCCCTGTTCCATTGTGCTGGACACAGTGCCACGTACCTCAGGATTGCTTAGAAAAGTAGAGTCGTGGTATTTGAGTGAGGTAGTAGATGTTGGGCTTTTTGAAAAGGATAAAAAGTTATACAAGTGCCAAGTGCTGTTCATATTTTAAATGGCTTTAATGCTTTGAAGATAAGTAGCCAGGGAGTTCTTGACCCGGAAGGGCCTGCAAGTCTCCCACTCAGTTCAGAAAGCCTTTTCATGCTTTACCTGATAATGGCTGTTTAAAATTTAGGTAGCCGTTCTGCAGTGACAACATTTTCAACCTTTAGATCTGCCTGCTTCTTTGACAGCTTTAACTGTCAGGAAACTATCTGTGGAGACAAATCCACCTCCCCAGGGTCCTGGTTCTGTCTTCTAGAGCATGCATTTTCAGCAGGGGGATGTCATCCCCTAGGGGGAGGAAATTGGTTCCTGAAACCAATTGATGAAAAAAAGTACACTCTTTATAAAGCATAGATGCTCATATGTTTATACATATTATGTGTTTGTGTACCTTATGTATATGTTTATGTGTTAATATATGTATAGACATATAGTATCTGTGATACTAAAACTTCAGGGGCAGACGATTGGGAAAAAAATGCCTTAAAAAGGTTTGGGGTGGGGGTCATAATGGGAAAGAAAAAAAAGTGAGAAACACTATTCTAGAGCAATAAGGAATAGGCTAGGGCCCTTCTGAATCTCAGCACACCTGGCGCTTACTGCCAGTGCTCCTTGCTGCTTCCCTTAGGTCTTTCCATTTTTATAAATAGAACAGTAGTGCCCTTCCACCCTCCCAAATATGTGTGTATATACATGACAGAATTGTTAAGTGTATACTTAGTATCTTAATGTAGGAAGATAAATCTTGTAGGAAACAAAGTGTATGCAGTTTGTCATACCCACTCAGAAATCCGAAATCATTTATCTGTGTTTTTGTTTGTTATGTTGCAGATTTTCTGGTCTGACTCTGGAGAGCTCGTCTGTATTGCCACTGAAGAGTCATTTTTTATCCTTAAATATCTGTCGGAAAAAGTTTTGGCTGCACAGGAAACACATGAGGGAGTTACTGAAGATGGCATTGAAGATGGCTTTGAAGTAATTGCATCAGCACAACTTTAGCTTTGTTTTTAAATGATTTATATTCTTATAGCAGAACTTCACTCCTTATAACATTTTACTATAAAATAGGTTTGGGGAAACTAATAAGCATTTAAGGAGTTACGGTAAAATGTGAAAATTAAAATCTTGGCTCAGAGATCAGGGTCTGAAAGTATTTGTTCAAAAGAAATTTGTGCTTTGATTTTAGGAAACCTTTAGACTAACTTTGATTATCTTTCAGTAAGGAAGTTAGAAGGTGTTTTGGTCTTAAGACAGTTTAGCCAGAGTTATTTAAAATGAGCTCTCAAATGTAAAGATGAATCATCCATTGTGGAGGTGTCTTGGAAGACTTTTTGAAATACTTATTATGCCAGTCTCATGTATGTTAGGAGTTTAGATCAACACATTCTTAGATTACAGCTTTGATGCAACAGTGAGATTTTACAGTACAGATACTCATCCAGGAATCTGTTCTTAAATGAAGAAAGTAGAAATTCCAAGGAAAGATTTTCTTTCTTGAAATAGGATTCTTTCTTTGCATTTCTTATTCTACGTATCACCCCTAATTATATTCAGTTTTCTGTCATTGACAGGATTCCTATTGCTGAATAAGATAATAATAGACTTTATTTTTTTCCTGCAGGTTCTTGGTGAGATTCAGGAAATTGTGAAAACAGGGCTGTGGGTAGGCGACTGCTTCATTTACACAAGTTCTGTGAACAGATTAAATTATTATGTCGGAGGAGAAATAGTCACCATTGCCCACTTGGACAGGTAGCTGAGTATCGTTTTGCTTTTTGTCTTTAGCATCCTAAATTTAAAAGCATACTTGTTAAACATAAACAAAACCAATTGCTGGCTTTTAACAATGATAGGCCTGATTTTTCAGCGTTATCGTTTTAATAGGTGGCAATTGCTAACCAAAATTGCATCAATCAAATGGAAAGATTTTGAGCAAGAGGCAGAGTGAGTGAGTGACTGCAAGAGAGAGAGAGTGTGTGTATGTACTGATTTGGGCTTAGTTCTAAATTAGTTTCTGTTTCTCTTACAGGACGATGTATCTCCTGGGCTATATCCCTAAAGACAACAGGCTTTATCTGGGGGATAAGGAGCTCAACATCGTTAGCTACTCCCTGCTGGTCTCAGTGCTGGAATACCAGACAGCTGTCATGCGGAGAGACTTCAGCATGGCTGATAAGGTCCTCCCGACCATCCCGAAAGAGCAAAGGACCAGGGTTGCTCACTTTTTGGAAAAGCAGGTACGGGGGTGGGGGTCGGTGGTTTGTTTTGTGTGCGTTTTTAAAAAACCAGCAATTTGAACGAATGTTAATACGAATTTGAAGAACTTTATTTCTTAACTGCCACTGATTTCCTTATGGCAATGGAATTTCTCTTGTGAATTTAAGTCACTTGTTACACTCCTCCTCCTCCTTTCTCATTGCCCTTCGCATCCCCTTTAAATGTTGGAGGTGATTATTAGTCTTCCCTTTTTGTAGACTTCTTTTCTGTTCTATCAGTATTTTCATTTTTATGCTGCATTTTTCTCTATCCTAGCTGGCTTCTCTCTCTCTCTCTGTCTCTCGTCTCTCTCCCTTTGTAAAATATACATAAAATTTACCTGATAAGCCTTTTCCTTACTGTAACAATTTTTAGTGTAAATTCAAAGTTATATGTGCACAAAGTATAACGTTTTGCAAGGCTTAGGGAAAAAACAGCCCTCCCTCTCTCTCTCATTTCTACTCCCTAGCGGTAATCACTTGTAATTATTTTAGCTGACTCTGTTGGCATTTATTTCCACATGTCTAACACACTTATATTGCTGTTTCTCAGCTTTAGGCATTTCTTGGGACCTTCCACTCTATACAAGATGAGGAATTTATCTTTCTTTCACTCCCCCTGCTTCTACCAATACATGCCACTTTCCTATTCCTTATCCTCCCAATATAGTTACATCATAATTTTGATTAAATTGGTATTCATTGTTTATATTACTGTGGCTGTGTAAACACTGTTCATAGCTGAGCCATGTGATATATTATAGCAATAGCTTTCTCTCCTTGCAGTTGTTTTTTCCCCTGGTGTTAATAATTGTTTCTTTTTTTTAAACTTTGCTTATTTTTCTATGTGCTTAGGGTTATTCTCCCCACTCTGATGGTTCTCCAGATTTCCTTGAAATCTCCTTTCAGTATGTTCAGTCTGCTTCAGGCTGAACTGGTTTCTGCCCTCATCACGGATATCCCCTCACCATCATGTTGGGGCTTCCCTTTGGCTCTCTTGAGTTGGATCCGTTGTTTCCTATATTCCCTATCTTCTTTCCTGGTTTACTCCCTCATTTTGCTGGAGTACGTCCTTCAGTAGTTTCCTGAGAAAAGGGTTATTTATTAATAGCAAGTAAATTTTTTTGTGACCTCGATTATCTGAAAGTGCCATTGTTCTACTTTAAAACATATTTGGCCGTTTAACTGGATATAGAATTGTAGGTTGGAGATGATTTTCTCTCAGAATTTTGAAGACGAAATTCTATTTTGCCTTCTGCCTTCTAGCTTCTAGTTGTTGAGGTCTAAAGCCATTTATATGCCTGATTCTTGGTACCTGATCTGTTTTTTCCTCTTTGGAAGTTTTTTTGATCTTGTCCCTATTGTCCTGTGATGTTATCATGATGGCGGGCCTTGGTGTAGGGGTCAGTTATTGTTCATTCTGCTGGGTATTAGATGAGCTCTCTTAATTGGAAACTCATTCCTTCATTTTTGAGAGATTTTCTTGAATCATTTCTCTGTTGATTTCCTTCCTTTGTTTTCTAAATTCTCTCTGTGCAACTGTTATTCAGATGTTGGACCTCTTGCACTGGTTTTCTCATTTTGTTATTCTTGGACTTTTAAAATCTTGTTTATGGATCAAAGTTTCTCTTCATACCCTCTGTAAGGGTATGAATGATAGTTTTTGTTGTTGAGTTTTCTGTTCCCTTTATGTGGTATGCTTTCTTCAGATTGCTTATTGGTTCATTTTGATCTCTGTCTTTCCTTTTAAAGATTTTCCTCAGGTATCTGATGATCTTTGGGCACGCATTTAAGAGTGGAGGTCTAAGAAGCAGGTCAAAAGATCTGAGTTTATGGGTGAATTTATTGGCTGGACTAAAAATAATGTGATGTGGCTGGACCTTTTGATTGGGGAGCCTCAATCAGTGTCAGTATCTTCATCTAATGAATTTAATGACTCTTCATTTATTCATTTAGTGAAATTAATGAGCACTTAATATTGTACCAGGCACTGTTCAGGCTGGCATATGGCCCTCATTGACATTTTAGTATTTTTAAGTCTTACCCCTTTGGCTGGTTAGTTTACAGAGAAGCTCCCCAATCACCATCCTTGTGCGGGCTGAGCAGAGTATGGCTTGGTGTCTCAGTATTTAGTATTTCAAATATTTAGTCTCAACATCCATTCTTATAATCTCCTGTTTTCCTTTTGCCACTCAGCACTCCTTCTGGGTGTTCAGGGATCCCTCAGACTGGGGACCCTCTAGTTTACCCTCTCCAAAGAACAAGATTCCTGTCTTCTGTGTGTGTCAAGAGTTCAGGGCGGGGAAAGGAGTGGGGACCTGGGGTATCTAACTGCTTCTTATATAGACTTTCAGGCAGTTTTGTTTATTTGCTGGTTTTAGCACTACCCTTCACAAGACACCTCTGGGGATTCTGAGGTGTGAATCAGGTTGTTTCTATGCTGTCTTCACTCCTGATTTAGGGATTAGTCTTCTCTAGTGTTTTAACTTGAATGTTTGTACTCCTCCACCAGCTTTCGAGCTTCCAAAATTGTTACTAATGTCTCTGCTGCCTTTCTGTGTGTCCTTGGGAGTTTATGCTTTTAAAAAAGAACCCCCTAAGTGTCATTTCAGTGGGGATTTGCAGGAAAGCAAAAGTAAGTGTATACAGCCCACTCATTCCATCTGCTTTGCCCTCACCTGTATCTGGCTAGTTCTATAGATCTTCCATCCTCCACTCTTGGATTTTATATTGTCTACATCAGTGCTAGGGAAGAAAGGGAGGAATGCAGGTTATTCAGAATGCCTTGTTACATTGGACTCCTGGGAGAGTGGAGGGAGGGTAGCTTGCATAGTCTGGGAAGTTATTTTAAGCACAGTGATACAGCAGTGCTGAATGTCTACCCAGACAGAGCTCCGACACCTGTCCAGCTTCTCCATCCTGACCGCCCCCAACAGAGCATTCACTCTCAGTCTGAGGAAGTCTTCTGCAGCCTGAGCTTTTTGACTCATATACCACATCCCTGGAGCTGAAGACCTTGCCCGTAGGGAAGACCCCATCATCCCTGCTTGTCTTGAGGGAGAAGCTAATATAGTAATTACAGTAGTCGGTTTAAAAGCTTGTTGCTGGGCTTCCCTGGTGGCGCAGTGGTTGAGAGTTCGCCTGCCAATGCAGGGGACACGGGTTCGTGCCCCGGTCCGGGAAGATCCCACATGCTGCAGGAGCGGCTGGGTCCGTGAGCCATGGCCACTGAGCCTGCGCGTCCGGAGCCTGTGCTCCGCAACGGGAGAGGCCACAACAGTGAGAGGCCCACGTACCACAAAAAAAAAAAAGAAAGCTTGTTGCTGTTGACTGGAGCATGGGAAGGCAGTTTTAGACTTCTGTGCTCTGGAATACTTGCTGATGAGTAAACTGGACATGAGACCAACAGTAAAGGCATAGGTAGTGACACCAGATCAATATGAGGACCTGAAAGCAAAATGTTTGCTAAATGACCTGCAGATGATAGAAAATTGGAAGGTTTTACATTCGACTTCCTTTTCTCTGAGGCACTGGACTAGATCGCTAAGGCCCAGCTCAGGAGATTACGGACAGCTAGGTTTACACCACTGTGCCTGTCTTTCTCTTTTTGAAGTGGCTCTTGTTCAGTCAACTTTCCAAAATCCTTTTCTTTTTGACATTTGTTTACTTTTACATTTCTAAATTTTACTGGTTGTTGTTTTACTTGAGTTTCTCAAGCATTGGTCAGCTTCCACTGCTTAGAAAACAGTAGACGTTGTGTGACTGAATTTTGTCTGCCCTGTTTTTTACCAGTTAATTTAACAGCTCCTTAATTTTTCTGTCTTCTAATTGAAGAGTATTTTTTATTTGTTACTTTGTTTGATTTAAGTAATGGGGCTTCCAGTGTCAGCAGCGTATTTAGTTTGAGAGAGCAATGGATTGTTTGCCATGTGTGTGCACTGTATATGTAGACTACACACACAGGTTCTTCTGTACATAAACACATATTTCATCTGTTTAGGGCTTCAAGCAGCAAGCTCTTACAGTATCCACAGACCCCGAGCATCGCTTTGAACTTGCTCTTCAGCTTGGAGAACTAAAAATTGCGTACCAATTAGCAGTGGAAGCAGAGGTATGTACTAATTTATGATTTTTTGTAACTGATGGAAGGGTCAGCAGGTACTTATATGTGTTTACTGTAAGTTGTGTTTTAAAGTTTTCTGAAATGCAAATTAGTGACTCATTTTGGTGAGGTTGCCGCCTTTCTTGGGTCTTCTTAAAAAATGAATTACGTTTATCTTTGCATAGATTAAATGGATTATATTGGAGATATATATTATTATATTCTTATTAATATATTCTTAGCATTGTAATTTAAGAAAAAGTTTTTTTTTTTTAATCTTACATGAGATCTGTTTTGGAAGAGAAGGAAAGCTAGAAGATAGTAGATAAAGGAGTCTGGAACTCTAAAAGGATGCAGACACAGCAGTAATTTGCCAATATCCCAAACTAGTGAGGAAGATGTTGTTTTTTGTTTGTTTGTTTGTGGTACGCGGGCCTCTCACTGCTGTGGCCTCTCCCGTTGCGGAGCACAGGCTCCAGACGCGCAGGCTCAGCGGCCATGGCTCACGGGCCCAGCCGCTCCGCGGCATGTGGGATCTTCCCGGACCGGGGCACGAACCCACGTCCCTTGCACTGGCAGGTGGACTGTCAAATACTGCGCCACCAGGGAAGCCCGAAGATGTTGGTTTTAAAGAAGGGTTCTGACATTTTGAGACAGTTTAATGACATTTTTATGGATCGTTGTATATTTTGTATATTGAGGGCTCCCAGTTGTGGTTTAAGTCTAGCATTTACTGGTAAATTCATTTCAGATGTACTAAATAAATTTTAGCTATGTTAAGATCCAAATGAGCAGCATTTTATTTGATTTCTGAGAAGCTACAAATGACATAAATAATATTTATTCTTAAATATTTAAGGACATAAAAAGTTTTTTCTGCTTTCAAAAAATGGTATTCAATCGTTCCTTAAAATAATTACAGCAGTCTAATAACCTTAAAACTCGTTAGTTTTAGTTTCACTATGTAATTACAAAATAAAAATATAACGGGCTGATGATTATTCACATGTAGCATTAAATTTGATTTGTGTTTGAGTTAATCTTATGTATGTGAATAATTTCAATTTCCTCATTATACATTTTGTCATTCCGTTCTTATTTTGATAGAACCTACTTAAGCACAGCTCAGTATACATAAAATATGTATTTTATAATTATAGAAAATATAAAATTGTTAGTACAATAATGTTCAGACTAACAGAATAATGTTGATGTTGGAAATTCAAATGTTTATTTAAGAGATATTTTAATGTGGAATCTCTTTTCTTACAGTCAGAACAGAAGTGGAAACAACTTGCTGAACTTGCCATTAGTAAATGCCAGTTTGGTCTAGCCCAGGAGTGCCTGCACCATGCACAGGATTATGGGGGTCTGTTGCTTTTGGCCACTGCCTCTGGAAATGCTACTATGGTGAACAAGCTAGCAGAGGGTGCGGAGAGAGACGGCAAGAATAATGTGGCATTCATGAGCTACTTTTTACAGGGCAAGTAAGTATTAACCCAAGGTCTGAAAGAGGTGGGCACAGTAATAAAGCACTGACTTCTGCACTGACTTCAAGGGTGGTCTTTGGAGAGGAACATGAAGAAGGAACCGTGGAGAGAGCGCTGATGTCTGGCCGAGTGGTGCTGCTGATGGCAGCAGGCAGGAGGACAGTGCTGCTTTGGAAGAACTCAAAGGATGCTCTTCAGCAAAGGATGTTCTTACCACTAACATTTGGTCTAAATGTTTGAGCAAAATGAGCTGCTCAGGGAGGCTCAACTGGGAGAAACGTTAAACCGCTTTCTCAACAGCCCTGCCACTTACTGGCTAAGGTATTTTATTTAATGAAGGCAGGAGGCTGTTGGGCTGCTTGCTTTATTTGGTACCTGAACGGCAGGTGATTTTACCCAAGTGGAATAATTCTGATCTGCTTACAACAAAAATAAGGTGGATGAGGATGCCAGTTACGTTTAGATCTGATTTCAACTGTAAAGCATAAAAATGTATTAAAAAGTCTAGCAGTTAGTGCGTATCAGATGATTAGTTGACCGTATTATGAAATAAAACACAAAAGCATTAACTTTGCCCTACGTACTTTTTAAACCTCACACTTAATCATAAAAACTTTGAATGTGTGTGTTTTATAACATGTATGTGTAAATTTATATACCTATAAGAATAGGTCCACTATTTCTTATCAATAACTCAAAAACCCAACAACATTCTGAGAATATTTTATTTGGTGGCAAAACTTGGCCTAAACGCTGAAGTATTATTATTAGTTGCTTTTATGCCACTTGGTTTGTTTTTATTGCATTTAGTATTCATGTGTTGTAGCAGAATATTGATGTTTGTGACTCTGATGCTGAGGGTATTATGTAACGTATGGTATATGTACTTTCTAAAATCCAAAAGGTATTACCTTTTTAAAATCCAAAAAATTCTGAGTTCTAAAGCACGTTACCCACTTTATCAAACTTACACAGGAAAAAGTTAAAAAAGAAAATGGACACCTGGATATTTTCCTACTGGGCACCACTGGATTGTCCAGCACAGTCCATGTTAGAGATGCTGCCCGCAAAACTGTATTTGTGAAACCGAGTTTCTGCTCTTCATATTCTGAAGCCCTTAAATGTGCTCATCTAAGCTACCTTGTTTTAAAAAGCCCCTTTAGATTCTTCTTAGGGAAGTTAAGGTGATTGAAAAACCTCTCACACTTCTGGAGCCCATTATGTAACACACTGGTGATGACAGGTAGTGGCTCAGTGACAGAAGAGAGGTGTCTGTGTGCGTTGGAGAGGGAGTGCTGACTTGCCAGCGCTAAACCCACATCTCTTTAATGTGGTAAAAGTGTTATTATTACGGCGTTTATTCTTGGTAACAGTGCTTCTCCTTTTTAATCTTTAGGCTTGATGCTTGCCTGGAGCTCTTGATTAGAACTGGACGACTGCCAGAAGCTGCCTTCCTGGCACGGACTTACTTACCCAGTCAGGTTTCAAGGTACAGACTTTTCCTTTTAGGAAGAAATGTTTCAGATAAAAACAGAGCCCCTAACAGTCTCCCAATGGTTCTATGATATCTGTAATAGGGTGGTGAAACTCTGGAGAGGAAATCTCTCAAAAGTCAATCAGAAAGCAGCAGAATCCCTCGCTGATCCAACAGAATATGAAAACCTTTTTCCTGGATTAAAAGAAGCCTTCGTTGTAGAAGAATGGGTGAAGGAAACACATGCTGACCTGTGGCCGGCCAAACAATACCCACTTGTCACGGTGAGTGCCTGGGGTGCCTCATCCCGTGTGACTACAGGGTGGAAAGGCATTCACGACTTAAGGTTTTGAATTGCACCACATACATTATGGTTCGATTAAGAGCTAGTATCTGGGATTTAGGCCAAGTTTATAGATGAATTATGCTTTCAGAATATTTCATTTCATCATTGTTTTATTCTTTGATAGCCAAATGAAGAAAGAAATGTTATGGAAGAGGCAAAAGGCTTTGAGCCCTCAAGATCTGCATCTCAGCAGGTCAGTCAGACATGAGAGAGTCTGGTTGGGATCTGTTGATTTTAAGTACCATTTCCCACTTCCCAATCCTGATCTGCCTTCCCTTTGGGAAAAATTTCAAATTCCTGAACAAATTCCTTTGTTTTCATGTGTTTCTACTTGGGTTTTCAGGAACTTGATGGGAAACCTGCTTCTCCTACTCCTGTTATTGTGGCCCCCCCCACAGACAACAAAGAAGAAAAGGTACGGACATCATACCCAACTTCTTATTGGACCCCAGCCTCACCCTCCCTCCCCGCAAATGTCTGCAGGATGTGCAGGCCTCTGCATTTTAAGTGATGTAATCAGTTTCAGAGCACGGGTTTTGAAATGAGAAGATGCCCCTTTTGGACTGTTGTTTTAGTTCTCTTTGGATCATGAATCACAGATAACTTTTAATAACTTGGCTTTAACACAGTACCATATAACTCACCCTCTTCCTTTTCTTTGCAGAGTTTACTTGAACTGGAAGTAGATTTGGATAATTTGGAATTAGAAGATATTGACACAACAGATATCAACCTGGATGAAGATATTTTGGATGACTGAATAATGTTTCCCATTTACTCAACTAAACAGATCATTATTATGGACAGGTATTGATCATCACCCTGACCACAGTGCTTTGGACTCTGAGAAACTCCTTAGATTTTTTATATGTAGATGCTGTGGCCCACTGGGAGCACAATGCCCTCATCTTCAGAGGAGTTTATGTGCAGCATCTAAATCACAATGTTTCCTTGTTAACTAAGACTGCTGTGGGCTTTGATTTTTTTCATACTGTCATTAAGACCATATCTCATAAAATCTTTTGAATTAATGAAGATACTTCAAAGTTTCCTTTCTGCATAATGAAAATAGGATTCTAGTTTTAGAAGGCTGAGCCAAAACTACACCTCACCTAGGGATCAGCCCGCATTCTCTTTTCTTTGAATAACTAGTTTCAAACACCACCAATCACATTTTTCTTAGAACTGAATATCCGGGCTAAACCATTTTCCTTGACCTCCTGGCATTATTCCTCTCTATGTAGCTTTCTTATGCCTTGCCCTGACTTTGGTAGGTACCCGTTTCTGGAATCAGGGTCTGAAACTCCAGCTCCTCTGACCTCATTAAGCTGGGCTCTAGTTAAATTACCGACTGGCCCATTTGGTAACACAGAGAGGCACAGTACTTTTTTTTTTCCCTTTCTTGTTACACTGTACTCATCTGACATGATTAGAAAAATTCATAACCAGGCACTAAGATGTACTTCTCAGTTATCCCCTTGTAGCCTAGGAAAGTGAGCAGAGTAACAAGTTTTTCTTTGTATTTCTGATAGAGGCACTACTTGGAATTTAAAAAACAAAAGAAGTAATTTTATAGGGAGAGAACTCCCAATTTTGACATTTTTAAACCGCTCAGTATTAACAGAGAAAACTAGCCAGTATTTAGTAAAATGAAATTTATTTAAAAAATATTTTTAGGAAGCTGCAGAATTGCTCATGAATGCTTCTTGATAAGCTTGCAGTGTTAATTCTATATATGCTCCCTTCTGTGCTTCTGTTTCTGCAAAGACCTGTTTAAAAAAAAAAGTTTGAAAATAATAGAGCATATACTATTGATAACGTTTTTAGTTTTGAGACATCACTAACAAACATTTCTGTAGTAGCAAAGGAAAGTCCCAGTTTAAAAAAAAAGCCTTCCACATTTCCAGTATTTTTCTGATTACCAAACAATAAGCATACTACATGGACAGAAAACAGTATCACAGTTAAAGTAAAGTAATACTAATTCTAAACACCAGAGGTATCCAAATATGGATGCCATCTTTCAGAAAAAAATTAAGAAACCTGACATTGCTGGATCAAAATAAAAACCATTAGGTTCAAGAGAAATCTGGAGGATGAGAGTTAGCAAACTGATTTTTCACTTTAAAGAATGGTTTTTTTCTACCCCACCTATGATGTCATCATCACTGGTGGTTTTTATCCTTAGTAAGCTTTATAACTGCTTTGAAGTACGCACGAAGTAATATTGGGATAGAAGCCAGATCCACAAATACATGTCTACCCTGAGCATTAGAATCTAGAGATGAAAATTACACAATGGTCTCCCCTTCCCTTCCTGAAAAAAATCGTCTCTCAACATTTACAGAGACATCTATGTTAGCCCATAGTTTTGAGAGGTATGCAATTCGTAAGGCTTGGCATTATACAAGCACTACGCTCCCAACTTCTGGACACCTGAACAGGAATGTGACCGAACTGGAGGACAGGAAGCGGCACTGGGGACGTGTGCTACCCGGCAGTCCTCCACCACACCCTGCTGGTGACCTGACCACTTAGTTGCCAGTACTGCAAAAACTAAGGCGGCTACTGCCCCACTGTCTGAACTTCTTGGCCTCCAGCAGCAGCCCTGTTTCTACTGTCCAGGCTAAAGAAATATGGGAGCTCTGATCACTCTGGTTCAAGGCCACAAATCTGTTTAGTTACCATTAAATATGACCCACTTAAAAATTCTTTCCGACTCAGTCACCCACAGTAGCTAATGTGAAACAAGTCCCTTTACCTTAACCAAATGCAACCCTTCGGCAGCCTGCTCGTTGGCCTGTCGAGCTGACTGGCCGTCTGGGTGGAGCATGTGATAGAGCTGGACCACGCTGGTGGCATCACCGACTCTAGAGGGCAAAAAGGGTTTTACTGTTAAAAGGGTTTATTGCTTTCTCCTTCTTAAAGTTTTCTTTGTACTGTTTTCTTCGTTTGCTTCACAGTCCTATAAAATGTGCCAAACTTTAAATTACATGTCAAACTTTCCTTGGGCCAGAAAAAAGTTTTCTACTGCCTTCAGTTTCATATTTTCAAAGGCACTTTCAGGAATACTGGCTAGTTTAGGCTTCATACCAACGCTGAGATAGGTAGGGCAGGCGTCAGTACAGGCAGGGCCCAATTTATGACAGTGAATATATTCTAAATGTGGCTGTATCCTTTTTGGAAGCAGAACATCATTTCTTGTAGAAACAGCATTCTAATGGTACATGATTTCCAAGCCGGCCCACATCATCACCAGATAACATAATCCAACTCAGAGGGTGTGACTGTACCTTCATCCTACATAAGCCGGAGGCTGGTGGTCATGGGGATTGCTCAATGCCACTTGCTTTTAGGTGCATTAGCAGTGACATCTGCTAACGAATTTTCATTGAGACTCTGAATTAGCGGACAGATGCCTCTGTATGAGGCATTTTAGGAGTCCAAGGCAAGACTCCCAGGCCTCCTGTATTCACAGGGACCCATCCGTTAAAAATCAGCATCCTAGGGAAGCAGATTTGAAATTATGCATACCAAACAAAAGAAAAGTCAGGTTCTACCTCAGCAACCTATCTTGTGTCGCACAACTATCTATGATGAAGCTGTAACAAAAGCTCAATTCTTACAGTTTGTACTTATCTTTTGTGAAACCTATAAACAATTTTTATCAACCTTAAAACTTACCTAGCCTTCCCCAACTAAATAATCTCTGTGCTCTCACATAGTCAATACCTTCCTACCATTTGCCACCTCAAAGCTGAGAGGGTATATAAAAATAACCCTTCTAATGGCTTCACAGGCAAATTCTATCAAACATTTAGAGAAGAGCTAACACCTATCCTTCTCAAACTCTTCCAAAATATAGCAGAGGGAGGAACACTCCCAAACTCATTCTACGAGGCCACCATCACCCCAATACCAAGACCAGACAAAGATGTCACAAAGAAAACTACAGGCCAATTATCTCTGATGAACACAGATGCAAAAATCCTCAACAAAATACTAGCAAACAGATCCAACAACACATTAAAAGGATCGTACACCATGATCAAGTGGGGTTTATCCCAGGAATGCAAGGATTCTTCAATATATGCATATCAATGTGATACACCATATTAACAAATTGAAGGGTAAAAACCATATGATCATCTCAATTGATGCAGAAAAAGATTTTGACAAAATTCAACAGCCATTTACGATAAAAACTCTCCAGAAAGTAGGCATAGAGGAAACCTACCTCAACATAATAAAGGCCATATAAGACAAACCCACAGCCAACATCGTTCTCAGTGGTGAGAAACTGAAACCATTTCAGCTAAGATCAGGAACAAGACAAGGTTACCCACTCTCACCACTATTATTCAATATAGGTTGGAAGTTTTAGCCACAGCAGTCAGAGAAGAAAAATAAATAAAAGGAATCCACATCAGAAAAGTATAACTGTCACTGTCTGCAGATGACATGATACTATACATAGAGAATTCTAAAGATGCTACCAGAAAACTTCTAGAGCTAATCAAGGAATCTGTTGAGTAGCACGATACAAGATGCACAGCAATCTCTTGCATTCCTATACACTAATGATGAAAAATCTGAAAGAGAAATTAAGGAAACACTCCCATTTACCACTGCAACAGAAAGAATAAAATAGAAACCTACCTAAGGAGACAAAAGACCTGTATGCAGAAAATTGTAAGACACTGATGAAAGAAAGATGATACAAACAGATATACCATGTTCTTGGATTGGAAGAATCAACATTGTGAAAAAGACTATACTACCCAAAGCAATCTACAGATTCAATGCAATCCCTATCAAACTACCAATGGCATTTTTCACAGAGCTAGAACAAAAAATTTCACAATTTGTATGGAAACACAGAAGACCCCGAATAGCCAAAGCAGTCTTGAGAAAGAAAAATGGAGCTAGAGGAGTCAGGCTCCCGGACTTTAGACTACTACAAAGCTATGGTAATCAAGACAGCATGGTACTGGCACAAAAACAGAAATAAAAGATCAATGGAACAGGACAGAAAGCCCAGAGATAAACCCATGCACATATGGTCACCTTATCTTTGATAAAGGAGGCAAGAATATACAATGGAGAAAAGACAGTCTCTTCAATAAGTGGTGCTGGGAAAACAGGACAGCTACATGTAAAAGAATGGAATTAGAACACTCCCTAACAGCTATACAAAAGTAAACTCAAAATAGATTAAAGACCTAAATGTAAGTCCAGACACTATAAAACTCTCAGAGGAAAACAGGCAGAACACTCTCTGACATAAATCAAAGCAACATCTTTTTGGACCCACCTCCTAGAGAAATGGAAATTAAAAATAAATGAATGGGACCTAATTAAATTTAAAAGCTTTTGCACAGCAAAGGAGACCATAAACAAGATGAAAAGATAACTCTCAGAATGGGAGAAAATATTTGCAAATGAAGCAACTGACAAAGGATTAATCTCCAAAATATACAAGAAGCTCATGCAGCTCAATATCAAAAAAACAAACAATCCAAAAATGGGCAGAAGACCTAAATAGACATTTCTGCAAAGAAGATATACAGACTGCAACAAACATGAAAAGACGCTCAACATCACTGATCATTAGAGAAATGCAAATCAAAACTACAACGAGATATCATCTCACACCGGTCAGAATGGCCATCATCAAAAAATCTACAAACAATAAATGCTGGAGAGGGTGTGGAGAAAAGGGAACCCTCTTGCACTGTTGGTGGGAAGGTAAATTGATACAGCCACTATGGAGAACAGTATGGAGGTTCCTTAAAAAACTACACATAGAACTACCATATGACCCAGCAATCCCACTACTGGGCATATACCCTGAGAAAACCATAATTCAAAAAGAGGCATGTACCACAATGTTCATCGCAGCTGTATTTACAACAGCCAGGACATGGAAGCAACCTAATTGTCCATCAACAGATGAATGGATAAAGAAGATGTGGCACATATATACAATGGAATATTAGCCATAAAAAGAAATGAAGTTGAATTATTTGTAGTGAGGTGGACGGACCTAGAGTCAGTCATACAGAGTGAAGTAAGTCAGAAAGAGAAAAATACGGTATGCTAACACATATATATGGAATCAAAAAAAAAATTGGTTCTGAAGAACCTAGGGGCAGGACAGGAATAAAGACACAGACGTGGAGAATGGACTTGAGGACACAGGGAGGGGGAAGAGTAAGCTGGGACGAAGTGAGAGAGTGGCATGGACATATATACACTACCAAACGTGAAATAGCTAGTGGGAAGCAGCCACATAGCACAGGGAGATCAGCTCGGTGCTTTGCGACCACCTTAGAGGGGTGGGATAAGGAGGGTGGGAGGGTGGTGCCAGAGGGAGGGGATACAGAGATATATGTATGCATATAGTTGATTCACTTTGTTATAGAGCAGAAACTAACACAACATTGTAAAGCAATTATACTCCAATAAAGATGTTAAAGGAAAAAAAAGACCCTTCTAGAGTGGGGTAAAGAATTTCTTAGGACATGGTGACCTTTGAGAGATGCTCTGGGCTCATTCCAAGGCCCATCCACCCTAAATGCCATGTCTTGGTAGAACTGAGAAGCCAGAGGTGAGAAACTAAAACTTTCCAGAGGAAAAATATTTTTTAAATGTTTAGTATAAATCTGTTGTGTTTGCTGTAATCTAATAGTCCAATAAATCTGACAACAAAAGATAACAGTAATTCTCTTTAGAGCATAACCATGTGAACCCATGAAGAGCTTAAATGGGTTTCTATATCTTAGTCATGCTTAGGGCTTCTTTACGTTCATGCTACGGTACAATGCCTGTGTCTCACAGAATAATTTAGCTTCACACCCAGCTCATATTTGAAAGTAAAAAAAAAAATTTTTACATGTAAAGATTTTAAAGACATCTCGATTCAAAACCAACAGTGGAACTTCAGTTTGAAATAAATGTGCAGAATCTCAATTCTGGCCTGGGCTCCGTTCACTGAGGACATGCACCCTCTACTGTTTAGCCTGGGATTTGCAGCAAACTGTCCTGTTCAGCATTCCCACAGAAGTTTTACTTAAGCAGATCAGGAAATTCAGGGAACTCAAAATTCCCTCCCAGTATGCAAACGAACTGCTTCAGAGGTAAAGCGTACGTGTGATGAGTATTACTATAATATTGCTTATTAGTACTCCTCGATAAAGAACTTTAATTTTCAAAGCAATACATTTTTTTAAAATTTATTCCTTTTTGGCTGTATTGGGTCTTCATTGCTGCACATGGGCTTTCTCTAGTTGCAGTGAACAGGGGCTACTTACTCTTCACAGCGGTGCGCGGGCTTACTGCGGTGGCTTCTCGTTGCAGAGCACGGGCTCTAGGCAAGTGGGCTTCAGTAGTTGTGGCATGCGGGCTCAGTAGTTGTGGCTCGCGGGCTCTAGAGCACAGGCTTGTGACACACGGGCTTAGTTGCTCCTCGGCATGTGGGATCTTCCTGGACCAGGGATAGAACCCGTGTCCCCTGAATTGGCAGGTGGATTCTTAACCACTGCGCCACCAGGGAAGTCCAGAAGTACATTTCTGTGTTGCTCTAATTTCTTATAAAAAAGGTTAAATTCTTTTTTTTTTTTTTTTGCGGTACGCGGGCCTCTCACTGTTGTGGCCTCTCCCGCTGCGGAGCACATGCTCCGGACACGCAGGCCCATCGGCCATGGCTCATGGGCCTAGCTGCTCCGCGGCATGTGGGATCCTCCCAGACCGGGGCACGAACCCGTGTCCCCTGCTTCGGCAGGCGGACTCTCAACCACTGGGCCACCAGGGAAGCCCAAAAATGTTAAATTCTTTTTATAATAAAATAATTTCAGAATATTTACATTTGAGAAGCTTTATAAGAAAATTCATTCACAGGAGATGTCACTGCTAATGCACCTAAAGGCAAGTCATTTTTGAGCATCCTCATGACCACCAGCAGCCTCCTGCTTATGTGGGATGCAGGTATATTTCTGCCCTCTGAATTGGGTTACACTACATATGCTGGAGAAGAGGGCTAGCCTGGAAATCACTTACCATTAGGAATCATGTTTCTATGAGAAATGACACTGTTTCCATATGGGCTGTAATTCTTAGACAATATGGAACCTTCTAGTTCCAAATGCCTTACCATTGTGTGCACGGTTCAGATTACACGGAGGATAGTCTGAGTCAAAACTCCTTACATTCAAGATGGCAATAATCACTAAGCTGTCTGGTGACTTTCTTACTACAGCCATGTTGGTTTCTTTTCCTTGTTATTTTGCCCTTTCTCTAACTCAACCAATGGAAAGATACTCGAAAACAATCTTCTCCTCAGTTCATCACAAGTTGTAAAGTATTATTTCGGCTAGAAGGCTGGGTGCACACCAGTTGCATGCTAAAATACAACAGACATTCTTTGTTTCACGCAACTTTGAAAAAAACCTGTAACCTTTTTAATGCCTTAAGAATCTTGCAAAAACAAGGAGGATCAAAAGCAAGAGTATTTTCATAAATTAAATGATGACTTTTACTGAAAAGCACCCATCAGAGCTTATGTCTACTTCTTTACATTTCCTATTTAATCCCCTTTGAGTATATGGAAAGTTCACTGGTGTCCAGGAGCACCAGTAAGGCCAGGGATAAGTCAATATCCAGGGTATATAGTACAGATCCAAAGCCATTTACTCTTTCAAAGAATCCAGCCCTGTTTACACAACACGGAAGCAAAGACTGAGAAAACTGGGTTATACTGGAAAAACAAACCCATAAATAAACTGAGGTAAGTGAAATCTATCACTGGACAGTACATTGTTATCACTGGAAAAGTAACATAGATTAAATACAAGTTTAATGATAATAAGAATTTCTTTACTTCCTAAGATCATACTTACAAATCTCTCTGAATCTGGTCAATCAGTAAACCATCAATCTTTTTCTTATTCACAAAATACCAAGCCATTCCACCGAAGTGTCTTGTTGAACGTAAAAGGTCATACTTTCCATATTTATCTATATCTTCGTAGGTCTGATGATGAATCTATCCACACAAAATACAACTTTTCAGAAACGTGAAAATAAATAGAAGTGAGCAGCATTACTGGGTATACATCTACTACCATGTGAGCTGCCCAAGAAAGTATCAGTAAATGAGGTCTACTTATACCGGCCTCCACTATCACTAACCAGCAGATATGATTTAGACCAGCCCTCCACTGTAGAAGTATATAGGGCCTGGAACAAGTCTGCCAAACATTTATGGCCAGATCAATTACTCTTCAGCAGCTACGCAGTATTTATGAAGCTCTTATTACATATATATATATATGGACCACTGGAAATAATGGGCCCCCCACTCCCTTTTTTCCCTATCCAATCAACTACCCCATTCCAACTTATTAACTAACGTTCCTTCAGTTCTTCTAGAGTGATCTTCCTAAATGAGGACTCTGATGAGGGCATTCTTGTGTTCAAAAGGCTGCTGACTGAAGTCCAGATTCGTCAGCCTAGCATCTGAGGTCACCTGTGATACGGCCCCATCTACCTTTCTAGCTTAATCTTGAACCACTCCCCTACATATACACTCCATGTGCAAGCAAACCAGATGACTGGCCACTTCTCAAGTATACTTTGTTTCCTGCCTGTTGTTCATACTTTCCCCTCTACCTGAAACACCTCTCCTCACCCAACTCCACCAGCCATAATGTTCCCTGCCCTCCTAGAACCCTCTTCAAGAACCCTATGACGCCTGAGAGCACACTGTAACCTTCTCTTAGCACCTAACACCTTAGGCCTACAGTGGTAATTATGTGTATACTTAACTAGCACTCTTCCCCACAATCATTTCTGGACTTTGACAGGGCTCCCTATCCTAGATCATGCCATAACCTATACCTCCACAATAATACCTTATACGTGGAAGGTACTATATGATTATTTATTAAACTGAACTGTAAGATACATACACTGCATTTTGGCAAATTTCAGTGAACAACTGCTTCCTGTGTGAGAAACTGAAAAAAGAATAGTCTCTGCCATCAAGTTTGGGTCTTATCTCTACCACTGACTAGCTGTGCAACTTTCAACAAGTTACTTAACTCTCCAAGCTTAAGTTCTCCCATCCTTCAGTCAAGGGCGGTTGTGAGGATGAAAATATCTATCTGGTATACATCAGGCACTGGACAGGTGTTCAGGCATTTCCCTTCTCTTCCCCCTGTATCAAAGCTTATAAACTAACTCATTGTGCTGGATTAAAACATCATACTCGTAATCATATTTGAGCCCATACTTTAGAAACTGTAAAGTATACTCACTTTGATATATTCAGCAGAATCTGGCTCAAACTGGGCAACGCAGAGATTGAGGACATCAACATGCCGGTCCTGGCTATACATGGTCTAAACCAACACAGCAGAGGTGGAATTAGATGAGAAGAACATGAGAGTGCAACACCTGTCCTGACGCCATGCCGGGCCTGCCCATGCACACACAGGCCACATCTGTGCCCAGCAAGAGGGATGCAGAAACAACACAGGCTTCGGAACTGTCACACCTGGATTCAAATCCTAGCTAAGCCAATTACAAGATAAATAACCCTCCTTATCATTAGAAATGTCTGTTTATCAAAGCAAAATGCCCAGCAGCACCAGAGCCAACTGTTCAACAAAGAAACCATCAGCACTACCTCTATGAAACCAAAATCACCTTACCTGAAGATTTTCTTCCTTGAAAATTACTGGCGTTAAAATTCTACGACCTTCTTTGGGGAAATAAACCTGAATCATCCGGTCCCTTTCTTCCCAAGAGGCTTTGCGTAGTGTGCCACTTGGTTCTCTGACGACAATAAAACGCTCCTGAAATAGAAAACATAATCAAGGATGAGTTCGTGAGGACTTAATTTTTAGTTCCAGTGTCCCACTAAGCACCATTATAAGAATAACTTGCAATCAACAATATAAAATGCAACCGGGAAACATAAGATGCAATCATCTGTATGATTTCAATGATAATAGTAAGCCTCAAAGACCCGGCGAGATTTGATACTCCCTTCACTAATCACTGCCGTGCCTCTGACAAGCAGAAACCTAAATGAAAGTATGTACTAAATGTGATCTATAGCCCTCAAGTGGATTCAATACATAAAACGGTTCAACTAAAAAAAGGTGACCTGAGATTCATCTAAATCCATTTCAGAAGAAGTGCTATAAAACCTTTCTGAATTATTTCATTTCCCCATCCTGAAGTCTCACACAGACAGACTTTACTACTGTTATGATTTATGTTTAAAGTCCCAGGGGTTGAAGGAACAAACCCACAGGTGTGGAGTCTTAATCCCACACCTCTGTGATGCCTCATACTGGAGACAAAAGCGTCAGAGAGACTGGCTGGTCCACCTGCCAAATCCCAGGCCACAGGACTGCTTCCTCCACTGAATTCCACCCACTGTGTGTACCACCCAACTGGCCATTTATCACGTGCAGGATTCTTAACACCTCTCAGATATTGTTAATATTGTTACAGAACTGGAAGAGGTCAGGAACTGTGGATTACAATTCTTTGCAACACCCAGAGTGACTTACACAGAGCTTTGCTTTGCACATAGCAGATAAATGAGACCCATCTGACTAATGTTTAAATTAACCAGATGGTACTGACACTCAACTCTTCAGAGATGTAAGAGTCTCTGAATGTGTTCTGAGGATAATATAATTAAAACTTTCATCAAGCACTGCAAATAGAAAAAACAATAGCAGATGGTAAAGTAACACAGTTGTTCCTCAAAAGGACTTTGGTAATTTGAATTCCAAGTTCCTTTCTCCCTCTCAGGTTATAGAATGCTCCCACAACCAGCCTGCACAGCACTGCAAACATATATAAAAGCAAAAACTCTCATTAAAAATGAAACTCTGATCCCTGTTCATTATGTCAGATATAGAGGTGACTGATGTACAGACATGGACTTTGCTCAAATCATGTCTTCTAACGAAAATCACGTATGATAAAAAGATTAGTACAGGGTGGCCCCTTTCCCAGCCCTATCACTATGCAATATTCTACTGCATTTTGTGGGCTGAACTGTAAATTACTCTTTTACTCTTTACTTGAAAAGGCTCAAACAACAACTAATATATTTTGTAAGTGCCAGAGTATTCTTTTGGAACTGGGGATCAGAGGAAGAGGAGCTAGACTTATTTAAAAACTACAACAGATGAAGTGGTGCCTGAAAATTATCTGGGGAAACCTGTCATTTTTACTGCAAATTCTGAACAGTGAAAATCCTTCAGGAAGTCTGAGTTTTTAGGGCATCAGCAAGAATTTCCATCTTAAAAATCAGTCTAACTTGAGCAGAAAGAATCTCCCTTCTCCTATATTGCCTTGAAGATACTTTCCTATTTGTGGTTTGAGGGCAGGTTTCTGTCTTGTTCTGTCTCAGCACACCTGTCTCTTTTTCTGCAGTCAATCTGGAAATACTGTGTCCATAATCTGTAAGGAAATGGTGACATGACGATGTGGTGGTGGTTTGCATTTTTCTTCTTTATGCTGTATCTGCCAGGTCTCATTCAGTCGCAGAAATTCTGGTTTGGAAGATTCAGAGGCAGCTGGGTCACACGATGTTGACCCTCGTCCCTCAGGCCCATCTCTACACAGTATTTCAAATAAAAATCATTTTGCAATTAGACATATACTTACCCGGTGTGGTATGCTATATGATATATCAGTAAACACGTATTTGGCTGTTTCTGTTCCTTCCAAAATCTTATCTTCAGCTAACACGTCATTTATTGGCGCTCGCTCTTCCAGAACTGGTGGCATTTTTAATCGGACTTTAGCCGCCTCGACTGCCTGTCTTGTAGCCTAATGAAATAAAATATTTCTTGGGAAAGCCACAAGGTTACAGAACAAAAGGATCACCTGACAAAAGCAGATACTAATGAAAAATGCTAAAGACTGCAAAGAGAAGAAGCTGTAGCCATGAATAAGTGAGTAAAAAGCCAAACTTGGGCTCCTGGGCCCTGGTCTTTGCCTCTGTGGTGTGGCTGAGAGCACTAGCTACAGGCTTAACCATTCTCAAAACAGCAAAGGGATGCTCTAAGACAGAGCCAGGCCACAAAAGCTGCCTGAAATAGGACAAAGGATTTCACTTACTGGGTGCTTACTATGTGTTTAAATATTTTGTATTATATTTGGCTCATTTAATGCCCACAACTACCTTATGAGCTAAGTGCTACTGTTTATGTCATTTTATGAGAGAGAAAATAGAGGCACATAAATGTTAAGTAAATTGCTAAGAAGCTGCAGCACCAGGATTTGAACCCAGGCAACTTAACTCCAGAGTCCATGCCCTTAACCACTGAGCACACTGCTCCATGCCATACTGTTAACAGTGGTTACCTCTGAGAGGTGAAAGGGGCCCTTCGTGTGATATGCTATTGGGTATTTGAATTTTTTGCTATGACTCTTAATTATTTTTGAAATAGAAAGAGGAGCTATTGCTCTTCACATATTCAAACATCAAAGCATTTTCCACAAAGCATTCAATACCCACGACTCCAGGAGCACCCTTGCCTGGAGTTGGACGCTGTCCAGAAGGATCTCATAATCTCACCAAAGCCTCAGCCTCAAAGTACTCACAACAAGTGTCCCTCTACGAAGGAAGCTGGAACAGGCAGCACAAAGGGAGGCTGATCAAGCTGGTTGTGGAGCAGAAGCGGCTCTGCCCGACAGCCAGGCCTGGCCCACACGCCCACACGCCCAGTCTGCCCACTTTGGGCCATACCCCCTGCTCCTCTCTGCCCACCCGCTCACATTTCTTTTCTCACTTCTGTGCCTGCAACTCCCCCTCACTAGCCCCCGTGGAAGAGCAGCTAACAGCATCTGAAGGGGTCCTGGAAATCTTGTTTAATCCTTTAAAGGAAGGTATTATACCAATATCCTTACATTCACATACCGCTTCCAACTGTGCTTGGGTCATCAGCTTATAAGTTGGTGGCTTCACTTCTTGTACAGCTGGCTTAAAAATCTTCTCCAGATCTAAGCCTGTCATCTTGATGAGTATCCTTTGGACTTCCTCATCCATAAAGGTAGGTTTCTTGATCTTTGAGCTACCAGATTCTGTTAAAATGAATTTTTAGTAAATAAGATGTCAAAAATGACAAACCAACAAGACCTCTAAATGGAAAAGTCAACAATAAAAATTAACACAAGGTCTACCTCAGTATGCATAATACTAATACCTACAAGATTCCTTCATTCATTCACTTAAAATTACTGAGCATTCACTATGATAAAGATACAGTTTCTGCCAAAAAGGTACTGAAAGTGTATAGTGAAGAAAGCAACATGAAAAAAGCAGCTAATGCAACATTAACAACAATCGTGGTTACTACCATCTACAGAGTTGTCTCCTATATGCGACTCATTACATACAATTTCAGGAGTGCTTACAACAGCCCACAAAATACTGATATCCCAGTTTTGTAGATGAGGATCTCGGATATTGGAGTCTTCCTAAAGACAACTAGCTATTAAATGACAGAGCCAGGATTTAAACCGCAGTTTATCTGATGCCAGAGCCTAGATCAATTCCACTCTTCCATTACGTTCCTTAGAGCAAGCGCTACATACAAGGAAGGTACAGGGGGTTCTGCGATTACAGAGGCAGAAACTAAACATAGCCTGGGAGCAGAGAAGGGCATGGTAGGGTCAAAGAAGGCTTCCCAGGGGCCTCAATAGAGCAGAGAAAAAAGGGAAGGAAATTCTAGGCTGAGGGGATCCAGCTAGGAAAAAGAGGCCCGGGTCACTGGACATGATACTGAAGAGGTCATGTGGCATCATGGAAGAAAGCTGGACAGAAGAGGAGGAGACTCAGATCTCAGCTCTGCCTTATGCAGCCTGCCTATCCCTCTGCCCAACCTCCATTTCCATTAGAAAAAAAAAAAAAAGCCACTCCTTCCCAACCACCTCTTCCTCTGCTAGTCCTATAAATGCTGGCATCCTGGTGTGCCTCAGGATTCTGAGCTACATTCTTCTTTTCTCCCTTCTCACAGTCTTGATGGATGATCTCCTAACCTCCTATAATTACTTCGATATGCTGGAGACTCTAAAATCTGAATCTCCAGCCAAGATCATCTTCCATCCAACTACCCAATGGATATCTCACATGCAGTTCAATACTGCCAAAGCAGAACCCATAACTTCTCTCCTGTCACAAACCTGCTTTTCCTATTATCCTTAGCACTATCCAATAGGTCTCGTGGGCCAGAAGCCTACAGTCATTCTTGACTTCTCCTTTACCCTCCACATCTAGCCAACAGCAGGAGTAATGTTAGCAGCTGACACTTGTTAGATATTTACTACGTGCCAGTACTAACTACTTTACATACTTGGCACCTTTAATCCTCCTAACAACCCCACAAATACTATGATTATCCCCATTTTACAAAAAAAGGATACTGATACAAAACATACTGCCTATTACACCTCATAAATCAGTCTTTAATCCTCCATTTCCCACTGCCACTACTCTAGTCAAGGCCATCCTATCTCTTGCCTTAGCCTCCTAACCTATCCCCGTGCCTCCATTCTGACCGTTCTCCACAGAACAATCACAGTCATCTCTTAAAAATGTAATTCAAACAACAGAAAAGATTAACAAAGAGTTGGTTCATTGCAAAGTTAAGCAAAATTGACAAACCTTTAGCTAGACCAAGGAAAAAAGAGGACCCAAACCAACAAAATTGTAACTGAAAAACACATTACAACTGATACTACAGAATTTCAAAGGATCATAAGAGGCACGAACAACTATATGCCAACAAACTGGACAGCCTAGAAGAAATGGAAAAATCCTTAGAAACATACAATCTACCGAGACTAAATCGGGAAGAAGTAGAAAATCAAAACAGACCAATTACTAGTAAGAAGACTGAATCAGTAATAAAAAATTCTCCCAATGAAGAAAAGCCCAGGACCAGATGGCTTCACAGATGAATTTTACCAAACATTTAAAGAATTAATGCCCATCCTTCTCAAGCTCTTCCAAAAAATCGAAGAGGAGGGAGCACTCCCAAACTCATGTTATGAGTCCAGCATTAACCTGATACCAAAGCCAATAAAGGATACTAACAGAAAACTATAGGCCAGGACTTCCCTGGTGGTGCAGTGGTTAAGAATCGGCCTGCCAATGCAGGGGATATGGGTTCGAGCCCTGGTCCAGGAAGATCCCACAAGTCGCGAAGCAACTAAGCCCGTGCACCACAACTACTGAGCCTGTGCTCTAGGGCCTGCACATTGCAACTACCAAGCCCACATGCTGCAACTACTGAAGCCCGTGAGCCTAGAGCTCAGGCTCCGCAACAAAAGAAGCCACCACAGTGAGAAGCCCACGCACCACAACGAAAAGTAGCCCCCGCTCGCTGCAACTAGAGAAAGCCCGTGCGCACAGCAACAAAGACCCAACAATCAATCAATCAATCAATCAATCAATCAATCAAACTACAGGTCAAACATTCTCAATAAAATACTAGCAAATTGATTCAGCATAACATTAAAAAGATCATTCACCATGATCAAATGGGACTTATTTCTTGGGCTGCGAAGACGATTCAACATACTCAGGTCAATCAATCAATATTCATAGAATGAAAGGGAAAAAACATGATTACTTTGACAGATGCAGAAAAAGCATTTGACAAAATTCAAAATTCACGATTAAAAACTTCTAACAAATTGCGTACAGAAGGATCACACCTCAACGTAATAAAGGCCATATATGACAAACCCACAGCTAACAATCTACTCAATGGTGAAAGGTTGAAAGCCTCTCCTCCAAGATCAGGAACAAGACAGGGCTGTCCAATCTCATCACTCCTATTCAACACAGTACTGGAAGTTCTAGCCACAGTACTCAGGCAAGAAAAAGAAATAAAATGCAACAGAATTGAAAAGGAAACTGTCTCTA
The DNA here is from genome assembly GCF_964165515.1 of Mesoplodon bidens. Taxonomy (NCBI): domain Eukaryota; kingdom Metazoa; phylum Chordata; class Mammalia; order Artiodactyla; family Ziphiidae; genus Mesoplodon; species Mesoplodon bidens. The sequence goes on from NC_138161.1 coordinate 140,191,357, forward strand.
TTTGCAGATGACATGATTTTATCTATAAAAATATCCTAAAGACTCCATCAATAAACTGTTAGATCTAATCAACAAATTCAGTAAAGTTGCAGGACACAAAATTAATATACCAAAACCAATACCATTTCTGTACACTAACAACAAATTCTCTGAAAAAGAAAGCATCAGGGCTTCCCTGGTGGCGCAGTGGTTGAGAGTCCGCCTGCCGATGCAGGGACATGGGTTTGTGCCCCGGTCTGGGAGGATTCCACATGCCGCGGAGCGGCTGGGCCCGTGAGCCATGGCCGCTGAGCCTGCGTGTCCGGAGCCTGTGCTCCGCAACGGGAGAGGCCACAACAGTGAGAGGCCTGCGTTAACGCAAAAAAAAAAAAAAAAAAAAAAAAAAAGAAAGCATCAAAAACAATACAATATTTAGTAATAAATTTAACCAAGGAGGTGAAAGATTGGTATACTGAAAACCACAAAACACTACTGAAAAGAAATCAAAGAAGACACAAATAAATGGAAAGGTATCCTGTGTTCATGGATTAGAAGAATCAATATTGTTAAAATGTCTATACTACCCAACATCATCTATAGATTCAATGCAATCCCTATCGAGGGTCCAATGGCATTTTTTTACAGAGGCAGAAAAAATAAACCTAAAATTTGTATGGAACCACAAAAGACCTTGAATAGCCAAAGTAATCCTAAGAAAGAACAACAAAGCAGGAGGCACCACGCTTCCTGATTTCAAGCTATATAATCAAAACAGTATGGTACTGGCATAAAAACAGACACATAGACCAAGGGAACAGAATTGAGAGTGCATAAATAAACTCATGCATACAGAGCCAACTAATATTTGACAAAGAAACCAAGAATACTCAAAGGAGAAAAGACAGTCTCTTCAATAAACGGTGCTGGGAAAACTGGATATTCACATGTAAAAGAATGAAACTAGACCCCTAGCTTACACCATTCACAAAAATTAACTCGAGGTGAATTAAAGACTTAAATGTAAGACCAGAAACCATACAACTCCCAGAAGAAAACACAGGAAAACAGCTCCTCGACATTGGTCTTGGCAATGATTTTTTTGTATATGACACCTAAAGCACAAGCAACAAGATTAAAAATAAACAAGTGGGACTACATCAAACTAAAAAGCTGCTGCACAGCAAAAGAAACAACCAACAAATGAAAAGACAACCTACAAAACGCAAAAAAAAATATTTGCAAACCATATATCTGATGAGGAATTAATACCCAAAATATGTAAGGAATTCATACAACTCAATATCAAAAAAACCAAATAATCCAGCTAAAAAATGGGCAAAGGACCTGAACAGACATTTCTCCAAAGAAGATGTATGAAAGGTACATGTAAAGTACTCAACATCACTAGTCATTAAAGAAATGCAAATTAAAACCACAATGAGACATCATCTCATACCTGTTAGAATGGCTATCATCAAAAAGACAAGAGAGGGCTTCCCTGGTGACTCAGTGGTTAGGAATCCGCCTGCCAGTGCAGGGGACAAGGGTTCGAGCCCTGGTCCGTGAGGATCCCACATGCCGCAGAGCAACTAAGCCTGTGTGCCACAGCTACTGAGCCTGGGCTCTAGAGCCCGTGCTCCGCAGCAGCAGAAGCCACCACAATGAGAAGCCCGCGCACCGCAATGAAGAGCAGCCCCCACTCGCCGTAAGTAGAGAAAGCCAGCACGCAGCAACGAAGACCCAACGCAGCAATAAATAAATAAATAAATAAATAATAAAATAGTAAGTTAAAAAAAAAAAAAAAAGACAAGAGATAACAAATGCTGGTGTGGATGTGGAGAAAAAGGAACCCCTGTGCACTGCTGGTGGGAATGTAAACTGGTACAGCCACTATGGAAACAGTATGGAGATTCCTAAAAAAAAAAAAAAAGAACTACCATAGGACCCGGCAATTCCACTTCTGGGAATATATCTGAAGGAAATGAAAACACTACGTTGAAGAGATACCTGCATCCCCACGTTAACAGCATAAAAATAGCCAAGACACAGAAACAACCTAAGTACCGACTGATAAACGAATGGATAAAGATGTGAGATATATACTCACTCATCCGTATTTTACATATATATGTATGCATACGTATTCACATACATACGTATATGTTTATGTGTACACAAGAGCGACATGTGTTTATATACCTCACATCTTTATATACACCTAAACACATATACATACACACATGTATGTAAACTATATATATGTAAAATATACTGAATAACATATAATTTTGTTACAGATACTTCTGAATTTTTCCAGAAATATGGCTTAAACACATGTAAAAGGTGGTTTTGTTAGAGTAGGCACTCCTGATAGCATCCTGTCTTTACAGTTACTAAGAAAGACTATTATTAGTGAGAAGAAAAGCATCCCAAAGATCACGTCTTAGTAGAAAATCATGGCTGTCAGAGAAGTTTAAAATTTAATATGTAAAATAATACACACACACACAAATATTTTTCAGCCACAAAACAGGAGGAAATCCTGCCATCTGTGACAACATGGATGGACCCTGAGGGCATTACTCTAAGATTAAAGTCAGGCAGAGAAAGACAAATACCGTATGATCTTTGTCACCGTGCGTAAAGCGCAAGGTGCTGGGGGGCGGGGCGGTCAAAAGGTATAAACTTTCAATTATAAGATAAATTCTAGGAATGCTGTATGGTATACATGAAAGTTGTTGAGAGTAAATCCTAAAAATTCTCATCATAAGAAAATTAATTTTTTTTTCTTTTTCTGGATCTCTGTGAGACGATGGATGAGAAGATGGACGTTAACTTACTGGGGTAACGATTTCACGATATATGTAAATCAAATTACGTTGTACACCTTGAAGTTATACACTGCTGTATATCCAATATATCTCAATAAAACTGGAAAAAAACTTTTATCTTAACAATGTTATCAGGATCACTCCCATACTTAAAACTCACCAATGGCTTTCAACAGCATTTAGAAAAAAAAGTTGAGGTGATCTGCTTACTGCCCTGTGTTCCCACTGGACTCTGTTCTCCCAAGGCCACAATCCTGTTTTGTACTGGTCTCCGGCACCCAGGGTCTCTTACAGTGCCTGGCACACAGTTGTGCTCAGCACTACGCTCCCCTCAGACAATCCCTCCCATTCCGCCAGCTTCAGTTAACATTTTTACTCCAGTGCTTCTCAATTTCTATGTAACTGCATACCCGACACCTCCACCTGAATCTCAAAGGCACCTCAAATTTAATGCGTCCACAACAGACGTTTAACTTTGCTTCCCTTCCCATCTCCTTACCTTATCTACTCCTGCCTTTTCTCCCCCATTTCTCCTCTTCTCATTCCCCTCTAAAAAACTGCCCTGTAATTAATCTTCTCTGTCTTGGTGTAAATGGGACTATTCTCCACTCAACTTACTCAAGCCAGAAACTTGAGAAGTAACATTGATTTCTCCTTTGATAGCCAGATTCAAAGTCATAACCAGACTCATCAATCCTACCTCCAAAGTGGGTTCCCAAACTACCTGTGTTCAGTCTCATTTCTGGACTTTTGCTTATGCTGTTTCCTCCGCGTGGAATGCTTCCAGGTCTCAGCTTTGGCCATATTTTCCAGGAATTCTTCCTTGCCTTTTCAACCTAGTTTGAGTGCCACTCTTCTCTGCGTCCCCTATCACTGTCCGGGTCACACTGTACTGCTATTCCCCACTGGGCCGCGAGTTAGCTCAGGGCAAAACCCATGTCAGTCTTAGTCCACCGTATCCCCTAAACCTAGCTCTGTGCTTTACAAAGAGTGGAGCCCAGGCACTGACACTTAAGTGAAGGAATGAATGAACAAACGCGGTAGACGACAGACCCCCCCGAGTACAGGAGAGAGCCGGCTGGGTCTAAGGTCGCGCTGCGGGAAGAGCCGGGGCCCCCGCGTGGGTCTCGCCAGCCTGAAGCAGGCTCTAGATCTCCCAGGAGAACGCCCAAGCGGATGCCCCGCAGGTCACTTACCCGCCTCGGAGCCGAGCCCACGGCATGGCGTTCCCGCCCCGCAGACGCCGGGCAGACGCTGGAACAGGGAACCGGGCCGGGGCCGAGTGCGGGCCCGGAAACAGACCCGCCAGGTGACCCGAGAACCTTCCTGCAGGGTGAACAGCGATACACACGCTCTGAGGATCGCCATACTTATCCGGGCCACTTACGCCGGAAGCGGCTGAGAGCGATCCCGGGTCTCGCGCGGTTCTTACGGCATTCTGGGAAATGTAGTGTGGAAGAGGGAGGAGGGAGGAGGCAGCGGGAAGCTACGCAATTTCTATTTATAAAACAATAAAGTTCTGCTTATGAAGCAATAGATTGTTTCTTGTAAACCTCTTGTTCATAAGTAGAAGGTGTTTATGTGCTCTTCTTCCTAGACCTTTCCTTCGTTTCCATGACTCTCAATAACAAATTTCCTGCCCAAACCTTTTCTCCCAGCCCCAGGTTTAAATCCAACTGCCTATTCGACTTCTCCGTTCAAACTCCTCACGGGGCCCCACCCCACTAACCCCGCCAAATCACACCTGATTCCAAGCTCTGATTGCCACCACCATTCCCCATCAACTCACGCACCGTTTGCTGTCTTGGAATCTTAAGTCTCTTCTGTAGTAGCTCTTTTCTCAATTTCTGCTCAATTAGTTTGCTCATTTACCTGCTTGCTTATTTTTCTCATGCCATGAAGACAAGGACTTTATACACTGTATTATAATATCACCTAGCCTGGTACGTATGTACACAGCAAACATTTGTTGAATAAATGACTAACGGAACAATGAAAGGATCCCGTTATGTTCTTCCCAGCTGTCCAGGATGTGCAGGTTTTGCCCTCCACCAGACTATAGGTTGGTGCCTGTACTAACTTGTCCCATCACCTGGCTAAAGAAGGGTGTTAAGTAAACAACTGTTTGAATTAGCTAGACAGATAGACTCATCTTCTAACCTCACCTCACCCACTGCCCAGTAAGAGCTCTGTTTATGAACACATTCCCTATGCCGGCAGGGAAGGAGAGAGCCCTAGACTTGGTGCTGCATTCAGGCATGACTGCTGCCCAGTGTGTCCCAACACCTCCTCTCACACCTATAGGATAAAAGGTGTCAGGGAGTGCTAGTGGGATGCATGCAAGTGTCTCCCAGCTATGTCCTTTCTCTGAGAATATAGCAACTACTTTCTCAGAGGATAGGCCTCTGTGATGGTTCATTTAACATCCCCCTGGATATAACTGATTGGACAATGAGTGGACACCTAACGCAGGAGAAGTGAATCCATTGGCTGCTGTATTAGTTCCCTGTAGCTTCTGTAGCAAATCATGACAAATTTGGTTACTTTAAACAACAGAAATTTCTTCTCCCACAGTTCTGGTTGCCAGTAATCTAAAACCAGTAGTACTGGACTGAGGTCAAAGTATTAGCAGAGCTGTGCTCGCTTCAGAGGCTGTAGGGGAGAATCTGTCTCTCCCAGATTCTTGTGACTGCAAACGTTGCTTGCCTTATGGCTGCATCACTCCAGTCTCTGCTTCATGTCACCTTCCCTTCTGTGTGTGCCCAATCTCTCTTTGCCTCACTCTGTAAGGTTATACATATGATTGCACTTAGGGCCCACCCAGATAAACCAGGGTAATTTCTCCATCTTCAAATCCTTAACACTTCTACAAAGACCCTCTTGCCATACAACATTCACAGGTTCCAGGGATTAGGAACTAAATATCTTTTCAGGAGGGTGGACATTTTTCAGCTGACCCCAGCTGTCCAGGTACCAAGCAGATTTTATCTCAATATTTCAAACTAAGAAACACAGAAACTATAGTTGATGGCAGAAGCTTGAAGTGAGTAACTATTTAGAGTTAGGTTTGGAACAGCCTTTTTCAGCAATATGCTCACTAATGAGTGAGCAGAGAAAGCCAGTCTACAGAGAAAGGCAGGAAAATGGAGCAGAAGCAGAAATGGCAGAGCAGGAGGTCTGAGAAAGAGAGAGATGGAGGAAGGTGCTATCTTGGCCAGAGACGCTCCCACTTTCCTTCTGTTCACCTCCTTTTCTTGGGCTACACTAAATTTTACTAATGGGATGACCAAGTTTCCTGGTCCCAGCTTTAATCCACGGCAGATGCCCACATCTTTCAGAGCCTCAGTCTCTCACCTGAAAAATGGGTATGATGTAGTACTTATCTTGCAGACTCTGAGGATAAAGTACTTTCAGGATCTAATGCCTGGTGTTTCCAAAGGGGGTGCAAGAAGGTCATGTGGTAGCCAAGTCGGTGGCTTTCTGAAGATCTTCAGAGGGAGAGCTTTACAGAGGTATATGCTTATCAGTTAAGATTCCCTGGTTACAAGCGACTGAAATCTTTCCTATAAAACAGAGATGGAAGTGATGGGAAGGATGCTTAATATCTCACAGAGTTAAAGGGAAAGCTGAACAGCCAAGCCTCAAGCAGGACTTGAAGGATGGAAGCTCCAGGCAAGAACTGAAGAGAAATCTCTCCAGGAGGCTGCTGTCAGAATGACATGGTTCCAACTACAGTCGGCCCTTTGAATCCACACGTTACACATCCACGACTTTTTTATTTTTTTGGCTGCGTTGGGTCTTCGTTGCTGCATGTGGGCTTTTCTCTAGTTGTGACGAGCAGGGGCTAATCTTCGCTGCAGTGTGTGGGCTTCTCATTGGGTGGCTTCTCTTGTTGTGGAGCACGGGCTCTAGGTGCACAGGCTTTGGTAGTTGTGGCTCGCGGGCTCTAGAGCGCAGGCTCAGTAGTTGTGGCACAAGGGCTTAGTTGCTCCGCAGTACGTGGGATCGTCCCGGGCCAGGGCTCGAATCCGTGTCCCTTGCATTGGCAGGAGGATTCTCAACCACTGTGCCACCAGGGAAGTCCCCACATCCATGACTTCTGCATCCATGGGTTCAAACTGTGGATTGAAAATATTCAAAGAAACAAAATTCCAGAAAGTTCCAAAAAGCAAACCTTGAATTTGCCATGTGCCAGCAAATATTTACGAAGCATTTATATTGTATTTACAATGATTAATATAGCATTTACATTATATTGGGTATTATAAGTAATCTAGAGATGATTTAAAGCATAAGTGAGAATGTGTGTAGGTAATAAGCAAATACTATGCCATTTTATGTAAGGGATTTGAGCATCCTTGTATTCTGATATTTAAGGAAGTCCCAGAACCAATCCTCCATGGATTCTGACGGATGACTTTACATGCTTGCCATCAAATTCAAGTTCTGGTGAAAGAAGCTGATTGGCCTGGGTGGGGTTCTATTTACCCCTGGGAAATGGAGAGAGCTGGTCCTCCGACTGACAGTTCCAAGACAACTTGGCTGCATCTACTGGTAGGATTCATCAGGTCAAATCTGGGAGAGGGATGCCTAGCTCTGTGCAGCACGAATGAATCCTATTATTTGTAAAACAAAAGTGATGTTTCAATTACTCAACTGTCAGTGATTTTATAAAGCCTGAACTTTTCATTATTTCCCTAAAGGGACTAGGATTTTAATTCTTCAAGATGAGGGTATGAGGATAGATGTCAGGGAGAGGGACGGAGACAGAAAGAACAGGGACTGAGGGAGAAGGGTGACAGTCTGGACGATCTAAGAACCCTTGCAATTTTCAGCAACACCCTTGCAACTTCCGTAGAGTCTTCAAAACCTTATCTTTTTTTTTTTTTTTTTGAGGTACACGGGCCTCTCACTGTTGTGGCCTCTCCCGTTGCGGAGCACAGGCTCCAGACACGCAGGCTCAGCAGCCATGGCTCACGGCCCCAGCCGCTCCACGGCACGTGGGACCCTCCGGGACCGGGGCACGAACCCGCGTCCCCTGCATTGGCAGGCGGACTCCCAACCACCGCGCCACCAGGGGAGCCCTCAAAACCTTATCTTTGAAGCCTTTCCCAAGGGCCACACCTGCCCTATTTTTGTCCTCACCCAGAGTGTTTCTCCCCTGTTCCTGTTCACGGTCCAAACCCCCAACAGGTTCCTACAGACACAATTCCTTGGTCAAAGCCCCGTTGTGTGCCGAGAAGGGACGAGTAGCAAGAGAGAGTAAAGTGAGAAGGGATACGTGATGAGGGGAGGTCCCCAAGGAAGTATCAGGAAATAAGATTCTAAGTGGGGACACTGGCCATTGATGGGAAGGGGCCTCTGAGCCAGCAGGCAGGGAGTTAAAGATGGGTAGAGTGTGGATAGGTTTTGAGTAGAGAATCAGAGGGCCTTCCTGCCCCTTGGCCTCTCTCTTCTCTGAGCAATGGAAAGCAAAGTCATTGGTTGAGAAAAGGTAGGGTTGTGTTGGGAGCTGCAGGAGTGGGAATTCTGAAGTAGCTGCTGGGGGCTGTGCACGTGGCTGTGATGCTAGAACTTGAATCCACGCAGCCCACCGAGTAGTGGGATGGTCTGTAGCACTGCAGGGCAGTCCTTCCTGATCACTCAGAGCACAGTGTGTGTCCTCAGACTGGTGAAGTAGACAAGGCAGGCACTGATAGTCCCACCTTCTATATATAAGCTGAGGCTCTGGAATTAAGGGTTTTGACCAAGGCCACCCAATTTATTCAAAGCAAAGACGAGGCTAAACTCTGTGGTGCCTGGCAGCTGTTACGATGGAAAAGCTCTGTTTCACTTGTGTTTCATGGGGTAGGAAAAACACTGAGACTTGTGAAAATAATAGAGACTGCCTTCTGAGCCCAGAATGTGGCCCAAAAGAGAGCAGGCAGGGAGACTGTCTTCCACCACGAGATGGTGCGGTGGATGAGTCAGTTCTTCCAACCCTGGAATTATCAGCTTATCCCCAATTTTCCACATGACACTCTGTCTCTTTTCTTCTGACAACACCTACTGAACTACAATTCTACCCCAAACTGAACACTCAAAACAGAAAATAACTGCCCAAGGCCAAGGCTACATCTGTCTGTGATGACAGGCAGACTCTCTGCCCTATAGCACAGGGACATAAATGTCAAAGGCACTTGGGCCGGCTCCTTCCTGCCATCCCGGATGCCCCCACTGTGATGCAGGCCCAGAGCAATCATCCCATGTCACAGCCACTGTGAACATGATCTATAATAGCTGACACTTGGCCCCCCTACTCCCCAGAGCTGGCTGCTGTCAGGTTTGGTATGTGGAACATTTTGTCTGAGGGACATGCTGGCCTGGGTTGAAAGTAATTCCCATCAGCTCAGAACCGGGTGGTCTGTCACAAGGTTATTTTTCAGTTTGATCTGGACTCAGGAAGTCTTTCGGACTGAGAGCTGGTATTTTCAAAGGTTAATAAGCCCATCAGAAATTTCTTTCATGAGAAAATGTGATGCATCTGACTGCCCTGACTTCCATGCAGTTCCCAGATCAGGGGCCTGAGCATTATTTCACTTTAGACTCAGGACTGCAGTGTCCTGAAGATTCCTGGGGCCTGGGCTGGGAGAAGCTGGCAGTGGGATGCACTGGCCACTACTAATGGGAAGCCAGAAAGGACAGAATGTATGTTCTTAGGATGCCCTAAGTGTGTGTCTGTGTGTAGGTGCACATGCAGTGTGTGTTTGGCTGTGTGCATCACACAAATGTTTATGTGCATGTTTGTTTGTCTCCAGGGAACATGTGTTTGTGCATATGTGTATGTATGGGTTGTCAATTGGTGTGAATGTGTATTCAAATGTGTGTGTATATGTGTACACACGTGTATGTATGTTGAACGTGTGTGTGTGTGGTCCTATGTATGCACAGATGGACATGCATATGTTCACACGCCTATGCTGGCCTGGAAATGGGGCAGTTTAATGGTAAGAGCTTTGGAATCAGACAGATATGGGTTCAAATTCTAACTCTACAATTTATTAGCTATATGAGCCCTTGCTACTCACCACCTTGGCTTCCTCCTCTCCAAGATGGGATGATACCACCTTTCTCATAGGAGCAGGGTGAGGGTTAACAGCCATGAAGTAGATACTGCCCTGGCACATAGTCAGTGCCCAGCCCAAGTGGTAGATAATATTATGACTCTCATCACCACCATTATCATCCTTCTTGTCTCATCTTATTTTGTTCCCTGGCTGTGTGGCATTCGTTCTGTCTCTTTAAAACCCATCCAGTGGGCTTCCCTGGTGGCACGGTGGTTGAGAGTCCGCCTGCCGATGCAGGGAACGCAAGTTCGTGCCCCGGTCCGGGAAGATCCCACATGCTGCAGAGCGGCTGGGCCTGTGAGCCATGGCTGCTGAGCCTGTGCATCCGGAGCCTGTGCTCCACAACGGGAGAGGCCACAACAGTGAGAGGCCCACGTACCGCAAAAACAAACAAACAAACGAAACCAATATCTTTTAAAGACAAATTTTAAATTTATCACTGTGTTCTTTTATGGGTTGTGCTTTGCCTAATCCAAGGTCACAAAGGTTTTCTCCTATGTCTTCTTCTAGAAAGTTCACAGTTTTATATTGCACATTTAGGTCTATGGTCATTTTGAGTTAATTTTTGAAATATAGGGAAATTCCCTGGAGGTCCAGTGGTTAGGACTCTATGCTTCCACTGCAGGGGGTCTGGGTTCAATCCCTGGTAGGGGAACTAAAATCCCACAAGCCATGTGGCATGGCCAAAAATATATATTATATATATATATATATATATATATATAAAAATGAGGTATGGATTGAAGTATATTTTTGCATATATATGCCAATTCTTCCAGAATCATTGTTTAAAAGACTGTCCTTGGGGCTTCCCTGGTGGCACATTGGTTGGGGGTCCTCCTGCCAATGCAGGGGACACGGGTTTGAACCATGGTCCGGGAAGATCCCACATGCCGCGGGGCAACTAAGCCCGTGCACCACAACTACTGAGCCTGTGCTCTAGAGACCGCGGGCCATAACTACTGAGCCCACGCGCCACAACTACTGAAGCCCACACACCTAGAGCCCGTGCTCTGCAACAAGAGAAGCCACCGCAATGAGAAGCCCGCGCACCGCAATGAAGAGTAGCCCCCGCTCGCCGCAACTAGAGAAAGGCCGCGTGCAGCAACAAAGACCCAACGCAGAGAAAAATAAATAAATAAAAATTTAAAAAAAGAGACCGTCCTTTCTGCACTGAATTGCCTTTGCAACTTTTTCAAAAGTCAGTTGTCTGTATATGTGTGGGTCTATTTCTGGAAACTGTTCTATTGTGTTGATCTACTTTTATATCTTTATGTCAATACTATGCTGATCGTTACTGTGGTTTTATGATAAATCTTGTAGTGTTAGTTCTCCAATTTTGTTCTCTTTTCTTTTAAAGTTGTTTTGGCTATTTTATGTCCTTTGCATTTCCATATAAAATTTAGAATCAGGTATTCAATTTCTATAAAAATCCTTCCTGGAATTCTGATTGAGATTATATCATATCTCAGATCAAATCTAAGATCTCAGGTCAAATTAAACCTATTCTCTCCAATAAATCAACTTGGAGAGAATTTAGATCTTAAAAATATTGAGTCTTCTCATCTAAGAACAAGGTTTCTCTCTCCATTTATGTAGATCTTATTTACTTTCTCTCAGCAACGTTTTGTAGCTTCCGACGTACAGATCATCTCTTTTGTCAGACATATCCCTAAGTGTTTTTAACCCTCATACTAGTCTACACTGAGCCTCCAGCAATTTGTCACTTACAGTTCAAGTTTTCCCACCTCTGTGCTGGTTCCTGCAGAAGTTGGGATTCTATGTATCCACCTGTCTGTCTCTCCAATTTGGGGGTAGCAGTTTGCCCTGTGACCGCACCTCTCTGACAGACCTAAGAAGATCTGCTGATTTTCCATTTGTTCACCCATTTAATTGTTAGGATAGAGTGATGACTTCTAAGCTCCTTACATGCTAAACCAGAAAGCTGTTTAGGTTTTATTTGTCCAGACTGTTCATGATCTCTTTTCCCTAATTTTCTGCTTTTTCCCAAAGGGTTCGTTTTTTTTTTTTCATGACCCACTTTATGTCCTTTGTTGGCTTATTGTATTCTTATCTTAGTAATTATTTTAGGATAGTATATATCTATAACACATTTGGTGTGATATTACACACCATAGTATACTTCTGTTTTTTCCCCTCCAGTATTTATGCTATTTTATCATACCTTTCACATATATATCGACATATATACATATATTTTACATACATATATTCTAGACCCCAGAGTGGGTGGTTACTATTTTTGTTTAAACAGTCAATTACCCTTTACATTTTTAATACTTTAGTTTTTAGAGCAGTTTTAGGTTTACAAAAAACCTGAGCAGAAAGTACAAAGAGTTCCCGTATACCCTCTCTCCTGACCTCCACCCCAGTTATTAGTATTTTGCATTTGTTACCAATGATAAACCATCTTGATACATTTTTTTAAATGCTAATGTTCATAGGTTACTCTAGGGCTCACTCTTTGTGTTATACATTCTATGGGTTTTCACAAATGCATAATGTCAGGTATCCACCATTACAGTATCATTCAGTATAGTTTCACAGCCATAAAAATGCCCTGTGCTCCAGCTCGTCAGCCTTTACTGCTCCCCCAAACCCTTGGCAACCACTGCTTTCTCCAGGATGTCCTATAGTTGGAATCATAAAGTATGTGGCCTTTTTAGACGGGCTTCTTTCACTCAGCAATACGCATTCAACATCTCTCCATGTCTTTTTGTGGCTTAATAGCTCATTCCTCTTTGTCACCGAAAAATAATTCCATTGTATGGATGTACCATGGTTTGTTTATCTATTCACGTATTGAGAGACATCTTGATTGCTTCCAATCAAGCATTCCAACATAAACATTCATATCCAGGTTTTTGTGTGGATATAAGTTTCAACTCACTTAGGAAAATACTTAGGAGCATGATTGCTAGATAGTATGGTGAGAATATATTTAGTTTCGTAGGAAACTGCCAAACTCTCCCAACAATTACCTTTTAAAGATATTTAAGTAATAAGAATATACATATAGACAGACAGATACACACATACCCATATATGCCATTTCTAGTGCTCTTCATTCGTGGAGATCCAGATTTTCACCTGGCCCGTAGGACGTGTTCTGGGTTCCTGTCCAGCGCCCAACTCTGCAGGGTGAAGGGACGCATGTTATTCTGGGACGACACTAGGTGGCGCTGTGGGACCGCTGTCAGCCCCCCAGGCCCCAGGCAATGGGTCCTCCCGGGTGGCTCAGCCCTGGAGGAGCCCTCTCCCACCTGGTCCTTCGTAAAGCCAGGGTGGCCCCTCACCCTGTTCTCCTTCTCTCGGAATGATACAGTCGTGTCCTCCCTTTTCATGCAGCTTCTTGGTTCCTTTTTCAACGGCCCTGTGGGCAGAGAGAATCCTCACCCTCCCTCCTTCCCGCAGAGAGAGACACTGGGTCTCTGAGGATGGAGGAGGAAGTAGGGGGCAGACAGGAGCACCAGTCCTGGGGGAGACAGAAACCTTGCTACAGAGGCCAGTCTACCTCCTAAATGCCCAAAGCCCACATCCAGGCATGCTAACCCCTCTTTCTAATTTTGGAAGCTTGGTGATAAATCTCTGCAACCCTGTCTTTGGGGAGACTTGCTTTTCCAAACGGGCCTGTTCAGGAGAACCAGAGGACCAACTCTCCTCCCATCTGGCATTGAGGGACCCCACTTGTGCCCACACGGCTTGGCTGTGGATCTTTCAATGTGGGATAACAGAGAGAGTGTGGGTCAGGAAACGTCAGCCCTGCAAGCAAGCTCAGCCTCCACAAACTGGGCGATTTAGAATCAGTCAGCATGGTAGCTTCTCTGAGGCTTGTCTGCAGAGTGGGGAGAGGAAGTCCTGCATTGGAGGGCTGCAGTGAGGAATGAGTGTGTCTCGTGGAGGTGCTTTGTCCACTGGGAAGCTCTGAGCACCTGTGTGATGTGCTTATCACAAAATGATAACAAACTTGGACAGCCTTGGGACATGTACAGAATGGCTGGCGTGAGCAGCAAGGGCCAGGGAGGCCGGAGGAGGGTGGAAGGGAGAGATGGGCCTTGAGCCAGGTGGTTGGGATGAAGGATGAGGGTGGAGGGTTCCCAGCAGCACGGGGATTGCAGAGTGTGGGGTGAGTGGGGCTTGGTCCACAGGCTGGAAGGAGAGGATGGAGTCTGAGACGGGGACCTGAGTGCCTGGCTGCTGAAGCTGCACCAGTCCTGCGGCCATCAGAGAACTTCTACCCAAGAGGGGCAGCCCTTGCAACGATCCCTCTGGCAGCAGTGGGATGAGAGGATGGGAAGGCACCTGGAGGCTACTGAAATCAGCGTGTTTTCACCCTGTTCTTAGTTGTGATTTTGGAAGCACTGTTCCTCCTCTAACTTTTCCTGACTACAGTATTGAAATGGGCTTGAGAGTCGAGGTTTGCCCAAGGATGGGACTGGCCAGGTCGAGGCAGGCAGCACTTGACAGATGACACAGGGCTGTTCACACATGTGTTCCCGTCTGCACTGACACCACGGAGAGTGTCCCTAAGGCTTCCCCCACCCCGGCCCCCCGCTTCCCAGCGAGGCAGGGAGCCCAGCTGAGGCCTGTCTGGGTTGTCTCAAAGAGAGAGGCTGGGGCTTCCCTGGTGGCGCAGTGGCTGAGAGTCAGCCTGCCGATGCAGGGGACACGGGTTCGTGCCCCGGTCCGGGAGGATCCCACATGCCGCGGAGTGGCTGGGCCCGTGAGCCATGGCCGCTGAGCCTGCGCGTCCGGAGCCTGTGCTCCGCAACGGGAGAGGCCGCAACAGTGAGAGGCCCGCGTACCACAAACACACACACAAAAGAGAGAGGCTGGTCACAGAACCCATGGCAGCACCATCCCAGCACGCACACACATACACACACACACACACACACAAGGCAGTGGGGGGGATGAAATGTATGAAGGACAGGGCTATCTCTGCTCTGAGGGAAAGCTAAACAAACCACAGGGCCATGAGACGTGCCCGCACCTCTGGGCTTCATCTCCTCTGCTACCCACCAGAAGGAGAAGGCGCCGCAGGACCTACTTCCTTGGTATCTATCTCCTCCGCGGCAACCTTATCGCCGAGCCGTGGAACTGTGGGTCAGGAGCCCTCGGCTGGCCAGAGGTCTGGGGCAGTGGGCTCTTCTGTTGGGGAGGAGAGGGGGCACCTGAAGTCTCTTGCCTTTCCCAGCCTGTGGCTGATCATCTTTCTGAAATCCCAGCACTCCCATCTCTGCTGGTGGCTCTGCGTGAAATGTCCCTTGAATGTTAACTCTGAACCCCCAGCAACACAAGGACTTCAGAAAGAGGAGGAGCTGGGCTGGCCTGAGGACGCATCTGAGGACTCCATCCTTGGGGGGAAGCTCGAATCTCATTTCTCTCCATGCATTCATAGAGAAGGCAGAGGAAGGCGGCGGAATGTGGGACAATGGGAGACTTGGTTTGCTGGGCCCCGCCTTAGTGAGATTTCTGTTCTGGGCTCTGGGAGCAATTCCCCATGGCACATGGCTTCCCCCCTCCCCCGCCCAGGGGAGCCAGGAAGACCTCTGATCCAGAAAAGAGGCAGAGAAGCCTTCTATGCGCCCTGGACAGCCCCCTAAGAGCTTTGCGCTCAATTCTTCCATCTGTAATATGGGGACAACAGTACACAAAGGCACTTCATGGGGTCACTGTGGAGATTAATAGCTAGATGTAAAATAATTTGGAAAAGGGCCTGGCACCATTTAGTGAAGGTGGTATTTTTTCCCCCAGTGGGAAAAAGAAGCAATATCTTCTCACTACATAGAAGTAAAACCTTAGTCCCCAGAGCCAAGCGAGTCCAAGAAATGAAGCCAAAAGCAAACCTGGAAGGCTGTGGCTGGAATTCTCAGCAAGGAGGCCTTTGAAGTGAGGGCTCTCCCTCCCTCCAAGGGCTCCGGCAGCTCCCCGCTCCGCGCTTGATAAAAGGGAAGACAGGCTCTGTTGTGGTTTGACACATGCCCCAGATGTCAGGTTGCAGCTCCACTTGGCAATTAGCTCTCAGAGGTGGCAGCTGTGTGGAGTGGAAAGGACCCGGTCTTGGAATCAGGGTGCGTGGTGCCAGTGCCAGCTGTGCCCCACACAACTTATCTGCGCCTCCTTCCTTTGTGAAGAAAAGGGGGTGACACCAGCCCACGCGACCTCCTCTGCAATTCAGATCAATCTGAATTTCAGATAATGAACATATGATCTTTTAGTACAAGTATAGCCCATACAATACTTGAGACATACTTACACTAAAAAAAGAAAACCTTGTTTGATGTTTACCTGAAGTTCAAATTTTCCTGTATTTTATTTGGCAACTCTATTCCCTTGGAAGACTTTACAGGGGTCATCTGGGTGAAAGGGCTTCAAACTGTAAATGCTTTGAAAGTACAGGCTGGGAGGTATTCTGGAAAGATGGTAGACGGTAACTTTGGCAACCAAAAAGGCCTTTTATCTTGAAACACCCAAGGCCCTCCCCGCCCCCCGCATCCATACCCACTCCCACTGCAGTGGAATCTCTTCATCTCTAAAGGACTCCCCTGCTATTCTAAGCCCTGCTCCCCTCTGGCTCGCACACCTCCTCCACCCCCAGGTCCTGGAGAGGCTCCCTGGCTTCTTGGAAGCTGAAGTCATCCTCTGCTCTGGGTCCTGCGCACTGGGCTTAACCCACCTTGGGTTCAATGTGACTTTGGCCTTCATGGAGTGTGTGATGCAGTGGGGAGGCTCCCGGGTCCGGGCAACAGCCCTTGGCTGGAGCGCGTGCTCTGCTGTGGAAGCAGAGACCTTGGACAAGCTACTTCTGTCTCTGAGTTTCAGAGTCCTCATCTGCACAATGGGAAGATGCTAACCCTAGCTCCTCTTTAAGACAAGAGAAGAAGATGATGCTGGCAAAGCACCTAATATGGAGCCAGGCGCACAGTGGACACACAGGGAGCTAGTTCCAGTTCCACCTGCTCACCCCGCCCTCCGCCACACCAGGCCGGGCTGCTGGCAGTCACCCAAGTGTTCTGTCTAAAGGAAGGCTCTCCCTCACCGTTGCCTCCCCTTATAGGTCCCCACGCTCTCAGGATTCCAAGCTACCAGCTTTGCCAGCTTCTATCTCCCATCTGTCCGCCCCTCCCCAAACCGCACTGGATGCCCTCTCTTATGATGGGAATCTGGTCACTGTCATTGTCCCCCAAGTGCAGCAGAAAAACAGACACACTTAGCTCACACCGCCTCAATCACACCACCAGCCTATTCCCTTCCCTGCCCAGCCAAGACATCCCAGAAGTCCAGCCACTTCAGGGAAGCAGGGCAGGTGCCCAGGGTGGGGCTCTCTGCTGCTTCCCTGTCGGGACCCCAAGTGGCTTTCAGGACAAAGTATATTGGGGGATGGGGGTGGGCAGAGGACGATGACAAGAAGGGGGGCTCGGGGGTCTTCTGCTTTTGTTCTCTCAGTCCCAAGTGCAGCTGGGGCCAAGTGCCCCACCGGGAGGGGCAGGGTTAAAGGGTGGGGAGCCTCTGCCTTCCTCCCCATGGAACCCTGGCCCATTCTTTATCTCCACTGGGCTGCAGCATCTCCAAATGCATGGACAACCCCCACCCCCCAAATTATTCATTCATTCACCCAACACACAGACTTCTCGTGGGACTGGGGGACACGGCGATGAAGACACATCCCTGCTTTTGTGGGGCTTTCAGGCACGAGAGAGGGAGGGCCTGAAATGAGGCAGATGCAATGCAGGTAGGAAGAGCTAAGACAGAGGGAGGGCTCGGGTCATGCAGGATAGCATGGGGGGCAGGCGCCCAATGGTGTGCAGACCAATGGGTGTGCAGGATAACAGAGAAGGCAAGGTTGGCAAAAATGTTAAAGTTGGCCATCGCCAACGTGGGCAAGGACGTGGAGTGACAGGAATGTTCACACCCCGCCAGTGGGAAGCTACTTTAGTACAACTTCTCAAAAACCACTGGAGATGCCCATTCCCTGTGACCGTAGGAGAAAGTCTCTGCCCAGGTCTGTGCACCAGGAGGGCTGCACGAGGCCACTCCCAGTCTCACCGCTCGCCAAGGCCTGAGACCCAAACAGCCCCCAGGGCCACCAGTGCTAGGATGTGGGTGAGTAACATGTGGCAGGGTCACACGACGGAAGGCTGCACAGCTACGCAAATGCACGGGTGGCAACAACCGCAAGCAGTAGCAGGGACGAATCTCACAAACACAGACACAGAATAGTACATGCGTGATTCCATTCTGACCAAGTTTTAGAACAAGCAAAACAAAACCATGTTGCTTTCAGGACGCACACATGGGTGTCACAACTCTACACATCAAAGCTGTGACTGTCACCAGTCAGAGTACTGGCTTCCTCCATGGCAGAGGCTCTGTACTCGGGTGATTTTGCCCCCATGTGCTTGGAGAAGTATTTGATTGCCACAACTGTGGGGGACAGGGGAGTGTGCTACTGGCCAGGGATGCTGCTAAGCCCCCTCCCCCCATACACACCCCCTATAGTATTATCCTGCCCAAATCTCACAGTGCTGCTCTTGAGACACCTTGATCTAGGGGACCAGGAGGGTAGCTCACACAGGGCTTCTAAAATCTTGGCAATGTACAAAGGTGGTCATTTTATATATATCCTGTAAACTCTACATGATGTTTTATACATGCCAAAAATAATTCCAGAGCATGCAATTGGGCATTTGGGGGATGAGGAGGGAGGCGCATGAGATGAGGTCAGCCTTGGCCTCCAGCTGCAGGGGGAGGCCAGGGACCAGTACTGTTGCTGGGACAACCCTCAGAAGGCATTTCAGAGACCTGGGCAGCCCGACACGTGTCCTCAACACTCCTCCAAGAAACTAGAACACAGAGGGGCTCCCCATGCCAAGGACAAGTGCCCTGCCCAGTGAGGTGAGTTCTCCGGGCTCTGCTGCACTGTGGGGCACAGCAGGGTGAGCGGAGGGCCAGGTGGACAGATGGCCTGGCCAGCCACCTCCCCTCCTCTCTGCTCAGGAGGGCCTGGGTCTCCTGGGCTTCATCAAGGCATTGCGGGGGTGGGGGTGGGGGCGGTCAGGAGGTAGATCCTTTTGGTCCTTGGATTCCACAGGTGGGGGCACCATCCAGACACGGTCTGAGTGTTTACAACCCAAGATGAGTAAGGAAGGCAGCAGGAAAGAGTACTGGGATTCAGACTGAGGCCTGGGTTCGAATCTGGACGTGCAAGTTATAAGTGGTGTGACCTTGGACAAGCTACTTGATCTTGTTGAACCTCAGCTTCATTATGTGTAAAAAATGGAAATAGAGGTGCCTCAGTCATAGTGTTGGCAGAGGAAAAGATGTGCTAATGTAGGTAAGATGGCCAGACTAGCTTCAAGGCCGTAGTAGCGGCTGTTACTGTGGCAGCTGGGAACCACTGCTGCCATATTAACACAAAGGTGATGGCTGCTGTGGGCTCTCAACCTGCTGTGTGTCACCCGCAGTGGTTCAGGCCTCTTGTGTCCTGTTTCCCTGCTAATGTCCCTTGGCATTGACTAATTTAAAAACTAACAGCCGCTTTAGGGAAGGAAGGAAGGAATCTGGTTCCAGGCCTGGGCCAAGGCTTTGGAAGGAGACTGGGGGTCAACCCCAGGGGGCGATGACATGAGCGCTCACACGTTAACAGGAAATTTAGGGCCCCTTGGCTGTGCTTCCACCACCTCCACCTGCTCCCCAGACTCTCTTGCCAGTGTCAGAGCCTCTGATTTGTTTTACCAAAAAGATCATGTGCTCTATCAGTCAGGATCCCAGCAGGCAAGGTATGGCACACTCGAATTAGGATGATTTGAAGGGGGTTTAACCAATGGACCATTCAAACGTTGTGCACAAGTGTAGGGCCTCCTCAGGGACAGTGCAGACGCTGAAAGAGTGGGAGTATGGAAGGGTCACCAGAACCTGGAAGGGAGAGTGGTCCAGACAGGACTGCCTTGAGGGGCCTGTGACCTACAGCCCAGGAGCACCGGTGGCCTGCAGCAACCCTACAGGATCAGCTAGAGGAAGAGATACTCCTACTAACCTTCCTCTTCCTTTGAATCTGCTGGTGCCTGTCATTGGCTGAATTTAATAGGAAGACAACTGGCAAGGGGCTGTCCATGCAGTCCATTCTGGTCAGCCTCCCGGACACAGAGCAGGATGGAGTGGGGAGAGGGTACCCAGAGATACCCAGCACAGGGATGTGAGGAGTACATGAGGGGCGCTACTTAGGGGCTCCCTCTGGTGATGGGTCCCTGCCTGAGTGATATCTTTAAAATCAACTTTCTATGGGACTTCCCTGGCAGTCCAGTGGTTAAGACTCTGAGCTTCCAATGCAGGGAAGATCTAACACAGGTTAGATCCCTGGTCAGGGTACTAGATCCCACATGCCTCACGGTGCGGCCAAAAAAAAAAAAAAATCGGTATTAAAATCAACTTTCTTAAGGTATAATTGAAACACAATAAAATGCACCCATGTTAAGTGTACGTTGTGATGAGTCTTGACAAATTTATACACCCACGTAACCATTGCCATAATCAATGTATAGAACATTCTCATCACGCTAAAGTACTCCATACCCCTTCCCAGTCAATGCTCCCTTCCACTTTGGCTGTAAGCAACCTCTGGTCTACTTTCCATCATTAGAGATTCCATTAATCTTTTCTAGAGGTCCATATAAATGGAAGAATACAATGTGTAATCTTCTGTGTCTGATTTCTTTCCCTCTGCATGATTTTGAGATTTATCCGTGTTACTGTGTTCAGTTGTTCATTGATTTCATTGCTGACTTGGTATTCCATTGTACTAATATGTCACAATTTATTCGTTCACCTGTTGATGGACATTGGGGTTGTTTTTAGGTTTTTGCTGTTGTGAGTAAAGCTTCTACAAACATTTGCTTACAAGGCTTTGTAGAGACAGATACTTTCATTTCTCTCAGGCAAATGCCTGGAGTGGGATGGCTGGATCATTTTGTAAGTGTTGTTTAACTTTATGAGAAACTGTCGGAACTTCCCTGGCGGTCCAGTGGTTAAGGCTCTGCGCTTCTACTGCAGGGGTTCAATCCCTGTTCTGGGAACTAAGATCCCACATCCCACATCCCACATGCTGTGTGGCATGGCCAAAAAAAAGGAAACCTGTCAAACTGTTTTCTAAAGTGGCTGTATCTTTTTGCATCCCATCAGCAAAGGAGGAGCATTACAGCTGCTCCACATCCTTACCAACACTTGGTATCGTCAGTCTTTTTAACTTTAGCCATCCTAGTGGGGGATGCAGTGATATCTCACTGTGATTTAATTTGAATTTCTCTATGACTGATACTCAGCATCTCTTCACGTGCCTGCTGGCTATTCAGATACTTTCTTTTGTGAGGTAGCTATTCAAATCTTTTGCCCATTTTTTTAAGTTGTTTGTATACGTATTAGTGAGTTCGCTGTTCCCTGTCTATAGTTTGCTTTTTTGCTTCTTATCAGTGCATTTGAAGGTCAGAAGTTTTTGATTTCTCATTGAGGCCCTTCTTAAACGTGACTTCGGTCTGGGCAAGAAGGCGGGTTTCCCTCGGCCCCCACCCCACTCCACGGTAGAGAGACACGCGGGTCCGGGTCTGTCTTTTATTCCAGCAGTTCTCACAAGAGCTCCTGGCTGGAAAAAACTGCCTCTTTGTCAGATGAGAGGAACCCAAGAGAGCACTCTCCTTCTTCCTTCAGCTTAAAACAGACACAGGGTGCTGCACTGGGGGCCCTCGGCTGCTGAGGCTTCAGGCACCCAAACCACGTCCTCCCTGGGCGCCGGACCTCGGCCCATGATGCCCTTCACAGGCGTCTCGTCACTGAGCCCTCATGACCACCTGTGTGTGTGGAGTCATTGTCCCCACTGGACGGATGCAGACTCTGAAGAACGAACAGGTGTGTCCATCAAGAGATGGAAAATGTCTTTTTGACAGAGCCAATTTCACATAAGCATTGTTAACTGCAGAACTAAAAAGACAAAAGGGAACACAGAGATATCATAGAGGTAGTAATGCGTTTCTTAACAGCAGGGATGTGTAAAGGACTCCTGTAACTCAATAACAAGAAGGCAATCCAGTGTTTCAAAATAGATTTCAACAGATGCCTTAAAGAGAAGACAGGAATGGCCATCAAGCACATGAAAAGATGCTCAATATTGGTAACAGCTCCCAGGGCTGGGGGAACAAAGGTGAGACTTAGGGGTTATAAAGACCTAGACACTTGGAGGAGGGGCCTTTGAGGCTGGGACCCAGACCCTGAAGGTACACGAGGCCTGTGGAGGACACAGACGACTGGAATCAGCAGCTGCTGCTGGAGTGCAAGGCGACTGCTGATGGGAACAGGGAGCAGGTCCCTTCCCCCTTCTCCAGACTGGCGGGCTCCCTCTGGCGTCCCCTCTTGGCAGAGCCTAGAGAGCCCCTGGCAGGGCATAAACCTGACTTGTAGCATCCCACAGGGCCGGTTTGGAGCTGAGAGATAAGAACTCAATAACCAGTAGCACAGATAAAGTCTCTTGCCCAGGGAATACAGCTAGTAAGTGATGGAATTTTGATCCAGGAGCGTGTGGCTCTGAGGCCAACGCCCAGCTGGAGGCTGGCAAGTGCCAGCCCTGGAGCTCGGCAAGTGCCAGCCCTGGAGCTCAGAAGACACCCTGAAAAGTCTGATGTGGGGCACGGGGACCGGGGCAGAGGGCTGGGCAGGCAGCTCCACAGAGCTGCCAGTGGGTACCAGGGACCTGCCCTGAGTCCTGGAGCACAGAGCCAGGGCTGCCGGGGAAGCCAAGCTGGAGCTCAGTTACGGGGCTGGGGTATGTGCGTTACATGCTCCTGAGCTGGCCCCCATTGCAGCCCAGGTGAGGCAGCAAGGGAGCCAGGGTGACCGCATGCCCTGGCTCTGGGTTCTGCATCCATGAGTCGTGGATGGCCCTGCCCAGGATGTCCTGGTGGCCTGAGCCAGGGCCTCCCACCAGGGAGCCAGAAAAGCAGAGTGCACAGAGCTGGACACCAGTGCCTCTCCCCTAGACACAGCACCCTCTTCTTCAGCTGAAGTCTTCCTGAGGCAAGGCCATTAGGATCCCATTTGGAACATCTCCCATCTTTTTTTTTTTTTTTTTTTTTTTTTTTGCGATACGCGGGCCTCTCACTGCTGTGGCCTCTCCCGTTGCGGAGCACAGCCTCCGGACGCACAGGCTCAGCGGCCATGGCTCACGGGCCCAGTCTCTCCGCAGCATGTGGGATCTTCTTGGGCCAGGGGTCAAACCCATGTCCCCTACATTGTCAGGTGGATTCTTAACCACTATACCACCAGGGAAGCCCGCAACAGCATTGTTTTTTTTTTTTTTTTTTTGCAGTACGCGGGCCTCTCACTGTTGTGGCCTCTCCCGTTGCGGAGCACAGGCTCCGGACGCACAGGCTCAGCAGCCACGGCTCATGGGCCCAGCCGCTCCGCGGCATGTGGGATCTTCCCGGACCAGGGCACGAACCCGTGTCCCCTGCATCGGCAGGCGGACTCTCAACCACTGCGCCACCAGGGAAGCCCCATCTCCCGTCTTTATTTGCAATCTTCTCCTGAGACCAGCCTCCTTGTCGTGATGACCATGAGCCAGCCACCACTCCCTCCACCTCTGTGAGTCCCTTTTTCTCAGAAGGTTCTAGAGGGTGGGGCCACTCCCCAGACTCCAGGGTGCTGGGCAGAGCTGTGAGCTGGGGAGTGTGGGCTGCTCCCCCCAGCCATCTCTGGGCAGGGCCAGTCCGGTTGGCCACCAGCAGGACACGCCACACACGCATTTGCTCCGCTCCTCGCCTTCCAGTCTTGCCGGGCCGCGCAGCTGCGGAGCTGCACACGTGGCGTTGCTCTGAGCCAGCCTCCCACTGCAGAGCCCTGCACCCCAAGCTCTCAGGCCCTCTGACACCACCTCTCCTCTCTGTGATGAAGCCACGTCCAGTCTGATCTCTGAACACCGAGGGGTTAGGGGCCCCAACTTTGGGCTCAGCGGCCACGGGTTCAAATCCTAACTCTGCCGCAAGCCAGGCGCATGAAGGTGGGCACGGCACTCAGTCTCTCTGTGCCTCGTTGCGGTATGTGTCAAACCAGGTGACACGAGGATGCCCCGCCTTGCAGCCTGGTGGGAGGACTGCCCGAGGCCAGGTGCGAGAGCTCCGGTGCGGTGCCGGGGCGTAGGGCTGGGGCTCATGCAAGGGCGCGGTGGTAGGTGGAGCTAGCTTCAGATTTGGGGCTTCCGGGGTCTCCTTTGGCCCTCCGCCCACCGCTGGGACATAAACACCAGGTATAAATGCTTTCCAATTTCCCACCCAGCCCTGCTCCTCAGAGAACCAGATTAATTCCCCAGCCCGGCCCGAGCTGCTGTGGTCGGCTTCGGACAAGAGGAGTCACTGACCCGACACAGACACCTTGGGCGCAGGGTCCATCCAGGTGCCTAACGGGTCAGCAGCGGCTGGCCATCCCCGCTCCCCCCCCAATTAGCGGGGCCGTCGGCCTGCAGTCCCAGCTGGCTCCTCCCCCATTCCGCTCCAGCACTACCCATGGGCCGCGGACGTCTGCTACCTCCACTTTGATCAGGACAGGGGGGTGTTCAGCGGTGGGTGTGGGACCATCTCTGTGATGCATTTTGACAGCCTTGGCCAAGCATATGCTTTAAATCCTCAAGAGAAAGGGTCTTTTTAAGTGGAGAGGAAGCCCTTTGCATGCAGCCTTCAAAGGGCTCTCTGGACAAATCGGGGTGCATGGAAAAGACCCCCGGCTCTGTATCACCCTGCGGCCCATGTGCAAGATCAAGGTGGCCTGAGAGAGAAGACTCCTGGCCTGTCCTCAAGCCCAGACGGCGACAGCAGGGGCGAGTCATGGCCTCTCTCAAGTCTCCCCTCCCAGGGCTCGTCCTCCTGAAACTTTTCCCACGTTTTCCACGCCCAGCTTCTTTACAGTCCCTCTGAGCAGGTCTCCCTTGGCGCTCCTTCATCAGCCGCCTTAAGCAGACCCTGCATTCCTTCTAATGGCTTCAGAAGGAGTTAGAGGATGTGTCACTGACACACCTGGAAAAACGTAATGAGATTTCAACGCAGTCCTTTTGAAAAAGCAGTGATATCCAGCCACAAGGACTTGGACAGCAGAAAGAATATTGCCAACAAAAAGATTTCACCCTTTTCTTCTTTTTTTTTGTTATTAGTCCCCCTGTTCCAGTCGATATGAACATATCACCTGGATGCAATGCCACCTTGGGGTCACAGCTCCCCAGCTGACAGCAAGGTCAGCCTCTCCCCTGACGGTGTTCAGAGCCAGGCTGGGCCTCCAGGAAGGCAGGGAAGGAACCTCCCTGGAACTGGTGTGTCCTTCTGTGTTTAATTTTCCCACAAGTCAGCTCTGATTAAGGGGGATGGCCTCATGTTTCGTGTATTCAGAGCTGGGTTCTGAGAGCACCTTGCGAGGGCAGGGGAAGCCCCCTGGCTGGCGGGTGGGGGCAGAGGGGTAGCTGCTCGCCCGGTCACCCCCACCCCCACCCCCGCCCAGCACACACGTCTGCTACCTATCAGGTCTCATTGGAGGAATGATCCTCTGGACGCTGAGATCATCTGACAGCCTCCTGCTAATGAGACCCAGGGCTGCTCCCAAGCTTGTGTGGGAGGCCAGATGGAGAGGAAGCCCCACCAACCGGGAGAAACATCTCCGGGGAAGGCGAGATGTTCTCCTCTGAGCCTGTTTTCTGTGTGACGTGGTGGACCCAGCACTTCAGAAGCAGATGCCTTCGTGCTCCACTTTCTTCCTGGGACCACGGCTTCTCAGGTGCCTCCAGGTCAAGAGAGAACTTCCAATATTTCCTCCTGACATCTGGCATCTGTGTCGCTGGTTCCCTCCTGATGGCTTCAGACGGCTGCAAGAGGAGATGAGTTCAGTTCTCACCTCCAAGAACTTGCAGTCCTCCTGGGGAGACATGATGGATGCCCACGGAACAAGGAGGGTCAGTGTCACCATGGAAACAGGGGGTTCTGTGCACGGGGGCACCCATCTAAAAGCATAAATCAGATCACGCATCCAGCCGCTGAAGACACTCTACTGTATCTCATAGCACTTGGGAAAAAATCCAGACTCTTCTCCAAGACACTCCAGTCCCTGCCCAGCTGGGTTCCTGCCAGGTTGGTTTTCTTTCATTTTTCACATGCAAACTACAACCCTCAGGGCCTGCGCCCTTGCTGTTCTATTGCCTGGAATTCCCTCCCCCCAGATCATCACAAGGCTATGCCATCTCGTCATTAAACTTTCAGCCCAAATGCCATCTCCTCAGAGGGCCCTTCCCAGACCAACCCGTATAAACGAGGCTCTCTCCCCAGTCACTCGTAGTAGCACCAGCTCATCCGAATGGCCTCCTTAGCCTTTACCATGATATATTTCCTACTGATTGCTTTCTGAATGATCTCCCACACTTCCCACTAGAACGTAGCTCCACGAGAGCAGGGACCTCATCCATCTTGTTCTCCACTGTGTCCTAGAATGCAAGGATGTTTGATGAGTCTAACAGAGGAGACTCATTAAATATCTGTCGAATATGGGAGGGAAGAGGGAAGAAGGAAATCTACAGACAGCAGCTGTTTCGAGATGCTCCCAACCACCCACACCAGCACCCAGAGCGGTGCAAAAACGACCTCAGTTCCACCACCTGCCAGCACGCGGGAATGAGCCACAATTCCCTTGCAAGTAAATGGGACTGTTTCAGGATTCAGCGTGGACCACTTGGTAGAGATCAAGTGTGGCACACAGTAAGTGTTCCATAGCTTGGAGTTTCGTCCCCACCACCACCATCGTCATCATCCCCAGCATGCCTGTCATCCCACCACCATCATCATCACCATCATCTACACTGCAGTTCAGCATCGATCCACTTTAAATTCTCTTTGTTGTCTCTTCTTAGCTTTTGCTACATGTCTTCCTGTCCTGGCTCCCTCTCCTTGCCTGGTCTCACTTGAACCATTGGCAAAGACTGTTGGTTTCCTGACCCAAAGTCATCCCAACCTTTATCCCTGCTAATAGAACCCTGATTATCTCATAATAGATGTGTGATCTTAGGGTAGGTGGGTGCAGAACCTGGTCTGAGGAATGGGCACAGGAGCCATCCCTGGTCAAGCTTCTGGAAGAAGTTTTCCTACCAGAAAAGAGAGGTACATGAGCTAGACTTGAATGAAGTTGAATGTGATGTCTGGAGTTGTGGCAGCTATACTGTAATTATGAAGCAACACACGTGGGAACAAAAATGCTAACAGGCTGAGGATAGGGAAATAGACAGCTAGAAAGAGCCTTGCTCCTAGATGACATCCTCGAGCTACTGATCTGACTCTGGATACACCTTTCTTCAGTCCTCCTGTAAAGTATCTACATTTTCTAAGTCACCCTTAGTTAAGCTGTTACTTGCAGCCAGAAGCTAAGATAGCGAATGCGGTTTCAGGCCATCTACAAAGCTCTGATCTAGCAGTCTTTGCAGCAGTCTATACTCCAGCGACCACACACCCTCCCTATGAGACACCAACTAAGCTGGGCCTGCTGGAGAGCACACCCCTGCCCTCCCTCCTGTCTCTCCCACCATAGAAGGGGAGCATACTGGAGAGTAAACAGGACTCGGACTGGGAGAATAGGGAGCACAGCAAGAACCTTCCCACTTGAAGGGAGGAGGATGTGGGGTATAATGTCTTCAAAGACCTCTGTTTCTGGGTACTTAAATTGATAAAATGAGTTAAAATAATAAATGGCCAATTCTCTGAGAGAGAAAAGAAAAACAACTTCACATGTGAGATACTGTGTCTTAAGCATACACTTATGGCCAAACCTGAGATCAATCTTGTTTCATGTTTAAGAATGTAACACGTTACACACTGGACTATGCCCAAAGTGAGGCTTTCTTTTATATGTTCTGTAATATATCTCCTCTATCAGGATAGTGGAGGGAAACAGGGGTGATTGAGTTTAACAATGAAAGGAATTAGTCCTCTCAGGTATAAAGTCTTTCTCCCTCTTGTTTCTTTCTTCCTAAAGCAGCTTCCAAGAGTAGGAGAAAGCTTGTGTCCTCTTTTGGCGGAGGGAGAGTCCTCAGGGAAGTGAGAGATAAGCCCTGGAACTGTTCTCTCCACCTACTCCTGCCCTCCTCTGATGGCACCTAGGCTAACTCATGGTCTTTCTTTCAGCACGATCAGTGCCCTCCGGGCTCCCCCAGCTCAGCCCCTGGTCCCGTCCTCAGTGATGCTGTGAGCCACACGCATCACGTGGCCTGGCTCAGTCTCCCCATCCTGGTCTCTCCTCTGGGGTCACCTTGGCCCTCATCACGGTGGCCCCCCGGCTGCCCCACTCCCAGCCTCCCATATCTCTCAGCGGGAGCTTGTGAACAACTCCAGATTCCTCCAGAGGAGCCCAAGAAGACCATCCACTATTTGTCTAGTTCCCTGTCCAGCCGTTGCTGGCTCTGTCTTCTGGGCAGTGGCACCATGTTGGATGCAGTGCTTCTCTAAGAGGGATCAAAGTTCTCTCAGTCTACCTCTATGGGAACTATAAATAAGCCCTGAAATCAGAAATACCCTCAAATATATCTGTATCTTCTCACACCACATTTCTCTTAGGTTTCACAGGAGGGAGCCAGATGACATAGTCCGACCACTTCCCCAGCCTTCCTCCCAACACCAGAGGAGACTTTCCTCCTTTGAAGCCTGACAGGATTCCTCTAATCATTTCCCCTTCCCTGCCCCGGGGATCTCCACCTTCTAGGCGACACCTGCTCTCTTCTCTCCTGGAGCACCAACCTCACGGCTTTGCCTCAGTGGGTAGGTGGGATTTCAGAGAAAAAAAAGCCAACTTGCCCATTTTAGAATAAATGTTGAAAAGCATTTTAACAACAGTATCAGGCTTCCCTGGTGGCGCAGTGGTTAAGAATCTGCCTGCCAATTCAGGGCACACGGGTTCGAGCCCTGGTCCGGGAAGATCCCACATGCCGCGGAGCAGCTAAGCCCATGCGCCACAACTACTGAGCCTGCGCTCTAGAGCCGGTGAGCCACAACTACTGAGCCCATGCACCACAACTACTGAAGCCCGTGTGCCTAGAGCCTGTGCTCTGCAACCAGAGAAGCCACCGCAATGAGAAGCCCGCGCACCGCAACGAAGAGTAGCCCCCGCTCACCGCAGCTAGAGAAAGCCCGTGCGCAGCAACGAAGACCCAGCATGGCCAAAAATAAATTAATTAATTAATTTTAAAAAAAACCAGTATCCTGGTTATATTCACCTCTGTACACTCTTCAAGGAACTGCTTAGTTGCAACTCTTTGAGTAGAAGTTATTTCCAAATGAGAAGCCATTGAAAGCTCCCTCCCACCGGGTTTGTTCAGCAGATGACAATGGCTCTTTCCCTCCCCTCCCTCTCCATTTCAGGGGGCCCCTGTTTTCTGCAGGACCTCCAGGTGGTGGTGTTTCCACCCAGTGGAGTGCTGGGGTTGGATCACAATTATCCTGCACACAGGCCAGGGCAGGCCACCCTGAGGGTGCGATCAACGCGACTGAACTAGACAAGAAAGGCTTCCTGGAAGAAGAGGGCCTGGAGCTCAGCCCTGAAGGGTGGGTAAGCCTTGGCTTGCTCAAGGACTCCGAGGCGGGATGAGCCTGGTGAGAACATGCCCTTGCCCTGGAGTCTCCCTGATGAGCCGCTACCTGACCTCTAAGACTCAGATCCAAAGGTCTCTGACATCCTGTCAACATTGCTGACACGAACTCTGTGCCAATCGTGGGAAAACATGAGCCCTCCTTGATCAGAGGCACTGGGCCCCCCGACCAGCTTAGGCCTGGCAGCCCCTCATGTCCATGCTGCAGTGGCCGTAATGCCTTGTAGTGGAGGCCTGATCCCTTAGTCCTGAGTAAGGAAGACCTCCCCGTGGCCCTTTAAAACCCGTCCCCTGGGCTTTAGATTGGTTGACCTTGCACCACTCAGGAGGCCTGTCGGCTCCAGTCACTGGAAGGCAGGCCCATCCTTGTCCTGATTGATGTTTTCATATTCATCTCTCTGCTGTGTGGACCTGACAAGCCTCTTCACCTCTCTCAGGCCTCATTCCTCACTCATGATGTATCCCTTGCAAGGGTCTGAGGACTACAAATGTTCATGCACGTCACACACAGAGCACATAGTAAGTGCTCAGCTAACGACAGTTATTACTGTATCTTTTCATACCTCATCATTGAGACGGGTCCTTGTCCTTTTTTTCCTGTGGGTCCACACAAGCCTGTGCCAGGCTGCCCAGCATCCATGACAAATATATCACACAGGAGAGTGTCTCCCTCACAGAGGCCTCACCATGCCCGGGCCTCCAGGCCCTGTGCACCCCTGTCGGGCCTCCCCTGGTTTGCTCTGCCTTTGTCCCTTGTGGGGAGCAGCAGGGCGCTCTGGGAACCCTCGGCCCGTCTTGTTGCCCAGAGATCTGTTCTGCCGAGCACCCTAAGGTCCTTCTGACTTGCCTCCCGGCTCTCATCTCCCATCTCTCCCCACCAACGCGGGCACACAACTGCATGCACACCTGCTCTCGTACATGTACAGAGATGCACGTGACCACTGGCTCCCTTGTGCGTGGAACGACCTTCCAGAAACCACGTGCTGAGGTCTGTCCACACTAAGATGCCTCAAACACACATGGGAGAACGGGTTTAAATGGCATCTGGAGACGAAGAGGCCAGTCCCCTCACATCTGGGGCTTTGGCATTCGCTAGGAGGCAGGGAGGGAGAACAAGAGCTGGCCATGTGGGCCGCCTGCACACAGAGAGCGCAGAGGTGAGGGACGCGGGCTCTTCGCCGCACAGAGGAGGGGTTCACATCGCAGCTCCGTCAGCTCCTAGTTGTGTGGCCTCCAGCAAGTTACTTCACCTCCCTGAGTTTCCGCCGCCTCATCTGAGCAATGAAGACAAGAGGACCCACCTCTGAGCAGGGCTGGGAGACTTAATCCAAATAATGTGTACAAAACGCTGAGCAGAGCAGGCATATGGCAAGCAATCAATAAGCAGAACAGCTTTTTATTATCAGTATCAGGCCCTCGGAGAACAGGAAACAAACGAAGGCCAGAGGAGCCAAAGAGGGCTGGGTGGAGGGCGTGGATGATGACCCCCCCCTGTAGAG
Organism: Mesoplodon bidens; assembly: GCF_964165515.1. Taxonomy (NCBI): domain Eukaryota; kingdom Metazoa; phylum Chordata; class Mammalia; order Artiodactyla; family Ziphiidae; genus Mesoplodon; species Mesoplodon bidens. The sequence continues at coordinate 140,222,438 of NC_138161.1, forward strand.
GGGTCAGGGAGCTGGTGGAAACAATGCGCGTACGGGCAACGCAATTTACACATGCACGGGCCAGGTTGGCAGAGGGTCTGTCCAGTGGGTGGAAGGGCATTCAGAGGACGCTCTGAGCCTGGAGCGAATCCTGTTTAAAATCCTCTCACCCCAAACGCCTTTGGAACGAGTGTGAGGCCTCGGTATCCATCAGCATCCTTGGGTGTGTGACAAGGAACAGCGATCTGCTTCGAGAGGCAGGTCAGGTCCAGGCCTCAGGTCACGGTCCCGCTGAAAGGCCCAGCACTGCCCGCATCACAGGGCAATCCAGGACAACCCGCCCCGGAACCCACAAACCCAGCCTGCATCCCAGCTCCCCACTCACTGGCCACGTGAGCTTAGACAAGGCAATTCACCTCCTTTATGGGATAGGCAAACAGCAGGTGCTCAGTGACAGTGATCAGCAACCACCACTCCAGTACCAGCCTGCCTCCCAGCCCTGCTTCCTGCCCGAGACTTAACCCCCTCTCTGAGGATCCAGGCCACGTGGTCACTGTCCGTGGTGTGCCCCCCTCCACGTGAACGCTAACGTTCCTCTCCTCTCCGGAAGAATTCAAAGGGCCCTGGAAACTTGTTTATTAGGAAAAGCTGTGGGAGTCTGTCCTGCTTGGTGGATTTGCTGACCTCTCCCATCCTTCCCTGCATATTTCTCCCCAGCGACATCTTTTCATGTTCCCTGGCTCACTTGGGTGAGTCACAGATCTGTAAATCCTGACCACAGAAAGCTTGGCAAGGTATGTTAGGTGTTTATTGGAAGGGGGAAGGAGGCAAACGATCAAAACATTGGCTGTGGCTCTCGTCTCTGATATTTGCAAGAGCAAGTTTTAAAATCTGTGTTTGAAGCGTCGAAACAGACTCATGGAGCATTTTTTTTTTTAAAGCCAAAAAGAGGATAAGACCATATCTACTGCTTAGTTACAATCAGATCTTTAAGCTGCCTTTGTATAGCACCAGATATACGAGTGAAAACCAAGAAATACAATTCAGTTTCCCTATTTACACAGCCTGTGTTTGTATCAGCTCTGCTGATACAAACACAGGCTGTAGTTCTCCGTACACTCCACCATGCTGAGTCGTGTCTGCCTCCATGCCTTTGCACATGCTGTTCCCACTGTCTGCAACTCTCTTCCACGCATACCAGAGTGGAGTGTTTTGACTCTGTTTGTTGTTACTCTGTGCCAGGCCCTGGGCTGGGCCCTGGGACACAGAAATGAACCAGACACAGGTTTTGACCTCAAGAATTAGTGAGGAAAAGAGGCTGACAAGGAGGAGGCCCAAGCTCGGTCCTGAGGGACGAGCAGAAGTTCTCCGAACCAGCGAAGACGGGAAGACCCTTCTCGTGCAAAGCACAGCTACTCATCCTCGAAGACCCACGTTCTGTCTCCTCTGGGAAGTGTCCCCTCTTGTCGAGTCGGTGACTCCTCTCTGTGTCCACGCTGTACCTGGTACACTCCCTCTCCTGCCCACCCTTTCCTGGGTTATGTACCTGCCTGGTGATCTAGTCTGGGGGTTTGGAGAGTAGACATTATGTCCTCTCTGGAGCTGCATGGCGGGTTCATTAGGTGTTTGGTGGCGTTTCTAAGCTGAGCTTCAATGGCCACAGGGCATTATGAGAGTGCTGACTGCTGTTCTGTCAAAGAATCCACACCTGAACCTCACCCACTGAGCCCCCATTGCTCCAAGCATCTGAGCCCTGAAGGGGTCTGGGTGGGATTAACCCCTGGATCCCAGCCTCATTCCAGCATCCGTGGTTGGGTGGTGGTAGTGGGAAGGGGGAGCTATTCAATCAAGGAAGAAATATGCTTTGAAATGAAAACACGTCTTTCTCTGATCTGCCTGGCTCTCCTTTCTCCTGCCTTCTTAGTATGCATGAATTCAGCCCCCAATTCAAGATGTACTCTCAGCATCTTCTCCGTGCCGATGGGGCTGGAGTGGGCTCCCTCCCCTCGCCCCTCTCCAGTCCTCTCCAAAGACAAATTGCTTACATCTGTCAAGGCTTTTCTGATTAATAGAGGAATACGCCATGGGATGTCATCAGGGGTTCAGAGGCTTTTGATCAAAGGGGGAGGGGAGCCCAGCCACACATCCCCCGTTGGTCCATTTATCAGGTCAGTCTGGCACCTTCCCTCCTGAGTGCCCCCGGCAAAGGCCTGCCCACCAGGCCACCATCAGCTCCCACACCCCTTCTGGAGCAGAGAGGGAAGCAGAGAGGAAACAGTGCTCCAGTGAGGGGCAGCGGGGGGCCAGATGCAGGCAGAGAGGAAGGAGAGCAAGTTCGGGGCAGCTGGGACTGGGGCAGTTCTTCCTCGTTTCTGGGCAGCCACTGGGATGAGCATCTACCAGGCGATTCCCCAAAGCAAGGGATGAAAGGGAGGGAGGGAGGGAGAAAGGGAGGGGCCAGTGGATGAATGAGTAAATCAGCGAGAGAATGCGGGATCTAAGAAAAGAACAAATAAAGGACGGGAGCGGGGGTTGAATTAATGAGTCACTAAGCATCTGAACTGGCGCAGGAATTTACAGTCCTTACAAAAGTTGAGTTTTAGAACACAGATCATCTCTCGCTCTTTCTTCCATTCACCCATTGGTTGCTGTCAACGAGACATGGCTTGGAGGAGCCACACAAAGTTGAAGGCAACTCTGGAGGAATTCAGGCCTCCTCTCCACCCAGCTGCTCCCGCATGAGGGGGGCGGCTGGGTGACTCGTGCCCAGGCAGGGGCAGCCCGAGACCCGGGCCTGCCTCTTGGCTCGGTTCCCTCCCGCATGGCCCGGTCCCCGAAGAAGAGTGGCTGGTGTCCATCACAGGCTCCGAGTGGCCTCAGCTGCAAAGTCACTGCCCACCGTTCCCCCAAAGCTCACTCCTGCTGAGACGCGGCAATGGCACTGCAGACAGCCATGTAGGGTAAGGCTTCGGCTGGCCTCGGAGGCGGCTAAATTAGGCTCTGAGGATTTAGATTAGCCTAATTCAATGACACGGATGACTGGCTGGATTGAAGTTCTTGCTACAATTTTTTTCTTTCAACTTGCTCAACAATGATTTCCCTCAAGTTGGTTGCAGATGCAGCCTCTGCCCGGGAATTATAATCCATTCCTTACTGAACAGCAAGGAGACCCGAGATGCTGGCCATGTCCACACGCACACCACCCGCAGGGGGCCGTGGCTGGAGGGAGGGCAGTGCCACTGGCTGTGTCTGTGCCATGACGAAGAACTTGGAATGGAGAGCCCAGAGCATCTTGCTGGGCTGGGCTGGCTATCCTGGAGGCTGGCAGGCAAGAGACATAGCTGCCTGGCTCCTGACTGAGTGGTGACTGTCTCTACCCCCTGCTCTCAGCCCAGAAGGAGCACCCTCTACAGACACGCGACACACACAGGCGCGCAGTCACAAAAGACATATAGGGACACAGCCAGGAAGAGACAGCCATGGACACTCAGTCACACACACAAGCATGCAGACCTGTAGGACACAGACCCAAACCACAAGGTATGACACATATATACAGAGAGACACACCAAACCCACCTACCCTGATATCCCTGCTGTCTTAAGCCTAGTCAGCGAGGCACACAGGTAAGCAGGCCAGAGCATCACCACATGTCAGGGCTGTGATGGAGGGGACTGTGGAGTCCTGAGGAGTGCGGAGTGTCTCTAGGTTCCTCCCAGAAGAGGGGATGCCTAAGGCCAGGGATTAGGTGAAAATGGTAGGAAGGACATTCCTGGCGTAAGAAGGAGCCCAGGCCAGGACCCAGGGACACCAGGGAGAAACTATGTTCAGAGAAGCGTGGCTCACACAGTGTGGCCTGGCCACAAGGAGGGGCCGGAGCCTCTGAAGAGAGTCAGACCCCGATCCTGCTGCCCCAGCAAGTCAGCCTCAACCTAGAGGCGCTGACACTGCTGTGATTCACATGAAAAACACCTTTTCCCTCTGAGCGGGGGGTCATCTGGGGACTTCCCAGGGCTGGCCAATTGCACTGGCCACGGCTGCCGACCCTCCTCACCACCACTGGTCTCCAGTCCCTTTAGAGGCTGGCCCAGCCTGAGGAGGAAGGGTGCTCTCTGCAAGCACTCACTGCTGTCTATGGGGCCACTGCCTGGGCCCAGGGCCTGGCTGCAGACAGGGTTTCAGAGCCTGCGGTCTTGATTTCGTTTGTCCTGGGCAGATGCAAGGGGCTCTGCCAGCTGTGAGGCCCTACATGACAGCCAGTTCTTAGAGAGACCTGTCACACACATGCAAAGTGAGCAAAACCAGGCACCTCCCTGGCAGCCATGTCCCAGGGGTTCGGCCCCTAATCCAGCCTCTCCATGGAGTGCCCCATCCCCACCCTCTTTCCTATTTTCCATCTTCCCCCTAGACAACTCTCAGTTGACCTTCCAGACCAAGCTGAAGTGTCCTCTCTTCCAAAATGCCTTTCTGAACCCCCGTCCTCACTGTCCCAGGGGAGTTCGATACATTTCCTCAGTGCTTCCCTCTGACCAGCCTTATCAAACAACAGACTCATTGTATGGTTACTTGGAGATCTCTCCAGAGACCCTGAGAGCTCTCCCTCTCTGTGGGGTCAGCTTCCCCCAAAGGACCTACGTATTAGCTATCTAGGGCCACAGAACAAACCCTCCCAAAACTTAGTGACTCAAAACAACAACAGTTATTTATCACCTCCCAGGTTTCCGGAAGTCAGGAATTTAGCACAGCAGGGACATCTTATCCACAGCATATGAGGCCTCAGCTAGGGTCTGGAACTGTCAAAGTATCATTCACCATGACCGGTGGTTGATGCTGCCTATTGACTGAGGACCAGCTGGGTGTCTCCATGTGGCCTGGGCTTCCTCTCAACATGGTGGCTGGGTGCAAGGACAAGCATCCCAGGAGAGAGAGAGACAGAGACAGACAGGAAGAAGCTGTATCATTTTTATGACCTAAAATTGGAAGTCATATAGCATCACTTCTGCCATACTCTGTTGATTGAGGTGGCCACACACACCCATCCAGATTCAAGGGGAACAAACACAGGTGCCCACTTCTTGGTGGAAGGAGTCACAGTCACACTGTAGGAAAGGCATGTGGGTGGGATAAATATTGAGGTGTAGCTGTGTTTGGAAAATGCAATCTGCTGCAATCAGTTGCCAGCAGGTGCTAAATGAAGGGGTGATGAGTGAACGAATGAGTGAAATGGATGAATGAATGAATGAATGACTCTCGTTCTGCACTGTTCATCTCTCCTCTGTCCTCACACAATTCTCAGTTAAGACTCTAACCAACCCTGACAAGCCCCAGGGCAAGTCACAGCCCCTCCTTCCACTCTGGAAGCTAAAAGGCCATGAAATCCCTTCCAGGTTCCGAGTTCTCAGACTTGTCCCCGGAGTCTGACTGGTTCTCACTGTGGTTTCAGGGCACAGGGGCATGCTGCAGGGAACTAGAGAGGCCGACGGGGGAGGCAGTTTCCTTGCTGATTCACAGACAGGGTTTCAGGAAGCAGATCTATGGAACTAAAACATTAGAGGAAAGTCTCCTTTAAAAGGTTTTCAAGGTTTAAATAACTGTCTTCAGTTACTTAATATTCTTAGGAGAAAAAGTGCTACTTGTACAAGCTGATTATATTTTTCTGAGCTCCAACTTTTGAACAATTACTATGTGCTTCCACAGTTTTTCTTATTAATAACAGAATGCACTGAGATCTTAAAGGGCCAGGCTCTAAGTGCTTTATAAGCACTATTTCTGTAACAGGGAAACATGATTCATGTATGAGCATTTAGAGGCTCCCTCCACTTGCCATATTAGGATGGTAACCAGTGGGGAGACAAGAGAAAAGCCCTTTGGTGAGGGAGATTTTTTTGGAGCAGGTTACGGGAAGACTGCGGGGAAGAGGAAAGCGACCTTGAGAATCATTCTGGTGAGCTACGGACTGGATCTCCTGCGACATTCTTCAAGAGATGCAGTGGCGACTGAAATACTTTTTAAAGTTACTTTTGGCTCTTGGAACGAGCTTCCTTGAATGCGACTGCACAGAGTCTGAGCCACAGGGATGCTGAAACTTATAAGGGTTGCATCTCACTTGGTCCACACAATAATGAATGAAATAGAAACGCCCATCCTCTCTTTTCAACAGCTGAGAAAAATCAGATGCAGACCTTAAACAACATGCCAAAGGTCCCAGCACTAAGGCGTGGCCGAGCAAGGGCTACAACCCAAATCTCTCTGATCTGGAGGCTGATCTCTTAGTGACATGACCACTGAGTGATACCACCTCAATCTTCACAGATGGGAATTGGAAGAGCACAGGCATTTCACCAGAAAGCAAGGCCAGGTATGATTCCCCAGGTGGGAGAGGGTGGGCAATCCAGCTCCTACCTTACTCGGGTGCCACCTCCTCCAGGGAGTCACCTGTGAGCACCCCAGCCCACAGTATATGGAAACGGGTGCCAGTCTTATCAGCTCCGCCTGGACTGTAACTCCCTGTGCGCAGGGACCACACCTGCTCCCCTGTCCCCCCCAGGAGCAGCTAGCTCAGGTTAAGTGTCCACTAGAGCTCTGGACTGAATTGGGCAGTGGGGGCAGGGATTAATCGGAGTCTTAGAGGGCTCTTTTTAGAAAGTCAAATCTAGTAACACAAATCTCATGATTGCAAATTCAGTCTCAGCTGCTCTTATGTCCTCGGTTCTTCCTTTTGTGTTTACTCTGTTGAATGAAAGTCTGGGGAACCTGCAAAATGGACTAGGGTCATCTGATAGACCCAGGGCTCCTGCCTCTTCCAGACCCAGGCCCCCTCTCAAAGAACAAATCATCACACACACACACACACACCCCACTTGTTCTACATCGTGTTTCCGAGGGCCCCATTCTCAGTAGCAATCCCCAAAGTTGCTGGCCTGATACACACACAGCCCTCCTGGATCTAGACCCACTTCCACCCGTCTTCCCTCCCCTCTCATCACTGCTTGCCTTGAGCCCTTAGTCAGTTGCTTAACCTCTCTGAGTCTCTGCGACTGCACCTTAGAACAGGGGTGATAAGAATGCCTGGCATAGGGTAATAACTCATTCAAGAGTCGAGGAATGAATGAAAACTGTCTACTCTGTAGGGCCATGGAAGGGGCAGGGTACACAGTAAGCGCTCAATAAATAGTAGCTACTATTACAAAAGAGGTGGGAGGACCAGAACACTGCACTGTTTGCACTGCCTCGTGAGCCTTCACGCCATTCACAGCCAACACTCCTTACTTGTTTTGCATAACCACATCTCCGTCTGATCTAAGCATTATGAAGAAACAGTAACAAACAAAACACAAAACCAAAACAACCAGCACCGAGTAACTCCATAACTGTCCCCTGTGACCACACACATGCCAAGCATCGCTTGGCGAGGCCAGTCCAGCCACCATGGAGAGGGAGAAGTCGTGATGAGATCCAGCAAAGGAAACTCGAGACCACTCCTGGGGGTGAGTCAGACTCTGGAGTGGAGACCGAGGCAGCCAGGGCGAGCGGGGTGCCAGTGAGGCCCGTGTGCACATCTGTCCAGCTCCGGTGCCATGGACCCAACTGTGCCCCACACACTGTGGGTGGGCGGGGAGGCAGCTTGGGAGTGAGCTGAACACGGAACCCCTGGAACAGAGGAGGACCATGCAGAGCTCAGCCTTCCACCCAGTGGAGCCTCACCGTCAACCCGCTACACAGAGGCTGTCGCTCCACTGGCTCCTCAGGGGCCTTTCTCAGCACCAGTGGCTCTCCTGGAGGCCAGCCCTTCTGGCCCACCCTGCCCCACTGCTCACGTTCAATTCCCCCAGGCGGCAGGCCTAGGGCGGGGACAGGCCCCAGGCAGGGTCCTGCTGACATCTGTGTCCACGTCTGAGCAGTTCTTGGGGCAGGGCTCACCATGGCAAGACAAGTGCTCAACAGATGGGAGCCACCGTTATTGCTGATACAGCCCGGCCTCTCCGGAGCCCACTCAGCCGCGGGCCACAACCTCCGGTGTGCCGCAAGCTCGGTCCACTCACATCTGAGCCAGTGGCCTGCCCGGCGTACAAGCATTTGGACCCTCAGCCCCATAGGAGGTGGGCATCTAGTAGGGGCTGTGGCCTGGATTTGACGGACCCGCCAAAGCCTGGCACTCTAGACCCTGCCCAGTGTCCTGGACCTGCATGCAGGAGGCTTCTCCTGACCCTCCAGCCATCCCAATGGATATCAACCCCGAATCTGAACTCAGGCCGCTTCTAGCCTGGAGGCTCTGCTTTTTCCTACCTACTCAGCACAGCACTTTGCAGGCAGCACAGACTTTGTCTGGCTCTGCAGAGGGGACAAAGGGAAGTATAACTCTTGGCCGGCAGGGTCACCCTCCTGGTGGGCCTGCTTCTTCCCTGGGCGTCAACTAGCAGGCCTGGGAGGGCTGGGCCCTCTCTCTGAGCAACAGGCAAAGTCGGCTCAGCTGGCTGTGTGGAAGAGTACCCATCAGAGAAGTAGCGCCCCATCACCGCCCATTCGCACACTCCTCCCTCCAGGGAGGGCGGGCTCCGAGCCCCATCACACCCCAGCAGAGGGCTTTCGAGGTCAATTCGGGCATATGGGTTCCCCTGACAGTCCCTGAGCCCCGTGGGAGTGGAGAGGGCTGAGGCTGCCCCCGTCCTCCCAGGCTAGAGAGGCACCAACCCCAGGCACGTTCACTTCTATTTATTGTTGTGGCTGGTTGGTTCGTTGTTTTTTTCCAACTACACAAGTAGAGCTAAATCTGTAGAAAATTGTGCAAACAGAGAAGTGCAGAGAGAGGCAACCAACATTATGGGATTTTTCCTTCCAGTCTTTTTTCTCCCCGTTCATTTATTAAAATGCAATTGAAATCCTAGCTCCCCCTACCCGCCCTCGGCCTTAATCTTGTATCAGCAGGATTTTCCCCACCTCACCAAACTCTCTTTGTAAACACCATTTTTAGAGTCTGCATAGTCTTCCTCCACTGGGCTGAGTCAGGGTTTGTATGAACATATCCCCTTTGTTTGTTTGTTTTGCTGTATTGCAAAAGTAATGACACGAAAAGCTTTGCCTGCATTCCAAAATATTTCCTTGGGATAGATTCCTAGAAGTGGCATTGTTGGGTAAGGTGTAAGAACATTTTTAGGGTTCTTGGTCTCTGTTGCCCAATCGCCTCTGGGAGGACTGAACCAGTTTACCCTTGATAAACAGAGCCTTCGACACACTGTGCTCGGTGCTAGAGACAACGGCCCCCAGCCACAGACCTTGCTGCTCTGAACCCGTCATCTTGTCACCACTATCAATTCTGGGATTTCTAGGCCCCAAACAGTCTCCCTTCTCTCATACCCCCAAAAGCCACCTTCCCCACAAAATAAAAAAACTTTAAACATCTTTGGAAAGAGTTCTGGGCCCAGGAGATAAGGACAGCAGGTTCCAGACCTCTCCGTCACTGGTGAGCTGGGGAACTCAGGCCTTAGGTCTTCACTGGCCAAGCAGGGCACCTGAACTGGATGGCCCCCAAGGCCCCAGGCCAGGGGCACAGGCTGGCAGTATAGGAGTCAGGGGTCCCAACTGGGGTGTCAAAGGGTCTTGGCTCATGTCCCAGCTTTCACCACTTGCCAGCAGCATGATCTTGGGTAAGTTATTTGACTAGTTTAAGCTTCAATCCTATAATCTTTAAAATGGGAAGGAAGAAAATTAACTTACCTATCAAGGTATCATGATGATTGAATGTAATTATATATTGGAAAATTATACATTGGCGGAAAAAAAAAGGCAGTGCCTGGCACAAAGTAAATACTATGTAAAGGGTTTGATGCTATTGCATTTTGCAAACATCAATACAACTGAAGGGGGTCCTCTAAGGTTGATACAACCAGTTGGGAAAGAGGCAGTGTGCCCAGCCCACAGGGGCACGGTAACCTGGCAGCTGCCCACCCATCCCGCTCTGACCAGGTCTGGCTGTGCTGCACCCCTCAGGCTCTGAAACATGATGCTTCCCAGGGAAGGGAGTTGAAGGCCGCTACACCAGGTGGTTATCAAGGCCCAGGCTGCCAGGAGGCTTGGGAACATAATCTCCGGAAAGAGATTGAACTCACCCGCTGGGGAACAAGGACACTGGGCTCCGATGAGCCTGTGGAGCAGAGAAGAGGAATTATACCTGGGGGCTTGGGGAGGACCCGGCTGACTCAGCCCGCAGACACGTCCTCAGGGCTTCAGCGAGCTGGGAGCCGGATCCTTAGACCCAGGTGATAGAGGGCGGCAGAGAGGTGGGGACAGAATCCTCTCTGCGGGCTGAGGATGGAGAGAAAGAGCCATGATCAGAAACATGTCTGTCTTATCGCCAGGGGCCAGCCCCCAGCCCAGCATCCAGCCCCAGGGCGCAGCCAGGGCCTCTGGAGTGACTGGGGGCTGGCCCAGGGGCTGTCCAGGCTCTCGGGAGGAAGGGGTCACGGCTCTAGTCAATGGGTGTCCTGAGCAGTTTGCTCAGCAGCAACAGGAATGAACCTCTGCTTCCAGGACAGGATGTCCTCATGGAGGAGCCTCGGTGGCAGTGACCCTCGGCATTTTACAGATCCCGACCGGACACTGAGGTTGAGAGCAGTCAGAAAAGGTGCCTGACCTGACAAAGGGAATCAGGGGCCAAGCGGCAAGTCTCCTGTGCCTCCTTTTCCTGAGCAGGGTTCATAGGCTTCACCAGCCTTACAGAAGAGGTCAAGAACCCCTGAAGCACTTTTCGAGGTGTTGAAGTCACTGACAGAAACTAAGTGAAATGATTCTATGTACTAGGAATGAAGTTTCTGCAGCAAACTGTCTCTTGGTCATTAATGTCCACTTCAGTAGACCCTGTTACCTATGCAGCTGCCACTCTCTCTCTTTCTCCTTCCCAACAGGACCCTAATTTTGCTCAGGTCTCTATGGCACTCATGCCTGGCTCCATAGAGGCGCAATCATTACTCTACGCCGATGGCTCCCAAATCATGTACCAAAGCACCACAAGGAGGGCCAGTGAATTCACTGTAGCACCAAGTGATAGCTAACATTTCGAGGGAAATACAGTGACGTCTGTCAGAATCATGAGAACTGCTAGCTGAAGGCACTCCACAGTTTTAACATCAATAACACCATATCTTTCTAAAGCCGGGTTTTCAGTGGTTGCCATCATAAAAAGCAAGTACCACATCTTCTTTAACCATACATACAGTGGAATATTACTCAACCATAAAAAAGAATGAAATATTGTCATTTGCAGCAACATGGATGGACCTGGAGATGATCATACTAAGTGAAGTAAGTCAGACAGAGAAAGACAAATATCATATGTTATCACTTATATGTGTGGAATCTAAAACAAAATGTTACAAATGAACTCAAAACAGAAACAGACTCACAGACTTCAAAAACAAACTTATGGTTACCAAAGGGGAAAGGTGGCGGGGGGAGGGATAAATTAGGAGTTTGGGGTTAACATATACACATTACTATGTATAAAATAGACAGCTAACAAGGGCCTACTGTATAGCACAGGGAACTCTACTCAATACTCCGTAATAACCCATATGGGAAAAGAATCTGAAAAAGAATAGATTATGTAGATGTATAACCAAATCACTTTGCTGTACACCTGAAACTAACACAACACTGTACATCAACTAATATGCCAACGTAAAATAAAAGTTAAAAAAAAAGAGGAAATACCACACAGAAATCCATGTACATAGGAAAAAAGGGTGTGGCATCCAGTCTAACTTCAGGTTTGAGAAGTTGTGCGGTGCCCATCAGGCACACACATCCCATTAGTAAATAGTTGTGGTTAGTTAGGAATAATATAAAAAGATTTTTTTTTCAATTTATTTTTCAAATAGCCACTAAGTTGTTAGGACATAAACTCTTATTAAATTGTTTGTACCTAACTAATTAATAAGGAGAACTGTTAGGTATTTCTTTTGGCTTAAGATGCCAAGAAAAACTACTGAGATACTTAGGGTGCTATAATTGAGAACGTTTGGAAACCTCCGCCCTAAGCTAATAAGAACAGGGTATTTCCCTGGTACCTGTCCATGGTCCCTAGTGAGCCACTGTCCCTATCAGACTGAGGATAAGGACACATGTGGTGTGGTTGCAGAACTGATTGTCTCACTCTCTCGTGGGGTGAGAACAGAGTGGCACACAGACCCAAGTGCCACTGGTGTCCACCTTGTGATCTCAGGGAACCGCCCTTAGCATGGCACCAATACTGAGGACAGCAGAGGGACAGGAGACCTGGGTCCCCGATGCCGTCACTGAGCTGCTGGATCTATTCCCCCTGCCTCCAGGCTTCCTGTAGTGGGTAACAGGACACTTCCTACTGACTGAAGTAGTGTGAGTCGGCCTGTGCTGCTTACAGCCCAAAGCATTCCAAGGTGTAAACAAACTCACTGTGATTCAGGCTGTGTCAGGAGGAGGTGGGTATGGAGAGGAGCCCTTGAGGAGTTATGGGGCAGGGGAGTCACCAGGACTTCCTGTGGCCGAGGTCTGTACAAAGCTCTCCTGGTACGGGGCCTGGAGGACTGGCTCTTCCCGGGGTGAGGGTGAGGGCAGTGGGTGCAGGAGTCTTCTGGAGGGCACTCTCCCCACAACACATCACCCAGGCAGCAGGCAAGCATTTGTCACACTGCGCCAGAGCTCACTGTCCCCACGTGTCTCCTTCACTCGCCTGAGCTCCCTGAGGGCAAGAACGGAGAGCCCACCTGGTCCAGCCGCGGCCAGTAGGCATGAAACCAGGCGCGTTCCCACTCCCCAGACTGCTCGGGCTTCTCCGGGTAGGCAGAGCGAAGCTGCCCTGCCCTTCTGATGGCCGGTGGGATGGAGGCGGTCCCTCTCAGAGGCTGGGGCCCTGGCTGGCTGAAGGGTGGCCTCTCCTCTCCAGCGGCCTCCATACTTTCCTACAGAGGGAGGACTCAGCTCCGGGAGCTCCCATCTCACAGATCAAAATGGGCTCTAAATGCAAATCAAGAAGGAAATTACAACAATGTGAAGCAGAATTGCCTTCTATTTCTGGCACCTCGGTAACTTTAGAAAGTCCTGAAAGATTTACATGGTTTTTCATTTAAGGAGAATTCCATCCCCCTTCCAGAGCGAGGCCACGCCTGCCAAGCTCCTGCCCAAACAGTCAGGCATTTCAGACATGCCTTGTTGCCAAAGAGGGGGCAGACGGGAAACCACAACTCACTGCTTACTGCTGAGCCTCGGAGCCAGGGGTCCCTGGGCCGGGCCAGTCCAGCCCCTCTCCTCTCCCTGTGGGTCAGGGCTCACGGCTGGACTCCAGCTGCAGCAGCAGTCGCAGACTCTGATCTAGGATCCAACAGGGGGCACCAGAGACTGCTCAGGACAGTGAACACAGAACAGCCAGGAAACTGGTGAGACCCCGAGTCTGATCCCAGGAGCAGCAAAGATGAAGATCCCTGTACATTCACAGTGAGCCCTTTCTCCCTTTCTGTCTTACAATAAAGAGCAGAAATATATTCAATACATGCTCTCAGATGACTGTGAACAAACTCACCCGGCACACATCTTCATCCCCACATACACAGAATATTGTAACAGCTTCCAAGTTGTCGCCTGACTGAGATTGATTAGCAATGTCTGCTATGGGCACAGGAAAAGGGGGAATGTGCCAGGTCTTACCCATTCGTGGACTGCACAAATCTTCTTGGAATACATATGTTATAAGTGTTCATTAGTTCAAAGAGGTACAGTGGTCCCTGTGGCCTCCGGAAAAAGCTAAGCTTGGTATTGAAGGCCCTTCACCATCTGTACCCCACCTCCCTGGAGACCTTGATTCCCACCAGTTACCCACTGGCCTGGCAGCCTCACTGTGGGCCTCCAACATGTCCTCAATAGGTCCTAGTGTACTTTTGCTCACTAGGATCCACCTGACGGGAAAGTACTCTTTGCCTTTCCAAAGTCCACTGGCCTCAACTCGAGGCCAGGGACCCATGCGTGATCAGAAGGTCTAAGCAACCCACGTTCTGCTCGGCTTCTGTAGCACCTAAGCATCTGTGGCTTCTGTTAGCCACCACTTTGTTAAGGCCTGGAAGAACCAACTGTCTTTTGTGCACATGGAGTTTGCCCATCTAGACTATAAGTTCCCCGAAGACAGGGATGTTGCTTCGTTCGTCCCTTAAGAAAGGAGGCAAAACACTTACTCTGTGCCGGGAACCATCCCAGAGAGTTTCACTCATTCTTTCACTCAGGCCTGATAACAATCTCGTGATGTATGACCACCTTCATTTTGCAAATGGGGAAATAAAGGCACAGAGAGGTTAAGTGACTGGTCCAGGGTCGTACAGCTAAGAAATGCCAAGGGCATGGATTCAGACTCTGATCTTCCTGATTTCAAATCCAGGCCTCATTTGCCCTGTTCTAGGATTCCTCCCACAGAAAACCACATTTTCCACAGAGGACCCTGAAGAGGGCAGTGCTGACCCCCTACAGATGGGCCTGACACTCCAAAAATAGTTATGGTCTGACTGATAAAGGTCTAATGATTGAGTGTGAGGTGTGGTGGCAGATGGTGGAGGGGCTGATCAGGCGGTGGGATGCGCCCAGCTCTCCACCCATCTCACCTCCCAGGTGACTGCTGATTCCACCTGTAGAAGCCTAGCACAGCCGGTAAGCCACACAGACCATGCCTTCCCTGCCTGTTTACTTTATGCCCGCCCCTCCCTCTACCCCCAAGATTCAGTCTTCCACCATCCTGGGTGATTCAGCCTTGAACTGCTGAGGCTGCCACACTGACTGCTTCAACCACATAGAGAAGTCAGAAATCGCTGTCACTTGTGCCCTCGGTTTATCTTTAGAAGAATGGCTGAAAGGACCTCCACTGCCCAGGATGATTGTTTTGACAGTTTTTTTTTTTATTGTGCATAAAATTGCATCATTGTTTTGTTTAACATTGAAAGGAGTTAAACTGCTATGAACTTAATGTGCCACCCCCCGGTAAACCATTAGGTCCCTTCTGTGTTCCTGACTTTATAAGTCTGTTTCCCTCAGAGGAACATCTGTTGTATACTTAAATGACCTTAGTTCAAAGGCACGATCAACAAAAAAAATTCTCAACTCTACTAGGAAGCATTCGAGGGTATCCGTTACTCTGTGCTGGTTGCGGTATTAGGGGCTTCTCCGCCAACAGCTGTGCACATCTGCCCGCGCGGGCCGAGGCCCCTCTCTTTCTGCACATCATTAAAGATGCTCAGGCCTGCTTTTCGGCCTCATTCCCGCTCTGACCCATGCAAGCGAGTCTCGCCAAAGTCTCCACTTTATGGGCATCGATAGCCAGGGTTCCACTCAAATATAATTTCTACCCTGCGTGCGGAGGGAGTGTGATGAAAGACGAGCAAGGGGTGTTCTGCTAATCCTTGGAAAGAACATGAATGAGCATCAGGAATTTCGAGCAACTTGACAAATGCAGGAAAAACAGATTGTCCTGAGCCAAACGCAGAGGAATTTGAGGAGAAAAACGAGCCTGTTGCCGAGAAAAATTACAAGGAGACACCATCTTGGAGGCCATAAAAATCATATTGGAAACAGAAATGGCCAGGCAGCAGGCTTTCTGGCTTTCACCTTGATTAGCTCATCCAGATGTTAGCCCCATTTTCCAGATGAGTCGACAGGCACTGAGGGCTCCTGACTTGACCAGAGGAGGGCCCAGGCGTCCGCCTCCTGCCATTCTGTTTACGGGTGGCTGCTGCAGAGGTTAGAGGGAACCCGACCAGTCTGGAGAAAGGAAGACAACGAGGGCAGCGACAGTCATGGCGAGGGGCTTGGAATGTCTCTTTCCCCAGCTCCTCTGCTTTGGGCCTGGGTCTCAGTGGGTCTCACTGAAGTGAGCCGACGGTCGCTTCTTTTCTTAGTGTTTGGTCAGATTTTCCAGGGGATGTGACTTCTTGAGAATGCTCTGATGTCCGCTGCCCCGAACATCAGGGAAATGCAGAACTGAATTCCTCCAGGAGGTTGAGGACAGGTGGGCTATCCTAGAGCAGCAAAGCTGTGCTCACTCTGGGACTGTGCCATCCAGACTGGCTGGTGAGTTGTCCTGGGGATGGGGCCACCAGCTCGGGTTTCGGGCTTTGTCTGGGGGCCCTTCCCTAAAAGGGGTCATTGGGTTTTCACACACATGGGAACCTTTATGAGCTGTTGAAACATTTCTGGAAGTTGGTGGGTTTCTGCAAGGCTGGTTCACAGAATTGTGCCTTCTTGCAGTTGGGAAAATCACTACTAAAAATAAAGGAAAGTTGGGTTTTGCCTTATTTGGAGAGGACTGGCCTGCACTGTCTCCCCCCACCTTCCTATGTTATCTTTTAGAGAAAGTGGAAGAGCTTTATACACAAACACAAGAGTGTTTTTTTAAAACGTATAGAGCAAATTCCATTGCCAAGAGATTCAGAGACTGCTAGAAACTCTTTGTTGGACCACAGTGTTGCAGCATTTATTCTATGGTGCTGGAAACGTGTGGACCCATCTGGGTCTGAGGAACCTCAAGGGGTTTGTCTGGTTTGGTCATTAAAATTCTAGTTGAAAGGGGATGTGACCCATAGCTCTGCTATTCTTTCATTTGTCCGTTCGGTCAGTCAGCCAGCCAGCCAGCCAAAGATGATCGAAACCAATCTGTGTCAGGCTCCATGACAGGCTTTAAAGATGCAGAGGGGAACCAAGTCAGCATTCTGCTCTGAAGCAGCACTGGCAACAGTGACTGGCAGAGGTGGGTGGAGAAGGGAGGGGGTGGGGAACACAGAAGGGCTCCTAACCTGGCCTGGGGATAAGGGAGGGGCTGCCGCAGCTGAGTTTTACAACAATTTTAAAGGATCCTGGTGAGAACAGAGACAGAAGACAGGAAAGAATTCCAGGAAGAGGGGAGAGCCCTGCAAAGGCCTGAGGTGCTCAGAGGATTGTAAGCAGCTCCCCGGGCTCAGCTGGCTGATGCACGACGAGGTGGGCACATCCAGATACATGGCCAGCACTAGGGTGAGGGAGTGAAGACCAGATAAAGACAGGATCTGACCCTGCCCTTGCACGGTTCACCTCACTTCCCTCACTCGAATCCTGGCCCTGTCTATTTCTTCGTTCAACATTTTATTTATCATGGATTTTTTTTGCATTAATTTTGATTCTAAAAAAGATGGCACTAAAACATTATTTATCTTGATCACTGAGCTTTGGGGCATCCCCTTAAATTTTGTTCCAGAGGTGAGCATCTTTCTTTCCTCACCTTAGTCCTGGTTCATTCAAGAGAAGAGGCTTGGGAAGCGGGCAGGACAGGGAGCCCGGGGGCTGGCCTTCTCAGCTCAGAACTTTGCCTTTCACCCTGAAGGCAGCAGGGAGCTACTAAGGATGGCACAGCAGGGAAGGAATGCCATCGGATGTGATGGAGAAAATCTCCCAGCAGGAGCAGCAGGGTGGAGGCGGGCCGGGGGTGGAGGGACTGGAAGCAAGAAGATCTGTGAGGAGTGAGTCCTAGAATCCTACGTGAGAGCTGATACGGGCCCAAGTCAAGGCTGGGAAAATGGGGTTCGAGAGGAGGACCTGGGGGGGAGCAACATACACTGCGGACTCTCTACAGCAGCCCCAGTGCCCAGCCTCCCTGGGTTCCCTTTGGCAAAGGTCAGAAAGAGAACTCCCGGACTCGCTGGCGGGCAGAGGAAGACGCGGGGGTTGGAGAGGTCAGACGACCTGGCTGCAGCTGCCTAGGGCACGCTGAGCCCTGCCATGCCCACCCCGCATGCCTCCTGCAGAGTATGGCGCCCCCGCAGGGCTCGCACCCCTCCCTGTACACCCCCCCCCACAGCCTACCCAGCAGGAGACAGCGGGCCTGGGGCCTGCAGGCAGGACAGGGGTCCCAGGGGCAGGGCTCTGAGCCCCGCACACAGGCACGCAGACACACAGGGCAGGCAGGTGGGAGGCTGGGAGGAGGTCTGGTCCCCATTAGGGGCCATTTGCCTGTGGTATCAGGCCAGTGGGGCTGCGGGCTGGTTAACAGGCATGGCCACTGGCTGCCTTGAAATTGCACTGATTGGCTCTAATTTCCCCTGCTCCACGCAGGGGGCCCGAGGACAGCCTAATGTAGGGTGGCAGCCGTGGCAGCCCAAGACAAGACATCCCTCCTCACTAAAAACACATGGCGTTTCTTCCCTCCAACCGGTTCTTACAAATAATGCAATTTACTGTCCCTGACATCTGATCAAATTCCACCTCCTCCAAGAAGCCTTCCTGCCCTACCCTGACCCCTGGGCTCGGGCATCAGACACATCTGGGTCCCTTCCTTCTTCGTCTCTGCCCTCCCTCTGCCACCACGAACCTCTTAGCCTCTCTCAGAGTCAGTTTCTTTAGCAGAAGAGGACCCCCAGGGCAGACAGGGGTGACAATGATGGGGTGACATAATGGTGCGGCACCTTTGCTCAGGACAGCCCTTCCCTTCTAAAAGCAAGCACGGCCTTCACATCCAGATGGTCACTCCACTCCACACCCATCCCCACCCTCGCCCTGCCAGGTCTGAAGTATTTCTCTGAAGCTCCAGAGGAGGAAGTTCCTCCTCCCCCCACAAAGAGACCAGCCTCACAGTTCCCACCATACACACTGCAGAGGAACATGGAGATAAAGCCCGCTGGACTGGGGATGACCTTGACGGTGCTGGCACTTGGGTGCTGGTGCCGGTGGCCCTGGTTTCCAAGGTGCCCGTCTGTAGCTGGAACACTTGGGGGCCAATCTCCCCACCCTCCGCCGGCTTCCCTGCCTCCTTGCTCTCTTCGCCCTCTCCCTCCCCATCTCCACTGACCTCCCAGGTAGAACCTCACCACTGGCTGGGCTCCCCTCTTCGTTCGCCCTTTGGCATTTTTCTGGCTGCTGCTGCTTTATCTTCTTTTTCTCCACCAACCCTTACCCCCCAAGCTTCTAGCTCTTTCCTTCTTCATTCAACAATACTTATTAAATAGTCAAAATACATATTTTTTTAAGTGCCTGCTGTGTGTCATGGGCTCTGCTAGGCGCTGGGCATGGAAGGGTGGGCTGACATAGGAGACATTCTAGTGGGTGACTTCCCGCCCTCTGTCTGTTTCCGTCTTCCCTTAGGGGTCTTTCTTGAGCTAAGAGGGAGGTCAGGGCTGCCCTGTAACCACAGAAGGGGGCAGGCCCTTGGAAGACCATCCTTTCCTCTCTCCCACGCCTGCCCCGGGATGCAGAGGCCCTGCATCCTCCAGGGGCTATTCCTGCCCCCATAAGACTGGGGAGTGAATGGGGAGGAAGGGACCTCCTTTCTCAGGCAGCTGCTTCGTTGGGCTAAGATGCTGAATAGCCAGAGAGCGACAGAAGGAACGAGAGGCCAGGTCACCGCTGAGTCAGGTCCACAAAGCACTGCTTCCCCCACTGGCCTGGCCGCCAGCCCCCGACCATTTCAAAGGGCTTGATAAACAGCTTGGCGGCCTTGTCTCCCCCACGTGCTGCTCAGGAGCACGGCTGGGAGAGGCAACACCAAGGGCAAGGTGCTCCTCTGCTGGGTCAAGGTGCTCCAGGCTCCTTTCTGGGCCCCCAGAACCGGCGCCTTCTAGCAGCCAAACAGCTGCGATCCCCGCCTGGCCCTGCGAGGCACATCTGTTCGCAGTTAGGGGTCAGTGCCCATCTGGGAAGCACGGCCAGGCAGCACATGCTCAGACCCCCATGCATGCATACCCGGGCCTGGGTACATCCGGGTACACACGTGACACCAGTCACCCACATGTGCCCACGGGTCCCTGTGCACATGCAGAAACACATATATATGCTCACATCATTGAGAACACGTTCAGTCCAGGAATTATACAGCCAAGTAGATTGGAGGAGGCAGGAGAAGCGCTTTCAACTGAAAAATAAAATATAGGCTAAGGAGGTTCAGAAACAGCTTTGAAAGAAAAAAAAAATGGAAGGAGCTAAGCCAACATCTTAGCGCTCCTGATGCTATCGGATAGAACTGAGTCAACACTCAGCCCCGCTCCCCGGAGAGATGTTCCCTCGGGGCACACCAGCCATCTACCATACAGGGCCCAGCAGTGCATTCTGTGAAAGTCAAGGGCCGGCCTCAGTCCCCACTTCCTTCTAAGGCCTGTGCCCCTGAGCATGGATGGAGTGGATGTGGCTCCAGGGAGAGGCCCAGGGCTGTCATGAGCCTGCCCAGCCCAAGGTGGCTAGTGCAACCCCTCTAGGTATTAGGACATGATGGGGCCCGCTCCAGCCCTCTCCAGCCCCTCATTTCCCAAATGCACAGGCTGGCCCAGAGAGGGGCAGGGAGTGCCAGTGTAGCCCAGCAAGCCAGTGACAGTTAGGATGGTAGCCAGGGCCTCCTCACGCCTCACTTTCCTCCCTAGTTGTCTGCCCCATAGTTCAGGCCAGTTGAGCTGGACTTAGGGAGACCCTGGTCTGGGTCAGCAGCAGCGTGGGGCAGAGGCAGTCCTGCCCCGGGCATGCCCAGGCCTTCCCTGTCCCTTCCACGAGAAGGCTCTGAACTGAGCCCATGGTCGGTGGCCATTGACCTGTGCGTCCTGAGGGGCCCGGGTATATGGCAGCCCAGCAAACGGCCTCTGGGGCCAGACTGCCTGCATTCAAGTCCTAGTTCTGCTACTGGACAAGGTGTGACCTCCACCCTGTCTCAGTTTATCCTTCTCTAAAATGGGAGTGATCATTCCATTTGGCAAAGTCCGTGTAAGAATTCAAGAGGGAGTTCCCGGGCTTCCCTGGTGGCGCAGTGGTTGGGAGTCCACCTGCCGATGCAGGGGACACGGGTTCGTGCCCCGGTCTGGGAAGATTCCCACTCCCCCCCACAAAAAAGAGGGAGTTCCCTGGTGGCCTAGTGGTTAGGATTCCCAGGCTTTCACTGCTGTGGCCCAGGTTCAAATTCAATAAGATAATGTAGGTAAAGTGACTGGGACCCAATAAAACCTCAAACGTTACTACTCCTCCAGTCAACCTGATTCAATAAATTTTGAGGCCCCCTTCACTTCCTTTAGTGCACGCAGCCCGGCTCTTCCTGCTTCCCAGAGGGTGGGGAGGAAGAGGGCTTCAGGCAGTGGTTTTAAAGGGCGATCCCCAGACAAGCGGCAGCACCATCACCTGGGAACTACTCAGAAATGCAGATTCTGGGCCCGACCCCAGACCTACTAAATCAGATGCTCTGGGATGGGGCCCAGCACTGTGTGTTTTAAGAAGCCCTCCAGGTGACTCCGAAGACTCAAGGTGGAGAACCCCTGGGGAAGGTTGGTGCATGCCACTTAGGCAGTAGGTCCGACACCTGCTTTGTGTTAGCTTTTCATGGCCGTTGCCCAGAAATGCTCACCACTGGACTCCGGGGTTAGGGCCTGAGCACTAGCACCTAGGCTCCACAGCCAGTGGCGGTCTGGCCCCCTCCTGGTTACCACACCTGCTCCCATCCTGCCTGCCCCAGGCCTGCCCCTCAATCTGCACAGCCCATATGCCGGCGCCCTCCCTGCTCCCGCCTCCAGCCATGTGCACCCTAACCTCTGCCCTGCACTGAGCCCGTGTCCAGCTGGGCCTGGCCCAGCCCCGGAGGGGGAGATCCAGGCACTTGACTTCAAAGCCTTGTCAGAGGGAGCCTGGTTTGCAATGGAGGTCAAAGATAAACCAAGGAACAATTCGGCCAGAAAATGTGTGTCGGGGGAGGCTGCCCAGAGCTCCAGGGGAGGAAGGGGGAAGGGGGAAGGGGGAAGGGGGGAGGGGGGAGGGGGGAGGGGGGAGGGGGGAGGGGGAAGGGGGAAGGGAAGGGGGAAGGGGAAGGGGGAAGCGGGAAGGGGGAAGCGGGAAGGGGCTGGGCTTGCTCTGCAGCCTTTCCTGTAGGAGCCCTGCCTTCCAGCAGCCTGGGACCACGCTGGGCACCCTTCTGCGAGGCAACCTGAGGGGGAGGCTGGCCCCGGCCGACCCCACTCCCACCCAACCCCTGCCTGAGTCTGAACTGCATTTGTTCTGGCCTGATCTCTTGCATCTCCACTCAGTAGAAACATGTGCTCCGAGCTGGGACCGACAGTTGCCCGGACCCATGAGCAACTTGGAGGAGGGGGAACACAGCCAGGTGGGAGTAGAACAGAGTCCAGGTGGGACCCAGGTGTCCAGTGAGGGTGCTGCTGTTTAGACTGCGTGGAGCTGCTCGCGCCCCGCGAGCTTCCTTAACCTTCCTTAACCAGCTTCCTTAACCCTCGGGGTCCCTTGTCAAGGTAGGGGCTGCCGTCCCCCTGTCACAAGGAGGAAAGTGAAGCTGCGCGGGGCCCCATGTGGCAGGGTCAGAGAGCGGCCAGAAGTGGAAGCCTCAGTGCTCCCACCAGCCTCTGCTGTGGTCAGGGGGCCCCTGTCCTGGCCCTGCGGGACACCCGCTCGACCTGCTTCCTCAGTGTGCAGGGAGCCGGCCCTGTCCTTGGCAGCCACGTGGAAGCAACGGATCTTTGGTTGCCCACAAAGCCCGCATGGGACCATCACATCCAAGGTGAGCCAGAGGTTATCACCACCATTGTTCCCACTTTCAAATGGGAAAGCGGGCTCAGGGAGGCGCCCTGCCCAGGTCTGCCCCACTGGCAAGTGGGGAAGCTGGAACGGGAGCCCGGCTCAGGTGGACAGATGCCCTGAGTTCAGATGAGCTGAGATGTGAGTACAGCCAGGGGTCCTGAGGTGGCGGGGAGTATGCTTTTTGTCCTGAGGGTGTTAACCAACATTACTTTCAATAAACTACAAATCGTGCAGTGCAGCACAGAGCATGAGACACACATGCCCCTGGCCAAGTCTTCTCCCCTCTCCAGAGGTGACCCCCGTCATCAGACGCCGTGGCTCTTTCCAGAGCTTTTCTATGCACTTACAGACATCTACAAGCACATGGACACTAGGTTTGGGGCTCTGTTGTTTCTTAACAGAAATGTTTCACATATATATATATTCGTATATATATGTTGTTGGTCTGTGGCTTGCTTTTTTCACTTAACACTTCTTTCTTTGTTGTTTTTGCGGTACGCGGGCCTCTCACTGTTGTGGCCTCTCCCCTTGCGAAGCACAGGCTGCGGACGCGCAGGCTCAGCGGCCACGGCTCATGGGCCCAGCCGCTCCACGGCATGTGGGATCTTCCCGGACCGGGGCACGAACCCGTGTCCCCTGCATTGGCAGGCGGACTGTCAACCACTGTGCCACCAGGGAAGCCCCTCACTTAACATTTCTTACAAAGGGTTCTACATCAGTACATAAAGCTCCCACCACATTCCTTTTCAGGGGTGCAGGGGCTATCCATTAATGCAAGTCCTGCGGTCAGTTTACTCTCAGAGGCCAGCCCTGGGCCGCAGCCATGGCCCATGTAGCTGTGGGCTAATGGAGTGACAGCTGTCCCACACTTCAGGCAAGACTTGAGGCCCAGGCTTCCCTCGGGGCCACGCTGGCCCTGGTGTCCTCCTGCCTGGCCCACCTCACCCCCTTCCCAGCCTCCCAGAACCTTCAAGCCGGCTTGAGTGTCCGCAGCCCAGTCCCACTGGCCCCTGTGGAGGTATCTGAGGCCTGATGTGCTACCCTTTCTGGGAGCACTGGCATCGTGAGAGGAGGCAGTGCCTTAAGCCAAAGGAACAATGCCTGCGTGGGAGCCCAAGGCACCACGACAGGGGAGTGGCAGAGACATGTGGGGCGCAGGGGCCTTGCAAACTTCACATGGCCCTGCACAGGAGACCCAAGCCCCCTGCCTTCACGGTTGTGCAGCCAGACTCCTGCCCTGTGTGAAGATCCCCGATGCCCCTGGGTAGGCTTCAGCAAGTGGGATGGGGATGCTCAAAGCCCCCCAGTCTGGGCCAGGCTCCTGGCAGGCGTGCAGAGGAGGGCTTGGATGCAAGGGCCCCTCAGGCCCTGGCAGCTGCAGATGCCAACCTCACCTCTTCATCTTTCTCCCACTCCTTGCTCTGGGATTGTGGAGCTGGGCTCCCATACAGCTTCTCCGACCCTGAAGTGCCCTACCAGCCTCCTGCTTCCCCGCCTTGGTCCCTGCTGTTCCCTCCGCCTTGAACACCCCTCCCGCTCATCAAGCCTGTTGAAACTCTACCAGTGCTCCCTCCCCTGGAACACAGGCCCCAAAGCCACCACCAGCTCTCCGCACTCAGGCCGTTCTGACGTTTAGAGCCATCTGCGATGGTCGTCACACACCGCCTGGGGGGACCCTGTCAGCCCAGCTCCTCTCCACCCCACCAGACTGCATGTTCCCTAAAGACGGGGACTGAGCCATACGTGCTTCCCACCCCCAAGGCCCAGGCAGGTCTGGCACAGAACAGGCCCCCTGTGGTTTCTTGGCCAGGTGACCTCAGCCACGGGGTCACCCCTGCTCCTTCACCAGCAGGAAGTCCTTCCTTGAATCACAGGAAGCCGCTCCAGTTACAGTTCAAGACTGTCCTGATCACACTGGGGAAAGGACAGTGTAGCCACTCGCTGGCGATTCCCTCATCAGCTCCCCGATATTTACTCAGTCGACGTTTACTGAGTGTCTGTGTGTCACAGACATCACGCTGGTCAAACGTCAGTCCCTTCAAGGGGCTCACAGTCTAGCTGGGAGACAGACGGCCTGACCCGACACAGGGAAACCGGCGTACGCGTGTGCGTGGGCGCCTGCCAAGAAGGGGCTCTGAGGGCATAGCAGAGAGAGAGGTGAGGAAGGCTTCCTGGAGGAGGCGAAGGTGAAGCTGAGCTCTGTAGGCTGAGTAGAAGCTCTCCAGGAAGGCATGGGAGCAACACACACGGAGTCACCCAAAGCAGAACTACATGAGGCGCCTGCCTCTGCCACAGCACTGCCTACTCCGCTGTGACGGCCTCCCCTGCCAGACCACAGTCCCCTGAAGACAGAGACGGCCTATGACATGCCCAGTCCTGGCCCAGGCTCATCGCTCAGGAACCTGTGCCGAGCCAGTGAGCTGAACCGAGGAGGCCTGGCTGATTGGCATTGATAGCTCCCCTCAGCAAGGGAGCAGGCCACGTCTCCAGGCCAGGAGGGCCCCCAGTTTGGCTCCACTGGAGACGCAGGCCCTCAGAGAAGAGGGGGAGCAGTCAGGGGGACCAGTGGAAAGAGCCCAGGGCTGCACGTTTCAAGCCCCTCGTTCTATGTTCAGCTCTTCCTCTACTTTTCTGGGTGGCAGTGTGTACGTCACTTTCCCGCCTCTGAACCCTAGTTCCGCCAAACTGCAATGAAGTCCTTTCTGATGGAAGACGGTCACAGATATAATTGGTACAACCACCTGCTGCCTTGAGAGAACCTTTCTGGTTCCAACATGCTGCACTTCTGATCCCATGGACCATGCTTAGCAGCCTGAACCACCTGCTTCCCTGCAAGACATTCGGCCCCCTCCCTGCATGGTCTCCCCAGGGCAGGGTGGGGCAGGCAGGCGCCAAGCTAAAGGGCTCCAAGTCAGGAGCCGAGGCCCTTTCTCTCTCTCCTCTTCCATGCTGCTCAGTCACTGGCTTGGATCTCGCCCCTTCTGGCTGTGCCCCTCCCAAGCACGCACTTGCACGCCTAGCACTTCATCATGACTCAGGCGCCCTCTGAGGACTCTGCCATCTCTCACTCCTCAGAACGGACCGGCGGACAGAGCAGGGAGACCAGCTAATTGGCTCAGAGGCCCCGCCCGAAGTCCCAGGCCAACTGTGTCCAGGTCCCCAGCTGAGAGCCTGTCCCAGACCCGCCTGCATTGGGCACTTCCCTTAAAATGCCCACAAGCCAGGGGAGACACGGGCCCTCGGGCCCATCTCCCGTCCTGGCTGCCAGAGCTCCTGGCAGGAAGGCCATCCGGAGCGGATGCCGTACACTCAGAGAGGCAGCGTCTGCCAGTGGCGTGACCTGGCCCACATCCCCCAGTGAAGAAAAGAGAAACAGCCCCTATCCTCACCCGCTCGAGCTGCTTTCCTGCGGCCCCGGAGAGGGAAACTGCCACGTTCTGCCAGGATACTGCCTCCGGGAGGCTCCAGGATCTTCCTCCAGGGGGGGTGGCTTCGTCTGGCAGGGCCCGTGGGGCAAGGGTGTGTGATGCACGTCGCAGGCAGAGCGGCTGCCGCGGGGCTGGGGGTGGTGAGGGGACACAGCTGCCGCCCCTCTGCTGCGGCGCTGGCAGTGAAGAGCAGGCGTGCAGATAATTGGGGTGACGTCCTGGTACACTGATGAGACCCACTTCCAGATGGCGCGGAGGGCCCACTTAGAACAATTAGCCAGGGGAGATGACTCCACCTGCTATTTTTAGAGGGTACCACATCTGGAGGTGGTATCTTTCGGCTGGAGATGTCTGCACCAAAGGCCGGGGGATTTGCATCATCTTCTGTGATCAACTCATCAAGACTTCTCCACCATGTTTTCAGGCCTTCAGATGACAAGCCATTCTGGTGTTTTATGCACGGGGCCTGGACCTCGAGCACACTCCAGAAATATCTTCCAATAAGTGCTCAGTGCTGTGCTGGGTGGGGAGAAAAGGGCCCAGGCAAACTTGCTTCCTGTAGCCATATTTCCAGCTCTGTCCGCAGGGCATGGTGCTGAGCAGCTTGGGAACCACGCCTCAGGCATGGGCTAGGGGTGCTTCTCTGGGTTCGTGGGTCTGTTTGCTGGGGGTGCAGCTGATATGTGGTCCGAGGATCCCCAGGGAGCAGGCCACAGACAATGAGATTCCCACCTGTAATAGGGGAGGAGACCTGCCTCCGAGTAGAACTAAGCTAAACACACTGCAGGGGAAAGTGTGAATTTACACACCCAGACCCCAGGGGACAAAGTTGTGCCTTTCTTGATCTCACAATCCAACTTAGCTCTCGACCCCTGTGTCCACTGTGGCAGGCAACCATCCAGGCATTGCACAGGAGACCCAGTCTCTGCAGGACTTTCTTAATCAATTGTCCATCAACGTAGCACTCCTCCCCTCTTTCTCCCTTCTTTGGCCCCAGGGGAGATGAAAGCTGCAGGCATTAGAGGAAGGGACTCCTGCCTCTCCCGCTGGTTGCCTCTGCCCGATGCTGGTACTGGTCCTGGATGTTCCTTGTCTGGTCTTTGTCCACTGGCTTCTGGCCATGCTGTGACTGCTGTTGCCACTGGTCTCAGCTCACCAAGTACACATGGTCACTCAGTGTCCTTCCTGTTCTGATGCAGGATGTCTCCAGATCTGCCCACCCTGCTCTCAGCCACTCCCTCACCCCTGCGGGGCCCAGCATGTTCGCAGATGCTCCGTCGTACTACGCCTGGAGTCTTTTGGTGTTCCCTGCCCCACATCTCTTCCCTTTCCCCTCATCACCCTGCCAACCCTCACCCCTCAGAGCCTTGCTCCTGGAGGCCTTCCCTGACTACCGGTCTACTCCAGACAGTGTCCCTTCTCTGCAGCAGCCCAGCAGCAGGCCCCACTTGGACAGCCCACGAAGCACAGGACTCTAGGCGTCTGTGGGTGTCCTCTCATGTCTCACACTGGTGGATCTGTCTCTGCTGGGAAGTCCCTGAGGGTGACCACAGTCCTCTCCTCCAACCTTCCAGGACTGGGCCCCCAGCTGGGCCTCCCCGCGCCAGGCTGCGCTCCCCTGCGGTGGGGGGGGGTCTGTTTCTATGACCTTCTTCACACCCTCTGGTATTCTCTACGCTTTATAAATCAACACATAACTCAATTTTAATAAAAGTCTTTCTGATTTTTCTTAAATAAATTAGTCTTTGATGAATAGCTGACCCCTCACCCCCTGGTCAGAAAGGTAGGACTGAATAGTGACGAAAAGTGGGGGATTTTACCAAAGTTAGGAGAAGAAAGAAAAAACAAAGATCAGAGCAGAAATAAATGAAATAGAGATGCAAAAGGCAATACAAAATATCAATCAAACTATGAGCTGGTTTTGTGAAAAGACAAACAAAATAAACATAACTTTAACTTGACTCACCAAGAAAAAAAGATGATAGGACTCGAATAAATAAAATCAAAAATTTTAGAGGAGAGATTACAACTGATACACAGAAAAACAGAGGATAAGAGACTACTATAAACAATTATATGACAACAAATTGGACAACGTAGAAGAGACTGATAAATTCCTAGAAACATACAAATTACCAAGACAGAATCATGAAGAAATAGAAAACCTGAACAGACCAATTACTAAGTGCAAGAGATTAAATCAGTAATCAAAAACCTTCCAACAAACAAAAGTCCAGGACCAGATGGTTTCACTGATGAATTCTACCAAACATTTAAAGAACAATTAATACCAATCCTTCTCAAACTCTTCCAAAAAATAGAAGAGGAGGGAATATTTCCAAACTCATTTTACGAGGCCAACATTACCCTGATACCAAAACCAGACAAGGACACTACAAGCAAAGAAAATTACAGGCCAATGTCCCTGATGAAGATAGATGAAATAATCCTCAATAAAATATTAGCAAACTGAATTCAATAACACATTAAAAGGATCATACCTCATGATCAAATGGGATGTATTCCAGGGTTGCAAGGATGGTCCACATCTGCAAATCAATGTGATATACCACACTGAATAAAATGAAGGCTGAAAATCATATGATCATTTCAACAGATGCAGAAAAAGCACCTGACAAAATTCAACATCCATTCATGATTAAAAACTCTCAACAAACTGTGTATAGAGGGAAAGTACCACAACTTAATAAAGGCCATGTATGACAAGCCTACAGCTAAAATCATACTCAATGGTGACAAGCTGAGAGCCTTTCCTTTAAGATCAGGAACGAGACAAGGATGGCCACTCTCACCACTTTTATTAGCCATAGTCTGGAAGTCCTAGCAAGAATAATTAGGCAAGAAAAATAAATAAATAAAAGGCATCCAAATTGGAAAGGAAGAAGTAAAACTGTCTCTATTTGCAGATGACATATTGTATATAGAAAACTCCAAAGACACCACCAAAAAACTGTTAGAAGTAATAAATGAATTCAGTGACATTGCAGAATACAAAATCAATATACAAACATCAGTTGTACTCCTACTCATTAACAATGAATCAACAGAAAGAGCAATTAAGAAAACAATCCCATTTAAAATTGCATAAAAAGAATCAAATACCTAGGAATAAATTTAACCAAGGATGAAAAAGATATGTACAGTGAAAACTATAAGACAGTGATGAAAGAAACTAAAGAAGACGCAAATAAATGACAAAATATTGCATGCTCATGGAATGGAAGAATTAATAGTTAAAATTTCCATACTACCCAAAACAATCTACAGATGCAATGCAATCCCTATCAAAATTCCCATTGCATTTTTCACAGAAACAGAACAGACAATCCAAAACTTTGGATGGAACCACAAAAGACCCCCAAATAGCCAAAACAATCTTGAGAAAGATGAACAAAGCCTTTCCTGATTTCAAACTATATTACAAAGCTATAGGAATCAAAACAGGATGGGATTGGCATAAAAACAGACACATAGATCAATGGAATAGAATAAAGAGCTGAGAAATAAACCCATGCATATATGGTCAGTTAATTTACAACAAAGGTGGCAGGAATGTACATTGGGGAAAGGATACTCCCTTCAAAAACCGGTGTTGGCAAAACTGGACAGCTACATGCAAAAGAATAAAACCAGACCCCTATCTTACACCATACACAAAAATCAACTCCAAATGGTTTAAAGACTTGAATGTAAGGCCTGAAACCACAAAACTCATAAAAGAAAACAGGGGGTAAGGTCCTGGATGTTGGTCTTGGTGATGATTTTTTAAATTTGACACCAAAAGAAAAGGCAACAAAAGCAAAATTAAACAAGTGGACCTACATCAAACTAAAAAGCTTCTGCACGGCAAAGGAAACCACCAACAAAATGAAAAGATAACCTACTGAATGGGAGAAGATATTTTCAAATCATATATCTGATAAAGAATTAATATCCAAAATATAAAAAACTTACACAACTCAATAGCAAAAAAAAGAAAAAGAAAAATCCTGCAAAACAAAAAACAAATGAATTGATGAAAAAATGGGCAAAGGAACAGAATAGGCATGTTTCCAAAGAAGACATACAGATGGACAAGAAGTACATGGAAAGGTGCTCAATATCACTAATCATCAGAGAAATTCACATCAAAACTACAATGAGATATCACCTTACACCTGCCAGAATGGTTGTTATCAAAAAGACAGGAGATAACAAAGTCCTGGAGAGGGTGTGGAGAAAAGGGAACCCTTGTGCACTGTTGGTAGGAAGGTAAAGTAGTGCAGCCACTATGGAAAACGGTGTGAAGGTGCCTCAAAAAACAAACAAACAAACAAACAAACAAAAAACTATCATATGATCCAGCAGTTCTATCTCTAGGTATATATCCAAAGAAAACAAAATCATTATCTCAAAGAGATATCTGCACCTATGTTCACTACAGCATTATTTACAATAGTCAAGACCCTGAAACAACTAAGTGTCCATCAACAGATGAATGGATAAAGAAAATGTGGTACACACAAAATGGAATGTTACTCGGCAATAAAAAGGAGGAAATCCTGCCATTTGCGACAAAACAGATGGACCTTGAGGGCGTTATGCTAGGTGAAATAAGTTAAGACAGAGAAAGCCGAATACTATATGATCTCATTTATATGTGGAATCTAAAACATAAAATAAAATTAAAAGCCGAATTCACAGAAAAAGAAAACAGAAGCAGTTAGTTGCTAGAGGCAGGGGTCAGGGGAAATGTGGGTAAAAGTGAACAAAAGATACAAACTTCCAGTTACGAGATTAAGTTCTAGGGATGTAATGTACAGCGTGGTGACTTTGGTTAACAATACTGTATTGTATAGTTGAAGGTCATTAAGAGAGTAAATATTAAAAGTTCTCATTATAAGAAAAAAATGTGTAACTCTGTGAGATGATGGATATTTACTAAACTTATTGTGGTGATCATTTTGATCATATATATATCAAATCATTATGTTTTATACCTTAAACTAATGCAATGTTACATGTCAATTATAGCTCAAAACTGGGAGAATCAAACAGGTTATTCAATAATCTCACTTTTAAGGAAGGAAAAAAAGAATATATTAATTACACCAAAGCGGAGGTATCATTGATGATTAAATGCACCATTCCTTTTCACCATGAAGAAACACACCAAAAAAATGCCCCCAATGAAACCGTAACGAGCCACAGATTGTAGGATACATCATGATTTCAGAGATGTTAAAATGACATAGGTATCCTCCAACTGATAAAATACTACATTGTGTCATTTTCCTTTCATTGCAAAATAAACTACCTACCACCACCACCTGCAAAAAAAGTGTGGGCTTTTGGCTCAAATCCCCACTCAGCTCCTTACGTTGACCTGGGTGGGTTCTTACCCCTCTTTAGCTTCAGTGTATCAAGTCTAAATGGGAATAATAACCATGCTTCCCTCCCAGGACTGTTGGGAGGGTTAACTGCCCTCAGCACAGCACCCTGCACAGAGTTAAGGGCTCGGCAGAGGACAAGAGTCGCTGTCACTACTATCGTTGTCATCTTTGTCCTACTGACAGAGCCAAGTTGGATGGACTCATTCCCAGGAGAATAGGGCCTCTAACACTCCCCCCAGCTGGGCCCCTGGGCACTCTCCATCCATTTTTCTGTGAAAAATGCCATTGTCCCCCAGATGAAATGGGCTACTTTATACTTTAGGCCAGGGGTTTGTCTTTGCAAGAGATAAAAGGGAGACATGAGTCCAGAAGCACCTGCTTCCCAGGCCACCAAGGTGGGAGCTGTTCTGGGGGCACATGACCAGGTTGTCAGAAGCAGCCTCCTGGGGCCTCAAGACCAGAGGCCTTGGGCCTCCAGTGTGGCAAGAAGGAGTGTCAGGCAGGCAGCAGTGGGATGTGTGCCCCACTGGGCTGCCCCCCATGGTGGGCGCACAGCTGAGCCATCTCTGGGAGTCTGGCATCGCCCAAGCCAGGGCCTGGCCCAAAACAGGAGGAAATAAAGAGCTACGTTCTCACGCAAAGCAACTGGAGCTGTCAAACTTGGGGAAGAGAAACCCACAAGTGAGCAGCACAAAGTGAAAGGAATTTCCACACCAGCTCACACTTGACAATCACACCTGATCTAATATCATCCACTCGGGGGTAGGTAGGGCCTTGTGAACCCTGTAATCAGATGAAACACTGGAAGCTCAGAGACACTCAGTGATTTGTCTGTCACACCACAAGTGGGGGAGGGAACTGGAGCCAGAGCCCACGGGCACACTGGCCTTCGGGTCTAGAATTTTCCCACTGAAAAGCCAGTCAGCAATGTGTCAGCAAGAAGGTGGGCGTTTACTAAGTGGAACATACGAGATGGCCATTTTTGCCAGGCAAAAGTTGAAAAATACCCAGCAGTTTTCTTATGTTTCAGCCAATATTTAAGGTGATGTGCACTCTGGGAAGATCCCCTGCCTCCCCACAAATCTCTCCCTGCCCTGGTACCTGCTTCTCTACCATTAGCAGTATGCTCTTCGGCACCCATCTTTTACAAAGTACAGGCCCCTCCGAGGAGTAAACAGAAAGGCAAGAAGGGTCATTCACACTCTAGTGTAAATTAGGTCATCCGGCCAGTCAGGAGAACAGAGCTGAGCAACAGAACACTGCGGGAATGGAAGCTGCTAAGGAGAGGGTGAAAGTGGTGATGTGAACGGGAAGAAGAAGGCAGGAGTGACCACGAAGAAAGGGTCCAAGAAGGCTGTTGAGTCTGTTTCACCATTATACTCCCAATCCTTAGCGATAAAGATTTGCTGAGTGCCTCTGAGAAGCCACCTGGCCTGTGTGAGGCTGAGTTTCTCCTCTTCTGGTGGGGACGAATGGCCCTGCCCACTTAGCTCAGAAAGGACAGCGTACAGGTGGCCTTGGGAAGCCTGAATTCCAAGGCTCCTCCCAGCTTGGACCTTGTCCTTGTGGCAGTTGGGATGTTTTGCCCCAAGGGGACGCAGCAGGCCATCCAGGACCCTGGAGTTTTCATGAGTGTCTCTGCTCCCCTCCAACCTTCAGCAGTCAAAGCTCCCACTGACTGCACTTACTGAATACCAGGATCTGGCACGGAGATCACTGTCCCCAGTTTACAATGAGGAACGAGGGCACAGAGGCGGGAAGAAGCCCGCCTGGGGTCACACAGCCTGGGAAGAGTCAGAGCTGAATTCTAACCCTCATGTGGCTGATTCCAAAGCTCCTGCTTCTACTCTGGTTCTGCCCGCCAAGGCACTGCGGCTGGGGTCCCTGGGGGTGAGAAGTGGACTAGGGACTCCTTCAGGCCTCTGGGTATACCCAGCTCTGACCCCCTGGGTGAGGCTCCCTGGGCACCCAACAGACGGAGGGTAGGCTTTGAATTCTCACAGACCACAGTCTCACAGAACAAGCTGGGTCACATGACGTGGGGCAAGGGCCCCGGCACACGCCTCAGACCTAAGCTTCTGGGCAAGGCCTTCTGAGACATGGCAGGATGGAGTCCAAATTCTGAATGATCACAGACCTGGGTTGGAATTCTCACTCTGCAGCTGCACGATTTGGGGGGAAGTGGCTTAGCCTCTCTGGCCTCCAGCTTCTCCATTTAAAGGCCTCCTTTGCAAAGGCATGGAGGCCCCCTGAGAGGACAGGGGAGGCAAGGCTCCCGGCCCCTTTTGTGAGAAAGGACTTTGCCTACACATCACTAAGGTCTCCCTGCCCAAGAATTCTGTGAATCTCCTAAACACACCAAAAAGTGAATATTATTATCCTAATCTTATAGATGAGGAAATATACTAAGAGAGGCAAAGTAACTTGATAAGTATCATACAGTTGAGAAGCAATAGAACTGAGCTTTAAAATTAGGTCTTCTGGGCTTCCCTGGTGGCGCAGTGGTTGGGAGTCCACCTGCCGGTGCAGGGGACGCGGGTTCGTGCCCCGGTCCGGGGGGATCCCACGCGCCGCGGAGCGGCTGGGCCCATGAGCCATGCCCGCTGAGCCTGCGCGTCCGGAGCCTGTGCTCCGCGACGGGAGAGGCCGCAGCGGTGAGAGGCCCGCGTACCGCAAAAAACAAAAACAAACAAACAACAAAAAAATTAGGTCTTCTGACTTCAAATTTAAGTCCTTCCTAGTACACCACACTGCCCTGGATGCTCTAAAACTGAATTTAGAGATACTTCTAGCCGCCTCAGTTTAGCCACATCTTTTCAGAAGCTCACAGGCACGGGAAATTCTTTATTGTGAAATATACATACAAAAGAGCATATTAACATAAGTATTTAACAAAAGTAATAATAATGAAATGTATATATACTTAAAAGTAATGTCTTTGATGTTCTGCAGTTTCACCAGAATTTATGTGGCTGTTAATTTCTACTTATCTTCTTTGAAATTTGTTGTGCTTTTTAGATCTGAGTTTTGGTGTCTTTTAACAATTCTTGGAAAACGTTTCCAAGCCATTATTTCTTTGAAGACTGCCACTGCCCCATTATGTCTACAATTATCTCCTTTTGGAACGCCAGGTAAATATGTTAGATCTTCACACCCTAGCCCTCACGTCTCTTGATCTTGCCTTCTTGTTGTTCATATCTTTGTCTGGACTTCATACTAGACAGTTTCTTAAGAATTCTCTTAGTACATTCATTTTCTCTTCAACTGTATCTAATCCTATTGTATCTACTTCTGTGTCTATTGTATATGCATCCACTGAATTTTCCATTTCCATTATTATTTTTTCCTAGAAGTTCTTTCTGGTCTTTTATAAATCTGCATTAAAAAAAAAAAAGTGACCTGGGAATTCCCTGGCTGTTCAGTGGTTAGACTCTGTGCTCTCAATGCCAAGAGCCTGGGTTCAATCCCTGGTCGGGGAATTAAGATATCACGTGCCACATGGTACAGCTAAAGATAAAAAAACTAAAAGAATTAAATAAAATAAAATAACCATTCTTCTCAGAAAAAAAAAAAAACAGTGTCCTGTGCTGTTTTAATATTTCCAAACCTTTCTTTTATTTCTTAAAAGACATTAGGCATAGTTATTTTTCATGTCTGCTCATTTTAATATCTTTAGTCTTTGTAGGTCTGCTTCTGCAGCCTGTCGTTTCTGCTGATTCTTATTCATGGTGCCTTGTTTCCTGGTATGATTTTGTGACTTTTTGACTTGAACTGAAATGTTCCTTGGAACTATACATCTATAAGACATCTTTGAGTCTGGGCTGAATTCAGCTTCCTGCAGAGATAATCTGTCTTTGTTTCTGCTGGTCACCTATGGGAAGCATGAACTCAGGACCATTTTAAACTAGATTCTCTACTTAAGGATTTCAGACTACACATTACTTTGGACCACATATCCACGTGAGAGTCAGCTTTTGATTACCACAAGAGGTATTTTTCCCCATCCACACAGGGCTAAGTTGTCCTTGCTCTCTTCTATGGAGTGGAGTTTATTTCTTGGTTACTCTTATACTGATGGTGTAGCCTCTGGGGCACAAGCTTTATGCAGGGCTCCTTTAAACTGCCCACTTGGGCAGGCCCCAGGATCTACCTATTTTCTCCCATTACCAGCACAGCATCAACAGGGAGGCTTAAGGTCACCACCAGGTTTGGAAGATCCTGGAACAAAAGCCAGCACTGTGCTCCATCCCCATGTCCACACTCTCCATTCAGTTTCAGTCTCTGTGATTCCCTACTTTCTTGCCAACTCAGTAGTATATTACAATTTTTAAAACATTTAATCTGATATATCATTGTTTTCATTTGAAAAGTTGTTCAGGGTATTTAAAGCATCATTGGGAATTCCCTAGCGGTCCAGTGGTTAGGACTGCGCACTTCCACTGCATGGGGCATGGGTTTGATCCCTGGTCGGGGAACTAAGATCCCACATGCCGCAGTGTGGCCAAAAAACTTTTTTATAATTAGAAAAAGAGGCATCATTGTTTCAGAAATGAGTCCTCCACAGACATTTTGGGTAAAATATAAAACACTTCCTGTCTCAAAGCTAGATTTAAGCAAATTTGGGCTGCTGGCAAATATTTTTCTACAACACCATTTTCCCTTTTCTTTCTTCTTTTCAGTAACTCTCCCCCACCCTTAATTCTCATTGCTGTTCTCTCCCTCTCCTTGATAGAAATAAATGAATAAACTAGTTAATGTTAATGTATTAATGACTAAAAACAGTTGACCCCCATCCCCTGGTATGTCACATATCGTACTTATTATGTTACATATTAGGAAGCTTCTTAAAATTTCCTCTTCCTTAAAGATTTACATTTTGAAGGATCCTGGAGAGGACAGCATTTGAGTGAAGGAGTGACTCTGATTTAAATTCCAGGATATTGTCAGGCAGGGACTCCCCTCCCCCTGCCCACAGGCTGGACTGCAAAAAGACCCCTCCCTTGTGAAAGCCCCCTCTGTACTCTAGACACCAGGCTGTATAACGCAGGCCAAGGAATTAATATATTCAGTTGTGAACTGGGCAGCCACACCCACAGGTTCCTGGGGGCATCCAGACCCCTCACCCAGCAGACCTGCCATGGAACTGTGAACATTAACACACTGGATCTCACCAAACCTGGTGGATGCTGAGCTCACAGCAGATGACTCTTTACAAGCCCACACAGCTTACTCTCCTCCCCCAGCTCTCACTAGCACTTTCCATCCTCTTGCTCCTGGCGCGGAGTGGGGTACTGGGGAGGTAGAGTCACTGAAGGATGCAGGAAGAAAAATGGATTCTAGTGTTTTCAGCACGGAAAGCTTTTAACTCTAGCTTCTGAGTAACGCTTAAAGTACACGTGTGAATGTGAGATCCTGAGAGCATGCACAAGGCTCTCACACAGCCTCTGGCCCAGACGGCGATGAGAGCCCCAAATACCCTCTGCCCATCCCTGTGGGGTGCTGCCCTCCCTTCCATCCTGGCTTTCAGTACAAGACAAACTTTGGGGTTCTAGACAGCTGGCCTATCTGCTCCTTCCCCTGTAGGAGGGATCCAGGGATGCAATGTGGGCAAACTTCTAGCATTTCCTTGAGGGACCTCAGGTAGCACTTCCTCTCATGCTTATTGATGGTGTTCTAGTTATATATTGCTGCATAATGAACCACCCCAAAACTTAGTGGCTTATAACAACAATCATTACTTTTGTTTATGAATATGCAATTTGGGTAGAGCTTGGTGGGGAAATCTCATCTTTGCTCATTAGCTGGGGCAACTCAACCAGGGCTGGAGATAACCAGCCCTTCCAAGATAACCTACACGGCTGAGAAGATGGTGTCATCTGTTGACTGGGGCTTCCTCATAGCCTGCCGGTTGGGTTCTAAGAGTAAATGTTCCCAGATATCCAGGCAGACACTGCAAGGCTTCCTATGATCTAGCCTCAGAAGTCCAGGACATCATCTCTGCTATATCCTAAGTCACTAATCGCCAACCCAGACTCAAGGAAAAGGCAATCAATGCCACTCTCAATTGGAACAGTAAGAAAGAAGATGCGGCCATCTTTAATTTACTACACATGAGTCTGGGTGATCAGGACCGTTTTAAAATTTCAGAGTGTGTGTGTATGTTGGGGATGGGCAATCATTTACCCATTCCTTCAATAAGCACTTTGGAGCATGTCCACAGGGTCGTTCAAGACACGTCCCCACTCTCAAGGAGCTCCCAGTCATGTGGGAGATGCAGACACAGATGGATGAATGTGGATATTTATTTATCCATTCAACCTACATTGTCTGAGCACCCATTAAGTGCCAAGCCCAGTGCTGAGGCACAGGGTGGCCAACCTGGTCAGATCCTGTCCTTATGAAGGTCACAGTTTGTCAGAGCAGTCAGACATCAAAGCTGGTATCACAAGAGTGTGGTGAGGGCTCAGAGCACAGCTGCATGGAGCAGGGAGGGTCTCTGGCAGGCAGATGTGTCACTGTCTCCCTAAAAAAGAGGTATGCAAGCAGAAACCTTCAGTAGGAGTTTGTGCAGATGAAGGGGAGGAATGAAGTGTATTTCTGGTTGGGAGAACCGTCCATGTCAAGGCTCAGAGGCAAGAAAGAGTGAGAGGCTCTTCTGGGCTTCAAAGATGTTCAGTTTGGTGTGTGCCTGCATGTGCACGGGGTGTATGCGCCTGGGTGTGTGTATCTGTGTGTGCACATGGGAAGTATGTGCGAGCCTATGTGTGTACATGCACATGTGAGTGCATGGGTGCATGTGTGTGTGCCTGTTGTCTGTAGGAACACCAGAACCTCCTCCTCTGCACCTGCCCTAAGCTGATGAAATGTCCCCACTCTGCAATCCAGAGGTCTAGGGAACAGCACCCTCACCCCTGCTGCCATACATCTCAAGGGCACCCATGGCCCACCCCCTTTGGCACTTTGGCCGGGAGTAGACACACACCACTAGCTCCCCATGCAGGCGTGTGTTGACATGACTGTGATTGGCGTGTGGCACTGAGGAGGCATGCTCCAGGCCCAGCCTCAAGGCAACCAGTCCACCACCTCCTCCAGGCTGCTGGGGCATCCTTGGGACCTCTTGCCTCCCCTGTTGGAGCTGCGTCTGACCCGAGCTCAGGGTGACATGAGAGAAGGGTGCCGGAAGGGACCCTACCACTGATCAGATCGGACTGCCAACTGCAGCCTAGACCAGTCCTTGCCCATCTTTGGGCTTCAGAATTCATTGTGAGAAGGGGACCCACCC
The DNA here is from genome assembly GCF_964165515.1 of Mesoplodon bidens. Taxonomy (NCBI): domain Eukaryota; kingdom Metazoa; phylum Chordata; class Mammalia; order Artiodactyla; family Ziphiidae; genus Mesoplodon; species Mesoplodon bidens. Next base: position 140,261,044 of record NC_138161.1, read on the forward strand.
TGTGAAGAAGAGACTCCCTCCCATGTGAGTCAGGGAACCCCGCCCCAAAGACATGTACACAAAACTCTTCAAGACCCACTTTCTAGTTTCAGGTCTACTTCCCCGCTAGTGGGGTTAGGGGCTGGAAGGAGTAGGCAGAAGAGGTGGGGAGGTGAGGAACAAGCTGGGCCTTCCTGTGCGCAGTCTGGAAGGTGGTCCCCAGGGAAAGCTGTCCCAGCACCACGTCTCCACTTCGCCTACTCCCCAGCAGCACACCAGGAAGAGAAAGAAGAGAGGACAAATACTAATCAGAGTAGTAATAACAGTCTCAGGACTGTTTTAGTCATTCTCCTTTGGCCCTCCTATTGCCCTACAGGCATTTTCCTTCGGTCGGGACTTGGTTCATTTGCACATGATCAACGGCAACAGCAAAAGCTAACAATGACTTTCACAAGGTGAATGTTTCTCTTTCATGTAAAAGAACTTCAGTGTCCAGCAGTCTAGGTCTGGTAAAATGACTCCATGAAGTCTATAGGGACCCAGGATCCCTCCAGCTCACTGTTCTGCAATCATCTTCATGTCCAAGATGGCTGCTAGAGCTCCAGCCATCACATCTGCAAACAAGGCAGCTCTCTGTCTGTCGTTTATTTTAGTTAAAAAAGTTTTATGGAGGTATAATTTACCTAAAATAAAAGGCACACATTTTAAACATAGAGTTTTATGAGTTCTGCCCAATTTAAAACACCCATGTAACCACCACCTTGGTTGAGGTATAGAACATTTCCACCTCCCTAGAAAGTTCTCTCATGTTCCTGCAGTCAATGCCCCCCTTTGACGTTATAGATTAGCTCTCCTGTTCTAGAACTTCGTATAAATGCAGTAATTCAGTATTTACTCTTCTGTGTCTGGATTCTTTCATTCAGCATAATGCTTTTGAGGTATATCCATACTGTTGTTTGTATCAGTGGTTTGTTCCTTTTTACTGCTGAGTAATACCCTATAGTATGGATGGGCCACTGTTCACATGCTGATAGACACTCACCTCTTTCTGCTCCTTCCCTTCTAGGAGACTTTCTACAAGTTCCATGTAACATTTCCTTTGGATTTCAATGGCCCCAAATAGTCACGTGGCCACACCTGGAAAGGCATCTCTTTAGTTGGGTGGCAATGGGATTTTTTCTAGGAGGAAGAGGAGGGGAGATGTTGGGTACAACTAGTGGGCTCATTTGACAGACTGAGAAACCAAGATCTGAAGAAGCAGTGATTCCCCTGAAGTCACCCAGGTCCTCATGACAGAGGTGGGTCAAGGCTCCAGATTTAGGGCCTTTTCCATCTGTCCCCAGCAGGCCACTTCACATCTAGTGGGTATTCCCCATTGGCCAATGCCCACTGAGTGTGGGTACTGGGCAAGAGCAACGTGAAGCAGCTGGCTGGCCTCAGGAAGGAGGGATAACGCTGATACCGGGGAGCACTGGACTGGGCCTTCACTAAGCACCAGGCCGGGCTAATCGTAAAGCCATCCAGTAGGCTAGTCACTCCTGTTTGCCCCATTTCTCAGATGAGGAAACCACTTAGAGAGGTTAGGTAACTTGTCTGGGGTCACACAGCTAGCTAATGGCACCTCTGGGTATGGGTTCCAGACCTTCAGTTCTGTTGAAGGCAGGTTCGGACCACGAAGAAAAATATACTTTAGAGTTCCTCAACATCCTTTCCAACAGGTAGAGGAGGTTCTATCCTGAGACTTGTAAATACACAATCCTTCCAGAGCCCCGCCTGTCAGCCTCAGGGGCCTGCCACAGACTCCTACTCTCCTAATTCACCCAGGACCTTTTCTCATAACTCTGCTTTCCTCCGTTTCATGCCTATAACGTATTAACATAAACAACAGTGCTGACAACAGCTCAGCTCTAACTGGCTCATGCTGGAATCTGACGGATGATTTTCATCAGGGAAAAAGACTAAACAGGTTAAGATGATTAAATTTTCTTAAACCTACAGCTAAGCCTAATCAAAGCCATTTGTGCGGAGGTGTGTGTGTGTTTTCCTTTGCTGGAAGGTTGATGGGCAGTTTCGAAGAGACGAGTGTGACTGCTGGGGGAACAGAGTTAAAATAAAGCATTTCCCACAACTTCCAGACATTAGCACAGGCCACTTCCACTTCCCTGTCTAGGCTGGAACTATCATTTCCCCCGAGAAACATCTGATGACGAAAATGAAATTCAGCGCGTCTACATTTCATCCTCTCCCTGTTTTTCCCCTCAAGTCTTGAGTCCTTTTATAATTAGAGCTGTCTGTGTTGAATGGCTAGGGAAGTGCCACAGCTTCCTCATTTTCCAGGAGCCGGGGTCAGGAGCCTCCCACACAGCATGCCCGTATTGTCTTGGGCAAAGCCTTTCCCCTCTCTGGGCCCTAGCTGCCCTGTCTGTACAATGGAGAGACTGGCCCTAAGGATCTCCTGTTTATCACGCCCAGTCAGTGGATGAGGCGCACAGCAAACAGCGCGAAATCAACTCCCTTTGTGTGATGTTCTTTGTCACACAGAACTCACAAGAGGACTTGCTAATTATGTCATATAACCTACCTGGGTACTGAAGGGGCTCAATGGGAGCGGGGTACACACGGGTGCCTAGAGACAGGAGGAGGAAACTCCTGTTTGTAGTTCTCTCTAAGACATTACTGGCTGGCTATTTTGCCTTCTGTAACATCAGATATCAAAATGCTAACCATCCCATCCACCCACTGGGAATGCATTTGTAGGCTCTTGCAGACACCCGCTCTCTGCCCTGCACAGCACAGCTTCCTAAGGATGGCTATGCACCCCCTGGCTGACCTCTTCAACCCCTTTCTCAGCACTCTCCTAAGTGGTCCCCCTCACAGCCTCTTACTGCTCAGGTTCCCTCTTCCCAGTAGGTAGGTCCTGTCAAGAAAGTTTGAGCCCTGGGACCTCCCACGGTGTCCACCTGACCCATAGGAAACTCTCGCGTGAGACTGCTCTACTGCCATTGCCCTTACCCCTCCCCCCGCATCCATGAGCCAGTCCAGCCAGCCCTTCAAGACCCTGAAAAACAGCAGGCAGCAGCCTCCATGTTCACAATCATCCCCAAACTCCAGGGGATGTACACCAAAGTCACGCTCACTGCTTTTCCCCTTACTTCATGCAGCAGAACAGCCTGTGGGTTTCCGAAACTCAGCAAATATTCTGCCAGTGGGTAGTGCTAGACTTTGCTCTGACCGCCCGGTCCCAATTTCTGCAAGTACGTTTGAAGTCCTATTAACCTGTTTGGGGACAGCACCTCCCTCTTCCCCATAGAGCAGTGGACAGGGAGGACACAAAGACTCCTGAATTCCTTTCAAATATCCGTTTTCTTTTACATAGGCTGGAGGTAGATGATGAAGGCGAGTATTCATTGGACCATTCCTGCTACCTTTCAGTAATCTGCACAGGTATGGCTGCCATCTTACCTTATAATGTATTTTTTTCAGCTTTGGGGCTTCCTAAAACATCAATATTGTATTACATAGTTTTTAGGGTATTTCCCAGTACTTTCTCCTAGAAAAAGAAGAGCAAACTAAACCCAAAGCCAGCAGAAGACAATAAAGACTATGGTGGAAATAAATGAAACAGAGAACAGAAAAACAACAGAGGAAATCAACAATCCAAAAGTTATTCTTTGAAAAGACCAACAAAATAGGCAAACTTTTAGCTAGACAGGCCAAGAAAGAAAGAGAGAAGGCTCAAATAACTAAAATCAGAAATGAGAGAGGAGACATCAGTACCAACCTTACAGAAAAAAAAAAAGAGGACTATAAGGAAATACTACAAATGACCATATGCCAACAAACTAGATAATTTCGTTGAAATAGATGAATTCCTAGAAAGACAAACCATCCAAACTGACTCAAGAAGAAATAGAAAATCTTAGTAAGATGTATAACAAAAAAAGAGAATTACTAATTTTAAAACTTCCCACAAAGAAATGCCCAGCCTCAGATGGTCTAATTGGTGCATTCTATCAAACATTTAAAGAATAATTAATACCAATCCTTCACAAACTCTTCCAAAAACAGAAGAGGCAGGAACATTTTCCAACTCATCATGTGAGACCAGAATTACCTCAATACCAAAACCAGACAAAGGCATCACAAGAAAACTACAGATCAATATCTCTAATGAATATAGATGCAAAAACTCTCAACAGAACACTAGCAAACTGAATCCAGCAACATATAAAAAGGATTATACATGACAATCAAGTGGGATTTATCCCAGGAATGCAAAGTTAGGTTAACATCTCAAAATCAATTAATGTAACACACCATATTAATAAAAACAAAACAAAAAACAAATCCCACATGATTATCTCAATAGACACAGAAAAAGCATTTAGTGGTGAGCCGAAAAGTCTCCAGGGAGAGGAAACAACCTAAACATAGTCACAAGGGAAAAAGTTTTATCTGGGGGATACACAAGGAGTAAAGGAGATGTTTTCAGAAAGGAGATGAGAGGGTTGATCTATGAAGAACCTTGGAAGCCAGTTTAAGGGATCACGGGGGAGCCATGAGGGTTTAGAGCAGACCTTTGACATAATGCAAGTGGTATTCTAGGAAGTTAATCTAGACCAAATTATCCAGTGATAAATTTACATACACCAATGTGACTCTGAGGTACAGAGTAACGATCACCAAAATTTTCTGGAGGATGAGTTGCAACCTAATTTTACTCCCAGGGAGGACCCATGCTTTGCAGCTGGAAGTATCTATAGGTTTTGAGGCCCTCTTTGGAAAAAGAAAATAAAATTATAAATCAACGTTAGGTACACAAATGAATATATATTTAAAATGAAAAAAGAAATCACATGTCCATGGCTACTCCAAGCCATTCAATACAAGTCAGAGTGGCAAGAGGCAAGAATCTTAACCAATGCAGTTATTATATCTGACTTCTGCAAACTGTACAACCCATATGACCATGCGAACACACTGTACAGGCCTTGGAAGGATCCCCACAAATGAGGAGCCCTGAAGCTTGAAACTTCTTTGCCATGTGGTGAACCTGCCCAGGAGTGTGCTGGAACCAGTGTGTATAGGCTTGTGAGAACCAGCTATTAGCACCTCTTCCCAACTTAATGTTCAGTGATGTCATGTTGGTAGCTTGTGATCAGCCTTGGTGGGAGTATTTACACCAGAGAAACTGCCAAATGCTACAAATTAGGGCTTCTCCACATCCCCAGAAAGTGGCTATTAAACATTTGCCGGCATACTACTGAATCCACTTCTATTTATGGCTGAAGTATAAATCCAGTTCTGGTCCTTGGCACAAAGTCCCTACCACTGGCCATCACAGCTGGACTATTCAGAGGTCAAAGTCATTAGACTCAGTATCCAATTAGGAGAGATCTCTCTAGGGCAGGGGTCCCCAACCCCCGGGCCGCAGATGCGGGGCCTGTTAGGAATGGGGCTGCACAGCAGGAGGTGAGCGGTCAGCGAGCGAAGCTTCATCTGATGCTCCCCATGGCTCGTGTTACCTCCTGAATCACCGCCCCCCATCACCTGCATTGCCGCCTGCACCGTGCCACTCCCCGCCCGGCCCCTGTCCGTGGAAAAATTGTCTTCCACGAAACCAGTCCCTGGTGCCAAAAAGGTTGGGGGCCGTTGCTCTAGGGCAGTGATCTCCGAGCCTTCGACCTGTGCACTGACCGTCCTCTCCACTGTAGCCCCTTCACCCTCTCATCTTCGCTCTCCCTCGCCCACCAAAACCCCCCCAAGGCAGCCCTGTCAGCATCTCTGTGTGGGTGAGATGAGAACATTTCAGATCAGAAATGTGAGCCTTTTTCTAGGCCCAGTAGAAGCAAAGAGACAGGATCACGGGGGAGGAAGACTCTCTAAGCCACTGACCTTGGAGCCCTCCATGATGATGCTCCTGAAGATGAGCCACGCCCTGACCCATCTCAACAACCCAGGAGCCCTATACCTGAGGTGACCTGTATCCCCCGGATTAGGTGACAAGTCCAGCCTTCACCACTGTCAGAGCAGTGAAGTCCTAAGTCTCCGCCCCGGTGTCCACGTCTCCTCATGTTCCCTAAATATGATCGCCTGCAGTTCTGAGGAGCCGCTCATTCCAATATGACAGGCTACGGGAAGGAGCTTGCACTCCCCTCCCTGTGCTCTCCAGAGTTCACAGGCTTTGACCCTCTCCCTACTCTTCATCCTTCTCCAGAGGGAGGGGACCTCAGGTTTTACTGGGCCTCCATACAGCCAGCCTTCTCCACCCTTCCTCTGGACCTGGAGGCCCATTTCACAGATAGGGAAACTGAGGCTCAGAAATCAGGAGTCACTCTGAGGCCTGTCTGACTCCAATGTCCATGCCCCTTCCACTCTACTATGTTGCCTTTTGAACAGGTGTGCACTCTGTTTCCTGCCAGCAGGGAGCCAGATTCTTATGTAGAATGCATCCCCATGCTCCCCACAGGGTCTAGAATGCCCAGAATTCCCAGGGTAGCCATCTGCAGCTTTAGGAAACAGATGGGAGAGCAGGCACGATAAAGACAAGGAAGAGAAGGGGTTGGGTAGGGATAGGGATAGGGCAGCGCCCCGGGGTTATGGCCTGAGGACATAAGTGAATGGTACTCAGTGGGCCATACCTGGTTCCTGCCCATCTCTGGGGGTGCTCACATCTAGGTGTGTGCAGCATCCATCAGCCAGTGTCATGACTGCCTGTGAGCACACCTGCCCAGGCTCTAGATGAGGACCTTTTGAGAATAAGCACTCAATACCAGCAGTCATTTAGGGACTGTGCTTTGAGCCAAAAGACGTAGCTTTGAATCCTGGCTCTGCTACTAACTAGCCATGGGACCAGGGGGAAGTCACCCAGCCTCTCTGAGGTTCAGTTTCCCTCCCTGTAAAATGCAGACAGTAAAAGCACCCACCTCATGGGTTATCAGGGGGATGAAGGAAGTTAATGCACGTAAAGTGTTTAGTACCTGGCATGTAAGAGCCATACACAGTGGTTATTCTTATTACTGCCAAGACTGCACTATACCTGACAAACGTTTGCTGACTGAACGAATGGCACTTATCCAGCAAGCCCGCGAGGAGATGCGAGCTCACTTATCTAGTGAGTGAGGCCATAGCTGGAAAAAAGACACGTCCACCAGCATTTCATAGTGAGGGGCGCATTCGGTGATGTATGCATGCATCCTTCCATGACAGGTACAGAAACATGTACATAGAAGAGTAGGACTGGATATATGGAATCTAAAAAAAAAAAAAAAAGGTTGTGAAGAACCTAGGGGCAGGACAGGAATAAAGATACCACTTATGGTATCACTTCTTCCTCGCAGCCCCCAGCTGCTATAGAGTGGGCAGGAAGACGACCATTCATATGGTCGTCTAGTGGTTATGACTTTTAGGTCATAGCACACAAGTTCAAGATCCCAGCTCAGCCTGGGAAAATTACTTAACTTCCTGTGCTTTAGTCTCCTCATCTGTAAAATGGAGTCAGTAATAGTACCTAATTAATAAGACAGAAAGATAGATGGGAAGATAGATAGATAGATACATAGATAGATAGATAGGTAGAAAGAGAGAGAGAGACAGAGAGAGACAGAGAGAGACACAGGGAGACAGGTATAAAGGAGGTATTTTTTTTTAAGGATTAAGTTAATTAATATTTGTAAAGAACTGAGAACAGGGTTTGGCACATTTCAAGTGCTATTCAGCATGAGATAACTGCCATGATCCAGGTGTCAGCCTATGGTTGTCGGCCAAGAGGACACTGGGCCTCAAGACTGAATTATTCCATCCAGTAGCTTTGTCCCCATACAGAAGGTCTCCCACAGCTGCCAGACCTCTGTCATCCATACCACTGGCCCTACCACTCACCCTGCTCAGATTTCCAATTATTTGTCCTGTTTTGAATTCAAGTGGGATATTAGCCGCGAGTCTGGCTTTATTAATGGCAGTGTCTTTAGTGTTATCGACTTTCTCACTCACTCCTCACTCTCACTCCAAGAAGCTCTGTTTCCTTTAATTAAGCCCTGTGCTAAGTGCCTAGCAGGTGACGTGAGTCTGGAAAGGCCTTTGTTCTGGGACTTCGGCGCTTTCTCATGGGCTGGAGACTGGAGAGACAGTGCGCTACTGCCTTTGAAGTCTGACATCCATCCCCACAATAGGACGAGTGGGACAGTGTGGAGAGCCAAGCCCAAGAGGCAGGAGCCCAGCTCCCTCCCCAGCCTGCCTCCTTTATATCTGTAAAGTGGGGGTGGGGTGCAGGGGAGTACCTCCGCCTCCGCTCCCAGTGCCGTGACACTTGGCATCTACTTAGGACTGGGAGGTGACACAGCCCAGAGGACAGGAGTTCCAACAGCCAAAGATTATCCAAAAGGGGGTGAGGCACAGAGAAAGCCGCCCGAACTGTGCGTTACCCAGCCTGGGGTTGAATCCTGGCCCTGCTGTGCCTTGCCAAGTTGCTTAAGCATACTGAGCCTCAACTGCCTTCTCTGTAAAATGGGGTGATGGAATCTACCCCATAGGAGAGGGCATACAGGAGCCATCTTGATGCCAGCTCTGCTACTGTTAGGATCTTGCTGTGCAACAAGTTTCCTGTTTGAAGGACAACACTTATTCCCAGCCTCCACATCCCAACTGGCCATCAGCACCTCTGTCTGATCCTTAAAACTACTCTTTTTAAAATATTTTTTATATTAATACTATTTTTATTTATTTTTTAAATATGTATCTATTTGGCTGCACTGGGTCTTAGTTGTGGCATGTGGGATCTAGTTCTCTGACCAGGGATCAAACCCGGGCCCCCTGCATTGGGAGCGAGGAGTCTTAACCACTGGGCCACCAGGCAAGTACCAACCCTACTCTTCTTTTTTGTTTGTTTGTTTGTCTTTTAACATCTTTATTGTAGTATAATTGCTTTACAATGGTGTGTTAGTTTCTGCTTTATAACAAAGTGAATCAGTTATATGTATACATACATCCCCATACCTCCTCCCTCTTGTGTCTCCCTCCCACCCTCCCTATCCCACCCCTCTAAGTGGTCACAAAGCACTGAGCTGATCTCCCTGTGCTATGCGGCTGCTTCCCACTAGCTATCTGTTTTACGTTTGGTAGTGTCTATATGTCCATGCCACTCTCTCACTTAGTCCCAGCTTACCCTTCCCCCTCCCCATGTCCTCAAGTCCATTCTCTATGTCTGCGTCTTTACTCCTGTCCTGCCCCTAGGTTCTTCAGAACCATTTTTTTTTCTAGATTCCATATATCCAATCCTACTCTTCTATGTACATGTTTCTGTATCTGTCATGGAAGGATGCATGCATACATCACCGAATGCACCCCTCACTATGAAATGGCGATGGACGTGTCTTTTTTCCAGCTATGGCCTGCTTCGTCTTCTATCTCTGGCAGCCGAGTGAAGAGGGAGGCAGGCTCAGTAAATAGTAGGCACTTGGTGACTGAGCCACGTGAGTTCAGCCCAATTTACAGTACAGTAAGCCATCACCATAGTTGCCAAGCAGACCCTCTCACCTGGGTGAGAGAGACCTGCAGTTGGTTCAGGGCTTTAAGCCTTTCTAAGCACCATCAGAAAAATGAGAGCCAAGGTGGGTGATTCACTGTGACGTGAGGACACAAAGGTTGAGTGTAGAGCCCCCAGCGCGGAAATACCAAACCAGTGTCATAAAACTGGTGTTGATGCCACAAAGGACTTAACTAATAAATGCTGTGGTGAACGTGACTGGCTCATACAGACAAGTATTGGCACCTGTGTCCCTGCCTCAGCATGTGGTCAGAAAGCTCCATCACCTTCAGCTGGCTCCAAATGCCCACAGGTGTCCCCAGACGACCACTGCCCTATTCTGCCTCATCACCCAGCTGAGGGAGCTGCTACAGAGTGGGCAGGAAGACAGCCAGCCAGGAGACCCCGGTCAGGTGCTGAACAGCAGCTCTGGGTCCTCTTTCCCAGAGGTCTGGGGCAAGGGGCCTCAATGCTTCTCACCCCGACAGTCCTCGCACTGCCACCAAGTTCACCATTCACCCCGTCACCCTCCCCTGGGGGCCTTTCTCATCTCCCAGATGAAGTCCTGCCCACCCTCATATCTCCCGCCTGCGCTCCCGGAGCCCTGTGGTTGGCGCCATTCTCCATGGCACATGGTACCACTTCTTCCCTGCAGCCCCCCGGCTGCAGGTCGCCGCTGCTTCTCTTACCTTCCCTCCAAGATTGTGGGCTCCTCGGGGCTGGGTCAGCTCTGATTCTTCTGTGCGTCCCCAGCACCTAGAGGAAGAGCCAGTACAGAGCAGGCAGTCAGGAAAAGTCTGGAAAACTGGCTTCAGTCACAGAACTATATCCAGAAATATTTTTTTGGTTTCAATAGTCTCTAAATTTCATTCCGTTCTAGAAGTGCCTACTCGTCACTCCTGGACACCGGTCCTGTGCCTACGGTGTAAATCAGAACTACAGGTCTCTGTAAAAGACCGAGACGCGGGGCTTCCCTGGTGGTGCAGGGGTTGAGAGTCCGCCTGCCGATGCAGGGGACACGGGTTCGTGCCCTGGTCCGGGAGGATCCCACATGCCGCGGAGTGGCTGGGCCCGTGAGCCATGGCCGCAGTGCCTGCGCGTCCGGAGCCTGTGCTCCGCAAAGGGGGAGGCCACAGCGGTGAGAGGCCCGCATATCGCAAAAAAAAAAAAAAAGACTGAGACGCAACTCACACTGGCTGAAACAAACGAAAGGGGTAGGTACTGGATTAAAGTGTGCGTATGAGTCACCCACTGCTGGATTCTTGACTGCGGACCTAGGAATCTCTCTCTCCACGTTCCTCATCTCCATTTCCCATGTATTGGCTTCACTTTCAGGGGAGATTCTCCCATGAAATGACCAGATAGCCACCAGGAGCTTCAGCTTTTGATTCTCCCTGTTTAACAATTCCAGAGAACTTGCATCTCTTCTAATAGCTCAAGTAGCCATCCAAGGAGGCCTCTCACTGGCCTGGCGTGGGTCACGTGCCCATCCCTGAACAAATCACTGTGGCCATGGGAGTAGTGCTCTGATTGGCCGTGTCTGGGTCACGTGCCCACCTCTGACACCCACAGCTGGGAGGAGTCTGGTCTGCCCTGCCCACGTGGGCTGAACCTAGGGCTGGGCAGTTTCCCCAAGGGAAATCAGGATGCTCTTTCCAGAAGGAGAATGGACCGTGGTCAGGCAGAAGCAATTAACACTCGCCAGAGCGCCTCCATTAAACAAGGCAAGACAAGTAACAAGTCTAGATTGCAAAGGAACATCCAACAACCTTCAGGAGACAGCCCACCAAGAAAAAACAATCCAAGCTAGTTAAAAGTCTAAATAAGAGCCAACTCCATCTAAAGGAAGCCCAGCTGTGTGTCACAGACCTTCAGAATTGCTGGAGATGAAGAGAAAGGCTGGAACAGTCGGGAAGTCTTCCTGGAGGGGGAGGTGGGGCTTAAAGGACCAGCAGGTCCAAGATAAAGAGGGAAATGGTACTGGCCTTCAATGTCCTACCAGGACTCTGTGTGTGTGTGGGCGGGGGTGGAGGCGGGGGGGGGGGCGGGGCGGGGGGTGAAGGGTGAGGAGGGAGAGAGGTAGGGCAGGAGAGCCGCGCCCCTCCAGTGGGCTAGGCTCCACCCACAGGACCCAAGCCAGCAAGATCAAAATCTAATTTACTCATTAGGCGTGCTTCTTCTGTACAAATTAAATCACTGGCTATTTTTCCACATCGTAAATATTGTTTTAAACTCTTGCTCATAGGCAATTAGATTACAAGCATTGCCTGGTGAGCTATACGCCAGCGCATTTGGCGAGCCTCTGGCTGCTTTGCGAGCGTTTTCCTTTTGAAATGTTTCCCAATGGTTTTTAAGGGTCTTTGAAATCCTGTCCCTAGTGATGCGTGAGGGCTCTTGTCTGTGGCCATTAATTTCCATAGCAGCCCGAGAGAGACCCAGTCTCATCTGTGTTCATTTCCAAACAGCCTGGCTGAGCTCCACACCCTCCTTATTTCTGCCTGTAGTTCGGTGACTCTTCACCAGTCAGCTCCACCCGCGTCCCCCTAGCCACCCCCATCTCCCACCCCTGCCTCTGTCTTTGTGTTAGTGGAAGACCCAGGAAAGAACACACTTGAGCACTAGCTCGCAAGGAGACCTGCATTCCAGCGCCAAGATCTTCACTCATTTTGAGAGAGTTATTCCACCTGCCTCCCCTGGGCCTCAGTTTGACCTCTGTAGAATGGAGTTAATTCTTGCCTAACCCAAGTGGCCTCCTATTCTCCTTTGCTGGCATTTCTGGGCCCTCTTGAGCTTCCACAGCTGACTAGAAAGACATTTGTTCTTGCTTCTCACCCCAGATGCTCTCTTCCATTTCAGGTCAGCCCCTCGACCCTTTACATGCCCTCCACCCTGACTCACCTTAGGCTCTGCCCCCAGGGTGGTTGCTCTTTCATTGAGACCCACATAACCCCAGCCTGATCTGGCTGAGCATCAGGGCCACGTCCTCCAGAAGTGCTACGTGGCGGCCTTGGCCCTCGGTTACCTGTCTCTTCTCTGGATGTCCACCCCATGCAACACAGTTTAGTCCCTGATGATAGTAATAGTTATAACCACCTTTTACTGAGCACCTACTATGTGCCAGGCACCATGGTAGTGGCTATGTATACTATTCCTTTCAGTCCTCCCAACAGGCCTGCACTGTATGTGTTATTATTCCTGTTTTACAGATGAGGAAACTGAGGCTCAGAGAGGTAAAGTGACACCTCAAGGTCACACAATTTGTAGTGCCTGAGCCAGAAGTTGCTGCCCAAGAAGAATGATCTCGTACTGAGCCTCTGCTGTGTCAGGCAGGGGCTGCACCTCATTTAACCCCACAACGGCACCCCCATGAAGTAGGTAGTGCTGCCCTCACTTTATAGGACAGAAGACAAAGGCCCAGAGAAGTGGCATCTCCCATCCATAGCTTAGCTGACGCCTGGAGTGAGATTCAAAATCAAATCTGCTGACTCTCCTCCTCCTACACTTCCCCTCACCCACACACAGCCCCAGAGGTGTAGTTGCCTTGTCCCCAGGCCAGAGGACAGCCCCACCTCCCAAGGCACTGGCCAATCTTCCCAGAGACAGTGCACCTGCTCTGAGCTGCGAACACGAAGGAGGAAGTTCAGAAGCCCGCACTCACGGAGAAGGGTCCAGAGAGCAGGACGGAAATGTGCCATCTCTTCCAACAGGCCTTTCCTTCCCCCGCCCCTTCCATAGCTATTTATGGAGCAGCACTCTGGACAAGGGGGTACCTGGCTCTGTGTCCCTCCATGCTTTAGAAGGACAAGTCACTGCCTGTCTCCCAGCCAAGAGCTTTCTGGGGAAGTGCTCCCAGGGTTGCAGGTTCTCCCTGGAAAGGTGTGCCTGAGAGGCAGCACTGACACTGACGTCCTGGAGGCTGCACACCAGTGGGCAGGGCTGGGGTTGGAGTCCTGATCTAGGGCTCCCCAGCCCTGCACAGATGGAGGGACAGGAACCAGGGTTTCCACAGTCATATCTGTCCCCAGGGAATGATGTCAGCCCGGTCCTGAGAGGGAGAGTGGACTTGTGAAAGCAATAAAGGGCCTCCCCGCCCCCCTATTCCAACAGTTCATGGGTGTCCCGCAGCCCTGGTGGGGCCCTTCTGTGTGCCTGAGGTTATGGGAGGACCTCCTTGCAGCACAGACAGCCTCTTCCCAAGGGTCTGACTCTTACCACCCTGTTTACCCCTCCCCGCAGTTGCTTTCCCTAAGTTGAGCTTTGACCTCCACCAAAGGGCACTGTGAGAAGCCTCCTCATGAAACCTCCTTTTGTCGCTGTTGAGGGATGTTGTTGCTGAGGGCAACACAGGTCACATCACATCTCATCCTCATGACACTGACTTCCAACGATCCTCTTAGTCCTAACACCGGGAACATTCCAGTTTTTGTTTTGTTTTGTTTTGTTTTGTTTTGCGGTACGCGGGCCTCTCACTGTTGTGGCCTCTCCCGCTGCGGAGCACAGGCTCCGGACGCGCAGGCTCAGCGGCCATGGCTCACGGGCCCAGCCGCTCCGCGGCATGTGGGATCTTCCCGGACCGGGGCACGAACCTGTGTCCCCTGCATCGGCAGGCGGACTCTCAACCACTGCGCCACCAGGGAAGCCACATTCCAGTTTTTAATATTGTGGAAATTATGAATCCTATATCTGACTGTATTTCCCTCTTTGCCTTGGTTGCTAGGAAACTGAGTCAATATTCATCTCACTCTCAGTGTTATAAGGCCTTATGTTCTGTTCCTTTGATGATTTTTCCCCTTAGCCCCAGTTTCCTCATCGATTTTTTTATTAAATTCTTTAGATTGAATATATTTCCAGTCACAAACAAAGATCAGGAGCTAAGAGTGGTTAGAATTTCAGGTGGGATTTTGCCCACACTGCAAACCACTGCACAGCTGGCCTCTCGTTGCCCATGTGCCTTCACTAGATGGCTCCCATACTGACCTTCTGAAGAAGCCTAGAGTGCCCAGAGAGAGTCTGGATGGAGTTGGGCCTGACTGTGTTCCTTCCTTATGATGTTTTCAAGATTTGAACTCTGAGTCTTAGCTACTGGGCAATATTTTGGGGGAAGCGATCTTAAGACGAAATCATCTAGGGAGGGGAGACGGGTCTGTCAGGGAAATGCAGGCATCCTAAAGCTCTTGGCTCCATTTCTCTCCAGTTAGAATCAGAACACACCAGAACTAGAAGGCATTGCTTAGAGATAGAGATCCAGCCACTTTATTTTGCTCATGGGAAAATGGAGGCCCAGAGAGGGAAAGGGATTGGACTGTGGTCACACAGCCATGTAAGCACCTCCTTGCCTGCTCCAAGACCTCTCTCCTCAACTCCAGACTCGTCTCCAACTTCCCACCTGACCCTCCAGTTGGGTGCCTCAAAATTTAGCACATCTAAAACTGAAATCCTGATCCTTCCCCAAAACTTTTCCTGATTCAATCTTTTTCCCTCACTCTGGTTAATATAAACTCCACTTTTCCAATTACAAAAATTGAAAAACATGGCATCATCCTTAACTAACTCTCCCTCTCTCCCTCCCCCTTTCTTCCTCTCCTCTATTCCCCCTCCCCCTCCTCCTCCTCCCCCTCTCTGCCCTCTTTCTCTCTCCTTCTCTCTCTCTCCCCCCCATCCCTGCCACTCCACCATCACTATATTTGGTGTGTGGTCAAATCCTGTCATCCAGATTTTCACCACTTGTCACCCCCTGGCTCAGGTCACTATCTCCTTTGCCAGAGCTTTTGCCCCCAGTCCATAAGTCTATTCTCAACATGGGAGCCAGAGTGGAAACATAAGTAGCCCTCCAATGGCTTCCAAGTTTGCTCAGAGTAAATGCAAAGTCCTCGCTGTGACCCACAGGCCTTCCATGATTTGCTCCCCATTTCCCTCACCTCTGTGACTTCATCTCCTACCCTTGTCCCCCATATCCACTCCACTCCAGCCAAACCTGCTCTTCTTGATGTCCCCCTTTTGCACTGGCTGTTCCCCTGACAGATGCTCTTCCCCACATGGCTAGCTTCCTCACTTCCTCTAGGTCTTTACTCAAAATTTACCTTCTCTCTCGTGTATGTGGCTGTATGATTTTCAACGAGTGTCCCATTCAATGGGGAAAGCATCGTCTTTTCAACAAATGATGCTAGGAACGCTGGACATCAATATGCAAAAGGATGAAGGGGGACCCTGTCCTCACACCATATATAAAAAAGTAACTCAAGGGCTTCCCTGGTGGCGCAGTGGTTGAGAGTCCGCCTGCCGATGCAGGGGACGCGGGTTCGTGCCCCTATCCCGGAAGATTACACGTGCCGCGGGGTGGCTGGGCCCGTGAGCCATGGCCACGGAGCCTGCGCGTCCGGAGCCTGTGCTCCACGACGGGAGAGGCCACAACAGTGAGAGGCCCGCGTACCGCAAAAAAAAAAAAAAAAAAAAAAAAAAAAAAAGTAACTCAAAATGGATCAGAGACCTAAGTATAAGAGCTAAAACTATAAAACTCTTAGAGAAAACACGATGGGAAGGGCTTCACGATGTTGGATTTGGCAATGACCTCTTGGATATGACAGCAAAGGCAGAGGCAACAGAAGGAGGAGTAGAGTAACTGGACTGCCTCCAACTGAGAAAGCTTTGCGCATCGAAGGACACTCACTGTCAGTAGAATGAAAAGACAGCCCACGGAACGGGAGAAAATACTTGCAGGTCACGTACCCAATAAGGGACGAATAGCCAGAATATATAAAGAATTCCTACAGCTCGGCAACAAAAAAAGCAGGCAGCTCAACTCAGAAATGAGCAAAGGGCTCCAATAGAGGTTTCGCCAAAGAAAATACATGAATGGCCAAGAAGCACACGAACAGATGCTCGATATCATTAATCACAAGGAAGGGCAAATCAAAGCCACAAAATCTACTTCACACCCGTTACGATGACTCTAACTTATATACATACATACATATATATATATATAGAGAGAGAGAGACACACACACACGCACACACACACATATATTTATGGATATATATATTTATAAAATCTGTAAAATTCTGATATATACATATAGTGTACATACAGATATACATTGTATATATAGATATACATACATCGCATATATACAATACATATACATCGATATATACATATAGTATGTATACATATACACTGTATATATACATATATTGTGTATATATACACCCACAGAAAACAAGTGTACATGAGGAAATGGAGAAATTGGAACCTTTGTGCATTGCTGGTGCGAATGTAACATGGTGTGGCCTCTGTGGAAAACAGGTTGAAGGTTCCTAAAAAGGTTAAACATAGAATTACCATATGATCAAGCAATTCCACTTCTAGGTATATACACAAAAGAATTAAAATCAGGGGCTCAAAGAGATACTTGTACAACCATGTTCATAGCAGCATTATTCTCAATAGCCAGAGGTGGAAACAATCCAAATGTCCCTCTTCAGATGAACAAAGAAAATGTGGTATACACACACAATGTGGTATACACACACAATGGAATATGGAGAGTTAGTGTTTAATGGGTGCAGAGTTTCAGCATGAGGTGCTGACAGAGCCCTGGAGATGGTGGTGACGGCTACAAAACAATGTGAATGTACTGAATGCCACTGAGCTGTCCGCTTAAGGTGGTTAAAATTTTATGTTATGTATATTTTTACCTCAACAAAACCAAATAAATTTAAAAACTACCTTCTCACGGAAGCCCTCCCTGGCCCCTCTCTAGAAGTCCTACTCCTCCCCCAACAAGGTATTTCACAACTCCTTTCCTTGCTTTATTTTTCCTTCTTACTGCTTATGACTATGAAATACATTATTACATTTGACCTTTTTGTTGTTTATTGCTGTCTCCCGCACCCCATCAAAAAAATACTAGAATATAAGCTCATTATAGGCAGAGATTTTTGTCAGTTTACCGCTGCATCCCCAGCACCTAGATTAGTGTTTGGCAAATATATACATTTGTTGAATGAGTATCCGGCAGCAACGGGGGTGGAGGCCAAGAAGAATATGTCTCAGGTCATCTCTAGCAAATTCACAGGTCCCAAGAGGGGCTCTGACCCTAGAAAGGGGCTGGGACCCTGGAGGCACTTCCAGGCATCTGCTCCCCTCTATCAGTGTGAGTGCCGGAAGGGCAGGGGGGTCATGGGAAAGGAGCTCTTTGGAGCCGCAAGAGAAACAAGGAAGGATCCCCCACCTCCTGCTGCAAACACTTCCCAGTCCCTTGCAGGAGGGGGCTGATGGGCGTGCCCCCAGCAGGGATAGCTGATCGGCCAAGCTCTGGGCCAGCGAGATAGCTACGGGAATTTCTTGGGCACCCACTGTGTGTCCAGTTCCTTGCTGAGGCTAAGGGACCAACAAGAGAACTATTCAGCTTCTCTTGTTGTACTAGAGGATGGACACACAAATACACACACGCGCGCACACAGGTAACCGATACAGGTGTCAACTGTTTCACTGTAGGGTGTAGGCCAGGCAGCCCGACAGCATTCCTTCCTTTCCCACGGTTCTTATCCCCTTGCACGCAGCCACAGAACTTATGCTCCTGGCCCCGTCCCACCTGTCCACACCTGTTCCCAGGTAAATGTGCTCTGCTGGCCATTGGCACCTTAGTGTGAAGTTAACCTAAATGTTTTTTTCTCTCCAAGGGATTTCACATCTAATATTTATCTTTAACTTTCCAGTGAAATTTCTTATGTCCTAAGAAATGAATTTGAGGCCTCAGGTATGGTTGAGGGAAGAACTGTTCATGGAAAGCTATCCCAGCGCCTTGAAATGGGACCCTGGGGGACCTCTTGGTGCTAGTGTAGTCCTGGAGGGACCATGAACTGGGGCAAGGGAGGATGTGCCCAAGGAGGGGTTTCCTGTCAAATGAGAACAAGACAAATGAGACAACTGCGTACAGAGGTGGGAGGTGGTGGAATCATAAACCAGCTGGTTAAAGCCAAGATGTAAAGGGAAGAGGCCATGTTTTCCTTCCAGTGACCCAGGATTCAGGCCCATCAATGGACATTCATGGAGTGTCCATGTACCAGGCCCTGGACTAAGTGCTGGGGCCACCAATACATCAGACGTTGTCCCCACCCAGGCAGAGCCCAGGCATGGAGGCCATTACCGAAGAGGGAGGCTGAGGGCGAGGGGTGCCTGGGGAATCCAGAGAAGGGGGCCCTTGCTCAGCCTTCAGGATCAGGAATGACTTCTAGGAGGGGGCAACATCCAGGCTGGGTCCCGAAGGCTTAATGACAATTCGGCAGGTGCAGAGGTCAAGGAAGAAAATCCCTGCCTGGGAGATGGCACGTCCAGAGGCCTTACGACCACTTCAGGAGGGAAAGCTTGGTGACTGTGGGTCTAGCAGCGTGGGGGGAGGGAGAAGGCTGAGATGAAAGAAGTTGGTGATGGGGGCTAGATCCTGGGGACCTTGGGTGTCACGTTGACCATGTGGGCTTTCTCCTTGAGTCCAGAGCTTTAGGCAGGCATGTTCTATAGTCAGATACGTGACTTAGAAGCTTTTCCTTGCTGCTCTATGGAGATTGGATGGAGTGGAGGTAGGAGAGGAGATGGGAGCTTACGGAATCATTTGGGAACTTACTGAGGAATCCAGAGGATAAACAAGGGTGGCACCAGACCTTGGAGGTTAGCCAAGGAGAAATTAGATGTGAGAAAGTGAGGGGGAGGGACTGTGAAGGACGAGCCTGAGTTTGAAGCTTGAGCAGCTGGGTGAGTGACGGCCCCAGTCCCTTGTCTGAGGTGGGGAGGAAATGATGCGAATGTTTTGGAAGTGTGGAGGTGAGATAGCTGCTGGACATTCAGGTGGAAACCTATGAGGTTCTGGAGCTCAGAGGGGAGGTCTTAGCTGGAAATAGAGGTTTGAGAGCTACCTGCACATAGAAGGTAACTGAAGCCAGGACTAGAAATGCGATCCCACAGCGAAGGTGTAGCAATGGGGAGAGAGTTCAGGGAGCACTTTGAGGAATCCCACAACTTGAGGTTGGGCAGAGAAGGACAGACCCCAAAGCTGATGAAGAAAGAGCAGCCAGAAAGGCCAGTTCTGGGGGTGAGGAAGCTGCACAGCCATCGGCAGGGCTGGTCATTCAGTCATTCAACAAACGTGTATATGTGAGCTTGTGATTGAAAGGCGTGCAGGGAGGGGCTGAGAACTGCTTCCTGCTCAGGGAGCTCAGTCACCCACTGCAGCCTCCCTTGGTCAGAGATCACTCCAAACCCAGCAGGAAGGGGGGCCCCCGCAGTCCCCTGTCCACTGTCCTTCCTCTCCAGACCGTTTATCCCATTCGTGCCGGGAGACAGTGTTGGTTCTGGAGATAGACTACATGGGTCTGAATCTCATCGCAGCCACTTGCAAGCTCTGTGACCCTTGGCAAGTTACTTAACTTCTCTGAGCCCTAATGACCCCATCTATGAAATGAGGACACCGGCTGATTCTCAGGGTGTTTAGAAGACCAAGGATTATGCGTATTAAAAAGCACCCAGTAGAGCTCCTGGCTTCATACCCACTCTTCATTCTTTGAACAAACATCCACTGAGTGTCTCCTATGTTTCCAGACACTGGGCCAAGCCTGGAAATACAAAGATGAAGAGCAGGATTCCTTCTCCCAGGGAATTAACCGTTCAAATAAGGAAACAGCAAATAACAGACAACGGCTGTCCAGTGAGATTATGCCCTGGAGCTGAAGCTTGGAATGAAGGTAGGAGGGTCCTGGGTTCTATTCCAGTTCTGCTCTCACTTGCTGTGGACCATGAGCAATAGCTTAGCCTGTCTGAGCTCTAGGTTTATCTGTAAAATAGAGATAATCATACCTCCCAGGTACTGTTCATTGTGAGGAGATCCACAGGGAGGAGAGGTGGTTGAAATGTCCATAATTCAGGACATTCATTTCCACAGTTTCTGGGAATTTTGAGGAGAAACTGAAATGGAGGCAGGAAGTAACAGACACAAGTGGAAAGACAGAAATTTAGCCAGCAAGAGAACAAGCCAGGGATCACTGCCCTCTGGCTCCCACGGCCTCCATTCCCGGCTCTATCGACATGAAGGGGAGAGCTGAGGACTTCCCAAACCA
This sequence comes from Mesoplodon bidens, assembly GCF_964165515.1. Taxonomy (NCBI): domain Eukaryota; kingdom Metazoa; phylum Chordata; class Mammalia; order Artiodactyla; family Ziphiidae; genus Mesoplodon; species Mesoplodon bidens. Next base: position 140,281,657 of record NC_138161.1, read on the forward strand.
AAAGGGAAAACAAGTGCATTCTTGAGATTAGCTGAGGCAAACAAGAGCCAGGAGAGCTTCGCGTTCCCATGGACCCCGCCTGGGCTGTCCCCAGGAGAGAGACTGGGGCAGCAGTGGGGTGGAGGGAGGCCAGGGGGTGTGAGGGGCCACATCCGTGAGTGGGTACCTCTGGCACCTGCTCTGGCCCCAGGGGACAGGCTTTGGGCTTCTGTTCTATGTCCCACAGCCCAGGGCTCCGTGCTCAGCTGCGCTCAGCACACACTTGCTGATAGCTGGACTCCCTCAGCCACAACACACCTGTCACACCTGCTGGGGACCAGAGCAGGACTTGTGTCAGGCTAGGGGGACACAAAAATGGTAACCAGAGCCATAGCCTTTGAGTTCCCTGAGGAGTCCCTGGGTGCCTGTGAAGTGGGGTGAGTCTGGCCTGAGTTCAAGGACCTGGGGTCAGAAGGAGCCCTGAGGCTTGCTTCCCAGCAGGGATGGCCACAGAGCAAACCCCTAGAGCCCAGATGATTAGATGATTGCTCGTCCAGATGGACAGTCAAGGGTCCACTGCTGACCCAGAAGTCCAGCCACCTCCAGTCTCTGAAGACTCGGCCAGTGCAGTCCTGGCAATTGCCATCCCTGGCTGCTTCTGGGAAGAGCGCCCTGCCTGGGGTGGTGGAAACAGCGCCCAAGTAGGGAGGTTTGGCCCTGACTCCTCTCACCTCTCCAGACCCCAGCAGTGCCCCAACTCAGTGGAAATGTCAGAACTGTCATATTTCTTCCCCCATAAAAATGGTTAAAGCCTTCCCCAGCTCCTCTCTCAGATGGCTGTATCTGAGAAGAGGACACACCCTTCTCTAAGAGCTGTCCTGGAAGGAAAGGCCAGAAGTTCCCATGACCCAGGGGTGTCCCTACACCAGGTCACTACCTGATTATTCTCTTGAGCCAGGACGGACCCCTCAGAATACCAGGAGAGGGCTGTAGGGGCAGACCCCATCCTTGAGTGACCAGACAGGGGACAGACAACAACAAAGGGGCTGCCCCACCGCCTCTAGAAACAGCCTTGTGTCCATGGGGAGGGGAGGCGAGATGAGGGCAGCCTGAAGGGCACCGCCAAAGCAACAACAGCAACCACAGTAGCGCGGCTGGGGAGTAATAGAGAACTGAGGGCATGCGTCTCCACCTTGGCTGTGGTGGAGCCCTTGAGGGAGTTCTACCTTGCCTCTTATAAGCAGGTAGCAGGCCTTAAGTTTTTGAGTGCTGGGCTTCCTCTCCCATGAGGAATTTAGAGTGGTGTGGTACGAAAAATAAAGAGAGAAGTTGCCTGGAGTCAACATCAAATGAGCTTTGTTTTTAAAGGTCTCCATTTATGGAGACAGTCACGGGCTAAGGAGGAGGAGGGAAGGAAGGGAGGAAGGGAAGAGGGAAGAGGGAGGAGGGAGGAGGGGAGGAGGGAGAAGGGAGAGGAAGAGCGGGAGGGCGAGGAGAAGTGCTGAGACCTGGTGGTCAGAGTTCCGTGGGCGGAAGGACTTAGGTCCACGGGTGCACGAAGCCCAGAAAGCGACAGGCCACGGGGTGGCCGTAGGGCTGTCCAGACTTTGAGTTCTAAGTCCTGTGTCCTTGCCAAACACAGAGAAGGTCCCTGCAGCCAGGCTTGCTGTGGGGGGAATGGAAGCAGTTGATACAAGTCAGCAGAGCTGCTGCCTTTGAACAGACCTAGCGGGTCTTCCCAGAGGTGTCTGGGCAGCTGCCATGGGGTCTGCAGACGAGAGGCCTTGTCGCCATGAGCTCTGGGGTTGCCAGAGCCCTGGGGTCCTGCTCCTCTCAGGGGAGGGAGAAGGAGAAGGAGACTGAACCCATGAAAAGTGACCTTTCTTGGTCCTCAGGTTTTGTACATCAATTCACAGCTGATCAATACTTAATGGTTATTGTTCTGTGCCATTTCTATATGCTTGATATTTAATAAAAATATTTTAAAATAATAAATTAATTTTTAATAACAAAATAAATAATCCATGGAGATTGTATCAAGATGGCACATTGAGCACATATGTCTGCCTGTCCCTACATAAATCCTTAAAAATGATCAACACACACATGGGTACGCACACACACACACAAAGACACACACACACAGGCAGTGGAGAGCTAGAAGTGGCTCTAGTGATGACCAGAAATGGAGATGAATTCTTTTTTTTTTAAATTTATTTTTTTTAATTGAAGTATAGTTGACTTCCAATGCTGTGCTAATTTCTGCTGTACAACAAAGTGATTCAGTTATACATATATATACATTCTTTTTTTTAAATAAATATTCCTCTCCATTATGGTGTATCATAGGATGTTAAATACAGTTCCCTGTACTATACAGTAAGACCTTGTTGTTTATCCATCCTGTATATAATGGCTTACATCTGCTGACCCCAACCTCCCACACCATCTTTCCCCCTCCCCCTCCCCCTTGGCAACCACAAGTCTGTTCTCTATGTCCGTGAGACTGCTTCTGTTTCACAGATAAGTTTATTTGTGTTATATTTTAGATTCTACATATAAGTGACATCATATGGTATTTGTCTTTCTCTTTCTGACTTACTTCACTTAGTATGATAATCTCTAGTTGCATCCATGTTGCTGCAAATGGCATTATTTCATTCTTTTTTATGGCTGAGTAGTATTTCACTGTATATATGTACTACGTCTTCTTTATTCTTTCATCTGTCGATGGACATTTAGACTGCCTCCATGTCTTGCCTGTTGTGAATAGTGCTACTATGAACATGGGGTGCATGTATCTTTTTGAATTATAGTTTTGTCTTGATATATGCCCAGGAGTGGGATTGCTGGATCATATGGTAATTCTATTTTTAGTTTTTTAAGGACCTTCCATACTGTTTTCCGTAGTGGCCGCACCAATTTAATTCCCACCAAGAGTGTAGGAGGGTTCCCTTTTCTCCACACCCTTTCCAGCATTTATTATTTGTAGACTTTTTAATGATGGCCATTCTGACTGGTGTGAGGTGGTACCTCACTGTAGTTTTGATTTGCATCTCTAATAATTAGCGATGTTGAACATCTTTTCAGGTGCCTCTTGGCCATCTGTATTTCTTCTTTGGAGAAATTGAAGATGAATTCTTGAAAGGCAGAACAAAGATGGGACTGGACCAATGGAAGGAACACCAGTCAAAGACATTCAATGGGGGACCACTGTGAAATATGGCACGATTGCAAGGGTGCTCCAAGCTCAAGATGAGTCTTTATATTCTTATCTGTGGCGCATACAATTTTTACACACCTCTCTCCTTCATGCTCACCCTTTTCTCTCCCTCTGAAAATAAATTACTAGAAGCAGGCTGATGGGCATATGGTAAGCACAAACAGCATCTACATATCAGGAGACAGGGAATCTCAAAAGCAAAGAAGAGCACACATCAAAGAATCACCAGTATATGAAAGAAAGGCACCAAACTCAATAAATGGTACAACATCTGAGGAAAGAGAGTTAATAAACAATCTGAAAGCAGCTGTAAAAGTATACAAGTGTCCTCAGAGGGATAAGAAAGGATACCAAATAACTGGAACCAAAGCACTGAAACAAACAGTCAAAAAGCTACCATTAAAAAAGACAATCAGGGACTTCCCTAGTTGTGCAGTGGTTAAGAATCCTCCTGCCAATGCAGAGGACACGGGTTTGAGCCCTGGTCTGGGAAGATCCCACATGCTGAGGAGCAACTAGGCCCGTGCGCCACAACTACTGAGCCTCCATTCTAGAGCCTGCGAGCCACAATTACTGAGCCCACGTGCCACAACTTCTGAAGCCTGTGTGCCTAGAGCCTGTGCTCCACAACAAGAGGAGCCACCGCAGTGAGAAGCCCAGGCACCACAACAAAGAGTGGCCCCTGCTCTCCACAACTAGAGAAAGCCCATGGGCAGCAATGAAGACCCAATGCAGCCATAACTAACTAACTAACTAACTAAATTAATTAATTAATTTTAAAAAGATAAAGGTTTTGGAAATGAAAAATATGATTGTCAAAATTTTTAAACAGTTAAATACACTAAATCCAAAAAGGGCAAAGCTGAGGAGTAAATTAGTTTGCTAAAAAAATTGTTCTAGTTTCACAACTTAGGACAGAAAAACAAATGACCAGAAAGTACAAAAAGAATAATTAATAGTTGATTACTATAGTTAATATAGTGTATTGTATATTTGAAAGCTGCTAAGAGAGTAGATCTTAAAAGTTCTCAGGACAAGAAAAAGAATTTTTTGTAGCTATGTGTGGTGATGGATGTTAACTAGACTTATGGTGGTGATCATTTCACAATGTATACAAATATCAAGTCATGTTGTACCCCTGAAACTAATATAATGTTATATGTGAATTACACTTCAATTCAAAAAGAAGATGGACTTCCCTGGTAGCACAGTGGTTAAGAATCTGCCTGCCAATGCAGGGGACACAGGTTTGAGCCCTGGGCTGGGAAGATCCCACATGCCACGGAGCAACTAAGCCCGCGAGACACAACTACTGAGCCTGCGTGCCACAACTGTGCCTAGAGCCCATGCTCTACCACAAGAGAAGCCACCGCAATGAGAAGCCCGCGCACCACAACGAAGAGCAGCCCCCACTCGTTGCAACTAGAGAAAGCCCACGCACAGCAGCAAAGACCCAACACAGCCAAAAATAAATAAATAAATTAAATTAATTTATAAAAATAAATAAGAAGAATTAAGAGATATGTATAAATTCCAGTATCTAATAAGAGTTCTAGGAGAAGTGAGCAGAGGGGATAAAAAGGGGGGGTGGGGTGGGAGAATTACTGAGGAAGTGGAAGACACAGCATCCTTCTAAGGAGGCAAGCCAACTCAGATTCAGGCTCATTCTCTGAAACTCAGCCCTGGAGACAACCCAGAAGTCAAAGGGTGGGTGTAAGACGTCCAAACCAATATATAAACTCTGCGATGACTGCACCTCTCCAGGGCAATGTAAGGCAGTTATATTATGCTGTGTGTGTTGGGAGAAGGAGGATGAAAAATGGCAGCTCAGCACATAAAAGGATGAAGCACCATGAATGGGAGACAGGGTTGGGGAGAGGTTTTGGACTGTCCTTTTCTCTCCCCAACATTTCTCTGGGAATAACGTGTCTTTTCCTTGGCTCCTATATGGCAGAAAGACAGGAACCAGGTACTTTTAAGATAACTTTCAAGTCCTACTGAGGTGTGCAGTAGTAGTAGGGGTGGGGAAGAAATGCTGGCTGACTTCTGCTTTCTCTCCTCCCACCGTTATCCTCCACAGCTCAGTGACCAGATGGCTGCAGTTTACACGGTCAGGTCTTGACAAACCAGCAGTGCCAGGGTACAGATGGAGATTGTAACTCCAGATATCCCTCACACTGGGACACATCCACCTCATCTCCTCCTTGTCCAAACACATTAGGAGGAGGGACAGAACTTCTCTCCTAGTTACTGTCTCCCCATCTCTTCAGTGTAGGTAACTAATATGCCAGGGATTCACAAAGACAAATACAGAGGCACCTTAGGAGTGTGACTTCTTTAAGGGAAAGACAGACTGAACAATCTCTACCAGGCAAAACAAAACGATGGGCAAATAAAACAACTTAAAATAAGTATATTAAATTTCCTCAAAGACATATGGAGGATATTGGAAACAAAAAGCAGGAACCAGATGGCACAAAGGAGAACCACCTGAAAATCCTGGGTATGAAACACATAGTAATTGCAACAAAGAGCTCAATGGACAGGCGGGATAGCAGAATGGTTACAGCTGAAGAAAGAATCTGCACATTCAATGATGAGGTTGAGGAACTCTCCCAGAAGCCTTCATGAAGGAATTGGCAAATACAGAGTTAAAAAGTAAGAAGAACAAATGTCAACTTGCAGAATTAGTGAACTCCCATAAATAGAGACAAAAAAAAACAGAGGAAGAAATACTTGAAGAAATAATGACTGATAATTTCACAGAATTAGAGAAAGGTAAGACCCCAAATGCAAAGGACCCACAAATTGAAAACAATGTAAATAAGAAAAAAAAGTTTCTTCACGTTATAGTGAGAATAAAGAACATCAAAGACAAAAAGAGGGAATTCCCTGGCAGTCCAGTGGTTAGGACTCAGAGCTTCCATTGCAAGGGGCAGGGGTTAGATCCCTGGTCAGGGAACTAAGATCCCACAGGCCATGAGGTGCAGCCAAAAAAAAGAAAAAGAAAAGAAAAAGACAAAAAGAAAAATTTTAAAGCAGCCAGAGAGAAAAGACAAATCACCTGCAAAGAAACAAGAATCAAATTGCCATCAGTCTTCTCAACAACAACACAATGCAAGAAGATAAAGACCATTATTTTCAAAGTGCTGACATTAAAGAACCTGAACCCAGAATAATATACCCAGCAAAACTATCATTTAAATGTGAGGGTGAAGTAAAGACACTTTCAGTTTTACAAAATCTGTATGCTTTACCACAAACCCTCACTGAAATAACTCCTGGAGGACATACTCAGAAATACAGAAATAGATACTGGAGGATTCTATAAAATAAGGATAGGGTTGTCAGAGATAGGAAAAAAACAGAAACAACAACACCACATCTGGTTAAATACAAATGTCAGATAAGCAATGAATATTTTTTAGTGTAAGTAACTCCCATACAGTATTCAAATTTAACTGGGTATCCTGCATTTTATCTGGCAACCCTTGGTGTGGGATATAAAGATGGGTAAATAAATTAATAAACTTAATTATAGTCTAAATAAGAAAAACCCTAATAAGTCAAAAGGGATATCCATGAAACTCCAGAACTAAAATTCTAGATGAAATATATGATGAGAGGTAGAGGAAGAAAACCAAAAGGGAGTAAAAGAGGGCTAAGGAAATTGTCATATTCATGAGAAAGATGGAGAAGGTGATAATAAGCATAAGCTGATAAGTTAGAGGCAGCCACATAAGAATAAATATAGGATGCACAACTTTTACAACAGCAGAAGAAAATTTGATCTATCCAGTGGAATTTAGGAAAGAAGAAAATAGAAACAATACAAAAGGAAAGTAAATTAAAAAACAGGAAACAAAAAAGTCAAAATAAGTCCCAACATAATATTAATTGTAGTAAGCTTAATACTCAGATTAAATTCATCAATCAAAAGACAGACTATCAGAATGGATCACTTAAAAAAATCAAATATATTTCCCAGAAGAAAATATTTCAAACAGAAGGATATATAACACTTGAAAATAAAGGGGCTGAAGAAGATACTATACGCAAATGCAAACCAAAAGTAAAAGTAAACCAGACTGGCAACTTTAATATGAGACTGAATAGATTTTAAGGCAAAAAATTCATAAAGAGAGAAAAAAAACTATGCCCTAGTAGAAGGACTATTACATCTATAAGACATTATATGTATACATGTAGCTAAAGATATAACCTCAAAATATATAAAGTAATGCCAAATAAACCATAGGGAAAAATAGATGTCAACAATTTTAGTTGGAGATTTTGATAAACTCTTCTCAGAAACTGATATATCAAGCAGAAAAAATATTAGTAGAACTAAGGATTAAAAATTTACAGTTAAATTTTATGAAATACTTATATTTGAATCCTACTACCTGTAAAACACATAGAGCACAGCTAAAATAGTACTTAGAGAAATTTTTATAAGTTTAAATACATTTATCAGAGTACAAATGAAATAGGCATTAAAATTAAGAAGCTTGAAAAATAACAAATATATGTGTATATATATATATATATATATATATATATATATATATATATCTCCAAAAGAAAAATAAGAAAGAAAAAATAAGGGCAGAAATCAATAATACAGAACACTTATATAAGACAATAGAAAACATTTAAGCTGGTTTTTAAAGACATAAATAAAATGGACAAATCAATCAAGACTAATAAAGGTAAATGCAGAAAATTATAAGCAAAATGCAGGATGAAAAAGAAGAAATAATTAGAGTTATAACAGAGATTAAAATTTTTTTAATAATGAAAAATATATGTGACAGTAATAGATAAAGTTTTGGAAAGAATTTATAGTGTCAAATGTGGTAAAGGGCAAACTGGAAGTAAAATAAAGAAATAGAAATTACATAATTAAAAACTACCCTTGTCACTGCTGCCCCCTTCGACTACCAAGAAAAATCTGAGACTTAAATGGCTTTAAGAAGAGGCCAAAACAAATAAGAAACTGTTAAAGTCTGTATTACACAAGTTGTTCTAAAAAACAGAAAGAGGGAAGGGCTATCCAACTCATTTTATGAGACTGGAATCATTTATCCATGATTCCAAAGCCAGATAAGGACCTTATAAGGAAAGAAAATAAGAAACTTAATAATAGCTAGTAATCTGAATCTAAATGTATATTTTAAATAATACATTATAGTGAAATTTTAAAAATTAATATATCCCTACATTAATGGGCTAAAGAAAGAAGAAAATTACGTGATTCTGTATTTAGGTACAAAAAACCACAGCCTAATTATTTGTGATAAAAGTCTAACTATTTAAGATAAATGTTCTCAGAAAACTAGGAAGAGCTGGAACTTCCCTATCTTGACAATGATTGTAGATTAAAACATAGAGTAAACATTATACTCCACTGAAAACCTTTAAACACTTTCTCTCTAATACCAGCAATCAATTAAAGATGTCCACCATCACTGCTTTAACTGGATGCACCCTAGTTCTGGAAGCTGCAGCCTGCAGAGTAAAACAAGAAAAAGAAATGAGGTAAAACGTAGGAAGGAAAGATGTAAAACTCTCAGCATTTGCATGCAATTTGATTATCAGCATAGAAAATTCAACAGAATTGGATAAACAATAGAAATAATAGGAGAGTTTGGAAAGGTTGCCAGATACAAAATCAATTTCCAAAAAATCAGTACTATTCTCTAGCTATAATAGAAAACAAGATGTCATTCATAGTAGCAGCAGAAAGAGCAAAGTATCCAGGAATTATCCTGGCAAATAATATATAGCAAAAGATAACCTGGGGCTTCCCTGGTGGCGCAGTGGTTGAGAGTCCACCTGCCAAGGCAGGGGACACGGGTTCGTGCCCCGGTCCAGGAAGATCCCACATGCTGCAGAACAGCTAGGCCCATGAGCCATGGTTGCTGAGCCTGCACGTCCGGAGCCTGTGCTCCGCAACGGGAGAGGCCACAGCAGGGAGAGGTCCGTGTACCGCAAAAAAAAAAAAAAAGCAAGGAAAAAAAAGATAACCTGGACAAAGTGAATAGGCTGATGGCAGGCTGAGAGGAGATATTTGCAAGAATTAATATCAGAATTTTAAAGGAATTCTCGCAAATCAAAGAGGGCAATGACTAACAATTTTATGAAAAGATACTTGACCTCATTAGTAATCAGAAAAAGATCAAACAAAATAAAAGAGAGACATCAGAGTAGTAAAAATCATAAGACTGAATAATAACAAATGACTGCGATGGTGTGTACAAGGGAAGAAACCCGCTTTCAGCACCTATGCATGGGTAGAGTGGTACAATAATGCCAGAGAACATTCTGGAAGCAATTCATGAAATTCAGTTTGCATATTCTCTGTCAACTATCGCTCCATTCCTGATACTGCTCTGGAGAAATCAGTGCACAGCTCCATTACAAAAACATATATAGGAGTATGTACATACTGCTCTATTTAAAATAGATAACCAACAGGGACCTACTGTATAGTGCAGGGAACTCTGCTCACTATTCTGTAATAACCTAAATGGGAAAAGAATTTGAAAAAGAATAGATTCTTGTATACATATAACTGAATCACTTTGCTGTACACCTGAAACTAACACAACATTGTTAATCAACTATACTCCAATATAAAATTTAAAAATTTTTAAATAGATAAAATAAAAAAAGTAAAAACAAAAACCCCCATATATGGTGATGCTTATCACACCATTGTTTCTCATAGCAGGGGGTGGGGACAACCTAAGATTTAACCACTAAGAAAATGGCTAAATAAAACATATGCAGATAGCAAAAGGAATCATGTAGAGATATATATAGTAATTTGGATATTGTTTGAAAATGTGTTGAGTGACAAAAAAGAAAAGAAACTGAAGGAGGTCTTCACCATATCTCTTATGTAAATTTCAAACACACTCACACATAAACACACAACAAATGCTAAATATTTCAAAGGCCTATCCTTCCAAAAGCCCCAGGCAAGGGGAACCAACAGAAACAATAGACAAATATTAAGACTGAAAGAGAGTTTAGCAAGTTGTCAGATATAATATCAAGTTACAAAACTCAACAGAGTTCTCTAAACTAGAAAATGTAACAAGAAAATAAGACGTCACTCAGGATTGCAACAAAAACTCTCCCCTAAGAATTATCTTAACAAGAAATGTACAATGCCACTACTGAAGGACATATAGAAGATCTGAATAAATAGACATAGCACACCTGTACTCAGAAAACTATAAGACACTGATGAAAGAAATTGAAGATGACATAAACAGATGGAAAGATATACTGTGTTCATGGATTGGAAGAATTAATATTGTTAAAATGGCCATACTACCCAAAGCACTGCACAGATTCAGTGCAACCCCTATCAAAATACCAATGGCATTTTTCACAGAACTAGAACAAATAATTTTTTTTTTTTTTTTTTTGCGGTACGTGGGCCTCTCACTGTTGTGGCCTCTCCGGTTGTGGAGCACAGACTCCAGACACGCAGGCTCTGTGGCCATGGCTCACGGGCCCAGCCGCTCCGCGGCATGTGGGATCTTCCCAGACTGGGGCACGAACCCGTGTCCCCTGCATCGGCAGGCGGACTCTCAACCACTGTGCCACCAGGGAAGCCCAGAACAAATAATTTAAAAATATGTATGGAAGGGTTTCCCTGGTGGCGCAGTGGTTGGGAGTCCGCCTGCCGAGGCAGGGGACACGGGTTCGTGCCCCGGTCCGGGAAGATCCCACATGCCGCGGAGCGGCTGGGCCCGTGAGCCATGGCCGCTGAGTCTGCGCGTCCGGAGCCTGTGCTCCACAACGGGAGAGGCCACAACAGTGAAAGGCCCACATACCGCAAAAAAAAAAAAAAAAAAAAAAAATGTGTATGGAAACACAAAAGACCCCAAATAGCCAAAACAATCTTGAGGAAGAACAGAGCTGGAGGTATCACATGCCCTGACTTCAGACTATACTACAAAGCTATAGTAATCAAAACAGTATGGTACTGGCATTAAAAACAGACACAAAGATCAATGGAATAGGAGGGAGAGCCCAAAAATAAACCCATGCACTATGGTCAAATAATCTATGAATAAGGAGGCAAGAATATACACTGGAGAAAGACAGTCTCTTCAAAAAATGGTGCTGGGAAAACTGGACAGCTACATGTAAAAGAATGAAATTAGAGTATCTTCTCACACCATTTACAAAAATAAACTCAAAATAGATTAAAGACCTAAATTTAAGACCTAAAACCTAAAACTTCTAGAAGAAAACATAGGAAGCATGTCTTTGACATAAATTGTAGCAATATTTTTTTGGATCTGTCTCCTAAGGCAAAGGAAACAAAAGCATACATAAACAAATAGGACTTAATTAAACTTAAAAGTTTTTGCACAGCAAGGTAAACCACTGACAAAACAAAAAGAACCTACTGAATGGGAGAAAATATTTGCAAATCATATGACTGATAGGAGTTAATAACCAAATATACAAATAGCTCATACAACCCAATATGAAAAAAATGAACAACCCCATTAAAAAATGGGCAGGAGCCCTGAATAGACATTTTCCCAAAGAAGATATACAGATGGCCAACAGGCACATGAAAAGATTCTCAACACTGTTAATCATCAGAGAAATGCAAATCAAAATAACAATGAAATATCACCTCACAATTGTCAGAATGGCTATCATCAAAAAGACCATAAATAACAAACGTTGGCAAGGATGTGGAGAACAGGGAACCCTTGTACACTGTTAGTGAGAATGTAAACAGGTGTAGCCACTGTGGAAAATAGTGTGGAGTTTCCTCAAAAAACTAAAAAATAGAATTACCATATGATCCAACAATTCCACTCCTGGGTATATATTCAAAGAAAATGAAAACACTAATTCGAAAAGATACATGCACCCCAATGTTCATAGCAGCATTATTTACAATAGCCAAGATATGGAAGCAACCTAAGTGTCCGTCAATAGATGAATGGATAAAGAAGATATGGTATATATGTACAACAGAATACAACTAAACCATAAAAAAGAATGAGATGTTGCCATATGCAATAACATGGAGTGACCTGGAGGGTAGTATGCTAAGTGAAATAAGTCAGACAGAGAAAGACAAATACTATAGGTTATCACTTATATGTGGAATCTAAAAAGTAAAGCAAACTAGTAAATACGATAAAAAAGAAACAGATTCACAGATATAGAGAACAAACTAGTGGTTACCAGTGGGGACAGGGAACTGGGGAGGGACAACATAGGGGTAGGGGACTAAGAGGCACAAAGTACTATGTATAAAAGAAATAAACTAGAAGAATATATTGTACAGCACAGGGACTATGGCCAATATTTTATAATAACTATAAATGGAGTATAATCTATAAAAATTTTGAATCCCTATGTTGTACTCTTGAAACGAATATACTATTGGAAATCAACTGTACCTCAATTAAAAAAAAAACTAAAAAGCCAGTGCTCAGAGAAAAGTGTAAGACATACAAGTTGTGAAGTGAAATGTGTGTAAGTTGAAAACATCTTCACAGATGAACAACCCCACACATTTTATAAGAGCACATAGAAATGTCCGAGGATGATGAGAAAGGAGTTGGAGTAGTTGAGGGGAAAAAATGGAATAAATGAAACAAGAGAGCTGCCCTGAATAGACAAATAATGACAATGTTCATGAACTAAGGAGTTTGATAAACTCACTTCTGCACCTGAGGTCTAGAAAAAGAGGAAAAACTATGTACATAATCAAAAACACTATATATGGCAGGGATATACACCAAAAGCAGTAGAACAGATGCCATTGGAGAGAGAGGTGGAATGGAAGTGTAGATTAGTGATAAGAGAGGGGGAAATGGTGAAATTAAACACCAGATGTTCAAAGAAGAGGAAGAAATTAAGAAATAGTAAAAGACAATTTCCCAAAGTTAAAGACTCCAAAATTAAAAAGATAAACCAAGCCCTAATCTGGCTGAAAATGAGTATCAGTGAACTCAATGATAAATAATAAATAAATGGTAAATAATTCATACCTCATAGTTTCACAAAGAATTCTTTTTATTCCTAGATACTACCAGAGAGGAGAAAAATAAATAATATAGAGAGGAATAAAAACTGTATTAAGAAGAGTCTTCTTACAAGCAAGACTAAATGCAAGAAAATAATGGAGAAATAACGAATGTTTTGAGGATTAAATTAAATCAAGTAAAAGATCTTGAACCTAAAGTTCTATACCCAGCCAAACAATCATTCCAATGTGAAAGTAGACTAAAGGTACTTCCATATATTCAAGGATCCAGAAGGCATTCCATCTATCAACCTCTCTCTAAGTAATGGAGGATAGACTCCAGATCAAAAGAAATATATTACTAATTGTAGACATGAATGGAATATCTTTACATATTGACAATACAAATTTACAGGCAACCACAAAATAAAAATGAAACTAAGTAAACTTTATCAGTACAACAAAGTATAGGAAAGAAAAACACACAGACACACACACAAAGATAAGAAAGTGCTGGAAATGAAAACATAAAATGAGATGTCAGGAATGCATTCAGAAATTTAAATAATTTAATAAATTAAAATCTTCTCTTCAAAGTCACAGATTAGGTTGCAAAAAAATTGAAAAGTACCAGAGGGATGGAAAAATGACATTCCTCTCCACATATCCTGTCCCCAAAGAGGAAAGTTTAAAGGCCAATAAACATGTTCAACTCCATGGAAATGCAAATGAAAACAATAAACAGTATTTTGCTTTTCACCTGACAGATGGGCAAATATTTCAAAGTAGTGACAAAATCAAGTACTGATGAGGAAGTGGAAAGAAGCGTCCTCCTTTGCTGGGGGGATGCGGTGTCAATGGTGCCGCCATTGCCAGAATCCACTAAGAATGCAAATACACATATTCCACAATTCAGAGACTCCACTTACTGGTACACACCTGAGAAATGCCCTCCCGTGCGTCATCAGAGATGTGGAATGCTGCAGCGTCTGGAGAGAAATCTAGCAATATTTAGTCATGCACAAGGATGTATGTGGCAGCATTGTTGATAAGAGCAGAAAATGGGAAAGTACATAAATGTCCATCAGTGAGTAAGTATATAAATAAAAGGTAGTGCTTTATTATAAGATAGTATTCTATACAGCAGTTAAAAGAAAAGAAGACCTGTATACACCAGCAAGGTGGATTTTTTTTAAAGTGTGAATTTAAAATGAAACGGGCAGAATGCTACATCAAGTCTAACAACATTTATGTAGATTTCATACTACAAAAATCTTACTGTATACTGTTTAGGAATGACCTGCATGTATGTAAAAGCTCAGGGAATACAGTGAGGAGCATCCACCAAATTCATGATAGCGGGAGCTTCAGGGAAGTCTGGGGGAGACAGGAGTGTAGGTTAAGAGACCTTTAGCTCTAACTGTGATGTTTTATTTCTTAACAAAAGAGAAAAAGGAAGAAAATGTCAACGGTTATTAATTCTGGGTTGTGTGAATACATGTGCCCTTTATATCTTTGTACTCTTCTATTTTTTTAAGGAAACCTTCTCAAAAGAAAAATACATATAAAGCAAACGATAAAGAAAACAGATGTAGCAGTATTAATATCAGAAAACGGAGAATTCTCGACCAAAAAAAAAAAAAAACGAAACCATTTAAAGATACAAAGAGAGATATTTCATACTGATAAACACCTAGAAGATGTAGATATATCATGAATCTTTATCCACTTAACTCAAAGATTAAAAATACATAAAGCAAAACCAGAAACCAAAAGGAGAAACAGACAAATCTATCATCAAAATGGGAGACTTTAACACTTCTCGCTCAGAAATCAACAAATCAAGTAGAAAAAAATAAGTAGGGGCATAAATGAATAACACTCTTGTTCTAATAATTATAAATAGAACTTAATAATCAACAAACTAACAATATCCATTTTCCCCAAACATACAGGAACAATTTAGGGGAAATTAATCATGCTACAGAAACATTTTTCAAAATTCCAAAAAGCAAAAAATCATATGGATCTCATTCACTGGTTTACTAGTTACTAGAAAAGCAAAGTGAGGGAAAAAAGAAGGTGCAAGAGGAGAGAAAAGAAGCAGGAAAGTAGAAGCTGTGCCGTAATTTAATATGGGTTCTAGGAGTTTCAAAGAGGAGGGCTGACGCTATGCACAGCTTCCTTCTTCCTCCTAAGAAGCCCTCTCTGAGCACCAACTTGGTCTGGGTTCTAGGGACACAAGGATGAACATGACACAGTCCCTACCCTCAGGAAGCCCACAGTCTAGAGTAGGAGGAGAAAGCAATGCCCCATATGGCATGGGTACCAAGAAAGTCTTCTATTCCCTGGAACTGACAGAAGAAAAGTAACCTAGAGATTCTGTTTTTGTCCTCACACAAGAGCTCCAAAATAAACCCCTGGGGCTTGCCTGAACACTGCGTCCTTGGTTCTTATTTAAAATCCAAAGGCTTCTTGGAGAAAGGCAGAAAAGTTCCTAAGCTCTTGATGAAAGTTAGGTTTTATAAGGCAAGGGGTTTGGAGATGGAGGGGAGTTGGAGGAAGAGAAGGAAGGAAATGTGGACAGAGGAGAAACGCCAGAAAGGACGGCAGAGGATGCTGAAAGCCAGAATCCAAGATGCTACAGTTACTCGGGGATGATCTTGTTTGGAGTGCAAGTTAACATCGTTCTGGAAAAACATTCTGGAGCACAACAGGAAAAGAAAGAAAAGGAGAGAGGGCAGAAGGGGAGGGGAGGGGAGGGAAAAGAGAGAAGAAACAGACTTACTAATACCCTAATAAGAAAGAAACATAAAGATTTGGATTGGGCTCCATCCCACACACCTCCCACTACATCTCTTCCTGTTCGGGAGAATTTTCTGAGAAAAGGTACCTGTAATTAGTGAACGATTTTGGTTCTGTTCTAAATGTCTGAAGTATTCTCTCAGTGCTTCTCGACTAGTTCAAGAATCCCAAACACTTCACTGTGGTCTAAGATTCAGACATGAGGGGAAGGGCACTGCTTCATGGAAGGGACACTGGGCAATTCCTGGACTTAAAGAAGGGAGCCCTTTCCCTCAAGTCTGGGACATCTATTCCTTGTTGGAGTTTGCTCACTCACCATGAGGACCCACAGCATGGGGCCCGGTTCCTGGCATGGATTGACGCAGAGTAGGTACTCATCAACGTTTGTTGATAGAACAAGTGGAGGAATGGAGGAATGAAGCACAGATTCCAGAAACAACGGTCTCTGACGTGGCCTAATGTCTTGGCTGCAACCTCGCCTGTCTTTGGTTCCCAGGAAGTCTGCGACACTAAGATCTTTGCCCCCTCTGACTTGAGCCCTGCATCAGAGACACATCACTAGAGGGACTGAGGGGCCAGGCTGATCTTAGGATGGGAGATGGCATCAGGCTAGTAGGGTCATAGCCTCTCTGGGAGGACTTCTCTTGAGGACAGACTCAGGCTCTAAGTCTTCATAAAGAAATATCTTGGCCATTGAGATCGTAGAAGAGAGCGATGGGTGAAACTGGAGGAGATTCTAATGGAGTCATGGGTCTTTAAGTGTTTTTCCATGGTCACGTTTTTTTGATATGGAATCACATGCTTTGATAAGGAACAGCCCCAGGAGGCACTGGGGCAATGAACTCATCTTGCTCTCCAGCTGCCTTTTCAGAAGAACCTTTATTTTCTTCTACCAAAGCAATGTTATATACATTGAACTAAAATATTTCTCTGCTGATGGAGCTAAATGCCCTATCATAGACAAGATCCACCCATCTGATTTGAAGGAAGGTCAGTAAGTAGAGAATAGCTTACATGGCAAAAAAGTTATGGGAGAAACTGATTAAAGTCATACACATGTGCAGTTACAGACCAAAGTTTAAAAAAAAAAAAAAACTCCCCTTGGAATGAAACCAAATGATCGCCTGAATCCTAAAGTGAAGCGATATTGTTCCAATTTTTCCTTTATCAGACAAAAGAAAAGGTCTTTCCCCATAGCCTTTTGACATAGAGCTAATTTAAAGAAGATTTGGGAGTATGATGCAGGATCAGATGCCTTCGCAGAATTCCTTGCTGTTTTCATTTGAAATCTCTCATTTATGCTCAAATTTCCAATTGGAAATTTAATGACTTTTTCTTTAAGGGAAGTTGGCAAGCTGAGTTGGTTTAAATACAAATCTCCCAAAGGTAAAAGATCAGACATCATTATAAAAATAGAAAATATTCCCATTGTCCTTTAGAGATGTTTCTCCTAAAAGACGTGAGGATGTTTCTGAACAGCAGATGCATTTTGGTAAAACAAAGTTGAAAAATATGTGAAACTCTTGACATTGGAATTACTTCCTGAGCTGTGTCAAGTTCTGTGGCTGCCCGGGGTAACTGAGACCATTCTGTTTGTGGCCATTTCATTCTATCTGTATAAACTCGTTGGAAAACGCCCCAGTAATAGAAACACTCATCATCTGCTGCCTGATGTTTCACACTGCCACTTCACATAAGTCCTTTACCCTCCAGGCCTCAGTGTTCCCATCTGTCAAATGGGGAGGCGGTCCATCACGTTTAGGGACATTCTCTGCATTCATGGCATTTAACATATCAAATGAGTTTTGCTTTCAACTGCTGTGGACCTTTATTTTAAACTAGCAAAATATCAAATTGTTGACTGATTTCTCAAATCAGACATGGGTCATCCAGTGCAATCAAGTAACAACCAGTCTTCCACAAGCAGCCCAAACTGTCCTGAAATGAACTGTTTCTCTGCCTCTGTCATCCCACCCAACCTGGTTTAAGCCCAATTCAAAATCCTGATTATGTTGAAGAATAAAGAAAGATGCCGTTCTGTAATGAAAATGGACTAAGCGTTGCTTTCTCATGGTAGCTCAGCACCAGCATGTCTTTTCTGCAAATACAAATGTAGGAAGCATCTTAACCACCCTTTCAACCCGAGGGCTGCCTGAGCATTTAACCTCCCTTGAAAGCCTGTGGCTTCTGTGACAGGTCTTGTTCACCTCTGTGTGCTCAGCTCTTAAATCAGGGCCTGAGAAAACGCAGAGTAACTGTATGGAATAAATGAGATATGTTCAAATGGCCAGTCTAGACCCTTGTTAGCAGAGGGTGCCTCGATGTTTATATGGAAGAGGGATCAGGGCAGAAATTTGTTAAGAAGACGGGAGGGGCTTCCCTGGTGGCGCAGTGGTTGAGAGTCCGCCTGCCGATGCAGGGGACACGGGTTCGTGCCCCGGTCCGGGAAGATCCCACATGCCGCGGAGCGGCTGGGCCCGTGAGCCATGGCCGCTGAGCCTGCGCGTCTGGAGCCCGTGCTCCGCAACGGGAGAGGCCACAGCAGTGAGAGGCCCGCGTACCGGAAAAAAAAAAAAAAAGAAGACGGGGAGGTGGCTAGGAGATTTGTCTTAGAGCTAAAGCTGCTCAGCAAGGACATGGAATTGACTTAGAGTGTAATTTATTTCTTTCTTTATTATTTAATTGATGTATTTATCTACTGAGACTTTACTTCCGGTGGTTGAGAGGGAGGTGCTGATGGGAATTTGGAAAGCCCTCTTCCCAAGACTCCCTCTGAGGCCATCCGGGACAATTGATGCTGAGATGCCTGAGGACTTCCTCGCGGGGTGTCCCACCCAGAGGTATTTAGGACCGACGGGAAATGTCCTTTCTCTCCTGTCTGCACAGCTCGGACCGCGCAGTCATTGAAGTCCTAGGGAGCCCTGCGTTTGGGGTGACTGTGTGTGCATGCGTGTCGCCTGCAGGGGCCAGTGCACAGTGCTTCCTTAGCGGGAAGGGTGGAGTAGTGGACAGAACAGGACAAGGGCTGCAGAGGTGGATCGGGTTGGGTTTTATCCTACGGATTGGGGGCGGGTTTTGCTAAAGACCTTTATGACATTGACGAGCCACTTAATCTTTCATCTGTAAAGAAGGAAAACCCCTCCCTCCCCCACAGGCTTGTACCTAGATCTCCACAAGTGGCTGAAACGTGTCCCATTCATTCCTCTCTTTGTTATATGGGCCTGTTCCACACTGGCTTCCCCAGGCCCTCGTGGCGGGCTCTCTTCTCCCCCCAAAACACAAGGAACACATTTTCTTTGTCCTCCCAAAGCAATCGAACAAGTCCATGAAAATGACCCCTGACCTTACCCCAGAGTGGAGTCAGGGGTAATCATACTCACCCTGTACCCCCATCAAGAGGCACCAGGGCACCGTGCACAGAAGAGGGGAAAGTCAGTGCATGCGGAGGAGTCTGGGGCAAATGTTAGGAGAGAACAGACAGGACCTCAAATCGGTTTTGCCACTCAGACACCAAGGATCCCTGAGTCCTGACAAACCTGGCCTTTTCAGACCCTGCCGATGATGACTGGGGTTGGGAGAGTCAGGTTAAATTTCCTGACCTGCTTGTCCCAGCCTGACTGGGGCCCTTTCTCATTCAAACTGCAAGTTCCAACGAGGGTCGTTGGTGTGTCCGTGCGGGTATGTGTGTGTGCAAGCACACATGTGCAGACACACATGTCTGCACATGGACATGACAAACGTGACAGCTTCTCAGGCCAAAGCTAGTTTCAACCTGTTAACATAAGGGGGAAAAATACAGCAAAGATAACCCAAAACACATTTGCACTTAGTGATTATTTGAAATAGAATCAGAAAATCAGCTTCAAATGTAAGAAACACTTTTGTGAAATAAGAGCTTTAAAAAAAACTCAATTTTCAAGAAAATAATTCCCTCATAAATGGACCAAACAAGAATATTAGAAGCCATAAAACATAGCAATATACTGAAACGTTAGGCATTTGATATATTTGGAATATATCCACGTAATTGACTAATATCGATCACACAATTTTAATTACCTTTTTAAATACAATAGCTAACATTGAGATGAAGAACAACATCATTCCTTTCTCATGCTGTACTTTCACTTTGTGAGGCACTTTCTCATCGGGCATCTCGCAAACTTCTTTTGCAGGCCCTCCAACATGTTAGCTGATCAAATTGATAGACATAAAATGGATGCAATATCCTCATAAACATTCATATGTAAGGTCTGAACTGGGAGGCCAGAATAATGTTACATCGACCCTGAAAAACCACTGGGTTTGGATCTTCCCAGCCCCTTCTAGTCTTCTAGCATTGTGTGGCAGCAATGTGTTTTCTCAGAAAAGCCAACTAATTTCAGAGAAAACTCATCTTTTTTTTATCTGGCCCATCCACCTAGGTTTCCACATCTGCTGCGAGGAAGATTAAGAACAAAATCCTAATTTCTGGTGCGCTCTTGATGTTGGAAAAATATCAGCTAGCGAGCATTATTAGCTATCTTCAAGTTGACAAGAATGCAGGATTAAGTTTCTTTAAGGCAATTACACTTTTGATGACCCCTCTGCATAGAAAACATGTTAGCTAATGGGGGTGCGGAGGGGCAGGCTTAAGTGTTTGATCAGGAAATCCTGCGTGAGCATATTGGATGGAAATTTGATTAGTAGCCTTAGCGACGGGCGATCAGATCCTCCGGGTCTGCACAATCAGATCTGGCAGCTCTTGCCTTCTTGCCTCTTTGAAGGAGGCGAACATTTGTACAGAATCAAGACAGTGCTGGGTCCTTGGGGTTTTTTTTTGGTTTTTTTTTTTTTTCCTGGGTCCTTTTCTTTAAGTTATTGCAGACTAAAGCCTGAAAAGTACCTTTTATTTTCTTTCAACAATATGTTTGCAGTTACCTTCATGTTGAAGAATAAAATAAAAATCTGCCTTTCGCTGAAAATTTGAGGTCAGAGGAAGCAGAAATGAACAATCAAAAGGGCCAAAAGGGACCCCAGAGAACATCCTTGTAAGAATAATAGCACAGCTAATGCTCACACAGCGCTCATCACACGTGATGCACGGCTGCAAGGACATCCACAAGGTCATTCTCACAACGGCGACGCTGGTTTGCAGAGGAGGAAATTCACACAGTACGGTGAAATGACCCATGGTCACGTGGCTGGGATTTGAACCTGGGCAGCTGGGCTCCCGACCCGGGCTCTTGACCACTCCACACACCCCGCACCTCTGCCTCCCCGATGTTATAAGTGGGAAAACTGAGTTCCCAAGAGAAGTAGTGATTCTCTCTCCCAGAATCAATCAGCTGTGACTAAAGCTACAATCTTTTTTAATCGTCACCCGACGCTCTTCTCCTGCGCCACAAAGTCTCTGCCTCTAAACTTCACCTTCCTCCGTCAACCTGAACAAAACAGAGTCTGTGCTAGGTGCTTTACATCCATCACGCCACGCGATTTGTAAATGACCCTCAAAAATGGATGCTGTTTCCATTTTACAGATAAGAGAAGCTGTGTCTCGGAGAGGTTAGGCTACCTGCAACAGAAAAGGGATTTCATCTCATGTCTGTCTCATTCCAGAGTCCATTCTCTTTCCACTTTCTCTCTGAGAAGAAACAAGTCTGGGAAGAAACAAGGAAACAATAATCCCAGCAATATTCGGGGGTCAAACAGGAGTTAAAGCAGTGAGTTTGCATTGTGCAAATTTCATGCATTTGTTTAGTATGGGGCATAGGATTTCATATTAGGTGTACTATATTTAGTTAAACCAACAGGTATTTTCCATGTGCCTGATCCCCAATCAGCCAGGTGAGGCACGGCGTTAGCAAGCAGTCATGGCCAGATTCGGCCTTTAAAAGATGCATTAAAATAAATGCAAAAAAACAAAACAAAAAACAACAACAACCCAAAACAGTCACACATGCATAGGCACACACTCGGGCACGCACACATAAACATCATACAGCCTATGTTTCACTCTTTTATTTCTTATATGGACTCTAAGGTCCCCCTCCAGTGTGAACTGTATGACTATGGATACATTTACAAAGGAAATGAAACAAAACAATCCTGAAATCTCTCACGAAAAAAAAGCGATCAAGGTAGGTTCTGGCATCAGATTGACCCTGAGTCACAGAAAAGTCAATTAATTGTGATGGCCATAATGGATCGATTATTCTGGGAAATCTCCGACATGACTTCAGCCCAGCAGGCTGACAGGGAGACGCACATCAAATGCACCAGCTCTTTCTGAGAGAGAAACAGCAAGGTGTGGAGGACCCACGAGCACAGCAACTCACCTCGGACAGTGTGGTCCCGACACTCAGAGAGATAGCATACGTCCCTTCCTCAGCTGGCAAGTTGAATTCTGCCACTTTAAAATATCTTGCTTCTTGTAAGTTACTAATCACTCAAGTGAAATATATTTTTAAATTACAATACAAAACTAAAGTTAAAACAGCAACTTGTGTTTTTTGCAGAGGGACAGGGGGACATATATATTTTAATCCATGTCCAAATGAATCAAGTTCATTTTCTTCAGGTCTCAGTGTTTCACTTTCCTTTAAAATTTTTTATCTACTACAAAAATAATCCACAGAAGAGTAAAAGACAAAAGGCTCTCCCAGTCTAGCCACTCAGAGAGAACCACCATTAACATTAATAGTGCATTTTATTCCAGACATTTTCAATCTAGTATATAATTGTAATCATTGGACATAATCAAAATTGCTACACTAATTTTTGAAAAAGCATCGCTGGTATTTTTTCTGATTATAAAACCAGTATAAGCCCTTAGAGGAAGTTCAGGGTAAGTAAACAGAACAGTAGAGAGAAGAAAATGAAAATACCCTATAGCCTACCCCTCGGCAAGAAGCCCTCCTAATGAGAATCCCTGGGCTCGGAACTGCTCCCCTCTCCAGCCCTTGAGTCCTCGGCTGCAGGACCTGGCTGTCCCATCCGTCTCTGTGTCCTGGGACAGGGGACGCCGGGGCTGTCCTTACATCAATGCTCCAAGCACCACCACCGAGTCCAGGCTGCGAGCCCCTCAGCCCCGGGGCCGCACACCCGCCCTATGGTCGTTCATCTTCCTGGCTACTTTATGTCAAAATATTCATACTTGTTTTTGACTTATTAACTAATGTCCTTTGCCGGTCACCCTCCCCCCCCGCCGTCACACCCCATTTTAAATATTATGGTCCTAATTACAGCAGATGATTGTTGAATGACCAAACAGGGCGGACAGACCGTGATCACACTCCGGGGGCCCAGCCTCTCTTACAAAATGGGACTCTTTTTTTTTTTTTTTTTAACACCATCCAATGATGTCACCCGTTTGCGGTTTCTCTGGGACTTTATTAAAATGTTTGTGACGGAGCCAATGTAAACCATCCTAAATCCAACACAGAGCTGAAAGGACTGATTTTAGGGAATGTGAAGATATGGATCATTGGGCCTTTCGAAGCCCCATCTTGAGCCAATTATTGGTGTCATCTTGAGCCAATTTAATCAATCCAAGAGGGACTGGGGGGTAGAGGGGGCACGGGCAGGGGTTGTGAGTGTTGGTCAAATGTGCTGGCTCAAACGTGTGTGTCGTGAAAGCAAGTGAGCCCCAGCTTTGTGTATTTCAGTTGCTGCTTTAACCTGCACTTTCATCCCCGGAGGTACCCACTGGTGGCCAGTTTCAGCCTCATTATTGCGTTTGTTTAAAATCATTGAGTAGTCCTGGGCCAGATTGGAACGAGAAAGCCCCCAAATCTTCAAGGCCATTTCTCATTAGGGAGATAATGTCAGGGACGCAGAACCCACCAGACACTACGGACATCCAAGCCATTTAGGGGGCCCAACTGGACCACAGAAGGGCCTGGAGTGCTCAGAGTGGGATGTTTAGAAGCAGAACCCGGCCAATAAGCAGCCTTGAGTACTTACCTATAGTCGAGTCAGTCTTCCTTTTTATCTCTTTTTTTTAATTCAAGTAGAGTTGATTTACAATGTTGTGCCGATCTCTGCTGTACAGCAAAGTGACTCAGTTATACGCATATATACATTATTTTTTAAATATTTTTTTCCATAACGGTTTATCACAGGGTATAGAGTATAGTTCCCTGTGCTATACGTTAGGACCTTGTTGTTTATCCATTCTAAAGGTAGTAGTTTGCATCTACTCTTTTTATCTCTTCATTGAGTATCCAGCGCTACAAATCATGAACTGTATGTTTTCTTCGCTTAAAAAACACTGATTTGGAAAGAAAAGACCCTGAGACACCAGCACCTGAAGCAACCTCAGCTTCCAGTGTTACACTCTGTGCCTTGAATGGGTGATGCAAATAGAGGTAAGACGACGACATTGTTTCTTTACAAATCCACAGAGAATGGTCGACGTCTGTGGCATGCAATTATTACTCTTATTTTATTTATCCACATATTGATTTCTATTTCTCCGTGCCCCAGAAAGGATGTAAAGAGGTGGTACCCAGACCTCACATATTTAATTAGCTGCCCCATCCTCCTGCCTGGATTCTCCTCTCCATCTATCTAGGTTTCAAAAGGCTGCTCTCCTCCCTCTCCGGGGGCAGCCCTGCGCATTTTTTATGATATAAAAAGAGTGTAGGCTGTCTAGTGTGTGTATTTTGTGTGTTTTGATGGCTAACATCCATGAGTATGCTCAGTCACTTCTCCAGAACCGGCTATTTGTCTTGGATATAGCGCCCTGCAAGGCTGCGGGGTTTGGAATGGTTACCACAGCAGTGAGCCTTGTCACAGGGCATCTCTGCGCAAGCTTGAGCCGATGGAGCGGAATGTGGGCGGATAACACAGTTGTTTTCAACCCACGGAATTGACGAGAAAGGCCCTCTTGAGTTCTGGAATGCATGCACAAAGGAGGTATCCAAAATCTTAAGCCAGGAATGAAAGAATAGGAGTCAGACAACCGCCTTGATGTTCCCAGATTTAATCACTTTAAGGAGCCCTGCCTTCCCATCACTGAATTATTTTTCAGAAAACAATGGATGTTGAATTCATCTCTTCCCATCATATGCAATCTGAAGGCTGTTTGGATGAAAACTGACTTTCCTTCTATTTTTCCTTGTTTCCAGAGACTTTGATGGCTAAACTCATAATTTCTGTAAACCTAATGGGCTTCTGGGACAACACAGGAGCCTTATTTACTCTGAACGTGTTCAAAACAAATCCAAAAGCAACTTTAATCGTTTCCACCTCCGAGGAACAAGTAGGAAATGCAGCTCCGGGGTGGACTGGCTTGGTCTCCAAGTCAATATCTCCACTCAAGAATGTGTTCGTCTGTTTAGAAGCCAGGCTAATCCCACCTTTCAGTTACGGAAGGAAACGGATTTTTAGATTCAAGACTCAAGGTGGATCCTCTGAGCGCAAGGATCAAACGCTCTGGTGCTTTCACCAAGCAAATGCTACTGCCTATCTCAAGGCAGAGGCCAGCCGGGACTGCAGGGTTTATAAACAACACTCTGCTATTTATTGGAGCTGCCCACCCGAATCCAAATCTTCCTCTCTTCAATAGCGGCCTATTTACTGCAGTTTAAACGGGGTTCTGCAGCCCTGCCTGGGTCTGCAATTTATTACTTGCTGAGAGAGCTCGGACCCAGAGTTTAAATGTCCCTAGCTGAAAGTTTATACCAGTCAGGACAGAAAATTATTCTCTCTGCCTAGGTTGAAGCACATTACTTCTTTATTGAATTAATTATGATAAGGATCATAACTTTAAACGAGGGGTGAGGTGCTGGCTTTCCGCTGGGATTGCTTGGAGCAATTTTCATCCAAGCATTTTTGTGGAGTTATTGAGTCTGGCAGGTCTGAACTTTGGAGAGGAGTAACTTTCTCCAGAACTTGAAAGGGCTTGGACATTGATCCAGGCAAAGCTGTACCAGATTCCATGTTTTGAGACAGGGAAATTTGCACTGCATGCTGAACAAATAACCGCAGGACCGGATGAAAGACAGCTCGGGAACCCCTCATGTGGCCTCAAGCTTGGCCTTTCCTTGGTGGAGCTGGCCGGGGGAGGGCAACGGACAGACAGGACCCCTGAGAGCCCGTCCTCCCCTGGCTCCGAATCTCCCAAACCCAACCTGGGTTGCAGGGTCGTGCAAGCGGTGGGCCGGTCCCGAAGCACAGAGGATGGTGGGCTGAACAGCAAAGGACATAGGCTCCGAGGTCAAATGGACCTGGGTCTGATGCTGTTTGACCGCTTACTAGTGCTGTAACATGGAAAGTGGCCCTTCCCTTCTTTGTTGCACCCCGTATCACTGGACTATTTAAAGAAATGTGTTTTATATATATATATGCTATATAGAGTACATAGATATTTTGTACACACACACACACATATATGTCTAGTCCTTATTTGGGACTTATTTAAAGGTAGTCATGATTACTGCTCTCATTATTTTCAGGAAAACGGAAAAGTTAAGCCAGACCAGTATCTTATATCTCTTTCAGCTAAAATCTTCCACTCCCTCCCGGGAGACAAAGCAGTGTAGGTATCTGGCTGCCAGCCCAGGCCCCATGCAGCCAGCAGGACTGGGCCATCCTCTGTCTCTCCCCTCATGTCCCTGCCTTCCAGGTTCAGGGGATGCTACCCAGGCTCCCAAGTGCTGCGACCGTGCATGGAAGTCTCCCAGACCGGCTCCACCAGCCTAGGTTCTGGTAGCCCCTCAGGAGCAGACCTTGCCAGGGAGGGAGGGAGCCTTCCCAACTTGCCTTCACGGTCAGGGGGTAGCGGGCTCTGGTGGAGCAAGTCTGGCCTGTGGCTCAGGAGAGTGTGACTGGATAATTTATTATCCAAATCAGGACAATTTTAGCAGTGAAAGGGGGCACTGATAAGAATTACTCTAGGACCACATGCATACCCGGGACTGTGCTGGTCCCCAGGATGCGTGATTACCCATTCTCAGACCATTCTGGGTCTGACAGCCCACTCTCCCAACACAGAATTGTAAGAGAATATTCCTTCGATATAAACTACGCTATGTCCACCTTTCAGAACGACCTTCGCTGGTGCCTCTTGACCTCTCAGGTGGTCTCCAGCCCCTGAGCAGCCACCCCCAGCTCCTGGCCATACAGTGTTTACTCAGTGTTCAGTTGCCTTCACTGTTCCTGACAGGTGAGCGACTCTGGAGAAGTGGCTGATGGGGCCCAGCATCTAAGCCATCCTTGGGACTTAAATGAGTGTGTTGGGAGGCCCAAGAGCCCAGGCTCATTGCACTCCTCAGTCTAAGGCCTTGGATGCTCAAGACCGTATCTGCCCCCAACGTGCTCTTCCGCCATCTGGGATGACCTCAGCAGGCCTGCCGACAGCCTCAGCAGCCACCACTGGTGAGCAGTTGCAGTCACCTGGCCCTCTCTCAGGCTCTCACGTGTGTTACCTCGTGGAGCCGCACTGGGATCCTATAGGTCAGTGTTATATCCTGACAGATGAGGAAACTGAGGCACAGCGGAGTTAAGTCATCTGCCCAAGTTCACTCTGCATAAAAGTGTCCCAGCCAGCCTTTGAATGCCTGCAGATGACCCTTATAAACAAAGACTCACAATGGATGGGGTGGCAATGGGCTTAGGCCTAGGTTCAAAAACCTGCCTTCACCAGTTCCTAGCTGTGCCCTGGGCAAGTCCCCTTTCGGAGTGACTTAATTCAACTGAGGCTTGCTCTAGGATGAAAAGGGACAGTGCACAGGTATACTATACAATATAGAACCCAAAGCACTTTCTTCATGGGTGAGTTGCAATGGTCCCACCTGACAGTGAACCCTCCACTGTGTCCCCAGCAAGCAGGCGCCCTGGCTGGCCAGGAACACACTGTCCACAGTCCTCACCCTCAGGTCCCTTCCCTCAGTGGCTCAGGGCCTGGCCTTGAGCCCCAGCCCCCTCAGAAACTCAGCTCTGCTCTGAGAGAGGACTTGCCATCCCAGGAGCTCAAACCAGCAGGTCCTGACCGAGCCAGTTCCATGCCGGAGAGGTTTTGTTTCTGCCACTTCCAAGAGGCTGTATACCTGCAAGTCCCCACCCAGAGACCTGCCTGCAGCGGGTCCACCAGTGTTGTCCAGAGCTGGCCTACCAGGCAGTTGGCCAGTTAGCTAATCCAGTGGCCAGTGGGTGGAGAGGCCTGGGGCTCTGTTGCTCAGGAGGCAGGCCCATTGAACAAGTCTACCCTGAGGCCCTCCCTCTGCAGGCAGGACACACACCACTGACACAACAGCTCTTGCCAGTGCTTTCCTCTCTCCCCCCCCGAAAAGTGCACTTTTCACCCCACAATTCACAACCCCGTTCTTTGGAGCCTCCATGGTTTGGGTTATTGGAGCCTTCTCTGAATGGGGTGATCTATGGTTTTAATCTGTCCAAAGGAGGGTACCACAGCTGGGATCATGGCAAGGTCTGGGGACAGGGAGAGTGAGCAGGGGCTGGGCCCAGGTGGTCTGGCCAGCAGCTTGCCCAGCCCTGCCCCCCTCAGTCCCTCCGAGCCAGGCTCTGGCCCCTCAGGGCCTGCCCAAGCCAGGCCTCTGAATGAGGAAGGTCTCTTCCTCCCCACAGGGTTAGCCAGGGGTGAGTGTGGGACAAATATCAGATTTCTCAGCTTCCTGCAGTGCGGGGCAGCTGACAAGATTATTACCTCTCGGAGGGGATACAGGCTGAATATATCAACAGGTTCCTGGATGATTCTGAGAGCTGCATGGAACGCGACAGAGCAGGGAGCATGACTGATTGTGAACTGGGTGTCCTGCCCTGTCTGTCGGCACCCGTGCTCCTTCAAGGGTCTAAGCTTCTTCGAGAAAGAAACACATAAACTTGTTCACACTAAAATGTGAATGATGAAATGTTCTTCAGACATTATACTTCATAGAAGTTTTTCACGGAAAACATGTAAATAGACATTTTCAGTGTAACTCTGCAGTCACTACCTTCTCTGATATACAAATGCACACACACACACTGACATCCACAAACACACACACAAACACGCATATGCACACACACACACACACACAACTCTCCATCCAAACCAAACTACTTAGTGTTTCCTGAACACCCTTGACCCTCTCTCCCTGCTGGCATTTATACTCTCTACAAGCCATTAAAGCGTTCTCCCACTTAAATGCGTCCCTCAAAACCCAGCCCATTGGGTTGGCAACCCAGCTGCCATTCCCTCCAGGAAGCTCTCTCTCTCTCCAGGCTGCGTTAGGAGTTCTTCCGCAGAGTGCCCTCTGGACGCCCCGCCAGCACAGCCCTCTCCATCCTGGGCGGTCATCATCTGTCCCCTGGCCTGCCTCTCCCACTAAACTCTCAGCTCCCGAGGGCAGGACCTGGGTCTCATTCTCCATTTCATCCCTACTACCCAGCACAAGTCTTGGCACACAGCAAGTTCTTAGGGAACACTCGTCGAACAAACAAATGACAATCAACATCAAGGAAGCCTCTTTCTTCCTGAGTAATAACGTCAGAGCGCCTGCCAGGGGATGTGGAGCCAGGTGCACACAGAGGCTGTCCTGACTGGGACACAGATATACACCCAAACAGAGGCACCCCAGAGACACATGGGCACCTCTCCTCTGCCCAAAGGGCATTCACCAATTTCTGAAAAATCATTCTGACCATAGCTTGGAAAAAAGAAACGAACAGAACGAAAGCTTGAAGAATTGTGCCTCTTAGCACGTCATTGGGGTCGCCAGGAATACAGTACCTAAAAAATGTGAAAATTAGCCAGAAAATAAATATGTGGTATCAAGCTGTGACTTCTCAGACCCGTAGCAGTCCTCACGTCTGCAGGCTTGAGGGTTCCCAACTCACCTGCCTCACTAGGTGTCCCCAGAGGCAGGCGGATGGCTTCTCAGGCCCCGCTGGTTATTATTCACGGTTTCTCGTGAATAGCCTACCTTCTTCTGTCACTTGGACGTGAAACTGCAGTTTCTTCCTTTCTGCCGCTCCCAGCAGCAAGGCCTGCTTGGAGCTACAGCTCACTCAGGATGAAAGGGGCCACCCAGGAGAGATTTGCCACAGTCGTGTACGGGTGTGCCCACCTGGCCACATGCCACTCACAGGCCTGGGGGTCATAGGGTGAGGGGCCGGGAGCATTAGCCCTGGAGGTGCTCCACCTGGGTTCAAATCCTGACCGCACCCACATTTACAAGCTGGGTGATCTTAGGCAAAATATTCAACCACTCTGAGCCTCTATTTCAAAATGGGAAACATTTCTGAGCCTCATCTGCAAGATGGGAAAAATAATATTTGCCTCCCATAGGTGTGGGCTGAAGATTAAATCCACCTACCAGTGTCCAGCTACGGTAAGTACTCAGTAGATGTCAGTGATCATCATCACACACCCACATATACAGAACTCTGCACTGCTGACCTGTGATTTCCTCATCACTGATTCTCAGCCATGGGCTAAGAACTTCCCTTCCCACACTCTGAGGGGCAGCCCAAAGTGCCTGAGCATCAGGCATATGGTTAAAACTCACAATCATTCATTCATTCAGCAAACATCTAATGAGCATCTGCAGTGTGCCGGGTCCTGAAGAGCCAGAGATGGGAAAAGGCCCAGTCCTGCTTTGAGGAGCACATAGCCGGGTTCAGGCACAGAGCAAGGAACTGATGGTGACAATCGTCTCTGATAAATGCTGTAATGAAGCATGGGAAGAGGGTGAGCGGTCAGTGGAGGGAGTGGGGAGAGAGATGATCAAGCCTTGGCAAATCAGGGAAGGTTTCTTGTGGGAGGGAACACCTATATACTGAAGGCTGAGCCTGAGTTAGCCATGTGAGGGGGTAAGGAGGCAGGGAGATGGACCCAGGCTGAACTGGGTCAAATTAATTAATTAACGATAACAGCCACCACAACCAATAACTAACTACTGTCTCTGAGCGTTTTCTCTGCGCCAGGACCGGCGTCAAGCACTTGAGCCACGTTATCTCATTGAAGCTTCACTCTCAGCTCTGAATAAAGGGACAGTCTCTTTTGCGTTTTGTCTGGGGGATGTTTCCTCATCCCCATTTTGCAGATGAGGCAACTGAGGTGTAGAGAAATCAAGTGCCTTGCTGAAGGATGTCTCGCAGCTAGTTGTGAAACACAGCTAGGGTTGTCTGGCCAGAACCCTCCCCACTTAGGCTAACTGGTGGAGAGACTGGCCCAAAAGGACCTCGGGAGCCAAAGCGGCTGCCCCCTCACATCCCTGAGGGACCAGGTCATGGAAAATCAATGGGAGCTCCCCTCAAAGTGAGCTCGGCAAGAAGCGCTAGTGAGCAGGGTGCCCTCCGCCCCTCCCATCCTCATGGCTGCTGGCCCAGCAGCCCGTGTTTACATTTCTCCCTCAATCTTGAGGCTACAGATTGAAGTTATCTCCTCTCGGCTGTGTCAGCCCGTCCTGAGCCTTGCTCCCAGGCCCAGCACCTCCCAGCAAGCCCAAGGCAGCCACAGCTGGGGTCTGACAAAGTCGGCTGTGTCCCATGGGTTTCTGATGGGGTGGGAGAGAGAGGACCCCCTTTTCCCCATGCTGCGGCAGGAACTTCTCGGCCAGCAGCCTTCCCTGCCTGGGGAATGAGGGGGAATGGAGGGCTCCCCATCCCACCCCAGCCCCAGCAGTCTCTGGGAGCCACAGAGGTACCTACCACAGGACCCTGAAAGAGTAGAGCCTGTGACTGGCCAGGTCACCTAGTGGGCAGGTGATTTCCAGGGACGTGGAGAGAAACAGGGTCCCCCTCACTTTAGATTCTCTTTCCTCGTGGCCATCCTCACTATCTCTGTGATAAAAGCACTTGCTGTGCAACCTGGAGGCAGTTCCCTCCCCTCTCTGGGCCTCAGTTACTTCATCTGTACAGTGAGGGGCTAGGGTAGATGTTCTTGGGTGATGTGCAGGGGTCTGCCTTGAGCCAGGCCCTTCTATGCTCCCTGAGGCCAGACCTCATTCTAATCTGTATCCCCAGCACCCAGCACAACACCTGGCACTCAGTAGGTGCTCCAGGAGTGTTTGTTGACTGACTGAATGATGAATGTCTATCTGTCCCTCTCCCCTGCCAGTGATGACTTCCCTTTCCAAGCCCTCAGGACTCTCATACACCCCATCACACCTTAGAACCCATCCAGTACCCCCTTGGCCAGCCATGGACTCTAGGCCATATCTTGATCTATGGAGTGATCTTTCCCCATCTCTGTTCTCAGTATGGGGTCTCAATAAAAATCACTTACTGCACTGTGGGAACTTGGTACACTCTGGCTGTTACCATCATTAAACTGTCAGATAAGCTCGTTCACACCAAAGTCTTAATAGATGATGAGCAGATCTCTTTTCTAGAAGGGTTCTAAGAAGGGCCAGTCCCAGAAAACAAACCTCCAAGCATGCATCTCATGTGCTACAGCAGGTTCTAGCCTGGTTCCCAGGTGTGGGAAGGTGGTAGGGCAGGCATTCCGGCAGGAACGCAGGGTCCTAAGGCTAAGGTCCATGTCTCAGAAAGTCAGAGGAGGCGGAGCGGGGGCGGAAACTTGCTAGTCAGCCAAGCTATAAGGATACGTCCCTGTGCTGAGGGGCCACGTACTTACCATCCCCTGCAATAGTGACGGTAATAGAGCCAATAGTGGAAATGCAGGCAGAGAAGCCTGGGGCGGGATCGCACGGGCTGAGCCATGCAAACACTCTGCAGCAGGAAGCCATGCTTGTCCTAGAACCCGGCACCAAGTCTGAGGAATTTTCAAAGAGCTAAAACAGGCTGAGAGGCTGAGCAGCATGTCCACAACGTGAAACAATTACAGATGCAATGGGTGAGTGCTAGACTGTGGCATGGTCAGTCCTGAACTCCTACTCTTACTTCAAAATCCTGATAAGGATTCCTGCTACTGTACGTATTATGGATTCAACATTCTAAAAACAAACAAACAAATATCTGGTTTTAAAAAATAAGTACTGGATGAAATACATCACACAATCTTTTTAAATACAGAGCTGAACTTGGAGTAAAACGAGGACTCTCCAAATGTCAAAGGTCAAGAGGAGACAGGCCTCTGGCCTAGACAGACAGCTGCAGCAGGGCAGCTCCCAGGTATTTGCTGATACCAGGACACTGGAACCTCAGGGCAGGGTTTATTGGCAACAGAGGACACAAGACCTCAGACAAGGCCTTAGGCATATGTGTGATCGGATCGCCTACCCAGCTCCTCTCCCATACACAGAGGAGGGTCTTTGAAGGGCTACACCCTCAGTGAAAAGATGAACTAGAAAAAAATCTGCCCACCATCAAAGGGAGACAAGATAACTTAGGTCCAAGATTTGATCTTAGGCTGGATCCAAGTAGGGAAAAGGAAAAATAAAGGAATAAAGTTGCTGACAATTCATAACCATAGCCCTGAACTCCACGGATCTGGGGTCAAATTTATACTATCTGCTTGGTCCAGGAAACCCCAAGTCAAGAAATTAAAGTGGTCCCAGACCAGCAGTGCTTTGTGGCACCTGGCAGAGGCAAAAGCAGATTCCCCCTGGAGGAGCACACCATCAGTCCAGGCCCCGTAGTTTCCCTCCAGGTTTAGAGTGGTCAATAGAGCTTGCAATCAGAATCAGGTGTAAGACACATGAAGGACAGTAAGTGGGAATCATCAGAAACAACCAGGAGTAGAATTATACCCAGAAGGACTTGAGACACTGGAATGATTAGGTACAAAATACGAAATAAGTAAGTTTAAGTGTTTAACAAAGTAAAACAAGGAATTGGAAACCCAAGCAGAGACTAATAAAAATGACCAGGTTTATTTGGTTGATAAATAGATGGATGGATAGATAGATAGATAAAACTTCTTAAGATGGATATTCAAATCACTGAAATTCAAAGCCCAGTGGATTGGTTAAACAGTTGAATGGAGAATTCCTGAGCCAGAAGACAGATCTAAAGAAATGTTACAGTGTAGCAGAGAGATACAAATAAATGAGAAATAAAAGAGACACTAAAAGACATGGAGGATAAAATGAAAAGGTCTAAATTATGTCTAATTGGAGTTGCTGAAGATGCAATTTAGGGACAGGTAATCTTTGAAGAAATGACGGCCAAGAATTTTTCAAACTTGTTAAAGGACATGAGTCATCAGATTTAGGAATCACAAGAAATCCAAGCAGGATAAGTAAAAATTAATTCACATGTAGACACATCACAGTGAAATTGAAGAAGACATAGAAAAGAGCTTTTTAAAATGACACATGGAGGGGCTTCCCTGGTGGCGCAGTGGTTGAGAGTCCGCCTGCCGATGCAGGGGACACGGGTTCGAGCCCTGGTCTGGGAAGATCCCACATGCCGCGGAGCAGTTAGGCCCGTGAGCCATGGTCGCTGAGTCTGCACGTCCGGAGCCTGTGCTCCGCAACAGGAGAGGCCACAACAGTGAGAGGCCCACGTACCGCAAAAAAATAAAAAATAAAAAATAAAATGACACATGGAAATGCAGCTCAATATCGAAAACAAACAATGCAATCAAAAAAAATGGGCAGAAGATCTAAATAGACATTTCTCCAAA
Organism: Mesoplodon bidens; assembly: GCF_964165515.1. NCBI lineage: Eukaryota > Metazoa > Chordata > Mammalia > Artiodactyla > Ziphiidae > Mesoplodon > Mesoplodon bidens. The sequence goes on from NC_138161.1 coordinate 140,316,205, forward strand.
GAAGACATACAGATGTGCACATGAAACGATGCTCAACATCACTAATTTTTAGAGAAATGCAAATCAAAACTACAATGAGGTCTCACATCACACTGCTCAGAATGGCCACCATCAAAAAAATCTACGAACAATAACTGCTAGAGAGGGTGTGGAGAAAAGGGAACCCTCCTACACTGTTGGTGGGAATGTAAACTGGTACAGCCACTATGGAGAACAGTATGGAGATTCCTTAAAAACTAAAAATAGAGCTACCATATGATCCAGCAATCCCACTCCTGGGCACATATCCAGAGAAAACCATAATTCATAAAGATACATGCACCCCAATGTTCACTGCAGCACTATTTACACTAGCCAGGACATGAAAGCAACCTAAATGTCCACTGACAGATGAACTGATAAAGAAGATGTGATACATATATACAATGGAATATTACTCAGCCATAAAAAAGGACGAAATAATGCCATTTGCAGCAACATGGATGGACCTAGAGACTGTCATACTGAGTGAAGTAAGTCAGACAGAGAAAGATGAATATCATATGATATCACTTTTATGGGGAATCTATAAAACAGGTACAAATGAACTTATCTACAAAACAGAAATAGAGTAACAGATGTAGAAAACAAGCTTATGGTTACCAGGGGGTTAGTGGGGGGAGGGTTAAATCGGAAGATTGGGATCGACATATACACACTACTATATATAAAATAGATAACTAATAAGGACCTACTGTATGGCACAGGGAACTCTACTCAATACTCTGTAATGGCCTATATGGGAAATGAAGTAAAAAAGAGTGGATATATGTATATGTATAACTGATTCACTTTGCTGTAGACCTGAAACTAACACAACACTGTAAATCAACTATACTCCAGTAAAAATTTTAAAAAATAAAGTGAGGGTTGGGGGGAAAATAAATAAATAAAATGCCACAGGGAAAAGACAGATTACTTATGAAAGAACAACAAGCAGACCAACAACTATAACAATGGAAGCCAGAAAGCAGTGGAATAGCATCTTCAACATGCTGGGGGAAAGAACTACCTACCTAGAATTCTAAACTCAGCTTAACTCTCACTCAAGAATAAGAGGATAATACTGTCAACAGATGAATAGACAAAGAAGACTTGAGAAACACACACAAACACACACACACACACACACACACACTAGAATATTATTCAGCCTTAAAAAAGAAGGAAATCTTGCCATTTGCAAGAACATGGTTAAACCTAGGGGATATTATGCTAAGTGAAATATGCCATATGCAAAACACAAATACTGTATAATCTCACTTGCAGGTGGAATTTAAAAATAATCAAACCCACAGAAACAGAGAGCAGAATGGTGGTTACCAGGGGCTGGGAGGGAGAGAGAAATGGAAGATGCTGGTCAAGAGGTACAAAGTTTCAGTTATGCAAGTTAAGTTCTGGAAATCTAATGTACAACAGTGTGCCTATAGTTAACAATATTGTATTGTATATTTGAAATTTGCTAACAAGGCAGATCTTAAGTGTTATCGTCATGTACACACACCCACAAAAATAATAGCTATGCAATGGATATGTTAATTAGATTGATAGTGGTGAATATTTCAGTGTTTATGTATATCAAATCATCAAGTTGTACATCTTAAATAGGTATGATTTTAAATTGTCTATTATACCTTAATAGAGCTGGGGTAAAAATAAGAATTAGAGGACTATAACCTTTCAGAAAAAGAACTAAGTTTACAACTATATGCCTTCTCTAAAAGACCAAAAGAAGAAGGAAAATGAAAGAAGAAAGAAGATCTTGTATACAAGAAGGAACTGGGAACAAAGAAAACAGTAAACATGCAGGCAAAGCTAAACAGCATCTATTCTATTACATGATAATAATGGCCATATTGAGAAAAATTTGGAAATGAATTAGTGGACAAGAATAAGTAAGGCATGAAAGATGGACGGTAGGTGATTACCTTTAAGCATTAAAGATACCTGTTAAAACTTCAAGAGTGGGCTTGCCTGGTGGCGCAGTGGTTGAGAGTCCGCCTGCCGATGCAGGGGACACGGGTTCATGCCCCGGTCCGGGAAGATCCCACATGCCGCGGAGCGGCTGGGCCCGTGAGCCATGGCCGCTGAGCCTGCGCGTCCGGAGCCTGTGCTCCGCAGCAGGAGAGGCCACAACAGTGAGAGGCCCGCGTACTGCAAAAAAAAAAAAAAAAAAAAAAAACTTCAAGAGTAACCACTAAAATGAGAGTTAAACTTCCTAAATCAATTGAGAAAGAAAATGGAATTTTAAAAAAATCTAAATCAAAGTTAAGCAAGACATGAATAGTCCCTGTCCTTGAGGAGCTCAGAGCCTCCTCAAGGGGACTCTGAGTGTAGGGTGCAAGCAAATAAGGACGAAATTCTAAAGACAACATTTTAAATATGTGATAAGGTCAAGCATTGATGAGAAAATGGAAACTGAGGAAATGGGTTGGGATAGTCACAGCTCACGTGCATGTAAATTGATGCAGTTGCTTGGGAGGGTGACTTGCCATTGGCATCCCCGGAATTCCCCTCTCACTTCCCGGCCGCAAGCCATTCACCTACGTGCCAGTGTGTGAAGGGGGCACATACGGGCATGCTGCGGCAGCATTATGTGAATATCAAAATCCCAGGAACAAGCTAAATACCCATGAACAAAGAATGGCCCAACCTGCAGTTTAGCTATAACATAGAATGTTTCTCCACAGTAAAAAGGAAGACAGGGTAGATCTACTATGTTCTAATATCCAATATCAAATACTCACCCTACACACACATACGCACACACCACACATCCCAGGCAGCGCTCTCCCAGGCCCAGGACAGGACCCTGGCACTTGACAGCTGTGCAATGAATGTAAACTGAACTGAACTGAATTGGGGGAAGCACCACAGACAGGAGTCAGGAGAAACAGAGATTATGGGCCAGGAGAAGCTTCCAGCAGCAAGAGAATGAGACAGAAGAAGTGCCTGCCTGATGCTATGGGGATGCTCTGTCCCCGAGTGCAGGCGCAGAATCAGAGAAGAAACCCACAGCCCCAAGCACGTCTGGCGCCCAGGCGCTCATACTCCTCCCAGACCCACAGCCGGGAGGATACGGGCCCTGGGGGGACCAGCCCCAGGCTGGTGTGAGGGTGGGAGGGGAAGGCCAGAAGAGCCCCAGGCAGCACGCCCCAGCCTCGCCTCCTCCCCACACAATCAGCCCTTGTCTTCCTGCTTGACCAAAGTTGCCAAGCGTGTTTCTGAAAGCCCCCATCTTTGGGAAGAGTTATGGGGATGGGCAGTGAGGGTCCTGTTCTCTCAGTGGGCCACAGTGACCACCCAGCCCACAGCTCTGCACCTCTGCCCTGAACGCCCAGGGACGGGAAGCTCTGCAGTACTTGGACCACGGGGCTTGTTTCCTACCAGGCTTCTCTCCCACAGGAGGCCTGCAGGGTTAGGTAAATCAGGCATGTGCGTGTGAGTGTGGGTGTGGGCACATGCGCATGCGCACACACAGGCGCTCTCCAAGTTGGCTGCTACCTGACCACATATAAAATTATCTCCTGGAGATCAGCTCGGTGCTTTGTGACCGCCTGGAGGGGTGGGATGGGGAGGGTGGGAGGGAGGGAGATGCATGAGGGAAGGGATGTGGGAACAGATGCATATGTATGACTGATTCACTTTGTTATAAAGCAGAAACTAATAAAAAAAAAATTATCTCCTGGGCTTCCCTGGTGGCGCAGTGGTTGAGAGTCCGCCTGCCAATGCAGGGGACACGGGTTCGTGCCCCGGTCCGGGAAGATCCCACATGCCGCGGAGCGGCTGGGCCCGTGAGCCATGGCCGCTGAGCCTGCGCGTCCGGAGCCTGTGCTCTGCAACGGGAGAGGCCACAACAGTGAGAGGCCCGCATACCGCAAAAAAAAAACAAAAAACAAAAAACAATTAGCTCCCATTATGTGCTGGGCACTTTTTTGGACACTGGAGCTGAACGAGCTCCTTTCCACGTCCTAGTCCTGACTCGCTCTCATGCCTTTTCACTCACCCCTCTGTACTTTCTATGAAATATCCCTGCACACGACAGGCCGTTTCTCACTGCCGAGCTTTTACTCAGAGCTGTTCCTCCCGCCTGGAACTCCTTTCCTCTCTTGCCTGGTCAGTCTTTCAGGTTTGGTTCAGGTGCCACTGCTTCAAGGAGTTCTTCTTTGTCACCCTTCCGTTCCTAGTTGGGCTAGGTGTCTCTCTTTAGGATTTCCATTGTGTCTTGGGTTATGTCTATTGTGAAACTTGTAGCAATACTAAAACCAACATTTATGGAGCGCTTCCTATGTTCCAGGAGTGGTACTAAGCAGTGAACGTGTATTAACGTTTTTACTCTTCGTAATATACCTATGAAATGGGATAGCTTCTAGCTGCCTTCCTGAGTCATTCTCCCTCCTTCCTTACTAAGTTAACTCTAACTCTGTTGGGAATACCAATGTGCCCAGCTTAATAATTACATTTCACTCATAACTTTGCAATTAAATTCTGACCAATGAGATGTAGATGGAAGGTGCCGGGGGAGAATTATGGGAATATCCTTTAAAGAGTGGCTGATGCAGCTGGAAAGCACATGTTGCCCTTCCTCTTTCATCCTCCTTCCAGCCTGGAATGTTGATACGATGGCTTGAGCTGCCATAGTCATCTTGCAACCATGAGACAATCTTTAAAAAGAAGGCCACATTCTAAAAATGGTGAAAGAGAAAAACAGGAGTTCCACCTTTGATATGGCCAAGTGAACTCTTATTGGACCCAGTGATAATAACTATTAACTCTGGACAAAAGTAAAAATACAACTATCTAAAGGCACTGGAGAGTGAGCAAAAGCAGGCAGATTCAGGAAGGGAGCTGGCATCTGGAAGAAGGGATGGGACACAGGCTGTTTCCCATTTTTATGGTTTTTAGCTTGAAGACAGTTCAAGGTCAGCTTGAACAGACACTCAGCAGTAAGCACCCTGAGGTGTGACCAAAGTTCTTATAGAAAATGCACAGTTTTTCTGACTTAAAGAACCAAAGAATAAAGCTCAGGGACACCTTAGCTGCTGGAAAGTGAAAGGGGAATCTCCTTTCTAAGGAGAGATCTGAAGACAAAGAGCTCTGGTGACTGCTGACCCATGCATTCATGGAGCAGGCTCAAAGCTGCCCAGCTGGGGACAAAAGAACTCAGTGAGATTTGTGTTGCTGCCCCAGAAAAAAGAGTTTGCAGTTTGAATCCAAACAAGTTAATTACCAGCTAAAACAAAAAAACATCAACACTCTCCGTAAGAATGTAACAAAATCCAGTCGCTCCACAATATTACACCCTCAATTTGTAGGATACAATTAAAAATATATTACTCAACATATGAAGAACGGAAAATGTTATCAATCTGCAAGAGAAAAGACAATTAATGGAGATCCAGATGTTGGAATTCGCAGACAAGGATTTTAAGGTGGTTGTTATAATTATGATCAAAGATGTAAAAACAATATGCTAGTAATGAATGAAGATGGGAACAGAAATTTGCACTGCTGCTTCTGGGCTGGGTGCACCTGGAGACGATGGGATACCTGAGCAGAGCTGGGATTGAGTGAAGACAGAGAGAAAGACAGGGGAAGGGAGGAGAAGAAAAGGAAGGAAAAGAAAAGGGAGAGGTGAGGAGAAGAGAGAGAAAAGTGATGAGAAAAGTGTAGGGCACAAGTGCATGGGTTCCAGTGGCTGGAGAATAGTGTCCTGGGGAGGACAGCCAGCCCCTGCCTCCTGAACCCTGTGACCTGAGGTTCACCCCCTTGGCGGGGTGCCTCTGTCCTCATCCTGTCACCCTGCTTACTCTGTGACCCTCCAACTCCACCTTCCTGTAATATTGCTACATCCAGGCAGGGACATTCTAATACTCATCCAAGGTGCAGGGAGAGGAACAGGGAAACAAACACAGGCTCTACTGCAAACTATGAGACTTAAAGGCTAGGACTCATTCTGTACAACAGCAAAGCCCCTCCTTATCCCTCTCCCAGCTTCCATCCCTGTGGTGGGTACCATCAAGCCTGAACTCAAGTGGGCTTGCACCAGTTGCTCCCAGGAGGGCTCAATCGGGACAGCCGGGCCACCAGCCAGCACTACCCACCCATACCTTCATCGTGAAGGGCAACAGGGCTGTGTTAGAGTTGACAGTGGCCTTGGGGATCTGTGGGGACTCTGGGTATACTCAGAGAAACAAAGAACTTCAAGGTATGGCTTCTCCAAGTGCGAAGTCATAGCCTTTGGATCACTGGCAGCAGCAAACAGAACAAACATAAACATCAGCACCTAAGCCACATTTGTACCCCCTTCTCCCAGGCAACTTCACAGCTGGTTTCTGCCCCTCAGAATGGTTCTAGAGCATTGCCAGAACAGGGGGTTTCCTCCCACTTTACACAGGTGAAAACGGAGGCCCTCAGAAATTAAGCGATCCGTTTCAGATTGCACAGTGATGGATAAAAAGCAGCAGATGTAGGCCTACAACCTAGGGGTCCTGTGCCCCTCCAGAGCTCTGTCCCACTAACTAGAGAGGCAGGCACCTGCCCTCCCTCCCATCCCACTCTCCCACACCCCTGCTATTGCGCATGCTCATTTCCACTCAGCTCTGAGCGCTTGGAGGGTAGAGACTGTGTCCCTGTCTCCAGCAACCAGCACGAGCAGACGGAGACTTGGGAAGAATGACGTGAAAGCTTCAATCAGCCCTGGAAAGGGAAGCCTACACTGCGGTGCGAGGCGGGCATTCTCCAGTAGTCACCCCTTCTCTCCCGGCGAGCATGTGACTGCAGCGACCCGAGCACTGGAGACCACCAGCGTGAACACAACACACGACATCTTTGCGCAAAGGAAATTGAAACCAACTCGCTCGGTTGGCCACCTTTTTTTTTTTTTTTTTTTAACATCCCTCTAAAACACAGGCTGGCAAAGCAATTGGCTCAGAACCTGGGGAGCTGGAATGCATTTAGGGGCTCTGAGGTTGTCCAGCCGGAACCTGCACATCCAGCGACCCACCTCCTTTCCCAGGCCCTGACAAGCTGATTGAGCTGCGACAGGAAGAATCACTGGCGGGTGATTGCAGACTATCCAGTGTCAGCTCATTGTTCCAGGAGGAAGCTGTCAGGACCAGACCTCCCGGGAGGGCCTGGGGCCTCTGGTTCTTATTTTTCCCTCTGTAGGTGGGAGGATGGTAGGGGTGGGGTTGAGGGAGCCATCACCCTTCCCCCCACCTAACTGGACACTCCCAGTCAGACGTCATTGGCCAGGGTCTCCACGTTCCCAACCCCCAGAGACCTCAGATGAGGGGAAGAGGGGCCACCTATGCTGTTTTTCCCTGTTTTTGTCCCTTAAAAACAAAAGTTGTGTGCTTTTTTATTGTGGTAGGAACACTTAACATGACACTACCCTCTTAACAAAATTTTAAGTGTACAAGACTGACCTGTTGACTATACGTACAATGTTATACGGCAGACCTCTAGAACTTATTTAACTTTCTTAACTGCGAATTTATGCCTGTTGATTAGTAACTCCTCATCTCCGCCCCCCTCAAGCCCCTGGCAATCACCATTCCACTCTTTGATTCTATGAATCTGACTACGACAGATACCTCATATAAGTGGAATCATGCAGTATTTGTCATTCTGTGACTGGCTTATTTCACTTAGCGTAATGTCCTCTAGGTTCACCCATGTCGTCACACATTGCAGAATTTCCTTCTTATCCGAGGCTGAATAATGTCCCACTGTGTGTATATATCATGTTTTCTTCATTGATTTACCTGTCAATGAACATTTAGATTGTTTTCACTTCTTGGCTATTGTGAATAGTGCTGTGGAAAACATAAAAGTGCTAATATCTTGCCAAGATCCTGATTTCAATTCTTTTGGGTAAATACCCAGAAGTGGGATTACTGGTTCTACTTTTAAAATATTGAGGAATCCTCCATAGTGGCTGCACCGTTTGCATTTCCAGCGACAGTGTGCAAGGGTTCCAATTTCTCCACATCCTCACCCACACTTGTCTTTTTTTTTTTTTTTTGATAATAGCCATCCTGAAGGTGTGAGGTGATATCTCATTGTGGTTTTGATTTAACACTTCCCTGATTAGTTGAACATCTTTTCACATAACCGTTGGCCATTTGTATGTCTTCTTCAGAGAAATGTCTATTCGAATCCTTAACCCATTTTTAATCAAGTTTTTACTTTTGTTGCTTATATATTGAGTTGTAGGAGTTCCTTATATATTTTGGAGATTAACCCCTTATCAAATATACAGTTCGCAAATATTTTCTCCCATTGTATAGGTTGCCTTTTCACCTGTACTATTTCCCTTGCTGTACAGAAACTTTTTAGTGTGATGTAGTCTCACTTGCTTACTTTGTTTCTGTGGCCTTTGCTTTTGGTGTCATATCCATGAAATCACTGAAAAGACCAATGTCATAAAAGTTTTCCCCAATGTTTTCTTCTAGGAGTTTTAGTTTCAGGTCTTATGTCTCAGTCTTTCATTCATTTTGAGTCGATTTTTGTGTATATGTAAGATAAGGGTCCAATTTCATTATTTTATATGTGGATATCCAGTTTTCCCAACACCATTTGTTGAAGAGACTATCCCTTCACTATTGCGTATTCTTGGCACTGCTGTCGAAGATCAGTTGGCCATACGTGTGTGGATTTATTTATGGGCTCTGTATTCTCTTCCATTGGTCTATATGCCAGTACCATTCTGTCTATCCTCCAAGGTTAAGAACAAGACAAGGATACCCAGTCTCACCACTTCTATTCAACATAGTACTGGAAGTCCTCATCAGAGAAATTAGTCAAGAAAAAGAAATAAAAGGCAGCCAAATAAGAAAGGAAGAAGTAAAATTGTCCCTGTTTGCAGATTACATGATCTTATGTATAGAATACCCTAAAGATCACCAAAAAAACTGTTAGATCTAACTGACAAATTCAGTAAAGTTACAGGATACAAAATAAACATACACTAACATTTCTATAAACTAACAACAAACTACCTGAAAAGGAAATTAGGAAAATGGTATCATTTACAATAGCACCCAAAAGAATGAAATACTTAGGAATAAACTTAGCTAGGAGGTGAAAGACTTGTGTACTGATGTTTCAACAAAACGCTGATGAAAGAAATTAAAGAGGACACACAAAAAAATGGAAAGATATCTGACGTTTATAGATTGGAAGACTTAATATTGTTAAAATAGCCACACTACCCAAAGCAATCTATAGATTCAACGTAATCCCTGTTAAAATTCTAGTGCCATTTCCTACAGAAAAAAAAAAACCCTCTGCAGTTCATATGCAACCACAAAAGACCATGAATAACCAAATCAATCTTGAGAAAGAAGAACAAACCTAGACACATCACACCCTCTGACTTAAATTTTTTTTACTTTTTATTACAAAAGTATGATAATGCAAACTCTTTGTAAAACATCCGTTGGATGTAGAAACAGATCAGGCAGGAAGTGAGTCCCCTGTGACCCCACCCCTCAAAGACAATTACCATGAACACTGGATATTTTTAGTGCACATGTTTTATGTACTGTGAGGAAGAAGTGGCTGAGTAATACTGGGGAATGTTCCCAAATATGCAAACTAAAATTAATAGTATAAACTATATAGTTTGCACATTTAGGAGCATTTTTTTAGTTTGCACTATAAATTATACAGTCTGCACATTTGGGAACATGCTCTAACATTGCTCAGCAACTTGCTTTCTTACTCACAAGAAGGTGTAGACATAGAAAAATGTCATCAAATATACCCCAACACCGATATTTTTCACAGTTGCATAGTATTCCAGCATATGGACGAATTAAAATGTATTTCTTCATTCTCCTATTGACGAACAATTTAGGGGTTTTCCAGTTTTTCACTTTTCCAACAAACCCTGGATGTACTTGTGCATATATGTGACTACCCTTGAGTGAGTATTTTTAGAAATGGAAGTCCTGAATTGAAGGATAAGACAGTTTTCAATTTAATAGATCCGGTCAAATTTCTGATGTCCTCTTTGAAAGGATAGCAAGTAAATCTTTAAACATGTAAACAAAACTCTTCATTTGCTTGAGTCTATGCCAATCCCAAAGGTGGTGCTCTCATTCTTCATTCTTATCCTTTTAGAAAGTGCTTTTCTTTCCCACAGAGGCATTTTTCTCAGAGGCCCAGCCCTCACTTTCTTGTTAGGAGTGGTGTAGCTTTCAGGTATCTGAAACTTACATAAGGAATGCATTTGCAGGCCATGGAGTCTGACTCCTGTCCTGCCTTCTTCATTCCCACTCAGGGGCTGGTCATGCATGGAGATGACACCATCAGGAATGTTGTGAAGAGCCCTGCGCGTGGTTCACCCCAAAGCCAGGCATTATGAATTCTAACCAGAGCCACCCAATTCTCACACAGGAGGTGGAGGAACAAATTTGTATATCCTTTGTGTGTGTGTGTGTGGGGGGTGTAATTGGACATTATCTATTCACATTTTAGAAGTGTGTTTCTATGAATCAAGAAAACGAACCTCTGTAATAATTAGAAACAATCTAACTTCTCAGTGGATATGGGATCATCTACTTGGAATAATGATCAGGCATGAGGACCACCCCAAAAATATCATTCTGGAGTTTTGTCATGGGAAATTCAAGTCTTGGGATTAGTCCATTATTCTTGAATTTTACTTTTGTCTACACATTGGGGCTACCATACAGATCAAGATATCTTGGTCACTTCCAGCATCCCAGAAAGTTCTCTCATGCCCCATTCTAGTTAGTACTCTCCATCCCACTGGAGCTACCTATTATTTTTATATCTGTCACCACAGAGCAGTTTATCTTCTTCTTTGACTTTCATGTAAATCATACTGCATGTACTCTCTTACGTTTGAGTTCTTTGACTCAAGATAATATCTGTGAGATTCATCCATGTTGTTTTGTGTATCAAAATTTCACTCTCTTTTTATTGATATGTGGTATTCCCTTGTCTGACTATATTCTGATTTACTTGTCCATCCTCTTTGTAGACGGATATTTAGGGTTGTTTTTTTTTTTAGTTTTGCACTATTATGAATAAAGCTGTTATGAATGTTGTTATACCTCTCTTTATCTTGGATGTATAACTCAGAGTAAAATTGTTGGCCATCTATATGCATGCTTAGCTGTTGCAGATAATGACAAATAGTTTTCCAAAGTAGCTAAACCAATGAATACTCCTACCAAGCAGTATAGGTTTTCATGACCTTGCCAGCATTTGGAATGATCAACTTGTTATTATTGTTTGTATGTCTGCTTATTTGGGGTTTTTTTCTTTTTTTTTTTTTTTGCGGTACGCAGGCCTCTCACTGTTGTGGCCTCTCCCGTTGCGGAGCACAGGCCCCGGACGCACAGGCTCAGCAGCCATGGCTCACGGGCCCAGCCGCTCCACGGCATGTGGGATCTTCCCGGACCTGGACATGAGCCCGTGTCCCCTGCATCGGCAGGCGGACTCTCAACCACTGCGTCACCAGGGAAGCCCTGCTTATTTGTTTGTTTGTTAGCCACGGTGGGGGTGTAAAGAGCTTTCTCATTTTGGTTTTAATTTACATTTCCATCATGAGTGATGATGTTCAAATTTTTCATAGGTTTATGGCCATTTGAAGACCTTTTGAGAAATATCCATCCCCAAGTCTTGCTCATTTTTTAACTGGATTGTTTGTCTTTTGTTATTGATTTAAAAGAGTTCTTTATATATTCTAGATATAAGTCCTTTGTTATATTTCATATATATAGTGTGTGTGAATATCTTCTCCCAATCTAAGGCTTAAATATTGGGGTTTCTTTTGACAGATATGTTTTTTTGAGCTTTTTGTGTCCTGTTTAAGAAACTTTTCCTATTCCAGCATCATGAAAATCTCTATTTTCTTCTAGAAGCTTTATTTTTATTTTTTATTGAATTATAACTGACATACAGTATTATATTCATTTCAGGTGTACAACAGAGTGGTTCAGTGTTTTTATACATTATGAAATGATCACCACAATAAGTCTAGTTACCATCTGTCACCATACAAAATTATTACAATATTATTGACTACACTCCCTATGCTGTACATTCCATCCCTGTGACTTATTTATTTTCTAACTGGAAGTTTGTACCTCTTAATCCCCTTCATCTATTTCACCTGTCCCCCTACCCCTCTCCCCTCTGGCACCCACCCATTTGTTCTCTGTATCTATGAGTCTGTTTCTGTTTTGTCTTTTCATTTTGTTTTTTATTCCACATATAAATGAAAGCATATATATGAAAGCATTTATATGTGGAATAGGAAAGCATATTCGACATATAAATGGTATCTGTCTTTTTCTGACTTATTTCACTTGGCATAATACCCTCTAGGCCCACCCACACTGTTGCAAATGGCAAGATGTCATTCTTTTTTTTATGGCTGAGTAATATTCCATTGTATACATACCATAACTTCTTTATCCATTCATCTATTGAGAGACACATTTTCATATCTTTGTAAATAATGCTGCAATGAACATAGGGGTACAAATATTTTTTTGGATTAATGTTTTTGTTTTCCTCGGATAAATTACCAGGAGTGGAACTGCTGGATTGTATGGTAGTTCTATTTTTAAGTTTTTGAGGAAGTTCCATACTGTTTTCCATGGTGTTTCTACCAATTTACATTCCCATCAACAGTGCATGAGGGTTCCCTTTTCTCCACATCTTTGCCAACACTTGCTATTTCTTGTCTTTTTGATAATAGCTATCTGACAGGCGACAGGTGATATCTCATTGTGGTTTTGATTTGCATTTCTCTGATGATTAGTGATACTGAACATCTTTTCATGTGTCTGTTAGGAATCTGTATGTCTTCTTTGGAAAAATGTCTGTTCAGGTTCTCTACCCATTTTTTAATTGGGTTGTTTGGTTTTTTGCTGTTGAATTGTAAGAGTTGTTAAATATTTTGTATATCAATGCCCTATTGGATATATTGTTTGCAAATACTTCTCCCATTCAGTAGATTGCCTTTTCACTTTGTTGGTGTCTAGAAGTTTTATTGATTAACCTTTCACATTGAGGTCGCTGCTCTTTCTTAATTATACATGGTGTGGTGTAGGGATCAAGTTTTTATTTTTTGTTTTTATTTTTGTTTTCTCTACAGGTATACAATTTCTTTAGCAACAGTTTTGGCAAACATGATCCTTTCCACCACCAAATGGCAGTGGCACCTTCGTTGTAAATCAAGGAACAACATACTGGGTCTTTCTATTCTGCTGCATTAGTTTATTTTTCTATTCTTATGCCAATAGTACACTGTCCTAGTTACTGTGGCTTTATAATAAATCTTGAAATCTGGTAGTGAAAATCCTTCAACTTTGTTCTTATTCTTCAAGATTGCTCGGCTCTTCTAGGTCTTTCGCTTTGCCATTTGAAGTTTAGAATCAATTTGTCTATATTTACATCAAAAAGTTCTCTTGGAAAGTTGATTAGGGTTGAATTGAATTTATAGATCAATTTGGAAAGAACTGACATATTGTTAAATATTGAATTTTCCAATCCATGAATATCTATTCATTTATTTAGGTCTTCTTTAAGTTTTCTCACGACTATTTTACAGTTTAGAGGTTTTACACATTTTTATACATTTTAGACTTATCTAAATTTATATTTTATAAATTATATTTAATTTTTGATGCAATTATAAAATAGTATCACTCTTTAAATTTCATTTTCCAATTGCTGGTTACTGATTATAGAATTACAAGTGATTTTATATGTCTTTATATCCTGTGGTTTTACCAAATGTACTTATTAATTATACTAATGATTATTAATGTTTTATAGATTCTTTTGGATTTTCCAATATACAGTAATTTCATCTGCAAGTAAAGACCTATCTTCTTTGGCTTTCCAATCCTGTGTCTTTTTGTGCTTTCCAGACCCCTCAGTACAGACGTGAAATAAGTAATGATAATGGACACGCTTGTCTTGCTTCCAACCTCAGGAGGAAATGTGTCCAACATTTTATCCCTAAGAATAATGTTACAGAGTTTTTTTGGTTTTTTGTTTTTTGTTTGGTTTGGGTTTTTTGTTTGTTTGTTAACTATAGGTTTTTTTCTGTAAATACCCTTTATCAGATTGAGAAGATTCCTTTCTACTCCTAGTTTGCTGAGGGTTTTTATCATGAATGGATGCTGAACTTTACCAAATACTTTTTTTTTTCTGCATCTACTGAGCATAAGTAGTACCACAATTCACATCATGATAAACTCTTTGGAGGGCCTTAAAATGAAAGATGCTGGGAAATGTTAGTCTTTATGGAAATGGAAAAACTAAATGATGGAGTTGGGAGAGCATCAGTGAAAGTCTATTACTGAGAGGACTTTGCCTATTAGAGGTTGAGAAGAAGTATCCTTTTTCCAGTCTGAAATTTTCAAACATTACTATCTTGGTGTCAGTTTTTAATTAACTACTTTGTGCTAATGTTGGTGTTACCCAGGCTTTAAATCCAGAGCTGTGTTTCTAGGGTCTCCCTGCCCTTGGGAAAAAAAGCGACTGGGTTCTCTAGGGGCCCAGATCTCCCCCATCACCAGCCTCCCCTGAGGCAGGTGGTTGAAGTGTGCCTGAAGAAGAATCAGGAAAGGACCTCCCCTTCCTCCCAGAAGGTCCCTGGGACCTCCAGGTGCCCCCTCAGCATCCAGAATGGGCTCTGCAGGCCCCGTCCTCCTACTTCCTCACCTCCCTTCACCCAGAGCGGGACACAGGAGATGGGTATCACTTAGTGGGGCGGGAACAAGAGTGGGGTGGGATGGGATGTATTGCTGAATGATCTGGAGGTCTAGGACAGCCTACCATGCAGGGTGCCCCTTCAGATGCTTCAGTCTGGGTATAAATTGTCTTAGGAGAGACCAAAGAGGGTCAGCAGAATTGGGGGGACAAGACCTCCTGCCCCAACCAAATCAGAGCTCTTTTGTAGGCTTTGCTAGTTCAAGGCCACCATCACCTTCTTAGTGAGGAAGGTCTGGGTGCTGACATAAACTCACTCTGAGCCACTGGGAGTCAACCCCATAGCACTCTGTGTTCAGTATCTCCCAACTACACCATTTGTCATCTTCCTCAGGTCTTGACCTAAAGAGCCTCTCCCTCTAGACACTGTTAAATACAGTGCCTGGACCAGGTGGACCCTACCTGTGTGTTACAGGGAAGAGTCTGGTGTCCAAACTGAGCCAAACTAGACAAGCTCCTGTTGGAGCTGACAGTCTTGCTGGTACAGGTCTATATTTCCACCCTCATTCCACCCTGGGGCTGGGAATCCTCCTCGCTTATCACCATCCCTTCTCCCAGATCCCCACCCCATACCCGCACTGAGCCAAGGGTCCCAACTGGTGGCTGCCCATCCTCAGCAACTGAGCCCCACCCCTCTTCCTCGACATTGGAATGTGGCCCATCCTTCAAATGTCCCTCTCCCCAAAATCTTCTCTGATAACCTCAGTGGGGACAGCAACCCACTCCCTGAATTCAGGGACCAAGCCATTCTCTTCCCATAATACACACTGTCCTGTAACTGTCCTGCTTGTTTTGTTCTATTTGTGCTTCTTGAGACCAGGGACCAGGTCTTCCTATTCTTGGTGACAACTTCTGCTCCTTGAACGTTTCTTGGAACATTATGGGAAGACTGACAGACTAGGTACTGCCTCCTGGATCATTCCTGCCCCCTTGCCATGCCTGGGATGTCCTGTGGGCTGGCACCTTGGATACACACCATCATTGGGTAGCAGGGCCCTTTGACTGCCAGACCCATTAATCAAGCAGTGGGAAGCTGTTATTCTAGCTCTGGGTGAGGAACAACTTTGCCTGGGAGCAAACTCCAAGAGTGGCTATTTGGATAAGCCTTTGTCTAGGTGTGGCAACTCTGAGGGGCTGGGCCAGAGGCTTCAGGAAACCCCCAAGGGTGTGTGGCATGGACATCGCACTTGGCACACAGCATGCCAGAGGAATCCAGCCAGCAAGACAACCAGCCTTCCTGCTCACTGGCCGCTCTCTCCTAAGTCCAGAACGTTTGCAAAGCCAGAAGCTTTGGCACGAGGCTGCTCCCATCCTTGCTGGCATGGGTTTATGGATATTAAAAATGCGCTGATGTGAATCACCATGCAAACATGCTTCACTAAAAGTTCCTGCATGCAGGAACACTGCTCCTTTTATCATCCCTTCCACTTCTGTTGGAAACATTCACCCACAGATGATGTGGAGATTAGTGGGGCATCAGGCTGCTGCGTGTTTTTAGGCCTCCTGTCAGCTCCCATCAGCCACGGCTAGGGCTGCAGAGAAGGCCGGGACATACCTCAGTGTCCCTGCCTGGGCCCCATGGGCAGAGTCTGGGGCAGGAGAGTGGCTTGGGAGTGGAGAAGACATTCCTAGTCAAACATGTTCTCAGGTAACCAGGCTGTAGCCATTGACCTGATGGTAATATGGCGGCCAGCACCTCTAGTGTACACTCTCTCAGGTTGGCAAATAGCATCAGTGAAAGTCCAAACCCTTCTTCCTCTGGGACAGCCACTTTCACCCTCCCCTCCCTGTGAGGTTGCCAGATAAAACAGAGTCCCATGTGAAGGACAGAAGATGGGCTAGACAGCCCCTGCCCTCTAGAAAGCCTCAGTGCCTGCAGGAACATGTCCGATCTGGATGCAGACATTCTGAGAATGTTGCCGTGGAGGGTTTGGATGGTCAGAAGTCCCCTCTGCCGGGAGATCAGGGAAGGCAACATGGAAGAAGACATGCTGGAATTGAGCCTTGAACCGTGGGCTAGGTTTTAAACAAACTGAGATGGGGAGATGGCATTCCAGGTGGCAGGAAAGGCCTGAGCAAATGTGGGGAAGTGGGAGAACACAACATCAAGGACCAGGGGCTTTCCCACTCTCCGTGCGTCCACTCTTGGTATCGCCTTGTCTTCAAGCTGCCTTGAAAAGTGACTGCCATCATTCTGGGCAGCATGTCCAAGCTCAATCATGACCAGGAGCAGAAGAGGTTTCTCTTCCTGTGCGTCCAGGAGCTGCCTCGTAAGAGCCTAGAGCTCCTTGCTGGTGCTGAGAAAGGAAGGCAGTCTGAGGGAGGAGGCATTGGCAGGGGGAAGGGGCCTGTCTTGACCTTCCTCTGACCAGGGAACTCTTGGGCCAACAGAGAGAATCTGACCCATGCCTGTCATGCCTTATCTGACGCCTTCAGTGTTCAGTGTGGTCCAGACTCCCCAGGTACCCTGCAGAGGGCAGAGGCTGTGTCTCATACGTATCTGCCCACAATCTAGCATGCTGTTTGGCTCCTAATAGACTCCAAGGACCTCATCTAGAAATCAGGGGATCATGATGCCCATCCCCATTGAGTTGCTGTTAGCACCTACTTGGGGCCACTGAATCACACGGCTCCAGGAGGCTGTATCGACACGGAGGACAACAGGGGCTGTGCCGCTGCAGTCCTGGCCCTCTTTATGCTGCGCGTAGTGGTCAAGCTAGTGGGGTCAACATTTATGGAACTGCCGCCATGTTATATTCCAGCTGAATTATCTCAGTCAGTCCTCCCCATCCTTAATGGTGAAGCAGGGCACTATTTTACCCCCACATGGGGAAACTGAGGCACAGAGCATTCAACAACCGACTGACTCAATGTCACACTTGTAACCAGTGGCAGTGTGGGATGTGAGCCCTATCAGTCGGCCTCCGAGCCTGCGTGCTAAACCACCGCGCCCCTCTGCCCCTGAGAAGACCCTGCACGTTCCATCTACAAGAAGTACCTTGAGGACCAAAACCCTCAGAAGACATCCCAGGTTGCAGACAGGGATGAGCCAGCAAGTGCTCCGGTAGCACTCCCCCCTCCTCACTCTGTTTCCCAGAGAAGTGCGTCCCACTAGTCCTGCCCCAGCTCTCTGTAGTAGGTCCGGTGTCCTTTCCCTGTGTCCCCCTGCCTTTCCGGCCTGCCCTCTGTGAGAGACACAGGGATGGTTGGTAGCTACATCAGGGAGGTGCCCACAGGGTTGATGCAACTCTGGGCATGAACCCAGCCAACTCTCTTGGCCTTTTGCTGATGACTGGGTACAAGCTGAGCTGAGAGGCTCTTTTTAGGAGCTCCATATAGAGTGCCCCTTATAGGAAGCACTGAGCAGACCCTAAAGCCCCTTCAGGGAAGTGGATCTCCCTCTCACCACCCAAAAGGAGGGAGGAGGAGGGGCTGAGCCTCAGAGCCCAGGGGGAGTTCGTCAAACACCCAGAGCTCCCCCTAAGACCTGCCCTGGACCCAGCTACCACCATGGAAAGACAGGGGCATCCAACATCCACCCCAGCTAGAGGTAACCACATGCCCCTTGGTCTGCACAGAGGAGGGGACGGGAGCCTGAAATTTCACTTTGTGAAATTCTTTCCTTTGGGTTAAATCCAATGTGAATTAGCTAGATCTTTTCTTTAGGGCAATTCTGAGGGGTTAGGGAAAAGGTGAAGGGCCAGTGTATTTTAAAAGGATGAGAAGGTCTTCAAACATTCCAAGGTAGAACTTGGGTTAAGTTTTAATAGAAAAATCATGTTTTTAATTACCTAACAGTTAATTAACTTTCAACCAGCTATCTCCAGGTACATCTGACACCCGAGACAGATGGTCATGTTAGCCTCTTGGCTTCCAGAACCTCTCCATGCTCATGTGTGTGGCGCCTCAGGTGGAGTGGCCATAGCTCAGAACCAGTTTTAGGACTCAGAATCTCAGAAATAGAAAGAATCTCAGGGGTGACTCAATATAGCAGTCATCACCTTGTCATCCTAAGGGCCCCTCTTATTATTCCTAGGAAATCTGATGATGACATCGATGCTAGTCAGCACTGGTGGCTAGGGCAGGCTAATCCCTGGGACGGTGCAGAGTTGGTACAATTTCAGCCAGATACCAAACTGACTCAGATAACCTGGTACTCCTCGTTTGGGCTAAACGCAGGATTTCTGATCAGCTTCTCAAAATGCTAAAAGCAGTTTCATGCTACATTTATTTCCATTCATCAGCCCCAAAGCATTTCGGGCCTGGCCTAACCAACCTTGGGGACTGTCCAGCAATCCTGGAGCGGGTGAAGACTGTGGATGGCAGCCCTGAAACCACGCAGCATGGGGCCATGTGTCCCACAGAAGGAGGTTAGTCTTGTGGCCATCAGCCCTGGGGAGGGCCAGGGCTGGGGCCAGGGCTGGGGGCAGACCCAGCCTTCCCCAGAGCTCTCTCACTCAACACCAGTTTGGTCTCTTTGAAGCCTATGGCTGCTGAATTTCACTTTCCATCTGGCTTCCTGGCCAGGCCATTGAGAAAGGCCAGGTGGTGGGGCTCTGGGACTGTCAACTGAGCCAATGCCCATTGGCCAGGGCTGAGCTTGAGAGAACAGGATGTGGAGGACACAAGTCTGCAACTGCTTGTGGACAGGAGTACAGCGAGGAGCATTCCTTTCTTGCCAGGAGAGACTAGGTCTGGGATGGCTCAGAGACACCTGGTGTGTCTCCAGGAAAGGGCCACTTGAGGCTAAGGGGGCACTGGGGGGAGGCCCCATGAAAGGAAGGGCCCATGTGGTACAAGGGCCTTCTCAGCCTTTCCTGAGGCCCACTTCCCATCCTGCCCCCAGATGCTTTGCTAAGTGCCTCTGGTACCTTCTTTAAGTTTTCCAGGGAGGTTTGCCGTGTGTATCCCAGGTCTTTGCTAGAAGCCAGGAAACCTGCGTTCAGGTCCTAGATTTTCCGCACTCTCACCGTGTGACCTTCGGAAGCTCCCTTTTCACTCTCCAGGCCTCAGTTTCCTCAGGTATCAAATAGAGGAGTGAAGGAAGCAGGTATTATACATAACACAGTATAGGTATACTTTCCTGGATGCATTCTATGTACCTGTGGTTTTATGTACATTATTTCTTTTGATCTGTATAAAAACTTTCTGTTAATAGAGCTTGATATTTTATGAGGGTTTACTACTAGCCAGGCTCTGTGCCGGGCTCTTTACATGTATCAGCTCACTTCATCCTCACAACAATCCTCTGAGAAAATCCTATTATTGTCTCCTTTTATAGAGAGGAAACTGGGGCACAGATGCTCCAGTGACTTTCCAAGTCTTGCCGCTAATGGGTGGGGAACTTCAACCTGGCACAACTCCAGAGCTGCTGTTCGTATATGACATGAAAATAAGCAGGGTGTCCTCCTCAGGGAGTCGTTGTGAGCATAAGATGAGTGGTAGAGAACTTCATGCAACATACAGATGTGCTCAGTGGGTGTGGCCTCTTTGTCTCACTATTATTATCATTTTCCCCTTCCTACTAAGGCTCGGAGGGGTCGGGTAGCAGACCCAGGTCTCCAACCCCGACAGCGATGCCCTCCCCACCTCCATTCTGCCACTCCCTCCATTCATTCAGCTCAAGGTAGCCCCAGCCAAGGCCAGAAGGGCAACCGATTACCTGCCGGCTTTCCTCATTTTCTCCCCTTCTGCCTTGGAGACTCCTCCTGGGCTCACTCCCTCTCCCCAAGGTCAAAGGCCCTACCTACCTCTCAGGAAAACACAGGATTCCCACCCTCTCTGGTAGAGTGACTGACCACAGCTAAGCGAGATCTCTCTGTAGGAGCACATCAGCCCTGGAGACAGGTAGGGCGTAAAGTTCTAAGAGAGGGCTCCCAGGAGCATCCCAGGGGCAGAGGTGGTTGGAAGGTCTTCTGGAATTCCCCAGACCAGCCCCAGCTCCTGGGAATGTCGATGCCCGGGGCCACCACCTCAAATACCACCAGTCCTTGCGTCTGGGATGGTGTCTGGTCTCAGGATTTTGGGTAGATGAAGATTTATCAGTTTGAGATTAAAAAATAAAAACACTCCTTATTGTTCTAAAAGATATCAGCACTCCTATGTTCATTGCAGCGTTATTTACAAGAGCCAAGACATGGAGACAACCTGTGTCCACAGACAGATGAATAAATAAAGAAAATGTGGTATTCATATACAATAGAATATTATTCAGCCATAAAAAAGAAGGGCATCCTGCCATTTGCAACAACCTGGATGGCACTTGAGGGCATTATGCTAAGTGAAATAAGTCAGACAGAGAAGACTAATACTGTATGATCTCACTTTTATGTGGAATCTAAAAAAACTGAACTCATAGAAACAGAGAACAGTTTAGTGGTTGCCAGAGGTGGGAGTTGGGAGGTGAACGAAAGGAGTGAAGGTGGTTGAAAGGTACAAGCTTACAGGTGTGAAATAAATAAGTCCTAGGGATGTAAGGTACAGCACGGCGACTAAAGTTAATAATACCATATTGTTTATTTGAAAGTTGCTGAGAGAGTAGATCTTAAAAGTTCTCATCACAAGAAAAGAAACTGTAATGTTAACTAAACTTGCTGTGGCAATCAGCTGCAATATATACATGTAGCAAATCATTATGTTGTACACCTGAAACTAATACAATACTACATGTTAATGATATCTCAATAAAACTGGGGGGCTAATGATATCATTTGTTTTAAAAATTAGAATAATATTGTGGCTACAATTTTGTGCCCAGTTTTTTTCTTAACAAATTTGTTTATTTATTTATTTTTGGCTGCGTTGGGTCTTCGTTGCTGTGCGCGGGCTTTCTCTAGTTGCGGCGAGTGGGAGCTACTCTTTGTTGCGGTACACGGGCTTCTCATCGCGGTGGCTTCTCTTGCTGCGGAGCGCGGGCTCTAGGCACGCGGGCTTCAGTAGTTGTGGTGTACAGGCTTATGCTCCGTGGCATGTGGGATCTTCCAAGACCAGGGCTCGAACCCATGTCCCCTGCCTTGGCAGGTGAATTCTTAAGCACTGCCAACAGGGAAGCCCGCAGGGTTTTTTTTTTAATAAACTTTACATTGCCTGAAATTTTTCATGTTACTTAACAGTTTCTGAAGTCTGCTTTGTGTAGCAGACAAGGCAGATTGGCTACTCAATAGCCATTTGGTCTGATGACACCACCACCCGCCCCCACTTCCCCCGGCCACTCCCTTAACTTCCTTTGGAAAGCCACAAATTTTTACCGTCCCAGACTGCTCTGCAGCTAGGAATGGCCACTTGACACAGTTCTGGCCAATAGGAATAAGCAGAACTCACTGGGTGGGTCCTTATAAAAAGGGATAGACTCATTCACGTCTTTTTGCCGTTTCTTCTTTCTTCCTTTCTGGAATGCTAAAGTCATATTCGGAGGGGCAGCAACCATCCCATGACTGTAAGGATGAAAGAAGGAAACTAAATGGAGTCTGGTTTCTTAACCATATCCTTGGGCTGCTGCATGAGCCTGGAACTGCCGACTTCTAGACTTCTTGTAATTGGGTGTTGAAGAAATCCCAGCGTGTTAAAGCTACTGTCGTTACACTCTCCATTCCTTGCAGACGAATGCAACCCAAGTGCATAGCATTCTATCCTATGAATGTATCACAATGTAATATTAAAATTCACTGCTGATATACGGCTACCATAAATAACATTGTAGTGAATATCCCTCAACACATTTTTAGACACTTCTCTAATTATTTACTCTGGCTTTATTCCTAGAAAAGGAATTACTGGTCCAAAGGGTAGGTATAGTAGAGTCCGCCCTTATCTCAACTTTCACTTCCCATGGCTTCGGCTACCTGTGGTCAACCAGGGTCCAAAAACATTAAATGGAAAATTCCAGAAATACTTCATAAGTCTGAAACTTCGCGCCATTCCGGGTAGCACGAGGAAATCTCACAGCCTCCGTTTCTATTCTACCCAGGACGTGAATCATCTCTTTGTCCAGCATTTCCCTCCTATTAGTCACTTAGTAGCCACCTTAGTTGTCACTTAGTAGCCACCTTAGTTGTCAAATAGACTGTCATGGTATCACAGTGTTTGTGTTCAAGTAACCCTTATTTTACTTAATAATGGCCCCAAAGTGCAAGAGTAGTGACTCTGGCAATTCAGATACGCCAAAGAGAAGCTATAAAGTGCCTCTTTTAAATGAAAAGCTGAAAGTTCTAGACTTAATAAGGAAAGAAAAAAAATCCTATGCTGAGGTTGCTAAGATCTATGGTGAGAACAAGTCTTCTTTCTGTGAAATTGTGAAGAAGGAAAAAATTTTGTGCTAGTCTTGTTGTTGCACCTCTAACTGCAAAAGTTATGGCCACAGTGCATGATAAGTGCTTAGTTAAGATGGAAAAGGCATTAAATTTCTACATTAAGACATTTTGCAAGAGAGAGACTGCAATCACATAACTTTTATTACAGTATATTTTTATAATTGTTCTATTTTATAATTATCGTTAACCTCTTACTGTGCCGAATTTATAAATTAAACTTTATCATAGGTATGTATTGTAAGAAAAAAACAGTATATGTAAGATTTAGTACAATCTGTGGTTTCAGGCGTCCACTGAGAGTCTTGGAAAGTATCCCCTGCGTATAAGGGGGGACTACTGTAGGTTGCGGGATTTTCTATTTGTTTGTTTCTACCTCTTAATGCATCTTTTAAATGGCCATGCAGGTATATTGTGCCAATGAGACTTCTACCAGCTGCAGGTAGTCAGGATGACCTACGGGCCACTTCCTGAAGCAGGGGCTAAGTCAGCCACTGCCCGTTCAAGGTCACTGTGCCCAGGATTGCCCTAGCAAGGAGGCTTGCTCATGATCTGAGCCTTGGAGGGACCGGTTCTGACTGCAGAAGGCCTGCGACTCCTGCTACTGTAGCTGCTGTTGAGGCTCCCATCCCCAAAGGCTGCAAATCCTAGCCCAGGTCTGTCAACCTCTGCACATTGATGTTTGAGCATGGATGAACTTTGTTGTAGGGGTATCCTGCACACTGTAAAATGTTTAGCAGCATCTCTGGCCTCTACTTATTAGATGCCAGTAACACCTGCTCCCCAGGTATGACAACCAAAAATGTCTAAATAAGGTCAAACATCCCCTGGGGGTGCCAACTCAGCCCCGACTGAGAACCACTGGCCTAACCTATCACCTGCATAAGGAAGAGCTCAATTCCCAAAAACGAAGTGCAGAATTAGGGTCAGTGCAGAATTCATTGGGTAGGTTGTACAACCAGAGGTAGAAAGGGCTGTAAGCGGTGAGAAGGTTGTCTGGCAGACTGGCATCAAAGAAAGACGGAGCATCCACCGACACCCACGATAAGCGTACCTGTGACTAAGAGGTCCCCGAAAGCACACCCGTAAAGCAACATGGCATGAAAGGAGCCCAGAGCACTGTGCTCTGGGGCCCTCACAAGCATTTGAGGACACCACCACAGTACTGACATAGTTACTGCTGGCATGTTTAGTGGGGTTTGAATCTTTTAACACCCCCAATGTGTTGCCAAAAATTCTTGCGTTTAAAGGTGTAACAGGTTGAAAACCACAATTCCAGCTTGAGCTCTGAAAACCACCCCTGACCCTTTGTAATGAGGGGTTATTTCAGTCAGGGAATCAACAAACGCTCCTTAAGAGCTCTGAGCTGAGCTGCGGCATCAAACACGACCAACATGATCTTTGCTTTCCCAGAGTCCACAGTCGGTTGAGGAAATCAGACTATTAACCAAGAGATTGCAAGGGCGAGATGAATGATCTGGGCTTCAGTTTGCTCATCTGTCAAGTGGTAAGAATGGTCCATGGTTATCCAGCTCGTAGGGTTGCTGCGTGATCGTGAGCAGAGTTTATGGGGTGCCCTGAGACCTCAGTCAGGGATGCTGTTCCCTGAGGAAAGACAGATGGAGACAGGGCCAAGACAGGAAGTGGGAAGAGACACAGTGACTGAACTCTGCTATAGCACAAAGAAAAGGTCAAGCCTGTTCTCCTCATGAAGTATAATGAGGCCAAACCCAGATCTGTCCCCTATCCCTAGTGTCTAGGGTGCGGCCAGGTACACTTTCTGAGTATCAGGGTCTCTCCAGAATTGAAGTGTAATGGAGAGATAAACTACAAGCAATTAGGGCAACATGTTTTACTGAGACAGAAAGTCCATGGTTTCCTCTCACTCGATTTCTCCTTCCCCAGGCCTGGCCCTAAACCTGGTGTCCCCTCCGTATCTTCGAGAGAGGTGTATGTTGCTAGACAGGCAGATGCCACTTAAAGACAACCTCTCTTTCTGACTTTATGGGCTCCTAGGTCAATTACATTTCATACTTTTCGTTGTATGCGAGACCCTAAAATCTAAAGGACTTAAGATAGATATTTATTTTGCTTTCGTGTAAAGCTCTGAACCCAGATGGCCTCTCTACTCTCCAAAGTCACTGGGGCCCAAGGTTTTCCTCTTGTTGGTCTGCCATCCCTGGAGTGTTGCCCTCATCTGCTTGGAACAAGATGGCTGTCTACCATGTCAGCATTCCAGCCAGCTGGGAGGAAGAAGCAGGAGGAAGGGCACACCTGTGCCCTTAAAGGCATGAGCCAGACGTTGCTTCAATGATGTGCCGGAGCCGGATCTCACTGGTTCCAAGAGATGATTGTGCATAGCTCGAAATCAGCTGTGGTGGGAGTATTTACACCATGGAAATTGGCAAACACTACAATCAGGGCTTTATTTTCCCTGAAGAGCATAGCCCTCATGCATCTTTTCTGTTCACAATTCATTGGTGAGAACTTAGTGACATTTCACCCCTTAGCTGCAAAGGAAGCTAAGAAATACAGTCTCCAGTTGTATTGTCACGTCCCCAACTACAAATCTTATTGCTGTGGAATAAAGGTAGAGTGGATACTGGGACAACTAGCAGCCTCTGTCCCCAGACTTGCTGAGGGGATTGTGCCCAGGAGATGAGGTCTGGATTCCATAACTGGGGCTGACTTCAGAGACCCCTTCCAGGAAGAGCCCTTGGGCAGCACTCCAAATGGCTCCAGGGAGGTTCTAGTGCACGTGGCACAATCTGGTCCATGAGAAGCACTCACACATCCTGACCTGACACTTCCCAGACACAAACCTCTCTTGCTGCCACAGGCCACGTGGCCCTTCTGGGTTCTCTGAGTGAGCCTTGAAGCCCTCCCACCAGCTCCAGGTGAGGACAGACATGTCCTACCATCCTGCTCAGGGCTCACCCGCTCCAGCGGCCTTCTCCAAAATCCTCATCCAAATCTCCCTTTCTGGGCTCCCCTGGTGGCGCAGTGGTTGAGAGTCCGCCTGCCGATGCAGGGGACGCGGGTTCGTGTCCTGGTCCGGGAAGATCCCTCATGCCGCGGAGCAGCTGGGCCCCTGAGCCATGGCCCCTGAGCCACGGCCGCTGAGCCTGCGCGTCTGGAGCCTGTGCTCCCCAACGGGAGAGGCCACAACAGTGAGAGGCCTGCGTACCGCAAAAAAAAAAAAAAAAAAAAAAATCCCTTTCTTCTCCTACTGCCTATAGGATGAAGTGTTTTTAGAGTTATGAAACCAGTTCTCCAATTCCCTTTGAAAAATGTGTATGCAGCCTGGGCTGCCTCACCACTCACTTTGTTTTTTTATCTCCATCCTGGTCATCTGCTATTGTTAGCAGTCCACTGAGACCCAGTTACCACGGACAATTGTAAATACACGATCCAAGCCCTGGATGTCACTGGTAACACTGACTGGTAACGCTGATGACCGGTTTGGGGGTCAACTCCCAAAACTGACAGTCCCCGCAGTTCCTGGAGCTCCATCTCAGATTTCTGAGGGGCTATAGGTTCTGTCACCTCAAGTCCACCCACCCATGTGCTCTTAGACTCAGGCAAGGGGGGCTCCTGCCCTGGGCCCCCTACCCCTACTTTAGATGGCACTGCTCTGACCCTTCTCTGGCTGCACCCCTGCTCCCAGAGTGAGGAGTCCACAGGTCCAACAGGACATGACCTCCCACACATGACCCCCTTCTAGAACACATTCTGGGTCCCCAGGTATCTGGAATTCCCTGAGCCTCCTTCCAGGGTCTGAGTGAGGGTCTTCCCGGGTTCTGTCCTCTGAAGGCAAAATGAGCCCCTGGCGTGTATACCTCTTGGCCCATGAGATGACCAAGGGTGGCTGTGTGAGGGTGTCTACAGAGCCTGGACAGGGACCAGAGTGTCCACATGCCTGTATTCAAGACCCCTCATAGAGCAGGGTCAAGCCAGGGAGCAAAGAGAACAGCCCGAGTCTGCTTGCATTCCAGTGCAGAATTCTAAGGAAGCTGAAAACTCTAAATTTAAACCCGGCCTTCTAGATCATTACAAAGGAGCATGTGTCAAGGTAGAGGAGAAACCCATATTTTATTTAACTTTGTTAGCTTGATTTTATAACGTATAAACATAAAGACATGTGGTACGAGGACCACCATTTGTACTTTTGCCATAGGCTTCCAAATGTTGGGAGTGGCCCACCCCTGAGAGCTCCTTTCTTTTCGCCCCAGGTTATTCAGACCAGAAAACGGCATCTACAAACTACCTACATCTCCCAGTAACTCAGCAATCAGGCAAGAACCAGCACCTGGTTTGTGCTTGCACTAAAAGGGTATTCCTTTCACGTCTGCAAGAATACTTGCAAAGCATGCAGCAGGTAGGTCCTTGGGAGTGTGGGAGGGCAGGCTTGGGTCTCCTGTGACAGAGAGATTAAAGCCAGCAGGATCCCTCAGGAGAAGAAGGGACGAGGCAGGGTCAAGACAGTGGGAAGAGCAGGGCTACAGACCCACTGTTCAATGTGCCCCTCGTCGGAGAAAAGTATGCACTTCGGCATATAGTCCACTAGAACATTCTAAACAGAAACCTGAGCCACAATCTAGTCCAATGGTTTCCAGGCTTTTATTTTTAATCATCAAAAATTTTTTAATTTACCAAAATGAAAACTTAAGTGAAATCCCAATATTAAAGGAGGCAAAAGTGATAAACAGGTTGCTCTGATCCTTTAAATCCTTACTGACTTTTGGAAAATCCTTTATTGCTTACAGATATCCCTGAAGTTCCTCCTCAGAGGTCTGGGCTCCCCAGAGCAGAGATGGAAGACCACTAACCTAGCAGTAATGGGTACCAGGGGTTGGACCTGCCCAATATCCATTCTTCCCTTTTCTGCTCTCAGCCCTCCCTCTCTCCCTCGATCTGCTTGCGATGGAGCAGGCCTCCGTTTCCACCACTCCCCAGCCAATCAGAGGGCACATGACCCAGGCCTGGCCAATCAGCACGTGCCACCTCCAGCCACAGTGATTGGTTCAGAGATAGAAGGTGACCACAGTAGGGTCAATTAGAGATACTCCCAAGACTTCTGCTAGAGGGACTGGACAGGGAGAGGTGGTCTCTTTCATGTTAGGTCTTCTAAGAGGATAGGCAGTCAGAGGGAAACAGAGAGAGAGAGAGAGGGAGAGAGAGAGAGAGAGAGGACCCATCACACGTGGGAGCCTGCTGGGATCCACGCATGCATGAAGCCGGAGCTACCCTGCATGTGTCACTTACATCAGCCAATGCAATTTCCTTCTCCAGACCAATTTGGATGGACTTTGTCATCTGTCAACAAGGCCGTTGTGACTGATCCAACCCCTGCATTTTACACAGGAAGATACTAAAGCCCAGAGAGGGGAAGGAGCATTACCCAAGGTCAGCAGGATCCCAGCTGGGAGCCACGACTAGGAGCCAGCTCTCCATATCAATGATGACTTGTGCATATCTAACTTCTCCGTATCCTTTTTTTTTATTTGCTAAGACTGACTGATTTTTGCGTGTGAATGAGAATTCTAGGCAGGGGAGAAGCAGTGGAAAGAAGTTTCCTGAAACTCAGCCAAAGGAGGCCAGCCCACACTCAGGAATAGACTAGCTTTCCATGAAGGTGAAGTGCTTTGGTGTCATCTGAGAGCCTGGGAAAGTCACATTGTCTGAATCAATCTCTTCTACCTTTTCTGCTACCTGAAATTCCACCAATAAAGTACCTTTCTCCTAGATTACACATTGCCTCCTTCTTAAGACTTTTCTTTTAAAACGCTACCCCAGGGCTTCCCTGGTGGCGCAGTGGTTGAGAATCTGCCTGCTAATGCAGGGGACACGGGTTCGAGCCCTGGTCTGGGAAGATCCCACATGCCGCGGAGCAACTAGGCCCGTGAGCCACAACTACTGAGCCTGCGTGTCTGGAGCCTGTGCTCCGCAACAAGAGAGGCCGCGATAGTGAGAGGCCCGCGCACCACGATGAAAAGTGGCTCCCACTCGTTGCAACTAGAGAAAGCCCTCGCACAGAAATGAAGACCCAACACAGCCAAAAATAAATAAATTTTAAAAAGGAAGTAAAATGCTACCCCACTGGGTGGGAGTGACATCCTATACCTCTAATTCCATCATGGGAAGAAGTTGCCCCAAACCCTCCTCCCAGACCAGAGGACCCCAGGGAAGCCTGAGAGCTACTGTCCTAGGGATGAAGAGGCACCACAGTGGGTGCTCATAAAACCCTGGAGGACGAGGCACAGACACCATGGGAGAAGGCAGATTTCTCCCTTTCTTCTCAAGTCACAGCTTGATAGGGTATCAGATAGCCCCAAAGAAACCCTGCGGGACAAAGGGAGGCCGACCTGGGTTCAGCTCCTCTTCCAGCCGACGCCTTCTTAGATATGCCAGGCCAATTATTTAACCTCTCTGGGCCTCAGTTTCCTCACTGGTGACTTGAGAGCACAGATATCTGTCTGGTGATGAGGATGCAGTGAGCGTGTCACTCGCCCAGTAAACAGCAGGCGTTTAAGGAATCTGTTCCCTCTGCTCCGAAGAAGAAAGCAACCCTCTCCACTGGAGGGAGTCATCTCCAGAAGTCTAGCGCTTTTATCACACAAAAACGATGAGTTGTCAGGGAAAGAGCTGCTTCCCAACCAGCCCCAGCTCGGCACACCCCAGGGACATAGGAGCCGCCCGTCTGGCCAGGGGCCTGTGGCTGGGACTGTGGTCACCACCATTCTCACATTAGCGCATTTGCACACTCATCAGGCAGCACGCCTTCTCTCCAGCCCAGCAAGCAGAAGGGATCCCAATCACAAGCGAGGGTGCCCTGGGCCCATGAGTGCAGACAGTTGGCGTACAGGGTCCCTAAGGCACAACAGATAGGAGGGGGCTTGGCAATGGTGATATGGTAGCTTGAGGAACTGGGGCTCAGAGAGGTTAAGGAGTTTGTTGATTGTCACCTAGCAAGTAACAGGCAGGGCTTAAAAACAGACTTATCTATCCTTTCCCTGGCCTCCCTGTCTGGGGTACCATTTTCAATACTTCAAAACAGACCATCCGGAAAGGACTTTTTATAGATAGGTCTGTCGGAATCAGAAGTAAAAAGAGGGATGGATTAAGGAAAAGGAAAAATAAAAACCATAGAGCAGGCCAATACTAGTTTCTCCCTTTCTAGGGCTCCCTCATCTTCCCACTGTTGGAGGAAACAATAGAAAATGTTTCCCATGCTCAGATATAAAGAATCTCGTTATGTCACTCTCATCTGTTACTCTCCCAAGGAATCTGCGTTTGAAAAAAAGAGCCAAGGACAGTGCTCAGGCCAAAAGAGGGTGCTAGGGGCTTCAGGGCACAGTCCCCATGCCTCAGTACCTTCTCTTTCTGCCTAGGAACTAGTCTAGGGCTGAGTACTCCTCCAACACTCCCCTAGTATCTAGACAGCTCTGCGGCCGGGACTGGGGCCTGAGCTGGGGCTGCAGGAATTGCAGCATGTTCAAAGATATGTCACCGAAATAATGGAAGGCCCCAGCCGCGGGCCAGGCTGACCTCCCAAAGTATGTGTTTGGGAGTTTGCAGCTGGAGCCCAACTGCTTGAAGAGAGCCAGGCCCACCCGGATGCAGGTGGGCGGCAGCCCTTCCCACTCCTGCCTCTGGGCCAGGAGCAGACGGGGCAGCGTCTCTGAGAGCACGGGACCTGACCTGGGCTGGTGGACCCGGGACCGCTCCACGTGGGACACCCCACGCCACCTGGAGCAGACCCAGATCCTGAGTCACCAAGGCTGGCTGAGAGTAGGATGCAGGGGGTAGGGGGGCCAGGCCCATAGACAGCAGGGGTGGGGGCGGGGACAGATGGGAGAAGAAAGGACAAGAGGGCCCTGGATGGAGCCGAAGGGGGGCCTGCCATGAATCACTAGGAGGGGCCCCTGCGGTCCTGCTCCCAAAGCCTCTGCTACCCCACCTTCTATTTCTCCACGAGATGAGCTCTCATGAAGTGTTTAAGTTCTCTGATGAATAAAAGGGAGTTATCATCCTAGGAAATGTTTTGGATGGCTGGCCATTGTGGGAAGAAGTGTTCTTGAAAAAGCGGGATTCAGTCGTGGGGGTCTTTGACCCAGCTGACCTCCATGTGGACAAGGATTGGCTGACAGAGGTGACCTCAAGGGCTTTGCCCGGCCCGGGTGGACCAAGGTGGGCTGTGGGGACATCACCCCTTGTGCAGTTCTATGGCTGCCCTCCCTGCCCAGGGCCCTGGCACCAGGACCCCATAGATCTCGTGTCCCACCAACACCATGCAGCTCACTTCTTCTTTTTTTTTTTTTTCTAATGTATTAATTTATTTTTGGCTGCGTTGGGTCTTCGTTGCTGCGCACGGGCTATCTCTAGTTGCGGCGAGCGGGGGCTACTCTTTGTTGCGGTGCACAGGCTTCTCACTGCGGTGGCTTCTCTTGTTGCGGAGCACGGGCTCTAGGTGCGTGGGCTTCAGTAGTTGTGGCATGTGGGCTCAGCAGTTGTGGCTCACGGGCTCTAGAGCGCAGGCTCAGTAGTTGTGGCACACGGGCTTAGTTGCTCCACAGCATGTGGGATCTTCCCGGACCAGGGCTCGAACCCATGTCCTTGCATTGGCAGGTGGATTCTTAACCACTGCGCCACCAGGGAAGTCCCATGCAGCTCACTTCTGTCACAAAGGCCATGTGGTTACTCACAGCACACCAGAGGCAGGGAGGCGGCAGCCTTGGAGCCATGGGGGGTGGGGCTTACGGGAAGACGATGGGGCCAGTTTGGGTCACAGCCCAAAGATGGTGTCTCTGAGCTCCTAGGCAGGCCTCTCTCCCTTCCCTGGGGTCCCCCAGAGTGTCCACCAGTCACCTAAAAGGCCAAGGCTGCAGAGGCTCCCAGTTCACGGGCAGAATACGGGGCTCCCCTGACTGAGGAGCCCTGCCCTGGCTCCTGGCCTGGCAGCACCTCAGCTAAGCGCCGGCAAGGGCGGGGCGCCCAGCTCTTCTGCCCAGAGCCCTGCAGAGCCCCCTGTCCCTCCTCCCCGCCACACCAGACAAGGACTCGGGCTGCCCAAAGCCCCGCAGCGCCCCACAAACACACCTTCACCCCAGAACAAAGACTGACAGACACACTGCCTTGTCCACATATCCTCTCACACATGTTCCCAGAGCTCCCTCTCACTCTAACGCTTAAACACACTCACACCAATGCACACTCACTCGAACCCACAGATGTTTGCACGCTCTCACTTAGACACATAAAATATTCCCACCCAAGTGGTTATTCACATGCTTGCCAGAATCTTACAGAGGAACACACACTCTCACCCGTAAACATGCATGTTCCCTCGTGCACGCACGCGCTCACACACACACACACACACACACACACACACACACAGACTCACATCCTCACGTTTTACCACTCAAGGTATCTGCTGCTCTCTTCACTGGGGTCAGAAAGGGGTCACGGAGGGCAGGAGCCACCAGCTCCTAGACCTCAACTTGGAAATGGTCCCTCTTCCCTTCCTCCCATGGCTGCTTCCCCCGGACTCCCTCCTTCCCCAGTGGCGGTTAGTCTGGGCTCTTCTTTGCTATCCCCTCAGTAAGTATGGTCATTTCTGCCCCTGCTGACCTTCATCAAGCTGTTTCCCTTGCCCGAAAACCCTCCCCATAGTGTCCCGTCTATCCAATTCTACCCAACCTGCAAGACCCCAACACATCCCTGTTCCCATGAAGCACTAACCTCCTGTGAGGAAGCTTGCGCCCTGGGAAGGGTGCTCACCCATGCAGGTGTGCCGTGAGCCCAGGGGTCCCCACCTGTTTCCTGGGTATGAATCTAGTGTCATTCATGAGATAGCAAAAGCCTCGAGGCCCAAGGAAAGCACTGTTCCCCGGTCCCCCTACCCTCGCTCTCTTGCGGCCCCGGAACACACACTGTAGAACTGGGCCCTCAGCTCAGCTCTGCCCGGGGGTGCTGCCCCAGACTCCTTCGATTCTCATTTCAGCCTTTCCAATTGAAAGGCATCCAGTCTGGGGGCAGACATACCCGGGTTCAAATCCCAGCTCTACCATTTCTAACAGTATAACTTGAGCAAACTCCTTAACATCTCCTGGCCTCAGTTTCCTCTTCTAAAGCAGTGAGAATAATAATTCCTCCTTTGTAGGTCTGGAATGAGGAATGACTATAAAGTCCCCTGCACGATGACTGGCACACAATAGGTGGCCAACCCAACATGGCGCTCCTCTCCAATGTCCCTCTCGGCTTCCCTTGCCCGCAATCCGAGGGTCTTAACTCCCAGGATGGAATGGTCCAGGGAAGGATCCGGGAAGCTAGGGGCACCTGGCTCCAGCCCACCCCTCCCTCCCCCAGGCTGCGTCTAGGTCTGCTCCCCTCATGTGGAGCCCCAGAGCTCCAGGACATCTTTGATTAATAAGAAGTGGAAAGATAAGCCTCATGATAATTAATAAATCATTAGCAGCATTACTTTTCATCAGATAAGCCCATTAATTGTTCCCATTTCCTTACGTAAAGCCCAGCCCCAGGGGCCCCTTGCAGTGAGTTGATTTTATGAGAAACCCAAGCTTATAAAGAAAAGCAGGTCCCTGGTGGGATGAGTGGTGACCACTTGCAGGGGCACCGGGGACCCGCACCTCTGCGCTTTGGGAGAGCAGCAACCAGAACACACAAAATAACTCCTGCCGCTCAGGAAGGGCCCCAGGGGAGCTCAGAAACCCCTAACCCAGAGCTGGGACACAGGTGTCCTCTCTGACACCAGCACTAACTGATCACCAGTGTCTGTTGCAGCCATACTCAAAAAAAAAAAAAAAAAAAAAAAAAAAGCCACATCCTAACTGAGAGGAAAAAAGGTTCTAATTGATTAGCAATGCCTGGCAGGGGCATGGGACAGGGCCTGAAGGCACAAGAGGCACGTCTATTCGTGCATCATTCATTCTGCAAATGATTAGTGAGTGTCAAGCGCCGTGCAAGGGGCTGGGGTACTGTGAGGAGAAAAAAAAGACACAGTTCCTGATCTCATGCAGTTTATATTTGCCATCTCTAAAGTTCCTTGTCAGAGGAGGAAACAAACAGGGCAGGGGCTGCCCAAGGCCATACTGAGGGTCAGTGGCCAAACTGGCTAGAGCTCCTTCACTGTCCCCTCCCCAGCCTGTCCTTCCCTCAAATAAGCAGCAAAGGGATCCTAGCTTCCCATTCCCCCCGACACACTAACACAGATGCTCTGTCAGGAGTCTGCACTTACCCCCAGACTCTGAGGATGGCAGTGTATTCTTATTCACATGGAGAAATGTTTTGAATACCAATCACGTACAGGAGCACTGAACTGGGGCACACGGAAACTGTCCCCCAGAAACTGGCTGGCTGGTTGGATGGAAGAGGCTTCCTTAAAAAATAATAATAACAAAGCAAAACAACTAGGCAGAACAGGTGCACTTAATAACATGCTCTAAGAGATTAAAGGCAAAAGGCATCCTTGCAAGCTGGAGAATCCTTGAAGGCTTTCTGAAGGTGGTGACAGGTTAGGAAGGAATTGGAAAGGAGGCTTGGAGACAGATCTTGCAGGGCTTCCAAGGCACTGCTTGGGAGCTTAAATTTGTCCCTTGGATCTTCACTCGTCCCCTCTGAAGGCATACTCAGAGGGTACCATTGGAGAAACATGGTTTATCTTCCTTAGTATCAATCTTACTTATAGATTTGAAAGTGAAAGGTTTTTAATTAGAAAGTTCTTAAAGGTTTTGTCATACTGACACAAAAATAAATTCCACATAGATTAAAGAACTAAACATTGACATGAATGAAACTGAAAATACTAGAATAAAATATAGGAGTATGCTTATATACACTTGGGTTAAGAAAACCAAGGATGGTACAAAATTAAGATGCCCTTTCAAAGGAAAAAAAAACAAGTAGATTTATCTACATAAAAATTTAAATGCTCTAGTGCAAAAGACATCAAAAACAGAATTAAATGTAAATATCAGATGGGGAAAATGTTTATAATATATACAAATAAACAAAGGATTGATATCTCCAGTGTATAAGGAGCTCCCAACAAAAAGATAATCAATAAGCAATTCACAGAAGGAACACAAATGGCTAATAAACCAGGATTTCTAAACCTCGGCACTATTAACATTTGAGGCCAGTAATTCTTTCTACACACTAGTCGTCAGTAATACCGCCACCCCCCGCCCCGGGGTCATAACAATCAAAATGTCTGCAGACACTGCCAAACGTCCTGTGGGGACAAAAATCATCCCTAGTTGAGAACCACTGTTTTGTTTTTTATGCGGTACGCGGGCCTCTCACTGCTGTGGCCCCTCCCGTTGCGGAGCACAGGCTCCGGACGCGCAGGCTCAGCGGCCATGGCTCACGGGCCCAGCCGCTCTGCGGCATGTGGGATCTTCCCGGACCGGGGCACGAACCCGTGTCCCCTGCATCGGCAGGTGGATTCTCAACCACTGCACCACCAGGGAAGCCCTAGAACCACTGTTAATAAACATATGAAAATAGGCTCAGCTTTCTGAATGAACAGACCATCACAAATTAAAATAAGAAGAAAATGTCATTTTTCTCTTATCAGCTTGGGAAGATTTTAAAATTGATAATAACTACAGATGACAAGGGTTTGGGAAGAATGATGCTCTCATTCGTGTTGGTGGCAACATAAAGAGATCCAATGATTTCAGAAGACAATCTGGCAGCATCGATCAGTTTCTGATGTCTGCACACTCACTGACCCAGCAAGTCCACTTTTGCACTCTAGCCCACAGAAAAAAGGTGCACAAAAGGACACAGGACACGAAAACAAAGAATGTCCACTGGTGGCTTTTTTGTAATAGTGAACACTTGGAAACAAGGGTCAATGAGTAGAGAAATGGTTAAATTCTGGTACACTGATATAAGTCAGACAGTAAAAAGAGTTGCCAAGACGTATAGCTGAGTAAAAAAAGCAAACTGCAAAATAACATGATCCTATATTTGTTTTCTAAGTTAAAATGACATACTTGCATGTGTCTGTGTGTATGATTAAAAAGAAAGTGGAGTGATAAAAAGATCTGAACAAATAAATAGCAAATTATTGATAGTGGTTAATCTTATGGAGTAGGATGGGGGGAATGAGATTAGTAAGTGAATGGAAAGAGAAGAATTTCAATTTTTTGCCTTACAGAGTTCTGTATGGAGTTTTAACAGTAAGCCTGTATTATTTTTTAAAAACTTGAATGTGTTTTAAGCAAATTCCAAAATAAAAAGGATTTATGAATAGGTAGCTAGTGGGAAGCAGCCGCATAGCACAGGGAGATCAGCTCGGTGCTTTGTGACCACCTAGAGGGGTGGGATAGGGAGGGTCGGAGGGAGGGAGACGCAAGAGGGAAGAGATATAGGAACATATGTATATGTATAACTGATTCACTTTGTTATAAAGCAGAACCTAACACACCACTGTAAGGCAATTATACTCCAATAAAGATGTAAAAAAAAAAAAAACCAAAGGTGCAGACATACCTTTAAAAAAAAAGTATTTATGTCATATATGCACAAGTAAAATCAGCAAAATCTTACTGATCTCTGCTGATCTGAGTCATTTTTGCCAAAGGCTATATAACAGAAAAATGGTATATGCAGTGAGACATGGAACAATTCAGTTCTCTTGGTTTAGCCCAGCTTTCTCTTGGAAAGCCTTCTAGTTAAAGGGAATCAAGTTCACTGCTGCAGCAAAAACAGATTGGGCCAATGTCTGAGCCGCAGGCCAGGGCTGGGCAGGGCATGTGTTTTCTCAGCAATGCTCTGAAATGTTCTGAAAAAAGAGTCTGCCAACTTAGAAACCAGTTTTATTTTCACTTTGACTCCATAAAGCCATGAACCTCCTAAATCTGTTCAGCTGCCCTGCTCTTGTTCCCCTTGATCACATACTCTGTTTACAAACATCACTGGGCATCTTTCCACTTCCCACCACAGCAAATTTTCCCCAAACACAAAGAGACCAGAAGTTCTGGGGTGTTGGTTATTTTTCGTTTCTCTTTTTAAAAGTATAGTAATTTTCAAATTACGTGTTCAATTTAGAACATGGATCCGTGGTTAAAAATAGGAGATCGGAAGCATAAACTTGTAACCAGTGAAACTATGAAGCTATGGAGGCAAATTCACAATAAAATGAGTCACATGGTTATGACACATGAGCTGTTGACCTTGAGGTCCACCACATGACCATGACAGCTACCAGGGCCAGAGCTCCACCCTAGCCACACCTAGTGAACTGGTGGCAAGCAACTCCCTAAAATACTGAACAGTGGAAGCTGAGATGGGTTTTATTTTAGGGAAGTTTTATTTTAATGGAGTTACAGATGAGCACATGAAATAATGGATAAAAGCCATCTCCCAGGCAATGACATTGAAAAAGTCAAGTATGCAATTTCAAAGGAAAAAAAATCACAAAATAATTTTAAAACCTAAAAGAAAGAAGACTCGACTGAGAACATTAGTGAAAAACAAATGCAAAAAAGCAAATTCAAGGGTCTCTTAAAGATTTCTTTAGTCTGTTTCAGAAATGCCTCAGAAGTCACAGCTTGAGTGGTAGGAGTCAAGTTGAAGGGTTTCACTGTAGATAGGACCACACCTCTTTTTGCATCAAAAAGAGGCAACTGGGCTTCCCTGGTGGCGCAGTGGTTGAAAGTCCACCTGCCGATGCAGGGGACACGGGTTCATGCCCCGGTCCGGGAGGATCCCACGTGCCACAGAGCGGCTGGGCCCGTGAGCCATGGCCGCTGAGCCTGCGCGTCCGGAGCCTGTGCTCCGCAACGGGAGAGGCCACAACAGTGAGAGGCCCGCGTACCGCAAAAAAAAAAAGAGGCAACTGATTTGGAAAAGGTGTCCTTACAGAGTGGCACTATCTACCAGTGCCTTTTAGTGGGTTCTAAAAGATAGACTAGAATGACTTTTTGAAAACAGATATTGATGATTTGGCCCGTTTATCCATCTTTCTTCACCGTAACGCTAATGAGTGTCTGTGAAGACATGTCAATTCCTAAAGTGGTTGATGGTAAAATAACAAGGGAAAACATCTCAACAAGATGTGTAAGTCCAAAAAGAACAATATCAACTGGAAATAAGCAGCTCAGCCTCCTGCACAGGTGAGCCAAAACTCTGATGGGCAAAATGCTGGCAGAAAACAGTGGCCTCGGGGACTACTTCACACAATGAGTGTTCCTGGAACCTGCTTCACACATGGAGTGTACTTCTAAAGGTCTGCTCTTGAGCTCTAAGTGGTAAACATTTCATCAAATTTAGTTTAGAAAATTTAACAGTTTGAATACTTGTCTCTTAAGGCCACTTTATAACAAAATGAAAAGTTGTGTGTTTTTTTTAAAAACTTGCTTTACCCTGCATATGTGTGCTGGCTTAATAGGAAGAAGGTGCTAGTCTAGGTTTCCCAACTTGAGGTTGATTTTGTCATAAAGGAAAATATCAACCATGCCATGACTTAAGTGCAAAAAACTCATCAAGGTGAATAAAAGTCTTTATTCACTGAAATGTTGAGTGGCTCTGAGATGTTTTATTTAGCATGTTTTTTCAAAGTCAATACTCTTAACAACTGCAAGGAAAAGCTGAGAAATGATTTTACTGCCATGATCACTGCCATAAAAATGCAGTTGCAGGGCTTGCCCGTTGGCACAGTGTTTGAGAGTCTGCCTGCCAATACAGGGGACACGGGTTCGTGCCCCGGTCTGGGAGGATCCCGCGTGCCATGGAGCGGCTGGGCCCGTGAGCCATGGCCACTGAGACTGCGCGTCCGGAGCCTGTGCTCCGCAACAGGAGAGGCCACAGCAGTGAGAGGCCCGCGTACCGCAAAAAAATAAATAAATAAAAAATAAAAATGCAGTTGCAGAGTTGGACTAAGTGTAATTGAACCTCTTAGTTTATTTGCAGGTATCAGTTCTCTCTGATTGAGTTGATGTTTTCAAAACTGTTAGATTTATTGCAACAGCATCCTACCCATGAGCCAATAGAGCTTATGCAAATTTTTTCTTTCCTGATTGCAACAATTCAAAATATTCGTTTATACCTTGGACACGACCCCATGCATCTTTGATGCCTTCCTTCATTCCAATGTGGTAAGATGATCCTGGATCATCTGGGTGCCTTTCCTGTGCTAGATCTGAAATCAGTCATAACTCCAAGAGGATATGGCTCCTCTTCAGGAGATTCTTTAGAAGATTCCATACCCTTATGCCCTTCATTTGTCCATGGGGCATTCCAGGAAATTGGGTGCAAAGCAGACTATTGCAATGGGAATGGCATTCTCCCCAGGAGCAGTGTTAAAATTAGGTTGGGTTCATGAGCTAGAACCAGGAACTAAAGAGAAGATATCCATGACCAATAATGAGCTGGAAAAAGCAGGATAGAACAACCATAGATAGGCAGTAAGTAGTGGAAACAAAACCCCACCCAGGGAATCCCAAACTCAGTTACCCGCCACTGAGAAGTGGGTGGGGACAACAGCAGTCGTGTACAAAGGGGGGCTGTCCATAATATGGGGGCTCTGGGGTGGGAGAGGACTCTTGAGAGAGGGAAGTTCAGGACAAATTACAGGAAAGCCAGCTTCCCAAACAAACAGGGATTTTGAGCAAACAAACAGGGGTTTTGATGTGAAGCAGGCCTAAAACCTCCCATCCCCACCACTCTTTACCTCGGTGACCTTGAGGAAGCAGCCCCTCCTCCTAGAATTCTGAGTTCCTTGTTGGTAAAATGGGGATAATTGTGCCTGGCAGGAAGTTATGAGGATCTGATGAGATGACTGGCATCTCACACTTAACATGTCCCAAGTAGCCACCAAACCTGCTATTTCTGTAGTCCTTTCATCTTAATGACCTCTCCATGCTTTCCCTTGCTCAGGCCCAAAATCTTGAAATCATTAATTCCCACAGGCTCTATCTTCTAAATATATCCGGACTCTCATCACTTTTCCACCACCTCCATCACCAGCACACTGGCCCAAGTCACAAAGCTCACCCCTCTCCATCATCGCAGTTGCCTCCAGTGGGTCTCCCCCTTCTACTCTTGACACCCACAGTGTGAATGCACACAGCAACACATAAATCCCATCAAATCACTCCTCTCTGCCCCAAACCCCTCTGTTTCCATCTCAGTGGAAAGCCTTATCCTTGAGCTAAAAGGCCCTACTGTGTCTGGCCCCTGCTTGCCTACTGACATTGGAAAGGTCAAGGGATATGTGTGTGACAAACTGTGTCTGCCACCCCTAATAACAGGGGAAAGGGACTACTGGTGGGTGGTCCAGCCAGAGCCAGAAGGGCTCTGAGCATCCCCCCCCCGGCCTCTGCTCATCCTCCTTGACATCAGCGTTCCCCCGGGGACCCTCCCCAGGAAGCCCTCCAGTCCTTCCAGAGCCATGGTCCTACCTTGTGTCCAGGGAAACCCCTGCTTTTCTGTTATCTGCTGTTCAAACAAACCGGCAATTCCCAGCCCCTTTGCAGTTAGTCCCCATCCATCCCATCCTCTAGACCTCTGTCCAAGTGAGCTTTCCAACATGAAAATTATCTTCCCAAAAGAATAGATTCATTTATCCTCTCAAATTCAATTTTTTTGAGCACCAACCATATGCCAGCGAACTGTTGGCCACCTCGGAGCAGGAGATGCTTCAAAAAGTAGAGGATAAGCTATGTAAACGTGGGAAAGTTACCTAAGGTTTCTGAGCCTTAGTTGTCTTATCTGTAAAATGGGCAAACTTCCTCCAAGGAGATCACAGGCCACCACAGCCCTAAGTGGAACAAGTTGCCAGAATTCATCAATTATTTAATATGCCTGTTAGTCCACGAGGACAGGGTGGTCATTCCTTCGGAGCACCCAGTAAGTATGCAGGAAAAACCATGTCAGTTATTTAATTTAATGCTGTGATTATTCACTAATCAATATTATGTGCTGCCTGAAACCCATGGAGGGTGCAGAGATGAGTTAGACGCTGTCTCACCTTCAAGAAGCTGACAGCTTAGTGGGGAAGATCAAGGCACATCAAGTCTATGTGGTGTCTGTAACAACGGGCTACAGTCAAGGGATGAACCAACCTCACTGGTACTCAGAGAAGGGATCACTCATCTGACTGGAGAGGTCAGCCTCCTCAGGGGACAGGACACTTGGCT
Organism: Mesoplodon bidens; assembly: GCF_964165515.1. Lineage (NCBI taxonomy): Eukaryota > Metazoa > Chordata > Mammalia > Artiodactyla > Ziphiidae > Mesoplodon > Mesoplodon bidens. The sequence goes on from NC_138161.1 coordinate 140,357,492, forward strand.
CTGGAAAGATGAACCCTCCTGAGAGAAGAGCATGGATGAAGGCAGGGCAGGGTGGAGCAGCGTGCAGGCGTAGGGAACCACGAGCAGGGAGGTGGAGGGCCAAGGGCGAGCACAGTCAGGTCATGGAGGGTCTTGGTGGGGGGGGGGTACGGGCAAGCTAAGTAATTTGTGCATTAGTCCAAAGCTGTTGGGGAACGCTGGGGAGGCTTAAGCAGGTGTGGTCCCCAAGGAAATGGCAGTATTACATAACAGTTATGCGGAGAGGGAAGCGTAATCTGTGACAAAGCGAGAGTGGCATGGACATAGATACACTACCAAACGTAAAATAGATAGCTAGTGGGAAGCAGCCGCATAGCACAGGGCGATCAGCTCGGTGCTTTGTGACCACCTAGAGGGGTGGGATAGGGAGGGTGGGAGGGAGGTGCAAGAGGGAGGAGATATGGGGATATATGTACATGTATAGCTGATTCACTTTGTTGTAAAGCAGAACCTAACACACCATTGTAAAGCAATTATACTCCAATAAAGATGTAAAAAAAAAAAAAGAAAAGACCACAGACGCTGGTAGGACAGATTTGGGTTCAGAGCTTAGCTCTCGCCACCTACAAGCCGTGTGAACATGGGAAAGTATTCTGTGCCTTAGTTATCTCGTCTGTAAAATAGGCATAATAATAGTACTTACCTCAAAGCGTTATTATTAGGATTAAACAACTTAATTCTTATAAAACGTTTAGAACGGTGCCTGGCACTTAATAAATTTTACTATTAGCATTATCATTCATTTAATTATCTAGATCTCCTACTAGACTGCCAACCAGTCCATCAGGGCAGGAAACTATTCAACTTGCTTATCTCATGGCCCCAGTGTCTAGCAAAGGGCCTGGCACATAGGAAGTGTTCAACTAATGTCTACTGTATGAAACTACAATGGGCAGACTGGAGGGGCTGGTCCTCCTGTGTCATGGGGCTTCTCAAGGTCCTGGAGGCCCCAAAGGCAGGCAGTGAGCAGGTCTGGGTGAGGCTGGGTCCAAGGTCACCCACTCATCCCCACAGACTTTCTCAGCTGCAGACACATGCCCACCAGGGCCTGCCCACCCCAGGACACAGCCTTCAGCTGGGCCTCAGAAGTGTGCCCCTCAGAGCGCTCACAGATCATCCTGTTGCCACCCACCTCTTCACCCGGGGGTCTAAAACCATGTCATTCCCAGGGAACTTCTACCTTCTAACAATTCTTAATCCTTTTGCAGTCAGTCCCCCTACCACCTCTCCCCAGGTGAGCCTTCCATATTCAAATCTAGACAGGCCACTTAAAACCCAACCTTGCCTTCACTTGTCCTGAAGATAAACCCAAACTCTTAAGTACAGCTACTTAGCACACCCTACATGGTCAGGCCTAGACCCATGCTCCCAGCCTCCTTCTAATCATGTCATCGCTCCCGTCCCCTCCCCACCCTAACCAGAGCCTGCAGTCCCCCAAATGCTCCAGTCCGTACACCTCTGCCTGCAGCTCATTCTCCCCTGTGCCCTCTGCAAAGCTCTCCATCCTGGGAAACCTGCTTCAGTTGCAGTACGCTCTATGGCACGCCTCCCCAGATACCCTGAGAAGCCTGTTTTATAGTCTCCTACAATTGTCTGTTCATATCCCTGTCTCTGCTGCAAGACTGAGAGGCCTTGAGGGTTGGAACCGTCTGTTTCTTTCTGTATCCCCAGTGCCCAGCCCAGAATCTGGGACACAGTACAATAGTCCCTCAGGAAATGCCTGTTAGTTGGTCCGTTGGCAAAATGAACCAACGAATGAATGAACAGCAGGATGTCTGTGTCCCAGTGATCCTGGCATATAGTCGGGGCACAGTGGATAATTCTGTGTGAACCCCTGAATAAGATACCTCTCCACTGGCCTTCTATGTTTGATTTTGTTTTCAGCACCAGCCCCTCCCAACAGACACACACACACACACACACACACACACACACACACACAGAGAGAGCTTTTCCATCCCTCTCCTCCCACTTTTCTAAAAGAACCTCTTGGTAAGTATTGACTCATTAGACCAAAAACAATATATTCAAATTTGTAAAGTTTCCAGAAGTCCTTCTCAAAAACATGGACCAAGAATTGCCAAGCTGTCCCATGAAATCCCACACAGGGACAGCCTGTGAGCAGATATTCTTTCCAGGGAGACACAGGTATCCCGCCTGCTCCCCATCCTGCTTTATGCATGTGAGGCCCCAGCCCAGCTTCCCTTCCTGGGCATTGAGTGGACACCTGTGACTGGGCTGTAATCCCAGGTAAGCCGCCCGCACACAGCCCAGCACCACCCCCCATCCTGGTCACCGGGACTTGAATAGCCAGGCGCACCTGTGGGCCAGGCGGCCACTGATCCATGGGTGGAGCCCAGCAGGACTGAGGCCTCAGCTTTTGAAGCACTGACGGGGCTGCCCTGGCGAGCCTGACCCATGACCTACAGGTGGGCACAGCCATTGTCCCCACAGGTCCCAACTGCTGTCTGTCCTGCTGCAGGGACCCGTGAAGGTATCCATTTCAGGTCGGTGCAAAGCAAAACAAACAGAGGGGCCAAGGGGCAGGGGTGTGTGTGGAGTGCTTTGCTGGCTGGGAATCCATTGTTGCAAGTACAGGTATAATCCGCAGCGGGCAGGCCCCACCAGCCAGCAGGGCTCTACCTGCCACAGGGCTGTTTATAAACACATGGCCAGGCCGGGTCTCCAAAACAAGAGTGGCTCTGGAAGTCAGGGGGCTCCACGGGGATTTGGAAGAGGCCTCAGCATCAGAAGCCAGCACCTTCCTCTTACTGAGCTTATCGACCAGGAGGAATGAGGTGAGACGTACCCTCCTCCCTGCCACAGACCCGAAGCTGGGGCCGGGCACAAGCCGGGCAGAAGAGCACTAGCAGAACCTCCACAGGGCCAGAAGCTGCAGACAGCAGTAGCCCTGTCAGACCACCTGCCATTAGCGGAGGCTGAGGCAGCTGCGGTCATAACATTTCTGGCAACTGTCAGTGTGCCACTGACAGACAGGAAAGTATTTGTGAATGGAGGCTTCAGGGGAGTTTGTGTTACTGTGAACAGGCACAGACCTCGGTCCAGATTCTAACTGTGGTTCAGCTGCAAACTCGCTGTGCAAACTCAGACGAATGACTTCGCCTCTCCGATCTCAGTTAATTCACCTATAAAGCAGGCATACTGATGACCAGCTTCATAGGGATGTTGTAAGGATCAATCTTGTGCAAAATCCCCTGGCCCCATGGCCAGCCTCTCACTTCCTACAGTCCACCTGGCTCAGGCAACAAAATAGGTGTTTCTAAAATACTGAGACCTTTTCAAACATTTTCATTGTTAAACAAAGTGCACATTCAGAAAATTCTCCAAGTACCAACGTATGACAACAAATTACTGTAAAATGAATATCTATGTGCTCCTCACCCAAGTTAAAAAAATAAAAAAGAACTGCCTGGACTCCAGAAGCCACCATAGATCACTTTCCAATCATAGCCCTCCCTTTCACCCTCACAGTATAAATATATGGAATCATACAGTATGTCCAGCATCTAATGATCACCTTATATGTTTTAAATTGATTGGTTGTTATGTGTAACGTAATCCCTTTTCATTGCTGTATAGTATTCCAGTATAGGAATTTACCATCTTTTTTTTTTTTTTTTTTTTTTTGCGATATGTGGGCCTCTCACTGTTGTGGCCTCTCCCGTTGCGGAGCACAGGCTCCGGACGCGCAGACTCAGCGGCCATGGCTCACGGGCCCAGCCGCTCCGCGGCATGTGGGATCTTCCCAGACCGGGGCACGAACCCGTGTCCCCTGCATCGGCAGGCGGACTCTCAACCACTGCGCCACCAGGGAAGCCCCTTACCATCATTTTTTATTCAGCTGTTAATAAGTATTCTTATGTCTATCCCAGAGCACAGTGAAAGGAAAAACTCTTCTTCCTCTACACACACACAGAACATTTCTGGATACCCAATGTGAAGGTGTTTTTCCCATACCAACCAATTCTCCAACACCAGCTGGGTGTCCTACAATTCAATTCTGACACTCTCTACCTCGAGTTAGTATCAGATCCCACAGGTTAAGGGCTCAGTCCCACAAGACTGCCTCCACTTCAGACACCAATTGCAAATAGTGGGTCTCCAGGTTACCCCCACTTATGCTCAACTTGGCTGCAAATTGAAGGTTCCCAAGAACCCCTCCTCAGGTTTAGTCATTTGCTATCACAGCTCACAAAACTCAGGGAAATACTTCTGTTACCAGTTTGTCATATGATAAAGGACATGATAAAGGATACAGATAAACAGCCAGAGGTACAGGGTGAGGTCCAGAAGGGGCCCACACAGGCACTTCTGTCCCCATGGTGTTGGAGAGCTCCACCCTCCCGGCATACGGATGTGTTCACCAACCCGGAAGCTCTCCAAACCCATTCACGGATTTATTCAGGGATTTTTATAGAGGCTTCATCATGTAGAAATGATTATTAACTCAATCTCTAGCCTCTCTCCCCTCCTCAGAGGATGGGTGGCGGGGGGCACGGGGGGGACCTGAAAGTTCCAAGCTTCTCATCACTGTTTGGTCTCTCTGGTGACCACCTCCCATCCAGGAGGAGCCCAACAAGAGTCACCTCATTAGAATAAAAGATGCTGCTATTACACAGGAAATTCCAAGGATTTAGGATTTCTGTATCAGGAACTTGGGTCAAAGACCAACTATTAGAACAAATGATGCTCCTAGAACCTTTATTTCTTAGGAAATTACAAAGGTTTTAGGACCTCTATTCAGGAGCCGAGGATGAAGACCAAAATATGTATTTATTATATCACAATATCACATACAGGCACACCTTTATTCGGGGTATATCTGTGGGAAAGGAATTTCTGGGTCTTAGGCTGAGTATCTTCAATTCTGCTAGATAATTCCTCACTCTTTTCCACAGTGGCTGTACTAATATAGCACTCCTTCGAGCAATGTAGGGAGTTCCCATTGTTCCCCATCCTCTCTAAGATTGATGTTGCCAGATGTTTTAACTTTAGCCATTCTGGTGGGTGTCTTATTGTGGTTTAAATTTCCATTTCCCTTATTAGCAATGAGATTGACCAGCTTTTAGTACGTGTATTAGACATTTGGGTGTCATCATCTGTGAGGTGCCTGTTTAACTCCTTTGCTCAGTTTTCTATTGGGTTGTTTGTCTTTTTCTTATTGATTTGTAGGAGTCCTTCAGCAGTTTTGGAGACGGACTGCTTGACTGCTACATGTGTGTCAAGTGTCTTCTTCTATTCTGTCACTTAACTTTTCCCTCTGTTTTTACAATATCTTTTGATGAACTGAAATCCTCGATATGAATGTAGTCTTTTCCCTTTATGTTTAGTGATTCTTATGGGCCATATAGAAAATCTCCTTATCCCCAGAGTCATGAAGATATTGTCCCATCTTATCTTCCCATAGCTTCTTTGTTTTGCACTTATCATTTATATACACAGCGTATCTGGATTTGATTTTTGTGTGTGATATGAGGTAAAGGTCAAATTTCTTTCTTTCTTTTTTTTTTTCATATAGATACCCAATTTCCCCAGCACCATTCTTTCTTGCTCTGCAGTACCACTTTTGTCATAAATCAGTGTCTACATATGCATGATCTGTTTCTGGATCCATCACCATATCTATTTATCTTTGTGCCAGTAACATTGTCTTAATATCTGTAGCTCTATAATGTGTCAAAGAAGCATTACATACTTGTTCTTTCTATAAGATTGTCTTTGCTGTTCTTGTCCCTTTACATTTCCATATAAATTTTAGAATCACCTTGTAAAGCTCCACAAAAGCAAAATATTTGGGACTTTCATTGGGATTGCATTTAATCTATAGATCACTTTGAGAACTGATATCATTACAATATTGAGTCTTCCAATCTATGAACATTGTACGTCTCTATTCTGTATTCTTTACTTCTTTATTTTCTTTCAATAATATTTTCTAGTTTTCTCCATAGAGGTTTTGCACAAGTTTTGTTAGGTTTACTTCTAGGTATTTGATATTTGTTGATATGTTTAAAGTGGTATTTTTTACATTTTTTATTATCTGTTTGCTGCTGGCATATAGAAACAGGGTTGGTTTTTGTACATTGTCTTTATGGCCAGCTAAACTTTCTTATTAAGCCTAATATTTTATCTGTAGATTCTTCTGGATATTCTACATATACAATCCTATCCTCTTTAAATACTGACCCTAAATACTGAGAATTTTGTTTATTCCTTCCATTCTTTCTATTTCTTTTCTTACCATACTGCTCTGGCCACATTTCCAAAACTTACTTGATGACAGATCCTTTGGTTATGGAACTCTTATTTCATCTCTAAAAAGCTTCCCACCAAACAAAGTCTTGGGAAAGGCAGAATAAAGGGAAAATAACAAGAAAATGATTTAGAACTAAAAGACCTAAAAGACTCACATTTAGTAGTTATGTGACCCAGGGAAGCTACTTAAGGACCCATCAGAGTAGCCTTTTAACATAGATGTAAACAAGACGTGATTGCAACTCCTAGAGGTTTCTCAGAAGTAAAGTGAAGTTATGAAATCAGTGCTTTTATACAATCCTGGGCCCAACATTTGCAGAATACACATTATTTTCAAGTATACACCAGACATATGTAAAAAATTGAGGCTTAAAGCAAGTCTGAAAATTTTTAAAGGATTGAATGCTTTTTGACCACAATGAAATTAATCTAGGAATCTATTTAGAAAAGGATAACTATATTTGTAAATTAAGTAATATTATTCTAAACAAAGTAAAATCCACAATGGAAATTAAACAAAATATCTTGAACTGAAAATATTTCATTTAAAACTTGCAGAAACCAGTTAAACGTAAAATTATAGGGAAACTTATATCCTTAGAAGCGTATAAAGACTGAAATTAATGCACGTAACACCTATCTCAAGAAATTATGAAAACATCATCAACAGCAACAACAAAATAAACCTAAGATTCAGAAGGAAAAACTTGTATAGTTAAGAGTAGAAATGAATGAAAGAGAAGCCAAACATAAAACAGAAAGGATCAGCAAAACCAAATTTGGTTTACTGAAAAGATTAATAAAATTGATAGTGCCCTGGTTTTTAAGGAGATGTAAATAAGCAAAGTTAGGAATGAAAAAGAGGACATGAACTTCAGAGCCACAGACACTGGGAGAAAGAAGAGAAAGGATATCATGAGCAATTTTATGGCAAAATTTTGAAAGTTTAAGTAGAATGGATAAATTCTTATTAAAAACAACTTTCAAATGGATATAAGAAATAGAAATTCTAGTGGTTCTATAATTATTAAGAAATTGAATCCAAAATAAAAAATATTTCCACGAAGAAAACATCACAGACAACTTCTACCAAACATTTAAGCAAGAAATCTTATTAATCCAATCAGAACATAGTAAAAAAAAATGTTTCTCGGCTCCTTTTACAAGGTTAGCCTTAACTCTTATACCAAATCTGCTCCCACACATTAAAAAAAAAAAGTGGTTCAAGCACATTTTTGAATATAGAAGCAGAAATCCTCAATAATACATTCTCAGATAAATTTGGTAGATTATTAAGAGAATAACAAACAGTGGACTCTTGGTAAGCATGCAGCGGAGCTGGGGGAAGCAGAAATGAAAAGCTGATTTATCACTATCTTTTCCAGTGTCCTGGGCATCAGCTGTTTCGTTTACAGAAAAAAATAGAGAGTGTCAGTCAGTTCAACTGAGTGGTCAGTTAAGTGAAGGTCTATAAAGACAGATTGATTGTGTGGGTGTGCGTATGATGGAGAGAGGTGTTGTGATATGTGAGAGACAGAGTTGCAAGAATTCATAGTATATAAAGTGTTTTATACCTTTTTGTAACTTAGTATTTTCACATAAGCCTATCTTTCATAAAGATCGTTTGAGGGATTTCCCTGGCAGTCCAGTGGTTAAGACTCTGAGCTCCCAAGGCAGGGGCACAGGTTCGATCCTTGGTCAGGTCAGGGAACTAAGATCCCGCAAGCCACATGGTGTGGCCAAAAAAAAAAAAAAAAAAATCAGTTGAAACAACTGACTACCATTTCTTCTTACGGATGTACCACTTTTGACATAAGTAAACTCTTATTGTTAGGCATTTTTCTCTTTCCTAATGCTAGAAATTACATTGCAATAAACACATTCCTGGCTAATTCTTTGCCCGCATTTCTGATCTCTCGTTATGACCTATTTTTAGAAGTAGAATTATTATACCAACTATTGCCACATTTTAAAATTCTTAATACCTATTAAAAATCTTGATGTATTTGCCCTAAGTGCTCTCCAAAAAGTTGGCCTCATTTATACTTCCACCAGCAATGCACAAGCATGCCCTTTGTCCTCAGTAGCATTTAAGTTTTCTCTTTTCTTAACCTGTGTTAATCCAATGTGTTAAAAATGGCACGTCACTGTTCTTTTAATTTAGCACGGTTTGATGAACAGCAATAGTAAACCTTCTTTCCCACATTTGTCAGCCAGTTCCTTTGCTGGACATTGGCTTTACTTGAGTAAAGACAAACCCTGAATTCTGCTGCCTTACAGAAATCTCTACAGGGTGATTTTTTCCATACAAAGTCTCCAGCACATGTGCTGTGGGACACGCGGTCTTGGGCCGGCCATCAGCCAGGTACCTGGCTGGCCTAATGATGGAGAGCTGGAAACCCGAGCACCTCTTTGCAAAACCACTTTCCTAATGACCAACCCTCTGAATAAGCCAAGAGAAGGATAAAGTGAAAAGGCCATATGTGAGGTCTCTGAATGGCCACAGGACTGGAAACACTATTACACTTGTTTTTAATCTCCCCACCCTCCGTTCGGCCCTCTCCTTTTAATTTTCCTAAATGGCCCAGCCGCTGCTGTTGAGGAGAAGGTATTTAATATGGGTGAGGATTTAGCTGTTCTTCCAGGAATAGGCTGGGCCACTGCTTTTGAAATGTCATCTTGATTTGCTGCTTCCCCACTAAGTAAGAGACTTACTAGGGCTTAGGGGATGAATCTGGAAACAAACCTCCCTAATGAAATGGCCTGGGGCCTCACCCATGGCTGTAGCTCTGGGGACAGCTACCCAGGGAGCAGGCACACCTGACAGGGAAGGGGTCTGGGACTTGAAGGACCTTCCTCAAAACCCCTTCTGCATCCCCCACCCTGGGTCCAGCCGCTCAAAACCTCATCGAATGCCCCGGTCTCCTCTTTCTCCCTCTCCCCTCTCCCCACTCCCAGTTTCCCCAGCACCCTGTACTTATACCTCTGCTTCCATTTATTCCAAGTGGTGGAATGACCCGTTGATTCCCACTTTCCTTTCCTCCTATGCCCACTCCACACTGAGTTCTTTGACAACAGGGACTAGGTCTACTTTGATGGGATAACTTGGTGTTGGACAGTGTGGTTTCCAAAAGTTGCTCAGTAAATAACTGGTGAGTGGATAAGTGAATAACTCACTGGATGATCCTTAACGGGACCCTTAACATCTTCACGTTACAAGTCAGTTATGCCTCAGTTTTCTTACCTAAGTGGAAACGCAGATCTGTGCTGTACCTCCCTTACAGAGGTACTGTGAACCGCTAACAGAGGGCTGTAAACACTTTGCATTCAAAGGATACAGTAGCATCCTTGGCTGTACTTCTCAAGGGTATCCGAACAAAGGCGTGAGTGGAATCTGGGATCAGGTCTGAGCTCTGCCTACCAAGCCAGGTGTCCTGGCTCATGGCTATGTCAGGCTCAGGGTACCACTGAAGAGGCATTAAACAAGCAAGTGGAAGAATTACTTGGCCATCTTGCATCAGCCAGCCTCCGTCATTGGCTGCCCAACTGCTAGCTCCAGAGAATCTACCAGGTCAAATGTTCCACCTGGGGGCTTCCCTGGTGGTGCAGTGGTTGAGAGTCCACCTGCCGATGCAGGGGACACGGGTTCGTGCCCCGGTCCGGGAGGATCCCACATGCTGCAGAGTGGCTGGGCCCGTGAGCCACGGCCGCTGAGCCTGCGCGTCCGGAGCCTGTGCTCCGCAACGGGAGAGGCCGCAGCAGTGAGAGGCCCACGTACCGCAAAAAAAAAAAAAAAAAAAAGTTCCACCTAGCAGGCTACTTGCACCACAGCCTCGATCTGCTGCAAAGCCCTTTCATGCTCTGGTCTCTCTAAAAGCTGTCCACTCTCTTTATCCTCAATAAATGGGTCAGGCTAGTCTTTCCAAATGCAGTGTACGGTACTTCCAGAACCTACAAAAACCTACCAAGCACTGTGCTGCTTTTGCTGGAAGGTGCATGATGCAATAATTGTCCTTTGAAAAGGATACTCCAGCATGCCAGTGAGAACGGAACCCCTAAAAATTTCACAGATATAGAAGTTCCTGTGTCTTCACAGGATTCAACTCCAATCAAATGGAGAATACATGTCATACCAACACCTCCAATGAACCTCCCATTTCTTGAACATCTAGTTCAATTAACAGGTTGCCATCAATCTAGCAAACCAATATAACATTCTTCGAATGTCCAGAAAGTCCAGGTCCCCTTTGCACTATATTGTAACATAAAGTAAGAGAAGTAGCATCAGCCTGGGGCGAGACTATAAGTGTGTACTGTTGCCTATCATGCCATGTGAATCCCGCTCCTGCTTCGTGATGGGTATGGACAAGAACAAAATAGCCCCATTGATATTCATATATCACCTGCTGGAGATGGTGTTGATCTTCTCCAACAAGCAGAGCACGTCTGGCTCAACAGCTGCAATGGGGCTACATCTTGGTGTTAAAATAAAAACGATTCAAGGCCAAAATTTGATGGCTAAGTGGAAAGCTTTTACTGTCAAACAGGGAACTGGATTCAGCACAAATTCTAGGTGAGCTCCTGGGAATAAGGTGCAAGGACAGAGAACTAGGGAAGCTCTGTCAAAGCCCAAAGACCGAGAGTTGGTTTTGTCCCGAACGGGAAAGCAAAGCCTACGTGAAACGGATTCACCGACAATAAATGGATTTTTCTGTTGTGTGAGCATTGGAAGTGGTCCGCTGTATACACGTGCATGTTTTGGAATTACATCATCCAGGTGCCTCTGTTTAGTATCTGCAGTCCCTGCCTCGGGATTACAGTGTCCAGCTGCTCTATGATGTGTCTGAGTTAGGGTTATGTCACCCAGTCATGTCTGACCAGTATCAACAGGCTAGGTGGACAGCTTCACTGGCCAGGTCAGAGCTCACCATTGGTTAAGTATGGGATAGTCCACTGCTGTCCATCAGAATCCAACAAGGTGTTGTAGGTGCCAGGCTGCTGAAGGAAATAGGAATATGATGTCCTTTAGGTCTTGGAGGGTAGCATGAGTCTCTGCCAGCCCTCCCAGGAGGAGGTGCTATTGTTTTACCTACTATCTTTGCCGGGAGGAGGGTGGTTTCAGAGATTCCACTTGGCTTTGCTCACTACAATTTCTTACCTCATAGGCCAAGGAGCTGATGTAAGGATGCTGCAAACTACCAAGCAAGTCCACTCCAATTGAACATGTGGGTCCTGGGGAAGTAACCATCAGGTGGATCCATAGGTCCATGGGACCCCCTGTGAGCTACATCTGGTCCAGGAACCATCTATTATGTGGACCTCACATGCCCGCCTTCTAGGGGACCCATGATGGCACTTTGGCTCTGGGTATCAATGTCGGCTCAGACTCTGTGAAAAGCCTGACATTTTTTTCGTATTTTGGAAACATCTGAGTATTCTCTTCAGTGAGTGGTTACCCTGAGTAAACGACCATAAGCAACGTTGAGAAAGGTCTGGGGTAATTATTACTGATTACAGTTGCTTCAGAGTTACAGGGTCCTTCTTCATAGGGACCCAGCCTCCCCTTGTTGGTTGCCCATCTGTCTTGTAAGGAAGACTGTGGTCCTTTAACCACCTCTGTAGTATTACATAGGTGGGGCCATCCTACCTCACTCAGACTTTGCCACTTTTAGCCATAGTTATGCCCACCTGGCTCCTGAGATTTAAGCACTACCATTTGGCCTCTGGCATTTGGGACTCTGTCATTCCCCATTGCTACAGGAAGCCCAGTACTATAACAGCATCTCTTATTAGTGTCAGCCCGGGTCCACCGAGCTTCTCAATGATGCCAGTGCCCCTCTCAGTGCCTTCCCTGTCACTTTGAGAAACAGAATGTCCTTCTAGCCCTCTGCGGAATATAGCCGACTTTTTCTAACTTTATGCAGCACATCCACTCTATTCTCTAAGGTTTTTGGTCCCTTCCATGCTGTCTGCCACGGCAATGTATCGTGCCCGACTCACTTTGTGGGGACCATCACATTTGCCAAGTTTCTGAAAGCCAACCCAGCAGCATATTAGCACAGTCTCCTGGGGTTCTTTGCCAGGACATTCAATCCTGTCAGTGTTACTGTATCAGTAAACTCTTGTCTATCTAGCTTTCTATTCCACCTCCCTGGATACAGCACCTTGATCCAATCCCATGTGTACCTTCCCAACTCCTTCCACTCATACAACAGATTAGACAGATCCTGCCCCTCAGCAGGCCCAGCCCCTCCCCAGTCACGTCCTCTGGGATTTGATCTTGCTGGGATTTGATCCTTGCTGGTTGCCAGGAAGAGAAATGGGGATAAATCCCAAGAGAGTTAAGAATCATTTTATAAAGCACCTGCCTTATCTTCTTTGAGCCCTTCCCATGATCTTCAGGAGAACCTGGGAGTTCAAGGTTCTCAACTGTATCTACCCAGATATCCCTCTCTCAAGTGCCCTCAACTTGTTGTGCCCGGCTCTCTGGGGTGAGAATTCAGCCTCTGAGTCTCTACTGCTCTTACAGTTAAGTCTAGTCCTGTGCTCTCTCTGTCCTCTGGCTGCATAAGATCAGTGTTCCCGTAAATGATGCCAGCGAGGCTCTCTTGCCTTCCCGTTTTGCCTTAAAATGGTGATTAATTACCCAGAGCCCGCCGTTATCTCTCCTCAACACATCAGTGACACTCAGCATCAGCCACCTAATCCTTTAGTTACCATTTCCCTCTTCCTTCCCTTAACTGCCAGAGATGATACATCAGCCTGCATTGCCTGCCATCAGTATCCCAACGCAGTTCACCGAGGTAAAAGTTTTAGCAACTGCACCTCTACAGCACACCAGGGGCCATCTGTGCTCACCTCCCACCAGTGATGGGGTTCTCATTACCAGCCAGCTGGCAAGGGATCACATTTTAAAGCCCGATTCTCAAGACCATTCTGGGTACCAGCTTAGACTGGGCTCCCTAAAAACAGACTCTGAGACAGAGATCTGTGTGCAGAAATTCTACTAGGGTTGCTCCCGAGAGAGACATGAGTAGGAAGTAAGGAAGGCAGGACAGGGTAGAGAAGAAGCTGACCCACAGTACACTCTGCAACTGACACCTCAGCTGATCCCGCTGGCGTGTCCCCGGTATCCCCGCACTGGCCAGTCACTGGCCCGTGGGCTGTCCCTAAGAGGGGTTATCACCTTAGGTGGAGCCGTTTTCTACTGCAGAGGGCAGAGCCCAGTGAGGGACATGGCTGTGAGCCATCAGCCAATATTCCCAGCAGCTGGAACACAGGGATGTCCTCCTTGGAGAGGAGATCTGAGCAGAGTACCATGGTACCCACAGCTCTCCCTCACCCCATTCCCTAGAGGCCCCACCCTCACTGTGGTCTCCTGGCCCCAGAGGCCTTGGCCCACCTACAACACTGTAACTGCAAACTCGGCTTTGGGATGGACGGGGCTTCAGGAACTGATCCCTAGGCAGCCACCACTCAGACAGGGATACCAACGCCCACTGCTCTCCAAGTCGAATCACCATGGACAGCAGGGCTGAGGGCAAGGACTGCAAGTCTCTGGCTCCCCTCTGTCCATTACCTGAGGGCAAGCAGAAGCTGCCTGATTAACCCCTCCCTGAAGAAGATCCAGGCTAAGGACCCCTCCCACTGCAGACTCTGGCTGGCTCTCCCTTCACTGTCTCCTGCCACAGGACAGGGCCTGCCTTTCCCACGGCACCTGAGTCCTGCTATTCACCAGGCAGTGAGCGTCCGCCTCGCCACAGACCCCAGGCTAAGGGTCCTACACACATGACCTCATTCAACTCTTGTAACAATCTTTTCAGAGAACTCTGAAGACAGTTATTATTGTTCCCATTTTAGAGATAAAGACACTGAGGTTCAGAGAGGTGAGGCGACTTGCCTGCTGCTCCCAAGGTAGTAAACTGCAGAACCAGCATTTCAACCCTGCTCTTTTCTCCCCTCTCCCTTCTGAAAACCACCTGGTCAGACTGTGAGCTCCCAGGGGCTGAGGCCCTGGCCCTTCCATCTCTGTGGGATCTGTCCTGGCCACCTCTGAATCTCAGCAAAGCCCCGGGGCATGGTTTAGGAGCCGCCCAGGAGCCCCTGCCATGGTGGTCACCTCAGTCATCTCCTCAGGACTGAGGATTTTTCCTGGGATCTCACCCTACTCTCTTCCCACATTTGCTTCTGTCCTCAGGAGAAAGAGGGCCGCAGTAGGTCAGTGATCACGGATGGGGTTGGCCTTGGCCATCAAGACCACTGACCCCTGCACCCTTCACGGCTCTCCCTCCAACACCCTCCCTCTCTGCAGCCTGCCCCAAATCCTGCTCTGCCTTGAAGGGTCAACTCAAGGGTCACCACCTCCGGAGGCTGTGTCATCTGTGCTTCGGTCTACTCCGGCACAAGTCATACCTCCCACCCCAAACTCCTCCGACCTGTCTTCTCCACCCAGTCAGCCTTCGGCGCATCTTACCCATGCCGAAGCTGAGGGTGCAGCTCAGGGCGTTCACAGGTGATCCCGTGTATGAGCATGGCTCCCAATAGGAAGCCCTGTCTCCCCAAATTGCTCCTCCCTTGCCTGGCTGCCTCTCTCAGTTGGCTCGAGCACCTGAAATGGGCCAGGCACCATGCCAACAGCTTTAAACCCACCACGTAATTTAAGTCCACACTCAATAGAGTCCTCTGTGCATTAGCTCCATTTTACAGAGAAGGAAATTGAGCCTCACAGAGGTTAAGTGACTCACCCAAAGGCACACACTGGTGAAACCAGGATTCAAACCAGGTCCTCCTGATTCCAACGTCTGCTATTCCTGGTCCACTGCCCTAATTACATTAATCTTTGCACATAACTAACCATCACTGCCTTCTTGTCCATGAGACCTTCTCCATTCACATCTCTTTCATTCCCCCCCAGGTATCCAAAGCCTTGACCTTGACCTCTCCCACACCTTGGTCAGCCCCCAAGTCCTTTCCCACCACCTCCCCAGTTCCTCCCCCATCAATTCCCTTCTCTCCATTCCCAGACCCCTGCCCTGCCTGGGAGAGTCCTCACCGCCTCTCACTGAATTCCCATCCCAACCAACCCTCCCCCAACTCTTGCAGTATTTTTTTAACATTTTTATTGGAGTATAATTACTTTACAATGGTGTGTCAGTTTCTGCTTTATAACAAAGTGAATCAGTTATACATATAAATATATCCCCATATCTCTTCCCTCTTGCGTCTCACATCCTCCCATCCTTCCCTATCCCACCCCTCTAGGTGGTCACAAAGCACCGAGCTGATCTCCCTGTGCTATGCAGCTGCTTCCCACTAGCTATCTAGTTTACATTTGGTAGTGTATATATGTCCATGCCACTCTCTCACTTTGTCACAGCTTACCCTTCCCCCTCCCCATATCCTCAAGTCCATTCTCTAGTAGGTATGTCTCTTTATTCCTGTCTTATCCCTAGGTTCTTCATGACATTTTTTTTCTTAAATTCCATATATATGTGTTAGCATATGGTATTTGTCTTTCTCTTTCTGACTTACTTCACTCTGTATGATAGACTCTAGGTCTAGGTCCATCCACCTCATTACAAATAGCTCAATTTCTTTTTATGGCTGAGTAATATTCCATTGTATATATGTGCCACATCTTCTTTATCCATTCATCCAATGATGGACACTTAGGTTGTTTCCATCTCCTGGCTATTGTAAATAGAGCTGCAATGAACATTTTGGTACATGACTCTTTTTGAATTATGGTTTTCTCAGGGTATATGATGTTGAGCATTCTTTCATAGGTTTGTTGGCAATCTGTATATCTTCTTTGGAGAAACATCTACTTAGGTCTTCTGCCCATTTTTGGATTGGATTGTTTGTTTTTTTGATATTGAGCTGCATGAGCTGCTTGTATATTTTGGAGATGAATCCTTTGTCCGTTGCTTCATTTGCAAATATTTTCTCCCATTCTGAGGGTTGTCTTTTGGTCTTGTTTATGGTTTCCTTTGCAGTGCAAAAGCTTTGAAGTTTCATTAGGTCCCATTTGTTTATTTTTGCTTTTATTTCCATTTCTCTAGGAGGTGGGTCCAAAAGGATCTTGCTGTGATTTATGTCATAGAGTGTTCTGCCTATGTTTTCCTCTAAGTGTTTGATAGTGTCTGGCCTTACATTTAGGTCTTTAATCCATTTTGAGTTTACTTTTGTGGATGGTGTTAGGGAGTGTTCTAATTTCATTCTTTTACCTGTAGCTGCCCAGTTTTCCCAGCATCACTTATTGAAGAGATTATCTTTTCTCCATTGTATACTCTTGCCTCCTTTATCAAAGAAAAGATAACCATATGTGCATGGGTTTATCACTGGGCTTTCTATCCTGTTCTATTGATCTATATTTCTGTTTTTGTGCCAGTACCATACTGTCTTGATTACTGTAGCTTTGTAGTATAGTCTGAAGTCAGGGAGCCTGATTCCTCCAGCCCCATTTTTCATTCTCAGTATTGCTTTAGCTATTCGGGGTCTTTTGTGTTTCCATACAAATTGTGAAATTTTTTGTTCTAGTTCTGTGAAAAATGCCATTGGCAGTTTATAGGCATTGCATTGAATCTGTAGATTGCTTTGGGTAGAATAGTCAATTTCACAATGTTGATTCTTCCAATCCAAGAACATGGTATATCTCTCCATTTGTTTGTATCATCTTTAATTTCTTTCATTAGTGTCTTATAATTTTCTGCATACGAGTCTTTTATCTCCTTAGGTAGGCTTATTCCTAGGTATTTTATTCTTTTTGTTGCAATGGTAAATGAGAATGTTTTCTTAATTTCACTTTCAGCTTTTTCATCATTAGTGTATAGGAATGCTGGAGATTTATGTGCATTAAGTTTGTATCCTGCTACTTTACCAAATTCATTGATTAGCTCTAGTAGCTTTCTGGTAGCATCTTTGGATTCTCTTTGTATAGTATCATGTCATCTGCAAACAGTGACAGCTTTACTTCTTCTTTTCCTATTTGGATTCCTTTTATTTCTTTTTCTTCTCTGATTGCTGTGGCTAAAACTTCTGAAACTATGTTGAATAATAGAGGTGAGAGTGGGCAAACTTGTGTTGCTCCTGAACTTAGTGGCAATGGTTTCAGTTTTTCACCATTGAGGACCAGGTAGGCTGTGGGTTTCTCATATACGGCCTATATTATGTTGAGGTAAGTTCCCTCTATGCCTACTTTCTGGAGGGTTTTTATCATAAATCGGTGTTGAATTTTGTTGAAAGCTTTCTCTGAATCTTTTGAGATGATCATATGGTTTTTCTCCTTCAATTTGTTAATATGGTGTATCACATTGATTGAGTTGTGTATACTGAAGAATCTTTGCATTCCTGGGATAAGCCCCACTTATGGTGTTTGATCCTTTTAATGTGCTGTTGGATTCTGTATGCTAGTATTTTGTTGAGGATTTTTGCATCTATGTGCATCAGTGATATTGGTCTGTAGTTTTCTTTCTTTGAGACATCTTTGTGTGCTTTTGGTATCAGGGTGATGGTGGCCTCACAGAATGAGTTTGGGAGTGTTCCTCCCTCTGCTACATTTTGGAAGATTTTGAGAAGGATAGGCGTTAGCTCTTCTCTAAATGTTTGATAGAATTTGCCTGTGAAGCCATCTGGGTCTGGGCTTTTGTTTGTTGGAAGATTTTTAATCACTGTTTCAATTTCAGTGCTTGTGATCGGTCTGTTCATAGTTTCTATTTCTTCCTGGTTCAGTCTCAGAAGGTTGTGCATTTCTAAGAATTTCTCCATTTCTTCCTGGTTGTCCATTTTATTGGCATATCGTTGCTTGTAGTAATCTCTCATGATCTTTTGTATTTCTGCAGTGTCAGTTGTTACTTCTACTTTTTCATTTCTAATTCTATTGTTTTGAGTCTTCTCCCTTTTTTTCTTGATGAGTCTGGCTAATGGTTTATCAATTTTGTTTATCTTCTCAAAGAACCAGGTTTTAGTTTTATTGATCTTTGCTATCGTTTCCTTCATTTCTTTTTCATTTATTTCTGATCTGATTTTTATGATTTCTTTCCTTCTGCTAACTTTTGGGAGTTTTTGTTCTTCTTTCTCTAATTGCTTTAGGTGCAAGGTTAGGTTGTTTATTTGAGATGTTTCCTTTTTCTTGAGGTAGGATTGTATTGCTATAAACTTCCCTCTTAGAACTGCTTTTGCTGCATCCCATAGGTTTTGGGTTGTGGTGTTTTCATGGTCATTTGTTTGTAGGTATTTTTTTATTTCCTCTTTGATTTCTTCAGTGATCTCTTGGTTATTAAGTAGTGTATTGTTTAGCCTCCATGTGTTTGTATTTTTTACAGATTTTTTCCTGTAATTGATATGTAGTCTCATAGCATTTGGTAGAAAAGATACTTCATATGATTTCAATTTTCTTAAATTTACCAAGGCTTGATTTGTGACTCAAGATATGATCTCTCCTGGAGAATGTTCCATGAGCACTTGAGAGAAAGTGGATTCTGTTGTTTTGGGATGGAATATCCTATAAATATCAATTAAGTCCATCTTGTTTAATGTATCATTTAAAGCTTGTGTTTCCTTATTTATTTTCATTTTGGATGATCTGTCCGTTGGTGAAAGTGGGGTGTTAAAGCCCCCTACTATGATTGCGTTACTGTCAACTTCCCCTTTTATGGCTGTTAGTATTTGCCTTATGTATTGAGGTGCTCCTATGTTGGGTGCATAAATATTTACAATTGTTATATCTTCTTCTTGGATTGATCCCTTGAGCATTATGTAGTGTCCTTCTTTGTCTCTTGTGACAGTCTTTGTTTTAAAGTCTATTTTGTCTGATATGAGAATTGCTAATCCAGCTTTGATTTCTATTTGCATGGAATATCTTTTTCCATCCCCTCACTTTCAGTCTGCATGTGTCCCTAGGTCTGAAGTGGCTCTCTTGAAGACAGCATATGTATGGGTCTTGTTTTTGTATGCATTCAGCCAGTCTATGTCTTTTGGTTGGAGCATTTAATCCATTTACATTTAAGGTAATTATTGATATGTATGTTCCTATTCCCATTTTCTTAATTGTTTTGGTTTTGTTATCATAGGACTTTTCCTTCTCTTGTGTTTCCTGCCTAGAGAAGTTCCTTTAGCATTTGTTGTAAAGCTGGTTTGGTTGTGCTGAATTCTCTTAGCTTTTGCTTGTCTGTAAAGATTTTAATTTCTCCATCGAATCTGAATGAGATCCTTGCTGGGTAGAGTAATCTTGGTTGTAGGTTCTTCCCTTTCATCACTTTAAATATGTCCTGCCACTGCCTTCTGGCTTGCAGAGTTTCTGCTGAAAGATCAGCTGTTAACCTTAAGGGAATTTCCTTGTATGTTATTCGTTGTTTTTCCCTTGCTGCTTTTAATATTTTTTCTTTGTATTTTATTTTTGATAGTTTGACTAATATGTGTCTTGGTGTGTTTCTCCTTGGATTTATCCTGTATGGGACTCTCTGTGCTTCCTGGACTTGATTAACTATTTCCTTTCCCATATTAAGGAAGTTTTCAACTATAATCTCTTCAAATATTTTCTCAGTCCCTTTCTTTTTCTCTTCTTCTTCTGGGACCCCTATAATTCGAATGCTGGTGTGTTTAATATTGTCCCAGTGGGCTCTGAGACTGTCCTCAATTATTTTTATTCTTTTTTCTTTATTCTGCTCTGCAGTAGTTATTTCCACTGTTTTATCTTCCAGGTCACTTATCCGTTCTTCTGCCTCAGTTACTCTGCTTTTGTTTCCTTCTAGAGAATTTTTTATTTCATTTATTTTGTTGTTCATCATGTTTGTTTGCTCTTTAGTTCTTCTGGGTCCTTGTTAAACGTTTCGTGTATTTTCTCCATTCTATTTCCAAGATTTTGAGTCATCTTTACTCTTATTATTCTGAATTCTTTTTCAGGTAGACTGCCTATTACCTCTTCATTTGTTAGGTCTGGTGGGTTTTTATCTTGCTCCTTCTCCTGCTGTGTGTTTTTCTGTCTTCTCATTTTGCTTAAGTTACTGTGTTTGGGGTCTCCTTTTCACAGGCTGCAGGTTCGTAGTTCCCGTTATCTTTGGTGCCTGCCCCCAGTGGCTAAGGTTGGTTCAGTGTCCTTCCAGTCTTGTCACCTCTTTATCCTCTCCCCACAAAATCCCAACCCGTTTGTCTGTCATAGTCCTGCCCCTTCCTAAGTGAGCCCTGCTTCCTCGCAACCCCGCATATGCTGACACTGCTGCCCCCAGTCTCTGCCTGTGAGTTCCTGGTCATCCTTAAAGACTCAGTTTAAATGTCACCTCTGCTGAGAAGCCGTCCCTGACCCTCCCAGGCAGGGATAGGTGCCCTTCCTTTGACCTCTCACAGAACCCTAGAGCCCTCTCTCATGTCCTTTGTCACTCACTAGTGCAATAGTTCAGCGTGTGCATGTTTCTCCCCCCACTAGTCAGGAGCTTCTTGGAAGAAGGGACTGCCTCTTATCTGTCTTTGGCATTTTGTTTTGTGTGTGTGAGCATGTGTGTGAGGGTGTGTGTATGTGTGTTTAACCTCAGGTGCAGAGGGCTTCAAGTGCTTCTCAGTTTCATGGAACTTCATCTTCATTGGTCCACAAAGGCCCCTCTCCCTTTTATTTCCATCCCCACTCCCTCTCCCCTCCTCCTCCTGTGTCTCTCTGCATGCCCAGAGCCTAGCAAAAACACAGAGCACAAAGGATGCTCAGGAAATGTACCTGGGTGTAGGAGATGGGTGACAAATTTATAGTGAATCCTATTTAACTTCACTCTTTGCAGGTTCCATTGGGCAACCAAAGTGGAAAAAGATATGGTTTAGCTGCTGCAGTCTAGAAACCTCAAATTGCCAAGGAAATAAGAGTTATTGAGAGATTAAGTCTTCACTGTTGAAGGCCTGGCTGTTGCAGAGAGAAGTAAAAGGCAATATACACACGAGAGGCCGTTTTATCATCTGGCTATTGCAAGGTAAGATATTCAATGCAAATTCAGTTCAATTCAACAAGCCCAAGGTGAAACTCTCAGCACTTCATCCAAAAGGGCAGTGTCCTCCCCAGCAGTCACCTCAGGGGCCATATCCTTCCTTCTAAAGATGCCACTGTTGTCATAGATTATTTGGAATTATCCCCTCAGGCAATTGTCTGGAATGCTTATCTGGGGAAGTTCACTGACTACCCAAGAAATCATTGTCAGGATTTTGATGCCACAGCTCCCTTTGGAACGAAAACACAGTCCAATTTAATCACCGTAATAGATGGCAAAAAAAAAAGGGGGCTTCCCTGGTGGCACAGTGGTTGAGATTCCGCCTGCTGATGCAGGGGACATGGGTTTGTGCCCTGTTCCGGGAAGATCCCACATGATGCGGAGCAGCTGGGCCCGTGAGCCATGGCCGCTGGGCCTGCGCTTCGGGAGCCTGTGCTCCGCAATGGGAGAGGCCACAGCAGTGAGAGGCCCGCGTACCGCAAAAAAAAAAAAAAAGAAAAGAAAAGAAAAAAGAAAGTCACAGTTCTGCATTCCTCCTTGTATCCTTATCATTTGCTTTATGACTTGATTTGGCCAAAGAGATGTTGGCAGAAATGATGCACAGTCTTGAAATGGACTTGCCCACTGAGGTTTCCTTCTCTTTATGCCTCTGCCATCACCATGAGACTATGCCCCAGCTAGCCTGCTGGAGGATGAAAGACAAGTCAGAGCTGAGTCCCCCAGGAATTCCAGATGAGGCCATTATAGATTAGTCATCATCCAGCTGCTCTCTAGATATCTGAGTAAGCTCATCTGAGATCAGCTGACCACAGACACATGAGCAAGCCAAGATCAGCCAAACCCAGCCCAGATCAGCTGAACCTCTGCAGAGCCATGAGCTAAATCATATTCATTGTTGCGAGTCCCTGGGGTTTTTGCGTCTGGTTCCTTTGCAGCAATACTGGGCAACCAATAGCCTATACAATTACCCACACACTTCATTGATCTGAGCTTGGATTGATTTGGGGATTTTCTAAAGGCCACATCTGCCCCTAAGAACAAAGAATTGCCTTAGAGACACCGAATGAACATGTAATCAGTTCTGAAGGCAGTCACTTAGGAGAAACTATCCAAAAGCATGGAGCAATGATAGTATCTTTGGAATAACTGGAGAGCCCTCTGGGGAGTTGCTTTTAAAAAGGCAACACGCATGTGGACATGTAAATGCTGGCATATTTACCCCTTTACCTATGGTCATAACTTCATATTTGCTGAGTATCTCCTAGTGTGACTGCTAGAAACAACAATATTATTTTCTGTACAGGAGACGGTCCCGTTTAGAAGTTTGATCAATTCAGTGAATGGATATTACCATTTCTAAACCATGGGCTACTGTTTTTCTCTTTGGAAATGCTATAGGCCTATGAGTATCTTCAGAGAACTGTTGGATTCATGGAAAATTGTTTGTAAATCTGTTAGACTACCATGAAGCTCAAACAGCCATTATCTTTGGGATTCCAGGAACAAGTGGCAGAAACCAAGGCATATGTTTTCCATCCCTACCCCAATCACACACAAAAAGGGAAGGTCCTTGTGACCTAAAAATACAGTTTGCAAATGTTCAAAGCCTGCTTGTCATTAATTCTCCTCTGAAGATGTACAGAGCTGATACTTTTAAATGCAAATGTCTAACGGATCTCCAGGCTGGGAAGAGTCACATCTCTGCCAGGCTGCAGGCACACTCAGGCTGGCACCCTCACCACCAGGCAGCTGTCCCCACAAGCTGACCTGCCTCATGCCACCACACCAGGACTGGGTCCACATACTGGGGGCAGGAGGATGTGCATTTCCTGAGGATCCAAGGGACTTTTTAGAAGTGCACAGGACCCCTCCAAGAGAGGGCCGATGGAGTCCTGTGACCAAGTACATAGGCTTCAGCATCACACCTGGTCCTATCCTGACCCAGCCACTTGCTTGCCACGGTGCCCTCGGGAAGTCACCACATCCTTTCAGCCTCAGCTTCCTCATCTGTGATGGGGGGACCAGCAACACCTCCCTTGGAGGGCTGTCAGGGCAGTTAAGTCAGACAATGAATGTGGAGTGCTTAGCACAGTCCCTGGCACACAGTAAACACTCAATAAAAGCTGTTATTAGTGAATTACAGGCAGTAAAGTTAGGCTTGACTTGGGGGAGCTGTTTCAAGCAACAGAGTTGCTAAACTGCCAACAGTGTTATCAGAACAAGCCAAGAAGCCATACGTATGACTGTGGCTAATGACGGGTTGACCGTGTCAATTGACGGGTTCCCTCTTCCGTCTGCTCAGCATGTCCCCCCGTCTCCTATCCATTTCTCAGGAGGCACACAGACTAGGAAAACAGCAAAACAAACAAGAAACATGCTCATAGAATTCTGTCTAAAGTAGGAGTAAAGTTGTTCTGGATGAAAGTCTGAACCTGTGAGGATGGTGCCCAGACCTCGGATGTGGACTCTGAGTCCACCCGCCCTTTCTACTTCTTTCTCAAGTGCACTGTCATTTATTAGGCACCTGGTATATGCCAGGCACTCACAAGGACACTTCAAGATGTACAATAACATCCCAGTTCTGCAGATGAGGAGACAAGGCCCAGAGCAGGTAAGCCATTTGCCTGATGTCACACAGCCATTATGTGACAGAGTCAGGAATTGAAACACGGTCTGTGTGCCTCAAAAGCCCACTTCTGCCTCTTGCTGTTGTGCCCCTCATGCTGAACCTTCTAGATAAATGATCCCATAAGGCTGACACAGCATGTACTCAGAGTAATGAACATGAGCCCTTTTCCAAAACTTCAGCAATTCAGTTTCCACCTCCATAATGTTTGCCATATCCACATATCTCTTCCTCTCACATTATCTTCTTAATTCCTTTCATCAAATCAACTTGATTTTTCTCCTTAACTTTATCTCAAAAGGAAACACTTGGCACTATCGCAGGCCATAATTAATTAAATTTTAAATACACAATGATTGAATTTAAAAGTTCATTGCCATATCACTTAAAATCAGCTTGTGCACTGCATACCATAACATATCTAGTGAAGCCCTGTTATAGATATTACTCTCTTTTATATATATAAAGAGAGTAATATATATATATATATATATATACACACATATACACATGCCCATAACTTTCCATTATACATTTTTTTCTTACTTTTTATCATGAAAAATTTCAAAACAAAAGTAGAAAGAATTATATAATAAACACCTGTGTTTTAACAGCTGTCAGCTCCTGATTAGTCCTGCTTCACCTGTACCCCAACCCACTTCCCAATGTCCATGTTACTTTAAAGCACCACCACCACCAGCTTACCTAAGAGGCGCTACTGTCCACAAGGCAGGAAGGGTGAGCCCCAAGGTACCTCTGGAGCCTCTGCTGAGGGCAGAATGTAGGGCCAGCGTGCAGGGTGTCAGCCTCCGGTCCCTGGAGCTGGGGAGAGAGAACATGGCGTGTTGCAGCTGAAGGACACCATACACAAGTCAACCCTTGACAATCATTTACAACTTGACACCCCAGCACTCTTCTTTTCAGCCTTCAGTGTCTTCACACAAGGTGCTGATTTCTCCTAGGACTTGCTTCCTGGGAACGTGACTGCTGCTGAGGTTGGCCTTGACCTCACAGGGACCAGGCAGGGAGGACTGTCTCTTGTCTTGGTTGAAACCCTCCATCCCTTTGCTTTAGCACATGCAGGTCCTGGTTTGAAGAGGGGGGTGAAAGGGCTTAAATGTCTCCAAAGGTTTTTGAGACATGGGATCTCTCAAGGGAGACAGGGTGATGATTTCAGGGTAAATGAATCAAAAGCACATGTACTGCCTTTGTGCATACAGAGTGACTTAAGAATGAAGGGGGGAAAGTGTTAGGGAAAACGGTTTTGAGTTTTGTTGAACCAACATTGGAAAAATGCAGCAAGACCCTTTCCAAATCAAAAGCAGAACCGTGTCTTTCCACCTCTGTGGGAAACTCTTCTGGTCTGGAACCCAGGTCTCCTGGGGTTGCCAAGAGTCCCGCAGCCTCAGCACAGCACCCCCCACCCACTTCCTTTTGACCGGAAAGCAGGAGTTCCCTCGGCCACCCTCCCCCACCCAAAAGCCCAGTGAAGGGCTGAATGGATATAGCATGCCAAGGCTGGCAGTTCTCCCGGGCAGAATCTTCTCTTTCTGCTTGTTTGTGGTGCCCAGCAGAACCATGTCCACCAGAAAGAACGTGGGTGGGCCCTTGGCCAGCCGGGCTCCATTAGGGAGCAAGAAGATAAACAATTTCCAAGAACCCCCAGGGATTCGTGTTTGCAGCAAGATTACGTGGAGCCACTCAAGTGCTCCGCCGTGAGGAGCAGGAGTTACCTTCAGGAGGCCACTGTGGCTCCAGGGCTCTGACATTCTCGTGACTCAGTCATCTTTGGTCTCCTCCTGTTGCCATGAACTGCCCTCTCAATAGTCCCTGCTGTCCCACTGTCCCAGGGCTTCCAAGAATCTCTTGACTCCCACCTTTTTTCTGCCTGCCTGCTGGCGTCTATCACTCCTCTCTGGTGCCCATAGAGGAGAGGATCTGATTGGGCCCAGTGGCCACTATACCAAATCCTGAATCTCTATTGGTCAGTATCCTGTAGAAGGCCATCCCACAGGCCACTTGCTAGCCTATGAGAGGCTGTCTTTGGCGGAGCTTCAATCCCTGGTCCAATCATGCGGCCAGAGGGCAGGGACATATAACTCAGCTCTAGGCAACCAATGGAAAAGGAGCTGCCTCCAGACACTCTGTTTAGACCAGGGACTTGGGGGCAGGAGAGAATGGGGAGTCCACCTCAGCCCCCCATGTTGCCCCGGACCTTGAAACTGAGGTTTCGTAGTCCTGGGCAGAACATCAGAGACTAACAACAAAGCCTGCAGCCTGAGGCAGGCACCCACACGTCTGAGTGTTTGTGTTTGTGTGTGTGTGTGTGTCTCACATGCAAAGAGCAATGCTAAGCTTCGATTAGGTAAACCTGTTTTGTAACTTGGCCTGGCCTTTTAAATCCTGACTCTCATGGAGGCCTCTGCTTTCCAGGAAGTTATTCCCATCAGCAGTTGTTTCTGCAATTGTGGTTGTTATGAAACCCTTTATTTTGAAAACACATTTCAAAACAAGGCGTCTTACGCACTCAACTTTCTCTGGTCCATTCGGAGCAAAATGGTGCAGATGTTTCCCTGTGACCCATACACTTGTGTGTTATCCCCACGGGCCATTCGAGTCCCCAGATCCATCTTGTAGTCACCATGGAAAAATGCAGAGGCACACACTGTGGGGGCGACGCATGACAACTCATCCCAAACACTCCACTTCAGCCTCCTCCCTGCCCCACAAGTGGCTGAGCCATGACACAATGGCCTGCTCCTCAGAGAGTAATTCATTATGTAATTAAATTTTTTTCATCAAAGTCCATTTCTAAAGCAACTGCTGAGATAATACCAATTAGGAAACACTAACAGAGGAAGAGCTGGCCCTGACGTCAGGGCTCATGCCCGTAAGAGTTTACAGGACTTGTCAGATGCTCGTGCCAGGGACCCTGACAGAACTCGGTAAGAAACCAACAGCACATGCTCTTCAGGCTGGAATGGACCTTGCTGGTGTAGGCTTGTTCCCACAGGCCAGACTTACAAAGCCCTGGGTGGAGCCACGGAAAGAAATGGACTCTGAGATGAGACCAACGTGACTTCTAATCCCTGCCCCAACAGTTATCAGGACTCTGGCAAGTCACTTCACCTCTCTGGACCTCAGTTTCTTCTTCAGAGGGATGTTTTTACACTACCTACCTCACAGGGCTCTGTGAGGGTTAGAGAGAAGATGTGTGAACACTGGAAACCAGCACTGGCACAGAGTAGGTGCTCCACATGGAAGGCCAGTGGTATCACCATCTGCCTTCCCACTCTAGTGTGAGTTTTGAGTCTGCTGGCCCTTCAGTGGCCTGGTCTGCCCAGGGGTCCCAGGAGATGCGAAGGCTGAGATGCACAACACTCCTCTCCTCAGACCACTCAGCAAACACCAGCTGCAGAGGGCTTCCCCCACCCCTCCTTGGTCCCATTCATGATGGGTTTGGTTCAGAAAACCCTTCATAAGCCCCCGTTCTTAAGGTGCTCACTCTGAAGGGAGACAATAGACAGGTAAACCCAGCACCTCCTAATCAGGACAATGAGAGACGTGTGTCCAGATACTTTGGGGAGCACAGAGGAGAGACCAGGGACAGCTTCCTGAAGGAGGAGACAGAGAAGTGAGGGGGCAGTTTCTGGGCAGACGGGATGGGATGAGCAAAGGCTCAGAGGTGATGAGACAGGAGCTGTGGGCAGGACCAAGTCTCCAGGGCAGCATTAAGGAGCTCATGCTTCTGGTGTGGATTTAGTTTAGGAAGATGACTCCAGCCTGGGTGAGGAAGAGGGACCACACAGGTGAGAGCCAGGACTCTGATGACCAGGGGGAGGTGGAGGCAGCCGTTCAAGGGAGGGGGGCAGCCTGGCGGCCTGCTGACAGCTGGGCCAGGCTTTTCTTCACTCTGGAACCAGAGGGGAACACCAATATGACAAATGGAAAAAGTCTCACATCCAGGAATCAAGTTACCTAAGAGGCGAGTCGGATAAGCCACAGCCCTGGCCTCCTTCCTGAGGCAGCTTCCCTCTGAGGCCCCGTGAGCCCAGCTCTGGGCTGACCCAACTACACAGGCCCTGGCTACAGGCCATCACACTGGGCAGCAGCTGCAGATGGGCCTCAGGAGACAGCAAAGTGTGGGCCACATCTGAGCCAACACAGCGCCTCTGCCAGCTGGGCCATCCACCCTGTCGGGACCAGACCAGAGCTTCTCCCATCTCAGAAGTGACCCAGGACCTTCCTCCCTCTCCTCCCACCTGCCACTACCGTGGGCTGAACGAGCCGCAAGCCTCTCCCCGGGTGTCAGCCCCACACCTGCCTGATGCCAGAGCTGCCGTCCACAGCCATCTGGGCCATAAACTCTCCACCTGTGGACTCGGGGCTGGACAGCAGTTCCCTGGTGTCAGTCTTCATGACAGGCCAGCTAATGACTTCAGCCCCTCTGAGGTTCCCGCGGGTGCCCCCCAATATACCCAGATCTTGGATGGTTCCCATGGTGACACGGGAGCGCTCCAGGCCTGGCCTGGGGTGAGAGGCCTTGTGGGGAGTGTCGGGTCATGGAGCCCAGTTGGAGATGGTGCCGGTAGAGGCAGCTCTGTCACTGGGCCGGGGAGTCCTTGACACTCTTCATCCCTGCTCTCGTCTGTGGCACCACGAGAAGAGCTATGCTGAGGCCTCTGGGGGAAGCAAAGCCGTCGGCCTCAACTTGTGATTCAAAAGAAAAAGTGCGCCCAACTGTGCCCTCACCTGGACCCCTTTAGAACCAGAAATGTATAATTTGTACATTGTCGACTTAGGAGACTATATAAAGAAGCTATACCTTATTTGGGCAATTTACACACTCACACATATGCACATTCACCCGAAAAGGCTGTCTCTCCCTACCCCTCACTCGTGGTCCACGCCTTGGTTTCTGACCTTCCCCCATCATGGACAACACCTCCGCCCCTTTCCTTTATGTGAGCGTTGGACAAGGCAGCTCAGGCTGTCCCTCCCACCTGAGGCATCCTTAACCCTTTAGTCCACACTGCCCAGTCCCTTCCCTAAACTGCCAACCAAACCAATTGCTAATAATTGGGTGCCAGCTGTTGGTCTCCTAATGTGTCCCGCTTGAGAGCTGGTCTCCCTGTTCACTCTAAACTTGTTGCAGCTCCTCCTTTCCCTCAGAAACCAGCATAGGAACAGACACAGAGTAGGCGCTCCACGTACATTTTCCTGACATGCAACCATCAACCCCAAGACTCTCCAGCCACCAGGTAACAATTTGGAAAAGCTCTGAGAACAGCCTAGACAGACGCACCCCAGCATCTTCCTGGAAGATGCAACAGCTCTTGGGGCACCAGAACCAGGGGGCAAGAAAGGGCTCTGAGTGCCTCGGAAGGGCAGCCTGTGTGTGGCCCCAGTGCCCTAGTAGAGCTGTGGAGCTGCAGCTAAACTTGCCCAGCACCACATTCCAAACCACTCACACCTGAGTCAGGCCCCCAAGCCCAGACGGACTTTGGGGCTGTGTGTCAAGGAGCTGACAATGGCTTCCCACAATCCCAGTCAAGCTCATGTTCATGAGATGAGCCATTGAAGTAAGGGGGCTCATGGGAGCAGGATGGGTGCCCCTGGGAAGGGGAGCCCAACACCCTTGAAGAAGGCAGTGGCCCTGCCAAGGAAACAGCACCAACCCCCCACTGGTACCCAAGCTAGAGGCCAGGCCTCCAGCACCCTTGACGCCTTATCATGCTGCACGTGCTCAATCAGTCAACCAGTAAAACCTACCCATGACATCCAGCTCTGTCCCCTCAACCACACCTCTGTGGCCACAGTCCTCTTCTCAGTCACCTGGGTGACCGCCACAGCTGCCTCATGGCTGCTCCCATTGTAATTTAATATTACTCTCACTTAGAGTATGAACACATGTTCCATTTATACACACACAAATTATGAAGCAGTAATTGTGGTTCTCTTCATGGAGGCCTCAGGAGAAGACGCCACCCTTGCTTTTACGTCAACTCCTTATACCCACACAGACTGCCAGCAATTCCCTCTCTTGATTCCCACTGCATCGTGGAGTCCTGGGTAGCTAACCCCATATGCCAGGTGGGAAAAGCGAAGCAAAGGGACAGCACGTGGCACACTTAGTTTGGTGGTGGAGCTGGGCCTGGAATCTGCAGCTTGTGGCCCCAGCTCCTGAGTGCCTGCTCTACGCTGCAGGGCGCTGCTGGTTCCTGATGGTTCTGTCGAGCAGAGCAGGTGAGGCGGTGACTGGCAGGACCTCCCTCCATCGGGAAATCCTCCCTCCCATCTCACCTGAGACACTCTTGTTCTCTTCCAACCTGCCTCTTTGGGTTTCACAGCACTCACCACCTGTGGCCAAAGCCATGTCTGATCTGATGCCCTGTGTTCTCTGTCAAATACACAGAACCCCAGTTTCTTTCCTTCCTTCTCTCTTAAGGTTTTCTTCCCAAAATTCAGCCTTACAATCTGCCCTAGACAGAATCTACCTGGAATACAACAAAGACACGAAAAGGAGCATTAACTTGGAGCTTTCTCTTGGCAGCAATGTCTAAAGACCCTGAAACACCAGACAAAAGAGGTTGATGTGCTGTTGCGGACCTTGTGTGAACACAGAACTGGATCAACCGGAAAGGCAGGGTGTATCCAGCAAGACAGTGGCACTTGTGACCAGAGACCCGCCTTCCAGTCTTCTTCCTGCACTAGCCATGTGTCTGTGGGCAACCCATTTTGTCTAGGTATGCCTCAATCTCTCCACCTATGAAATAAATGAGTGAGTTGGATAATTTCTAAAGTCCTAAATATCTAGGATTCACTGACATACAGGTGCATCCTCATAGATAAGTGTCCGCTTACATCCAGAAAAAATGTCCTAAGTGCTACTCTTGCCCCAAGCCTCTGGCAGACATCCCTGATTG
This sequence comes from Mesoplodon bidens, assembly GCF_964165515.1. Lineage (NCBI taxonomy): Eukaryota > Metazoa > Chordata > Mammalia > Artiodactyla > Ziphiidae > Mesoplodon > Mesoplodon bidens. The sequence goes on from NC_138161.1 coordinate 140,388,325, forward strand.
ACAACAGCCTTCTTTCCTCCTGAGCCAGACCCAGCCTCAGAAGCCTCCTCAACATAACACTCCAGTAACTAGTACCAACCACTCCAAGTTAATATACGAGATGAAATTTATTTGCATTAGAAACATTCAAGGCCCTGAAAGTTTGTCCCAGTCCAAACCCCCAACACTGCCCACCCAGAGTGTGGGGACTGCTGGGACTCTGCACTGTCTCTGGGCTTGGATTTCAGGAGGACTCGCCAGCCTCCCACAGATGGGTGGGCCATGAGGAGAGCTGGACCTGTCCTCGGCACCCTGGAACTCCCCGGGGTCAGGTGCCTGCCTTCCAGGGACCACAGGAGTCCTGGAAAATGTCTCGGAAGCACTAACTTCTATCCTAAGGAGTATTCCAGAGAAGCAGAGGGAGAAAGCAGAGGCTCGGGGATATTGGAAGACCCAAGCCAGGGATGCCCACCCCCCCACACACACACACACACACTCCCTGCGTGCAAACTCTCACACGGGCGCCCTGAGAAGGGCTCCTGGGTGGAAATGACCTGCAACAGTGCCATCTAGTGGGAGCCAGGGCCGTCCTGCCCTCAGAGGTTTCCCAGCTGATCCCCAGAGAGATAGTCTTGAGGTCAGAGCCCTGAAGGTCATGGCTGTGTCTCATGGGGAAGGATACAAAAGAAGAGGTAACATGAGAATCTGTCTACCTTGAGATTCCTCATCACCCCTCACCACCTCCGCACGGTGCTAACTGACCCTTGCCCCTGCACACCCAAATGCCCGCAGCCCTGTCTAGTCCTGCCCCCTGGGCCCTGCTGCAGGCCCTTCGACCCCAGCACACTGTCTCCAACCCAGACACCCATTTCCAACAAATGTGGGCAAGGCTCTTAGCCAGATTGTGGCTCAGTTACTCCCCAGTTTCGCAGTTCCCTGCATCTGAACCTCGGTTGACTCCTCTGTGTAACGGAAGAATAATCGCGCCTTCCCGCCTGGGCTGCTCTCGCCACGCTGCCCAGCAGCACCCAGCAAGGTCATGGCCCTGGGTGGTCGGCAAGGCCATCTGCTAGAGGCCAGGGTAGGACTCACTCCTATAGGGGCTGGGAACACCTGGACTGTCCCTCTCCCCACCCCTGGGGATTCTGCCCTGCCCCTCTTCCACGAGGACTAGGACACCACATTTTACATAATTAAATCTGGCAGAGACTCCTGGCCAGGAGGACCACTCTTTCTTTTTAGCATCTGTAGGAAGAGTGGTTGTAGCTTAACAATCTCTGGTTTGGATGTTCCAGCCAGTGTAACCCAACAGAAATATTGTCATTGGTCATGTCAGGAGACTCTGAGTTGAGCAGGAGGGTTACTAATCCCCTCTCAGCAAGGAGGGGCTCTCCCAGGGGCTGGGAGACACCTGGAATGGAGGGCTTTTGTAAGGAAGCCAGGACGCTGCTGAGGCTGAGCAGGAGGAAGTGGAAGGGCACCCCTGAGGCCCCAGCCAGGGGAGGATGGCACCCGGGCCCAGAGGGAGCACCCAGACACTCAGCCTGCCGCAGAAGGCATGAAAGCCTGGCCACCTTTAATGCCTGTGGGAGGGAGGAAGCCCCACATGGTGTCTGGTAGAGCTGCATGACCCGGGGCACGGCCTTTCCCTTCTCCGGGTTTCCCTGGCCGCAGTGCACTGGGCTGAGGAGGGCTTGGAGGTCGGGTCTGATGGCATCATGGACCCACCACCTCACTCAGAGAGCCCGCTCTCGAATGGCTACCTCTCTCTCCCCGGCCTCCAGACCTGCAGCTGCTCTGTCAGCCGAGCCTTCCCCCTAGCCATCAAGCTTCATTCGAATCCCCCACTCTCCTGTTCCTTGCACTTTGCTAAAATGTAAGGGCCCCTTCTGAGTGTCTCCTCAGTGATATGCAGCCCAGACAGCAGGGGTGGTTCCCTTGGGGGCTCCTCCCTGACCCACCCAGCCTCCTGCCTCTATAGCTCCCATGCACTTGTCTCCCCGCATTCCCACCTTCCTTGGGCCCAGACTGCAGCCACGGGAAGGCCAAGACCAAACCAGGGGTCCAGGTGAGAGGTCACCAGAACAGCACTGGCCAGGCTGAGGAAGGGCACAAGTCTCCACTGAAGAAAAGAGTCACACGAGCATCCCTCAGAGTGGAGAGAAGGCAAGGCCTGTAAGGTGCTGTGGCCACTTTGCCCACCCACTGTCTCTTTAAAATGGCACAAGGGGCTGTGAATCAGGTTCCGAGATGCCTACCTAAGATTAGGGGACTCACCTCGCCTGAGGCCACCAAGGTAGAGGAACCTGGCCTGGGACCCAGGTGGGTGTGGCCCTGTGCCACTTCAAATATTGCCAGTTCTGTGGGCGTGGTCATGGGGAGTGGTCTGAGTTGGAGGCCATGGTCACAGTAGTGAGGTGCCTGGATGAAGAGGAGAACAACCACTGACACACTCTGGCCTATGGGGCGGGGCACATGGATTGGAGATCTTCCCTGGCCCCAGAGACAAGCAGAGAGAAGTGGACCACGGTGCCCTCACTGATCTATGAAGTTGGGTGGGGTGGAGGGGGCAGGAGTGGGGGCAGAATCGCCCCCAACCTCCCCCTCCCCCGGCCCACACTGGACCACCTCTGGTTCCAGGAGAATATCAGAACCCCCAGCACCAGCCAGCCCACTGGGAAACTGCACAGTGGGAGGAGGAAGCCCCTATTGTAGGAAACGGCACAGAGAGGAAGGATTTTTGTTTCGTTTTTTGGAAGGATTCAGGGATATCTCATGGCATCTGAAAGTAGAAAGTGTAGGCAGCCCTCACAGGAACTAAAGTTATAGCTGCCACATCCCTGGGGCCGTGAGCATCTGTCTGTCTGTCTTTTTCTGCTCACTCACCTGCTTGTACATGGCCCCATCATGGCCCCCCAGAATCTAGCCTGGGCTCTTGAGTCTGCTGTCCTACCAGCTTAAGCTCCTCCACACCTTTCTCTGTTTCTTAGTTCAAACCTCAAGAGAGGATCTGATTAGTTTAATCTCGTCTATGATTTGGGCCCTCTGGAGTCAGGTGACCTTCCTTATCCAATCAGCTATGAGCTGGTCCCAGGGGCTTGGGGTGGGGAGGGTGTTTAGGTTTGGTCACATGGCACAAAGAAAGCAACCGGAGTATGTGATGTGAGAAGGCATGGGGGCAGGAGGAATATGATATATATGTATGTATGTGTGTGTGTGTGTGTGTGTGTGTGTATATATATATATATATAACATATATATAAAATACACAGATGTAAAGATGTTTCATGCAGCGTTGTTTATAATAACCAAAAATCAAAAAGCGTCTCACTCACTGGTTCACCCAAATTTATTAATTCACTATGCATTTCCTGAGCATGTGCTGCTTTCCAGACTCTGAATGGAACACTGGACACTGAGACAAGGAAATGTAGCCTCTGCTCAGAAAAAAGCACAAACTCTATATGGGTAGAGGGTGAAGACACAGGCAGCTTCTCAAAGGAAGGTGCTAAGCAAAGCCTACCTCCAGAAAAGAAGAAACATTATAATAGCCAACAAATCAAATAAACTAAGCCCCAATGAGAAACCTGCAAAACAACCAAGATGGCATGAAGTCATCTTGCCAAGGGCAATAGTCAGGCCCTTCCTGGACTGGAGGCAGATGACAATAGAATCAGAGCCCTATGGGTCAGTGGCCAAGAGCGTCGGAATCTGGCAGAAGAGATGGTTCCTCTCCAGACTTGGCAGGTCCAGTCTCCCGGGTTGAACTTGCCTTTTGGCCCAAGAGTCAGCAGCCTCAGCTGACAGATACAGTGTCCTTGCCCCTACCTGAGCTTAATTCAAACCATTCTGTGCGCCCCTAATTCGGAGCTTTTATTGGGTTTTAGGTTACTCTATATATGGCACAATAGAAATATTTTTTTAATCTTAAATTAGAAACATACCACAGGAGGATTTTTTTGAAGCTTTTTAACAACATTGCAGAGTGAAATGTCTTCAACTCTGCAACAGAAATCTAACCAAGGTAACCTTCCACCAGAGAGACTTTGACATCAAGAGTGGCATGTGTCCTCTGGAATGTGCTTTTCTCCCTCTTTTCCAAAAGCAGTCAACAACGCTCCTCTAATTAGTCTGGGGCGTATGAGTGTTGAAAGTAAAGATACTCTGGGGGCATTCCCAGAAGGACCAGCAGCAGAGATGGAAAGAAAGAAATCACCACTACGGCCAGCTGTTCAAATGGGTATGTCCTTCACCACCATCTCTTACTATACAGACAGGCCTAGAGACAAGGCTGTGCTCCAGGTGGATCAGGCCAAGATTCCTAGCTTGCCTGGCATATTTAGACACTTGAGGCAAGTTGTAAAGGGGACCACTGTACCTCCTCATGAGAGGAGGGGGTGTTAGAGACCAAGGCACAAATGGCCTGAGCTCCAGGTGGCCTAAAAGTCCTCAAGCTAGAAAGTGCTTCTGGTAGCCGTGCTAAGAACAGCTCCTGCACTGAGAACCCCTCCAGTGAGCACATTTCTCACTCTGAGCTCACATCAGGAGCTCCTTTGCACTCTGGCTGCACCCCTGATGGACACTGTAAGAATGTCTAGTTGAATGACCAAAGACTCAGGCATATGGCTTGGCACATGGCAGACCCCAATCCTTTGACACTTTGGGCCCTACTTAGAATTTTGGAATAAATCTAGTTGTTTTTTGGAAAGAAATCAAGGCAATGAATAAAAGGCAGTGATAAATGCCAGAAAAAAAATAGGACAATCATGAGAATATGCATATATTTGTCCTCTATGGGATAATCTAATTTCCTTGAATTGTGCTAGAAAACCCTAAAATCTAAAAACCAGAGCATCACTTTCCAAGGCTGCTCTACGTCCCTGTGATCTGACCGCCATCTCGAGGCCAGAGCAGCTGGCCAGTTTGATGTCACTGTCACCACAATGGGGGCCATGTAAGCACAGGACCAGGAGTACACATCACCCATTCGGAGAACTGGGGAAGGGTGTGTTCATTGCTCAGTGCACTGGGTAGGGATGGGATTGTGTTTGTTATTTATCCTCAGGAGCCAGCTAGGTTGAGTGGCAAATGCCAAGGAGAATAAAAACAACCTGGGCCCTCCATGCTTTGAGACCTGAGGTTGCGTGGGGCACCTCGCCCCCACTTGAGGACAACCCCAGCTCTCAGCCCTGTCTCTGGTCCCTCTGCTGCTGAGGCTTCCTGCACGCCTGCACCCAGTGCCGGGTCTGGTCCCTGCTCACCACAGTGAGCTGGGGAGGAAGTGACCTTGGTGCTGCTTTCCTGCCGAGAGGAAGAGGCTGAGCTTCATGTGGAATGGTGAGGGGCTACACGGGCCATGGACGTGGATGGTGTGTCCCTTGGGCACACAGTACAAGAGGAACTCTGAGTGAAAAGCTGTTGCTGGAATGGAAAAGGCATAAAGCCTTTCCAGAGAGACAGGCCTGGAGTTGGGCCTTGAAGGGCGTGCAGAAAAGGGGCAGGCATTTAAGGCAGGGGGTACAACCAGCGCTAAGACATAGAGGTGGGAACCAACACAGTGTGTTCAGAAATGGCCAAAACAGGACAAAGGACTTGCCTTGTGGAGAAGCAGGAATAAGTCAAGTTGCATCCTCCCAAGTTTATTCCCTGGCGTGTCCTCACCTCTGAAAGTCCTCTGAGGTGGCTCTTCAGATCTAAAATGCCACCTGACCAAGAGAAAGCAGGCAGGGCTGCCTGGGGGCGTGCCAAGCCTCCCCAGGCTGAAGGCCTGCCCAGTGTCCGAACACTTGGGAGAGTGCATTGGTCCTCTTGCCCCCTCCCCCATATCTGGCTCCCCCCAATCTCAAGTGGCAGCTTCTACCATTGATAACTCCCCAAGATCAGGCTCTGTCTGCCCTGCCTTGGGTGCGGGGGTCAGAGTGAGCTCTGGGCCTTGGGCACAGCCCCCAGATGCTACGCAGGTTGAAATCCAGACTGGGGCCCAGCCCCTGCCTGCCCTCGGCCTTGGGACTATCACTCCATAGGACAGGAAACTTAAGGAGCCTCATTGCATTAGAGGACGGGGGCAGGGAGCTTTGGACGCCCAGCCTGGCTTTCAGCTGGCCTCTGGAAGTGGAAAAGACCACAGGCTTTTCTTGTCTGAAGTGGCCCACTGCAGGGCCGTCAGCCGTCCAGCTTCTCAGCTCTGCCAGGCCTCCAGGCTTTTCTCTGCAGCATTGATCTCCCTTAACCAGCCTCCACTGGCCCATCTGTTCACTCAGCTCGTGTCCTTCTGCTCCCGTTCTCCGACCTCCCCCGCTTCAGGAGAAAGAGGCGCTTGGGGAGCCCCTCTGGATACCGCCTCACATGCTACCTTCCCAATGGCGCCTGCTCGGGCCAGCAACTCCGCCTGCCCCAGATCCCGCGGCATGGAGTGAAGCAGAAGAGGGCTGGCGCCCAGTCCCGCTCAGCCCGACAGGCAGTGGAGAAGTGCCGTGAGCTGGACTAGACTGCGTCAGCTCCTCCCCCAGCACTGCCCGTCCTGGAGAGCTGCCGTCCCTCCGTGCGTGTAATCAAGGGCGAACAGATTTCCTCCTTCCCGTGACCGTCTGGTTGACACCTGTCATCCCCACTTAATTCACTCTCAAAAGTCTCCCGGTTGAGATGATAAATGAGATGGCCACCCTGTTTCACCACGTCCAAGGCTAGTGAGTGGTCAAGACAGGACTGGAACTCAGACCTGACTCCAGCTACCACGCTCTCAGCCCCTCAGGCGCTAGGACTAACAGAGGCTTGAGGGGTGCTGCTGTCCTAAGGAGCACCCACAGGCAGCAGAAACCAGTAGAGGGACGATCCCGGAAGACCTCCTGGAGGAGGTAACGGGGCCACAGGCTGTGACGCGTGAGCAGAAAAAAGATGCGTGTGTGCAAAGGTGACAGCCAGCTCGACCCTGAGGGCTGGGAGACATGACTCTGCCCACGATCCCTGTTAAACACGAAGATGGCTGTGAAGAAAGCATGGAGTTTCAAGTGAGGTTCTGTTGTCTAAAATATTGCATTTGGCTTGAAGGAAGAGGTTTGATCTCCAAATGGAATCTGGCTATCTGGGACAGCAATCAAAGCCAGGCGTCCAACGTGAGACCAGACAAGTGCTTAAAAAAACCCTGGGTGGGTGGAGGACGACTCGTTCTTCCTCTGAAGCATCAAGGCCATCTGCTGGGCCAGGTCATGGGCAGGCCAGGGCAGGATGTGCAGCCTGGAGATGGGAGTTCTTCTGTACCGTCTCTGGGTGACAGTAACCAGTGGTACCAGCAGTTTGGGCATTAACCCCCGGAGTCCTGCCGACTTGGACCGAGGTGTAAACCAGGAAGGTTCCTTGCAGACAGAGGCACCATGCAGGCTGGACCCAGCACAGGCCACCGGCCTTGGCCTGTGAGGGACAGTCACAGAGCCAGGAAGGCCCACATGCTCGGACATCTTCCCTTTCTGGCCCTGACTCCTTCTCATCTTAAAGTTTAGCTCCTCTGAAAGGCCTTGCCAAATTCCACCCCTAAGTGGGAATAGGATCCCCTCAGTTTAATTAGGATCCCCTGTTATACCGTATCATAGACTCTAAAATATTATTTCTGTCAAGGAATTTATCACAGTTCGTAAATAGAAATGTGTCTGCTTATTATCTGATTATCCCCGCTACACTGAAAGCTCCATGGGGGTAAGACTGTGGCTGTTTTATCCACCAATACATCCCCAATGTCTAGCACACAAAATAAATGTTTGTAGAGAGGCTTGATGCATGAACACACGACTGAAATTCCACCATTAGAACTTCAGGTCCTTTCACTTATTCAGTCAACCAACTTTTACTGAGCATCTACTGTGTGTCAGACCCAAAGTTGGGAAAAGTGGGGTTTAAAAAAAAATTCTTTTAAAATACAAATACCCATGGGAGAGTTAAACTCTAGGGTATTATCAGTTATTCACATACTGGTGGGAATTTGATTGGCCAGTTCGTTTCCAGGGTGACAGTTGTTCAGAGAAGGTCTTGGAGGCGGACCCTAGCAGCAGGAAGAAAGAAGACTGTGGATCTGGGGAGACAGAGAAAAGCCTAACTGAGGCTCTAGGTGCAGGTGAGAGCTTAGGTGCCTGTGGAATGAATGGGTGAGTGCCAGGGGCTGGGCGTGGATGCACAAACGGAGACCAGGCACAGAAGATCCACTTTGCCTTTACATAATAGACCCTGTATTATATGTTTTATACAGGTCAGTCCAATTAACCCTCATAGCAACACCAAGAGGTAAGCAGTGTTATCCCATGTTAAAGAAGATACAGCTGGGGCCAGAGGGGCCAAGTAACCTGCCAAAGGACACACAGTGAACTGAGAGACAGAACCTGGATTCAAATGCAGGCCTGTTGACTCCCAACGCTTTGTCAGCCCAGGGCTGCTTCTATGGCAGGCCCCGTCCAGACGCTGTCCATGTGGGCATTTTTGTGTCAGTAATTACAGGCTGCAGTACGGCTCTGACGCTGGCCAAAGGAAAGCAGGCTTGGCTTTCACCACAGGGAGCGGGAGGGAGCCCTAATCTCCCACGCTAATCTTTCCCGTCAAGGCCCCAGGCCTTGCTTCACAACCCAAGGACCTTGAGAATAAAGAAGCAGGGCTGCAGATAGTGGAGAGTTCACACACTTTCCACCAACGGTTCTTCCCAGCTTGGGACGGGGGCCAGCGCTGATCGTCAGCCAGGTCAAAACCAAAGGACTGGGGGCGGGGGGAGACCCCAAAGTAGAGGGCAGGGCATGGGGGCGCCCCTGGTCAGAGAGGGAAGGTAGCCTAGGGGAACGATGTGCAGCAAATAAGAGCCCCTGCCCCTCCACGCCCTCCCCGGAACACCTGCCTCTCCCCCGCCTCCTCACCAGCCATGCGGAGGGGGCTCCAGTGGGCAGGGCGACAGCTGCACAGGGTAGCTCTCTGCCACTCCACCCCTGTCTCCAGACAGGAGTGGTGCACAGGGAGCGGGGAGAAAGGCCAGGCCTGGGTTCCCAGGTGGGGGCTGTCTGGAAGCAGGGGCAGCAGGAGGGATGCTCGGGGAAGCAGATGGAGCTCAGTGAAGTCAACCCAGGGACTGGGCCATGTGACCTCACATTTCACTGCCGGGGAAATCGAGGCCACAGAGGGGAGGGCTTTGCTCCAGGCCACAGAGTGAGGGAGGGCTGCTCTGGAGCTGGGTTTCCAGGCCTGGATTCTTCCACACAACTCTGAAAATCGTATGTCTCTGTGGCTGATGATACCCCAAGCCCCCTACTGGATAGAACTGGATAGAATTAACTGAGCAGAACTGGGCTTAAGTGGGTATTCAGGGACCTGGGGAGCTTGAGCACCCCCAGGTGTGCTTCTCCCTCACCCTGGTGAGCCTGTATTTGATCTCCTCGCACCCTTCGTGGATGTGGTCATGGACCAGAAGCTGAGTTCCCTGAGTCCCTCTGGAGGGGCCACCTCCTGTTTCTCAGGTACGGACAGAGAACAAGTCGGGGGCCGCAGGAGGGGTGGAGAAAGCCAGGTTCTAGTGGTGTGCAGACCTGCATTTATTTAAACTCCACACTCCGTACCTGCTAGCTCTCTGGCCTTCAGACACCTCAGCTCTGTTTTCTCTTCTATAAAATGGGAGCAGTACTAGGGCCTCAGAGGACTGTGGAGAGGATCAAACAGGCCCATATGCAACCAGCACACAGCAAGGCTTCATGTGGGATGAGGTCCTCCTCTCCCCCCCCCGCCCCCGCCGCAATCCCTTGGCTTCCAGCAAACACCTCTATGGATTCTTCCTTCCTTTACAACTTGGCTCCAGCATATGGGGTTGAGACCCAACATCTGGCATCTTTGTAGAGCGTCTCTGTGTGCTGAGTCAGTGGGGGTACCGTGGGTGGGAGGTGTAGGGCTCATAATCTGGCAGGGGAGACTATAGCTTCAGCAGGCACATAGTAGGCCCTTAATAAACAGCTGCCCAAAGAACTGACAAACAGCTCATACAGTCAGTCAACAATCACTGTCATTTCTCCCATTTTCACAATGGGCTGTCGCACCCAAAGGATGTGATGAGAATGCAGAGACTTTCAGGGACGTGATTTAGCTCACCACAGCCAGCCAGTGCCAGAGATCTGGCCAGGGTGCCAGTAGAGCAGATTTATTCACAGAATAATCCCTGACTTGAAAAACAAAGTGCTTTGAAGCCCATTTCAAGCTCTGGCTAATTACCACTCAGGGCTGTGCGACCTTGGGCAGGATACTAAACCTCTCTGAATGTCACTTTCTTCTGCTAAATGAGGTGACACCTTTCTCTCAGAGTAGAAGCAAAGTTGGTAAGAGATCTCTGGTTGTAAAGTGTCAAGTGTGGTATAGGCACTGGGAAGGACTCAGCACCTGCCCACCCTAAGCCCTTCTAAAATAGCCATGGGGCAGTAACACGATGAAAGGCATTAAGTTCCAGTGAGGCTCAGTTCTAGAATGTCCTTAGAAGAGCAATAAGAAGATAGAAAACCACACAGAAGCTTGTTTTTAAAGACAAAGAAAAATATGATTAAGCCCAAGAATGCTGTAATAAAAGAATGAAAATATTTTCCTTACCAGGGTATTTGTATGTCAACAGCTGATAGGGGGTGAGAGCGGCCACCACAAGGCCGCCAGGACCTGCCAACAGCACCACGTGAGGAGCCACCAGCAGAGACGGAGTGGGCCCCAGTTGCACAGCAGGGAAGGGAGGCCTTTCCAGGGCCTCAGTTCTCCAGCCTGTGAAATGGGATTGCTCAGTCTAGGCTCAGTCTGGCCATGGCTCCCTTCTTTTCTTTTTTAAATAAAAACTATATATGTGTAGGATATATAACATGATGATTTGATATACATGTACATAGTAAAATGATTACTAGAGTCAAGCTAATTAATGTATCATTTCCTCACATCGTTACTTCTTTGTGTGTGTCTGTGAGAGTGCCTGAAATCTATTCTCTTAGCAAATTTCCAGTATTCAATACAGTATTATTAACTATAGTCATCATGCTGTACATTAGATCTCTAGACTTATTCATCCTTCAGAACTGCAGGTTTATACCCTTTTATTTATTTTATTTATTTATTTACTTTTGCGGTACGCAGGCCTCTCACTGCTGTGGTCTCTCCCGTTGCGGAGCACAGGCTCCGGACGTGCAGGCCCAGTGGCCATGGCTCACGGGCCCAGCTACTCCGCGGCATGTGGGATCTTCCCGGACCAGGGCACGAGCCCGTGTCCCCTGCGTCGGCAGGCGGACTCTCAACCACTGCGCCACCAGGGAAGCCTGGTTTATACCCTTTGACCTGCACCTCCCCATTTCCTTTATGTTCCTGCCCTTAGTAAGCACTGTTTCATTCTATGCTCCTACGAAGTCGACTTTTAAAAATTCTACATATGAGCCACCTCTCAGCTCCCACACCGTTGGCCGTGCAGCTTCCAGGTGTCCGCTCTTCTGGTGAGACGGGGCCGGGAGACGCTCTCCTCAGCTCCTTGCCTGGGTGGGCAAGTCAGGCTCTAGGGCTGGCAGAAATCCTCATTTGAGGGTCCCACCGAGTTCCCTGGTCAGAGGGCTGCAGCTGAGCGGAGCGGCTGCTAGGGACTACTGCTTGGGAGCTGCAGAAAGCCTTCTTGGAATCTGACATGTTATCACTTGGGACCGTTGGCCAGCTGCTCCTGACTTGGCCACATGAAGGCTCAGATTGTCCCAGTCTCTGAACTGAAGAGAACCAAACACTATTAGCACGTCTCTCACCACCATCAATGCAAGGAATTTCAATGAAGAGCACAGGAGAACATCTACAAATCCCAGACTGGCATGTGCAAGTTCTGAGGAATGGTGGAATAACCCAACGTATCTGTGTGACCTTTGGAGACAGCTGAGAGAGAGCTACAACAGGGCAGTGGCTGACACCCAACTCATGGCCCATCTTCTCCAGCCGTGTGGCTGATAGGGTCATAGTGCTCCGGCTGGTTGTCAGCACTGAGCTTCTGAGGTGGGAGAGCAGAATACAGAACACTGGTCCACCAGAGACCTCCTGGCCCCATGTAATATCAATCGGAGGGAGGTCTCCCAGAGATCTCCGTCTCAACGCTAAGACCCAGCTCCACTCAATGACCACCAAGCTACAGTGCTGGACACCCCATGCAAAACAACTAGCATGAAAGGAACACAACCCCACCCATTAGCAGAGAGGCTGCCTAAAATCATAATGATCTCAAAGACACCCCAAAACACACCACCAGATATGGTCCTGCCCACCAGAAAGATAAGATCCAGCCTCATCCACCAGAACACAGGTACCAGTGCCATCCACCAGGAAGCCAACACAATGCACTGAACAAACCTTAGCCATTGGGGGCAGACACCAAAGACACGAGAAATACAAAAGTGCAGCCTGTGAAAAGGAGACCGCAAACACAGTAAGTTAAGCAAAATAAGATCACAGAGAAATACACAGCAGATGAAGGAGCAAGGTAAAAACCCACCAGACCAAACAAATGAAGGGGAAAAAGGTAGTCATCTGAAAAAGAATTCAGAGTAATGAGAGTAAAGATGATCCAATATCTTGGAAGTACAATGCAAAAAAATACAAGAAACATTTAACAATGACCTAGAAGAACTAAAGAGCAAACAAACAGTGAAGAACAGCACAATAAATGAAATAAAAAATTCACTAGAAGGAATCAATAGGAGAATAACTGAGGCAAAGAACGGGTAAGTGACCTGGAAGATAAAATAGTGGAAATAACTACTGCAGAGCAGAAAAAAGAAAAAAGAATGAAAAAAATTGAGGACAGTCTCAGAGACTTCTGGGACAACATTAAACGCACCAACATTCAAATTATAGTAGTCCCAGAAGAAGAAGAGAAAAAGAAAAGGACTGAGAAAATATTTGAAGCGATTATAGTTGAAAACTTCCCTAACATGGGAAGGGAAATAGTCAAGTCCAGGAAGCACAGAGAGTCCCATACAGGATAAATCCAAGGAGAAACATGCCAAGACACATATTAATCACACTATAAAAATTTAAATACAAAGAAAAAATATTAAAAGCAGCAAGGGAAAAGCAAAAAATAACAAATGAGGGAATCTGCACAAGGTTAACAACTGATCTTTCAGCAGAAACTCTATAAGCCAGAAGGATATAACAGGACATATTTAAAGTGATAAAAGGGAAAAACCTAGAACCAAGATTACTCTACCAAGCAAGGATCTCATTCAGATTTGACGGAGAAATTAAAAACTTTACAGACAAGCAAAAGCTAAGAGATTTCAGCACCACCAAACCAACTTTACAACAAAAGCTAAAGGAACTTCTCTAGGCAGGAAACACAAGAGGAGGAAAAAACCTATAATAACAAACCCAAAACAATTAAGAAAATGGTAATAGGAACATACATGATGATAACTATCTTAAATGTAAATGGATAAAGTGCTCCAACCAAAAGACATAGACTTGCTGAATGGATACAAAAACAAGACCCATATATATGTGGTCTACAAGAGACCACTTCAGAGCTAGGGACACATACAGACTGAAAGTGCGGGGATGGAAAAAGATATTCCATGCAAATAGAAACCAAAAGAAAGCTGGAGTAACAATTCTCACATCAGACAAAATAGACTTTAAAATAAAGACTACTACAAGAGACAAAGAAGAACACTACATAATGATCAAGGGGTCAATCCAAGAAGAAGATATAACAATTGTAAATATTTATGCATCCAACATAGGAGCACCTCAATACATAAGGAAAATGCTAACAGCCATAAAAGGCGAAATCGACAGTAACACAATCATAGCAGGTGACTTAAAACCCCACTTTCACCACTGAACAGAGCATCCAAAAGGAAAATAAATAAGGAAACAGAAGCTTTAAAGGACACATTAAGCAAGGTGGACTTAATTGATATTTATAGGACGTTCCATCCAAAAACAACAGAATACACTTTCTTCTCAAGTGCTCGTGGAACATTCTCCAGGATAGACCATATCTTGGGTCACAAATCAAGCCTTGGTAAATTTAAGAAAATTGAAATCATATCAAGCATCTTTTCCGACCACAACACTATAAGACCAGATATAATTACCAGAAAAAAACTGTAAAAAATACAGACACATGGAGGCTAAACAATACACTACTAAACAACCAAGAGATCACTGAAGAAACCAAAGGGGAAATAAAAAAATACCTAGAAACAAATGACAATGAAAACACGACAACCCAAAACCTATGGGACTCAGCAAAAGCAGTTCTAAGAAGGAACTTTACAGCAATACAATACTACCTCAAGAAACGAGAAACATCTCAAATAAACAACCTAACCTTACACCAAAATCAATTAGAGAAAGAAGAACCAAAAAAACCCAAGTTAGCAGAAAGAAGGAAATCATAAAGATCAGATCAGAAATAAATGAAAAAGAAATGAAGGAAAAAATAGCAAAGATCGATGAAACTAAAAGCTGGTTCTTTGAGAAGATAAACAAAACTGATAAAGCATTAGTCAGACTCATCAAGAAAAAAACGGAGAAGACTCAAATCAATAGTATTGGAAATGAAAAAGGAGAAGTAACAATTGACACTGCAGAAATACAAAGGATCATGAGAGATTACTACAAGCAGCTATATGCCAATAAAATGGACAACCTGGAAAAATGGACAGATTCTTAGAAATGCACAACCTTCTGAGACTGAACCAGGAAGAAATAGAAAACATAAACAGACAATCACAATCACAGAAATTGAAACTGTGATTTAAAAAACAAAAGCCCAGCCCCAGATGGCTTCACAGGCGAATTCTATCAAACATTTAGAGAAGAGCAAACACGTATCATTCTCAAACTCTCCCTAAATATAGCAGAGGGAGGAATACTCCAAAACTCATTCAACAAGGCCACCATCACCCTGATACCAAAACCAGACAAGGATGTCACAAAGAAAGAAAACTACAGGCCAATATCACTGATGAATATAGATACAAAAATCCTCAACAAAATACTAGCAAACAGAATCCAACAGCACATTAAAAGGAACATACACGATGATCAACTGGTGTTTATCCCAGGAATGCAAGGATTCTTCAATATACACAAATCAATCAATATGATACAACATATTAACAAACTGAAGGAGAAAAATCATATGATCATCTCAATAGATGCAGAAAAAGCTTCTGACAAAATTCAACACCCATTTATGACAAAAAAACCTCCAGAAAGTAGGAATAGAGGGAACTTACCTCAACATAATTAAGGCCATATATGACAAACCCACAGGCAACATCGTCCTCAATGGTGAAAAACTGAAACCATTCCCACTAAGATCAGGAACAAGTCAAGGTTGCCCACTCTAACCACTACTATTCAACATAGTTTTGGAAGTTTTAGCCACAGCAATTAGAGAAGAAAAGGAAATAAAAGGAATCCAAATCTGAAAAGAAGAAATAAAGCTGTCACTGTTTGCAGATGACATGATACTATACATAAAGAATCCTAAAGATGCTACCAGAAAACTTCTAGAGCTAATCAAAGAATTTGGTAAAGTAGCAGGATACAAAATTAATGCACATAAATCTCTTGCATTGTTATGCACTAATGATGAAAAATCTGAAAGAGAAATTAATAAACACTCCCATTTACCACTGCAACAAAAAGAATAAAATACCTAGGAATAAACGTACCTAAGGAGATAAAAGACCTGTATGCAGAAAACTATAAGACACTGATGAAAAAATTAAAGATGATACAAACAAAAGGAGTGATATACCATGTTCTTGGATTGGAAGAATCAACATTGTGAAAATGATTACACTACCCAAAGCAATCTACAGATTCAATGCAATGCCTATCAAACTACCAATGACATTTTTCACAGAACTAGAAAAAAATTTCACAATTTGTATGGACACACAAAAGACCCCGAATAGCTAAAGCAATCTTGAGAAAGAAAAATGGAACTGGAGGAATCAGGCTCCCAGACTTCAGACTATACTACAAAGCTACAGTAATCAAGACAGTGTGGTACTGGCATAAAAAAAGAAATATAGATCAGTGGAAGAGGATAAAAAGCCCAGAGATAAACCCATGCACATATGGTCACCTTATCTTTGATAAGGGAGGCAAGAATATACAATGGAGAAAACGCCTCTTCAATAAGTGGTTCTGGGAAAACTGGACAGCTACATGTAAAAGAATGAAATTAGAACACTCCCTAATACCATACACAAAAATAAACTCAAAATGGATTAATGACCTAAGTGTAAGGCCAGACACTATCAAACTCTTAGAGGAAAACATAGGCAGAACACTCTATGACATAAATCACAGCAAGATCCTTTTTGACCCACCTCCTAGAGAAATGGAAATAAAAACAAAAATAAACACATGGGACCTAATGAAACTTAAAAGATTTTGCACAGCAAAGGAAACCATAAACAAGACCAAAAGACAACCCTCAGAATGGGACAAAATATTTGCAAATGAAGCAGCTGACAAAGGATTAATCTCCAAAGTATACAAGCAGCTCATGCAGCTCAACATCAAAAAAACAAACAACCCAATCCAAAAATGGGCAGAAGACCTAATAGACCTTTCCCCAAAGAAGATATACAGATTGCCAACAAACACATGAAAGGATGCTCAACATCACTAATCATTAGAGAAATGCAAGTCAAAACCACAATGAGGTATCACCTCACACTGGTCAGAATGTCCATCATCAAAAGATCTACAAACAATAAATGCTGGAGAGGGTGTGAAGAAAAGGGTATCCTCTTGCACTGTTGGTGGGAACGTAAGTTGATATAGCCACTATGGAGAACAGTATGGAGGTTCCTTAAAAAACTAAAAATAGAACTACCATATGACCCAGAAATCCCACTACTGGGCATATACCCTGAGAAAACCATAATTCCAAAAGAGTCATGTATCACAGTGTTCATTGCAGCACTATTTACATAGCCAGGACATGGAAGCAACCTAAGTGTCCATCAAGAGATGAATGGATACAGAAGATGTGGCACATATAAACAATGGAATATTACTCAGACATAAAAAGAAATGAAATTGAGTTATTTGTAGTGAGGTGGATGGACCCAGAGTCTGTCATACAGAGTGAAGTCAGAAAGAGGAAAACAAATACCGTACTCTAACACATATATACGGAATCTAAAAAATAAATGTTCTGAAGAACCCAGGGACAAGACAGGAATAAAGATGCAGACGTAGACAGTGGACTTGAAGACACAGGGAGGGGTAGGGAGGGGCCTGGACAAGGTGAGAGAGAGGCATGGACATACATACACTACCAAATGTAGAATGGATGGCTGGTGGGAAGCAGCCGCATAGCACAGGGAGATGAGCTCCGTGCTTTGTGACCACCCAGAGGTGTGGGATAGGGATTGTGGGAGGGAGACACAAGAGGGAGGGGTTATGGGGATATGTGTATATGTGTGGCTGATTCACTTTGTTATACAGCAGAAGCTAATGCACCACTGTAGAGCAATTATAGTCCAATAAAGATGTTGAAAAAATAGTCTATGTATAAGGAAGATCATGCAGTATTTTTCCTTCTGTGACTGGTTTATTTTGCTCAGCCAAATGTCTCCCAGGTTCATTCATGTTGCAAATGGCAGGATCTCCTTTTCTAAGGCTGAATAATATTCCATTGTATATATACCATCATCTCTTTATCCATTCGTCCATGGCTCCTATCTGTCAGCCCACTTTTGGTAATCTAGACTGCAGCAGCTCTAATTCCTACTCAAGGTCCGGGGAAGGAGCTGATTTGTTGTAGTCAGGCTCAGAAAGGTTAGCAATTGCTCCTGAGGTCACACAGCAAAGAGTGGCATGGTGAGGCTGGATCAAAGCCCACGTGGTCCCACTCTGCCACACTGCGTCCCCGTCCTGGCGGCTTCTGTGTTCATTTAGTCGGGCTCCGTGGGCTGGACCAAAGCCCATGTGGTCCCACTCTGCCACACTGCCTCCCCATCCTGGGGGCTTCTGTGTTCATTCAGTCAGGCTCCGTGATGGAGCTGATGTAACCCAGATGCCCTCTGGCCGAAGTAAGCACTCTTAGCCCTCCCGCCCCACCCTCTCACGGAGGGCCAGTCGCCTGGTCCCAGCAGTCCTACTCCTCTCCCCACACCCAGACACAACATGTGGGAATTTTCTTTCCGTCTGTCCTCACCCTTGCTCCTCTCTGCTCAAGCAACCATGACCGGTGTCCTATTCTCAGATGCCCTGCCTAGCGCCACCACTTTCCCTTCACAACTGTTGCCAGCCTCGTCCAACTTTCCTCACCGGATCCTTGGGTTACAGCAAGCATCCTCCTGACCTTGCACATTCTAGATTTTCACCCCTCCCCAACGCCCCCATGGCAATCAGCTTCTGAGGAACGCCCATACGCTTAACCCCTGCCCTTCCCCCCACACCTCCCTCCTGACTTTGAATCCTTCTACCCACCATTGACCTGACACAGTTCCCAGCTTTTCATATGTGCCTGTTTCTGAAGCTGCATTCTCCCTGGCTGCACGCAGGAGGTGCTCAATAGATGCATGCTGAGGCTACATACTTTTTTCACAGTGGTCTGATTTATGTCACTAGGATCCCCTTTTGCTTCCAGATTTCACCCAGAGCTCCTGGAGTCTGTGATCCCAGCTGGGGCCAGGCCCACAGCAGGTCCACCGTGGGTCTGCATCTTCCAGGCAGGACTCTCACAGTGCCCTGCCTAAGGAGACTGCATGGTTTGGCTGAAGGGACTCAGGAAAGACCTTCCATTCACCCTGGAGGAAGACCCCACCACAACTTTCCCCAGCCTTATGCACTGACCTCGGAGGCCAGAGGGCATGGGGTGGTCCATCCCTACTCCACCTTGGGACAGAGCCTTACAGGACTTAAAACACCTCCGTGTCCTCAGGATGAAGAATCCTGAGTGAAGAAACTGAGACTCCGAGAGGGATGTGCTCCGGTCACCCAGGGCCCAGGCTCAAGCCCTGTTGTTCCGCCCCTTTCCACTACCCCAGGCCATCCCTCTCCATCCAAATCCCCTGGGAGGGAATTACAATAAACCCTCATCACAGGGGACTGCCAGCTTCAGATCCTCCTCTGGGCCTGAGGAGGAGACAGCCAGTTCCAACCAGGTGTACATCAGAGGGATCCTCTCACAATAGAACTGCCCAGGAACAGGTGCAAGTGCTTGGGAAGATCTCCCCCAAATCTTCCCACATGACGTCTGGGGGTGGGGTGATGATGAGGGCAGGAATGGAAGCAGCCCATCCAGGTTCAGGACAGACACTCCTTTCCACTCCCTGCAGGTGGTGGACAGAAAAATTCCAGTTGCTGAGCAACGTTCTCAGGGCAAAAGGGAGAGTGTTTATGAGAAAGTCAGCCACTTCCACCATACATGCTGTGTTCCTGGGCTCCCAGGCTGGGAGGCTCTACTGTTTATCCTCCCTGCAGGTTGAGAAATGGTGCAATGTCCAAGCGATGAGATTTTCCTGAACAACAGTTGCCACTTCTAAAAACTTCCCAGGCCCAGGCCCTGTGGATCAGAGCTGGGCCTCTGACTGCTTACAGTCAGGTAGACCAGTCAAAATCAGACTCTTCTGCCAGGGAGCAATCTGGGTCTTTGGGAAGCCAGCAAGAGAACCTGTGGCCCCAGGGACCAGCAATGCTGCCGTGGTTCTCAAGCCACTGGTTGGTACAGGCCAGGCCGGTACCAAGCACTGAAGATCCAGATGTAGATAAGAGGTGGGTCCCATTTCCACAGACCTCAGGCTGCTGAGGGAGGACGGTGGGGTGAACAGCCTCAGGTCCGCATACTGAGGCTGTCAGTGGGTAAGAGATGCAGACCATTGAGCTTGTCCGCTCCCTCTGCTGCCTGGACCACCATGATGTGGGCCATGTGACACCACCAGCCCAGGCCCAGGTGATAAGACCAGGTAGACAGTGGCCCAAGAGTGGCCAGTCTATGAGTTGGCTGGTGAAAATATGAAGAGGGCCACGACGAGTCTGGCTTTGGAGAACTGGAGTTTCAAAAGCAAGTGAGTTACAGTGGGAAGGGCCACATGGCAGGGTTGATGGCCAGAGAGGCCTTGACAACCACCCACAAGCGAAGGCAGCAGAAACCATGCAAAGGCTGGGCTTAGAGACACGGCAGGCCGGACAGTGCCAACTCTGTGATCAGAGGGGCTAGAGTGGGCAAGGGAGGCTGCCCAGAAGGCTGTTTAAACCTCAGCAAGTGTGAGACCAGACTGGGAACTGAAAGCATCTTTAGGACACAGGATCGGGGCTCAACTCTCACTCAGTCCATCCAAGAAACGTTTACCGACCCACTTCCAGGCCCCATGCCAGGATGACAGTGACTTGGTCTGTGCCCCCAGGGAGCCCGCAGCATGACAGCGGCACAGGAGACGCCCTGCTGTGGGAGAAGCAATCCCAGGAGGCTGCAGGAACGCGTGTCAGACACGTGACCCAGCCTGTTTTCCACAGGGAAGTTCATCTCCAAGTACGAAGCTACCAAGACAACGGAGCAATGCTAGGTAGGTAATAAATGGCTCTGCCTGCACAGGAAAGCCCAGGGATGCACTCACATGACTGGTTCGTTCCAGCCCCAAGCAACCACAAAAGGCTGACTGTCCCCTTGTCATGCCCATTCCTGGGGCAGTAGGTTTAGAGCAAAAGGACACTCTGCCACCCATTCATGTGGCAGAAGCCAGGGAAGCTCCTCCAACCAGCCCAGCTCCAGCCCCCACCCTGATGGCAGGCACAGGGTCGGCGAGCATTCAGAACAACCAATCAGACCATCTGCACAGGGCCTGTGGGAGAGGAAACGGATTGGTACTCTTGGGCCTTGAATTATTAATCTGCAAGGAAAAACACCCTGCTCCATGAGCTTGGTCTGAGGATTAAATGAGAGCACGCAGGTAGAGCTCAGTTCAGGGTCAAACGCCCAGTAAGTGCCCTGCTGCATTAGAAGGTTGGGCTGGCAGCACAGTCCTCCAGACCAGGAGCTGTGTCCCCTTCGACTTCATATCTTCACCCCCAAAGGTTTGTGGAGCTCATGCATCAGTGAAGCACTTTTACTCCCCTACTAAGATATTCCTTGGTTTGTTTATTTCCTGCCTTGTTCTAAAAACAATTAGTTGAAACCAATACCTCTTAGGGACAGGCGATTACCTGTCTTTGTGTTTGGTTTCTTTTATTGCTGTTGTTGCTTCAGTTGACATGGAATTAACATGAATTGAGCAATTTGATTGACAAACTAGATAATTTACAGACAATATCTCATTTGATTCCAGGATACAGTGGAAAGACAATATGTGACTTCAAAACATATGGCAGAATATCTTTTAGGAAGAGAACTGTGTTGGCCAAATGACTTCACCTCCCTAAGTCTCATTTCCTCAGCTTCCTCAGCACAAAAGGGATCATAATCATACTTATCCCATGTGGCTGTTGTGAGGCATTAAGATAATGCATGGGATCCATGAAGCACAGCGTTGAGTAAAGCTACCCTTCTAGTGCCTAGAAAGTACCAAACACAAAGTACAAACCTAACATATATTTGTGGATTGGCTGATTGATTGAGTTGCATGTAGTAAGCACATAGTAATAATTGTAATTTTTATCATTTGTTTAGGAATACTCACAATGGGCATGTTTGATAATGAAGATGAGACTCTCTGGACATGGTTTCTGTGTTTGTAATGAGACAAAAACAATAGTTGAGGCAACCACAGAAAATTCTCCTGAGGTTAAAATGATTGAGGGACTTTCAAGAATAAAGGTGTCTAAAATTTCCCTTTAAGCTGTTTGTTCTGCTTCCTCAAGATACAATTCTCCTCTGCTGCCTAAATCTTTTAACAAAATCTGCCACACAGACGGCCTTGGATGGGTAGTGCTGTAGGCGGTGAAATGCCTGGAGCAGTGTCCAGCAGATTGACATGAGGAAGAAAAGACACACACACACAGCAAGCAAACCACAGAGCACTCTGCTGCAGCAAGCACTAGGGGCCAGAGAAGTGCACACTACACAGTATAATCGACAGGATAACCATTAAAGGAACAGTGGGGGAAATGGCATAATGAAAAAAATCTAAAAGAGGAAGACAAGAAAAAAACCAAAAGAAAGAAAGAAAGAAAAGAGAAACCTCAGGTGGGACAAATAGAAACCATATAGTAAAATGGTAGATTTAAATACATTGAATATAAAAGGACTAAATGCTCCAATTAAAAGACTCCAACTAAAAGATTATAAGAAGCATTTTTTTAAACTTAAACATATCTGTTTAAAAAGAGAAACACAGAGGTGGAGGGATAAATTAGGAGTTTAGAATTAACATATACACACTACTATATGTAAAACAGATAACCAACAAGGATGTACTGTCTAGCAAAGGGAACTATACTCAATATTTTGTAATAACCTATACGTGAAAAGAATCTGAAAAAATACATATATAGGTACGTATAACTGAATCATTTTGCCGTACATCTGAAACTAACCCAACAGTGTAAATGAACTAGACTTCAATTTTTTAAAACATAAAAAGAGAAACATATAAAAACAGAAGTATATAGAAAGGAGCTATTGTCTGAATATCTATGTACCCCCAAGATTCATATGTTGAAAAATGATGGTATTAGGAGGTGGGGGCTTTGGGAAGTGATTGGATCATGAGGACTCTGCTTTTATAAAAATTAATTCCCTTATAAAAAAGGCCCCAGAGATAGCCTCGTCCACCAGAGGGCAGACAGCAGAAGCAAGAAGAACTACAATCCTGCAGCCTGTGGAACAAAAACCATATTCACAGAAAGATACACAAGATGAAAAGGCAGAGGGCTATGCACCAGATGAAGGAACAAGATAAAACCCCAGAAAAACAACTAAATGAAGTGGAGATAAGTAACCTTCCAGAAAAAGAATTCAAAATAATGATAGTGAAGATGATCCAGGACCTCAGAAAAAGAATGGAGGCAAAGATCAAGAAGATACAAGAAATATTTAACAAAGACCTAGAAGAATTAAAGAACAAACAAACAGAGATGAACAATACAATAACTGAAATGAAAATTACACTAGAAGGAATCAATAGCAGAATAACTGAGGGAGAAGAATGGATAAGTGACCTGGAAGACAGAATGGTGGAATTCACTGCTGCAGAATAAAATAAAGAAAAAGAATGAAAAGAAATCAAGACAGCCTAAGACACCACTGGGACAACATTAAACACAACAACATTTGCATTATAGGGGTCCCGGAAGGAGAAGAGAGAGAGAAAGGACCCAAGAAAATACTTGAAGAGAGTATAGTCGAAAACTTCCCTAACATGGGAAAGGAAATAACCACCCAAGTCAGGAAATGCAGTGAGTCCCATACAGGATAAACCCAAGAAGAAACACACTGAGATACACAGTAATCAAATTGGCAAAAATTAAAGACAAAGAAAAATTATTGAATGCAGCAAGGGAAAATGACAAATAACATACAAGGGAACTCCAGTAGGGTTAACATCTGATTTCTCAGCAGAAACTCTACAAGCCAAAAGGGAGTGGCTTGACATATTTAAAGTGATGAAAGGGAAGAACCTACAACCAAGATTACTCTACCCAGCAAGGATCTCATTCAGATTCGAGGGAGAAATCAAAAGCTTTAAAGACAAGCAAAAGCTAAGAGAATTCAGCACTGCCATACCAGCTCTACAACTAATGCTACAGGAACTTCCCTAAGTGGGAAACACAAGAGAAGAAAATGTCCTACAAAAACAAACTCAAAACAATTAAGAAAACGGTAACAGGAACATACATATTAAAAATCACCTTAAACGTGAAAGGATTAAATGCTCCAACCAAAAGACACAGGCTCGCTGACTGGATACAAAAACAAGACCCGTAAATATGCTATCTACAAGAGACCCACTTCAGACCTAGGGACACATACAGACTGAAAGTGAGGGGATGGAAAAAGATATTCCATGCAAATGAAAATGAAAAGAAAGCTGGAGTAGCAATACTCATATCAGATAAAATAGACTTTAAAATAAAGGTTACAAGACACAAGGAAGGACACTACATAATGATCAAGAGACCAATCCAAGAAGAAGATATAACAGTTATAAACATATATGCTCCCAACACAGGAGCACCTCAATATATAAGGCAACTGCTAACAGCTACAAAAGAGGAAACTGACAGTAACACAATAGTAGTGGAGGACTTTAACACCTCACTTATACCAATGGACAGATAATCCAAACAGAAAATTACTAAGAAAACACAAGCTTTAAATGACACAATAGATCAGATAGACTTAATTGATATTTATGGGACATTCCATCCAAAAACAGCAGATTACACTTTCTTCTCAAGTGTGCATGGAACATTCTCCAAGATAGATCACACCTTGGGTCACAAACCAAGCCTCAGTAAATTTAAGAAAATTTAAATCATATTAATAAGCATCTTTTCAGACCACAACGTTATGAGATTAGAAATAAATTACAGGGGAAAAATGTAAAAAACACAAATACATGGAAGCTAAACAATACATTACTAAATAACCAAGAGATCACTGAAGAAATGCAAGAGGAACTCAAAAAATACCTAGAGACAAATGACAATGAAAACACGATGATCCAAAACCTATGGGATGCAGCAAAAGCAGTTCTAAGAGGGAAGTTTATAGCAATACAAGCCTACCTCAAGAAACAAGAAAAATCTCAAATAAACAAACTAACCTTACACCTAAAGGAACTAGAGAAAGAAGAACAAACAAAACCCAAAGTTAGTAGAAGGAAAGAAAACATAAAGATCAGAGCAGAAATAAATGAAACAGAAACAAAGAAAACAATAGCAAAGATCAACAACACTGAAAGCTGGTTCTTTGAGAAGATAAATAAAATTGATAAACCATTAGCCAGACTCATCCAGAGAAAGAGGGAAAGGACTCAAATCAATAAAATTAGAAATGATAAAGGAGAAGTTACAACAGACACCACAGAAATACAAAGCATCCTAAGAGACTACTACAAGAAACTCAATGTCAATAAAATGGACAAACTGGAAGAAATGGACAAATCCTTAGAAAGGTATAACCTTCCAAGCCTGAACCAGGAAGAAAAAGAAAATATGAACAAACCAATACAAGTAATGAAATTGAAACTGTGATTAAAAATCTTCCAACAAAAAAAAGCCCAGGACCAGATGGCTTCACAGGTGAATTCTATCAAACATTTAGAGAAGAGCTAACACCCATCCTTCTCAAACTCTTCCAAAAATTGCAGAGGAAGGAAGACTCCCAAACTCATTCAATGAGGCCACCATCACCCTGGTACCAAAACGAGACAAAGATACTACAAAAAAAGAAAATTACAGGCCAATATCACTAATGAATATAGATGCAAAAATCCTCAACAAAATACTAGCAAACAGAATCCAACAACACATTAAAAGGATCATACACCATGATCAAGTGGGATTTATCCCAGAGATGCAAGGATTCTTCAATATATGCAAATCAATCAATGTGATACACCATATTAACAAATTGAAGAATGCAAACCATATG
This sequence comes from Mesoplodon bidens, assembly GCF_964165515.1. Taxonomy (NCBI): domain Eukaryota; kingdom Metazoa; phylum Chordata; class Mammalia; order Artiodactyla; family Ziphiidae; genus Mesoplodon; species Mesoplodon bidens. The sequence continues at coordinate 140,413,886 of NC_138161.1, forward strand.
ATCATCTCAATAGATGCAGAAAAAGCTATTCACAAAATTCAACACCCATTTATGATAAAAACTCTCCAGAAAGTGGGGATAGAGGGAACCTACCTCAACATAATAAAGGCCATATATGACAAACACACAGCAAACATCATTCTCAGTGATGAAAAACTGAAAGCATTTCCTCTAAGATCAAGAACAAGACAAGGATGTCCACTCCACCATTTTTATTCAACATAGTTTTGGAAGTCCTACCCACGGCAATCAGAGAAGAAAAAGAAATAAAAGGAATACAAATTGGAAAAGAAGAAGTAAAACTGTCACTGTTTGCAGATGACATGATACCATACATAGAGAATCCTAAAGATCCCACCAGAAAACTACTAGAGCTAATCAATGAATTTGGTAAATTTGCAGGATACAAAATTAATGCACAGAAATCTCTTCTATTCCTACACACTAATGATGAAAAATCTGAAAGAGAAATTAAGGAAACACTCCCATTTTCCATTGCAACAAAAAGAATAAAATACCTAGGAATAAACCTATCTAGGGAGAAAAAAGACCTGTATGCCAAAAATTATAAGATACTGATGAAAGAAATTAAAGATGATACAAACAGATGGAGAGATATACCATATTCTTAGATTGGAAGAATCAATATTGTGAAAATGACTATATTACCCAGAGCAATCTACAGATTCAATGCAATCCCTATCAAATTACCAATGGCATTTTTTACAGAGCTAGAACAAAAAAAAATCTTAAAATTTGCATGGAGACACAAAAGACCCCGAATAGCTAAAGCAGTCTTGAGGGAAAAAAAACGGAGCTAGAGGAATCAGACTCCCTGACTTCAGACTATACTACAAAGCTACAGTAATAAAGACAATATGGTACTGGAACAAAAGCAGAGATATAGATCAATGGAACAGGCTAGAAAGCCCAGAGATAAACCCACACACCTATGGTCAACTAATCTATTAGAAAGGAGGCAAGGATATACAATGGAGAAAAGACAGTCTCTTCAATAAGTGGGGCTGGAAATACTGGACAGCTACATGTGAAAGAATGACATTAGAACACTCCCTAACACCATACACAAAAATAAACTCCAAATGGATTAGAGACCTAAATGTAAAACCAGACACTATAAAACTCTTAGAGGAAAACGTAGGAAGAACACTCTTTGACATAAATCACTGCAAGATCTTTTTTGATCTACCTCCTAGAGTAATGGAAATAAAAACAAAAATAAACCAATGAGACCTACTGAAACTTACAAACTTTTGCACAGCAAAGGAAACTACAAACAAGACAACCCTCAGAATGGGGAAAATATTTGCAAACGAATCAATGGACAAAGGATTAATCTCCAAAATATATAAACAGCTCATACAGCTCAATATTAAAAAAAAACAAAAAAACCCAATCCAAAAATGGGCAGAAGACCTAAGTAGACATTTCTCCAAAGAAGACATACAGATGGCCAAGAAGCACATGAAGAGCTGCTCAACATCACTAATTATTAGAGAAATGCAAATCAAAACTACAATGAGGTATCACCTCACACCAGTTAGAATGGGCATCACCAGAAAATCTACAAATAACAAATGCTGGAGAGGGTGTGGAGAAAAGGGAACCCTCTTGCACTATTGGTGGGAATGTAAATTGATACAGCCACTATGGAGAACAATATGGAGGTTCCTTAAAAAACTAAAACTATAATTACCATACGAGTCAGCAATCCCACTACTGGGCATATACCCTGAGAAAATGATAATTGAAAAAGAGTTATGTACCACAATGTTCACTGCAGCACTATTTACAATAGCCAAGTCATGGAAGCAACCTAAATGCCCATCGACGGGTGAATGGATAAAGAATATGTGGTACACATATGCAATGGAATATTACTCAGCCATAAAAAAGGAAAGAAATTGGGTCATTTGTAGAGACGTGGATGAATCTAGAGACTGTCATACATAGTGAAGTAAGTCAGAAAGAGGAAAACAAATATCATATATTAACACATATATGTGGAACCTAGAGAAATGGTACAGATGAACTGGTTTGCAGGGCAGAAATTGAGACACAGATGCAGATAACAAACGTACGGACACCGAGGGGGGAAAGTGGCGGGGGTGGTGGTGGTGCTGTGATGAATTGGGAGATTGGAATTGATATATATACACTAATATGTATAAAATGGATGACTAATAAGAACCTGCTGTATAAAAAAGTAAATTAAATTAATTTTTTTAAAAAAGGCCCCACATTTGCATATGTATAGCTGATTCACTTTGTTATAAAGCAGAAACTAACACACCATTGTCAAGCAATTATACTCCAATAAAGATGTTTTTAAAAAAAGGGGGGGCCCCACAGATATTGCTCTCCCCTTCTACCATGTGAGGATACAATGAGAAGATAACCATCTATGAGGAAGCAGGCCCTCACCAAACATCGAATCTGTTGGTGCCATTATCTTGGACTTCCCAGCTTCCAGAACTGTGAGAAATAAATTTCTGCTGTTTAAAAGCCAGCCAGTCTATGATATTTTCTTATAGCAGCCCAAGTAAACTAAGAAAGTTTATAAGTAAAAGTACAGAAAAAGATATATCATACAATCAATAACCTAAAGAAGCAGTGTGTCTACACTGTTATTTGTCAGTGAAAACTGTAAGACAAAAAGCATTACTAGATAATAAGAAAGCCAGCTCATGGTGACAAAAGGTTCAGTTCATCAGGAAGATAAAATAATTCTATATTTGTACACACTTAACAATATGCCCTCAAAAATACAAAGCAAATATGGACAAATCTACAAGAGACAGAGACAAATTCTCAAAATGAGAGATTTAATCATTGGAAGCTGTTAAAAGAAGCAGATTTTAAAAATCAGTAAGGATAAAGAATATGTTGGCAGAAGACCTAAAGAGACATTTTTCCAAAGAAGATATACAGATTGCCAACAAACACATGAAAGGATCCTCCACTTCACTAATCATTAGAGAAATGCAAATCAAAACTACAATGAGGGTATCACCTCACACTGGTCAGAATGGCCATCATCAAAAAATCTACAAACAATAAATGCTGGAGACAGTGTGGAGAAAAGGGAATTCTCTTGCACTGTTGGTGGGAATGTAAACTGATACAGCCACTATGGGGAACAGTATGGAGGTTCCTTGAAAAACTTAAAATAAAACTACCATACGACCCAGCAATTCCACTACTGGGCATATACCCTGAGAAAACCATAATTCAAAAAGGGTCATGTACTACAATGTTCATTGCAGCACTGTTTACAATAGCCAGGACATGGAAGCAACCTAAGTGTCCATCGACAGATGAATGGATAAAGAAGATGTGGCACATATATACAATGGAGTATTACTCAGCCATAAAAAGAAACTAAATTGAGTTATTTGTAGTGAGGTGGATGGACATAGAGTCTGTCATACAGACTTCACTATACAGAGTGAAGTAAGTCAGAAAGAGAAAAACAAATACTGTATGCTAACACATATATGGAATCAAAAAAAAAAAGGTTCTGAAGAACCTAGGGGCAGGACAGGAATAAAGACACAGACGTAGAGAATGGACTTGAGGACATGGGGAGGAGGAAGGGTAAGCTGGGACGAAGTGAGAGAGTGGCACGGACATATATACACTACCAAATGTAAAATAGATAGCTAGTGGGAAGCAGTCACATAGCACAAGGAGATCAGCTTGGTGCTTTGTGACCACCTAGAGGGGTGGGATAGAGAGGGTGGGAGGGAGGCACAAGAAGGGGGAAATATGGGGATATATGTATATGTATAGCTGATTCACTTTGTTATAAAGCAGAAACTAACACATCATTGTAAAGGAATTATACTCTAATAGAGATGTTAAAAAAATCAGAAATAGGTAAATAAATATTTATTCCATGGAGCAAAGCTTGTAAAATAATAGCCAGGCTATCCTTCCATTAAACACTGCTCATGTGTATGTATCACCCCAGGACCCTAGGACCCCAAGACCCCATGGACCATATCACCTCTTTCTCTGCACCATTCTTATTGATAACACTGCTGGCTTCAATAACACTGATATTCAGATGTCCTCTTTTCAAGTGGAAATAGAGAATTTTTTCCACTCAAATTTCCAGTATCTTGATTTGTCACTTTCAGGAAATCACTACCCTCCTGTCGCCTTTTTAACATATGTAAAACAAAATTCATAAATTTGGCTAAAGTCTAAGTACTCTGACAAGAATTGATAACAAAAATCTCTGCAGAACATTTCCCCATATAAATTAGTATGTAAATTCTTGAAAGTATAAGTTTATGTAAATAACTCCACGGAAAGGAGACTTGGGGAAAAAAAAGAATATGTTAACAACATTTAACTAATGGGCAATTATAGAACACTGCACCCAACATCTGCAGAATAAAAATCATTTTCAAGTACACACAAAACAGTAACAAAATTAATACACTGGACCATGAACTAAGTCTCAACAAATTGAAAAGTATTGAAATTATAACAGTATGTTCTCTAACTATATGTAATTAAGTTATAATCAGTAAGAACAAAAATAAACCCTAAAAACTACTTATATGTTTGGAAATTAAAGAGTGTATTTTGAAATAACCAGTGGATTAAAAAAGTCCCAAGAGAAAATGAACAATATTTTGAACTGAATGATAACAAAAATACTATGCATCAAAATTTGTCAAATACAACTAAAGCAGTGCTTAGAGGAAAACTTATAGCCACAAACGCCTATGCTGTAATGAAAATTAATGAACTAAGCATTGTCCCCAAAAGTTAGTAAAAGAGATTTGGGGAAGACGGCAGCAGTGGTAAGAGCATCATTTTATAATATTCCCCTTCCATATAAAACAGGAAGCGTTTAGTTAGCAAAACCAAAAACCTATATATAATACTTAAAACAAAAATAGATGATAAGACCCAAATAAATGAAGAGATATCCCATGTTCATGGATCAGAATTCTCAATCTTGTTAAGATGGCAAATGTCCCCATATTGGTTTATAGATTCAAAAGAATCTCAATCAGAACCAAAGCAAGATTTGAAAAAATAATTTGCCAAGCCGATTCTAAAATGTATATGGAAATGCAGAATGACCTAGAATAGTCAAACAACTCTGAAAAAGAAGAACAAAGTTGGAAGACTTACACTCCCTGACTTCAAGACTCACTAGGAAACTACAGTAATCAAGGCAGAATGGCATTGGAATATAGACATATAGATTGAAAACAGAATAAAAGTTCAGAGATAGATGCACATATACATGGCCAGTTGGTTTTTGACAAAGATGCCAAGGTAATTGGATCGAGAAAGAAAATCTTTTCAGTAAATGGTACTGGAGAGGTCATAAAGCAAGGAAGAGACAGAGTGGGGATCAGAATTTGCACCTGTCCAGCACCAGATCCCAAATTCTAGACACTGTCAAACAAGAAAGAAAACTAGAGAAGAGGGTACAGAAAAGCAAAGGTAGAGATCAGCCCCTGTCGGTTACCTTTTCCCTCACCAAAGGGAATGGAGGCCAGCATCACCCAGCAGGCATGAAAACCGAAGGCTGGAAAAAGAAACTTTCCAGGAAGGTAGAGAGATGCCCTGGATGTCAGTTCCAGGAGAGAACCCCTGACCTGACCATCTGCAAGTCCACAGTTATGATGGCACCATGGGTCAGAGGAGTGTGAGGCCAAGATGGGAGCACTGTTAATGTTCTCCTGCTCTCCAATGGAGCTACTAGTTGTCAGAGAGAGCAGAATCTGGGTAGCTGAAAGAGACAGGCTTCTACATAAATGGGTATAATACCTACCTCGCTAGATTGTTGCAAGGATTACATGCTGTACTATACAGAAAGCAGCTAGCACCTTACCAGGAATACATTAGATGTTCTTAGTTCCCTCCTTCCATTCCCCCACCTCCCAAGGAGAAAGACTGGAGACATATGCTGTATGTTCCCTCTCCCTGCATCCTCTATGTCTACCCTGAACTGTGATATCTGGGTGGGAAACAGCTTCAGGCTGCAGATGCTGGGACAGCGTTGCTTCAGTTGAATCACGCAGAAACCAGAGAAGCCTTCAGCTCTCCCAGGGAGTTCACAAGTGCTCACCCTGAGAGTAACGGCACACTGCACAGGAAAAGGCATTCACGTTGATAAGAAGCCATTCGGATCACCATCTAAGTCAGCTTTAGCCTTTGAAATAAACTCATTCCTTATCAGCACACACTTGGGATTTCCAGGACTGAATATGATTTCCATTACACAAAGCCCATTTTGAAGACATTTTTTCATGCTGCCAGGGTCCTATGTAATTTCATCTCTCCACAATGTTACCCTCTTTCACATATGTAGAGCCGCAGGCCCTGATGAAAAAGGAAAAGAGAGAAAATGAACAAGAGTCATGATCCAACTAGAGCTAGAAGCAGGGCAGCCGTGCGTAGGACAGGCAAGTCCACATCACTGAGAGCTTTCTAGCCATGGAACAGTTTTTGGACTTTTCCTGAAAGCAATAGGAAGCCATTGAAAGCCAACTCAGCTTTTAAAATAGGAAGTGACTGACAAATTTTCCTTTTAGAATGCTCACTCTGGTTATAATGAAAAAGATAGATGTGGAAGTGAGGGGTAGGGAAGAGTAGTTAAGAAGCTACTCAACAGTAGATAACAATATTGTACTGTAAGTACGTAATGTGATAAATGTCATTACAATGGCAACCTTATTACGATATATAAATGGATCAGAGTGACATGCTGTACACCTTAAATTTGCACAGTGTTACATGTCAAATTTATCCCAAAAAATTTGGAAAGAAAAAAGCTTTTTAATTTAAATTTAAAAACAAAGAGCTTGTGGAAATGAAGTGTTTCAGATCGTGTTTTCCAAATATTTTCTAATATTTTATAATAAATGTTTAAACATAAAAAGAAACTTTTCGAATGTTTGCTCAATTTAGGTAAGACACCCAAAAAATACAAGGATAAAAGAAAAAATAGGGAAATAAACTTCATCAAAATTAAAAGCTTTTGTGCTTCAAAGGACAACATGATACAGCAGAAACTAACACAACACTGTAAAGCAATTATACTCTGATAAAGATGTTAAAAAAAAAAAGGACCACATAAAGAAAATAAAAAGACAACCCACGGAATGGAAGAAAATATTTGCAAATAATATATCTGATAAGAGAGTTTCTTTAAGAATATACAAAGAACTCTTACAACTCAACAACAAAATGGCAAATAACCCAATTAAAAACTGGGCAAAGGATTTAGGTAGTCATTTCTCTAAAGAAGATATACAAATGATCAATAAGCACACGAAAAGATGTGAACATCATTAGTCATTAGGGAAATGCAAATCAGAACCACAATAAGATTCCACTTCACACCACTAAGATGCCTATATTCAAAAAAGATAGACAATAACAAGTGTTGGTGAGGATACATACAGAGTAATTAGTACCCTCACATATTACAGGTAGGAATGTTAAATGCTGCAGTCACTTTGAAAAAGAGCTTGGCAGGTCCTCAAAAAGTTAAACATAGAGTTACCATATAATCCAGTGATTCCACTCCATTCCACCCAAGAGAATTGAAAGCATATTTTCATTAAAAACCTATACACAGGGCTTCCCTGGTGGCGCAGTGGTGGAGAGTCCGCCTGCCGATGCAGGGGACACGGGTTCGTGCCCCGGTCCGGGAGGATCCCACGTGCCGCGGAGTGGCTGGGCCTGTGAGCCACGGCCGCTGAGCCTGCACGTCCGGAGCCTGTGCTCCGCAACGGGAGAGGCCACAACAGTGAGAGGCCCGCGTACCGCAAAAAAAAAAAAAAAAAACCTATACACAAATGTTCACAGCAGCATTATTCATAATAGCTCCAAAGTGGAAATAGTTCAAATGTATATCAACTGATGAATGGTAAACAATATGTGGCATAGTCATATAATAGAATATAATTCCATTATTTAAAAAAGGATGAAATACTGATACATGCTACAACATGTATGAATGTCGAAAACATAATGCTAAGTGGAAGAAGCCAATCACAAAAGAACACATATTGCATGATCCCACTTATGTGAATGCCCAGAATAGGCACAAACCCATAGAGACAGAAAGCAGATTAGTGGTTGCCAAGGGCTTGGAGAAGAGGGAATGTGGAATGACTCCTAATGGGAATGGGGTCTTGTTGGGGGATAAAAATGTTCTGGAATTAGATAGTGGTAGTTGATTCATGACCTTGTGAATATAATGAAAACAATTAATCGTATACCCTTAAGGGTGAATAAACTATATGGTATGTGAATTATATCTCAATGAAGCTGTTATTTAAGAATAAAATACGTTCTTTCAATAAATGAGTCTCCAAGCACTGTTCTAGGCAGCAAGGAAACAGTGAACACAACTGACACAATTCCTGCTCTCGTGGAGCTGACATTCCAACGGAAGAATCCTTGTGAGAGATCATGAGGGTCTTAATGAATTAATGGCACTCTAGGGAGGAGGAGTGGATGAATTTAAGAGAGGCTCTGAAGCAACCATCAATATGGTTAGCTGGCCAATTGGAACAGGAGGGATGTCAGATCATTTTCTCCCAGGGTCCCATGATAATTCTTACTGTCACTCCCTCTGACCTCCAGGGTTACTGTTACCAACCATAAAAGCACTGTTAAATTGTACAAAGTGCTCTTTATAAACTAAAAATTTCAGAAATATCTGAAAGATGAAAGACAGGATTTGGTTTGAAAGAGAAAATCACAGCCAAAACTCAAGCTCAAAAGTACTTGGTGCATAAAAGCAGGCAGGGGCCTCCCTGGTGGCGCAGTGGTTGAGAGTCCGCCTGCCGATGCAGGGGATACGGGTTCGTGCCCCGGTCTGGGAGGATCCCATATGCCGCGGAGCGGCTGGGCCCGTGAGCCATGGCCGCTGGGCCTGCGCATCCGGAGCCTGTGCTCCGCAACGGGAGAGGCCACAAGAGTGAGAGGCCCGCATACCGCAAAAAGAAAAAAAAAAAAAAAAAGAAAAGCAGGCAGGACCCCAAGATTACTCAAACTTCAGAAGTAGCAGATTCCAAGAGCAGGAGAATGTTGAAAGAGAATTCCCCATGGGTTTCCCATGTTTCTGCATGGCTTATAAACAGAGGTACCGGCAGCTTTCGTTCCACACTATCCTTTCAAGGATGTTCAAATAGAGAATAGTCTTAGAAGACAGGCTATAAGAATAGCCTTGGAAGACAGGCTATCTCCAGGAGCAGAGAGCAAGTTTGGTTGCGGTCCAGTGCAATAAAAATAATGTCTCCCTCAGGGACAAAGGATGAAAAAATTTACTTACAGCCCTTTATAAAAGATTGTGGTTTCCTAAGCACAGGGTCCTTTGGCTTTGATACCAACCTCTTGCAAGGGCAGCATCCCCCTGAGCCAACTATGCCATCCCCATGGCACTTGGAGAGGAAAGGCAAGGGGAACTGACATGAAAATGAAGCTCATACAGCTTACTGAGCCCCAGTTAATAAAGTTATTTGTCTCTGATCCAGGAGTCTCATGTCTTCTGTCAGCTTCCATGAGATGGTGGCAGGCTCACTTGTGAGCTTGTAAGTCAGGTAGAACCTCAGAACTTCCCGGTTCTTGACAGAGAGGCCTTGAGGCAATCAACTGGGTAAATGGTCAGGGAGACCACAGGAAGAGTAGCCGGATGGGTCATCCTCTCCTTCATCCCTTACCTGCTAGTACCAGGCAGTGATACCTGGCCCAGGTAGAGTCAGTGAGGGAGACCACAGAGGGAGGTTCTGGAGACTCTGAGAAAGAACAAGGAGCTTCGATAGCCAGAGACTAACGAGTGACACATCTCCTGAACAGCTCCCTCACCTTGCACAACCGCAGAGTGCAGTTACAAAACTGCATCCACAGGTTAACTTAGCCTCAGAAAAGGGAAAGAGAAAAGGAAGGGAAGGAAATGCAAAGGGTAGCTTTCCTTTACACCCACAACAAGCGATTTCTAAAATGTAACAGAAAAAAAACATCCTATTCATGGGAGCAACAAAACAATATTGCTTTGATTCATCCACAAGAATGAATCTAGGAAGAAGCTCACAAGACCTATATGGAGAAAGCATTAATACTTCTATGTTAAAAAATTCTGAATAAATTGTTAGATGTACTGTTCTCAGACAGGAAGATATGAGATTATAAAGATATCAGTACCCTCAAATAAATCTGTAACTCAATGCAATCCCACCCAAAATCATAATACGCTTTAAAAGGAAGTTAATTAGCTGACAATAAATTCGTCTGGAAAAAAAACATGTGCAGAATAGCCAAGACAATTTTGAAAGAGAAGACTAATGAGCAAACTTGCCTACTAGAAATCAAAAAGTTAGTAATAAAAATAGTTTGGTAATTAGGAAAAAAATATATCACAGATTAATGAACATAACAAAAATCTAGAAATAGACCAACAGATGTGGGGAAAGTTTTGTGTAAAATAAAGATGGCAATTCAAATAAATAGATAAATATTTAACTATTCGACAATGGTGCAGAGACAATTGGCTATTTATTGAAAAAAATAAAAACAAAATCTTCATGCCCAATATTAATTTTTTAAAATTTCTAGCAAATCAAAGACCTAAAGGTAAAGGGAGGAGGGGATTTACTGAGTCATTAGAAGAAAATAATTAAATACATATTTATAAAGTTGGTATGGAAAAAGTCTTATCAAGTGAACTGAGATCAAAATATAAAACCTCTGCATGACAAAAGATACATTAATTAAGGAAAAAGTAAAACACCAGATTTGAGAAAATATTAGCAAGGATTAATATTATTAATAAATAAAAGTTCTACAAATCACTGGAAGAAAGTTCACATAATAGAAAGGTAGGCAAAGGATAGAACTGTGGCAGGTAAGGTTCTGATGAGCGTAGGACATCTTGTAATGTCAGAAAGTAAGGAAATACTCAAAAGAAAATGATGGAGATATATCAAAAAGACACAAGAGTCAACTTGAAGAAGCTCTCACTGGACAAATCTGCAAAAAGTTTAGCATCAAAATAAAAAGAATAGTAATAAATTATAACCTAATGGATGGACATATGGATGGATGGAGTGATAGAGAAACTGCGTCCTCACAGTACAGTGCCAAGTAGAGAAGTTACCATTTTACAATAGTAAAATTGTATCAGTCAGGAAACATCAATGAATGCTAAATATAGGAGGAGAGGTTTGATGAGGAACAGAACATCTATATATTCTCAGAGTAGCTATACACAAATTACTTAACTACAACAGAAAAAAAATAGTAACTGTACAGTGAAGAAACAATTTGTTTAAATACAACACCTTAACCAAGCAATCAAAACTGGTATCACCAGCAGACCTCTGGCTATGGCTGAGTGAAATTGACAAATTCTGTCCTCTCCCCAAAAATCAACTTTAAAGTTGAACAAGGGGCTTTCCCTGGTGGCACAGTGGTTAAGAATCTGCCTGCCAATGCAGGGGACACGGGTTTGATCCCTGGTCCTGGAAGATCCCACATGGCATGAAGCAACTAAGCCTGTGCGTCACAACTACTGAGCCTGCACTCTAGAGCCCGTGAGCCACAACTACTGAGCCCACAAGCCACAACTACTGAAGCCCACGTGCCTAGAGCCCATGCTCCACAACAAGAGAAGCCACTGCAATGAGAAGCCCGTGCACCACAACAAAGAGTAACCCCGTTCGCCACAACTAGAGAAAGCCCGTGCGCAGCAACAAAGGCCCAGGGCAGCCAAAAATAAATAAATAAATAAGGTTGGACAAAATTGACATAAATAATCATTTCACTCTAAAAATTGACAAAAGGCGTACAAAAATCTAAGAACTTCTTATGATTTTAAAATTGCATTCGGTGGCATTCTGGTCTAGAGCTTCTCACATCTCCTCCAACCAGTTCAGTTGACGTAGACGTTTGGCCAGGGTGGTGCAGTCTGGGAAGACCGGTAGCTTTTCTACTGCAATCCAAGGGGAGTTCACCAGATCTGGCATGGTAGATGACACTCCCATCCAATAGCATTGCCAGTCTCAGAGGCAGGCAAGCAGGAAGGGCGAAGGGCTCTACTAGACTGAGGCTGCTGTCCTGGTTGGAAGAAGCATAGTCCTGACTGAGCATCCACATGTGCACAACAGAGACTAGAAAGGACCCAGCTTTGCCACGTATTCCTGGCCATCCCTGAGGTGGTGCACGTGCTCAGAAAAGATATGAGATAGTAGAGTGGAATTAAATTTCAGGCCCTTAAAAACAGCCTAAGTATTGAGTGTGCTCCCCTACCCAAACACAGTTCCATAAACACAGCATGGAAGTCTTACTGGTTTGAGGTGTTTGAGAATAATCTCTGCCTGAGAAGACAACAAAACTATTCAGAAACAGGGGCAACCTCTAGAAAGCAAGGCTTAAAATTTTTTAAATAGATAAAATTTAAAAGAACAGTATTGTTTTTAAAGAGCAGACACATCAGTAGCCACACTGCAAGGGAGAGAAATTTTACAGATTAAGCCCAGAAAAGTTACTATACAAGGAACAAACAAACGCAAAATAGCAACAAGAAAAATCTTCCAGAGGAAAAAGTCAGAATCCAAAACTGCTACAATATATTATCTAAAATGTTCAGTTCTCAAAAAAAAATTGAGACATTCAAAGAAGCAGGAAAGTGTGACTCATATTCAGGGGTAAAGGGGGGCAATAGAAACTGCCTCTCTGTGACCCTCTCTGTGACCCTCTCTGTGACCCAATAGAAACTGCCTCTCTGTGACCCTCTCTGTGACCCAATAGAAACTGCCTCTCTGTGACCTCACTGAACACTGGGTTCAGCAGACAAATATTTCAAAGCAGCTATTATACTTATGTTCAAAGAACAAAAGGAAACCATGCTTCAATGAAGTTAAAATGTGACAATAATAAATCAATAAACAGAGATCCTCAACTAAGAGATAAAAAAGGACCTAAAGGGAAATTTTGAAGTTGAGAAGTACAATAATTGAAATGAAAAATTCACTAGAGATTAAGCAATATGCTACTAAAAAAAAAAACAATGGGTAAACAATGAAATTAAAGAGGAAATTTTTTTTAAATCTCGAGATAAATGACAATGAAAATACAACCATACAAAATCTATGGGATGCAGCAAAAGCAGTCCTTAGAGGGAAGTTCATAATAATATAGGCCTCCACAAAAAAAGAAAAGAAAAGAAAAATCCCATATAAACAACCTAACCTACCACCTAATTAGAAAAAGAAGAACAAACAAAACTTAAATGAAGGAATAATAAAGACCAGAGAGGAAATAAATAAAATAGAAATTTAAAAAACAATAGAGAAATCAACAAAACCAAGATCTGATTTTTTGAAAGGATAAACAAAATTGACAAACTTCTGGCCAGAATCACCAAGAAGAAAAGAGAGAGGACCCAAATAAACAAAACAAGAAATGAAACAGGAGAAATAACACTCAATACTGCAGAAATACAAAAAATCATTAGAAAATATTATAAACAGTTATTTGCCAGCAAAATGGACAACTTAGAAAAAATAGAAAAGTTTCTAGAGACATATTGCCTGCCAAAACTGAATCAAGAAGAAACAGATAATTTGAACAGACCAATCACTATAAGTGAAATAGAATCTGTAATTTAAAAACTCCCTGTAGGCAGCATGATGGGGTTATTGGTGCTATATATTGAAGTCAGCCAGCACGCCAGCTGCAGAAAGAGCTGCCTTTAACTCAGAGTCGGCTGCAGTGACGTGGCCTGCTGGAGAGTTTCCCTTCCAGTATAGGCAGCCACGCAGGCACAGGTGTGGCACAAGAGGCCTCAGAGGCTGACCGCTGACCCAGTGCTGCCTCCGTATAGCTTTTCCCAGGATCCACTGTACCCCGGGCTTGGGGTCCTTGGTCAGAGCCAGAGGCCCGACACCTCTAGGGCAGCTTCCACTGGACCGAGGGATGCAGACCCTCGGGGAGGCAAAAAGGACTATGTTCAGACCGGCCCCTACCATCACCCATCGCCCATGGTGGCCCTCGGCCCCAGCAGCCAGAATGTCACTGAGAGTATGCCGTCCGAGTTCCCAAAAATACCACCAAAAAGTATAATATCATGGCTTTCAATGCAGCCGATAAAGTCAACCTCACTACTTGGAATCAGGCCCGGCTGGAATGTGACCTGAGCAACAAGATTTACCAAGAGTCAGAGATGTCCCAGTCGGGTGCCAGCAGCAAGGTCAACTGCAAGCTCCAGGAGGAGGCGCAGAGGAAAAAGTACAGCACTGTCCTCAAGGAGTTCCGGCCCGAGGACCAGCCCTGGCTGCTCCGTGTCAACAGCAAATCAGGCCAGAAGTTCAAGGGCATAAAGAAGGGAGGCCTGACAGAGAACACATCCTACTACATCTTTACGCAGTGCTCTGATGGGGATTTTGAGGCCTTCCCCCTGCACAACTGGTACAACTTCACGCTGCTGGCCAAATACCACATGTTCACGGCCGAGGAGGAGTGGGAGAGGAGAAACAAAGTCCTGAACCACTTCGGCATCATGCAGCAGCAGCGGCTCAAGGACCAGGACCAGGACAAGAAGAAGGAGAAAGTGCGGCAGCAAGAAGGCCCGTGACCTGAGCATCCACGACCTGGAGGACGACATGGAGATGTCGTCTGACAACAGAGAGGCCAGCGGCGAGGAGGCGGCAGAGCTCCCAAGGCCAAGAAGAAGGTGCTGCCCAGCAAGGGAGGCAGGAAGAAGAAGGGGTCAGATGACGAGGCCTTTGAGGACAGTGACGGCAGGGACTTTGAGGGCCAGGAGGTGGGCTATATGTCCAACGGCTTCAGCAGCTCCCATGACGAGCAGGAGGGCAAGCCCAAGGTCACCCAGCAGGAGGAGGGCCCCAAGGGCGTGGGTGAGCAGAGTGAGAGCAGCGAGGAGAGTGAGGAGGAGAAGCCACCCAAGGAGGACGAGGAGGAGGAGGAGAAGAAGGCACCCACACCACAGGAGAAGAAGCGGAGGAAAGACAGCAGCAAGGAGTCGGACAGCTCGGAGGAGAGTGACATCGACTGCGAGGTCTCCTTGGCGCTCTTCATGGTGAAGAAGAAGACACCCCCCAAGAAGGAGTGGAAGCCATAGGGAGGCAGCTCCCGGGTCAACAGCCAGCCAGGCACACCCACCATGGAGACGGGCAGCACCTCCTCCACCCTGCAGGCGGCCACCAACAAGCCGGAGAAGCAGAAGCGGACCAGCCACCAGTGGCCAAGAGGCTGTGGCTGGACCCCAGGCCCCAGAGCCTGTTGGGGAAGTCTATCCCTCAGCTCCAGTCTGGGAAGTCGACCCCCAGCAGCGGCAATGTGCAGGTGACCGAGGATGCCATGTGCCACTACATGACACAGAAGCCCATGACCACCAAGGACCTTCTGAAAAAGTTCCAGACCAAGAAGATGAGGCTGAGCAGCAAGCAGAGGGTGAATGTGCTGGTCCAGATCCTCAAGCGCCTGAACCCCAAGCACGCAAGATGATCAATGACAAGATGCACTTCTCCCTCAAGGAGTGAGGCTACCCCCAATAAACATGCTGTTTTCTAGGAAAAAACAAACAAACAAACAAAACTTCCTGTAAACAAAAGTCCAGGACTGGATGGCTTCACTGGGGAATTCTACCAAACACACAAAGAACTTATAGTGATCCTTATCAAACTCTTTGAAAACACTGAAGAGGAGGAAACACTCCCAAAGTCATTCTATGAAGCCAACATCACTCAGATACCAAAACCAGACAAAGAAACTACAAAAAAAAGAAAATTACAAGCCACTATCTTTGATGAATATAGATGCAAAAATCCTTAACAAAATATTAGCAAACCGAATCCAACAACATAAAAAGGATCATACACCATGATCAAGTTGGACTCATTCCAGGGTCACAGGATGGTTCAATATATGCAAATCAATCAATATGATACACCACATCAGCAAAAGAAAAGACAAAAAGCACATGATCATCTCAACAGAGTCAGAAAACAACATTTGATGAAATTCAACATCCATTCATGATAAAAACCGTTGCCAAAGTGGGTATAGAAGGAATATATTTCAACATAAAAGCCATTTATGACAAACCCATAGCCAACATAATACTAAAGCTGAAAAGCTGAAAGCCTTCCTCCTAAATTCTGGAACAAGACAAGGATGCATCCTCTCACCACTTCTATTCAACATAGTATTGGAAGTCCTATCCATGGGGATCAGACAAAAAAAGAAATAAAATGTATGCAAATCGGAGGGGAAGAGGTAAAATTGTCATTATATGCAGATGACACGATACTATATATAGAAAGCCCTAAAGACTCCACACAAAAACTATTATAACAGATAAATGAATTCAGCAAGGTAGCATGATACAAGATTAATATCCAGAAATCTGCTGTATTTCTTTACACTAACAATGAAATATCAGAAGACAAGGTAAAAAAAAAAAAAAAAAAAAAAAAAAAAAAGCTCACTTAAAATCGCTCATAAAAAAAATACCTAGGAATAAACCTAACCAAGGAGATAAAAGAACTATATGCTGAGAACTATAAAACACTGATAAAGGAAATTGCCAAAGAAATATTGAGGAAAAAGAACAAAGCTGGAGGCATAACCCTTCCAGATTTTAGGCAATACTACTAAGCTACAGTAATCAAAACAGTGTGGTATTGGCACAAAATCAGACATATAGATCAATGGAACAGAACAGAGAGCTCAGAAATAAACCCACACACCTATGGTCAATTAACCTTTGACAAAGGAAGCAAGAATATACAATGGAGAAAAGTCAGTCTCTTCAGCAAGTGGTGTTGGGAAAGTTGGACAAACGCATATAAATCGATGAAGTTAGAACACTCCCTCACACCATACACAAAAATAAACTCAAAATGGGTTAAAGACTTAAATATAAGACATGACACCATAAAAATCCTAGAAGAGAACGTAGGCAAAAAATTCTCTGACATAAATTGTAGTAATATTTTCTTAGGTCAGTCTCCCAAAGCAAAAGAAATAAAAGCAAAAATAAATGGAACATAATCAAACTTGTAAGATTTTGCACAGCAAAGGAAACCATAAACAAAATGAAAAGACAGCCTATGGACTGGGAGAAAGTATTTGCAAAGCATGTGACTGACAAGGGATTAATTTCCAAAATATACAAACAGCTCATACAACTCAACAACAACAAAAAACAAACCAATCAAAAAATGGGCAGAAGACCTAAACAGACATTTCTCCAAAGAAGACATACAGATGGCCAACAGGTACATGAAAAAATGCTCAGCATTGCTAATTAATAGAGAAATGCAAATCAAAACTACAATGAGGTATCACCTCACACCTGTCAGAATGGCCATTATCAAAAAGTCTGCAAATAATAAATATTGGAGAGGGTGTGGAGAAAAGGGAACCATCCTACGCAATTGGAAATGTAAATTGGTGGAAATGTAAATTGGTTGTTGGTGGAAATGTAAACTGGCGCAACCACTATGTAAAACAGTATGGAAGTTCCTTAAAAAAAAACTAAAACTAGTTACCATATGGTCCAGCAATCCCACTCCTGGGCGTATATCCAGAAAACACAAAATCTCTAATTTGAAAAGATGCATACACCCCTATATTCATAACAGCACTATTTACAATAGCCAAGACATGAAAGCAACCTAAGTATCCATCAACAGATGAATGGATAAAGATGTGGTATACATATACAGTGGGCTATTACTCAGCCATAAAAAAGAATGAAATAATGCCATTTGCAGCAACATGGATGGACCCAGAAATTATCATAGTAAGTGAAGTAAGTCAGACAAAGACAAATATTATATGATATCACTTAAGTGTGGAATCTAAAAAATAGTACAAATGAACTTATTTACAAAACAGAAAGGACTTATAGACATAGAAAACAGATTTACGGTTACCCAAGGGGAAGGCAGGAGAGGGATAAATTAGTAGTATGGGATTAACAGATACACATTACCATCTATAAAATAGATAAACAACATGATTTACTGTATAGCACAGGTATATAACAGGGATATATTCAATATCTTGTTATAACCTATAATGGAAAACAATCAAGAAAAATATATATATATGTACATACACATATATATCTGAATCACTTTGCTGTACACCTGAAATTAACATGGCATTGTAAATCAACCAAACTTCAATTTTAAAAAAAAATCATTAGAGAGGCTCAACAGCAGAGTAAACATAGCAGAAGAAAGAATCACTGAATGTGAAATAAATCCATAGAAATTATCCTATCTGAAAAACATACAGACTAGTGATTTAGAGAAACATGAACAGCATTTCAGAGACCTGTAAGAAAATAGCAAATGTACCAAAATAGGTATAATGGAAGTCCCAGAAGGAGAGGAGAAAGAAAAAAGGGGGCAAAATAACTTCTCAAATTTGATGGAAAAACCATCTACACATCCGATAAGTTTAATAAACTCCAAGTAGGCTAAATACAAAAAGTCCAGAAGTAGACACACCATAGTCACATCCTTGAAAGCCAAATCCAAAGAGAACATTTTGAAAGCAGAAGAGAAAAATGACTTGTAGAATTGAGTACACATACAATTAACAGCTCATTGCTCATATGAATCAATGGAGGCCAGAAGGCAGTGCAGTGACATATACAAAGTGCTGAATGAAAACATCTGTCAACCAAGAATTCTATATCCAGCAAAATCATCCTACAAAAATGAGAGCAACACAAAGATATTCCTCCATAAACAAAGCCAGAGAGAATTTATTCCTGGCAGACCTACCTTATAAGATATACTAATGTCCTTCAAGTAAAAGGAAGTGACCTTACACAGCAACTCAAATCCACAGGAAGAAATAAAGGGCGCTGAAATGGCAGCTATGTGGATTAATCATCTTAACATGCTGCAGAGAGACCTTCCAGTTTCCTATCCAGTAGTTTAGGAGCTTGGAAACTGTCACGGCATCCTAAAAACAAGTAAAAAGCTGAACAAACTGAAAATCAGCAACTCTTCTTAGAGCCATCAGACAACTGAGGTCACAGGGAAACTGTTGCCCCCAAAATTGGAGAGATGGACAGATGAATACACAGAATCATAATGCAGAGAAGTGAATTCACATTTCTGTGAGTTTTACCTCCAGGAGCTCTACCAGTGAAGATGGGAAAAAACTCCCTTCCTGCTTCCAACAGAGGGAGGGGGGAAAGCAACCATTTTGAAATATGCCAGAACATTCTCTTCTTAACAAGGCCTTACCTCAAGAGAAAATATTTTACCAGAGCCTAACCTATGGGGATTTTATTAGAGCTTGACTAATGTGGGGAAAGAGAATTGCCCAACTCAGCTCCCTCTAGCCATTCTGCCCCATACTGGAGTAGACTAAGAAGCACGTGTGGAGTTCATAGCACAGGGATGCAGGCGCACTAAAAGACTGAGAACTTAATCAGAGGACTATAGAACATTTCCCTTCCCCCCATGCCGTACCACCATATCACTAAAGCCCTATTTACTATAGTTCCTTTTACCTAGTACATCAATTTCAACAAAAAATTACAAGGCAGACTAAAAACCAAAAGCACAGTTTAAAGCGACAGAGCAAGCATCCTAACCACACTGAGATACGTTAGTGATGTTGGCATAATTAGGCCAGGAATTTAAAATAACTATGTGTAATATGCCAAGGGTTCTTTCTAACATGAAAGAACAAATGGGGAATGTAAGCAGAGAGATGGAAATTCTAAGAATCAGAGAGAAATGATAGACCCCTAAAGTGGACAAGAATCATTTTTAATATCCACACAAGAGGAGAAGTGGCCAAGATGATGACGTAGCAAGAATTCACCCCGTCACACAGACATACCAAAATTATAACTACTTACAGAGAAACTATCTATGAGAACCATCTGAGGACTAGCAGAAAGGATTTTCCACAACTAAAGACATAAAGAAGGAACCACAGTGAGATGAGCAGAAGTGCCAGACAGTCAGGACCCACACCCCTGGGTCAGTAACTCACAAACAAGAGGAATAGCACAATCACAGAGGTCCTTTCCAAGGAGCCATGGGTCCAAGACCCACATTGGGGCCCCCAACCCAGAGGTCCTGCATCAGGAAAACAAGCCTACAGAACATCTGGCTTTGAAAAACAGTGGGGCTTATGTTTGGGAGAACCAGGGGGCTATAGGAAACAGAGACTCCATGCTTAAAGGGCACACACAAAATCTCTCATGCTCCAAGTCCCAGTGCAGAGGTAGTAGTTTGAAAAGGGCCTGAGTCAGATTCACTTGCTGATCTTAGAGAGCCTCCTGGAGAGGCAGGAGGCAACTGGGACTCCCCCAGGAACAGAGACACTGGCAGCAGCCACTTTGGGAAGCTCATTCGACAGTGATGACACCAGAGCTGGCTAAGCAGAAAGTAATTTTTAAAATGAAAATCAGCATATACCTATCAATAACTACTTTAATGTAGATGGACTAAGTGCTCCAATCAAAAGACATAGACTGGCTGAACAGACTAAAAAACAAGATCTATATGCATGCTGCCTACAACAAACTCACTTCAGAGCTAAAGACACAAGCAGAATGAAAGTGAGAGGATGGAAAAAAAGTTTTCCATGCAAATGAAAATGAAAAAAAAATTCAGGTAGTAGTACTTATATTAGACAAAATAGACTTTAAAACAAAACTATAATGAGAGACAAATGACATTAATTACATTAGGATAAAGAAATCAGTCCATCAAGAAGAGATAATTTTTTTCAGCTGCAATGTACCTGTTTGGTTCCAGTTTGGAAGCTTTGAAGCTGAGGTAAACCCGTCAGGCAGAGTTAAGTCTTCTGAGCCAACTTTGTCACTAAGAATAAACAAATCAAAGAGGCAAAAGACTTATACTTTGAAAACCAAAGACACTGATGAAAGAAATTGAAAAGGATACAAACAGATGGAAAGATATACCATGCTCATGAATTGGAAGAATTAATATTGTTAAAATGAACATATTACCCAAGGCAATCTACAGATTCAATTCATTCTCTATCAAAAAAACAATGGCACTTTTCACAGAACTGGAACAAATAATTTTTAATTTTGTATAGAACCACAAAAGACCCCAAATAGCCAAAGCAATCTTGAGAAAGAAGAACAAAGCTGGAGATATCAGGCGCCCTGATTTCAAACTATACTACAAAGCTACAGTAATCAAAACACTATAGTACTAGCATAAAACAGACACATAGACAATGGAACAGAATAGAGAACCCAGAAATAAACCCACATTTATTGATATATGAGCAATTAATCTATGACAAAGGAGGCAAGACTATACTATGGGGAAAAAAACAGCCTCTTCAATAAATGGTGTTATAATTGCAATAAATAATAATAACAACAACAACAATCAATCTAGGCATATCATATTCTAACTGCAGAACATCAAAGAGAAAGAAAAAAATCTTGAAAGCAGCCAGAGGAAAAAAAGAGTTAATCTATAGAGAAGTAAAGATAAGAATTATATTTGACTTCTCACCAGAAACCATGCAAGAAAGAAGAGAGTACAGTGAACTATTTAAAGTGTTGAGAGAAAAAAATCATCAACCTAGAATTCTGTATCTTATGAAATTTCCTTCAAAAATGCAGGAGAAACAAAGACTTTCTCAGAGAACCAAAAATTGAGGAAATCTGTTGCCAGCATACCTGCCTTGTAAGAAATCCTAATAGTTTTTCAGAGAGAAAGAGAATAATATGGGTCAGAAACTTGGATCTAAAAAAAAGAAAATATGAACATTAGAAAAGGAATAAGTGAAGGTAAAATAAAAACGTTTATTTTCCTTATTCTTATTTGATCTAATTGATAACAGGTGTTTGAAATAACACTAATAATGCATTCGATGATTATAGATTATAAGTGGGATGAATGACAGCAATGATACAGGGGTCAGGAGGGAGAAATTATGAATACTTTGCCATTATAAGGTATATGCATGACCTGGGAAGTGTTATAGTGTTATTTGAAAGTGGGCTTGGAATACTTGTAAATATACACTGCAAACTCTAGGGCAACCATTTCAAAAGCAAAAAACAAAAAAACAAAAAAAACTGTAATTAATATGCTAAGAAAGAAGAGAAAATGGAATGATATAAAATGCTAAATTAGGGTGGAATCAAGATGGTGGTGTGGGAAGACGTGGAGTTTGTGTCTCCCCATGTCTAGGGTGCCTACTGGATGCTGGTGGGGGACCTTGACAACCAAGGAAACAGGAGGAATGCCCAAGTGAACCGGTAGGACGTGGGGGACTGAGTGGGGAGGAGAAGTGTAGGCTAGACAGGACCAGCGCCCCTGAGGGGTGGCTGAGAGTGGGGAGGGGTTCCCGCGCCTGGAGGGACACTCGGGGACTCGGATCAGGAGTGAGAGTGCTCAGCATTTCCCCTGCCCAATCGGCCAGGGAAATCTGCCTGGTTCTCGGGCCGGGTCCTACTCCCTCAGAAGCCCCCTCTTGGCCACGTTGGTCCTGAGGGCATAGGAGGGAGGCCAGGACAGAACAGGGGAGCCAGGCAGGAGGGGCCCTCCATGACCAGAGGAGCAGGAGAGGAGCTGAGGGCGTTTGTCCCGCCCATTTGGGCCCCGGAAGCCTGCTGGGTTCCTTGGTGGGTTCCCCTGAGCTCTGAGATCAGAGGCACGCCTGGGTCCCTTCTTTTCTGTAGAACCTAAGCTCCACCCCCAAATCCCCCAGGGCCTTTTCCAGCCCTGTGGGTCCTAAGCATAGGTCCTGCCCACTTCTAAAACCCTACCTCTGCTTAGGCTCCACCCTCCACAGCCAAGGCCTTACCCACATTTTTAACCTTTTTTTGAATTTTTGCATTTTATTTTATTTTTTATACAGCAAGTTCTTATTCGTTATCTATTTTATACATATTAGTGTATAAATGTCAATCCCAATCTCACAATTCATCCCACTACCATCCCCTACCATTTTCCCCCCTTGGTGTCCCTACGTTTGTTCTCTATACCTGTGTCTCTATTTCTGCCTTGCAAACCAGTTCATCTGTACCATTTTTCTAGATTCCACCTATATGCATTAATATATGATATTTGTTTTTCTCTTTCTGACTTACTTCACTATGTATGACAGTCTCTAGGTCCATCCGAGTCTCTACAAATGACCCAGTTTCGTTCCTTTTTATGGCTGAGTAATATTCCATTGTATATATGTGCCACATCTTCTTTATCCATTCGTCAATGGACACTTAGGTTGCTTCCATGTCCTGGCTATTGTAAATAGTGCTGCAATGAAAATTGGGTGCATGTGTCTTTTTGAATTACAGTTCTCTCTGGGTATATGCCCAGTAGTGAGATTGCTGGGCCATATGGTAATTCTATTTTTAGTTTTTTAAGGAACCTCGATACTGTTCTCCATACTGGCTGTATCAATTTCCATTCCCACCAACAGTGCAAGAGGATTCCCTTTTCTCCACACCCTTTCCAGCATTTATTGTTTGTAGATTTTCTGATGATGCCCATTCTAACCAGTGTGAGGTGATACCTCATTGTAGTTTTGATTTGCATTTCTCTAATAATTAGTGATGTTGAGCATCTTTTCATGTGCCTGTTGGCCATCTGTCTGTATCTTCTTTGGAGAGATGTCTATTTAGGTCTTCTGTCCATTTCTGAATTGGGTTGTTTGTTTTTTTAATATTGAGCTGCATGAGCTGCTTGTATATTTTGGATATTAATCCTTTGTCAGTTGCTTCATTTGCAAATATTTTCTCCCATTCTGAGGGTTGTCTTTTCGTTTTGTTTATAGTTTCCTTTGCTGTGCAAAAGCTCTTAAGTTTCATTAGGTCCCATTTGTTTAATTTTGTTTTTGAATTTCCATTACTCTAGGATGTGGGTTTGCTGTGATTTATGTCAGAGAGTGTCCTTCCTATGTTTTCCTCTAAGAGTTTTATAGTGTCTGGTCTTACATTTAGATCTGGAATCCATTTTGAGTTTATTTTGTGTATGGTGTTAGGGAGCATTCTAATTTCATTCTTTTTCATGTAGCTGTCCAGTTTTCCCAGCACCACTTATTGAAGAGACTGTCTCTTCTCCATTGTATATCCTTGCCTCCTTTGTCATAGATAAGTTGACTATAGGTGTGTGGGTTTATCTCTGGGCTTTCTATCCTGTTCCATTGATCTATATCTCTGTTTTTGTGCCAGTACCATATTGTCTTGATTACTGTAGCTTTGTAGTATAGCCTGAAGTCAGGGAGCCTGATTCCTCTAGCTCTGTTTTTTTCCCTCAAGACTGCTTTGGCTATTTGGTGTCTTTTCTGTCTCCATACAAATTTTAAGACTTTTTGTTCTAGTTCTGTAAAAATGCCACTGGTAATTTGATAGGATTGCATTGAATCTGTAGATTGCTTTGGGTAGTATAGTCATTTCCACAATATTGATTCTTCCAATCCAAGAACATGGTATGTCTCTCCATCTGTTTGTGTCACCTTTGATTTCTTTCAACAGCGTCTTTTAGTTTACTGAGTACAGGTCTTTTATCTCCTTATGTAGGTTTATTCCTAGGTATTTTATCCTTTTTGTTGCAGTGGTGAATGGGATTGTTTCCTTAATTTCTCTTTCTGATCTTTTGCTGTTAATGTATGGGAATGCAAGAGATTTCTGTGCATTAATTTTGTATCCTGCAACTTTACCAAATTCACTGCTTGGTTCTAGTAGCTTTCTGGTGGCATTTTTAGGATTTTCTATGTATAGTATCATGTCATTGGCAAAGAGTGATAGTTTTACTTCTTTTCCAATTTGTTTCAATTTTATTTCTTTTTCTTCTCTGATTGCTGTAGCTAGGACTTCCAGTAGTAAGTTGAATAAGAGTGGTGAGTGGTAGTTCCACCTATGCCCACTTTCTGGAGAGTTTTTCTCATAAATGGGTGTAGAATTTTGCAAAAAGCTTTTTCTGCGTCTATTGAGATGATCATATGGTTTTTATTCTTTAATTTGTTAAGATGGTGTATCACATTGATTGTGTTGTGTATATTGAAGAATCCTTCCATCCCTGGGATAAATCCCAAAATGATCATGGTGCATAATCCTTTTAATGTGTTGTGGGATACTGCTTGCTAGTTTTTGTTTGTTTGTTTGTTTGTTTTTGCAGTACGCGGGCCTCTCACTGTTGTGGCCTCTCCTGTTATGGAGCACAGGCTCCAGACGCACAGGCTCAGCGGCCATGGCTCATGGGCCTAGCTGCTCCGCGGCATGTGGGATCTTCCCAGACCAGGGCACGAACCCGTGTCCCCTGCATCGGCAGGCAGACTCTCAACCACTGCGCCACCAGGGAAGCCCTGTATTTAATTTTTGATAGTTCGATTATTATGTGTCTTGGCATGTTTCTCCTTGGATTTATCCTGTATGGGACTCTCTGCACTTCCTAGACTTGACTATTTCCTTTCCCATGTTAGGGAAGTTTTCAACTATAATCTCTTTAAATATTTTCTCAGTCCCTTTCTTTTTCTCTTCTTCTTATGGCACCCCTATAATTCGACTTTTGGTGCATTTAATGTTGTCCCAGAAGTCTCTGAGACTCTCCTCAATTCTTTTCTTTCTTTTTTCTTTATTCTGTTCTGCAGTAGTTATTTCCACTATTTTATCTTCCAGGTCACTTATCCTTTCTTCTGCCTCAGTTATTCTGCTATTGACTCCTTCTAGAGAATTTTTACTTTCATTTATGGTGTTGTTCATCATTGTTTGTTTGCTCTTTAGTTCCTCTAATCCTTGTTAAACATTTCTTGTATTTTCTCCATTCTATTTCCAAGATTTTGGATCATCTTTACTATCATTACTATGAATTCTTTTTCAGGTAGACTGCCTGTTTTCCTTCATTTGTTTGGTCTGGTGTGTTTTTCCCTTGCTCCTTCATCTGCTTTGTATTTCTCTGTCTTCTCATTTTGCTTAACTTACTGTGTTTGGGTCTCCTTTTTGCACGCTCCAGGTTCATATTTCCTGTTGTTTTGGTGTCTGCCCCCAGTGGGTAAGGTTGGTTCTTTGGGTGTGTAGGCTTCCTGGTGGAGTGTACTGGTGCCTGTGTTCTGGTGGATAAGGATGCATCTTGTCTTTCTGGTGAGCAGGACTGCATCCAGTGTGGTGTTTGGGCGTGTCTGTGAACCTATCATGATTTGGGGCAGCCTCTATGCTAATGGGTGGGGTTGTGTTCCTGTCCTGCTAGTTTTTGTGCATGGGGTGTCCAGCACTGGAGCTTGCTGGTCCTTGAGTAGGGATGGGTCTTAGCGTTGAGACAGATTCTCAGGGAGAGCTCTTGCCGATTGATATTACATGGGGCCAGGAGGTCTCTGGGGGTCCAATGTCCTGAGCTCAGCTCTGCCATCTCAGAGACTCAGTCCTGACACCCGGCCGGAGCACCAAGGTACCGTATCAGCCACACAGCTGGGGAAGTATGAGGTCTTCTGCCAGTGTTCAGTAGGCGTCCTGTAGGAGTTGTTTCACATGTAGATGTATTTTCGATGTATTTGTGGTGAGAAAGGTGATCTCCATGTCTTACTCCTCCGCCATCTTGAAGGTCCTCCCACATCTTCTTTCTCCATTCATCTGTCAATGGACATTTAGGTTGGTTCCATTTCCTGGCTATTGTAAATACTGCTGCAGTGAATATTGTGGTACATGTCTCTTTTTGAATTATGGTTTTCTCAGGGTATGTGCCCAGTAGTGGGATGGCTGGGTCATATGGTAGTTCTATTTGTAGTTTTTTAAGGAATCTACATGCTGTTTTCCCTAGTGGTTGTATCAATTTACATTCCCACCAACAGTGCAGGAGGGTTCCATTTTCTCCACAACCTTTCCAGGATTTCTTGTTTTTACATTTTTTGATAATGGCCATTCTGACCATCATGAGGTGATACCTCACTGTAGTTTAGATAAGCGTTTCTCTAAGAGCATCTTTTTATTACCTCTTGGCCATTTGTATGTGTTCCTTGGTGAAATGTCTACTTAAGTCTTCCACGAGTTTTTTAACTGGATTGTTTGTTTTTGTGATATTGAGCTCCATGAGCTGTTTGTATATTTTGGAGATTAATCCTTTGTCTACTGTTTCATTTGCAAATATTTTCTCCCACTGTGAGGGTTGTCTTTTTGTCTTGTTTATGGTTTCCTTTGCTGTGCAAAAGCTTTAAGTTTAATTAGGTCCCATTTGTTTATTTTTGTTTTATTTTCCGATACTCTAGGAGGTGGGTCAAAAAAGATCTTGCTGTGATTTATGTCAAAGAGTGTTTTTCCTATGTTTTCCTCTAAGAGTTTTATAGTGTCTGGTCTTATATTTAAGTCTTTAATTCATTTGGAGATTATTTTTGTGTATGGTGTTAGGTAGAGTTCTAATTTCATTCTTTTACCTGTGGCTGTCCAGTTTTCATAGCATCACTTGTTGAAGAGGCTGTCTTTTCTCCATTGTATGTTTTGCCTCCTTTGTCGTAAATTAGGTGCCCATATGTGTGGGGGCTTAGCTCTGGGCATTCTATCCTGTACCATTGATCTATATTTCTGTTTTTGTACCAGTACCATACTGTTTTGATTACTGAAGCTTTGTGGTATAGTTTGAAGTTGGGGAGTCTGATTCCTCCAACCGCATGTTTCACTCTCAACATTACTTTGGCTATTTGGGGTCTTTGGTGTTTCCATACAAATTGTAAAATTTTTGTTCTAATTCTGTGAAGAATGCCATTGGTAGTTTGATAGATATTGCACTGAATCAGTAGATTGCTTTGTGTAGTATAGTCATTTTCACAATACTGATTCTTCCAATCCAAGAATATGGTATATTTCTCCATCTGGTTATGTCATCTCTTATTTCTTTCATCAGTGTTTCATGCTTTTCTGAGTACAAGTCTTTTGCCTCCTTAGGGAGGTTTATAAAATAATTCTCATCTTATTATTTTTGTTGCAATAGTAAATAGGAGTGTTTCCTTAATTTCTGTGTCTGATCTTTCATTGTTGGTGTATAGGAATGCCAGAGATTTCTGTGCATTAATTTTGTATCCTGCAACCTTACAAAATTCATTGATTAGTTCTAGTAGTTTTCTGGTGGCATCTTTAGGATTTTCTATGTATAGTACCATGTCATTGGTAAGCAGTGACAGCTTTACTTCTTCTTTTCCAATTTGTATTCCTTTTATTTCTTTTTCTTCTCTGATTACTGTGGTTAGGACTTCCAATACTATGTTGACTAAGAGTGGCGAGAGTGGACATCCTTGTCTTGTTTCTGACCTTACTGGAAATGCTTTCAGCTTTTCACCATTGAGAATGATGTTGGCTGTAGGTTTGGCATATATGGCCTTTATTACGTTGAAGTAGGTTCCCTCTGTGTGCATTATCTGGAGAGGTTTTATCATAAATGGGTGTTGAATTTTGTCATAAGCTTTTTCTGTGTCTATTGAGATGACCATATGGTTTGGGTTTTCTTAGCATTTTTATTGGAGTATAATTGCTTTACAATGGTGTGTTAGTTTCTGCTGTATAACAAAGTGAATCAGCTATACATATACATATATCCCCATATCTCCTCTCTCTTGTGTCTCCCTCACATCCTCCCTATCCCACCCCTCTAGGTGGTCACAAAGCACTGAGCTGATCTCCCTGTGCTATGTGACTGCTTCCCAGAAGCTATTTTACATTTAGTAGTGTATATATACATGCCACTCTCTCACTTCGTCCCAGCTTACCCTTCCCGCTCCCTGTGTCCTCAAGTCCATTCTCTATGTCTGTATCTTTATTCCTGTCCTGCCCCTAGATTACTCAGAACCATTTTTTTAAGACTCCATATATATGTGGTAGCATACAGTACTTGTTTTTGTCTTTCTGATTTACTTCACTCTGTATGACAGACTCTAGGTCCATCCACCTCACTACAAACAACTCAGTTTTGTTTCTTTTTATGGCTGAGTAATGTTCCATTGTATATATGTGCCACATTGTCTTTATCCATTCATCTGTCGATGGACACTTAGGTTGCTTCCATGTCCCGGCTATTGTAAATAGAGCTGCAATGAACATTGTGGTACATGACTTTTTTTGAATTATGGTTTTCTCAGGGTATATGCCCACCAATAAGATTACTGGCTCATATGGTATTTCTATTTTTAGTTTTTTAAAGAACCTCCATACTGTTCTCCAAGTGGCTGTATCAATTTACATTCCCACCAATGGTGCAAGAGTGTTCCCTTTTCTCCACACTCTCTCCAGGATTTATTGTTTATAGATTTTTTGATGATGGCCATTCTGACTGGTGTGTGGTGATACCTCATTGTACTTTTGATTTGCATTTCATTAATGATTAGTAATGTTGAGCATCCTTGCATGTGTTTGTGGGCAATCTGTATATCTTCTTCGGAGAAATGTCTATTTAGATCTTCTGGCCACTTTTGGATTGGGTTGTTTGTTCTTTTGATATTGAGCTGCATGAGCTGAATGTAAATATTGGAGATTAATCCTTTGTCAGTTTCTTCATTGGCAAATATTTTCTCCTGTTCTGAGGGTTGTCTTTTCGTCTTGTTTATGGTTTCCTTTGCTGTGCAAAAGCTTTTAAGTTTCATTAGGTCCCATTTATTATTTTCTTTTATTTCCATTTCTCTAGTGGGGGGGTCAAAAAGGATCTTGCTGTGATTTATGTCATGGAGTGTTCTTCCTATGTTTTCCTCTAAGAGTTTGATGGTGTCTGGCCTTACACTTAGCTCTTTAATCCATTTTGAGTTTATTTTTGTGTATGGTGTTATGGAGTGTTCTAATTTCATTCTTTTATATGTAGCTGTCCAGTTTTCCCAGAACCACTTATTGAAGAGGCTGTCTTATCTCCACTGTATATTCTTGCCTCCTTTTTCAAAGATAAGGTGACCATATGTGTGTGGGTTTATCTCTGGGCTTTCTATCCTGTTCCATTGATCTATATTTCTGTTTTTGTGCCAGTACCATACTGTCTTGATTACTGTAGCTTTGTAGTATAGTTTGAAGTCAGGGAGCCTGACACCTCCAGCTCCGTTTTTCTTTCTCAAGCTTGCTTTGACTCTTCGGGGTCTTTTTTGTTTCCATACAAACTGTGAAATTTTTTGTTCTAGTTCTGTGAAAAATGCCATTGCTAGTTTGACAGGGATTGCATTGAATCTGTAGGTTTCTTTGGGTGGTATAGTCATTTTCACAATGTTGATTCTTCCAGTCCAAGAACATGGTGTATCTCTCCATCTGTTTGTATCATGTATAATTTCTTTCATCAGAGTCTTATACTTTTCTGCATATAGGTCTTTTGTCTCCTTAGGTAGGTTTATTCCTAGGTTTTTTATTCTTTTTGTTGCAATGGTAAATGAGAGTGTTTCTTTAACTTCTCTTTCAGATTTTTCATCATTAGTGTATAGGAATGCCAGAGATTTCTCTGCATTAATTTTGTATCCTGCTACTTTACCAAATTCATTGATTAGCTCTAGTAATTTTCTGGTAGCATCTTTAGGATTCTCTATGTATAGTATCATGTCATCTGCAAACAGTGACAGCTTTATTTCTTCTTTTCAGATTTGGATTCCTTTTATTTCCTTTTCTTCTCTAATTGCTGTGGCTAAAACTTCTAACACTATGTTGAATAAAGAGGTGAGAGTGAACAATCTTGTCTTGTTCCTGATCAAAGAGGAAATGGTTTCAGTTTTTCACCATTGAGAATGATGTTGGCTGTGGGTTTGTCATATATGGCCTTTATTATGTGGAGGTAAGTTCCCTCTATGCCTACTCTCTGGAGGGTTTTTATCATAAATGGGTGTTGAATTTTGTGAAAAGCTTTTTCTGTATCTATTGAGAAGATCGTATGGTTTTTCTCCTTCAATTTGTTAATATGCTTTTCACATTGATTGATTTGCATATATTGAAGAATCCTTGCATTCCTGTGTTAAGCCCCACTTGATCATGGTGTATGATTCTTTTAATGTGCTGTTGGATTCTGTTTGCTAGTACTTTGTTGAGGATTTTTGCATCTATATTCATCAGTGATATTGGCCTGTAGTTTGCTTTCTTTGTGACATCTTTGTCTGGTTTTGGTATTAGGGTGATGGTGGCCTTGTAGAATGAGTTTGGGAATGTTCCTCCCTCTGCTATATTTTGGAAGAGTTTGTGAATGATAGGTGTTAACTCTTCTCTAAATGTTTTATTGAATTCGCCTGTGAAGCCATCTGGTCCTGGGCTTTTGTTTGTTAGAAGATTTTTAATCACAGAGTCAATTTCAGTGCTTGTGATTGGTCTGTTTATAATTTGTATTTCTTCATGGTTCAGTCTCTGAGGGTTGTGCTTTTCTAAGAACTTGTCCATTTCTTCCAGGTTGTCCATTTTATTGGCATATTGTTGCTTGTAGAAATCTCTCATGATCCTTTGTATTTCTGCAGTGTCAGTTCTTACTTCTCCTTTTTCTTTTCTAATACTATTGATTTGCGTCTTCTCCCTTTTTTTCTTGATGAGTCTGCCTAATGGTTTATCAATTTTCTTTATTTTCTCAAAGAATCAGCTTTAATTTTATTTATTTTTGCAATCATTTCCTTCATTTCTGTTTCATTTATATCTGATCTGGTATTTATGATTTCTCTCCTTCTGCTAACTTTGTGGGGTTTTGTTCTTTTCTCTCTAATTGCTTAAGATGTAAGCTTAGCTCATTTATTTGATATGTTTCTTGAGGTAGGATTGTACTGCTATAATCTTCCCTCTTAAAACTGCTTTTGCTGCATCCCATAGGTTTTGGGTCATCCTGTTTTATTTTCATTTGTTTCTAGGTATTTTTTTATTTCCTCTTTGACTTCTTTAGTGATCTCTTGTTTATTAAGTAGTGTATTGTTTAACCTCCATGTGTTTGTGTTGTTTACAGATCTTTTCCTGAAATTGATATCTAGTCTCATAGCATTGTGGTCTCAAATGATACATGATACGATTTCAACTTTCTTAAATATACCGAGGCTTGATTTGTGACCCAAGATAGGTTCTATCCTGGAGAATGTTCCATGAGCACTTGAGCAGAAATTGTGTTCTGTTGCTTTTGGATGGAATGTCCTATAAATATCAATTAAGCCCATCTTGTTTAATGTATCATTTAAAGCTTGTGTTTCCTTATTTATTTTCATTTTGGATGATCTCTCCATTGGTGAAATTGGGGTGTTAAAGTTCCCTACTATCATTGTGTTACTGTCCATTTCCCCTTTTATGCATATTAGCATTTGCCTTAAGTATTGAGGTCCTCCTATGTTGGGTGCATAAATATTTACAATTGTTATATCTGCTTTTTGATTGATCCCTTGATCATTATGTAGTTTCCTTCGTTGTCTCCTGTAATAGTCTTTATTTTAAAGTCTATTTGATCTGATACAAGAATTGCTGCTCCAGATTTCTTTTGATTTCCATTTGCATGGAATATCTTTTTCCATCCCCTCCCTTTCAGTCTGTATGTGCCCCTAGGTCTGAAGTGGTGTCTTGTAGACAGCATGTATATGGGGTCTTGTTTTTGTATCCACTCAGACAGCCTATGTCTTTTGGTTGGAGCATTTAATTCATTTACATTTAAAGTAGTTACCGATATGCATGTTCCTATTACCCTTTTCTTAATTGTTTTGGGTTTGTTATTGTAGGTCTTTTCCTTCTCTTGTGTTTCCTGCCTAGAGAAGTTCCTTTATCATTTGTTGTAAAGCTGGTTTGGTGGTGCTGAATTCTCTTAGCTTTTGCTTGTCTGTAAAGGTTTTAATTTCTCCGTCGAATCTGAATGAGATCCTTGCTGGGTAGAGTAATCTTGGTTGTAGGTTTTTCCCTTTTGTCACTTTAAACATGTCCTGCCACTCCCTTCTGGCTTGCAGAGTTTCTGCTTTAAGATCAGCTGTCAACCTTATGGGGATTCCCTTGTATGTTATTTGTTGCTTTTCCCTTGCTGCTTTTAATATTTTTTCTTTGTATGTAATTTTTGATAGTTTGATTAATATGTGTCTTGGCATGTTTCTCTTGGACTTATTCTGTATGGGACTCCCTGTGCTTCCTGTACTTGATTGACTATTTCCTTTCCCATATTAGTGAAGTTTTCAACTATAGTCTCTTCAGATATTTTCTCAGTCCCTTTCTTTTTCTCTTCTCCTTCTAGAACCCCTATAATTCTAATGTTTGTGCATTTAATGTTACCCCAGAGGTCTCTGAGACTCTCCTCAATTCTTTTAATTCTTTTTTCTTTATTCTGCTCTGCAGTAGTTATATTCAGTATTTTGTCTTCCATGTCACTTCCTGGAAGGTCACTATTAGGTCACTATTTTATCACTTTCCGGTCACCATTCTTCTTCCTCAGATTTCTGCTATTGATTCCTTCTAGAAAATTTTTAGTTTCATTTATGGTGTTGTTCATCATTGTTTGTTTGCTCTTTAGTTCTTCTAGGTCCTTGTTAAACGTTTCTTATATTTTCTCCATTCTATTTCCAAGATTTGGATCACCTTTACTCTCATTACTCTGAATTCTTTTTCAGGTAGGCTACCTATTTCCTCTTCATTTGTTTGGTCTGGTGGGTTTTTACCTTGCTCTTTCATCTGCTGTGTGTTTCTCTGTCTTCTCATTCTGCTTAACTTACTGTGTTTGGGGTCTCTTTTTCGCAGGCTGCAGTTTCGTATTTCCCGTGTTTTTGGTGTCTGCCCCCAATGGCTAAGTTTGGTTCAGTGGGTTGTGTAGGCTTCCTGGTGGAGGGGTCTGATGCCTTTGTTCTGGTGGATGAGGTTGCATTTTGTCTTTCTGGTGGGTAAGACTCCATCTGGTGGTGTGTTTTGGGGTGTCTTTGAACTTATTATGTTTTTAGGCAGCCTCTCTGCTAATGGATTGGGTTGTGTTCCTGTCTTGCTAGTTGTCTGGCATAGGGTGTCCAGCACTATAGCTTGCTTGTTGTCTAGTAGAGCTGGGTCATAGCGTTGAGTTGGAGACCTCTGTGAGAACTTTCGCCATTTGATATTATGTGGAGCCGGGATGTCTCTGGTGGACCAGTGTTTTGAACTTGGCTCTCCCACCTCATAGGCACAGGCCTGACACCTGGCCGGAGCACCAAGACCCTGTTAGCGACATGGTTCCGAAGAAAAGAGAGAAAGAAAGAAAGGAAGTAATAAAATAATAAAATAATATAAAGGTTTTTTAAAATTATTTAAAATTTAAAAGTAATAAAAAAGAGAAAGAAGGAAAGAAAGAAGAAAGAAAAAGAAAGAAAGAAGAGTGCAGCCAAACCAAGAAACAAATCCACCAATGATAACAAGTCCTAAAAACTGTACTAAAAAAAACAAAAACAAAAATGGACAGACAGAACCCTAGGACAAATGGTGAAAGCAAAGCTCTACAGACAAAATCATACAAAGAATCATACACATACACACTCACAAAAAGAGAAAACGTAAAAAATTATATATATATATATATCTGTATATATTTTTAAAAGGAAGAGAGCAACCAAATCAATAAACAAATCTACCAATGATAATAAACTCTAAATACTAAACTAAGATAAACCTAAAACCAGAAAGAAATTAGATTCAGAAATTAAACCCCGAGGCTACAGTTGCTCGCAAAGTCCACTGCCTCAATTTCGGGATGATTTGTTGTCTGTTCAGGTATTCCAGGGATGCAGTGTACATCAACTTGATTGTAGAGACTTAATCCACTCTTCCTGAGGCTGCTGGGAGAAATTTCCCTTTCTCTTCTTTGTTCACACAGCTCCTGGGGTTCAGCTTTGGATTTGGTCCCGCCTCTGCGTGTAGGTCACCTGAGGGCATCTGTTCTTCGCTCAGACAAGAGAGGGTTAAAGTAGCAGCTGATTGGGGGGCTCTGGCTCACTCAGGCCAGGGGGAGGGATGGGTACAGAATATGGGGTGAGCCTGCGGCAGCAGAGACTAGCATGAAGTTGCAATAGCCTAAGGCATGCTGTGTGTTTTCTGGGGAAGTTGTCCTTGGATCATGGGACACTGGCAGTGGCGCGCTGCACAGGTTCCCAGGAGGGGAGGTGTGGATAATGACCTGTGCTTGCACACAGGCTTCTTGGTAGCTGCAACAGCAGCCTTAGCATCTGATGCATTTCTCTCGTGTCCTCGCTGATAACTGTGGCTCATGCCTGTCTCTGGAGCTCATTTAGGCGGTGCTCTAAATCCCCTCTCCTCGTGCACCCCAAAACAATGGTCTCTTGCCTCTTAGGCAGTTCCAGACATTTTCCCAGACTCCCTCCTGGCTAGCTGTGGTGCATTAGCCCCCTTCAGGCTGTGTTCACGCAGCCACCCCCAGTCCTCTCCCTGTGGTCTGACTTCCGAAGCTGGAGCCCCAGCTCCCAACCTCCACTTGCTCCAGCAGGTGAGCAGACAAGCCTCTCAGGCTGGAGAGTGCTGGTCGGCACCAATCCTCCATGGTGTGGTAATCTCTCCACTTTGCTCTCTGCATTCCTATTGCTGTGCTCTCCTCCGTGGCTCCGAAGCCTCCACCCTGCCACCCCCATTTCCACTCATGAAGTGGCTTCCTACTGTGTGGAAACTTTTCCTCCTTCACAGCTCCCTCCTAGCGTTGCAGGTCCTGTCCCTATTCTTTTGTCTCTGTTTTTTCTCTATTGTTTTGCTCTACCCAGGTACATGGGGAGTTTCTTACCTTTGGGGGAAGTCTGAGCTCTTCTGCCAGGATTCAGTAGGTGTCCTGTAGGAATTGTTCCACGTGTAGATGTATTTCTGATGTGTTTTTGGGGAGGAAGGTGATCTCCACATCTTACTTCTCTGCCATCTTGAAAGTCTCCTCAATCATATGGTTTTTATTCCTTAATTTGTTAATGTGGTGTATCACATTGATTGATTTGCATATATAGAAGAATCCTGGCATCCCTAGGATAAATCCCACTTGATCATGGTGTATGATCCTTTTAATGTGCTGTTTGATTCTGTTTGCTAGTATTTTGCTCAGGATTTCTGCATCTGTGTTCATCAGGGATATTGGTCTATAATTTTCTTTTTGTGATATATTTTTCTGGTCTTGGTGTCAGGGTGATGGTGGCTTCATAGAATGAATTTGGAAGTGTTTCTCCATCTTCAATTTTTTGGAAGAGTTTGAGAAGGATCAGTGTTAGCTCTTCTCTAAATGTTTGACAGAATTCTCCTGTGAAGTCATCTGGTCCTGGACTTTTGTTTTCTGGAAGACTTTTACTCATGGTTTCAATTTCACTACTTGTGATAAGTCTGTTTACATTTTCTAATTCTTCCTGGTTCAGTCTTGGAAAATTGTACCATTCCAAGAATTTGTCCATTTCTTTGTGGTTGTCCATTTTATTGCCATATAGTTGTTTATAGTAGTTTCTTATAATCTTTTGTATTTCTGCGGTGTCAGTTGTGATTTTCCTGTTTCATTTCTAATTTTGTTGATTGGCGCCCTCTCCCTTTTTTTCTTGATGAGTACTGCTAGGGGTTTATCAATTTTGTTTATCTTCTCAAAGAATCAACTTTTAGTTTTATTTTTCTTTGCTATTGTTTTCTTCATTTCTATTTCACTTATTTCTTCTCTGATCTTTATGATTTCTTTCCTCCTTCTGACTTTGGGTTTTCTTTGTTCTTCTTTGTCTAGTTGTTTTAAGTGTAGGGTTAGATTGTTTATTTGAGATTTTTCTCGTTTCTTGAGGTGAGATTGTATTGCCATAAACTTCCCTCTTAGATCTGCTTTTTGCTGCATCCCATAGGTTTTGGGTCATCGTGTTTTCGTTGTCATTTCTTTCTATGTATGTTTTTATTTCTTCTTTGATTTCTTCAGTAATCTCTTGGTTATTTAGTATCATACTGTTTAACCTCCATATATTTGTGTTTTTTACAGTCTTTTTCCTATAATTGATTTCAAATCTCATAGCGTAGTGGTCAGAAAAGATGCTTATTACGATTTCATTTTTCTTAAATTTTCTGAGGCTTGATTCGTGACCCAAGATGTGATCTATCCTGGATAATGTTCCATGTGCACTTGAGTAGAAAAGTGTAGTCTGCCACTTTTGGGTTGAATGTTCTATAAATATCAATTAGACTTATCTGGTCTATTGTGTCATTTAAAGCTTGTGTTTCCTTATTTATTTTCTGTTTGGATGATCTGTCCATTGG
This sequence comes from Mesoplodon bidens, assembly GCF_964165515.1. Taxonomy (NCBI): domain Eukaryota; kingdom Metazoa; phylum Chordata; class Mammalia; order Artiodactyla; family Ziphiidae; genus Mesoplodon; species Mesoplodon bidens. The sequence goes on from NC_138161.1 coordinate 140,451,051, forward strand.
TATAAGTGGGGTGTTAAAGTTCCCTACTATTATTTTGTTACTGTCAATTTCTCCTTTCATGGTTGATAGCATTTGCCTTACATATTGAGGTGCTCCTATGTTGGGTGCATAAACATTTATAATTGTTATATCTTCTTATTGGGCTGATCCCTTGATCATTATGTAGTGTCCTTCCTTATTGTAAAATGATTTATTTTTTAATCTATTTTATCTGATACAAATATCGCTACTCCAGAATTCTTTTGATTTGCATTTGCATGGAATATCTTTTTTCCATCCCTTCACTTTCAGTCTGTATGTCCCTAGGTCTGAAGTGGGTCTCTTGTAGACAGCATATATATGGGTCTGTTTTTGTATCCATTCAGACAGTCTGTGTCTTTTGGTTGGGGCATTTAGAGGCAGGTGGGAGGGGCACCACCAGACCAGAGGAGCAGGAGAGGAGAGGAGAGCATTTGTCCTGCCCACTTGAGTGCAGGAAGCCTGCTGGGCTCCCAGTTGAAGTCCCCTGCCCTCTGAGACCAGGGATGGGGGCACACTTGGGTCCCTCTGTTCCTTGAGCCTAAGCCCTACCCCCCACAGACCCCAGGGCCTTTTCTAGCCCTGTGAGCCCTGAACATTGGCCCCTCCCACCGCCAAAAACTCGCCCTTGCTTAGGACCCACCCTCCACAGCCAAGGCCTCCCCCCCCCTTTTTTTCTTTTCCTTCTTCTTGTTTACTATTGTGGTACGGATGTACCTTTCAATTGTTGATTCATCTATTCATTCATCTACAAACTCCAGTGTTGGAAGCATCAAGCCAAACAACCAGTAAGACAGGAACACAATCCCACTCATTGAAAAAAAAAACGAAAATTGAGATGGTAAAAAAATATGTCACAGATGAAGGAGCAAGGTGAAAACCTACAAGACCAAATAAATGAAGAGGAAATAGGCAATGTACCTGAACAAGAATTCAGAGTAATGGTAGTAAACAGATCCAGAATCTCGGAAATAGAATGGAAGCATGGATTAAGAAAATATAAGAAATGTTTAACAAAGATCTAGAAGAACTAAACAACAATTAAACAGAGATGAACAACAGAAAAACTGAAATGATAAATACACTAGAAGGAATCAATAACAGAATAACTGAGGCAGAAGAAAAATAAGTGTGCTGGAAGACAAAATAGTGGAAATAGCTGCCCAGGAGCAGAATAAAGAAAAAAGAAAAGAATTGAAGACAATCTCAGAGACTTCTGGGAAAACACTAAATGCACCAAGGTTGGAATTATAGGGGTCCCAGAAGAATAAGAGAAAAAGAAAGGGTCTGAGAAAATATTTGAAGTGATTATGCTGGAAAACTTCTCTAACACGGGAAAGGAAATAGTCACCCAAGTCCAGGAAGCACAGAAGGTCCCATACAGGTAAACGCTAGGAGAAACACACCAAGTCACATATTAATCAAACTAACAAAAATTAAATTCTAGGAAAAAATATTTAAAGCAGCAAGGAAAAAACTAAAAATAACATACGAAGGAATCCCCATGTTATCAGCTAATTTTTCAGTGGAAACTCTGCAGGCCAGAAGGGAGAGGCAGGATATACTTAAAGTGATGAAAGAGAAAAACCTACAACGAAGATTACTCTGTCCAGAGAGGATCTCATTTACATTCAATGGAGAAGACAAAAGCTTTTCAGACAAGCCAAAGCTAAGAGAATTCTGCACCACCAAACCAGCTTTACAACAAAGGCTAAAGAAACCTGTCTAAATGGGAAACACCAGAGAAGAAAAAGACCCACAAAAACAAAAACAAAACAATTGAGAAAATGGTGATAGGAACATACATATCGATAACCATGAATGTAAATGGATTAAATGCCCCAAACAAAAGACACAGACTGGATGAATGGATACAAAAACAAGACCCATATATATGCTGTCTACAAGAGACCCACTTCAGACCTAGGGACATACACAGACTGATAGTGAAGGGATGGGAAAATATATTCCATGCAAACGGAAATCAAATGAAAGCTGGAGTAGCAATACTCATATCATAAAGCAGACTTTAAATAAAGCCTTGGAGGATCTTCAAGATGGCCGAAGAGTAGGATGTGGAGATCATCTTCCTCCCAACAAATATATCAGAAATACATCTACATGTGGAACAACTCCTACAGAACACCTACTGAAAGCTGGCAGAAGACCTCAGACCTCCCAAAAGGCAAGAAATTCCCCAAATGCCTGTCCGTGTAGATGAGAGGCTCTTGGTGCTCCCACCATGTCTCAGGGCTGTGCCTCTGAGGTGTGAGAGCCAAGTTCAGGACATTGGTCCACAAGATACCTCCCAGCTCCACGTAATATCAAATGGCAAAAATCTCCCAGAGATCTCCATCTCAATGCCAAGACCCAGCTCCACTCAATGACCAGCAAGTTACAGTGCTGGACACTCTATGCCAAACAATTAGCAAGACAGGAACACAACCCCATCCATTAGCAGAGAGGCTGCCTAAAATCACAATAAGGCCACAGACAACATTAGCAGAGAGGCTGCCTAAAATCATAATAAGGCCACAGACACCCCAAAACACACCACGAGACATGGAATGGACCAACAGAAAGACAAGATCCAGCCTCATCCACCAGAAAACAGGCAGTAGTCCCCTCCACCAGGAAGCCTTCACAACCCACTGAACCACCCTTAGCCACTGGGAACAGACACCAAAAACAATGGGAACTACAAACCAGCAGCCTGTGAAAAGGAGACCCCAAACACAGTAAGTTAAGCAAAATGAGAAGACAGAGAAACAGCAGATGAAGGAGCAAGGCAAAAACCTACCAGACCTAACAAATGAAGAGGAAATAGGCACTCTACCTGAAAAAGAATTCAGAATAATGATAGTAAAGATGATCCAAAATCTTGTAAATAGAATGGAGAAAATACAAGAAACATTTAACAAGAACCTAAAAGAACTAAAGAGCAAACAAACAGTGATGAACAAAACAATAAATGAAATAAAAATTCTCTAGAAGGGCTGAATAGCAGAATAACTTGGGCAGAAGAACGGATTACTGATCTGGAAGATAAAAGAGTGGAAATAACTACCGCAGAGCAGAACAAAGAAAAAAGAATTAAGGACAGTCTCAGAGACCTCTGGGACAACATTAAACGCACCAACATTCGAATTATAGGGGTCCCAGAAGAAGAAGAGAAAAAGAAAGGGACTGAGAAAATATTTGAAGACATTACAGTTGAAAACTTCCCTAATATGGGAAAGGAAATAGTTAATCAAGTCCAGGAAGCACAGAGAATCCCATACAGTATAAATCCAAGGAGAAACACACCAAGACTCATATTAACCAAACTATCAAAAATTAAATACAAAGAAAAAATTTTAAAAGCAGCAGGGAAAAACAACAAAAAACACACAAGGGAATCCACATAAGGTTAACAGCTGAACTTTCAGCAGAAACTCTGCAAGCCAGAAGGGAGTGGCAGGACATATTTAAAGTGAAGAGGAAGAAAAACCTACAACCACGATTACTCTACCCAGCAAGGATCTCATTCAGATTTGATGGAGAAATTAAAACCTTTACAGACAAGCAAAAGCTAAGAGAATTCAGCACTACAAAATTAGCTTTACAGCAAATGCTAAAGGAACTTCTCTAAGCAGGGAACACAAGAGAAGGAAAAGAACTACAATAACAAACCCAAAACAATTAAGAAAATGGTAATAGGAACATACATATCGATAATTACCTCAAATGTAAATGGATTAAGTGTTCCAACCAAAAGACACAGACTTGCTGAATGGATACAAAAACAAGACCCATATAGATGCTGTCTACAAGAGACCCACTACAGCCCTAGGGACACATACAGACCGAAAGGGAGGGGATGTAAAAGGATATTCCATGCAAATAGAAATCAAAAGAAAGATGGAGCAGCAATTCTCATATCAGACAAAATAGACTTTAAAATAAAGACTATTACAAGAGTCAAAGAAGAACACTACATAATGATCAAGGGATCAATCCACGAAGAAGATATAACAATTGTAAATATTTATGCACCCAACATAGGAGCACCTCAATACATAAGGCAAATACTAACAGCCATAAAAGGGGAAATCAACAGTAACAAAATCATAGTAGGGGACGTTAACACCCCTCCTTCACCAATGGACAGATCATCCAAAATGAAAATAAATATGGAAACACAAGCTTTAAATGATACACTAAACAACATGGACTTAATTGATATTTGTAGGAAATTCTATCCAAAAACAACAGAATACACATTCTTCTCAAGTGCTCATGGAACATTCACGAGGATAGATCATATCTTGGGTCACAAATCAAGCCTTGGTAATTATCAAGTACTTTTTCCGACCACAACTCTATGAGACTAGATATCAATTACAGGAAAGATCTGTAAAAAATACAAACACATGGAGGCTAAACCATACACTACTTAATAACCAAGAGATCACTGAAGAAATCAAAGGGGAAATCAAAAAATACTTAGAAACAAATGACAATGAAAACACGATGACCCAAAATCTATGGGATGCAGCAAAAGCAGTTCTAAGAGGGAAGTTTATAGCAATACAATCCTACCTTAAGAAACAAGAAACAGGGCTTCCCTGGTGGCAGAGTGGTTGAGAGTCCGCCTGCCAATGCAGGGAACACAGGTTCATGCCCCAGTCCAGAAAGATCCCATGTGCCATGGAGCGGCTGGGCCCATGAGCCATGGCCGCTGAGCCTGCGCATCCAGAGCCTGTGGTCCGCAACGGGAGAGGCCACAACAGTGAGATGCCTGTATACAGCAAAAAAAATAAATAAATAAAAATTAATTAATTAAAAAAAGAAACAAGAAACATCTCAAATAAACAACCTAACCTTACACCTAAAGCAATTAGACAAAGAAGAAACAGAAAACCCCAAACTTAGCAGAAGGAAAGAAATCATAAAGATCGTATCAGAAATCAATGAACAAGAAGTGAAGGAAATGATAGCAAAGATCAATAAAACTAAAAACAGTTTCCTTGAGAATATAAACAAAATTGATAAACCATTAGCCAGACTCATCAAGAAAAAAAGGGAGAAGACTCAGATCAATAGAATTAGAAATGAAAAACGAGAAGTAACAAGTGACACTGCAGAAATACAGAGGACCATGAGAGATTACTACAAGCAACTATATGCCAATAAAACGGACAAATTCTTAGAAATACACAACCTTCCGAGACAGAACCAGGAAGAAATAGAAAATATGAACAGATCAATCACAAACACTGAAATTGAAACTGTGATAAAAATCTTCCAACAAACAAAAGCCCAGGACCAGATGGCTTCACAGGCGAATTCTATCAAACATTTAGAGAAGAGCTAACACCCATCCTTCTCAAACTCTTCCAAACAATTTCAGAGGAAGGAACACTCCCAAACTCATTCTACGAGGCCACCATCACCTTGATACCAAAACCAGGCAAGGATGTCACAAAGAAAGAAAACTACAGGCCAATATCACTGATGAACATAGATTCTAAAATCATCAACAAAAAACTAGCAAGCAGAATCCAACAGCACCTTAAATGAATCGCACACCATGATCAAGTGGGTTTTATCCCAGGAATGCAAGGATTCTTCAATATACGCACATCAATCAATGTGATACACCATATTAACAAATTGAAGGAGAAAAACCATATGATCATCTCAATAGATGCAGAGAAAGCTTTTGACAAAGTTCAACACTGATTTATGATAAAAAGCCTCCAGGAAGTAGGTATAGAGGGAACTTACCTCAACATAATAAAGGCCATATATGACAAACCCACAGCCAACATCATCCTCAATGGTGAAAAACTAAAATAATTTCCACTAAGATAAAGAACAAGACAAGGTTGCCAACTCTCACCACTATTATTCAACATAGTTTTGGAAGTTTTAGCCACAGCAACCTGAGAAGAAAAAGAAATAAAAGGAATCCAAATTGGAAAAGAAGTAAAGCTGTCACTGTTTGCCGATGACATGATACTATACGTAGAGAATCCTAAAGATTCTACCAGAAAACTACTAGAGCTAATCAATGAATTTGGTAAAGTAGGATACAAAATTAATGCACAGAAATCTCTGGCATTCCTACACACTAATGATGAAAAATCTGAAAGTGAAATTAAGAAAACACTCCCATTTACCATTGCAACAAAAAGAATAAAATATCTAGGAATAAACCTACCTAAGGAGACAAAAGACCTGTATGCAGAAAATTGTAAGACACTGATGAAAGAAATCAAAGATGATACAAACAGATGTAGAAATATACCATGGTCTTGCACTGGAAGAATCAACATTGTGAAAATGACTCTACTATCCAAAGCAATCTATAGATTTAGTGCAATCCCTATCAAACTACCACTGGCATTTTTCACAGAACTAAAACAAAAAATTTCACAATTTGTATGGAAACACAAAAGGCCCCAAATAGCCAAAGCAATATTGAGAAAGAAAAATGGAGCTGGAGGAATCAGGCTCCCTGACTTCAGACTACACTACAAAGCTACAGTAATCAAGACAGTATGGTACTGGCACAAAAACAGAAAGATAAATCAATGGAACAGGATAGAAAGCCCAGAAATAAACCCATGCACATATGGTCACTTTATCTTTCTCAAAGGAGGCGAGAATATACAATGGAGAAAAAATAGCCTCTTCCATAAGTGGTGCTGGGAAAACTGGACAGCTACATGGAAAAGAATGAAATTAGAACACTCCCTCACACCATACACAAAAGTAAACTCAAAATGGATAAAAGACCTAAATGTAAGACGAGACGCTATAAAACTCTTCGAGGAAAACACAGGAAAAGCACTCTTTGACGTAAACCACAGCAGGTACTTTTTTGACTCACCTCCTAGAATAACGGAAATAACAACAAAAATAAACAAATGGGACCTAATTAAACTTAAAGCTTTTGCACAGTGAAGGAAAACATAAACAAGACAAAAAGATAACCTTCAGAATGGGAGAAAATATTTGCAAATGAAACAACAGACAAAGGATTAATCTCAAAAATATCCAAACAGCTCATGCAGTTCAATATCAAAGAAACAAAAAATCCAGTTAAAAAGGGGGCAGAAGCCCTAGATAGACATGTCACCAAGGAACACATACAGACGGCCAAGAAGCACATGAAAAGATACTCAACATCGCTAATTATTACAGAAATGCAAATCAAAACTACAATGAGGTATCACCTCACACTGGTCAGAATGGCCATTATCAAAAAATCTAGAAACAATAAATGCTGGGAAGGGTGTGGGGAAAAGGGAACCTTCCTGCATGGTTGGTGGGAATGTAAATTGATACAACCACTGTGGAAAACGGTATGTAGGTTCCTTAAAAAACTAAAAATGGAACTATCATATGATGTAGCAATCCCACTACTGTGCATTTACCCTGAGAAAACCATAATTCAAAAAGAGTCATGTAACAAAATGTTCATTGCAGCTCTATTTACAATAGCCTGGAGATGGAAACAACCTAAGTGTCCGTCATTGGATGAATGGATAAAGAAGATGTGGCACATATATACATTGGAATATTACTCAGCCATAAAAATAAACAAAATTGAGCTATTGGTAATGAGGTGGATAGACCTAGAGTCTGTCATATGGAGTGAAGTAAGTCAGAAAGAGAAAGACAAATACCATATGCTAACACATATATATGGAATTTAAGAAAAAAAATGTCATGAAGAACCTAGGGATAAGACAGGAATAAAGAGACATACCTACTAGAGAATGGACTTGAGGATATGGGGAGGGGGAAGGGTAAGCTGTGACAAAGTGAGAGAGTGGCATGGACATATATACACTACCAAATGTAAAATAGATAGCTAGTGGGAAGCAGCTGCATAGCACAGGGAGATCAGCTCGGTGCTTTGTGACCACCTAGAGGGGTGGGATAGGGAAGGATGGGAGGATGTGAGACGCAAGAGGGAAGAGATATGGGAACAGTTGTATATGTATAACTGATTCACTTTGTTATAAAGCAAAAACTAACACACCAAAAAAAAAAAAACTAAAAATGGAACTATCATATGATGTAGCAATCCCACTACTGGGCATATACTCTGAGAAAACCATAATTCAAAAAGAGACATGTACCACAATATTCACTGCAGCAGTATTTACAGTAGCCAGGACATGGAACCAACCTAAATGTCCATCGACAGATGAAAGGATAAAGGAGATATGGCATATATATACAATGGAATATTACTCAGCCATAAAAAAGAAACTAAACTGAATTACTTGTAGTGAAGTAGGTGGACATAGAGTCTGTCATACAGAGTGAAGTAACCCAGAAAGTGAAAAAGAAATAATGTATGCTAACACATATATATGGAAACTAAAAACAAAAACAAAAACAAATGGTATTGATGAACGTAGTTGCAGGGCAGGAATAAAGAAGTCAACATACAGAATGGACTTGAGGACATGGGATGGGAAGGCAAAGCTGGGGCAAAGTGAGAGTAGCATTGACATATACACATTATTGAATGGAAAATAGTTGGCTCGTGGGAAGCAGCAGCATAGCACACGGAGATTGGCTTGGTGCTTTCCAATGACCTAGATGGGTGCGATAGGGAGGATGGGAGGGTGGCTCAAGAGCGAGGGGATGTGGGTATGTGTGTATGCATATGGCTGATTCACTTTGTTGTGCAACAGAAACTAACACAGTATTGTGAAGCAATTATACTCCAGTAAAGATCTAATAAAAAAGAAAAATTAAATACAAAGAAAAAACATTAAAAGCAGCAAGGGAAGTGCAATAAAGAACATAAAATGGAATCCTCATAAGGTTAACAGCTGATTTTCCAGCAGAAACTCTGCAAGACAGAAGGGAGTGGCAGGACATATTTAAAGTGATGGAAAAGAAAAATATAGAGCCAAGATTACTCTACCCAGCAAGGATCTCTGTCAGATTCAGTGGAGAAATAAAAAGCTTTAGAGACAAGAAAAAGCTATGAGAATTCAGCACCACCAAACCAGCTTTACAACTTAGCTTTACAAATGCTCAAGGAACTTCTCTTGTCATGAAACACAAGAGAAGAAAGACCCACAAAAACAAACCGAAGCAAACCCAAACAAACCCAAACAAACCCAAACAAAAACAAGCAAAAGCTAAGAGAATTCAGCACCACCAAATCAGCTTTACAGCAAATGCTAAAGGAACTTCTCTAAGCAGGAAACACAAGAGAAGGAAAAGAGCTACAATAACAAACCCAAACCAATTAAGAAAATGGTAATAGGAACATACATATCGATAATCACCTTGAATGCACATGGATTAAATGTTCCAACCAACGACACAGACTGGCTGATTGATATAAAAAATAAGACCCTTATATATGCTGTCTACAAGAGACCCACTTCAGACCTAGAGACACATACAGACTGACAGTGAAGGGACGGATTTCCACGCAAACGGAAATCACAAGAAAGCTGAAGTAGCAATACTCATAACAGATAAAATAGACTTTAAAGGCACTTATGAGAGATAAGGAAGGACACTACATAATAATCAAAGCTCAAAGCGTCAATCCAAGAAGAAAACATAACATTTATAAGTACTTATGCACTTAACCATAGGAGCACCTGAATACATAGGCAAATCCTAACGGCCATAAAGGAGAAATCAACAGTAACACAATAATAGTGGGGGATGTTAACACCACACTTACATCAATAGACAGATCATCCAAACAGAAAATAAATAAGGAAACACAAGCTTTAAATGACAAAGTAGAACACATAGGTATAATTGATATTTATAGAACATTCCACCCAAAAGTGGCAGAATACACTTTCTTCTCAAGTATACATGGAACACTCTGCAAGATACATCACATCTTGGGTCACAAATCAAGCCTTGGAAAATTTAAGAAAATTGAAATTGTATCAAGCATCTTTTCCAACCACAAAGCCATGAGATTAGAAATCAATTACAGGAAAAAAAACAGTAAAACACACAGATACAGGGAGGCTAAACATGTGCTGCTAAATAACCAAGAGATCACTGAAGAAATCAAAGAGGAAATCAGAAAATACCTAGAAACAAATGACAACGAAAACACAACAATTCAAAGCCTATAGGACACAGCAAAAGCAGTTCTAAGAGGGAAGTTCATAGCAATTCAAGCTCACCTCAAGTAACAAGAAAAATCTCAGATAAAAAAAACTCAAAATAAACCTTACACCTAAAGAAACTAGAAAAAGAAGAACAAAGAGAACCCAAACTTAGTAGAAGGAAAGAAATCATAAAGATCAGGGCAGAAAGAAATGAAACAGAAACAAAGAAAACAACAGCAAAGATCAATAAAACTAAAAGCTGGTTCTTTGAGAAGATAAACAAAATTGATAAACCTTTAGCCAGACCCATAAAGAAAAAAAGGGAGAGGACGCAAATCAATAAAATTAGAAACAAAAAAGGAAAATCACAACTGACACTGTAGAAATACAAAAGATTAGAAGACACTAATACAAACAACAATATGCCAATAAAATGAACAACCACGAAGAAATGGACAACTTCTTGGAAAGGTACAATTTTCCAACAATGAACCAGGAAGAAATAGAAAATATAAACAGAACTATCACAACTATGGAAATTGAAACCATAGTTAAAATTCTTCCAGCAAACAAAAGTCCAGCACCAGATGGCTTCACAGGCAAATTCTATCAAACATTTAGAGAATAGTTAACACCTATCCTTCTCAAACTCTTCCAAAAAATTACAGAGGGAGAAACACTCCCAACTTGTTCAATGAGGTCACCATCACCCTGATACCAAGACCAGACAAAGATATCACAAAAAAAGAAAATTATAGACCAATATCACTGATGAACATAGACGCAAAAATCCTCAACAAAATGCTATCAAACAGAATCCAACAACACATGAAAAGGATCACAAAACATGATCAAATGGGATTTATCCCAGGGATACAAGGATTCTTCAATATATGCAAAACAATCAATGTGACACACCATATTAACAACTTGAAGAATACAAACCATATGATAATCTCAATAGATGCAGAAAAAGCTTTTGACAAAATTCAACACCCATTTGTGATAAAAACTCTCCAGAAAGTGGACATAGAGGGAACCTATCTCAATATAATAAAAGCCATATATGACAAACCCACAGCAAACATCATTCTCAATGGTGAAAAACTGAAAGCATTTCCTCTAAGATCAGGAACAAGACAAGGCTGCCCACTCTCACCACTCTTACTGAACATAGTATTGGAAGTCCTAGCCATAGCAATCAGAGAAGAAAAAGAAATAAAAGGAATACAAATTGAAAAAGAAGAAGTAAAACTGTCACTGTTTGCCGATGACATGATACTATACTAGAAAATCCTAATGATGCCACCAGAAAACTACTAGAACTAATCAATGAATTTGGTAAAGTTTCAGGATACAAAATTAATGCACAGAAATCTCTAACATTCCTATACACTAGCAACAAAGGTCAGAAGCAGAAATTAAGGAAACAATCCCATTTACCATCGCAAGAAACAGAATAAATGCCTAGGAATAAACGTACCTAAGGAGGGAAAAGACCTGTACTCAGAAAACTATAAAACACTGATGAAAGAAGTTAAAGATGACACAAACAGATGGAGAGATATACCATGCTCCTGAATTGGAAGAATCGACATTGTGAAAATGACTATATCACCCAAAGCAATCTACAGATTCAATGCAATCCCTATCAAACTACCAACGGCATTTTTCACAGAACTAGAACAATAAATTTTACAATTTGTATGGAAACACAAAAGACCCCAAATAGCCAAAACAATCTTAAGAAAGAAAAAGGGAGCTGGAGGAAACAGGCTCCCTGACTTCAGACTATATTATGCAGCTACAGTAATCAAGACAGTATGGTACTGGCACAGAAACAGAAATATAGATCAGTGGAAAAACACAGAAAGTCCAGAGATAAACCCACACACATATCGTCACCTTATCTTTGACAAAGGAGGCAAGAATATACAATGGAGAAAAGACAGCCTCTGTAATAAATGGTGCCGGGAAAAAGGGACAACTGCATGTAAAAGAATGAAATTGGAACATACCCTAACACCATACACAAAAATAAACTCAAAATGGATTCAAGACCTAAATGTAAGGCCAGACACTATAAAACTCTTAGAGGAAAACATAGGCAGAACACTCTATGACATAAATCACAGCAAGATCCTTCTTGACCCACCTCCTAAAGGAAATAAAAACAAAAATAAACAAATGGGACCTAATGAAACTTAAAAGCTTTTGCACAGCAAAGGAAACCATAAACAAGACAAAAAGATAACCCTCAGAATGGGAGAAAATATTTGCAAACGAAGCAACTGACAAAGTATTAACATCCAAAATTTACAAGTAGTACATGCAGCTCAATATCACAAAAACAAACAACCCAATCCAAAAATGGGCAGAAGACCTAAAAAGAAGTTTCTCCAAAGAAGACATACAGTTGGCCAAGAAATACATGAAAGGATGCTCAACATCACTAATCATTAGAGAAATGCAAATCAAAACTACAATGAGGTATCACCTCACACTGGTCAGAATGGCCATCATCAAAAAATCTACAAACAATAAATGCTGGAGAGGGTGTGGAGAAAAGGGAACCCTCCTGCACTGTTGGTCGGAATTTAAATTGATACAACCACTATGGAGAACAGTATGGAGGTTCTGCCCATTTTTGGATACATCTTCCCTTGTATGTTATTTGTGGCTTTTCCCTTGCTGCTTTTAATATTTTTTCTCTGTTTAATTTTTGATAGTTTAATATGTGTCTCGGCGTGTTTCTCCTTGGATTTATCCTGTATGGGACTCTCTGTGCTTCCTGGACTTGATTATTTCCTTTCCCATGTTAGGGAAAATTTTAACTATAATCTCTTCAAATATTTTCTCAGTCCCTTTCTTTTTCTCTTCTTCTCAGACCCCTATAATTCGAACGTTTGTGTGTTTAATGTTGTCCCAGAGGTCTCTGAGACTGTCCTCAATTCTTTTCATTCTTTTTTCTTTATTCTGCTCTGTGGCAGTTATTTCCACTGTTTTATCCTCAGGTCACTTATCCATTCTTCTGCTTCAGTTATTCTGCTATTAATTCCTTCTAGAGAATTTTAAATTTCATTTATTGTGCTGTTCGTCATTGTTTGTTTGCTCTTTAATTCTTCTAGGTCTTTATTAAATGTTTCATGTATTTTCTCCATTCTATTTCCAAGATTTTGGATCATCTTTACTTTCATTACTCTCAATTCTTTTTCAGGTAGACTGCCTATTTCCTTTTCATTTTTTTGGTCTGGTGGGTTTTTACCTTGCTCCTTCATTTGCTGCATATTTCTTTGTCTTCCCATTTTGCTTAACTTACTGTGTTTGGGGTCTCCTTTTTGCAGGCTGCAGGTTCATAGTTCCTTTTGTTTTGGGTGCCTTATCCTAGGGGGTAAGGTTTCAGTGGCTTGTGTAGGCTTCCTGGTGGAGGGGACTACCTGTGTTCTGGTGGGTGGGGCTGGATCTTGTCTTTCTGTTGGGCAGGGCTGCGTCCATTGGTGTGTTTTGGCATGTCTGTGAACTTAGTATGATTTTAAGCCGCCTCTGCTAATTGGTGGAGTTGTGCTCCTGTCTTGCTAGTTGTTTGGCATTGGGCGTCCAGCACTGGAGCTTGCTGGTCACTGTGTGGAACTGGGTCTTAGTGTTGAGACAGAGATCTCTGGGAGAGCTCTCACCGATTGATATTACATGAGGCCAGGAGGTCTCTGGTGGTCCAGTGTCCTGAGCTCGGCTCTCCCACCTTAGAGGCTCAGGCCTAACACCAGGTCGGAGAACCAAGACCATGTCAACACACAGCTCAGAAGAAAAGGGAGAAAAAAATAGAATAAATAAATAATAAAAATAAAATAATTAAAAATTTAAAATAATATATTATTAAAATTAAAAAATAATAAAAAAGAAGAGAGCAACCAAACCAATAAACAAATCCGCCAATGATAACAAGCACTAAAAACTACACTAAGATAAACAAAAAATCAGAAACAAGTCAGTCGCAGACAGCAAACCCAAAATCTACTGTTTCTCCCAAAGTCCACTGCCTCAGTTTTGGGTTAATTCTTTGCCTATGCAGGTATTCCACAGATGCAGGGTACCTCAAGTTGATTGTGGGGATTTAATTTGCTGCTCCTGAGGCTTCACGGAGAAATTTCCCTTTCTCTTCTTTGTTCGCACAGCTCGTGCACTTAAGCTTTGGTTTTGGTCCCACCTCTGTGTGTAGGTTGCCCGCAGGCTTCTGTTCCTGCCCAGATAGGATGGGGTTAAAGCAGCAGCTGATTAGAGAGCTCTGGCTCACTCATGCAAGGGGGGAGGGAGGGGTACAGTAGTTATAATTGAAATGCAGGGCGAGCCTGCGGCAGCAGATGCCAACATGATGTTGCAACAGCCTGAGGAGCGCCGTGTGTTCTCCTGGGGAAGTTGTCCCTGGATAATGGGACCCTGGCACTGGCGGGCTGCCCAGGCCCTTGGGAGGGAAGCTGTGGGTAGTGACCTGTGCTTGCACACAGGCTTCTTGGTGGCAGTGGCAGCAGCCTTAGCATTTCATGCCTGTCTCTGGGGTCTGAGCTGATAGCCAAGGCTCGCGCCCATCTCTGGAGCTCATTTAGGTGGTGTTCTGCCTTCTGTGGGCAGAGAGGGAAGGTATCCCCTCTCCTCGTGCACCCCAAAACAATGGTCTCTTGCCTCTTAGGCAGGTCCAGACTTTTTCCCGGACTCCCTCCCTGCTAGCTGGGGCGCACTAGCCCCCTTCAGACTGTGTTCATGCAGCCAACCCCAGTCCTCTCCCTGGGATCTGACCTCAGAAGCCCGCACCTCAGCTCCCAGCCCCCACCCGTCCTGGTGGGAGAGCAGACAAGCCTCTCGAGCTAGTGAGTGCTATCCAGCACTGATCCTCTGTGCAGGAATCTCTCCACTGTGCCCTCTGCACCCCTGTTGCTGCACTCTCCTCCATGGCTCCAAAGCTTCCCCCGAACTCACCCCTGCCCCACCCCACCCTCGTGTCCGCCAGTGAAGGAGCTTCCTAATGTGTGGAAACTTTTCCTCCTTCACAACTCCCTCCCAGCAGTGAAGGTCCTGTCCCTATTCTTTTCTCTGATGTTGTTTTTTTTTTCTTTTGCCCTACCCAGGTGCATGGGGATTTTCTTGCCTTTTGGGAAGTCTGAGGTCTTCTTCCTGTGTTCAGTAGGTGTTCTGTAGGAGTTGTTCCACGTGTAGATGTATTTTTGATGTATTTGTGGGGACGAAGGTGATCTCCACGTCTTACTCCTCCACCACCTTGAAGGGCCCCCCCACTTCTATTTTTTAAAATTCCATTCACAATACCACTAAAAAGAATAAAATACTTAGGAAGAAATTTAATAGAATAAGTGTAAGGCTTATAAACTGACAATAATAAAACATTGCAGAGATTAATTAAAGATTATCTAAATAAATAGGGTGATATTTATGATTCATGACTGAAGTCATGTTCACAATCAAAAGACTGAATATTGTCAAAATAGCAAGTTTTCCCAAATTGAGCTATAAGAGAATCCAGCAGGCATTCATCAGAAATTGACAAACTGATACTAAAATTCACGGGGAAATGCAAAGGACCTAGAATTGTAATGACAGCTTTTAAAAACAGCAGAGTTGAACACTACTCCATTTCAAATCTTACTCAAAAGATACAATAATCAAGAACATGAATAGTCATACAAGAGGTCAATGGAACAGAATTATGAGTCAGAACCAAATATTTACACTTATGGTCAAATTATTTCTGACAAAAGTGCCAAGACAATTAAATGTAAAAGGCAGAGTCTTCTTAACAATTGAATATTCACATTCAAAAAGAAACTTAAACTATTAGTTCACACTATACCCACACACAAAGACACAAATTGGATCAAAGACTTAGATGTACAAATTAAATGATTCATTTCTTAAAAACAAGGTGGCGGGGGGGGAGAATCATTAAGACCTTGGTTGGGCAGAAGGTTCTTAGATACAACACCAAATTTACAATCCAGTTTTTAAACTTGGTATTTTGAAAGTCATCAAAATTTTAACACATGCACGTCAAAAGTCACCAACAAAAATATTTGAAATACACCTAAAACTAATATAATGTTATATATCAATTATATCTCAATGAAACAATGGAGGAAAGTCCATACAATGGGACAAAATATGTGCAATCACATATCAGATAAAGGACTTGTAACCAGAATATATAAAGAACTTTTACAACTCAAAAATAAGGCAAATGAGAGAATTTTTAAATGGACAAAAGATTTGAATAGATATTTAACCATAAAAACTACACAACAGAGTCTTAACTAATACACTAATGAGAAGATATTCAAGGTCATTAGTCATTAGAGAAATGCAACTTAAAGCCACAATGACATACAAAACACACTCACGAGAATGGCTATAATCAAAAAAGACAGACAATACCAAGTGCTAGTGAGAATGAGGAAAGAGTGAAACCCACATGCATTGCTCGTGAGAACGTCAAACTGTACAGCCATTTTGGAAAACCATTCCATGGGTTTACTTTTAAGTGGAACATAAACTTGCCATTTGACCCAAGAATTCCATTCCTTGGAATCTGTGCAAGAGACCTGAAAACATATGTCCCCACAAAGACATGTATAGGAGTGTTCATAGAAACATTACTCATAATACCTCCCAAATGGAAATAATCCGAATGTCCAAATACTCATGAATGTACAAATAAACATGGTATTTCCATACAATAGACACTACTCCTCAAGTAAAATGTAAGAACACCATTTATGATAAAAAACCCTCCAGAAAGTAGGCATAGAGGGAACTTAACTCAACATAATAAAGGCCATATATGACAAACCCACAGCCAACATCATCCTCAGTGGTGAAAAACTGAATCCATTTCCACTAAGATCAGGAACAAGACAAGGCTGCCCACTCTCACTGCTATTATTCAACATAGTTTTGGAAGTTCTAGCCACAGCAATCACAGAAGAAAAAGAAATAAAAGGAATCCAAATTGGAAAAGAAGAAGTAAAGCTGTCACTGTTTGCAGGTGACATGATACTATACATAGAGAATCCTAAAGATGCTACCAGAAAACTACTAGAGCTAATCAATGCATTTGGCAAAGTAGCAGGAAAAAAATTAATGCACAGAAATCTCTTGCATTCCTATACACTAATGATGAAAAATATGAAAGTGAAATTAAGAAAACACTCCCATGTACCATTGCAACAAAAAAGAATAAAATATCTAGGAATAAATCTACCTAAGGAGACAAAAGACCTGTATGCAGAAAATTATAAGACACTGATGAAAGAATTTAAAGATGATATGAATAGATGGAGAGATATACCATGTTCTTGGATTGGAAGAATCAACATTGTGAAAATGATTATACTACCCAACACAATCTACAGATTCAATGCAATCCCTATGAAACTACCAACGGCATTTATCACAGAACTGGAAGAAAAAATTTCACAATTTGTATGGAAACACAAAAGACCCCGAATAGCCAAAGCAATCTTGTGAAAGGAAAACGGAGCTGGAGGAATCAGGATCCCTGACTTCAGACTAAACTACAAAGTTACAGTAATCAAGACACCATGGTACTGGCATAAGAACAGAAATATAGATCAATGGAACAGGATAGAAAGCCCAGAGATAAACCCACGCACATATGGTCACCTTATCTTTGATAAAGGAGGCAGGAATGTACAGTGGAGAAAGGACAGCCTCTTCAAAGAGCGGTGCTGGGAAAACTGGACAGGTACATGTAAAAATATGAAATTAGAACACTCCCTAACACCATACACAAAAATAAACTCAAAATGGATTAAAGACCTACATGTAAGGCCAGACACCATCAAACTCTTACAGGAAAACATAGGCAGAACATTCTATGACATAAATCACAGCAATATGCTTTTTGACCCACCTTCTAGAGAAATGGAAATAAAAACAAAAATAAACAAATGGGACCTAATGAAACTTAAAAGCTTTTGTACAGCCAAGGAAACCATAAACAAGATGAAAAGACAACCCTCAGAATGGGAGAAAACATTTGCAAATGAAGCAACTGACAAAGGATAAATCTCCAAATCATACAAGCAACTCATGCAGCTCAATATCAAAAAAAACAAACAACCCAATCCAAAAATGGGCAGAAGACCTAAATAGACATTTCTCCAAAGATATACAGATTGCCAACAAACACATGAAAGAATGCTCAACATCATTAATCATCAGAGAAATGCAAATCAAAACTACAATGAGATATGATCTCACACCAGTCAGAATGGCCATCATCAAAAAATCTAGAAACAATAAATACTGGAGAGGGTGTGGAGGAAAGGGAACCCTCTTGCACTATTGGTGGGAATGCAAATTGATACAGCCACTATGGAGAACAGTATGGAGGTTCCTTAAAAAACTACAAATGGAACTACCATATGACCCAGCAATCCCACTACTGGGCATATACCTTGAGAAAACCATAAGTCAAAAAGAGTCATGTAACAAAATGTTCATTGCAGCTCTATCTACAATAGTCAGGACAAGGAAGCAACCTAATTGTCCATCAACAGATGAATGGATAAAAAAGATGTGGCACATATTTACAATGGAATATTACCCAGCCATAAAATGGAATGAAACTGAGTTATTTATAGTGAGGTGGATGGACTTAGAGACTGTCATACAGAGTGAAATAAGTCAGAAAGTGAAAAACAAATACCGTATGCTAACACATATATATGGAATCTAAGAAAAAAAAATGTCATGAAATACCTAGGGGTAAGACGTGAATAAAGACACAGACCTACTAGAGAATGGACTTGAGGATATGGGGAGGGGGAAGGGTAAGCTGTGACAAAGTGAGAGAGTGGCATGGACATATATACACTACCAAATGTAAAACAGATAGCTACTGGGAAGCAGCCACATAGCACAGGGAGATCAGCTCAGTGGTTTCAGACCACCTAGAGGGGTGGGATAGGGAGGGTGGGAGGGAGGGAGACGCAAGAGGGAAGAGATATGGGAACATATGTATATGTATAACTGATTCACTTTGTTATAAAGCAGAAACTAACACACCATTGTAAAGCAATTATACTCCAATAAAGAGGTTTAAAAAAAAGAAATAAAACTTTTAGATGGTAAGCCACTGAAAAAAAATGGTCAGAAGAACCTAGTGGCAAGACGGGAATAAAGATGTAGACCTACTAGAGAATGGACTACAGGATACGGGGAGGGAGAAGGGTAAACTGGGACAAAGTGAGAGAGTGTCATGGACATATATACACTACCACACGTAAAATAGCTAGTGGGAAGCAGCTGCATAGCACAGGGAGATCAGCTCGGTGCTTTGTGACCACCTAGAGGGGTGGGATAGGGAGGGTGGGAGGGAGGGAGATGCAAGAGGGAGGAGATATGGGGGCATATGTATATGTATAACTGATTCACTTTGTTATAAAGCAGAAGCTAACACACCATTGTAACGGAACTGTACTCTAATAAAGAGGTTAAAAAAATTAAAATAAAATAATGAAAGAACAACATATACAACATGCTACAACATGGATAAAACATGGATAACAGCCACTACAACAGGAATAAACTACCAAAACAGTATATTAACTGAAACAAGCCAGATGCAAAAGACTACACATTGGATGACTCATTTCTATGAAATATCCAGTAAAAAGGCTAATTTATAGACACATAGGCAATCAGCGATTATCTTGGTCTGGATTTTGAGAAAGAATTTAATGCAAATAGGCATAAGGGAACTTTCTGAGGTAATGAAGATGTTTTAAAACTGGCTGTGGGGGCTTCCCTGGTGGCGCAGTGGTTGAGAGTCCGCCTGCCAATGCAGGGGACACGGGTTCGTGCCCTGGTCTGGGAAGATCCCACATGCCGCGGAGCAGCTGGGCCCATGAGCCATGGCCGCTGAGCCTGCGCGTCCGGAGCCTGTGCTCCTCAACGGGAGAGGCCACAACAGTGAGAGGCCCACGTACTGCAAAAAAAAAAAAAAAAAAAAAAACTGGCTGTGGTGATGATTACCCAACTCCATAACTTTATTAATAAGCATTAAATTAAAAAAAGAAAAATTTACATCACCTGTAAGGAACAAATGGATATAATGTGTCTCCAGAGAAAGACACAGGATCACTTATTAGTATTCAAGGAAAAAATATTTATATAATTTTACTCTTATCATGAGGAAACATCAGAGAATCTCAAATTGAGGAACACTAAGAAATAACTACCTATAATTTTCAAAAATATTAATGCCTTGAAAAACAACAGAAGGCTAAGGAACTATTCCATATAAAAGTAAACTAAGGAGACATGACACCTAAAAGAAATGCATGATCCTGACCTGCATCTTACAGGCAAAAAAAAAAAAAGATAAAGAAAAAAAGGTTGGTGGTTAACTGGATGAAAGTACACCAAAGGTACAAACTTCCACTTATAAGATAAATAAGTACTAGGGATATAATGTATAGCACACTAACTATAATTAACACTGCTGTATGTTATACATTAGAGCTATGAGAATAATTCTAAAGAGTTCTCATCACAAGAAAAAAAAATTTTTTCTATTTAATTTTGTACCTATACGAGATGAGGGACTTTAACTAAACTTATTCTGGTAATCATTTCATGATGTATATAAGTCAAATCATTATGCTGTACACCTTAAACAAACAGTGCTATATGTCAGTTATATCTCAATAAAGCTGGAAGGAAAAATAATACTAAATTTAAAAATTTTAAATAGATACAGAGATAGAGATATATAATGAAGGGTATTGTTAGTAAAACTGACAAAATTGGAAAATGGACTATGGATTAAAGCATGGCAGCAATGTTAAATTTTTTTAAATTGATAACTGTTCTAAAATATATACGAGAGAATATTACTGGTAGGAAATACACACTGAACATTTCTGGGGAAAAGAGTCTGAATATATACAACTTACTCTCTAATGATTCAAGGAACAAATATTTATGTATGTGTATATTTATCTATCTATATACACATACATATCCTGTGGTCTTTCTGAGAGACAGGAATAAAGAATGATAAAGCAAATGTGGCAAAGTGTTAAAAGTTAATAGAGGATAAAGGAGAATTCTTTATATTGTTTTTGCACTGTTTCTGGAAGTTTGGAAATATTTCAGAAGAATGCATTAAATATTCAATAAAACAGCAGGACATTGATAATTCTTTGCCATGACATTTATTTCTGAGCAATATGCTTATAGGCAAACAGTAGCAGGAGTCCCACCAAAGTCTAGAACAAGAAAAGATGTCACTCTTCCAATAACATTTGACACTGTACTGGCAATACTAGCCAACAAAATCAGACAAGAGAAAGAAGTTAGATGTTTAAAATCTTAAAGGGAAGAAAAATAAGACCACTTGCAAACCATATGATTGTAAACCTAAAAAAATAACTGAAAAAAATAAGAGAATTCCATAAGAAAGCTGAATTCAAAATTAAGATACAGAAATCATTGTCTGCCACTTATAACACAGAAGCTGAAGTCCTTGGTTAAAAAAAAAAAACCAAACTGCATTTGGCTTCAGCCTCAGCCTTTAAAAGGCCAAATAACTACTTCAATGACAGTTTTTTCATTCTTAAAATAGTAAAGGATTAACAATCGTGTGACAACACAGGCCATCATCGTATCAAATCATTGGGATAGCGTCACTAATTCAATGCAATTCACCACTCAGTAACACGTTCAGGAAGTAAAGAAAGCACAACATAATATACCAGAATTACCAGTATTACTGTGAGGTAAGCAGAGAGTGAGTGGGCCAGTACCTCATTCTGCTTCAGGCAAAGACAAAGGTGTTGCTGTACAAGAGATGTTTGAAGCTGCCTTTTCTTATACAACATTTTCATATAAAAGCCTGTACTGCATGTTGGAAAAGGTCTCTCCAATTAAAGATAGAGGGGGTAATGTACTTTGTGGATGACAATACCAAACAGCAATAAGATCCGACATATTGCAGAAAAAGACCCACAATACTCTGCCATTCTGGAAGAAAACAAATCCCCTGTGTTATGTTTGTAAGTCCACAGAAAAGGATCTTGTCACATCAATACTGGATTGGGAGTTTGTGGGGAGTTGAAGGGAGCTCCAGCTTTAACTATGCTGTTTAGATATTCTAAAATATGTGTTCAGGTATTATTCCTAAAGTGAATAAAAATAAATAGGAATTTTTTAAAAGCTAGTTATGCATTCTAGGGGGATAGCAGAATAGCCCTCATCAGATGGACGATCCACAGCCATCTTGTAACCTACTCAGAACCGGGATTTATTTGCTAATTCCGCCCCCACAGTGGTTCAAGAAGTTCATGTTGATTGGATAGTCAGGTTGGAATGACACCAAGAATGCCCAATGAGTGGGCCTGATAATCCATCCTGACAGTCTTTGGACATCTTAGAGTAAACAAAAATAAGGAAGAAGGAAAGATATCTGATCTGGTGCTCAGCAAGCCATTCCTCAATTATATAGATGTTATGCCCTGAAAACACCTGGACCAGTACTTTCTAGCAGATCAGACCCCTTTTTAGGATGATGATGATGATGATGATATTGTTTACCATTCACTGGGTGTCAGCTATATGCCAGGCACTGTTCAAGATAATGAGAACAGGGATGACAATATCAAGTGGGAAAGACATTATAAACATCATAAACAGTAAATAGGTACTATTTACTAAGCACTTACTGTGTTCCAAGAACATTTTACATACATTATCTCACAGCCCCCCTGCACAGTAGATGGCATTCTCCCCATTTCACATGTAAGGAAACTGAGGTTAGCGAAGGTGAAGTGACTTGCCCGTGGCTGACCATGGGCATTCCCTGGCGGTCCAGTGGTTAGAACTCCAAGCGTTCACTGCAGTGGGGACGGGTTCAATCCCTGGTCGGGGAACTAAGATCCCAGCAGGCCTCGCCGCACGGCCAATTAAAAAGAAAAAAAGAAAGACAGAAAGGAAGAAAGAGGCTGACCAGAGGAGGAAATCAGGTGCGACTATGGCAGGCCACCGGTAACTGCCTTTGTCTCAGGACAGGACCACGTTCCCTTGGGAGGGGAGCTCACAGTGAGGATTCACAGGGCCCAGGACAATGATGAGCCCAGATGTGAGACTACTGAGGTCAAGAGAGCCGTGGACAAGAGGTGGCACCAGGCTGGGGCAGGAGCTACCACGTTCAGGGCCCCATCCCTGGCCAGGCCAACAGCCCCGAGCCCCACCCTGTGTCCTGGCCAAGTTTGGATTCCTCCTTCTGGCCCCTAAAACAGAGCATGTTCACACTTACTCTCCTGAATGGAGCCCCCATTGAACATTCCCCGACCATGGGATATTCAAGCTTCGCCGACAGAATTCTCCAGGACAAAAGTAGTTGTTTCCTGCAAGCTCCCCAACATCTCCCCACCCCGCCCTCTGTCCAAACAACAGGCGCACAGCAACGGCTCCCATCACCTGGGAACATAGAGGAAGGTGCCAGTGGCATCCACATTCACCCCACGAGAACTCGGGTTCCTGGCAGGGCCCCCTATGCCAGTGTACAGCCCCTGTAAGTTCCCCCGGCCAGCATCCTGACCTAAGCAGGGGAATTTCTTGGCCCGTGGCTGAAACACCGGAAGTGCAGCCAGGAGAGCGGAGGCAGGCCAGGAGTGTAGGGGAAACCCCTGAAGACAGGCCCAGGAAGTTTGAGGTCCCTTCATGACTTTGTCACCAGCAGGCTGGGATGTGACCTCAACCACAAACCGCCCTATTCCTGAACCCCCTCAATTGCTGAATGAAAACAAATGCAGTGATCTTAAACTTCCTCACAAAACAGAATCTTTGTGGAGGTGCTTAAGGAGACTTCCTACACCCATGACTCCAGGCATTCTGAGCAGTGGTTCTGGGATGCAGCAAAGAATCTGCATTTTACACCAACTGGCCAGAGAAGGCCAGTGTCTGCCAATTCACAAATCACTAGCTTGAACGCCCATCGAGAGAAGCCTGATTTAAATGGAATTCAGTACAGAGGAATGCTATGTGGCCCTCACAATGAGAACATATAAGCTATTTTGTACAAAGGGCCAAAGTGAGCAATCACGTGGTTAAAGGACAGGGAGGGAAATGTTTGTTTCACCTTCCTCTGAAACCATATGAAAGCATTACCTATTCCAGAATCATTATTGGATGTTTTCTCCTACTAACACTGGTTAGGCAGTCGAGCCACACCTTCTCTTGGCAACCACCTTCAGGGATCCGACAGTCATTGACATCACAGGCAAGGAGAGGCTTAAGGATGCCATCCAAAAATTCACCTCACTCTTGGACCAAAAGAAGATAAAAGGTCCCTTCCAGGGCGAGGTCTCAGGGGACGAGGGAACTGCATCTCCCTGTCCCGGTGCAGCGCTCCACTGGTGGGACCTGAACTTGAATCTGTTTTCCGGTTAAGGTTTTCCGTATCTGAGGCCAACGCAAGGAAAGCCGGGAACTCGACCCAGGAAGCCTAGTCCTAGAGCGGCACGACTGCTCCGCCCCCTTGAGGCCCATGAAAGTATTTCTCTAGAGTAAACTACCCACCACAGCCGGGGCTACTGGGCAACACAGAGGCCTCCACTTCTAGGGGCGGAGCCTAGGAAGGGGCGGAGCTTAGCGTGAGGCTGCTTTGCGACTCGGGTTCCGCCGGCGTCGCTCACAACGTCCTTGGCGCACTCCTGCGCAGGCCCGTCCACGTGAGGACCTGAAGATTCACACACGCAAAGCCGAGCCCAGCAGCTCCCCTAGAAGCCAGGACTGAGGGATCCCGAGAGGCGCCCCCAGAGCTCCGAAGGCTCCTCCCTCGTCCCGCAGTCCTGCGCCCCACCGCCCTGCTTCGGCCTCACCTGTCGAACCGATCTGTCACTGCCTGCAGGACCCAGCCCTTCCTGGTCTTCTGCCAGGCCCCAGGCCCGCGGCGACACTGAGAAGATGGGCAGCCGGCCCCGCAGCCCCAGCGCCTCCCCTGCGGACCGGTGGGGACCACATGCCGGAGGACGGGGCCCCGCCAAGCGCCGGCGAACGGAGGAGCCCGCGGGCCCCGAGTCCAAGTCCAGGGCGGCGCCCAGCCTGGACAACCTGACCTGGCCCCCGACCGCGGACACGCTCATCTTCATGGTGGTCCTGCCCGCCGGCTGTGCCCTGCACGTGCCCCTGGACGACGTCGACCTGCTGCTGGAGCCCGAGCCAACGTCCGTGAGGCAAGTGTCTCTTGGAGATCGCATCCTCATGCTGGTCCCCGAGGCCCTCCTGGGCTCGGGTGTGGAAGGCCCGTGGGGACAGGGCCTGGGACGGGGCGCTTTCCTGAGCGCTCCCGGGGAGTACATGGCCCTGGAGCCGGGATTCTTCTGCGCAGCCGTCCCAGAGATCTCCTGCCAAGAAGAGGTCAACGAGGAGGACGCACACGCTGACGCCGACTTCCTGCCGGCTGGGACGGATGCTGCTGCAGTCTCAGTCGCTGGGCTCAGCCCCTCGGCTGGATGTATGTCTGGCTTCGACCTGTTGGGCCAAGCCTCAGAGCCGTCCCCTCGGGCCCCCAACACTACTCCAGAGAGATGCTCTCCTCACCACGACGACAACCTGGACTTGCACCTTCCAGAGCCCTTCCCTGACTCACCACTCCAACCTCTACCTCCCTCTCCAAGTCCAGGTCCTCACCAGCGTCCCCGACGCCCTCATGGTCCTCCACGCAAGACCCGGAAATGTCTGTTCCCTTAATTATCTGCCTCCCACAATTCCTGGCCAACTCAACGGGGACCAGGAAAGAGTCTTCTGACATTGGCTGGGTGTATTGTGCACACACCATAAGAATCATACGAACAGATGCTTTATGGATGCAGGCTGCACTGCAGAAGTTTGATCAGTGACTGACTAAAACACCTGAAAGGAAGCTCACCCGGGCAAAGAAAAGCCACTTGAAATCCACTCTGCTTTCCGACAGCCAGACTGCTCCTTAGATTTTCTCTAGGGAGGGCACCCTTAAGCATCTCTACCCCTCTCCTATTCGCTTCAAACCTAAGCGCCAGCACTTTTCTCTAAAAAGCCATCCTTTTCTGGGCACCCGACCACTGCCCATACCCCTGTTCCCCGCAACCCCCTTAATAGAGTAATTGCTAAATTTGTTTTGTTTACAGGGTTTTGGACCTAGTGTCCATACTAGTTTACAACAACCCTCTACCCAGTTTGACCTTTTCTGGATGGCAGCTCTAGCCCCTTTGGGGGAATCTAGCCAGTAGTTGTATGTGGACAAATCTTTGTTGGATCCAGAACACAGGATGGGGAACAATGATCAGGCGCCCTCCTCTTTTTGAATGAGCAGGTTGGCAAATGGTTTAACTTTATTGCTGGGTTTGGGGTGGTATTTTCCCAAAAGAGCCACCTGTTTTCCATTCTTCTTATATGCTTTGAATATATTTCTCTTGTCCTGGAAAAGTTTGTAATTCTAAAGATTCTGTGTTTTATACTTCTAAGATCCCAAATAGGTTTTGTACATTACTACGAGCATATAGAAATAATTTGCACTTATATTGGTCTGATATCCAGCAAAATTACTTAATTTCTGTACCCACTTCTCTGTAGATTCTCTTGCTTGACTGATAAAGATCTCTCCAAATAATGAGAGTATGTCTCTTTTTTTTCACAAGCCTCTTACATCTTATTTTTCCTTAATCTTTTTTTAAAAAGAAATTTATTTATTTATTTACTTATTTGCGGTCCGCGGGCTTCTCACTGCTGTGGCATCTCCCGTTGTGGAGCACAGGCTCCAGATGCGCAGGCTCAGCAGCCGTGGCGCACGGACCCAGCCGCTCCGCAGAATGTGGGATCTTCCCAGACCGGAGAACGAACCCGTGTCCCCTGCATCGGCAGGCGGACTCTCAAGCACTGCGCCACCAGGGAAGCCCTATTTATTTATTTTTATTCAGCTGCGTTGGGTCTTTGTTGCTGTGTGCGGGCTTCCTCTAGTTGCAAAGAGCTGGGGCTGCTCTTCGATGCAGTGCGCGGGCTTCTCATTGTGGTGGCTTCTTTTGTTGCGGAGCATGGGCTCTTGGCCCGTGGGCTTCAGTAGTTGTGGCACGCAGGCTTCAGTAGTTGTGGCTCGCGGGCTCCAGAGCACAGGCTCAGTAGTTATGGTGCATGGGCTTAGCTGCTCCGTGGCATGTGGGATCTTCCCAGACCGGGGCTCGAACCCGTGTCCCCTGCATTGGCAGACAGATTCTTAACCATTGCACCACCAGGGAAGTCCCTCCTTAATCTTTTTTATTGGATATCACTTCAAATCCAGGTCAACTGGTATAGTCAATAGGGTCATCCCTTTCTTTTTCTTTTGTGTTTTTGAAGCGTAGTTGATTTACAGTATTAGTTTTTGGTGCACAACAAAATAATTCAATATTTTTATAGATTATATTCCAGTTAAGGTTATTACAAAAAATGGGTATATATTCCTCTGCTGTACAATATGTCCTTGTTTCTTACGTACTTTATACACAGTAGTTTTAATCCCTCAGTCCTCTACCCTATCTTGTTCCTCCCTCCCCTCTCCCCGGTGACAACCACTACTTTGTTCTCATTATATGTGAGTCGGTTTCTGTTTTATTCTATGCATTTATTTGTTTTATTTTTTAGCTTCCACATATGAGTGATAACATAGAGTATATGTCTTTCTCTGTCTGGCTAATTTCATTAAGCAGAATATACTCTAGGTCCATCCACGTTGTTGCAAATGGCAGAACTCCATTCTCATCAGACTGGCATCCATTTGCACACACTTTGCAGTGGGTATTCAATAAAACCAAATGAGCCTTTCTTCTCCTGATTTTCTTTTGCCCTGATAGTTTGGCTTTAATCCAGAAAGAGTGTTCTCTTTGGTGTCAGGTGGTGGAGGCTCTGGAGTCTGCATTCGGAGAAGTCGTGTTGGGGCCTGAGTCACGAGATGTACAAGCCCCTCGTTTACCCACCATTGCCAGCTCTTATGGGGTAGTGTAAGTGTAGTGCTTCTACTCTTCCAGGAAAGATGCCTGCTTCTTACATGTCATCTCACTCAACTCCTCATAGCTTCACTAAGGAGGATTTGGCTTGAAGAAAACTGTGCATTTGAGAGGCTCCTTCGATAAGAAGGGGAGAAGATTTCTCCGTTTCAATGGGCAGCATATTTTGATTTGGTATAAGGAGGCTTCCAAACAAAACTCTGAATCAAAAGCTGCTTCATCACATCATTCTCTGGCCCAAGCTGATGACCAATTTGGAAAACAACTAGACTTATTTCTCTATTAAGTCCTCCAGTTGCCTTTCCCAGATCTCCCTCTGCCTCTCCTCCTGCCATTCTCTCTCCTTCTGGATTCCACTGACTCCTCCTTTAATTCCCCTTGTCCCGGTCCCCTGCCTTTGCCCAACAAACCTCCAAGAACCCAAAATGCTAGCTGCCTCTGAAGATCCACCCCCATGCACCAGGTATTCAGACAACTTCAGAGTTTAAACCTTGGACCTGAGCTGAATTACGAGCTATTTGTAAAAATGTCTCTAAATTCAGACATGACCAGCAAATATTCAGAGAAGAATTCAGCGTTCTATCGGGTGCATAAGCCCCAGACTTGTCTTGACACAAATCACTCATACACATATTGGTCAGAACTGCCGATGCTCATTTCTGGATGGCAAAGCAGACTGGACTGACCCAGGAAAGGACCTGCAGGATCTCTCTTACCACAATACACCTAAGGGTTCAGTAACAAGCCTGAAAAGTTGGGCAAAGTCTCCTAAAAATCATACCTGAAACATTTCCAATAAAAATCAATGCAGCTGCTACTCTTTCTATAATAAGCCCTGCCACCTTCGCTCAGCCTCTTCCTCGGCATAAACGCCCCACACACGTGATCAGTATTTCAAATAACGCACAGATTTTCCCTGTCTCCCAGCCTTTATAGGTAACCCTTGAGCCCTCTGACTGGAAACATTCCTTCCTGCTCCGTGACAACACACCTGCCAATCTAACAGGGTAGAACGTAACTTTACACATAGAATTGTTATATGAGAAGCACACCAGAGGGACTATTTCTTGAGTTTTCAGAGGAGCTCTCTATTCATAATCTATTGTATCTGGTGTGAATATACCTTTACATTCCCCATTATATTTG
Source organism: Mesoplodon bidens (assembly GCF_964165515.1). Classification (NCBI taxonomy): domain Eukaryota; kingdom Metazoa; phylum Chordata; class Mammalia; order Artiodactyla; family Ziphiidae; genus Mesoplodon; species Mesoplodon bidens. Next base: position 140,480,365 of record NC_138161.1, read on the forward strand.
ATAGATACTCCAGATAAATGTCTTGACACAACATCTGACCTTTATGAGTTAGAAATTTCACTGATGTAGGAAAGATAATGGGAGCAGAACTTATTAAAGTTCAGATACATTCTACAAAACCATTACCCAAACTTCCCACAATATCCCTTGATGCCAAAAGAAGAGCTCAAACGTATAGTTGAATGCCTTCTACAAAGGTCTTCCCATGCACTGCCTTTGTAACATGCTCATCCAGCAAGAAATGAAGCCAAACAGACAACGATTTTGATTTGTTCAAGACCTTAAGGCCATCAATAAAATAGGTATACCTCATTTCCTGACAAAAATTTACCCAAAAACCGTTTTATCATCAATTCCACATGAAGCCACTTGCTTCACTCTACTGAATCTCTGCTCTGCCTTTTTCAATGTGTTTCTAGACCAAGACAGTCAATTTTCGCCTTCACCTGAGGAGGACAACAACATACCTGGACAGTCATGCCCCTGGAGTACATTGGAGCCCCCTTCTATTTTTCCCTGGTTCTGGATCATCACTTAAAAGGTCTAAATTTCCCTTCTGATTCAGTTCTTAATACAATGTGTAAGATAATTTACTTTGTTCAAAGAACAAAGAAGCCTGTAAAAGGAATCCATTGACTTACCCCAGCCTTATCAAAAAGGAGGCATAAAATTTCAAATATAAGTTATAATTTTGCCAAAATACAGTCCATTATTTAGAGTATACCCTTTTCAGGAGAGGAAAAACTTCTTTTCTGATAAAGACAATTCAAACATATCCTAGACCCCTCACAAAAGACAACTGAGAGTATTTCTGGTTTTAACTGAATATTTGCAGACAATGGATGCAAGTTTTACTAGACAGAAACACCTCTTTATGAATTGACACTCCCCTCAGTAAGAGACCCTATCCTGGGGAACTCAAATGTGAAGAGGTCTTCTGTAACCTGAAGACTGTTCAACAGCCTCTTTCTCTATTCCAGTCTAACTACTAAGAAATTTTTTGTCTATTTTTGAATAAGCTATCTGACAACTGTTTGAGATTTTAACTCAGCTTGATGAGAACTATCAAAAACCCATTGCTCCTAAAACTGGAAACAAGTAAGATGTCTTTCAATAGGTGGAGAAATATCTGTGATTATACATAATCTATATATCTATATATATTATGTAATACATATATATCATATATATATGTATAATATATGGAATATTATTCAGGTTAAGAAAAAAAGGAAATGAGCTACCAAGCCAAGCAATAAATAGAATAATCCTAAAGGCATATTGCTAAGTTACAGAAGTCAGTGTGAAAAGACCACATACTGTGTGAATCCAACTATATACATTCTGAAAAAGGCAAAACTATAGAGACAGTAAAAAGATCAGTGGTTGCCAGGGGTTCAGAAGGAGCTGGGTAAATAGGTGGAGCGCATGTGATTTGTAGGGTGGGTATCTACTCTCCACGACATTATATGGAGAAGTTCATATGGGAATTCTACCAAATACTTAAGGAAAAGTTATACCTATTCTTCACAAACTACTCCAAACAGTTGATGTGGGGAGAACACTTTGAAACTCATTCTACAAGGCCAGCATTACCCCGATACCAGAAACAGAAAAAGACACTAAAAAAAAAAGAAAATTACAGGCCAATATCATTGATAAACTACATGCAAAAATCCTCCACACAATATTAGTAAACTGAATTCACCAATACATAAAGAGGATATTACACCACAATCTAGTGAGATTTATTCCATGGATTAAAGGATGAATTCATATCACATCACATATGAATGTGATGTGATACAACACATTAACAAAACAAAGGATAAAAATTACATGGTCATCTCATGTATGCATAAAAAGCATTTGACAAAATTCAACATACATTCATGATTAAAAACTCTCAACAAAGTGGGTATAGAGGGAACATACCTCAACATAATAAAGGCCATACATGACTAAGCCACACTCACATCATACTCATTGGCCAAAAAAACTGAAATCTTTTCCTCCAAGATCAGAAACAAGACAAGGATGCCCACTGTTGCCATTCCTATTTAACATAGTAGCGGAAGTCCTAGTGACAGCAATCAGACAAGAAAAAGAAAAGGTATCCAAATTGGAAGGCAAGAAATAAAGCTGTCACTATTTACAGATTACATGATACTATATACAAAAAAACTTTAAAGACTTCACAAAAAAAACCTGTTAGAACTAATAAATGAATTCAGTAAAGTTGTAGGATACAAAATTAATATTTAGAAGTCTGCTGCCTTTCTATATACTGATAATAAACTATCAGAAATATAAATCAAGAAAACAATCCCATTTACAATTGCATCAAAAGGAATAAAACACCTAAGAGTAAATTTAGCCAAAGAGATGAAAGACCTATACTCTGAAAATTATAACACACTGATGAAGGCAATAGAAGTCAATATAAATAAATGGAAAGATATCCCATGTTTTTGAATTGGAAGAATTAATATTGTTAAAATGTCCCAACTACTCAAAACAATCTACAAATTTATTGCAATTCCTATCAATAAACACACATTTTTCACATAACTAGAAAAATAATTCTAAAATTTATATGAAATCACAAAAGACCTCAAACAGTTAACCTTGAGAAAAAGAACAAAGCTGGAGGTATCATGCTCCCTGGCTTCAGGCTACACTAGAAAGCTAGAGTAATCCAAACAGTATGGTACTGGCACAAAAATAGATAAATAGGTCAATGGAACAGAATAGAAAGCCCAGAAATAAACTCATGCACACATGGTCAATTAACCTACAATGAAGGGGGCAAGAATATATAATGAGGAAAAGCCAGTCTCTGCAACAAAGGGTGTTGGGATAGTTGGAAAGCTACATGTAAAAGAACAAAATTAGAACATTTTCTCACACCATGTAGAAAAATAAACTCAAAATGGATTAAAGACCTAAATGTAAGAACCTGAAACTGTAAAACTCTTCAAAGAAAATATAGGCAGTATGCTTTTTGACATAGTTTTTAGCGGTATTTTTTTTAATCTGTCTCCTTAGGAAAGGAAAACAAACAAACAAAAAAATGGACTACATCTAACTAAAAAGCTTCTGTAAAGTGAAAGAAACCATCAACAAAATGAAAAGCCCATCTACTGAATAAAGAAGATAGTCACAAACAATATATCCAACACAGGATTAATATTGAAAAATATATAAAGAACTCATACAACTCAATATAAAAAGATAAAAACTACCTGATTATGAAACAGGAAGAGGATCCAAATAGACATTTTTCCAGAGAAGACATACAGATGGCCAATAGGCACATGAAAAAATGCTCAACACCTCTAATCATGAGGGATATGCAAATCAGAACCACAATGAGATACCACTTCACACCTGTCAGAATGGCTATCATCAAAAAGACAAGAAATAATAAGTGTTGGCAAGGACGTGGAGAAAAGGTACACTAGTATACTGTTGGTGGGAATGTGAATTGGTGCAGCCACTATGGAAAACAGTTCAAAGGTTCCTCAAAAAATTAAAAATAGAACAACCATATGATCCAGCAATTACACTCCTGGGTATATATCCAAAGAAAATGAAAACAGTAATTTGAAAAGATATATGTACCCCAATGTTCACAGCAGAATGCCAAGATATGGAAGCAACATAAGTATCTATCAACAGATGAATCGATAAAGAAGATGTGGTATATATAAATATATATATACACATATATGTAATGGGATATTACTCAGACATAAAATACATATAATGGAATATTACTCAGCCATAGAAAAGAATAAAATTTTGCCATTTGTGACAACATGGATGGACCTAGGGTGTATTATGCTTAGTGAAATAAGTTGAACAAATACTTCATGTTTTCATTTATATGTGGAATCTAAAAAATAAAACAAATAAACAAATATTACAATTCAGAAATAGACTCACAGATGTAGAGAACAAACTGTTTGTTACCAGAGGAGAGAGGGTTGTGCGGGGAGAGACAATATAGGTAAAGGGAATTAGAAGGTACAAACTACTAGATATAAAATAAATAAGTGACAAGGATGTAATGTACAGTACAGGTAATATGACCAATATTATATAATAACTTTACATGAAGTACATCTATAGAAATATTGAATCACTATGTTGTATAGTTGAAACTAATATTGTAAGCCCACTATAGTTCAATATAAAATAGGCATAATTAATTCATTAATTAAAATGATGGGTAAAAATGCCAACAGTTTTTTTGCATACATAGAAAAACCCACCCTAAATTCATATGGAATCTCAAAGAGCCCCAAATAGCCAAAACAATCTTGAAAAAGAAGAATAAAGTTAGAGCTCTCACATTTCCTGATTTCAAAAATTATTACATAGCTACAGTAATCAAATCAGTGTGGTGCTGGCATAAAAACAGACCAATTGATTAGAATACATAGTCCAGAAACAAACTCTTGCATATATTGTATAATGAAATTCAGCAAGGATGCCAAGTCTACTCAATGGGGAAAGGATAACCTTTTCAAACAATTTGGTTGGGGTGGCGGGAGTTTTGAAATAAGTAAAGGGGATTAAGAGGTACAAACCTCCAGTTATAAAATAAACAAGCCGTAGGGATATAATATACAGCATAAGGGATTTGGTCAATACTATTGTAATAATGTTGTATGGGAACAGATGATTACTAGACTTATCATGGTGATTATTTCATAATGTATGCAAATGTAAAATCACGATTTAGTGCATCTGAAACCAACATAATATTGTTCTTCAATTATATTTCAATAAAAAAATTTTTGTTGTTGGGAAAAACTAGATATCCACATGCAAATAATAAATGAAGTTGAATCCTTACCTTACACTGTATACAAAAATTAACTCAAAATGGGTCAAATACCTAAACATAAGACTTAAAACTATAAAACTCTTACATGAAAACATAAGGGGAAAGCTTCATTATATTGAACTTGATTTCTTGGATATGATACCAAAAGACAGACAACAAAAGTAAAATAGATAGGGCTTCCCTGGTGGCGCAGTGGTTGAGAGTCCGCCTGCCGATGCAGGGGACACGGGTTCGTGCCCCTATCCCGGAAGATCCCACATGCCGCGCAGCGGCTGGGCCCGCGAGCCATGGCCGTGGAGCCTGTGTGTCCGGAGCCTGTGCTCCGCGACGGGAGAGGCCACAGCAGTGAGAGGCCCGCGTACAGCAAAAAAAAAAAAAAAAAAAAAAAAAAAAAAAGTAAAATAGATAAATTGGACTACATAAAAATTTAAAACTTTTGTGTATAAAAAGACAATTAATAGAGTGGAAAGGCAACCTACAGAATAGGAAAATATTTGCATATCTGCTATGTGATTAATATCCAGAATACATTAAGAACTACAACTCAACAGGAAAAAATACCTGACATTTAAATGGGAAAAAGACTTGATAGTCATTTCTCCAAAGAAAATATACAAATATATATAAGCATACAGGAAGCATATGAAAAGATGTTCAACATCACTAATCATTAGGGAAATGCAACCTACCATGAGATGCCACCTCACACCTATTAGGGGGTTTGCTATTAAAAGAAAAAGAAAAAAGAAAAAACCAAGTGTTGGCAAGGATGTGGAAATTTTGAAACCATTGTACACTGTTGGTCAGAATGAAAATGGTGTAGCCTTTATGGGAAATAGTATGTCAGTTCTTCAAGGAATTAAAAATAGAACTACTGTATAATCCAGGAATTTTGACTATATATCCAAAGGAATTGAAAACAGGATCTTAAAGAGATATTTGTACACTCCTATTGATAGCAACATTATTCACAATAACCAAAGGTGGAAGCAGCCCGAATGTTCATAAAAGGATGAATCGATAAACAAAATGTAGATGCATACAATAGAATATTACTCAGCCTTAAAAAGGAAGGAAATTCTGGGGCTTCCCTGGTGGCGCAGTGGTTGGGAGTCCGCCTGCCGATGCAGGGGACATGGGTTCGTGCCCTGGTCCGGGAGGATCCCACATGCCGCGGAGCGGCTGGGCCCGTGAGCCGTGGCCACTGAGCCTGCGCGTCCAGGGCCTGTGCTCCGCGGCGGGGGGGGCCGCGACGGTGGGGGGTCCACGTGCCACAGAGGAAAAAAAAAAGAAAAAAGAAAAAAAAAAGGAAGGAAATTCTGACACACATTACAACCTGGGTAAATACTGAGGACATTATGCTAAGTGAAATAAACCAGTTACAAAAGATAAATACTGTATGATTTTACTTACATGAGGTATCTATAGTAGTCAAACTCATAGAAACAAAAGTAGAATGGTGGTTTCCAGAAGCTGGAGAGAGGGGGCAATGAGGAGATGTTTAAAAAGTAGACTGTTGGGGCTTCCCTGGTGGCGCAGTGGTTGAGGGTCTGCCTGCTGATGCAGGGGGCGCGGGTTCGTGCCCCGGTCCAGAAGGATCCCACGTGCCGCGGAGCGGCTGTGCCCGTGAGCCATGGTCACTGAGCCTGCGCGTCCAGAGCCTGTGCTCCGCAGCGGGAGAGGCCACAGCAGCGAGAGGCCCGCATACTGCAAAAAAACAAAAAAAACAAAAAAACAAAGTAGACTGTTGGGCTTCCCTGGTGGCACAGTGGTTGAGAGTCCGCCTGCTGATGCAGGGGACGTGAGTTCATGCTCCGGTCCGGGAAGATCCCACATGATGCGGAGCGGCTAGGCCCGTGAGCCATGGCCGCTAGGCCTGCGCGTCAGAGCCTGTGCTCCGCTACGGGAGAAGCCACAACAGTGAGAGGCTCACGTACCACAAAAAAAAAAGAAAAAAAAAAAGAGTACAGACTGTTAGTTTCACAAGATAAAAAGTTATGGAGACTGGTTACACAACAGTGCAAATATACTTAACACTACTAAACTGTACACTTAAAATGGGTATTTTATGTTATGTGTATTATCACAATTTTGTTTAAAACACATCTGAGGTTATTTCCAGGTCGTATGTCATCTGTCAAAAACATGATCCTGGAAAAACTGTAAAAATGGGACATAGCCAAGAAAAATGTTTCAAAGGCCCTTTGAACACATTCAGATAGGTTTTTTTTCCCCAGCTTCCACTCTTCATGAGATTTGAACAGGTTTAAATCTATTTTCAGGACGGGTTAAATCATTTCCAGGTTGAATATCTACAGTCCTTACAGTTGCTAAAAAGCTGCTTCCTATGGTGTTTCCAACCTGGATCATACCAGTGACCAAGGCACATACTTTACAGGAACCATCATAAAAGAGTTCTCTAAGGCATTGCCCCTTACTCATAAACTATACTGCCCTTACTAACCTCAATCTCCTAGAGAGGTTAACAGCACCAATGGCATCCTTAAGTTAAAATTAGGAACATTTTAAGAAACCCTTGTGCTCCCTTGGCCAATTGTACTCCTACTAGATCTCATGAAGCTATACTTTCCACTTCCTTGGGGACATATTGATTATCCCCATATGAATTAGTAAAGCCCATGAATTTAGGGATTTCATCTACAATTCTAGATTATACTCTATTATATATAGACATGGCAAAATATTTCAGAAGACTCATACACGTACCCAGTCCTATCACCAGCAGGTTAAGTCCACCTCTCAACCAAGTCTTCCTAAAATGCCACTTTATGATCTTTAGCCAGGAATTTCATCTACTAGAAGAGATATTAAAAAAAAACCTGCTCTTGAACCTCATTGGAAAAAACTTTATCAGTTACCATTAACAATAAACACATCCAGGAAACTCCAGGAAGTTAACACTTTCACATTCACAACTAAAGAAACAATTCAGAGTTCCATAAAATTTAAAATGTATTCCACTAGGGGATATCAAATTGAGGTTTCTCAGAGTACTCTAGAAGAAGCCAATCTTTAGAACCATAAAGCTAAAGAATGACATCGACCAGAAAGCAGAATAGGAAATCCCCAGCACCCTTCCCCCAGACAGAAACAATGATTTGACTGCCATCCATGGGTACAAGTTCCTTTGTAGGAGCCTTGGGACTAGCTAGGAGGTTGTGAAATCCCAGTGGAACTCAAGACCAAGGAGGGTGCTTTGACAAGGAAGGCCCTAGTGGCAGGCCCACTGACTGGTGTGGTAGCAGCTGTAGTTTCAAAAACTGCCACATTCCTCTGTGGACTTGGCTCCATCCCCACTTGTCGGAGATCCTCCCACCAGGCCCATCCACCAAGGAACACAGGAGGAGCCACTCCATCAGCACCCTCAGTAACAGGCCACCGACCATGGACCCAACTGCAGACCCTAAAAGCAGCCCTGTAATCCAGCTCCAGTCCTGTTTGACCACAGTCCCAGAGACAGTCCCATAATTCTGGAAATCCAGTAGGAGAAGCTTTTACTAGGCAAAACCAGTTCCTTAAAGAGTTTAACAGGTGTCTGCTCCTTCAGATGCACAGACATCAATGCAAAGCTACAAGGATCATGAAGAGTTAGGCAAACATGACACCACCAAAACAAAAATAATAAAGCTCTGTAACCAATCCTAAGGAACTGAAAATCTGTGAAATACTGGACAAAGTATTTAAAATAATCATCGTAAAGAAATTCAATAAGCCACCAGAGAACATAGGTGGACAGCTAAATAAAATCAGGAAAACAATATGTAAACAAAATGAGAAGTTTTATTAAAGAAATAGCATAAAAAAAGAACCAAACATAAACCTTGGAGCTAAAGAATATGATGACTGAACTGAAAAATTCAGGGTAGAACATAATGAAAGATTCAATCATGTAGAAGAAATAAACAGAAAACTCAAAAAGAGGTCATTTGAAATTATCCAGCAAGAGGGACAAAAAGAAAAAACAATTTAAAAGAGTGAAAAAAGTATATGAGACTTATATGAAACCATCAAATGAAATAAGATACACATAATGAGACTGCAGAAGGATAAGAAAGGGACAGAAAGCTTATTTAAAGAAATAATGGCTGGAGAGAACTTCAAGATGCTGGAGGAGTAAGACATGGAGATCACCTTCCTCCCCACAAATACATCAGAAATACATCTACATGTGGAACAACCCCTACAGAACACCTACTGAACGTTAGCAGAAGACCTCAGACTTCCCACAAGATATATATTTTTTTTCTTTTTCTCTTTTTGTGAGTGTGTATGTGTATGATTCTTTGTGTGATTTTATCTGTATACTTTTGCTTTTACCTTTTGTGATATGGTTCTGTCTGTCCTTTTTGGGGGGTTCTTTTTAGTATAGTTTTTAGCACTTGTTATCATTGGTGGATTTGTTTATTGGTTTGGTTGCTCTTTTTCTCTCTTTCTTTTTTTTATGATGTTTTAATTTTTTATTTTTAATAATACTTTTTATTCTAATAACTTTATTTTATTTTATTGTTTGTTTCCTTCTTTCTTCTTCTCCCTTTTCTTCTGAGCCGTGTGGCTGAAAGGGTCTTGGTGCTCCAGCTGGGTGTCAGGCCTGTGCCTCTGAGGTGGGAGAGCCAAGTTCAGGACATTGGTCCACCAGAGACCTCCCACCTGAACATAATATCAAATGGCGAAAACTTTCCCAGAGATCTCCATCTCAATGCTAAGACCCAGCTCCACTCAACGACCAGAAAGCTACAGTGCTGGACACCCAATGCCAAACAACTAGCAAAATCACAATAAGGTCAAAGACACCCCAAAACACACCACCAGACGTGGTCCTGCCCACGAGAAAGACAAGATCCAGCCTCATCCACCAGAACAAAGGCACTAGTCCCCTCCAATTGGAAGGCTACACAACCCACTGAAACAACCTAAGCCACTGGGGGCAGACACCAAAAACAATAGGAACCACAAACCTGCAGCCTGTGAAAATGTTACCCAAACACAGGAAGTTAAGCAAAATGAGAAGACAGAGAAACACACAGCAGATAAAGGAGCAAGGTAAAAACCCACCAGACAAAACAAATTAAGAGGAAATATGGGGCTTCCCTGGTGGCACAGTGGTTGAGAGTCCGCCTGGCAATGCAGGGGACACAGGTTCATGGCCCTGTCCGGGAGGATCCCACATGCCGCAGAGTGGCTGGGCCCGTGAGCCATGGCCACTGAGCCTGCGCATCCGGAGCCTGTGCTCCACAATGGGAGAGGCCACGACAGTGAGAGGCCCGCATACTGCAAAAAAAAAAAAAAAGAGGAAATAGGCAGTCCACCTGAAAAAGAATTCAGAGTAATGATAGTAAAGATTATCCAAAATCTTGGAAATAGAATGGAGAAAATACAAGAAACGTTTAACAAAGACCTAGAGAACTAAAGAACAAACAACACAATACATGGAATTAAAAATTCTCTACAAGGAATCAATTGCGGAATAACTGAGGCAGAAGAACGGATAGGTGACCTGGAAGATAAAATAGTGGAAATAACTGCTGCAGAGCAAAATAAAGAAAAAAGAATGAAAAGAACAGAGGACAGTCTCAGAGACCTCTGGGACAACATTAAACGCACCAACATTCGAATTATAGGGGTCCCAGAAGAAGAAGAGAAAAAGAAAGGGACTGAGAAAATATTTGAAGACATTATAGTTGAAAACTTCGCTAATATGGGAAAGGAAATAGTCAATCAAGTCCAGGAAACAGAGAGTCCCATACAGGATAAATACAAGGAGAAACACGCCAAGACACATATTAACCAAACTATCAAAAATTAAATACAAAGTAAAAATATCAAAAGCAGCAAGGGAAAAAAAACAAATATATACAAGGGAATCCCCATAAGGTTAACAGCTGATCTTTCAGCGAAACTCTGCAAGCCAGAAGGGGGTGGCAGGGCATATTTAAAGTGATGAAAGAGAAAAACCTAAAACCAAGATTACTCTACCAGGCAAGGATCTCATTCAGATTCGACGGAGGAATTAAAACCTATACAGAGAAGCAAAAGCTAAAAGAATTAATCACCAACAAACCAGCTTTACAACAAATGCTAAAGGAACTTCTCAAGTCAGGAAACACAAGAGAAGGAAAGGACCTACAATAACAAACGCAAATCAATTAATTGATTGTAGTAATAGAAATAGAATATTTCTATTACAATAGAAATTGTAATAGAAACATACATATCGATAACTACCTTAAATGTAAATGGATTAAATGCTCCAACCAAAAGACATAAACTGGCTGAATAGATATAAAAACAAGGCCCATATATATGCTGTCTACAAGAGACCCACTACAGCCCTAGGGACACATACAGACTGAAAGTGAGGGGATAGAAAAAGATATTCCATGCAAATGGAAATCAAAAGAAAGCTGGAGTAGCACTTCTCATATCAAACAAAATAGACTTTAAAATAAAGATTATTACAAGATACAAAGAAGGACACTACATAATGATCAAGGGATCAATCCAAGAAGAAGATATAACAATTGTAAATATTTATGCACCCAACATAGGAGCACCTCAAGACATAAGGCAAATGCTAACAGCCATAAAAGACAAAATCGACAGTAAGACAATCATATTAGGGGACTTTAACACCCGACTTTCACCAAAGGACAGATCATCCAAAATGAAAATAAATAAGGAAACACAAGCTTTAAATGATGCATTAAACAAGATGGACTTAATTAATATTTATAGGACATTCCATCCAAAAAGAACAGAATACACTTTCTTTTCAAGTGTCCATCGAACATTCTCCAGGATAGATCATATCTTGGGTCACAAATCAAGACTTGGTAAATTTAAGAAAATTGAAATCACATCAAGTATCTTTTCCAGACACAATGTTATGAGACTAGATATCAATTACAGGGAAAAAATCTGTAAAAGATACAAACACATGGAGGTTAAAAAATACACTACTAAATAACCAAGAGATCACCGAAGACATCAAAGAGGAAATCAAAAAATACCTAGAAACAAATGACAATGAAAACACGACGACCCAAAACCTATGGGATGCAGCAAAAGCAGTTCTAAGAGGGAAGTTTATAGCAATACAACCCTACCTAAAGAAAGAAGAAACATCTCAAATAAATAACCTAACCCTACACCTAAAGCAATTGGAGAAAGAAGAACAAAAAAACCCCAAAGTTAGCAGAAGGAAAGAAATCATAAAGATCTGATCAGAAATAAATAAAAAAGAAATGAAGAAAATGATAGCAAAGATCAATAAAACTAAAACCTGATTCTTTAAGAAGATAAACAAAGTTGATAAACCATTAGCCAGACTAATGAAAAAAACAATGGAGAAGACTCAAATCAATAGAATTAGAAATGAAAAAGGAGAACTAACAATTGACACTGCAGATATCCAAAGATCATGAGAGATTACTACAAGCAACTATATGCCAATAAAATGGACAACCTGGAAGAAACCAACAAATTCTTAGAAAAGCACAACCTTCTAAGACGAAACTGGGAAGAAATAGAAAATATAAACAGACCAATCATAAGCACTGAAGTTGAGACTGTGATTAAAAATCTTACAACAAACAAAAGCCCAGGACCAGATGGCTTCACAGGTGAATTCTATCAAACATTTAGAGAAGAGCTAATTCCTATCATTCTCAAACTCTTCCAAAATATAGCAGAGGGAGGAACACTCCCAAAATCATTCTGTGGGGTCACCATCATCCTGATACCAAAACCAGACAAAGATGTCACAAAAAAAGAAAACTACAGGTCAATATCACTGATGAACATAGATGCAAAAACCTGAACAAAATACTAGCAAACCGAATCCAACAGCACATTAAAAGGATCATACACCATGATCAAGTGGGGTTTATGCCAGGAAAGCAAGGATTCTTCAATATATGCAAATCAATCAATGTGATACACCATATTAACAAATTGAAGGATAAACACCATATGATCATCTCAATAGATGTAGAAAAAGCTTTCAACAAAATTCAACACCCATTTATGATAAAAACCCTCTGGAAAGTAGGCATAGAGGGAACATACCTCAACATAATAAAGGCCATATATGACAAACCCACAGCCAATATCGTTCTCATTGGTGAAAAACTGAAACCATTTCCTCTAAGATTAGGAAAAAGACAAGGTTGTCCACTCTTACCATTATTATTCAACATAGTTTTGGAAGTTTTAGCCACAGCAATCAGAGAATAAAAAGAAATAAAAGGAATCCAAATAGGAAAAGATGAATTAAAGCTGTTACTGTTTGCAAATGACATGATACTATACATAGAGAATCCTAAAGATGCTACCAGAAAATTACTAGAGCTAATCAATGAATTTGGTAAAGTAGCAGGATACAAAATTAATGCACATAAATCTCTTGCATTCCTATACACTAATGATGAAAACCCTGAAAGAGAAATTAAGGAAACACTCCCATTTACCACTGCAACAAAAAGAATCAAATACCTAGGAATAAATCTACCTAAGGAGACAAAAGACCTGTATGCAGAAAACTATAAGACACTGATGAAAGAAATTAAAGATGATACAAACAGATGGAGAGATATACCATGTTCTTGGTTTGGAAGAATCAACATTGTGAAAATGACTATACTACCCAAAGCAATCTACCAATTCAATGCAATCCCTATCAAAATACCAATCGCATTTTTCACAGGACTAGAACAAAAAATTCCACAGTTTGTATGGAAACACAAAAGACCCCGAATAGCCAAAGCAATCTTGAGAAAGAAAAACGGAGCTGGAGGAATCAGTCCCAGACTTCAGACTATATTACAAAGCTACAGTAATCAAGACAGTATGGTACTGGCACAAAAACAGAAATATAGATCAATGGAACAGGATGGAAAACCCAGAGATAAACCCATGCACATATGGTCACCTTATCTTTGTCAAAGGAGGTGAGAATATACAACGGAGAAAAGACAGCCTCTTCAATAAATGGTGCTGGGAAAACTGGACAGCTACATGGAAAAGAATGAAATTAGAACACTCCCTTGCACCATACACAAAAATAAACTCAAAATAAATTAAAGACCTAAACGTAAGGCCAGACACTATAAAAGTCTTACAGGAAAACACAGGCAGAACACTCTGACATAAATCACAGCAAGATCCTTTTTGACCCACCTCCTAGAGAAATGGAAATAAAAATAAACAAATGGAACCTAATGAAACTTAAAAGCTTTTGCACAGCCAAGGAAAACATAAACAAGACGAAAATATAAACCTCAGAATGGGAGAAAATATTTGCAAATGAAGCAACTGACAAAGGAGTAATCTGCAAAATTTACAAGCAGCTCATGCAGCTCAATATCAAAAATACAAACATCCCAATCCAAAAATGGGCAGAAGACCTAAATAGACATTTTTCCAAAGACTATATACATGATTGTTTCATGGGTGTATACATATGTCAAAACTCATCAAAGTCTACATTTTAAATATGTGCAGTTAATTGTATGTCAATTATACCTCAATAAACCTGTACAACTAATGTCAAAAAAAGACTATATACAGATTGCCAACAAACACATGAAAGGATGTTCAACATCACTAATCATCAGAGAAATGCAAATCAAAACTACAATGAGGTATCACCTCACACTGGTCAGAATGGCCATCATCAAAAAATTTACAAACAATAAATGCTGGAGAGGGTGTGGAGAAAAGGGAACCCTCTTGCACTGTTGGTGGGAATGTAAATCGATACAGCCATTATGGAGAACAGTATGGAGGTTCCTTAAAAAACTAAAAACAGAACTACCATACGACCCAGCAATCCCACTACTGGGCATATGCCCTGCAAAAACCATAATGCACATTATTTCAAGCTGAAAACAATCAAGGCCCAAAAGACTCAGGAAAAAAAATGTGACCTTCCCCTTAACTGCCTAAAAGAATGTAGATAGAGAACCTGTTCCAGGAAGGGAACTATCACGATAGATAACTGTAGTATGAACTAGGTGTGTAGATAGGGTGGAACCTGGCAAAGTCTGTTCCTTTCTGTGCCCCATGGTCTCTGCCTGGCCCAGCAAACATTTGTTTACCACTCATTTGCTTTTTCACCTCCATGTGTATTGTCTTCCTTCCACTTGAAGTCCCAAACCACTACCTCCAATATCCTCTTTTCTCTTTAGCTGAAGGTGGTACTTAAAATGAGTATTTTGGCAAGTTACTCAATTTTCCTGGGTCTCTCCCATGTATACATGTTATTAAAATTTTGTTTAATTTTCTCCTGTTCATGTGTCTCATGTCAACATAATTCTTAGACCAGCCAGAAGAATGTAGGAGGGTACAGGAAAATCTCTTCCTCCCCAACAGGTTTATATATCTCATTTTCTTAGTAATTTCTCAATTATTTCCCACATAGAGTGGCAATAATTTAGCTGGTTAAGGTAAGGCATATTAAAACTCTCATAACCTGGAACAGTGCTGTCCAAGAGAGTTTTCTTCAGTGATGGAAACTCTTAATAACTGCACTGTCCATTGTGATAGTCACTAACCATGTGCAGCTATTGAGTGCTTGATATATGGCTAGTGTAACTGAGGGAGAAAGTTTTATTTTATTTTAATTTATTTAAATATAAATTTAACTAGCCACAATGGCTAGCATCTACTATGTTGCACAGTTATATCGGGAGTAATATATGTATCTTCAAAGTCTTCTTTGTCATTTGAAAATAGATTGCACAGAGCCTTCAAAACTGGAGAGAGGAGAGAGAGCATGGAGGGAGAAGCTTTTTCTGCTATTGTCAGTTAAAAAAATAATTCCATACAATACATGACCTAATGAAGTGTAGGTATAAAGTAGAAATGGAGAACAGTGGTATATAAGATTAGGTGACTACAGCTTATAGAAATGTTTTGTCTTCACAGTGATTTATTTTAAAGACTTTGCATGGCTTTTTTTCGGGGGAGGACTGTGTTTGGCATTTGTTCTCCACTCTGCCCTTTCTCTCCCTATTTCCTGCCCTGGATAGATTCCCATGTTCATAATTTCAAATCTGGCCTCTATTCCAGGCCTCTTTTATTTTTTTTTATTTTTATTTTTTTTTTTTTGCGGTACGCAGGCCTCTCACTACTGTGGCCCCTCCCGTTGCGGAGCACAGGCTCCGGACGCACAGGCCCAGCGGCCATGGCTCACGGGCCCAGACGCTCCGCGGCATGTGGGATCCTCCCAGACCGCGCATGAACCCGTGTCCCCTGCATCGGCAGGCAGACCCTCAACCACTGCGCCACCAGGGAAGCCCCTCCAGGCCTCTTTTAATTGAGCTTATCCTCCGTTAAAGAAAGGGGTTTTTTTATTTTAAAGGTATACTTACTTGAATTTAATATGAATAAAAATGACTTTATTTTTTAAAAAAAGGCAAAGAGAGAATTTTGAAAGCAACTTGTAATGCACAAGGAAACCCATCAGGAGGTTTTCTCAGAAGAAACTTTGCAGGCCAGGAAACAGTGTAGTGATATATTCAAAGTAGTTAAAGAAAAAACCTGCCAGCCAGTTTTTACCTAGAAAAACTGTCCTTTAAGAATGAAGGATAGGTAAAGACTTTCCCAATCAAAAAGTGAGGGAATTCATCACCACTAGACCTGCTTTACAAGAAGTGTTAAAAAAAATTTCTTCAAGTTGAAATGAAAAAAAATGCTAAACAACACAAAAGCTACGGAAGTATAAATCTCACTGCTAAAGGTAAATACAAAGACAAACAGAATATTATCATAGAGTAATGGTGGCACATAAATCACTTTTAATAATACTACACAAATTAGAAGACAAAAATTGTAAGAATAACTATAACCACAGAAACTTGTAATGGAAAAACATAGGAAAAAAGTAAAATCTGCCATCAATTACATAAAGTGAAAGGGTGGGTAAATATAAAGTTTCTGCAAGTGATTGAAGTTAAGTTGTTTTCAGCTTAAAATAAACTGCTAAAACTATGAAATGTTCAGTGCAAACTCCATGGTAACCATAAGCCAAAATGTATCTATAAATATTAGGAGACTTCAATATCTCACTCTATAATGGATAGACCATCCAGTCAGAAAATTAATAAGAAAATAGCATAAATGAACAACACTCTATACCAAATGGACCTAACAGACATATAAAGAACTTTCCACCCAACAGCAGAAGAATATATATCCTTCTCAAGCACACATGGAACATTCTCTGGGATAGATCACAGTTTAAGTCTCAAAACAAGTCTTAACACACTTAAGACTAAAATCATTCCAAGTTTCTCTTCAACCACAATGGATTGAAACTAGAAATCAATAACAATAAGAAAAAATGGGAAAATTTACAAATACATCAAAACAAAATTTAACCATCTTAAACAACCGTTGATTCAAAGAGGAAATCAAAAAGTAAGTTTTAACTTATCTCAGGACCAATAAAAACAAAAACACAGCATACCAAATCATGAAATGTATCAAGAGTGGTACTAAGAGAAGTTTATAGCAACAAACACCTGCATCAAAAAGATAAAAGATCTCAAAGAAATCATCCTAACTTTACACCTAACAAACTAGAAAAAAGAACAAAGCCCAATGTTAGAAGAAGGAAGGAAATAATAAAGGTTAGAGCAAAAATAAATCAAATCGAGAATAGAAAAACAAATAAAAAATCAACAATACTCAGTTGTTTTCTCAAAAGATAAAATCAACAAACCCTGGGCTTGACTAAGAAAAAAGAGAGAAGACTCAGATAAATAAAATCATAAATGAAAGAGGAGATATTACAATAGATACCTTAGAAACAAAAAAGAATCTTAGGGGTCTATTATGAACTATTATACACCAACAACTTGCATAACCTAGAAAAAATTAATAAATTCCTAGAAACATGCAGCACAACAAAACTGAATCGAGAAGAAATCAAAGGCCTGAACAGACCAGTAACAAATAAGGAGAATGAATCAGTAATCAAAACCTCCGAACAAAGAAAAGCCCAGGTGTAGATGGCTTCACATGTGAATTCTACTGAACATTCGAAGAATTATCACCAATCCTTCTTATACTCTTTCAAAAAACAGAAGATGAGGGAACACTTTCAAACTAACCTATGAGACTAGCATCACCCTGATACCAAGGCCAGACAAAAACACCACAAGAAAAGAAAATAACATGCCAATATCCCTGATGGACATAGATGCAAAGATCCTCAATAAAATACGAGCAAGCCAACTTCAACAACACATTCAAAGGATTATATACCATGACAAGTGTGATTTATCCCTGGGATGCAAAGATAGTTCAACATATCCAAATCAATCAGTGTGATACATCATGTTAACAGAAAGTTAAAAACCATAGAACCATCTCAATAAATGCAGAAAAGCATTTGAAAAAGTTAAACATCCATTCATGATTTTAAAAATCTCAACATAATGCATATAGAAGAAACTTACTTCATTGCAATAAAGACTATATATGAAAAGCCCACAGCTAACATCATAGACAGTGGGGGAAAACTGAAAGCTTTTCTTCAAAGATCCCATACAAACAAGAATGACCATCTTCACCACTTCTATTCAATGTAGTACTGGAAGTTCTAGCCAGAGCAATCAAACTAGAAAAAGAAGTAAAGTTTATCCAAATCAGAAAGGAGTAAAATTATCTCTACCTGTATATGACCATACGGGTAGAAAACCCTAAAGACTCAACAACAACAAAACTGATAACACTAATAAACAAATTCATTAAAGTTGCAGGATGCAAAATCAACATACAAAAACCAGTTGCATTTCTATATACAAATTACAAAGTATCTGAAAGGAAATTAAGAAAACAATCCCATTTACAATAGAAACAAAAAATAAAATACTTAGGAGTAAACTTAACCAAAGAGGTGAAAGACTTGTCCACTGAAAATTATAAAACATTGATGAAGGAAATTAAAGAACACAGATAAATGGAAAGGTGTCCTATGTTCATGGATTGAAAGAATTAGTATTGTTAAAATATCCATATGGCCCAAAGTGATCTACAGATTCAATGCCATGCTTATCAATACCTCAATGACAATCTTTATAGAAATAGAAAAAGCAATCCTAAAATTCCTATGAAGCCACAAAAGACCCCAAATAACCAAAGCAATCTTGAGCAAACACAAAGCTGGAGGCATCACAATTTTCTGATTTCAAAATATATTAAAAATCTACAGTAATCAAAACAGTATGGTACTGGCATAAAAATAGGTATATAGATGAAAGGAAGAGAACAGATAGTTCAGCAATAAACCCATACATTTACAGTCAATTGGTCTTCAGCAAGGGTGCCAAGAATACGTAATAGTCTGTTGCCTCCTTGATAAAGTTTATTCCTAAGTATTTTATTCTTTTTGATGCTGTTGTAATGAGTTGGGTTTTTAAAAATGATTTCCCCACTAATGTTGATTTAAGATAGTAACCCATTTGTCTATATCATTATGAGTAGTTTCTTGCAGAAATTATTTATATGCATTTGAAATCACTTGGTTCCAGCTAGTATCTCTCTTGAGAGCACCACAGATTATCTGAGTGAAAGGTACAACCAGATTTTTTTCCATTTTTCCTTTTCAGGGGCCAATCGTTAATATGATATAATGGCTGCTTTTGACCAACAAGGGATTAATCTCCAAAATTTACCAACAACCCATGCAGCTTAATATCATCAAAACAAACAACCCAATCAAAAAATGGGCAGAAGACCTAAATAGACATTTCTCCAAAGAAGACATACAGATGGCCAAGAGGCACATGAAAAGATGTTCAACATTGCTAATTATTAGAGAAATACAAATCAAAACTACAATGAGATATCAGCTCACAGCAGTCAAAATGGCTATCATCAAAAAAAATCCACAAACAATAAATGCTGGAGAGGGTGTGGAGAGAAGGGAACCCTCCTATACTCTTGGTAGGAATGTAAATTGGTACAACCACTATGGAGAACAGTCGGGAGGTTCCTTAAAAAACTAAAAATAGAGCTACCCTATGATCCAGCAATCCCACTCCTGGGCATATATCTAGAGAAAAACATGGTTCAAAAGGATACATGCACCCCAATGTTCATCGCAGCACTGTTTACAATAGCCAAGACATAGAAGCAACCTAAATGTCCATTGACAGAGGAATGGATAAAGAAGATGTGGCACATATATACAATAGAATATTACTCAGCCATTAAAAAGAATAAAATAATGCCATTTGCAGCAACATGGACAGACATAGAGATTGTCATACTGAGTGAAATAAGTCAGACAGAGAAAGAGAAATATCATATGATATCACTTATAAGAAGAATCTACAAACAATGATACACACCAACTTACAAAACAGAAACAGACTCACAGACTTAGAGAACAAACTTATGGTTACCAGGGGGAAGAATGGGCGGGAGTGATAGTTAAGGAGTTTGGCATTGACATGTACACACTGCTATATTTAAAATGGATAACCAATAAGGACCTACTGTATAGCACAGGGAACTCTACTCAATATTACATAACAACCAAAATGGGAAAATGATTTGAAAAAGAATAGATACATGTATATGTATAACTGAATCAATTTGCTGTACACCTGAAACTAACACAGCATTGTTAATCAACTATACTCCAATATAAAATAAAAAGATTAAAAAAAATAATGGCTGCTTTGGATCCCTTCAGAGATTTATAGAAACTTAACTTTGGGTAAGGTTACTTGTTTGACATAATGACCTGCTAGAGCATCTTCTGTTAGCTTCCAAATTGTTTCTTTCTACATGGGGTTCAACCTTTCCTGTAGCCACCTCAAGGAAGTGGAACTGTGTCCAAAAGTTCCTTAATTTGTCCACTTTTGAGGGGATACCAGCAGAGGCAAGGAAGTCCCTTTGTTTCCAATGCAGCCCAAAGTCATGTACTACACCAAAAGCACACCTGCTATATGCTTAATTCCTGGTCTGACTGGTTGACAGGCTATAGTAAGTGCAATATGTTCTGCTATTTGGGCTGATTTTACCTCAGGTAGAAGACTGTATACTAAAGGAAAGTTTAGATTACTGATAGAATATCCTGCTTGATAACCTCCAGTTTCAGTTTTGAGGTATGATCCATCAACAGATAATATTAGGTCAGAGTCTCAGGAGGGGTCTCTAGTAAATCTGAGTGAGGTCAGCGAGTTTCCTAACTGAAGTAAGACAATCATGAGGCTCCCCTTCTTTTGGTAGAGCAGGGAGAGTGGCTGGATTAAGAGTGTTACAGTAAAGAACAGTAATGTGACAGGGAGAGGGTAATAGTATCCCAGAAGATATTAATTGGCTGGTTGAAAAGTGTCTGTTCAGTCATTAGTAATGTCTGTACTGAATGAGGAACCCTGAAATCAAGCGAGGAGGCTAGAACCTGTTCAGCAGAAGCATCAACAAGTTTTGCACTAATAGCTATTGCTCTATGACAAGGGGGATAAACCTTTCCAACAGGGTCAAGAGTGAGAGTATACTAAGCAATGTTTTTGGTTGGTTTTTGTTTTTAGAGATTGGGGAAGTAGGTAAACACTAAACTGGCTATTTTAGTGATGTATGCAACTTGCCTCTGACAGACTTCTCCTAACAAAATCCTCATTTTTTTACATCAATCAGGTTCTTCTTTCCTTTAGATCTTGAGGATATCAAACATTTTAAAATGTATATTCATTTAAAAATCTTACCCTTGAAGTTAACTTCTCAAATGGATTGTTTTTCTTCCTTACCTTCTAAAAGTAATATATTTACTTTTAGGACAATTTTATGTTACTGAAAATTGAGCAAATAGCACACAGTTCAATATATCACACCTCTCCCACACACAGTTCCCCTACTATTAACATCTTGCATTACTATGGTACACTTCTTACAATTGA
This sequence comes from Mesoplodon bidens, assembly GCF_964165515.1. Classification (NCBI taxonomy): domain Eukaryota; kingdom Metazoa; phylum Chordata; class Mammalia; order Artiodactyla; family Ziphiidae; genus Mesoplodon; species Mesoplodon bidens. The sequence continues at coordinate 140,502,151 of NC_138161.1, forward strand.
TAAACCAATATGGATAATGTTATGATTAAATAAAGTTCATAGCTTACATTAAGGTTCATCCTTTGTGTTGTATAGTTCTATGGATTTTGTCAAATGGATGATGTCATGCATACATATGTATCACAAAGGGCAGTTTCCTCACCCTACAAATCCCTTGTGCTGCACCTATTCACAATCCTCCCTCTGAACCCCTAGCAAACACTGATCTTTTTATGGTCTCTATAGTTTTGCCTTTTTCAGAAATGTTATATACTTGGATTCACACAGTATGTAGTTTTTCAAACTGGCTTCTTACCCTTAGATATATGCATTTAAGGTTCCTCCATATCTTTTCATGGCTTCGTAGCTCATTTTTTAAAATCACTGAAAAATGTTTCATCATATGTATAGACCACAGATCTTTTCCCTTTGTCTATAAAGATTTCTTAGTTCCTTACAGTTTTTGGAGTAATGGATTTTTTCTTATTTATACTTATTTTTGAACAACAGTTGATTTAAAATATTATGTTAGTTTTAAGTGTACAACATACTGATCCAATGTTTTATTGATTATACTCTATTTGAAGTTATTATAAAATATTGTCTATATTCCCTGTACTATAGAGTATATCCTTGCAGTATTTATTATACACAGTAGTTTGTATCTCTTACTACCCTACTCCTATCTTCCTCCTCCCCACTGATAACCATTAGTTTGTTCTCTATATCAGTAGTATGTTCCTCTTTTGTTATTTTCAATTCTTTGTTTCACTTTTTAAATTACACATATAAGTGATAACATACAGTATTGGTCTTTCTATTTCTGCCTTATTTCACTAAGCATAATTCCCTACAGGTCCATCCATATTGTTGAAAGGGGCAAAATTTCATTCTTTTTTATGTCTGAGTAAAATTCTGGAGAAAAGAGTTTTGGCTAGTTCTTATCAACTTGAGTTAAAATCCCACAGGCTTCTCAGATTGCTTATGCACAAATAGACACAAGAGTTTTAGTAGTTAGACATGACTAGAGAAAGTCTGTTGAACAGCCTTATTCAGGATACAGAAGCCCTCTTCACATTTGGGTTCCCCAGGAGAGGGTCTCCGACTGAGGACTTAGTCAATTCATAAAGAGGTGTTTCAATCTCACAAAAACTTAGTACCCGTTGTCTGCAATATCCAGTTAAAACCAGAAACAATCTCAATTGTCTTTAGTTAAGGATGTAGGATATGTTTGGATCGTCTTTAGTCTATCAGGAAAGATTGTTTTCCCCTTCTGAAATGAGTCATGCTCTGAATAATGGACTGTATTTTGGCAAAATAATAATTATATTTGAAATTTTATGTTTCCTTTTTGCTAAGGCTGGGGCAAGACAATGGAAACCTTTTACAGGCTTCCTTGTTCTTTGAACAAAGTAGATTATCTACACATTGTGTTAGGACTAAATCACAAGGGAAATTTAGATCTTTTAACTCTTGATCGACAACCAGGGAAAAATAGAAGGGGGCTCCAGGGTACTCCAGGGGCATGACTGTCCAGGTATGTTGTTGTCCTCCGCAGGTAAAAGCAAAATCGTACTGACTGTCTTGGTCTAGACGCACACGAAAAAAAGGCAGAGCAAAGATTCAGTAGAGTGAAGCAAGTGGCTTCATGTGGAATTGATGATCAAATGTTTTTTGGATTAATTTCTGTCAGGTAGTGAAATATACATATTTTGTCGATGGCTTAAGGTCATGAACAAATCAACATCCTTGATTTCTTGGTGGATGAGAGTGTTAAAAAGGCAGTGCATGGGAAGACCTTTGTAGAAGGCACTCAACTATACGTTTGAGCTCTTCTTTTGGCATCAAGAGATATTGTGGGAAGTTTGGGTAATGGTTTTGTAGAATGTATCTGAACTTTAATAAGTTCTGCTCCCATTATCTTTCCTACATCAGTGAAATTTCTAACTCATAAAGGTCAGATGTTGTGTCAAGACATTTATCTGGAGTATCTATCAAATATAATGGGGAATGTAAAGCTATATTCAGACCAGACACAATTGATTATGAATAGAGAATTCCTCTGAAAACTCAAGAAATAGTCCCTCTGGTGTGCTTCTCATATAACAATTCTATGTGTAAAGTTACGTTCTACCCTGTTAGATTGGCAGGTGTGTTGTCACGGAGCAGGAAGGAATGTTTCCAGTCAGAGGGCTCAAGGGTTACCTATAAAGGCTGGGAGACAGGGAAAATCTGTGCATTATTTGAAATACTGATCACGTGTGTGGGGCGTTTATGCCGAGGAAGAGGCTGAGCGAAGGTGGCAGGGCTTATTATAGAAAGAGTAGCAGCTGCATTGATTTTTATTGGAACTGTTTCAGGTATGATTTTTAGGAGACTTTGCCCAACTTTTCAGGCTTGTTACTGAACCCTTAGGTGTATTGTGGTAAGAGAGATCCTGCAGGTCCTTTCCTGGGTCAGTCCAGTCTGCTTTGCCATCCAGAAATGAGCATCGGCAGTTCTGACCAATATGTGTATGAGTGATTTGTGTCAAGACAAGTCTGGGGCTTATGCACCCGATAGAACGCTGAATTCTTCTCTGAATATTTGCTGGTCATGTCTGAATTTAGAGACATTTTTACAAATAGCTCGTAATTCAGCTCAGGTCCAAGGTTTAAACTCTGAAGTTGTCTGAATACCTGGTGCATGGGGGTGGATCTTCAGAGGCAGCTAGCATTTTGGGTTCTTGGAGGTTTGTTGGGCAAAGGCAGGGGACCGGGACAAGGGGAATTAAAGGAGGAGTCAGTGGAATCCAGAAGGAGAGAGAATGGCAGGAGGAGAGGCAGAGGGAGATCTGGGAAAGGCAACTGGAGGACTTAATAGAGAAATAAGTCTAGTTGTTTTCCAAATTGGTCATCAGCTTGGGCCAGAGAATGATGTGATGAAGCAGCTTTTGATTCAGAGTTTTGTTTGGAAGCCTCCTTATACCAAATCAAAATATGCTGCCCCTTGAAACGGAGAAATCTTCTCCCCTTCTTATCGAAGGAGCCTCTCAAATGCACAGTTTTCTTCAAGCCAAATCCTCCTTAGTGAAGCTATGAGGAGTTGAGTGAGATGACATGTAAGAAGCAGGCATCTTTCCTGGAAGAGTAGAAGCACTACACTTACACTACCCCATAAGAGCTGGCAATGGTGGGTAAACGAGGGGCTTGTACATCTCGTGACTCAGGCCCCAACACGACTTCTCCGAATGCAGACTCCAGAGCCTCCACCACCTGACACCAAAGAGAACACTCTTTCTGGATTAAAGCCAAACTATCAGGGCAAAAGAAAATCAGGAGAAGAAAGGCTCATTTGGTTTTATTGAATACCCACTGCAAAGTGTGTGCAAATGGATGCCAGTCTGATGAGAATGGAGTTCTGCCATTTGCAACAACGTGGATGGACCTAGAGTATATTCTGCTTAATGAAATTAGCCAGACAGAGAAAGACATATACTCTATGTTATCACTCATATGTGGAAGCTAAAAAATAAAACAAATAAATGCATAGAATAAAACAGAAACCGACTCACATATAATGAGAACAAAGTAGTGGTTGTCACCGGGGAGAGGGGAGGGAGGAACAAGATAGGGTAGAGGACTGAGGGATTAAAACTACTGTGTATAAAGTACATAAGAAACAAGGACATATTGTACAGCAGAGGAATATATACCCATTTTTTGTAATAACCTTAACTGGAATATAATCTATAAAAATATTGAATTATTTTGTTGTGCACCAAAAACTAATACTGTAAATCAACTACGCTTCAAAAACACAAAAGAAAAAGAAAGGGATGACCCTATTGACTATACCAGTTGACCTGGATTTGAAGTGATATCCAATAAAAAAGATTAAGGAGGGACTTCCCTGGTGGTGCAATGGTTAAGAATCTGTCTGCCAATGCAGGGGACACGGGTTCGAGCCCCGGTCTGGGAAGATCCCACATGCCACGGAGCAGCTAAGCCCATGCACCATAACTACTGAGCCTGTGCTCTGGAGCCCGCGAGCCACAACTACTGAAGCCTGCGTGCCACAACTACTGAAGCCCACGGGCCAAGAGCCCATGCTCCGCAACAAAAGAAGCCACCACAATGAGAAGCCCGCGCACTGCATCGAAGAGCAGCCCCAGCTCTTTGCAACTAGAGGAAGCCCGCACACAGCAACAAAGACCCAACGCAGCCAAAAATAAATGAATAAAAATAAATAAATAGGGCTTCCCTGGTGGCGCAGTGCTTGAGAGTCCGCCTGCCGATGCAGGGGACACGGGTTCGTTCTCCGGTCTGGGAAGATCCCACATTCTGCGGAGCGGCTGGGTCCGTGCGCCACGGCTGCTGAGCCTGCGCATCTGGAGCCTGTGCTCCACAACGGGAGATGCCACAGCAGTGAGAAGCCCGCGGACCGCAAATAAGTAAATAAATAAATAAATTTCTTTTTAAAAAAAGATTAAGGAAAAATAAGATGTAAGAGGCTTGTGAAAAAAAAGAGACATACTCTCATTATTTGGAGAGATCTTTATCAGTCAAGCAAGAGAATCTACAGAGAAGTGGGTACAGAAATTAAGTAATTTTGCTGGATATCAGACCAATATAAGTGCAAATTATTTCTATATGCTCGTAGTAATGTACAAAACCTATTTGGGATCTTAGAAGTATAAAACACAGAATCTTTAGAATTACAAACTTTTCCAGGACAAGAGAAATATATTCAAAGCATATAAGAAGAATGGAAAACAGGTGGCTCTTTTGGGAAAATACCACCCCCAACCCAGCAATAAAGTTAAACCATTTGCCAACCTGCTCATTCAAAAAGAGGAGGGCGCCTGATCATTGTTCCCCATCCTGTGTTCTGGATCCAACAAAGATTTGTCCACATACAACTACTGGCTAGATTCCCCCAAAGGGGCTAGAGCTGCCATCCAGAAAAGGTCAAACTGGGTAGAGGGTTGTTGTAAACTAGTATGGACACTAGGTCCAAAACCCTGTAAACAAAACAAATTTAGCAATTACTCTATTAAGGGGGTTGCGGGGAACAGGGGTATGGGCAGTGGTCGGGTGCCCAGAAAAGGATGGCTTTTTAGAGAAAAGTGCTGGCGCTTAGGTTTGAAGCGAATAGGAGAGGGGTAGAGATGCTTAAGGGTGCCCTCCCTAGAGAAAATCTAAGGAGCAGTCTGGCTGTCGGAAAGCAGAGTGGATTTCAAGTGGCTTTTCTTTGCCCGGGTGAGCTTCCTTTCAGGTGTTTTAGTCAGTCACTGATCAAACTTCTGCAGTGCAGCCTGCATCCATAAAGCATCTGTTCGTATGATTCTTATGGTGTGTGCACAATACACCCAGCCAATGTCAGAAGACTCTTTCCTGGTCCCCGTTGAGTTGGCCAGGAATTGTGGGAGGCAGATAATTAAGGGAACAGACATTTCCGGGTCTTGCGTGGAGGACCATGAGGGCGTCGGGGACGCTGGTGAGGACCTGGACTTGGAGAGGGAGGTAGAGGTTGGAGTGGTGAGTCAGGGAAGGGCTCTGGAAGGTGCAAGTCCAGGTTGTCGTCGTGGTGAGGAGAGCATCTCTCTGGAGTAGTGTTGGGGGCCCGAGGGGACGGCTCTGAGGCTTGGCCCAACAGGTCGAAGCCAGACATACATCCAGCTGAGGGGCTGAGCCCAGCGACTGAGACTGCAGCAGCATCCGTCCCAGCCGGCAGGAAGTCGGCGTCAGCGTGTGCGTCCTCCTCGTTGACCTCTTCTTGGCAGGAGATCTCTGGGACGGCTGCGCAGAAGAATCCCGGCTCCAGGGCCATGTACTCCCCGGGAGCGCTCAGGAAAGCGCCCCGTCCCAGGCCCTGTCCCCACGGGCCTTCCACACCCGAGCCCAGGAGGGCCTCGGGGACCAGCATGAGGATGCGATCTCCAAGAGACACTTGCCTCACGGACGTTGGCTCGGGCTCCAGCAGCAGGTCGACGTCGTCCAGGGGCACGTGCAGGGCACAGCCGGCGGGCAGGACCACCACGAAGACGAGCGTGTCCGCGGTCGGGGGCCAGGTCAGGTTGTCCAGGCTGGGCGCCGCCCTGGACTTGGACTCGGGGCCCGCGGGCTCCTCCGTTCGCCGGCGCTTGGCGGGGCCCCGTCCTCCGGCATGTGGTCCCCACCGGTCCGCAGGGGAGGCGCTGGGGCTGCGGGGCCGGCTGCCCATCTTCTCAGTGTCGCCGCGGGCCTGGGGCCTGGCAGAAGACCAGGAAGGGCTGGGTCCTGCAGGCAGTGACAGATCGGTTCGACAGGTGAGGCCGAAGCAGGGCGGTGGGGCGCAGGACTGCGGGACGAGGGAGGAGCCTTCGGAGCTCTGGGGGCGCCTCTCGGGATCCCTCAGTCCTGGCTTCTAGGGGAGCTGCTGGGCTCGGCTTTGCGTGTGTGAATCTTCAGGTCCTCACGTGGACGGGCCTGCGCAGGAGTGCGCCAAGGACGTTGTGAGCGACGCCGGCGGAACCCGAGTCGCAAAGCAGCCTCACGCTAAGCTCCGCCCCTTCCTAGGCTCCGCCCCTAGAAGTGGAGGCCTCTGTGTTGCCCAGTAGCCCCGGCTGTGGTGGGTAGTTTACTCTAGAGAAATACTTTCATGGGCCTCAAGGGGGCGGAGCAGTCGTGCCGCTCTAGGACTAGGCTTCCTGGGTCGAGTTCCCGGCTTTCCTTGCGTTGACCTCAGATACGGAAAACCTTAACCGGAAAACAGATTCAAGTTCAGGTCCCACCAGTGGAGCGCTGCACCGGGACAGGGAGATGCAGTTCCCTCGTCCCCTGAGACCTCGCCCTGGAAGGGACCTTTTATCTTCTTTTGGTCCAAGAGTGGAGTGTGTTGGGGATGGCATCCCTACGCTGCTGTTCACCTGAGTTGTTAATGACTGTCGGATCCTCCCAGTGGTGTCGAAAGGGGAAGGGATGTTAGGGTTGAGGGTCTTAATTGCAGTCACTGCAGGCTCAACTTATATATCTATCAGTTGAGCATGATGGTCACTGTTATACTTCCATTAGCTAATCCAACAGTTCACATTCTCTAAATTGACCTACACTACACGTGAGAGGTGTATCTGTTGTAGTCCAGTTGACAAACGATGAAAAGGTCATGCCAAAGGAAGAAGCAATTGGCTGGAGCCCGGAACTGGCAGATCTGGGTCTGACGCGTCGGGCTCCCCTCAAGATGATGCAGGCGGCAGCGCCTTGGATCTGGGTGTCACTTTAAAGGTGAGTCTCCCGGCAGATGGTACTGGTAAAGGGAAGGTGTGTCTCAACAGCTTATCCAGAGTTAATAGGAGAAAACACTCTATAATTACTTTGGAACGGGTAATACCTTCCTCTGGTTTCAGAGTAATGTCAAACATTTCCTTCCCTGTCCTTCAACCATGTGATTGCTCACTTTGTCCCTTTTTATAAAATAGCTTGTATGTTCTCGTTTTTAGGGCCACATAGCATTCCTTTGTACAGAATTCTGTTAAAATCAGGCTTCCCTTGATGGGCATTTAAGCTAGTGATCTGTGAATTGGCAGACACGGGCCTTCTCTGGCCAATTAGTGTAAAATGCAGATTCTTTGCCACATGCCAGAACCAATGATCAGAATTCTGGGAGCCACGGGCATAAAAATTCCTTGTATGCACCTGCACAAAGATTCTGTTTGGGGAGAAAGTTTAAGATCACTGAACTTGTTTTCATTCAGCATTTTGGAGGTTCAGGAACAGAGAGGTTTATGGTTGAGGTCATGTCCCTACTTGTTGGTGACAATGTCATGAAGAGAACTCAAACTTCCTGGGCCTGCATTCAGGGGTTTCCCCTATGCTACTGCCTGTATTCACTCATGGCTGCATGTCCCATGTTTCTGGCTGCTGGCTGAGAAATTCCCCTGCTTAGGTCAAGACTCTGGCTATGGGGAACATTCAGGGGCTATACACTGGCTTGGCGGGCCCTGCCAGGAACCTGAGTTCTCGTGTGGTGAATGTGATGTCGCTGGCATCTATCTCTATGTTCCCAGGTGATGGGAGCAGCTGCTGTGCTCCTATTGTTTGGACAGAGGGTGGGGTGGGGAGGTGGGGGGAGATGTTAGGGTGCTTTCAGGAAACAACTAATTTGGTCCTGGAGAATTCTGTGGGCAACACTTGAACATACCATGGTCAGGGAATAATGGGGGGCTCCATTCAGGAGAGTGAGTGTGAACATGCTGTGTTTTAAGGGACAGATGGAGGAGCCAAAACCTGGTCAGGACACCAGGTGTAGCTCAGGGCTCTTGGCATAATCAGTATTGGGGCCCTGAATGTGGTGGCTACTGTTCCTGCCTTGTACCACCACCTCTTGTCCACTGCTCTACTGACCTCAACAGTCTCACATCTGGGGTCATCATTGTCCTGGGCCCTGTGAATCCTCACTGTGAGCTCCCCTCCCAAGGGAATGTGGTCCTGTCCTGAGACAAAGGCAATTACTGGGGGCCTGGCATAGACACTCCCAATTTCCTCTTTGGGTCAGCCCCTTTAACTGGGTGATCACAGGAAGTCCTTTCACCTTCTCTAACCTTAGTTTCCTACGTGTGAAGTGGGGAGAATGCCATCTACTGTGCAGGAACACAGTAAATGCTTAGTAAATGGTAGCTATTTACTGCTTATTATGTTTATAATCTGCCTTTCTAACTTCACAGTGTAAAGCCCTGTTCTCAGAATCTTGAACAGTGCCTGGCATGTAACCAACATCCAATGAATGGTAACCAATATCATCATCATCATCCTAAAAAGGGGTCTGATCTGTTAGAAAGTACTGGTCCAGGTGTTTTCATGGCATAACCTCTATGTAATTCAGAAATGGCTTGCTGTGCACCAGATCAGATACCTTTCCTTCTGCCTTATTTTTGTTTAGTCTAGACGCCCAAATAATGTCAGAGTGGTTTATCAGGCCCACTCATTGGACTTTCTTGGTGTCAATCAATACTGACTATCCAAACAGTATGAACTGCTTGAACCACTGTGGGACACAATTAGCAAATAAATCCTGGTCCTGGGTAGGGTACAAGATGGCTCTCTACAGTCCCACTGGGAGCGGAAAAGTGAGAGAATTTGGGCACAGGAAGCCAGGCACAAGATGGATATCACCGAGTGAGACTCAGGACTTTTTGCAACATTGGTCATCTGGGCACAGTGAATGCTTTGTACCACCATTTGAGACGCTAGGCACAGGTCCAGGGCACCAGCCTGACAGTACTCTTGACATTGGCTCTAATGAGGGCCATTCTGTTATTCCCCAAGAATGCATAACTAGCTTTTTCAAATTCCTATTTATTTTTATTCACTTTAGGAATAACACCTGGATGCATATTTTAGAAAATCTAAACAGCATAGTTAAAGCTGTAGCTCCCTTCAACTCCCCACAAACTACTAATCCACTATTGATGTGAGAAGATGCTTTTCTATGTATCAATATTTACAAACTTAACACAGGGAATTAGTTTTCTTCCTGGAATGGCAAAGTATGGTGGGTCTTTTTCTGCAATACGTTAGAGCTTATTGTGATTTGGTATTGTCATCAGCAAAGTACATTGTCTCTTCTACCTTTTATTGGAGAGACTTTTTCTAACACATGATACAGGCTTTTTATATGAAAATGTTGTATAACAAAGGGCAGCTTCAAACATTTCTTGTACAGCAACCTTGTTGTATTTGCCTGAAGCAGAATAACGGTAGTGCCCCTCTTGCAGTTTCTATTAATAAGAGGACTGGCATTATTGTTACTATGTATAAAATAGATAACTAATGAGAACATTCTGTATAGCAAAGGGAACTCTACTCATTGCTCTGTGGTGATTTAATGGGAAGAAGATCCAAAAATGAGGGGATATGTGTATATGTATATCTGAATCACTTTGCTGTACAGGAGAAACTCACACAACATTGTAAAGCAAATATACTCCAATAAAAATTAATTTTTAAAATGGGAAAAAAAAGAGTATTGGAAGTCCTAGCCACAGAAATGGGGTAAAACCATGAAATAAAGGGAATACATATTTGATATGAAGAAGGAGAACTGTCACTATTTTAAGATGATGTAACACTTTGGAAATAGAAAAACATTAAATTCACCATGCCAAAAGTATCAGCACTAAAAAAAGACTTCCACAAACTCACAGCGTACAAGATGAATAAACAAAAACATACTGCTTTTCCGTAAAAAATGAAGGAACTCCCTGAAAGAAAAAGAAAAAATATGAGAAGAATGCCTTCTCAAATCACACCTAAAAGAATTCAACACCTCAGGATACACTTAACCAATGAGGTGAAAGACCTATATTCTGAAAACTATAAAACACTGACGAACCCAATAGAAGATGATACATAGAAATGGAAAGAGAGCCCAAGCTCTGGGATTGCAAGGATTAAGACTGTTCAAATGGTCATACTACCTGAAGCAATCTACAGACTGAAAGCAATACCTAGCAAAATATCCATGATGTCTTTCTTAGAACTAGTACAAATATTCCTAAAATTTGTAGGGAGGCACACAAGACCCAGCATGGCCAAAGCAAAGAAGACAGCTGGAGCTACCATGCTCCCAGGCTTCAGACCAAACTACAAAGCTACAGAAATCAAAACAGTCTTGTACTGGCATAGAAACAGACACAGAGCTCAATGGAAAAGGACAGAGAGCCCAGAAATGGGCCCAGAAGTAAACCCAGGCAGCCACGGTCAATGAGTCGACGACATAGGAGGCACGAGTACACAACTGACGACAGTCTCTTCCACAAGTGGTGTAGGCAAAACTGGACACCTACATGGAAAACAATGAGACTAGAACATTTCTACACACCTTCCACAAACCTGAACTCAAAATGGGTGAAAGATCTAAAGGTGAGACCTGAATCCCTAAAACTCCTCGATGAGACACTGGAGGAACACTCTTGGACATAAATCGTAGCACTCTCTTTGGCAAGGGATCTGTCTTCTCAGGCAAAAGTCATCTAAGCAAACCTAAACACACAGGACCTAGTTGAACTTCAAAGCTTTCGCACAGCAAAGGAGATCATCGACAAAACGAAAAGGCAACCTAAAAATGGGACACAATATCTGCATGTGAAATGGCCGACAAGGGGTGAATCCAAACATATAAACAGCTCATACAGCTCCATAGGAGAAAAACCAACCAACCAACCAACCAACAACCCAATCAAACCATAGGCAGTACATCAGAATACACTTCTTTTTCCAAAGATGACAGGCAGATGGCTATCAGGCACCTGAAAAGATGCTCCACATTGCTACTAGTTAGAGAAATGCAAATCCAAACAGCCATGACATATCACCTCACACTTGTCACAGTGGCTAGCATCCAACAGGCTCCAAATAAGAAATCTTCGCAAGGAGGTGGAAAATAGGGAAGCTCCATACACTGTTGGTGTGAATGGCAATTGCGGCTGCCACTATGCAAACAGCATAAAGTTTCCTCAAAACATACAAACTGAAACACCACATCATCCAGCTTTTCCACTCCTAAACATATATATCCTGAAAACACTCACGGGAAAAGATACATGTACCCGTATGTTATAGCAACATCATTGACAATAGTCAAAGCATGGAAGCAACCCTAGCGCCCATCCACAGACTAATAGGTAAAAAGAATCGGGATACACACACACACACACACACACACACACACACACACACACTCAATGGAATAATACTCAGCCCTAATTAAAACTCAAACTCTGCCATTTGCAGCAATGTAGATGGACCTAGGCAATATTATGCTTTGTGGTAGTAGTGAGACAGCAAAGATAAACAATGAATGTTATCAGTTACATGGGGAATGTAAAAAATATTGCAAACTAATACATATGCAACAGTGAAACAGACCTACAGCCCTAAAAACAAACTTGTGGTTACAAATGCGACAAGAGGAGAGACAGGACAAATTAGGTATGAGATTAACAGATAAAAACTATTATACATAAAAAATAACCAAAAAGCATTTACTGTATAGCACAGGGAATTATACCTACTATCTTGTAATAACCCATAATGTAATATAGTGGAAAAAGAATTCACTATGTTGCTCGCCTGAAACTCACTCAATATTGGAAATCAACTATGCTTCAATTAAATTTTTTTTGAAAAAGCAAGGAACCAGGGGTCAAGATGGCAGACTAGTAGGAGGACGTGGAGTTCATCTCTCCCCCAAAATGCAACAAGAATACATCTACAGGGACTTCCCTGGCAGTCCAGTGGTTAAGACTCCGTGCTTCTACTGCAGGGGCCACAGGTTCTATCCTTGGTTGGGAAACTAAGATCCTGCATGCAGTGCAGCCAAAAAAACAAACAAAAACAACAAAAGAATACATCTACAAATGGAACAGTTCTCACAGAGCACAAGTTGAACACTAGCAGAGGACCCTGGACGCCTACAAGGACAAGAAGAAGCCCTGTAATACCAGTTAGGATGAAAGAAAGAAGAAGGTGAAAGGAAGAGGAGAGGAAGCGGGATGGGAGCTGCACCCCTGGCATGGGAGCTGAAGGAGAGGAGAGGTTCCTACAGTCAGTGAAGCCCTCTCACCAGCGGGGAGATCAGTTGGGACAGAAGGGGTGCTTCGGGGGCTGTCGGAGAACAGCAGAGCAACCGATCTGTGTCAGGCAAGACAGAATGAGACCTACACAGATGGTCCGTGCCAGAGCTCCTCGTGCCCCATCCTGAGATGTGTGTCCAGTGCTGCAGACGGAGCTGGGTGCTGGAACATGGAGTTTGGAAAGCAAACCTGGGGAGAGGACTGCCGTTGGCTGGGAGGAGACAGCCTGAGGAAAGGAGAGTGAGGAAATCCACAACCTGGAATGCTTGAGGAGGAAACCCTGACTGTCATGGAAGTGAAGGGCCATTGTTGAGTGCCACGCAAGGGGAGGGGCTGCCATTGCAGCCTTCTCCCTATGCTGCAGCCCCTGCCTTCCTTGGCACTAAGAAGAGCCCCTGCTGGGGTCAGCTCTCTCACACCCACAGCCACGAGCCAACCTGCATGCCCCGTCCCCACCAGGGCTGCTGCGACCCCAGCCACCACCACCTCTCTGTGCCCCCTCCTTGCCAGAGCAGACTTGTGTGCTCCAGGGCAGCCTCGGGAGCAGACCTCTGTGAGTGGCCCACACACAGAGGTGGGGCTGAAACCACAGCTGAGCCCCGGGGACCATGCAACTAAGGATGAAAAGCTGAATTCTCTCCTTGGAGCTGCGCAAACTGTGAATTGACACCCCCATGACTGGCTTTGTAAACTCAGCACATAGAAAACATCTGAATGGACAACAAGTGCTCCCGCAGCCAAGATGGGTCTAGTTTTAGCAGCTGTAGACTTTGTGGGCACATCCACGTGGGGTTGGGCCAGGCCAGTGTCTGAGCTGCCCCCGTAGTGCCCACAGCAGGTCCAGATCCATGATTACTACAACCCTAGGTCCTGACTTCAGTGGATCTACACTGGTGGCATGGTGAAAACAATGTCTGAGACACCAGGGCCAATTGGCATACCCACAGTTAAGGTGGGGCCTAGAGCAGTGCCAACAGTAGTGTAATCTGAGAGCTCGCACAATGCATGAATGGTGACACAACAGAGCACACCCACTGGTGAACAGCTCCAGAGGAGGAATACTCAGTGGCTTCCCTCACAGTGAGCATGCTCCACTCCCACCTACCTCACACCGCAGATCAGAAACACAGCTAAGAAACAGATCTGCCGGCCTCCACTCCAACAACTAGTGAGCAGACCCCACCTCTGACATGGCAGTGACAAACACAGAGCAAAGGGGAGGCCCTGCTCAACACCCAGTTCAGGCTCTGGTCACCAGGACATTAGTCACACCTCCTATAAAGGGGATAATGGCCAGAATACACTGAGGAAACAGGTGGCAGACATCTATACTAAAAACAACCCACACACTGAAAAACATTAAGATCACACAGCCTATACAGAGTTGTTCCCACATAAAACAGCCGTCCAAGACAGTCTGAGGGTCTGGCATTGGACGGAAGAACCCCAGAGCAATTAGCCTTGAAGGCCAGCAGGGTGTGAGTGCAGGAACTCCACAGGGCTGAGGGAAACAGATACTCCACTCTTGGAGGGTGCACACAAGGTCTCACGTACACTAGGACCCAGCACAAAGGAGTACCTCCATAGGAACCTGGGCTACACCTACCTACAGCTCTTGGAGGGTCTCCTGGGGAGGCAAAGTTCCACTATAGCTCACTGTGGGGGCAAGGACACTGGGAGCAGAAGCCCCAGGGAATACTGATTGGAATGAGCTCTCCCAGAGGTCCATATTTCAGTACCTAGACCAGGCCCCACCCAACAACCTGTAGGTTCCAGTGCTGCAAAGCCTCAGACCAAACAACCACCAAGACAGGAACACAGCCCCATCCATCAGAAGACAGGCTGCCTAAAGTTGTACTAAGCTTATGGCCACCTCAAAACACACCCCTTGACATGGCCCTGCCCATCAGAGGAACAAGACCCAGCTCCACCCACCAGAGAGCAGGCTCCAGTCCATCCCAAGAGAAAGCCTGCAGAAGCCCCTGGACCAACCTCACCCATCAGAGGACAGACACCAGAAACAAGAGGAACTACGATCCTGCAGCTTGTGGAAAGGAGACCACAAACACAAGAAGACAAAATGAGCCAACAGAGAAGTATGTTGAAACAAAGGAACAAGATAAAAACCCACAAGAACAACTGAAGAGATAGGCAATCCACCTGAAAGATAATTCAGAGTAATGATAGTAAAGATGATCCAAAATCATCAAAAGAATGGAGGCACAGATGTAGAAGATAAAGAAATGTTTAACATGGAGAGAGAAGACTTAAAGAACAAACAGTCAGAGATGAATACAGTAACTGAAGTAAAAACTACACTAGAAGGAATCAGTAGCAGAACAACTGAGGCAGAAGAACAGATAAGTGACCTGGAAGACAGAATGGTGGAAATCACTGCCACAGGACAGAATAAAGAAAAAAGAATGAAAAGAAATGAAGACAGCCTAAGAGACCTCTGGGACAACATTAAATGCACCAACATTCCCATTATAGGGGTCCCAGAAGGAGAAGAGAAAGAGAAAGGACCTGAGAAAATATTTGAACATATTATAACCAAAAATTTCCCTAACAGGAGAAAGAAAACACTCACTCAAGTCCAGGAAGTGAAGAGAATCCCATACAGGATGAACCCAAGGGGGAACGCGGTGAGACATGTATTAATCAAACGGACAAAAATTAAATACAATGAAAAAATATCAAAAGCAACAAGGGAAAGCAACAAATAACATACAAGGGAATCTCCATAAGGTTATCGGCTGATTTTTCAGCAGAAACTCTGCAGTCCAGAAGGGAATGGTATGAAATATTTCAAGTGATGAAAGGGGAAAACCTACAACCAAGAATATTCTACCCAGCAAGGTTCTCATTCAAATTCAACAGAGAAATCAAAAGCTTTACAGACAAGCAAAAGCTAAAAGAATTCAGCACCACCAAACGAGCTTTACAACAAATGCTAAAGGAACTTCTCCAGGCATGAAAGAGACCAGCAACTTAAAACAACCTTGTACATGTATTGACTACTATAACAAAACCTCATGGGAACAGCAAACCAAAAAACTACAGCAGATACATACACAAAAAAGAAAAAGTGGACTTCCTTGTGGCACAGTGGTTAAGAATTCGCCTGCCAATGCAGGGGACATGGGTTCGAGCCCTGGTCCAGGAAGAACCCACGTGCCGCGGAGCAACTAAGCCCATGTGCCACAACTACTGAGCCTGCACTCTAGACCCCACGAGCCACAACTACTGAGCCCACGTGCCACAACTACTGAAGCCCACGTGCCTAGAGCCTGTGTTCCCCAACAAGAGAAGCCACCACAATGAGAAGCTGGCGCACCGCAATGAAGAGTAGCCTGTGCTCACCACAACTAGAGAAAGCCCACACTCAGCAACAAACACAAAATACAGCAAAGAATAAATAAATAAATTTATTTTTAAAAAAGAAAAAGCAACCCAAACACAACACTAAAGATGGTCATCCAACCACAAGAAAGGAGAAAAAAAGAGGAAGGGAAGAAAAAAGACCTCCAAAAACAAACCTGAACAATCAAGAAAATGGCAATAGGAACATACATAGCAGTAATTACCTTAAATGTAACTGGATTAAATGCTCCAACCAAAAGATATAGACTAGCTGAATGGATACAAAAACAAGACCTGTATATATGCTGCCTACAAGAAGACCCAATTCATACCTAGGGATGCATACAGACTGAAAGTGATGGGATGGAAAAAGGCATTCCATGCAAATGGAAATCAAAAGAAAGCTGGAGTAGCAATACTCATATCAGACAAAATAGACTTTAAACACTGTTACAAGAGAGAAGGAAGGACAATACATAATGATCAAGGAATCAATCCAAGCAGAAGATATAATAATTGTAAATATATACGGACCCAACATAGGAGCACCTCAATATATAAGGCAAATGCTACCAGCCATAAAAGGGGAAATTGATGGTAACACAATAATAGTGGAAGATTTTAACACCCCCACTTACCCCAATGGGCAGATCATCAAGACAGAAAATAAGGAAACACAAGCCATAAATGACACATCAGAACAGATAGACTTAATTGATATCTATAGGACATTCCATCCAAAAGCAGCAGAATACACTTTCTTCACCAGTGTACGTGGAACATTCTCCAGGATAGATGACATCCTGGGCCACAAATCAAGCCTCAGTAAATTTAAGAAAATTGAAATCATATCAAGTATCTTTTCTGACCATAACGCTATGAGATTAGATATCAATTACAGGAGAAAAAAAACTGGAAAAAACAAAACACAGGGAATTCCCTGGTGGTGCAGTGCTTAAGAATCTGCCTGCCAATGCAGGGGACATGGGTTTGAGCCCTGGTCCGGGAAGGTCCCACATGCCACAGAGCAACTAAGCCCATGTGCCACAACTACTGAGCCTGTGCTCTAGAGCCCACAAGCCACAACTACTGAGCCCGCATGCCACAACAACTGAAGCCTGTGTGCCTAGAGCCCATACTCTGCAACAGGAGAAGCCACCGCAATGGCAACCTAAATGCCCACCGACAGACGAATGGATAAAGAAGATGTGGCTCTTTCTCTTCCAATCCCAGGCGTTTCGGGATCTGTGGGCCCCGATCAAGGTGAAGAGGTAGGCCCGGCCCCGCGAGCCCCCGGCTCTGATCTCCACTCTCGTCCTCCAGTTGCAGACATGGCCAAGTCCAAGAACCACACCACGCACAACCAGTCCCGAAAATGGCACAGAAATGGCATCAAGAAACCCCGATCACAACGATATGAATCTCTTAAGGGGGTGGACCCCAAGTTCCTGAGGAACATGCGTTTTGCCAAGAAGCACAACAAGAGGGGCCCGAAGAAGATGCAAGCCAACAATGCCAAGGCCATAAGTGCACGTGCTGAGGCTATCAAGGCTCCCGTAAAGCCCAAGGAGGTCAAGCCCAGGATCCCAACGGGCGGCAGCCGCAAGCTCAGTCGACTTGCCTACATTGCTCACCCCAAGCTCGGGAAACGTGCTCGTGCCCGCATCACCAAGGGTCTCAGGCTCTGCCGGCCAAAGTCCCAGGCCAAGGCTCAAACCAAGGCCAAGGCTGCAGGTGCAGCTGCGGCTCCAGCTCCGGCTCCGGCTCCGGCTCCGGCTCCAGCTCCCAAAGGTGCCCAGGCCCCCACAAAGGCTCCAGAGTAGAGACCTTTATCTGTCAATGTGAGGACAGAAGGACTGGTGTGACCCCTGGGCTGCTGTCTGCATGGGGCTGGTGTCCTCCTGTGCTATTTGTACAAATAAACCTGAGGCAGGATCTATCAGTCAAAAAAAAAAAAAAAAAGAAGATGTGGTACATATATACAATGGAATATTACTCAGCCAGAAAAAGGAACAAAATTGGGTCATTTGTAGAGACGTGGTTGGATCTAGAGACTGTCATACAGAGTGAAGTAAGTCAGAAAGAGAAAAACAAATATCGTATATTAACGCATATATGTGGAACCTAGAAAATGATACAGATGAACCAGTTTGCCAAGCAGAAACTAAGACACAGAAGTAGAGAAAAAAACATATGAACACCAAGGGGGGAAATGGGTGGGGGGTGGGGGTTGTGGTATGATGAACTGGGAGATTGGGATTGACATGTATTCACTGATGTGTATAAAATGGATGACTAATAAGAAAAAAATATTTGATAATGGAATGGACTTGGAATCTTTGATCACCTAAGATAGTTCCTTGAACTTTGTAGGTGTCTAAAATAATATTCAATAATTCTTTGCCAACTGTTGATTTTAATGAACTAAATAAGGTTTTTGTCTTAGCTTTCTTAATAAGTTGTAACACAGAGAAAAGTGCATAAGTCATAAGTTTAACTATAAACATATGACTTATGTGAGTTATCTGAACTCCCCACTAGTATAACCACTACTCAGATCAAGAAACAGAACTTTCCCAGCACCTCGGAAGCCTTCCTTATACCATTTCCTGGTCATGACCCCTGCTTTCTGCCCCGAAAGTAACCATTATCTTCACCATAAATTTGTTTTGCCCAGTTTTGAATTTTTTAAAAAGAAACCAGACAATGTATATCATTTTATGTCTGCCTTGTTTTGCTGAATATTGCTCATGAGTTTTATTTCTGTTGTTGCTTGCAGCAATGCTCACTTCTTTTTATTGTCTTCTATATTTTATTATATAAATGCAAAATATATTCTAATGTTAAAAAAATAAAAATTAAAAAACAAAAATTTAAAAATAATAATAAAATTTTTTATAAAAAGAGAAGCCCACACACTGCAACCAAGAGTAGACCCCACTCGCCACAACTAGAGAAAGCCTGCATGCAGCAACGAAGACCCAAAATAGCCAAAAATAAATAAATAAATAAATAAATTTATTTAAAAAACAAAACAAAACACATGGAGGCTAAACAATATGTTACTAAACAACCAGTGGATAACTGAAGAAATCAAAGAGGAAACACAAAAATTCCTACAGACAAATGACAATGAAAACATGACATTCCAAAATCTATGGGACACAGTAAACGCCGTTCTAACAGGGAAGTTTATAGCAATACAATCTTACCTCAGGAAACAAGAAAAATCTCGAATAAAAAACCTAACCTTACACCTGAAGTAACTATAGAAACAAAAACAAAGAAAACCTAAAGTTAGTTGAAGGGAAGAAATCATAAAGATCAGATCAGAAATAAATGAAAAAGAAATGAAGAAAATGATAGAAAAGATCAATAAAACTAAAAGCTGGTTCTTTGAGAAAATAAACAAAATTGATAAACCATTAGCCAGACACATCAAGAAAAAAAGGGAGAAGACTCAAATCAATAGAATTAGAAATGAAAAAGGAGAAGTAACAACTGACACTGCAGAAATACCAAAGATCATGAGAGATTACTACAAGCAACTCTATGCCAATAAAATGGACCACCTGGAAGAAATGGACAAATTCTTAGCAAAGTACAACCTTCCGAGACTGAACCAGGAAGAAAGAGAAAATAGAAACAGACAAATCACAAGCACTGAAATTGAAAATGTGATTCAAAATCTTCCAACAAACAAAAGCCCGGGACCAGATAGCTTCACAGGCAAATTCTATCAAACATTCAGAGAAGAGCTAACACATATCCTTCTCAAACTCTTCCAAAATATAGCAGAGGGAGGAACACTCCCAAACTCATTCTATGAGGCCATCATCACCCTGATACCAAAACCAGACAAAGATGTCACAAAGAAAGAAAACTACAGGCCAGTAACACTGATGAACATAAATGCAAAAAACCTCAACAAAATTCTAGCACACTGAATCCAACAGCACATTAAAAGAATCATACCATGCTGAAGTGGGGTTTATCCCAGGAATGCAAGGATACTTCAACATATGCAAATCAATCAGTATGATAAACCATACTAACAAATTGAAGGATAAAAACCACAAGCTCATCTCAATAGATGCAGAAAAAGCTTTTGACAAAATTCAACACCGATTTATGATAAAAACTCTCCAGAAAGTAGGCATAGAGGGAACTTACCTCAACATAATAAAGGCCATATATGACAAAACCACAGTCAACATCGTTCTCAATGGTGAAAAACTGAAACCATTTCCACTAAGAACAGGAACAAGACAAGGTTGCCCACTCTCACCACTATTATTCAAAATAGTTTTGCAAGTTTCAGCCACAGCAATAAGAGAGTAAAAAGAAATAAAAGGAATCCAAATAGGAAAAAAAGAAATAAAACTGTCACTGTTTGCAGTTGACATAATACTATACATAGAGAACCCTAAAGATGCTACCAGAAAACTACTAGAGCTAATCAATGAATTTGGCAAAGTAGCAGGATACAAAATTAATACACAGAAATATCCTGCATTCCTATACACTAATGATGAAAAAGCTGAAAGAGAAATTAAGGAAACAATTCCATTTACCACTGCAACAAAAAGAATAAAATATCTAGGAATAAACCTACCAAAGGAGACAAAAGACCTGTATGCAGAAAACTATTAAACACTGATGAAAGAAATTAAAGATGATACAAACAGATGGAGAGATATACCATGTTCTTGGATTGGAAGAATCAACACTGTGAAAATGACTATACTACCCAAAGCAATCTACAGATTCAGTGCAATCCCTATCAAAGTACCACCAGCATTTTTCACAGAACTAGAACAAAAAATTGCACAATATGTATGGAAACACAAAAGACCCCAAATAACCAAAGCAATCTTGAGAAAGAAAAACGGAGCTGGAGGAATCAGGCTCCCTGACTTCAGACTATACTACAAAGCTACAGTAATCAAGACAGTATGGTACTGGCACAAAAACAGAAAGATCAATGGAACAGGATAGAAAGCCCAGAGATAAACCCATGCACATATGGTCACCTTATCTTTGTTAAAGGAGGCAAGAATATACAATGGAAAAAAGACAGCCTCTTCAATAAGGATTGCTGGGAAAACTGGACAGCTACATGGAAAAGAATGAAATTAGAACACTCCCTAACACCATACACAAAAATAAACTCAAAATGGATTAAAGACCTAAATGTAAGGCCAGACACTATAAAACTCTTAGAGGAAAACACAGGCAGAACACCCTATGACATAAATCACAGCAAGGTCCTTTTTGACCCAACTCCTAGAGAAATGGAAATAAAAAGAAAAATAAACAAATGGGACCTAATGACACTTAAAAGCTTTTGCACAGCAAAGGAAACAATAAACAAGATGAAAAGACAACCCTCAGAGAAAATATTTGCAAACGAAGCAACTGACAAAGGATTAATCTCTAAAATACACAAGCAGCTCATGCAGCTCAATATCAAAATAACAAACAACCCAATCCAAAAACGGGCAGAAGACCTTAATAGACATTTCTCCAAAGAAGATATACCAATTACCAACAAACACATGAAAGGATGCTCAACATCGCTAATCATTAGAGAAATGCAAATCAAAACCACAATGAGATATCACCTCACACCTATCAGAACGGCTGTTATCAAAAAGGCAACAAATAGAGTTTGGCCAAAATGGAAGGATAGAAATACCCTGAGTTCACCTCCTCTCCCGGGCACACCAATATTACAATTTACAGGACACCTGTGGATAAAAAAGATTAGAACCTACTGGAAAAAATCTTCTGTGACTAAAGATATAAAGAAGAAACAACAGTGAGATGAGTAGGAGAGGCTGAGTATTGATTGTATAGTCAAGACACATACCCCTGGGTGGGTGACCCACAAACAGGAGAATAATTACAATTGCAGAGGTTCCCCCCAAACAGTAAGGGGTCTGAACCCCACATCAGGCTACCAATCCTGGGGATCTTGTGCCAGGAAGACAAGCCCCTAGAACGTCTGGCTTTAAAGGCCAGCAAGGCTTAAATTCACTAGACACAGAGGGCTGTGGGAAAAAGACACTCCACTTCTTTTTTTTTTTTTTAGCGGTACACGGGTCTCTCACTGTTGTGGCCTCTCCCGTTGCAGAGCACAGGCTCCAGACACGCAGGCTCAGCGGCCATGGCTCATGGGCCCAGCCACTTCGTGGCATGTGGGATCCTCCTGGACCGGGGCACGAACCCGTGTCCCCTGCATCAGCAGGCAGACTCTCAACCACTGTGCCACTAGGGAAGCCCAACACTCCACTCTTAAAGGGTGTACACAAAAGCTCACATGCTCAGAGACCCAGGTCAGAAGCAGTCATTTGAAAGGAGTCTGGATCAGTCCTACCTGCTGATCTTGGACAGTCTCACAGAGAGGCAAGAGGCAACTGGTGCTCACCCTCAAGGACAGAGACACTGGTGGCAGCCATTTTGGGGAGCTCGTTCTACCATATAGAGTCTGATGCTGGCAAGCACCACTTTGGAATCCTACATCTAGCTTATTAGCCTCAGGACCCAGCCCTGCCCACACCCACCAGTCCCTAGGCAACGATACTGGCATGCCTCAGTCCAGACAACTCACTGGTCAGGGACATAGCCCCACCCACCAGGACACACACTGCCTTAATAACCTCTGAACCCACAGTTGCCCCTGGACATGGCCCTGCACAGCAGAGGGCCCAGGACCAGGCCCCACACACCACTGCACAGGCACTAGATCTAAGACCCCCCAAGGTCCTACAACCAGAGATCCTGGGATGCAGCTCCACAAACAATGGGCAGAACCTGCCCCAGAATCCCCCAGCGTTGCCCACCAGTGAGCCTGCTCTAGACTCAGGACAAGTCTCATCCACCAGTGGGCTGCAACCAGCCCCAGGAAACTGCAGCCCCATAGCCTGAAGACACAGCCCACCCACCAGTAAGCCAGCACCAGCCCTGGGACTGGCTGGGCCAACAGCCCTGCCCACCAGTTAGCCTGCTTTAGCCTTGGGACCAGCCTCACCCACCATCAAGAGGACACCAGCCTCAGGAAAACTGCAGCCATGCAGCCTGCAGACCCACCAGCAGGCCAACATAATATTTGGGACACCCCAGGCCCTGCATCCAGTTGCGTCAGGAACCAGCTACACTACTAGGGGCTGGACACTAGCTCTGGGACCCCTGGACTCTGCAACCAGACCCGAGGATCCAGCTCTGCCCACCAATAAGCCAGAACTAGCCCCAGGACCAGGCTTCAGCCACCAGTGAGCAGGCACAAGCCCCAGCATCTCTTGGACCCAAACTCTGCCCAAGAGTCAGCCAGCATTAGCCTCGGCGCCCCCCCACCAGGGTTCTGAAGCCTGCCGCCTCGTGACCCAGCCCCACCAAGCAGCAGCTGGCAGTCTCTGCACAAGGCAGGGCCTGACAACCAACTAGACCAGGGCAAGCCAAGCCTACCCATCTACCCTCAGTAACCAGCCCACCACAACAGAAAGGCCTAAGCATCCCACATATAGAACATATAAATCTAGTCACCAGAGGGGAGTGTGTTGTTACATCTCCTACAAAAGGCCACTTCTCCAAGGTCAGGAAATGTAACCAACCTACCAGATACATAGAAATAAAAACAGCAAGTTAGACAAAATGAGGCAACAAGGGAACATGTTTCAAAAGAAGAAACAAGAAAAAAACCCAGAAAAAGAGCTAAGTAGAGTGGAAATAGCCAATCTACCTGAGAAAGGGTTCAAGGTATTGATAATAAAGATGATCAGAGAAGTCAGGAGAAGAACGGACAGAGTGAGAAGTTAGAAGTGTTTAACAAAGAGTTAGAAAATATAAAGAACAACCAAATAGAGATGAAGAAGATAATAACTGAAATGAAAAATACAATAGAAGGAATCAACAGGAGACCACATGAAACAGAGCAACAGATCAGTGAGCTGGAAGACAGAGTAGTTGAAATCACCGAAGATGAAAAGAAGAAAAAAAGAATGAAAAGAAATGAGGGCAGTTGAAGAGAATTCTGGGACAACAGCAAGTATACTAACATTCACATTATAGGGGTCCTAGAGGAGAAGGGAGTGCGAAAGGGACTGAGAACATATTTGTAGACATAATAGCTGAAAACTTCCCTAACCTGGGAAAGGAAACAGACATCCAAGCTCAGGAAGCACAGAAGTCCCAAATAGGATCAACCCAAAGAAGACCACACCAAGATACATTGTAATTAAAGTGGCAAAAATTAAAGACGAAGAGAGCATCAAAGGAAAAGCAACTATGGGCTTCCCTGGTGGCACAGTGGTTGAGAGTCTGCCTGCTGATGCAGGGGACACAGGTTCGTGCCCCGGTCTGGGAAGATCCCACATGTTGCGGAGCGCCTGGGCCCATGAGCCATGGCCACTGAGCCGGCACGTCTGGAGCCTGTGCTCCACAATGGGAGAGGCCACAGCAGTAAGAGGCCTGTGTACCGCCAAAAAAAAAAAAAAAAAGGAAAAGCAACTAGCTACATAGAAGGTAACTCCCATGAGATTATCCGCTGACTTTATAGTCCAAACTCTGGGGCCAGAAGGGAGTGGCATGATATATTTAAGATGAGGAAAGGGGAAAACCTATAAACAAGAATACTCTACCCAGGGAGACTCTCATTCAGATTTGATGGAGAGATCAAAAGTTTTATAGACAAGCAAAAGCGAACAGAGTTCAGCACACCAAACCAGCTTTGTGAGAAATGTTAAAGAGACTTCCGTAAGCAAAGAAGAAAAGGCCACAACTAGAAAAATGAAAATTATGAGGGGAAAAAGCTCATCAGTAAAGGTAAATATACAGTAAAGGTAGTAAGTCAACCATGTACAAAGCTAGGAGGAAGGTTGAAAGACAAAAGTAGTAAACTCATCTATATCCACAATAAGCAGTTAAGGGATACACAAAACAATTAGATTTAAAATATGACATCAGAATAAGTAATCATGGGGGAGGAAAGTAAAAATACAAGGTTGTAAAAATGCGTTTGAAATTAAGAGATCAGTAACTTAAAATAACCATACAGATATAGATAGATAGACAAGAGATAGACAGATAGATATAGATATATAGATTGCTATATATAAACCCCATGGTAACCACAAACCAAAAATCTATAACAGATACACAAACAAAAGACACAAAGAAATCCAAACATAACACTGGAGATAGTTATGAAATGACAAAAGAAGAAGAAATAAACAAAAAAGAGCTACAAAAACAATTAACAAAATGGCAATAAGCTCACAGACATAGAAAACAAACTAGTGGTTAGAGGCAAGGGTAAAATAGGGGGTAGGGGATTAAGAGGTGTAAAGTACCATGTATAAGATAAATAAGCTACAGGGATATACTGTACAGCAGAGGGAATATAGCCAATATTTCATAATAACTCTAAATGTAGTATAAACTTTAAAAACTGTGAATCACTATATTGTACACCTGAACTTATATAATACTGTAGATCAACTATACCTCAATTAAAAAAGAAAAAATAGAAATAAGTACAAACATATCAATAATGACTTTAAATGTAAATGGATTAACTGCTCCAATCAAAAGACAGAGAGCAGCTAAATGGATACAAAAACAAGACCAGGGACTTCCCTGGTGGTGCAGTGCTTAAGAATCCGCTTGCCAATGTAGGGGACACGGGTTCAAGCCCTGCTCCAGGAAGATCCCACATGCCGCAGAGCAACTAAGCCCGTGCGCCACAACTACTGAGCCTGTGCTCTAGAGCCTGCAAGCCACAACTACTGAGCCCGCATGCCACAACTACTGAAGCCCGCATGCCTAGAGCTCATGCCCCACAATGAGAAGCCACTGGAATGAGAAGCAAATGCACTGTGACAAAGAGTAGCCCCCGCTCACCGCAACTAGAGAAAGCCCGCGTGCAGCAATGAAGACCCAACAGAGCCAAAAATAAATAAATAAATTTATTTTTTAAAAAAGACCAGTTTGATTTTTCTTCCCTCCTGGTTTCCTGGTGCGCGAGGGGAGGGGATTAAGAGCGCTGCTTAAAGGAGCCTCACAGACGGGCGCAAGCCGCGGCTGAAAGCGCAGAGCCCAGAGACGGGCGTGGGACACTGGGGCTGCTGCTGCCGCCGCCAAGAGGCCTGTGTGCGAGCGCAGGTCACTGTCCACGCCACCCTTCCAGGGGCCTGTACAGCCCGTCACTGCCGGGGTCCCGGGATCCAGAGACGGCTTCCCTGGGAGAACGCACGGCGCGCCTCGGGCTGGTGCAACATCACGCCGACCTCTGCCGCTGCAGGCTCGCCCCGCACTCTGTGCCCCTCCCTCCCCCTCGGCCTGAGTGAGCCAGAGTCCCCGAAGAGGCTGCTCCTTTAACCCTGTCCTGTCTGAGTGAAGAACAGACGCCCTCCGGCGACCTACACGCAGAGGCGGGGCCAAATCCAAAGCTGAGACCCGGGAGCTGTGGGAACAAAGAAGAGAAAGGGAAACCTCTCCCAGCAGCCTCAGAAGCAGCGGTTTAAAGCTCCACAATCAACTTGATGTACCCTGCATCTCTGGAATACATGAATAGACAACAAATCATCCCAAATTGAGGAGCCAGGAGTCAGTGCTGTGCCCCTGAGGTGGGAGAGCCAACTTCAGGACACTGGTCCACAAGAGACCTCCCAGCTCCACATAATATCAAACGGCGAAAATCTTCCAGAGATCTCCATCTCAACAGCAGCACCCAGCTTCACTCAACGACCAGCAAGCTACAGTGCTGGACACCCTATGCCAAACAACTAGCAAGACAGGAACACAACGCCACCCATTAGCACAGAGGCTGCCTAAAATCATAAAAAGTCCGCAGACACCCCAAAACACACCACCAGACGTGGACCTGCCCACCAGAAAGACAAGATCCAGCCTCATCCACCAGAACACAGGCACTAGTCCCCTCCACCAGGAAGCCTACACAACCCACTAAACCAACCTTAGCCACTGGGGACAGACACCAAAAACAACAGGAACTACGAACCTGCAGCCTACAAAAAGGAGACCCCCAACACAGTAACATAAGCAAAATGAGAAGACAGAAAAACACACAGCAGGAGAAGGAGCAAGATAAAAATCCAACAGACCTAACAAATGAAGAGGTAATAGGCAGTCTACCTGAAAAAGAATTCAGAATAATGATAGTAAAGATGATCCAAGATTCTATTTCCAAGATCCAAAATCTTGGAAATAGAATAGACAAAATGCAAGAAACAGTTAACAAGGACCTAGAAGAACTAAAGATGAATCAAGCATTGATTAAAAACACAATAAATGAAATGAAAAATACTCTAGATGGGATCAATAGCAGAATAACTGAGGCAGAAGAACGGATAAGTGAGGTGGAAGATAAAATAGTGGAAATAACTGCTGCAGAGCAGAATAAAGAAAAAAGAATGAAAAGAACAGAGGACAGTCTCAGAGACCTCTGGGACAACATTAAACGCACCAACATTCGAATTATAGGGGTTCCAGAAGAAGAAGAGAAAAAGAAAGGGACTGAGAAAATATTTGAAGAGATTATAGTTGAAAACTTCCCTAATATGGGAAAGGAAATAGTTAATCAAGTCCAGGAGGCACAGAGAGTCCCATACAGAATAAATCCAAGGAGAAATACGCCAAGACACATATTAATCAAACTGTCAAAAATTAAACACAAAGAAATCATATTAAAAGCAGCAAGGGAAAAACAACAAATAACACACAAGGGAATCCCCATCAGGCTAACAGCTGATGTCTCAGCAGAAACTCTACAAGCCAGAAGGGAGTGGCTTCTGTGGCTTAAAGTGATGAAGGAGAAAAACCTGCAACCAAGATTACTCTACCCAGCAAGGATCTCATTCAGATTTGATGGAGAAATTAAAACGTTTACAGACAAGCAAAAGCTGAGAGAGTTCAGCACCACCAAACCAGCTTTACAACAAATGCTAAAGGAACTTCTCTAGGCAAGAAACACAGTGAAGGAAAAGACCTACAATAACGAACCCAAAACAATTAAGGAAATGGGAATAGGAACATACATATTGATAATTACCTTAAATGTAAATGGACTAAATGCTCCCACCAAAAGACACAGATTGGCTGAATGGATACAAAAACAAGACCCATATATATGCTGTCTACAAGAGACCCACTTCAGACCTAGAGACACATACAGATTGAAAGTAAAGGGATGGAAAAAGATATTCCATGCAAATGGAAACCAAAAGAAAGCTGGAGTAGCAATTCTCATATCAGACAAAATAGACTTTAAAATAAAGACTACTAGAAGAGACAAAGAAGGACACTACATAATGATCAAGGGATCGATCCAAGAAGAAGATATAACAATTGTAAATATTTATGCACCCAACATAGGAGCACCTCAATACATAAGGCAAATACTAACAGCCATAAAAGGAGAAATTGACAGTAACACAATCATAGTAGGGGACTTTAACACCCCACTTTCACCAATGGACAGATCATCCAAAATGAAAATAAATAAGGAAACACAAGCTTTAAATGATACATTAAACAAGATGGACTTAATTGATATTTATAGGACATTCCATCCAAAAACAAGAGAATACACATTTTTCTCAAGTGCTCATGGAACATTCTCCAGGATAGATCGTATCTTGGGTCACAAATCAAGACTTGGTAAATTTAAGAAAATTGAAATCACATCAAGTATCTTTTCTGACCACAATGCTATGAGACTAGATATCAATTACAGAAAAAAAGCTGTAAAAAATACAAACACATGGAGGCTAAACAATACACTACTTAATAACGAAGTGATCACTGAAGAAATCAAAGAGGAAATTAAAAAGTACCTAGAAACAAATGACAATGGAGACACGACGACCCAAAACCTATGGGATGCAGCAAAAGCAGTTCTAAGAGGGAAGTTTATAGCAATACAATCCTACCTTAAGAAACAGGAAACATCTCGAATAAACAACCTAACCTTGCACCTAAAGCAATTAGAGAAAGAAGAACAAAAACATCCCAAAGTTAGCAGAAGAAAAGAAATCATAAAAATCAGATCGGAAATAAATGAAAAAGAAATGAAGGAAACGATAGCAAAGATCAATAAAACTAAAAGTTGGTTCTTTGAGAAGATAAACAAAATTGATAAACCATTAGGCAGACTCATCAAGAAAAAAAGGGAGAAGACTCAAATCCATAGAATTAGAAATGAAAAAGGAGAAGTAACAACTGACACTGCAGAAATACAAAAGATCATGAGAGATTATTACAAGCAACTCTATGCCAATAAAATGGACAACCTGGAAGAAATGGACAAATTCTTAGAAATGCACAACATGCCAAGACTGAATCAGGAAGAAATAGAAAATATGAACAGAGCAATCACAACCACTGAAATTGAAACTGTGATAAAAAATCTTCCAACAAACAAAAGCCCAGGACCAGATGGCTTCACAGGCGAATTCTATCAAACATTTAGAGAAGAGCTAACACCCATACTTCTCAAACTCTTCCAAACAATTTCAGAGGAAGGAACACTCCCAAACTCATTCTACGAGGCCACCATCACCTTGATACCAAAACCAGACTAGGATGTCACAAAGAAAGAAAACTACAGGCCAATATCACTGATGAACATAGATGCAAAAATCCTCAACAAAATACTAGCAAACAGAATCCAACAGCACATTAAAAGGATCATACACCATGATCAAGTGGGGTTTATTCCAGGAATGCAAGGATTCTTCAATATATGCAAATCAATCAACGTGATACACCATATTAACAAATTGAAGGAGAAAAACCATATGATCATCTCAATAGATGCAGAGAAAGCTTTCGACAAAATTGAACACCCATTTATGATAAAAACCCTGCAGAAAGTAGGCATAGAGGGAACTTTCCTCAACATAATAAAGGCCATATATGACAAACCCACAGCCAGCATCGTCCTCAATGGCGAAAAACTGAAACCATTTCCACTAAGATCAGGAACAAGACAAGGTTGCCCACTCTCACCACTCTTATTCAACATAGTTTTGGAAGTTTTAGCCACAGCAATCAGAGAAGAAAAGGAAATAAAAGGAATCCAAATCGGAAAAGAGGAAGTAAAGCTGTCACTGTTTGCAGATGACATGATACTATACATAGAGAATCCTAAAGATGTTACCAGAAAACTACTAGAGCTAATCAATGAATTTGGTAAAGTAGCAGGATACAAAATTAATGCACAGAAATCTCTGGCATTCCTATATGCTAATGATGAAAAATCTGAAAGTGAAATCAAGGAAACACTCCCATTTACCATTGCAACAAAAAGAATAAAATATCTAGGAATAAACCTACCTAAGGAGACAAAAGACCTGTATGCAGAAAAGTATAAGACACTGATGAAAGAAATTAAAGATGATACAAATAGATGGAGAGATGTACCATGTTCTTGGATTGGAAGAATCAACATTGTGAAAAGGACTCTACTACCAAAAGCAATCTACAGATTCAATGCAATCCCTATCAAACTACCACTGGCATTTTTCACAGAACTAGAACAAAAAATTTCACAATTTGTATGGAAACACGAAAGACCCCGAATAGCCAAAGCAATATTGAGAAAGAAAAATGGAGCTGGAGGAATCAGGCTCCCTGACTTCAGACTATACTACAAAGCTACAGTAATCAAGACAGTGTGGTACTGGCACAAAAACAGAAAGATAGATCAATGGAACAGGATAGAAAGCCCAGAGATAAACCCACGCACATATGGTCACCTTATCTTTGATAAAGGAGGCAGGAATGTACAGTGGAGAAAGGACAGTCTCTTCAATAAGTGGTGCTGGGAAAACTGGACAGGGACATGTAAAAGTATGAGATTAGATCACTCCCTAACACCATACACAAAAATAAGCTCAAAATGGATTAAAGACCTAAATGTAAGGCCAGACACTATAAAACTCTTAGAGGAAAACATAGGCAGAACACTCTATGACATAAATCACAGCAAGATCCTTTTTGACCCACCTCCTAGAGAAATGGAAATAAAAACAAAAATAAACACATGGGACCTAATGAAGCTTAAAAGCTTTTGCACAGCTAAGGAAACCATAAACAAGACCAAAAGACAACCCTCAGAATGGGAGAAAATATTTGCTAATGAAGCAACTGACAAAGGATTAATCTCCAAAATTTATAAGCAGCTCATGCAGCTCAATAACAAAAAATCAAACAACCCAATCAACAAATGGGCAGAAGACCTAAATAGACATTTCTCCACAGAAGATATACAGACTGCCAACAAACACATGAAAGGATGCTCAACATCTTTACTCATTAGAGAAATGCAAATCAAAACTACAATGAGATATCATCTCACACCAGTCAGAATGGCCATCATCAAAAAATCTAGAAACAATAAATGCTGGAGAGGGTGTGGAAAAAAGGGAACACTCTTGCACTGCTGGTGGGAATGTGAATTGGTACAGCCACTAAGGAGAATGGTATGGAGGTTCCTTAAAAAACTACAAATAGAACTACCATATGACCCAGCAATCCCACTACTGGGCATATACCCTGAGAAAACCATAATTCAAAAAGAGTCATGTACCAAAATGTTCATAGCAGCCCTATTTACAATAGCCCGGAGCTGGAAACAACCTAAGTGTCCATCATTGGATGAATGGATAAAGAAGATGTGGCACATATATACAATGGCATATTACTCAGCCATAAAAAGAAACGAAATTGAGCTATTTGTAATGAGGTGGATGGACCTAGAGTCTGTCATACAGAGTGAAGTAAGTCAGAAAGAGAAAGACAAATACTGTATGCTGACACATATATATGGAATTTAAGAAAAAAAAATGTCATGAAGAACATAGGGGTAAGACAGGAATAAAAACACAGATCTACTAGAGAATGGACTTGAGGATATGGGGAGGGGGAAGGGTAAGCTGTGACAAAGTGAAAGAGCGGCATGGACATATATACACTACCAAACGTAAGGTAGATAGCTAGTGGGAAGCAGCCGCATAGCACAGGGAGATCAGCTCGGTGCTTTGTGACCGCCTGGAGGGGTGGGATAGGGAGGGCGGGAGGGAAACGCAAAAGGGAGGGGATATGGGAACATATGTATATGTATAACTGATTAAATTTGTTAAATAAAAAAAAAAGAAGAAAAAAAGACCAGTTTATATGCTGCCTACAAGAGACTCACTTCAGATGTAAAGACACACAGAGACTGAAAGTAAGGGTATGGAAAAAGGTACTCCATGCATATGGAAATCAAAAGAAAGCTGGAATAGCAATACTTACATCAGACAAAATCGACTTTAAAATAGACTGTTACTAGAGACAAAGAAGGACATTACATGTTGCTCAAGGGATCAATCCAAGAAGAAGATATAACTATTGTAAATATATATACCCCCAACATAGGAACACCTAAATACGTAAAGAAAACATTAACAGACATAAAGGGAGAAATTGACAGTAACACAATAATAGTAGGGGATTTAAACACCTTACTTACAGCAATAGATCATTCAGAAGAAAATCAATAAGGAAACACTGGCCCTAAATGACACTATACCAGGGAGACTTAATAGATATATATAGAACATTTAATCCAAAAGCAGAATACACATTCTTTTCAAATGCACATAGAACATTCTCCAGGACAGATCACATGGCAGGCCACAAAACAAGCCTCAGCAAATTTAAGAAAACTGAAATCATATCAAGCATATTTTCTGAACACAATACTATGAGACTAGAAATCAGCTACAAGGAAAAAAACTGGAAAAAAACACAAAAACACAGAGTCTAAACAACATGCTGCTGAACAATGAATGGGTCACTGAAGAAATTTTAAAATACCTAGAAACAAATGAAAATGGAAACACAATAATTGTAACAAATCTATGGTACACTGAAAAAGCAGTTCTAAGAGGGAAGTTCATAGAGATACAAGCTTACCTACGGAAACAAGAAAAATCTCAATTAAACAACCTAATCTTACACCTAAAGGAACTAGAAAAAGAAGAACAAATAAAACCCAAAGTTAGAAGGAAAGACATCATAAATCAGAGGAGAACAAAAAAACAGAGACTAAAATAACAATAGAAAAGGTCAATACAACTAAGAGCTGACTCTTCAAAAAGATAAACAAAATTGACAAAACTTTAGCCAGATTCATCAAGAAACAATAGAGAGGGCCCAAATAAATAAAATCAGAAATAAAAAAGGGGAAGTTACAATCAACACCACAGAAATACAAAGGATCAGACCATGAACAATTACACGCCATTAAAATGGACAACCTAGAAAATGGACAAACTCTTGGAAATGTACAATCTCCCAAGACTGAGTAGTAAGAAATAGAAAATATGAACAAATTACCAGTAATGAAATTAAGTCAGTAACTTTTTAAAAACTCTCATTTGACAGAGACTTATAGGCAGACAAAGAAGTGAGAAAACTTTGTAGTGGAAGAAGGGAGGGCTTCAGGTATGTATCACTGGCGGTTGCTGGCACAGAGAAGCTGGAGGCACACTAACTAGAAGCAGACAATCCTATTTATTTGGGTTGGTTTGGTTTGTGTACTTTATGTCTTAGGCATAGCATATTTGACTTTCTTTAGTTGGTCTTGAGCTGGAAATGGGGGTGAAAATTGGGGAAGTTGGCAGTTGTTGACCAAGTCCTCATCAACTGGGGCCAGTTACTGCAGAGGTTATGGTTTTACTTCTGGGATGGTTGCTACAAAGGATGTGGGTCAGAATTCTATTGTCATATGTGATCTGGCCATTGTTCACTTGTATATTATATCTTTCAGATCCTATTATCCCTGTGGCTACCAAGGAAGCCAGCCATCTCCTGCCATCACTGGCCAACCCTGGCCTGCTGAACTCAACCATATTAGTGCCTGGAGGCATTCCTTTTTGCTTTGCTATACAACACCTCTCAAGGCCCTCCCCACACTTCATAGTAGGTGATATATTATTCAGCCTTAAGTAGTATATCCACTGTACCATATCCACTGTGCTGAACTTTTTTATCTTTATTCTATTGTATTGTGCTTAACTTTAGTTACTGGGCTTTAGTTACTGGCCCCTTTTCCCAACAACTCTCCCAAGAACCCAAAATACCAGCTGCCTCAGAAGATACGCCCCCATGCATCAGGTAGAGTTTCAACATTGGACATGAGCTGAATTAAGAGCTATTAGTTACACACTACTATATATAAAGTAGATAAACAACAAGGACCTACTGTATAGCTTAGGGAACTAAATTCAATATCTTGTAATAACCTATAAATGGAAAAGAATCTGAAAGAAGTGTGTGTGTGTATAGAGTCACCTTGCTGTACACCTGAAACTAACACATTTTAAATCACCTATACTTTAATTTTTTAAAGAGCTATTACTAAAAATTATTCTAAATTCAGACAAGACCAGCAAATATTCATAGAAGAATTTAAAACTATTTTGGGTGCATATGACTCAGAGTTACCAATACCTGCCACATATCATTCATACACATATTGGTCAGAACAGCAGATGTTAATTCCTGGATGGGAAAGATTGGATTGATCTTGGAAAGGACTTACAGCATCTCTTTTACCAAAAGAGAGGGTCCAAAAACAAGCCTGGAAAGTTGGGCAAAGTCTCCTAAAAACCATACCTGAAACATTTCCAATAAAATCTATACAAGTGTTACTGTTTCTATATTAAGCCCTGCCACCATTGCTCAGCCTCTTCCTTCAAGCAAACATACAACACAGGTGATCAGTATTTTTAAAACTCACAGATTTTCCCTATCTCCCAGGCTTTAACTGTAACCCTTGAGCCCTTTGACTGGAAACATACCTTCCTGCTGTGTGATAACACACCTACAAATTTTCCCATACAATGCCGTAAGTAAAGAAGCCAGTCTGAAAGGACTACATACTATGTAGATCCAACTATGTAATATTCTGAAAGAGGCAAAACTATAGAAAGAGTAAAGTGATCAGTGGTTGCCAAGGTTTCAGAGGGATGGAGGTGAATAGGTGAAGCACAAGGGATTTGTAGGGTGGGGAAACTACCCTGTATGATCCTGTATGGATGAATGACATTATGCATTTGTCAAAAGTATAAGCTATACAACACAAAAGGGTGAATCTTAATGTAAACTATGAATTTTAGTTAACCATAATGTATTAATATCAGTTTGTCAATTTTAAGAAGTGTACCATAGTACTACGAGATATTAATAATAGGGGAAACTGTGTGGGGGAGAGGGGAGGTATATCTGTGCTAACAAAAACACTAATTTGAAAAGATACATGCACCTCAATGTTCACTGTAGCATTATTTACAATTGCCAATGTATGGAACAACCTAAGTGTTCATCAACAGATGAATGGATAAAGAAGATGTGGTGTATATACACAATGAAATATTACTCAGCCATAAAAAAGAATGAAATTTTGCCATTTGTGACAATATGGATGGACCTGGAGGGGATTATACTCAGTAAAATGAGTCAAACAGAGAAAGACAAATACTGTATGTTTTTATTTATATGTGTAAGCTAAAAATTAAACAAACGAACAAATGTAACAAAACAGAAACAAACTCACAGATACAAAGAACTAGTGGTTACCAGGGGAGAGAAGCGGGGGGAGAGATGTTACAAAGATGTAATGTACAGCACAGGGAATACAGACAATATTATATAATAACTATATACAGTGTACAGTCTATAAAAATATTGAATCAGTATGTTGTACACTTAAAACTAATAAAATATTGTAAGTCAACTATACTTCAATGCTAAATAAATAAATAAAATGGGAAAATAGAAAAATGTCAACAATTTTTATTGCTTAAATAGAAAAATTCATCCTAAAATTCATAGGGAATGTCAAAGGATCCCGAATAGCCGAAACAATACTGAAAAAGAAAAATAAAGCTAATGTTCTTATATTTTCCAATTTCAAAACTTATTATAAAGCTACAGTAATCAAAACAATGTTCTACTGGCATAATGACAGACACAGAGACCAATACAATAGAATAGAGAGCCCAGAAATAAACTCTTGCATGTATGCTATAGTGATTTTTAGCAAGGGTGCCAAGACCATACAATGCAGGAAGGACAATCTTTTCAAAAAACTTTCTGTGTTAGAGAGGGTGGACAGTGAAATAGGTGAAGGGATTAAGAGCCAGTTACAAAATAAGACATGGGGATGTTAATATTTGGCATAAGGAATATGGTCAAGAATACTGTAATAGTCAATACATATATTGTAATAACTTTATATGCAGACACATGGTTACTAGACTAATCATTGTGATCACTTTAATGTATGCAAATGTCAAATCACTATGTAGTACTTCTGAAACTAACATAATACTGTATGTCAACCATATTTCAATAAAACAATTTGTGGGGGGGAAACTGGGTATCCACATGCAAAACAATAAATGAAGTTGAACCCTTACCTTAAACCACATACAAAAATAAACTCAAGGGCTTCCCTGGTGGCGCAGTGGTTGAGAGTCCGCCTGCCGATGCAGGGGACGCGGGTTCGTGCCCCGGTCTGGGAAGATCCCACATGCTGCGGAGCAGCTGGGCCCGTGAGCCATGGCCGCTGAGCCTGCGCATCCGGAGCCTGTGCTCCGCAACGGGAGAGGCCACAACAGTGAGAAGCCCGCGTACCGCAAAAAAAATAAAAATAAAAAAATAAATAAAAAATAAACTCAAAATGGATCAAAGACCTAAAATAATAAAACTCTTGGATGAAAACATAAGGGAAAAGCTGCATAACATTGAATATGGCAATGATTTCTTGGATATTACACCAAATACATAGGCAACAAAGGTAAAATATGTAAACTGGGATACATCAAAATTTTAAACTCCTGTGCATCAAAGGACACAGTATATAGAGTGAAATGGCAACCTATGGAATGGGAAAAATATTTCCAAAATATCTAAATATCTGACATGTGGTTAATATCCAGAAAATATAAAGAACTACAACTCAATGGCAAAAAAATAAATAAACTGATGTTTAAAAGGGTAAAGAACTTGAATAGACATTTCTGCAAAGAAAATATACAAATGGCAGTCAAGCATATGAAAAGATGTACAACCTCACTAATAATTAGAGAAATGCAAACCAAACTGCAATGAGATGTCACTTCATACCTATTAGAGTAGTTGCTATAAAAAACAAAGAAAAGGACTTCCCTGGCAGTCCAAGGGTTAGGAGTCCATGCTCCCAGTGCAGGGGCACATGTTTGATCCCTGTTCAGGGAACTAATATCCTGCATGCTGCAATGAGTGGCCAAAAAAAACAAAACAAACAAAACAAAAAATCAAGTGTTGGCAAAGATGTGGAAAAATTGAAACCATTGTGCACCGTTGGTCAGAATGTAAAATGGTGCAGCTATTATGGAAAATAAAATGACAGTTCATCAAAAAATTGAAAATAGAACTACTATATAATGCATTTATTCCACTTCCAGTATATATCAAAAAGAATTGAAAACAGGATCTCAAAGAGATATTTGTACAGTCATACTGATAGCAACATTATTCACAATAGCCAAAAGGTAGACGCAAACCAAATGTCCATAAAGGAATGAATGGATAAACAAAATTTGGTAGATGCATACAGTGGAATATTATTCCACCTTAAAAAGGAAGGAAAATCTGATAAATCCCACATCATGGAATAATACGGAGAACATTATGTTAAGTGAAACAAGCCAGCCACAAAAGATAAATACTGTATGATTTTACTTATATTAGGTATCTAGTGTAGTCAAACTGACAGAGACAGAAAATAGAATGGTGGTTTCCAGTGGTTGGAGAGAGGAGGCAATGTGGAGTCATTGCTTAAAGGTTTGCTGAAAAGTAGCTGTTGCTAAGAGTCTATAGACTTTTAGTTTTGCAAGATGAAAAAATTAGGGAGATTGGTTATGCAACAATGCAAATATACTTA
The DNA here is from genome assembly GCF_964165515.1 of Mesoplodon bidens. Classification (NCBI taxonomy): domain Eukaryota; kingdom Metazoa; phylum Chordata; class Mammalia; order Artiodactyla; family Ziphiidae; genus Mesoplodon; species Mesoplodon bidens. Next base: position 140,540,082 of record NC_138161.1, read on the forward strand.
ACACTACTGAGCTGTACACTTTAGTGTGATAAATTTTAAGGTATGTGTCTTTTATGTTATGTGTATCGAAAACAATTTTGTTTAAAAGACAACTAAGGAAAGGACTTCCCTCATGGCACAGTGGTTAAGAATCCGCCTGCCAATGCAGGGGACACGGGTTAGAGCCCTGGTCCGGGAAGATCCCACATGCCGCAGAGCAACTAAGCCCATGCACCACAACTACTGAGCCTGCACTCTAGACCCCATAAACCACAACTACTGAGCCCACGTGCCACAACTACTGAAGCCCATGTGCCTAGAGCCCGTGTTCCGCAACAAGAGAAGCCACCACAATGAGAAGCCCATGCAACACAACGAAGAGTAGACCCTGCTCGCCACAACTAGAGAAAGCCCGCGTGCAGCAACAAAAACCCAATGCGGACAAAAAAATAAATTAAAAAAAAAAGACAACTGAGGAATTAGGGCCAGAGCAACTCCCCAGCACCTGCAGGAGCTGTGGGGCAAGGCGCCCCTACACTGTGACTCTGATTAGGGCAATGAAAAGTCCATGAGCTCCGGGCATTAAAGGACAGGAGGTATGAGTGAAACCCCTTAGGATGAGCCTGGAAGGAAGGGCCTTCACACCAGGGCACCCACCTGTTTCTCACCACAGGACTCCCCTGCCGGGCACCAGCATCTCCTGAGATCCTGTGAGATCTGTCTTCCCAGGAAGTGTAGTCTTGGCCATAGCGCCTGATGTGATTCTGCCTTTCTCTGAGGGGTCCCTGGTGCTCTGAGCATCCCAGCCCATCCCAGCCAATCCTCTCTCAGCCCCATCACTGGCAACTTTTAAAAGAGCTGTTTTGGTAGTGATGTGAACAAAAGCTGACTGAAGTAGGTTGAGAGGTGAGTGGAGTTGAGAAAGCAGGAAGAGACAAAACTTGTACTAACTCCAGCCTCCGTGAATGAAGTCCGAGAGGCATTTTGACTTGAACTGAATTACACCACTGGCTTTACTGGTTCTCCAGCTTGCAGATGGCAGATTATGGGACTTCTCTGCCTCCATAACCAGGGGGCAGACAGCAGAAGCAAGAGGAGCTATGACCCAGCAGCCTGCAGAAAGAAGACCACAAACACAGTAAGTTAGACAAAATGAGATGACACAAATATGTTGCCCATGAAGGAGCAAGGTAAAAACCCACAAGACCAAATAAATGAAGAGGAAATAGGAAATCTACCTGAAAAAGAATTCAGAGTGATGACAGTAAACACGATCCAAGATCTTGAAAATAAAATGGAGGCATGGATCGAGAAGGTACAAAAACTGTTTAACAAGGACCTAAAAGAACGAAAGAACAAGTGAACAGTGATGAACAACACAATAACTGACATGAAACACACGCCGGAAGGAATTGATTGAAGCAGAACAGGTGAGTGAGCTGGAAGGCAGAATGGTGGGAATAACTGCAGAATAAAGAGCAGAAGGGAGACAAAAGAATGAAAAGAAATGAGGACGGTCTCAGACACCTCTGCGACAACATTACACACACCAGCAGTCGAATTATAGGGGTCCCAGAAGGAGAAAAGGGAAAGGGCCAGAGGAAATCGTTGAAGAGATCATAGTCGAAAACTTCCCTAACATGGGAAAGGAGATAATCACCCAAGTCTAGGAAGCACAGAGCGTCCCACACAGGATAAACCCAAGGAGAAACATACCGAGACACAGATCAATCGAACTAACAAAAAATTAAATGCAAAGAAAACATATTAAAAGCAGCAAGGGAGAATCAACAAATAACACACAAGGGAATCCCCACAAGGTTATCAACTGATTTTTTCGCAGAAACTCTGCAGGTCAGAAGGGAATGGGATGATATATTTAAAGTCGTGAAAGGGAATAAGCTACAACCAAAATTACTCTGCCCAGCAAAGATCTCATTCAGGTTTGACAGCAAAATCAAAAGCTTTAAAGACAAACAAAAGCTAAGAGAATGCAGCACCACAAAAACAGCTTTACAACAAATGCTAAAGGAACTTCTCTAGGTGGGAAACACAAGAGAAGAAAAAGACCCACAAAAACAAACCCAGAACAATTTTAAAAATGGTAATAAGAACATACATATTGACAGTGACCTTAAATGTAAATGTATTAAGTACTCCAACCAAAAGACATAGACTGGCTGAATAGATACAAAAACAAGACCAGTATATATCCTGTATAAAGAGACCCACTTCAGGGACTTCCCTGGTGACACAGTGGTTTAGAATACACCTGCCAGTGCAGGGGACATGGGTTCAATCCCTGGTCCGGGAAGATCCCACATACCGTGGAACAACTAAGACCACATGCCACAATTACTGAGCCTGCACTCCACAGCCCATGAGCCACAACTACTGAGCCTGCGTGCCACAACTACTTTAGTCTGCACACCTAGAGCGCATGCCCCACAACAAGAGAATCCACTGCAATGAGAACTCCCCACACCGCAACGAAGAGTAGCACCCACTCACTACAACTAGAGAAAGCCCACGCACAGCAATGAAGACCCAATGAAGCCAAAAATATATAAACAAATAAATTTTTTTTAAAATAAAGAGATCCACTTCAGACCTAGAGACACATACAGACTGAAAGTGAGGGAATGGAAAAAGATACTCCATGCAAATGGAAATAAAAAGAAAGCTGGAGTAGCAATACTCATATCAGAGAAGACGGACTTTAAAATAAAGACTATTACAAGAGAAAAGGAAGGACACTACATAATGATCAAGGGATCAATCCAAGAAGAAGATATGACAATTGTAAATATTTATGCACCCAACATAGGAGCACCTCAATACATAAAGCAAATGCTAACAGCCATAAAAGGGGAAATGAACAGTAACACAATAAGAGTGGGGTTCATTAATACTCCGCTTACATCAACACACAGATCATCAACATGGAAAATTAATAAGGAAACACAAGCCATAAATGACACATTATAACAGATAGACTTAATTGATATTTATAGGACATTCCATCCGAAGGCAGCAGAATACACTTTCTTCTCAAGTGCACAAGGAACTTTCTCCAGGATAGATCACATCTTGGGTCACAAATCAAGCCACAGTAAATTTTAGAAAATCGAAATCGTATCAAGCATCTTTTCAACCACAATGCTATGAGATTAGAAATCAATTACAGGAAAAACTGTAAAAAACACAAACACATGGAGGCCAAACAATATGTCATTACATGACCAATGGATCACTGAGGAAGTCAAAGAGGAAATGAAAAAACACCTAGAAACAAATGACAAGGAAAACACAATGACCCAAAATCTATGGGATACAGCAAAAGCAGTTCAAAGAGGGAAGTTTATAGCAATACAATCCCACCTGAGGAAACAAGAAAAATCTCAAGTAAAGAACTTAACCTTAAGTTAAAAAAACCAAAGAAAGGAAAACAAACAAAACCCAAAGTTAATAGAAGGAAAGAAATCATAAAGATCAGAGCAGAAATAAATGAAATAGAAATGAAGAAAACAATAGCAAAGATGAATGAAACTAAAAGGTGGTACTTTGACAAGATAAACAAAATGGATAAACCTTTAGCCAGACTCACCAAGAAAAAAGGGGTGAGGATTCAAAGCGATAAAATTAGAAATGAAAAAGGAGACGTAACAACTGACACTGCAGAAATACAAAGGATCATGACAGATTACTGAAAGAAACTATATGCCCTAAAAATGGATAAGCTGGAAGAAACGGACAAATTCTTCGAAAGGTACAACCTTGCAAGACTAACCAGGAGGAAATATAAAACATGAAAAGACCAGTCACAAGGAATGAAATTGAAATTGTGATCAAAAATCTTCCGACAAATGAAAGTCCAGGATCAGGTGGCTTCACAGGCAAATTCTATCAAACATTTAGAGAAGAGCTAACACCTATCATTCTCAAACTCACCCAAAAAATTTCAGAGGACGGAACACTCCCAAGCTCATTCTACGAGGCCTCCATCACCCTGATACCAAAACCAGACAAAGATGTCACACACAGAAAAGAAAATTACGGGCCAATATCACTGATGAACATAGATGTAAAAATCCTCAACAAAAGACTAGCAAACAGAATCCAACAACACATTAAAAGGATCATACACCATGATCAAGTGGGATTTATCCCACAGATGCAAGAATTCTTCAATATACGAAAATCAAAAATTGTGACACACCATATTAACAAACTGAAGAATAAAAACCATATGATCATCTCAATAGACAAAATTTGACAAAATTCAACACACATTTACGATAAAAACTCTCCAGAAAGGGGGCATAGAGGGAACCTACCTCAACATAATATAGACTGTATAATACAAACTCACAGAAAACATTATTCTCAATGATGGAAAAGTGAAAGCACTTCCTCTAAGATCAGGAACAGGGCAAGGAAGCCCACTCTCGCCACTTTTATTCAACATAATTTTGGAAGTCCTAGCCACAGCAATCAGAGAAGAAATAAAAGGAATCCAAATTGGAAAAGAAGTAAAACTGCCACTGCTTGCAGATGACATGATACTGTACATAGAAAATCCTAAAGATGCCACCAGAATACTACTAGAGAACTTCCCTGGTGGCACAGTGGTTAAGAATCCGTCTGCCAACGCAGGGGACATGGGTTTGAGCCTTGGTCTGGGAAGATGCTGCAGAGCAACTAAGCCTGTGTACCACAACTACTGAGCATGCGCTCTAGAGCCTGCAAGCCACAACTACTGAAGCCCACACATCACAACTACTGAAGCCTATGTTCCTAGAGCCCGTGCTCCACAACAACAGAAGCCACCATGATGAGAAGCCTGCACACTGCAAGGAAGAGTAGCCCCAGCTCTCCACAACTAGAGAAAGCCCGCATGCAGCAACGAAGACCCAACACAGCCAAAAATAAAACAAATTAAATAAATAAATTTATTTAAAAGAAAAGAATACTACTAGAGCTAATCAATGAACTTGGTAAAGTTTCAGGATACAAAATTAATACACAGAAATCTCTTGCATTCCTATACTCTAACAATGAAAGATCCGAAACAGATCCCATTTACCATTGCAACAAAAAGAAAAAATTCCTAGGAATAAACCTAACTAAGAAGGCAAAAACCTGTACTCGGAAAACTGCAAGATACTGCTTAAAGAGATCAAAGACAACACAAACAGATGGAGAGATATACCATGTTCTTAGACTGGAAGAATCAATATTGTGAAAATGACTATATTACCCAAAGCAATCTACAGATTCAAGGCAATTTCTATCAAATTACCAATGGCATTTTTCACAAAACCAGAACAAAAGATGTTACAATTTGTGTGGAAAAACCAAAGACCATGAATAGCCAAAGCAATCTTGAGAAAGAAAAACGGAGTTGGAGGAATCAGGCTTCCTGACTTCACAGTATACTACAAAGCTACAGTAATCAAGACAATATGAGCAACCAAGACTGTGCGCCACACTACTGAGCCTGTGCTCTATAGCCAATGAGCCACAACTATTGAGACGATGTGCCACAACTACTGAAGCCCAGGCACCTAGAGCCCATGCTCTGTAACAAGAGAAGTCTCCACAGTGAGAAGCCTTAAGCACCACAATGAAGAGTAGTCCCTGCTTGCAACTACACGAAGGCCATGTGCACCAACAAAGACCCAACGCAGCCAAAAATAAACAATTTTTTTAAAACACAGTATGGTACTGGCACAAAAACAGAAATATCAATCAATGCAACAGGATAGAGAGCAGAGAGATAAACCCACACAGCTCTGGTCACCTAATATATGACAAAGGAGGCAAGAATATACAATGGAGAAAAGACAGTCTCTTTAATAAGTGGTGCTGTAAAAACTCAACAGCTACATGTAAAAGAATGAAATTAGAACACTCCCTAACACAATACACAAAAATAAACTCAAAATCGATTAAAGACCTAAATGTAAGGCCAGACACTGTAAAACTCTTAGAGGAAAACATAGGCAGAACACTCTATGACATAAATCACAGCAAGAGCCTTTTTGACCCACCTCCTAGAGAAATGGAAATAAAAACAAAAATAAACAAATGGGACCTAATGAAACTTCAGAGCTTTTGCACAGCAAAGGAAACCATAAACAAGACCAAAAGACAACCCTCGGAATGGGACAAAATATTTCCAAATGAAGCAACTGACAAAGGATTAATCTCCAAAATTTATAAGCAGCTCATGCAGCTCAATAGCAAACAAACAAACAACCCAATCCAAAAATGGGCAGAAGACCTAAATAGACATTTCTCCAAAGAAGATATACAGACTCCCAACAAACACATGAAAGAATGCTCAACATCACTAATCATTAGAGAAATGCAACTCAAAACTACAATGAGGTATCACCTCACACCAGTCAGAATGGCCATCATCAAAAAAATCTGCAAACAATAAATGCTAAAGAGGGTGTGGAGAAAAGGGAACCCTCTTACACTGTCGGTGGGAATGTAAATTGGTACAGCCACTATGGAGAACAGTATGGAGGTTCCTTAAAAAACTACAAATAGAACTACCATATGACCCAGCAATCCCACTACTGGGCATATACCCTGAGAAAACCATAATTCAGAAAGAGTCATGTACCAAAATGTTCATTGCAGCTCTATTCACAATAGCCCGGAGCTGGAAACAACCTAAGTGTCCATCATTGGATGAATGGATAAAGAAGATGTGGCACATATATACAATGGAATATTACTCAGCCCTAAAAAGAAACGAAATTGAGCTATTTGTAATGAGGTGGATGGACCTAGAGTCTGTCATACAGAGTGAAGTCAGTCAGAAAGAGAAAGACAAATACCGTATGCTAACACATAGATATGGAATTTAAGGGAAAAAAATGTCATGAAGAACCTGGGGGTAAGACAGGAATAAAGACACAGACCTACTAGAGAACGGACTTGAGGATATGGGGAGGGGCAAGGGTAAGCTCTGACAAAGCGAGAGAGAGGCATGGACATATATACACTACCAAATGTAAAACAGATAGCTACTGGGAAGCAGCCACATAGCACAGGGAGATCAGCTCAGTGCTTTGTGACCACCTAGAAGGGTGGGATAGGGAGGGTGGGAGGGAGGGAGACGCAAGGGGGAAGAGATATGGGAACATATGTATATGTATAACTGATTCACTTTGTTATAAGGCAGAAACTAACACACCATTGTAAAGCGATTATACTCCAATAAAGATGTAAAAAAAAAAAGTTTATACAACTCTCCTCAATACTCTGTAATAACGTATATGGGAACAGAATCTAAAAAACAGTGGATATATGTATAACTGATTCACTTTGCTGTACACCTGAAACTAACACAACATTGTAAATCAACTACACTCCAATAAAAATCAATTAACAAAAATGGGCAGAAGAGGTGAACAGACATTTTTCCAAAGAAGACATAACAGTCGGGCAACAGGCACATGAAAAGATGCTCAACATCACTAACCGTCAGAGAAATACAAATCAAACCACCATGAGATACCACCTCACACCTGTAAGAACACCTAACATCAAAACGACCACAAATAACAAATGTTGGCTAGGTTGTGAAATAAAGGGGACCCCCGTACACTGCTGGTGGGAATGTGAATTGGTGCAGCCACTGTGGAAAACAGTGTGGAGGTTCCTCAAAAAACTAAATAGAATTACCATATGATACAGCAATTCCACTCCTGGATATACATCCAAAGAAAACAAAAACACTACTTTGAAAAGATACATGCAGCTGAATGTTCATGGCAGCATTATTTATGACAGCCAAAATATGGAAACAACCTAAGTGTCCATCAACAGATGAACAGCTAAAGAAGATGTGATGTGATACATATATGCATGTGTGTGTCTGTGTGTATGTATATACTCAGCCATAGAAAAAGAGTGAAATTGTGTCATTTACAACAACATGGATAGACTTGTAGGGTATTATGCATAGTGAAATAAGTCAGACAGAGAAAGACAAATACTGTTATGTTATCACTTAAACATGGAATCCAGAAAATAAAACAAACTAGTGGATATAACAAAAAAGAAACAGATTCACAGATATAGAGAACAAACTCGTGGTTACAAGTGGGGAGAGGCAAGATGGGGTAAGAGATGAAGAGGTATAAACTACTATGTTTAAAGTAATTAAGCTACAAGGATATATTGTACAACACAGGGAATACAGCCAATATTTATTTTTTGGCCGTACCCTGCAGCACACGGGGATCTTAGTTCCCTGAACAGGGACTGAACCCGGGCCCCCTGCAGTGGAAGCATGGAGTCTTAACCACTGGGCCGCCAGGCAAGGGTCCATAGCCAATATTTTATAATAACTATAAATGGAGTATAATCTTTAGGAATTGTTCATCATTATCTTGTACACCTGAAACGTAACACTGTAACTCCATTATACCTCAATTTTTAAAAAACTAAAAAAAACCCGACAATGACATATCACTTCATACCTGTTAGAATGGCTTTTATCAAAAGGCAAGAAATTAAAAGTGTTGGCGAGTACGTGGAGAAAAGTGAGCCCTCCTGCGGTGTCGGTGGGAATGTAAACTGGCACAGCCACTATGGAGAACGGTGCGAAGATTCCTTAGAAATGCAGGAATAGAACTACCATATGATCCAGCTATCCCACTTCTGAGTATTTATCCAAAGTATATGAAAACACTAACAACTTGAAAACACTTATGCACCCCCATGTTCATTGCAGCATTATTTACAATAGTCAAGGTATAGCAACAACCGCAGTGCCCATCAACCAATAAATGAATAAAGAAGATGTGAAACACAATATATACAATATAGATACAGCCATAGAAAACAAATAAGATCTGGCCATTTGCCACAGCATGGATGGACACTGAGAGTATTACGCTAAGTGAAAGAAGTCAGCTAGAGAAAGCCAAATACCATATGATTTCACATAGATATGGAATTAAAAAAAAAACATACGAAGTAAATGAACAAACCACACCAAACAAAAACAAACATGTAGATACAGAGAACAGAGTAGTGGCTACCAGAGGGGAAAGGGTGAAATGGATAAAGAGGATCAACTCTGTGGTGACTATGCAAACTAAATCTTTGTTGGTGAGCATGCTGTAGTGTGTACAGAAGTAGAAATATAATGTTGTCCACATGAAACTTATATAATGTTATAAACAAATGTTACCTCAATAAATAATAATTTTTAAAAAAGATATACATATAGCAATGATTAAAATGACTATTCGTGGAATTTAAGCTCCAGTTATGGAGGGAAGTGAAGAACTGGTAGTTTAAGTTTCACTGAAAAGATGAATTTTTCCAGAAGGGCATAAGCATTGATGGAGTTTGGATATGTAAAGGGCTAAGCTAGAAAGTTAGGAGGTAGCCACTCCTCTGAGAATAAATCTTTTAAATTGTGATTACAGAGGGGGTCACAATTTGGAGTAATTGTTACTGAGCCACGTTCATTTGCCTCACACACAGAAAGCCCAACTCTGAGATAGAGAGGTTTGCAGCAGAGAAAGGGTTTATTCACAAGGCAGTCAAGCAAGGAGAAAGGAGAACAAATCTCAGATCCATCTCCCCAAAGGCCAGGGGCTAGGGATATTTACTGGATAAAGAATTAGGGTGGCCTGAGGTGCAGGGAGTGGGGGGAAAGGTGACTGGAAATGAGAAAAAGATCGGGTCGGTACTTCCCTGGTGGCACAGTGGTTAAGAATCCGCCTACCAAAAAAAAAAAAAAAAAAAGAATCCGCCTACCAATGCAGGGGACATGGGTTCGAGCCCTGGTCTGGGAAGATCTCACATGCCTCGGAGCAACTAAGCCCTTGAGCCACAAGTACTGAGCCTGCACTCTAGAGCCTGCGTGCCACAACTACTGAGCCCGTGTGCCACAACTGCTGAAGCCCACGCTCCTAGTGTCCGTGTTCCACAACAAGAGAAGCCACCACAATGAGAGGCCTGCACACTGCAACGAAGAGAAGCCCCCGCTCACTGCAAATAGAGAAAGCCCGCATGCAGCAACGAAGACCCAACGCAGCCAAAAATAAATAAATTAAATAAATAAGTAAATTTTTTTAAAAAGATGTATCGTTATTCTCGGCACGTGCAACTAAGCTACGTGCTTCTTCAGAGGATGCATGTTCAGAAAACGGCGACATTAGCATATTCTTAGGGTGGAGGTTTTGGCCCTCTGACATCAAATGGCCACCGATCAGACACTCTCGCATGCCCGAGGGGAGAGGCGGTTGTCCCAGCCAGTCTTAACCAGCTGAAGTTCAAACTGGACAACTGACTCCAAGTTCCAAAAAAACAACTCAGGCAAACATCTTAAGACTCTTACATCAGAGGTACTTATCTATAGGGGCCGTGAAGAGGCCTTGTAGCTTACTCTTTAGGCTACATCATGCTTGGGGGATATGCAAGTTTTTGTAAAAACAGTTAAAGTGAGCTTGACCAGCGAAGGCAGTTTACAGTTTACTATTTACTAATTAAGTTATAGTCTAATGGATGTAACTGATGACTACCATATAAGTTTCATAATGACAAGGTAAAGAGTATGAGTCAATGAGGTAGGAGGGAGGACAAAATTACTGAAGAGGAAGAGAACTGAGAAGCCAAGATGTGGGGGGAGGAGGGATCCATGACAATATTAAACTCACCACAAACTACAGCAGATGTGCAATGAGTGAGAATTACAGTGAATCAAGTGCGAAAGTCTTCAAAGACTGTGATAGAGACATTTGCTACACATACATTTGATAAGTGACTGGTAGTAGTATGACTGAACCCCAATGTCTTTAAACAATATTTTGTTTATTTACAGAATGTGGTAATACTATGAAGGCCATAGAGAGAGGGATGAGATAGAGAGTAAGTGAAGAAACCATTCCAAACAAAATGGTCAGAAATGCCCTTTTCAGGAAAGTGCCCTCAGAGTTGGTCTTTGAAGAACGAACCAGCACTGCAAAAAGTTGGAGGAAAAGTTGAAACCTAATTTTTTTAAGTAAAAAAAAAAACAAGAAGATGGGAATATTTCAAAGAATTAAATATAATATTGGCTAATAAGCATGTGAAAAAAATGATCCACCTTGACTGGCAATCAGAAATGCAAAATGAAAACACAATGATATAGCATTTTACTACACCAGGTTGGAAAACAGTTAAGAGTCTATCAATAAGAAATGTTTACAAGGATGTAATGAAATGGAAACATACTCCGCTCACAGGAGTTTAAACTGTGAAAAATATTTTGGGGGAAAAAAAGAGGAAGGCGTTACCTATTAACATTTTTTTAATCTTTTTTTATAATTTTTAAATTTATTTATTTGTTTGTTTATTTATTTACCTATTTATTTATTTTTGGCTGTGTCTGGTCTTCGGTGCTGCATGCTGGCTTTTCTCTAGTTGAGGCCAGCAGGGGCTACTCTTGGTTGCAGTGCGCGGGCTTCTCATTGCAGTGGCTTCTCTTGTTGCAGAGCACAGGCTCTAGGCACAAGGGCTTCAGTAGTTGTGGCGCATGGGTTTTGCTGCTCTGCAGCATGTGGGGTCTTCCCAGATCAGGGATCAAACCCATGTCCCCTGCATTGGCAGGCAGATTCTTTTTTTTTTTTTTTCATATTCCATATATACAATGGAATATTAAATATTCCTTTAATATTCCATTGTATATATGTGCCACATCTTCTTTTTTTTTATTTTTTGCTTTATAACAAATTTAATCAGTTATACATATACATATGTTCCCATATCCCCTCTCTTTTGCGTCTCCCTCCCACCCTCCCTATCCCACCCCTCCAGGCGGTCACAAAGCACCGAGCTGATCTCCCTGTGCTATGCGGCTGCTTCCCACTAGCTATCTACCTTACGTTTGGTAGTGTATATATGTCCATGCCGCTCTTTCACTTTGTCACAGCTTACCCTTCCCCCTCCCCATATCCTCAAGTCCATTCTCTAGTAGGTCTGTATCTTTATTCCTGTCTTACCCCTATGCTCTTCATGACATTTTTTTTTCTTAAATTCCATATCTATGTGTTAGCATACAGTATTTGTCTTTCTCTTTCTGACTTACTTCACTCTGTATGACAGACTCTAGGTCTATCCACCTCATTACAAATAGCTCAATTTCATTTCTTTTTATGGCTGAGTAATATTCCATTGTATATATGTGCCACATCTTCTTTATCCATTCATCCGATGATGGACACTTAGGTTGTTTCCATCTCCGGGCTATTGTAAATAGGGCTGCTATGAACATTTTGGTACATGTCTCTTTTTGAATTATGGTTTTCTCAGGGTATATGCCCAGTAGTGGGATTGCTGGGTCATATGGTAGTTCTATTTGTAGTTTTTTAAGGAACCTCCATACCGTTCTCCATAGCGGCTGTACCAATTCACATTCCCACCAGCAGTGCAAGAGTGTTCCCTTTTTTCCACACCCTCTCCAGCATTTATTGTTTCTAGATTTTTTGATGATGGCCATTCTGACTGGTGTGAGATGATATCTCATTGTAGTTTTGATTTGCATTTCTCTAATGAGTAAAGATGTTGAGCATCCTTTCATGTGTTTGTTGGCAGTCTGTATATCTTCTGTGGAGAAATGTCTATTTAGGTCTTCTGGCAAGCAGATTCTTAACCACTGCGTTACCAGGGAAGTCCCTACCTATTAACTTGAAAAGACACACACAGGACCAATTAGAGTAATTCACTCTTAGGTGTATGCAATAAATGTATGAGTTAAGAGTTCATGATTTAAAACCAGAGAAGTCTGCATTGGATGCCTATATCTAACACAAACTTGGTACATATTTAATTTTTGAAACCTCACTTGACCACTCCGAGCTTCAGGTGTTGTGAAAAGTAAAAAAAGATCATTTTTTTTTTCAAAGAGGGCAGGAAGACACTTTTGCAGGTCATAGATAACTTTTATGGTTTTGATTGTGGTGATAGTTTCACGAGTGTATTCTTATCTACAAACTCAAGTTGTTTACATTAAATGTGTACAGCTTTTAGTACATACCTTAACTACTGTGCCACCAGGGTCCTGGTGGCGCAGTAGTTAAGAATCCGCATGCCGGGTTCGAGCCCTGGTCCAGGAAGATCCCACATGCCGTGGAGCAAATAAGCCCATGTGCCGCAACTACTGAGCCTGCACTCTAGAGCCCAAGAGCCACGACTACTGAGCCTGCGTCCCACAACTACAGAAGCCCGTGTGCCTAGAGCCCGTGCTCCGCAACAAACAGAAGCCACCGCAACGAGAAGCCTGTGCACCGCAGCGAAGACTAGCCCCCGCTCGCTGCAACTAGAGAAAGCCCGCACGCAGCAACAAAGACCCAACGCAGCCAAAAGTACATAAAAATAAAAATTTTTTTCAAAACAAAGATCAGGGCTTCCCAGGTGGCACAGTGGTTGAGGGTCCGCCTGCCGACGCAGGGGACACGGGTTCGTGTCCCGGTCCGGGAAGATCCCGCATGCCGCGGAGGGGCTGGGCCCGTGAGCCATGGCCGCTGAGCCAGCGCGTCTGGAGCCTGTGCTCCGCAACGGGAGAGGCCACAACAGTGAGAGGCCCGCGTACCGCAAACTAAATTAATTAATTAATTAATTAATTTAATTTAATAAATGAAGATCATTTTTTAAACCTCAGTAGAATGGTTGACATATAATAAATACTGAATAAAACAATTTAATTATACTAAGATTGTTTTAATTTTATAACAGCTTTTATCTTCAGGAAGGAACTGCCACAAATATTTGACTATTAAGACAGAGCTTTACCTAAACATATATGAGTATTTTCCATTTACTCCTGAAATGAAAGCACAAGTATTAAAGGAATTTCATGGAACGTTTAGATAGGTCCGTTTTATGTTGCCGGGGGGGGGTCTATTTGAGTGGTTTTTTTCTCTAGAATGCCTGAAATCAAAGGAAAATATTAACCTTAAAGGTGACTAATATTTAAAGTTCCATTTTCGGTGTATCTTTTTTTCTCTAAAAATGAAGTACACGAGTATTCTGGCCCCTGGAGAACTTTAACAGTAGCTTTCTACCAACCACAGCCCCGGCTATTGGGCAGCACAGATACCGCGAGGTCTACGGGGCGGAGCCTTGGAGGGGGCGGGGCTTCGCGTGACATTTTGCGACTAGGATTTCACTGGCTTCACCTGCAACATCGTTCGCTGTCTGTTGCGTAGACGAATCGGCGTGACGAGCTGAAGATTCGAAGGCGCCAGGCCCAGCCCCGCGCCAGACGCCGTTCCCCTAGAAACCTGAACTGCAGGACCAACTGCAGGAGGCGGCCCCGGAGCTCCGAGGACTCGTCCCGTATCGCGCCGTCCTGCCGTCCCCGCATCGCGCCGCCCCGCTCCGGCTTGCCTCAGCCGTCGTCGAAACCCGTCACAGCGTGCAGGATCGAGCGCCTCCTCGCCCTCTGCCAGGCCCCGGGGGCGCCGTCCGTCGGTCGAGGTCATGGGCAAACGGCCCCGCAGGCCCAGTGCCTACCCTGCGGACTGGGGGGGACCGCAGACCGAAGGACCCGGCCCCGCCAAGCGCCGCCGAACGGAGGAGCCCGAGAACCCCGAGTCCGAGTCCGAGTCCGAGGCGGCGCCCAGCCTGGACAACCTGACGGGACCTCCGGCCGCGGACACGCTCACTTCCGTAGTGGTCCTGCCCGCCGGCTGTGCCCTGCACCTGCCCCTAGATGACGTCGACGTGCTGCTGGAGCCCAAGCCCACGTCCGTGCTGCAAGTGTCTCTCGGAGATCACATCCTCATGCTGGTCCCCGAGGCCCTCCTGGGCTGGGGCGTGGAAGGCCCGTGGGGACAGGGCCTGCAACGGGCCGCTTTCCTGAGCGCTCCAGGGGAGTACATGGCCCTGGAGCCGGGATTCTTTTGCGCAGCCGTCCCAGAGATGGCCTGCCAAGAAGAGGCCAACCAGGAGGAAGCAGACGCCGAGCTCCTGCCGCCTGGGATGGAGGCTGAAGCCGGCTCCGTCGCTGAGCTCCGCAGCCCCACCGCAAGGGTGTCGGGACCCAGCGCGCAGGGCTTTGTCCCAGAGCCCCGTCCTCGGGCGCCCAATCCCAGTCCAGAGAAACGCTCTCCTCACCACGACGACAACCTGCACTTGCACCTTCGGGAGCTCTCCCTCGACTCACCACTCCAACCTCTACCTCCCTCTCCGAGTCCGGGTCCTCACGAGTGCCCCCAACGCCCTTACGGTCCTAAGCGCGAGGCCCAGAGATGTCTGTTCCCGGAATGAACTCCACCCCGGTGTACACACACACACACACACACACGCGCGCGCGCGCGCGCACACACACACACACACACACACACATATTCTGGCTACCATCCTGGAGGCCCAATGGATTTCCCGGCGTCTTTTACACTGAATGTCCTACAACCTGGAAATTAAGCATCTCGCGTGGGCCAACAACTCCTTTTTCCCTCCAGACTGGCTATAGTAGCAGGAGAAGACGTCAGGAAAAGAAAGCAGACTCTAGACCTCATCTTTGAAATGGAAAATCTGCCCAGGGATACCGGACAATGTGTGTTCAGACGTCTGGACTTCTTTACAACATCATTCTCAGGCCTATCCATTCCCGCTCGTTTGCATTGGTTATTTTCTCTCAAATTCTTCTCTCTCCAGCACCATACCCTATTGCTACCCTATTTCTCCCCAAACCAATAAATAACTGGATTTCTCATGTTATATGTCTTCCCATGCATTTATGAAGATTTTTAGCCATGGCTTTTCTCTTCCTTGGTGTTTTGAGCTGCTCTCCTGGAAAGCTGCAAAATAGTATGATGGTTACTATACATAATTAATTGTATGATGTTTGTTCATAGCTTCCTCTTAACCTGAGGAAGTTCTCTTCCAGTCAAGTTCACTTTTCATTATGAATAAATGCTGGATTTTATCAGATGTTTTCAGCATGTATTAGGATATGCATTTCCTTTTTAAATCTCTTCCTCCGGTTATGTTGACTCAGAGACTGATGTAAAATGTTTGCATTCCTGCTATTCCACATTATTCATACCTTTTAAATTCTACCCCGAGTTTTTTCTTTTGTAAATCAAACCTCTAACTTTTAAAACATTAATTTAGGGGCCTCCCTGGTGGCGCAGTGGTTAAGAATCTGCCTGCTAATGCAGGGGACATGGGTGCGAGCCCTGGTCTGGGAAGATCCCACATGCCGTGGAGCAACTAAGCCCATGAGCCACAGCTGAAGCCCACGCACCTACAGCCCATGCTTCGCCACCAGAGAAGCCACTGCAGTGAGAAGCCCGTGCACCTCAACGAAGAGTAGCCCCCGCTCACCGCAACTAGAGAAAGCCCGTGCGCAGCAACGAAGACTCAATGCAGCCAAAAATAAATAAATAAAAATTTTAAAAAATAAAACATTAATTAATTACCATATTTCTTTCACATTTTTATAAAAGAAATAAAATCTACAGGTAAAGCTGAAAACAAGATGGTTTCAGTTTTTTTAAACATCAATACTATTTATAGTCACCAACATGCTTTACCATTTCCTCTCTACCTTTTTATTCTTATATTCCACTCTCAAAGTCTAGCCTCAATTTTCTTCTTGCTGAAGAATATACTTTAATAGTTCTTTCCACTATACCCTATGTGTAGTAAATTATCTTGGTTTTGTAAATCTCAACGTTTTGTGTAGTACACTCTCATAGTCTTGTATATCTGAAAATTTTTATTATGTATTCATTCCTAATTCTAAAGTGTTATTTAAGTACTTTAAAGACATTACTCCATTGTTCTGCCATTTTTTATTGTTGTTGCAGGCAAGAGGTCTCTGCCAATCAAGTTGTTGTTCCTTTTATATTTGATTCAGCTGTTCATTAGCACATTTTTTAATTTTATTTTTTAATTGAAGTATAGTTGATTTACATTGTTGTGTTACTTTCTGGTGTACAGCAAAGTTATATATTTTTTCCATATTCTTTTACATGGTTATGGTTTATTACAGGATATTGAATATAGTTCCCTGTGCTATACAGTAGGACCTTGTTGTTTATCTGTTTTACACTGAATACGTAATAGTTTTATATCTGCTAATCCCAAACTCCTAATTTATCTCTCCCTCACCCTCTTTCCCCTTTGGTAAACATAAGGTTGTTTTCTATGTCTGTGAGTCTATTTCTGTTTTGTAAATAACTTCATTTGTATCATATCTTAGATTCCACATATAAGTGATATCATATGATATTTATCTTTCTTTGACTTACTTCACTTAGTATGATAATCTCTAGGTCCATCCACGTTGCTGCAAATGGCATCATTTCATTCTCATTTATGGCTGAGTAGTATTCCATTGTATAGGTATGCCACATCTTTTTATCCATTCATCTGTAGATAGACATTTAGGTTGCTTCCATGTCTTGGGTATTTTTTTTCATTTGTTCATTTATTTATTTATTTATTGGCTGTGTTGGGTCTTGTTGCTGCACGTGGGTTTTCTCTAGTTGCGGCGAGCGGGGGCTACTCTTCGTTGCAGTGCACAGGCTTCTCATTACGGTGGCTTCTCTTGTTGCAGAGCACGGGCTCTAAGGCACACGGGCTTCAGTAATTGTGGCATGTGGGCTCAGTAGCTGTGGCTCGTGGGCTCTAGGCTAATGGGCTTCAGTAGTTGTGGCACACGGGCTTATTTGCTTGGCGGCATGTGGGGTCTTCCCAGCCCAGGGCTCAAACCTGTGTCCCCCGCACTGGCAGGCAGATTCTTAACCACTGCGCCACCAAGGAAGTCACCAGTTAGCTATTTTAAATAGTGCCACTATAAACACTGGGGTGCATGTATCTTTTCAAATTAGAGTTTTCTCGGGATATTTGCGCAGGAGTGGGACTGCTGGACCATACAGCAACTCTTTTTAGTTTCTTAAGGAATCTCCGTACTGTTCTCCATAATGGCTGCACCAATTTACATTCCCTTCAACACTGTAGGAGAGTTCCCTTTTCTCCACACCCTCTCCAGCACTTATTATATGTGGACTTTTTAATGATGCTCATGCTGACCAGTGTGACGTGATACCTCATTGTAGTTTTGATTTGCATTTGTCTATTAATTAGTGATGTTGAGCATCTTTTCATGTGCTTTTTGGCCTTTTGTTTGCCTTCTTTAGAGAAATGTCTACTTAGGTCTTCTGCCCTTTATTTTTTTTTTTTTTTTTTTTTGCGGTACGCAGGCCTCTCACTGTTGTGGCCTCTCCCATTGCAGAGCACAGGCTCCGGACGCGCAGGCTCAGCGGCCATGGCTCACAGGCCCAGCCGCTCCACGGCATGTGGGATCTTCCCGGACCGGGGCACGAACCCGTGTCCCCTGCATCGGCAGGTGGACTCTCAACCACTCCGCCGCCAGGGAAGCCCTGCCCATTTTTTGATTGGGCTCTTTGTGTTTTTGTTATAGAGTTATATAACATGTTTTTATATTTTGGAAATTAAGCCCTTGTCAGTGACATCAGTTGCAAATATTTTCCCCCATCCATAGGCTGTCTTTTCATTTTGTTTATGGTTTCTTTTGCTTTGGAAAAGCTTATATGTTTGATTAGGTCCCATTTGTTTATTTTTGCTTTTATTTCTATTGCCTTGGGAGACTGACCTATGAAAACACTGCTACGATTTTTGTCAGAGAATATTTTGTCTATGTTCTCTTCTAGGAGTTTTATGGTGTCATGTCTTATATTTAAATCTTTAAGCCATTTTGAATTTATTTTTGTGTATGGTGTGAGGGACTGTTCTTTTTTTTAACATCTTTATTGAAGTATAATTGCTTTACAATGGTGTTAGTTTCTGCTTTGTGACAAAGTGAATCAGTTATATATATACATATGTTCCCATATCTCTTCCCTCTTGCGTCTCCCTCCCTCCCACCCTCCCTATCCCACCCCTCTAGGTGATCACAAAGCACCGAGCTGATCTCCCTGTGCTATGCGGCTGCTTTGCACTAGCTATCTATTTTACGTTTGGTAGTGTATGAGAGAGCGGCGAGGGACTGTTCTAATATCACTGATTTACATGCAGCTGTCCAGCTTTCCCAACATCACTTGCTGCAGAGACTGTCTTTCTCTGTTGTATATGCTTGCCTCCTTTGTCAAAGACTGACTGTAGGTGTGTGGGTTTACCTCTGGGCTCTCTATTCTGTTCCATTGATCCATATGTCTGTTTTTGTGCCAATACCACGCTATTATGATTACTGTAGCTTTGTAGTATTGTCTGAAGAAGGAGGTTATGCCTCCCACTTTGTTCTTTTTCCTCAGGATTGCTTTGGCAATTCTGGGTTTTTTATGGTTCCATATAAATTTTAGGATTATTTGTTCTAGTTCTGTGAAAAATGTCATGGGTAATTTGATAGGGTTCGCGTTAAATCTGTACATTGCCTTAGGTAGTATGGCCATTTTACAATATTGATTCTTCCAATCCAAGAGCATGGAATATCTTTCTGTTTCTTTGAATCCTCTTCAATGTCCTTTATCAGTGTTCTATAGTTCTCAGCATATAAGTCTTTAACCCCCTTGGTCCGGCTTATTCCTAAGTATTTTTTTTTTTTTTTTTTTTTTTTTTTGCTATACGCGGGCCTCTCACTGCTGTGGCCTCTCCCGTTGCGGAGCACAGGCTCCGGACACGCAGGCCCAGCGGCCATGGCTCACGGGCCCAGCCGCTCCGTGGCATGTGGGATCTTCCCGGACCGGGGCACGAACCCGTGTCCCCTGCATCGGCAGGCGGACTCTCAACCACTGCGCCACCAGGGGAGCCCCCTAAGTATTTTTTGACATTTTAGAATATTTTAAAATGTTTCTTTTCCTTTGACATCCTACAGTTTTACTGTAACATCTCTAGGGGCAGATTCTATTTTTATTTGGCTTAATGGATTTGGTTAACTATCAATATGGGAAATTATCTCTTGCCTGAAATCCCACAAAATCTTAGGCTCTATCTCTTGTAATAACTCACATCCTTGGGCTTCCCTGGTGGTGCAGTGTTTGAGAATCTGCCTGCCAATGCAGGGGACAAGGGTTCGAGCCCTGGTCCAGGAAGATCCCACATGCCGCGGAGCAACTGGGCCCATGAGCCACAACTACTGAGCCTGCGCGTCTGGAGCCTGTGCTCCGCAACAGGAGAGGCTGCGATAGTGAGAGGCCCACGCACCGCGATGAAGAGTGGCCCCCGCTCGCCGCAACCAGAGAAAGCCCTCGCACAGAAACAAAGACCCAACGCAGCCAAAAATAATAAATTAATTAATTATTTTTTTTAAAAAAACACATCCTCATGTCTGGAAATCCAATCAGATAAATAATGGCACTGCTCAATCTCCCATGACTCTTAACATCTTAATATCATGTGCTGTATGCCTTATCAATTCCAGCTTTCTATTTTTTAATCCAATTAACTAATCCTTTAATCAAGTTTCTTCTGTTTATACTTCTACAAGAATGTATTTATTTCAAAGAATTTTTTCAAGATTTTACTTCCTTATTCTTGTTTCAAAACTTCCCCACTTAGTATTATAACTCCTATTTTTGTTTCATGGATAGTATTCCATCCTTTATGTTTTGAAATTATTTAAACATTAATTAATGCCTCCCTTAACTCAATTTCCTCACAAGTAAAATCTCCTATTCTTTGTTCTTTCATCACTTTGGATTGCCCCATGTGCTTGGTCATTTCATTGGTGGGTGCCTTTTGAGTGAGAATTCATCTTCTTCATCTCACAGTTATAATTTTTTAAAACTTCCACTTCCTAGTGGAAGACAACTCAGAGCCAAGGCTTTTGGAACTCTAGAAAGTCACAGGTCTAATCCCCAAGCAATTACATGTCACAAATCACAACTGGCCATTCGCAGTTTCCATCTGTCTTTCCCGATCAACCACAGGTACAACCTTGAAATAGTGGTCACTGCCTCTTCAACCTCTGATGATTGGCAATGGGCTGATTTTGAGCTCCCTCAAAAGAACAGAAATCCCAGCTGCCATTATATATTTTAGTCTCAGTGCCCCAAATACATCAAAATATCAGCTGTCCATTCAGAGACTGGATTTTCTACTCTGTCCCTGGTCCCTGCAAGCTTGTGTCTTTCTTTTCAAAGTAGATGTCTATATTTAATATGCTTTAATATTTCCTATCATTGCTCTCTGCCTCCAGTAGAAGGAACCCCCTGTACTACCATCTCATCCACAATTCCCACCACAATTCCACAATCCCTCCTCCTTACCCCCATAACATAGCAATCAATCAGACACAAGTCCCAGCCTAATTATCTGATTATTATGAAGAGGGGAGATGGCCCTGTTTGCAAAATTATACCTTCTATTGCAAGAGCCTCATAATCTACGTTAGAAATAACTGAGGGTACCCATTTTTAGCAACATGTGAACCAAATAGTACAAAATATCCTCAAGAGCAACACTCTTGAAACTGATGGATAAATATTATTTTAATATTTTAAAGGCATATCACAGCTAGTAAAAATGTAAGAGAAATCTTCCAAGGTCAAAAATGATGACATATCACAAACCCAGACAGGAAAGTGTATGCTAAAACAAGAAGGTACATGGGGATACCTAACATTCTATGATGACCTAGAGCTTTGGTTTTAATGGCCCATTTATGGGGGAGCGAATAAAAGTCCGGGTCACATAGCCCTGAAAAAATCCCAGGTTTCCAGAAAATACCTCCAATAGCTAATCTAACAAGCAAAAGAAAAAAAAAAACCACCTCATAAAACAAAAGCAGATGGGACATAAATGTATCTGTCTCAATATTGGCTCCAGGTAGAATTGAACAGAATAGGGGGTAGGTGACAGTTTAGTTCAAGATATTCTCTGGTAGATGGTTAACCAGGCAAAAGTAAAACAAACTTTCTCTGAGAATACAGCTTATACTCAGGGCTAAGTACCTTCTCAGAGATGAACTTCCAGTGATTCTAAACTTATAATCCAAAATCAGAGAACACATAAGGGAAGAAACCACCACAAGTAAGAAAAAATGAGAAATATCCAAAACAAGGAAAAGGTAAATCACTCCCTCAAATGATTGAAATTGATGAATTATCATATATAAAATATCTTAAAATAAAATTAATATGATTTGAGGACACAAAAGAGGGCAACATAAGTGTAGCTAAGGAAAAAATATCAAAAGATATGGCAATATGGGAACATATGTATATGTATAACTGATTAAATTTGTTATAAAGCAAAAAAAAAAATACAAAAAAAAGATATGGCAACTTTAAAAGGGAACTAAAGAAAATTTCTGGGGATTAAATTTGTAAACATGGAAGTGAGAAATACAATGAATGGGTTAAACAACAGTTTAGACAGAATTAAAAATGGATGGGAACCCTGAACTAGAGAAGTCATCCATAAAGCTTTTGCACAGTAAAGGAAATCATAAATGAAATGAAAAGACAACCCACAAAATGGGAGAAAATATTTGCAAACGATGCGACTGACAAGGGACTAATCTGCAAAACATACAAACAGCTCATGCAGCTCAATACCAATAAAACAAACAACCCAATCAAAAATTGGGCAGAAGACCTAAATAAACATTTCTCCAAAGAAGAAATAAATATGGCCAAAGAGCACATGAGGGACTTCCCTGGTGGAGCAGTGGTTAAGAATCACCTGCCAATGCAGGGGACACAGGTTCGATCCCTGGTCCGGGAAGATCCCACATGCTGCGGAGCAACTAAGCCCATTCGCCACAACTACTGAGCCTGCACTCTAGAGCCCGCGAGCCACAACTACTGAGCCTGCATGCCACAACTACTGAAGCCTGCGTGCCTAGAGCCCGTGCTCCACCAACAAGAGAAGCCACTGCAATGAGAAGCCCACGCACTGCAGTGAAGGGTAGCCCCCGCTCTCCGTGACTAGAGAAAGCCCGTGAGCAGCAAGGAAGACCCAACACAGCCATAAATAAATAAATAAATCTATATTTTTTAAAAAAACACATGAAAAGATACTCAACATCGCTAAATATTAGAGAAATGCAAATCAAAACTTCAGTGAGGTATCACCTCACACCGGTCAGAATGGCCATCATTTAAAAGTCTACAAATAATAATTGCTGGAGAGGGTGTGGTGAAAAGGTAACCCTCCTACACTGCTGGTGGGAATGTAAGTTGGTGCAGCCACTATGGAAAACAGTACGGAGATTCCTTAAAAAACTAAAAATAGAACTACCACATGATCCAGCAATCCCACTCCTGGGCATATATCTGGATAAAACTCTAATTCAAAAAGATACATGCACCCCAGTGTTCACTGCAGCACTATTTACAACAGCCAAGACACAGAAGCAACCTAAATATCCATCAACAGAGGGATGGATAAAGAAGATGTGATACATATATAAAATGGAATACTACTCAGCCATAAAAAAAGAAATAATGTCATTTGCAGCAACGTGAATGGACCTAGAGAATATCATACTAAATGAAGTAAGTCAGACAGAGAAAGACAAATATCATATGATATCACTTATAAGTGGAATCTAAAAAGATGATACTTATTTACAAAACAGAAACAGACTCACAGACTTTGAAAACAAACTTATGGTTACCAAAGGGGAAAGGTGGGGGAGGGATAAATTAGGAGTTTGGGATTAACATATACACATTACTATATATAAAACAGATAATCAACAAGGACCTACTGTATAGCACAGGGAAGTCTACTCAATATTCTGCAATAACCTATATGGGAAAAGAATCTGAAAAAGAATGGATATATGTATATGTATAACTGAACCACATTGCTGTTACACTGGAAACTAACACAACATTGTAAATCAACTATACTCCAATATAAAATAAAAATTAAAAAAAAAAGAAAATGGAAACACTGAGCTAGAGAAATCATCCATAAAGCTAAGGAGGATAAAAACATGTAAAATATGAAAGGGAGACTAAGAGGCATTATCAGAGAGGGAGTAGTTCTACTACATGACTGTTGTAGATAGAGAGGGGGAACACTGAAAGCACAGGAAGTAGCTTTATTCACAGAAATAATGAATGAGAAATTCTCCAGATGTGATGACAGAAAAAAATCAGTCACTCATTCATTCAACAAACATGCATTAAAAGTGCCTACTATGTACCAGGCACCTTTCCAAACTCCAGGAGTATAGCCAAGAACAAAATAGTTAAAAATCACTGCCTTCATGGAGTACAATAATTCACACAAGAAGTAACGGTGCCTTACATTAAAGTAATAGGAAGAGGAGTGATATGAAGTGGCATGTAGTTGGATACATTCTGAAGACAGAGAAAACAGAATTTCCTCATGCAAGAGGTGAGAGAGATTCTAGGATAACTTGAGGGTTTGGGACAAGGGCAAAAAAAATGGAATTGTTATTTTCTGAAATTGGAAAGACCTGAGGGTAGTATTTATAGAAAACATATGTTCAGTTTTGGACATACGTCATGTGAAGTGCCTGTTACATATTCAGTGGAGATGTTTACTAGGAAGTGAGAGATGGGAGTCTAGAATTCAGGGGAGTGGTATAAGATAGAGATACACCAGTGTTGTGTAAGAACTACCTAATGTGCATTTTGAAATCACCAAGACTTATGACAGCATCAGGAGAGAGTGACAGAGGGGCTTCCCTGGTGGCACAGTGGGTAAGACTCCACACTCCCAATGCAGGGGGCCTGGGTTCGATCCCTGGTCAGGGAACCAGATCCCACATGCATGCCGCAACTAAGAGTTTGCATGCCACAACTAAGGAGCCCACAAGCAGCAACTAAGACCTGGCACAACCAAATAACAATAGAGAGAGAGAGAGTGACAGAAAGCCAAGAGTAAAAAACATTTAAGGAGTGAGGGAGAGGGGTCCTACAGTTGGAAAGAGGGTAGAGGACTGCACCAAGACAGATTAGACAGTGGTTATACTCTGATGATGTGAAATTCAGGAATAATGGAGATACGAATGGGAAACATCAAAGAGGAGCAAGAATAACATACACTGTACCTCCAGCCATGGGTACTAGGGGTATGTGAGAGAAAATAGCCTCCACTTGAGAAGCCTCCAGGGAAAAAAGGGAACTCAGAAGAAGCAGGTTTCAGTTATAAAAAGAAAGTTAAAGGGAGTATCAGGGAAGTTGAAGAGTTTTTAGTTTTGTGATTGACTATGAGTTCCAGAAGGCAGAATGAAAAGGAGAAGGATATGAGGTAGTGAGAAAAGGCCATGTACTGAGTATTGGAAGATTTTAAATCAGAGATATTAGGTTTAATAACAGTTTCCTACAATGAACAGGAATAAAAGGCATGATGAAATTAGTCTTCATGATCCTATGGCAGGTAGAGGTGGCAAGACTTTCAGCATGGAAGAAAGGGAAAAGAAGCCTATTTGCAAGAATACACATAGTTCTGGGACATAGTATAGTGTCCTCATTCAGGAAGCACAACAACTTTCAAAATTGATAAATTTTTAAAAATACACATTTAGACAGACTACTATAAGCCCACAAAACACCAAATCCAAAGAGAATATTTTTTATAAGCAGAAAGAAAAGACAACTACAATAAAAAGGCAATTCAGTCAGACAACTGACTTCTCAGAAACAACAATGGAAGACAGTAAACAATGGAATAATAGCAGTACTGCTAGAAAACAAGTGTTTTGACCAGGAATTCTTTGCTTAACAAATCCATTTTTCAAAAATGGTCATAAACAAAGATTTTGTCAACTAAAAAACTTATTATGAAAGTATACTAATTTAATTAGTATTGTATTAGTATATGTTAAATATTTTTGCAAACTTAATGTATTAAAAGTATTAACTGTGTGAAATTGCTTCTGCTTAGACAATTAAATCAGTAATCATAATAGATGAAAAACATATCCACACGTAAACAAAAAAGTATGTAACCCAGGAAATGATGCAGTTCAAAGAGAAAAGATTTTTTTTTTTTTTTTGGCCATGCTGCGCAGCTTGTGGGATCTTAGTTCCCCGACCAGGGATCAAACTCGTGTCCCCTGCAGTGGAAGCACAAAGTCTTAACCAACAGACTGCCAGGCAAGTCCCAGGAAAGCACTTTTCAATAAAAGAATTGGGTCAACAGGTTTTGCACAATGAGGAAAAAATTGAAATTGAATCACTGTCTCATCCATAGAAAACAATCATTTTTAAATCTGGATTTGGATAAAGAGCTTAAATTTTGAAAAGCGAAGATTTAAATATTCGGAAGATATAAAAATTATCTTGGAGTAGGGAGTATTTCTTAAACAATACACAAAAATTACAAAGCATAGAGAAGAAAACTAATACATTTGAAACTATATTAACGTTAAGAAATTCTGTTTATCAAAAGGCACTATAAAGAATGTGAATACAACCAAGCCACAAAATGGGAAAAGATAATTTCAACACACATAAATATAAAAGAAGTTCCAAAATTCAGTAACATCCAAAAATGGGCGAAAGACATAAACACATACTACACAGATGTTACACAAGTGGCCAATACATATGAAAACAGGATCAATCTTATAAGTAATCAGAGAAATACAGTATAAATAAATGATGAAATACCATCAGATTGGAAAATGCTTAGAAATCTAACCATACTAAGTATTGGTAAGGACGTGGTGGAAAGGGAACACTTACCCACTGCTCACAGAAATATAAATTAGGACAACTATTTAAGAAAGCAGTCTGGCTTTATCTCCTATTGTTACGGTGCCACAAACTACGACCCAGCAATTCCACATCTAGGTTTTTTGCCATAAGCATATAGGTAAAATGTCAAAGATCTCTGTTTTAAAGTTAAACATGTCTGTATTTAATTCCCAAGTCCAACACAAATCAGGTGTTTAATTTTGTAAAATTTCCTTCTCTCCTCTGACCTTCACTAAGAAGTGAATAAACTAACTTTTTAAACACTCATTATAACATGTCAGACAGCAAGTTTAAAGACAAAGGCTAACTTCATGATAAAATTTCTGTACTGTTATTAATAATTACCACATACTGGTCTCCAAAAACAACAACAAAAACTGCAATCAGTCCATTTCACTTGAATAGTTTCAAGTTTTTTTACCGAAGAAAAATTGCATTTCTAATTTGTCTTCTGGGTGAAAAGAATTTCAAGAACCATGTGGGTGAGGTTGGGAAGGAGTGACTGGTGACGGGATAAAGGCTTTTCATAGCCTCATGGAAAATCTTAGAAGACATTAGATATAAGCTACTTCTAAAAGTAAGCAAGCAGTTGATGAGATTGTATTTTGGATATTTTCCCAAGAATAAAAGTAATAAAGGCCACTGGGCCGCATACGGGCATCCAAGAAGTATTATGCTACACTTTCGTTTAAAAAAAAAAACAAACAAAAAAACTCTCCCGCTGCTGCATTGCACTAACGCTGATCTATCTGATCCTATCTCTGGCAGAAGGCGGGGCTTACACTGAAACTTCCCGGCAGCCGCAGGTCACATGACATCCCATGTTGTTAGTCATCCAGCGCGCATAGGGGTCAGCGTGAAGAGTTGAAGATTCCAACGCCCGAGGCCCAACCCAGCTGCAGACGAGGCTCCGCTAGAAACCTGGACTGCGGTACTCTCGGGAGGTGACCCCAGAGCTCCGAGGACTCGACCCGCATCGCGCCGTCCTGCGCCCCACCCGGCCCGCCCCGGCTTGCCTCACCTGTCATCGAGAACCGTCACAGCGTGCAGGACCTCTGCCAGGCCCTGGGACCGTTGCCCGCAGGTCCGTCGGTCAAGATGATGGGCAAACGGCCCCGCAGCCCCATCGCCTACCCTGCGGACTGGTGGAGACCGCAGACCGAAGGACCCGGCCCCGCCAAGCGCCGCCGAACGGAGGAGCCCGAGGACCCCGAGTCCGAGTCCGAGTCCGAGGCGGCGCCCAGCCTGGACAACCTGACGGGACCTCCGGCCGCGGACACGCTCACTTCCGTAGTGGTCCTGCCCGCCGGCTGTGCCCTGCACCTGCCCCTAGATGACGTCGACGTGCTGCTGGAGCCCAAGCCCACGTCCGTGCTGCAAGTGTCTCTCGGAGATCACATCCTCATGCTGGTCCCCGAGGCCCTCCTGGGCTGGGGCGTGGAAGGCCCGTGGGGACAGGGCCTGCAACGGGCCGCTTTCCTGAGCGCTCCAGGGGAGTACATGGCCCTGGAGCCGGGATTCTTTTGCGCAGCCGTCCCAGAGATGGCCTGCCAAGAAGAGGCCAACCAGGAGGAAGCAGACGCCGAGCTCCTGCCGCCTGGGATGGAGGCTGAAGCCGGCTACGTCACAGGGCTCTGCAGCCCCTCAGCAAGGGTGTCGGGCCCCAGCGCGCAGGGCTTCCTCCCAGAGCCCTGGCCTCGGGCGCCCAACCCCAGTCCAGAGAAACACTCTCCTCACCACGACGACAACCTGGACTTGCACCTTCCGGAGCCCTTCCCCGACCCACCACTCCAACCTCTACCTCCCTCTCCTTGTCCGGGTCCTCACGAGCGCCCCCAACGCCCTCATGGTCCTCTGCTCAAGGGCGGGAAATGCCTGATCCCGGAATGAACTGCCTCCCACAATTCCTTGCACCCAGCTTCCGGCACTTAGTGATCTACCTAGACTCACTTTGGGCCCCTGCCACCGCTCAGAGATGGAGCATCTTCATTCATGGACAGTGGGCAGCTGCGGTTTTTATTCTGGTTTTGTTAGTTTGGGGGTTTTGTTGTTTTGGTTTTTTTTAAGCAAAATGCCTTGATCGATAGCAGCAAAAATATTTTTTTACAAAAGCAGATTCTGGTAAGGACTTTTCGCAAGGGTAGACCACATATAGCCAACCATGGATGTGTAGATCCCTTGCCACTGCTGCATGAGCTGTTTCTTCCACCTCTGTCACCTTCAGCCAACTCCATTTTTCTTGTTTCACCCCTACTCTTGCTTCAAACTCACCTCAATTTTTTTCCAGTTTATCCCCTTTTTCATCACCTTCCCATGCATCTCTTCTTTCTCTCCATTCCAGGTTTTTTCCTTCCTTTTGTAATTGTAGTTTTACCTGTATGACCTCCGCAGTGTCCTCTGAAATGCTTCTGGTCATTTTTTTTTAGCATGCACAATATTTATTAAGAAGATCCTTGTGAAAGAGAAGCAAAGTAAACAGTAGTGGTCAGAGAGAGAAGACGAGGTACAGGAGGTCCAGCGACAGCCTCAGCCAACCCCACTGGGAGCTCTGGAGTTAGAATGGCTGGTCAGAGCTGTCCCAGGCTAGGTTGAAATAGCCCAATCCCCTCATCCATCAGTCTTCGGGTGTGAGAAACCAGGGAAGGGCCATGGCTCTGGGCAAGGCAGCTTTCCTCACCAGAGACAGTTTATAAAGGGGATAATAGCTGAAGCCAGTTATGGAAACAACTCTCACTGAAGAAGATTCTGGTTGGTGCATCACACTGTCCACCACAAGATATTGGTTCTTTTTATCTTGATGTTCATCTCCATTTATTCTGGTCTTTAACTAGCAGTAAAGAAATTATAATTTTCTTCATATAGGTCTTGCATATTTAGATGAAGTCTGATCACCGACTTTCTTTTTCTCTTTCTTCTTGCTTTCCTAACACTTTTCCCCAGAGCTGGTCAGTCAAGATAAATGCACATTAAATAAATAAATGAATAAATGGCACAAATGTAATACACTGGACTTTTTGGAAATATTTCTAAAAATACAATAAAAAATGAGTGAAAGCAATATTTAATGGAAGGAAGAAAGGGGAAGCTATGATTTTTTTCCCTTAAAGAAACAGTTTGTACGATGTCATATTCCCCTGTACTTTAACAATCAAACGGCTAATTTTTAATTTCATGGCAGTCTAGGCTTTGCCTTGATTTCCCCATGGGGGTGATAAGAAGAACTGCTACACGCAAGGACACACTCAGCTTCACATCATGGACATTCCAGCTTGTGGGATCTTACTTGCCCAACCAGGGATCGAACCCGGGCCCTCAGCAGTGCAGAGTCCTAATCACTGGGCCACCAGGGAATTCCCTGGTCTAATTTACTATTGAGCATTTCTTCATGCTCATGAGCCCATCACCCAGACTTGGCAGCTGTTACTTCTTAGTACTATTTCTTTGAAGTCTTTTTTACTGTAAAGAAATCATTAAAGATAATGTAGTCATATCCT
Source organism: Mesoplodon bidens (assembly GCF_964165515.1). Taxonomy (NCBI): domain Eukaryota; kingdom Metazoa; phylum Chordata; class Mammalia; order Artiodactyla; family Ziphiidae; genus Mesoplodon; species Mesoplodon bidens. Next base: position 140,570,227 of record NC_138161.1, read on the forward strand.
TTGATCCCCATTTCCTTCTGCCTATCCCCAGAGGCTTCTCATAACAGCATGAACTTGGGGGGTAGCATTCTAGTCAATACATGAATGCTACATGTATGGAGATATAAATAATCAACGTTTATGTTGCTTTGTGAACAATTAAAGTTTTATAACTGGCATTATATTCTTCAGTTCACATTTTTCCTCAATGTTATTTTTGAAATCATCACTTATAGATATATATATATATATGGTTCATTTCTCCTAAAGATTTTTGTTTCCATCGTATGAATATACCATATTTTATTTGTTAATTTATTAATGGATATTTGTGTCGTTTTTAGTATTACAAACGAAACTGCAGTGAATATCCTCACAATTGTCATCTTATGCAACTGAGGAAGAGTTCCTCTAGGAAGTATACTTAGAAGTTGTATTGACGGGTGGCATAATATATACATTTACAGTTTTCTTAATAGTGCCAATTGTTCTCTTGGGTGGTTGCAACAGTTTAAACAGCCTCTAGCAGTCTTTCACCAAACTTTAAACTGTTTGCCAGGGGTATCTCATTTTTTTTAATTTGCAATTTCCTACTACTGGTAAGATAGTGCAATTTTTCACATGTAATGAGAATAATATTTTTAAAGCAATTTCATTTATATTTTCTCTTTTTTAACTGAAGTATAGTTGATTTACAACGCTGTGTTAATTTCTGCTGTACAGCAAAGCGATTCAGTTATACATATATAGAGGGCTTCCCTGGTGGCGCAGTGGTTGAGAATCTGCCTGCCAATGCAGGGGACATGGGTTTGAGCCCTGGTCTGGGAAGATCCCACATGCCACGGAGCAACTAGCCCCGTGAGCCACAAATACTGAGCCTGCGCGTCTGGAGCCTGTGCTCCGCAACGAGAGGCTGCGATAGTGACAGGCCTGCGCACCGCGATGAGGAGTGGCCCCCACTTGCCGCAACTAGAGAAAGCCCTCACACAGAAACGAAGAGCCAACACAGCCATGAATAAATAAATTAATTAATTAATTTAAAAAAAAAATTATACATATATAGAGACTTCCCTGGTGGCGCAGTGGTTAAGACTCGACGCTCCCAATGCAGCGGGCCCGGGTTCAATCCCTGGTCAGGGAACTAGATCCCACATGCATGCCACAACTAAGGAACCCACGTGCTGCAACTAAGGAGCCCACCTGCCGCAACTAAGACCCGGCGCAACCAAATAAATAATTTTTTTTTAATTATACATATGTATACCTTCTTTTTTTAATTCTTTTCCATTATGGTTTATCGTAGGATCTTGAATATAGTTCTCTGTGCTTTACAGTAGGACCTGTTGTTTATCCATTCTATATATAAAAGCTTACATCTGCTAACCCCAACCTCCCGCTCCATCCCTCCCCCAACCCCCTCCCCCTTGGCAACCACCAGTCTGTTCTGTATGTCTGTGATTCTGTTTCTGTTTCACACTTAGGTTCATTTGTGTCATATTTTAGATTCCACATGTAAGTGATATATATGGTATTTGTCTTTCTCTTTCTGACTTCACTTAGTATGATAATCTCTAGTTGCATCCATGTTGTTGCAAATGGCATTATTTCATTCTTTTTTATGGCTGAGTAGTATTCCATTATACATATGTACCACATCTTCTTTATCCATTCATCAGATAGATTTTCATACATCGTAAGTCTTACTGTCTTTCAACTTATCACCCATCAAGTCTAATGGCTTTAACCTTTTCGGTGGGGAGGACAGATACAACCCAGATTAAAGAGGTCAGCTTTCAGCCTGGAGTTACTAGGCAAGTGTCATGAGAATCAATTTTTCTCCAGACAGGAAAGTTACATTTAATTTCTTAAGCAACCTTTAAATATCAACAGCAATGTTTGGAAGACTGAACATAGAATTTTAATAGAAATCATCATGCAGAGAGGACTGAGGAGTCCTAACTGGATGAGAATGGAAAGAAGAAAAGGCCACCCTTACCCAAAAGCAGGATGTGGAAAATAAAAGAGGGGCAGAATAGAAAATGTAAGCATTCATCACTCACATGTATCATGACTTTCAGCCTCTATGAGTAAAAATCCTTAGCATTAGCTGAAGCGAAGGCCAAGAAAAGGGAGGTTTTTTCCTTGCTTCCCATTTAAGAATCCGGGAAAAATAAGATGGAGGATGGTAATTGCCCCCTACCATGTTCCCAGCCACCATCCTAAGGAGAAGCAAGGAAAGGAGGAGAGAATCCAAACGGGAAACATTTACAAAAAGGTGCCTGTGTTATCTGAAGATGAATGAGAACCAAAAATGTCTGAGATTCACTTATCTAGAAAGTTTACGGTGCACCTATGCCCCATCCCCCAACTCCAAATCCCCCATACCAATGAGGTGGAGGCTCAGGAGGAAGGTGAAGTCAATTATATAAATGAAGAAGTTATACTTCCTTTATACAACTGAGTAGAAATCTGTTCATTGATATATTCACGTCTGCTTATTGTCAGTTTATATCCTTAACTCTTTATTTCTATTAGACCTATAAGACTATTCTTTATTCATTTGAAAATTTTTATATATTCAAACTACTAATCCTTTATGTTTTATAGCTTATAAATATTTTCTTCCAGTGTGCCACTTGTTTTTTAACTTGTTTAATTGTACATGCCCTTATAATTCTCATATAGTGAAATTTCACAATCTTTTATGGTCTCTACTTTTTGGGTCAGTTTTAAAAATCTTTCCCAAGAAAGCTCAAAAAGATATTTCCTACACTCTCTGCTAATGGTTTAATTTTTTTCCAATTTAGATACCTAATTTCTTAGGATTTCATTTTTGTATATATTTTAAAGTAGGGATGAAATTTTTTCATATTGAAAGACATTGCTGGGACTTCCCTGGTAGTCCAGTGGTAAAGAATCTTCCTTCCAATGCAGCAGATGCAGGTTCGATCCCTGGCAGGGAACTAAGATCCCACATGCCACGGGGCAACTAAGCCCGTGTGCTGCCACTAGAAAGAAGCCCCTACGCCACAACTAGCGAGAAGCCCACGTGCCCCATTGAAAAGATCCCACATGCCACAACAAAGACCCAGCATGCCGCAACTAAGACCCGATACAGCCAGAAATAAAATAAATAAATATTTAAAAATTTTAAAAGATAATAAAAGCTGTTGTAATTGAAACAGTCATTCTTTAAAAAATAAATGAATAAAATAAAGATTCAATGCAATCTCTATCAAAATTCCAATGTCAACTTTCACAGAACTAGAACAAATAATTCTAAAATTTGTATGGAAATACAAAAGAAACTGAAAAGCTAAAACTATCTTGAAAAAGAAGAACACAGCTAGAAGTATCATGCGCCCTGATTTCAAACTATACTGCAAAGCAAACACAAATCAAGACACTGTGGTACTAGCAAAAAAACAGACGTGTAGATCAATAAAACAGAATAGAGAGCCCAGGAATGAAGCCACACTTATATGGTCAGTTAATATACAAGGAGGAAAAGACAGCCTCTTCACTAAATAGTGTTGGAGAAACTGGACAGCTACAGATTCAAACTGGACTACTTTCTCACACCATATACAATAATAAAAAGATGCAAAATAGAAAGATGCAAAACAAAAGGCAGCTTTAGAGAATTCTAATTCAGTCAAGGAAAAAAATTAAGGGTATTTTATGTTATGTGAATTATATTTCAGTAAAGCTATTTTTAATGTAAATTGTACCATCTCATTCTCCAGCTTACAAATAATAGTTTCTCAGTGTTTAGAATAAAAATCAAATTCCTCACCAAAAAAAAAAAAAAAAGGAGGAGGGGAGAAAAGATGAATCCACAAACTCAGATTCTAGTCCAAGCTGCTCAACTAACAGACTGAGTATCACTCAAGGTCCCTGTGCCTCAGTTTCCCCTGCTCTAAGGGACATTTTATGGGTATGTGCTTCCCTGGATGGGTTCATCAGCTAGTGGGTGTGTGTATTCAGAGAATACAGCCAGGGAGTCATTTGTCACTCTGTTCCTCCGACAACTGGCTCTAACATGAACTCTGTTCTGAGCTGGGTTCCTTTCAAATCCACTCATCAAGCTGAGGCTGTCATGGGCTCAAAGCCCTGCAAGCTAAACCTACATGGAGACCACTGAAAACACAGCCAGGATCCAAAGACTGAACCATCAGTCCTTGTCATGCTCATCAGAAAGGGCCTTTGGGCATTTCCTGGAGTTTTCTTCCTTTTCCCATCAAACTGGCAAAGACTCCAGGAGATTACTGCTTATTAACCTGTGGTCCACTAATTCCACTCCCATCCTTCCACCAACCTATCCATCAAAATCAGGTAGGAGGAAGAAGACTCACTTTCCCAGAGGCCTTGTCAAAGGCCTGGTCCACCGGCCTCTCCTTTCCCTCCCTACAGACCTCTGGACACAGCATTCCAGAAGCTACCATGCCTTCCCTGACCACTGACCATGACTATCTGGGTCAGGATTGAACAGAGAACTGCAATAGCAGCCACTGGTGATAGGCACTTGCTATATAACAGGGACTTCTCAAACATGATCTCATTCAAGATATTAGCCCTATTGTTATCCTCATTTTGCAGATGAGAAAACTGGGGTTCACAGATGGTTAAAATCAGGAGACCAAAGTCTCACGGCTCTTAACAGGGAAGCTTCAGTGTCTCAGGCGAAGTCTAGAAGGACAGCAGCCCAGAGGGGCCCTCCCTGGAGACAGTCCCAGGAGGATCCCAGGATACATCCTTGCCAGGATCCTTTGCCCAAAGCAGGAAGGCACTGAGACGCCTGCAAATCCCTCCCTGGAGAGCATCAGGCAGTGATGAGGGGCAGCGCAGGACAGCACTCAGAGGAGAGAACTGGTGTACACTGTGCAGGAAGCTTTTATGGCTGGGAAGGCGTGAGTCACAGGCACACAGACTCTGGAACAATACAAGAAACTAGCCATCATGTTTCCTGGAGCTGCACGACTCTGTGCAAATCCATCCCCCTCTACGGACCTCACTATCCCCATCTGTCAAATGGGCAGGTGTCAGACTAGATCTCCAAGGGCCCTCCCAGCTCTCTCCCTTGAGGCTGAAGCTGGGAAACATCCATGACACGCCAGAGTAGGGGGTGAGGAATGCGTGGGAAAGAGCAAAAGGGGTAGGAGAAGTGGAAAGAAGAGCAATGCCCCCTGACAAACTCCTTCTCTGCCTGACTCTCCCAGGAAGCCTTCCCCGAACCCCACCCCCACAGCCTTCTTCCAGACTCCCCTTTAGCCCTCAGCCTGGACCTAAAGCAAGGCCCGGCCCTGGCTGAGGGCAGGTTGGCGAACTGAAGAAGCAAACTCCTGAGAGAGAGGAATATGTGAACAAGGTGAGCCGTCTCCCCTGTGGGGCCAGCAAGTGCAGGAAAGCCCCACAGAACTGAGCTGACGTGGGATGTGAACCAAAGACGTGTGAGTACGTCAGAGAGTGAGTTGGTGAAAGAAGTACCAAGACTGGGCAGCTGCGTCCCCAGAAGGGGGCTTGGGAAGGGACGGACCAGCTGGCTGGTTCTGGGTGTGATACCAGGGACTGGGGCCCAGAGGCAGTTTGCAGAAATGGAGTTTTAAACACATGCTAAATGCCCCTGGGGCCTGAGTCAGGAGCTCAGTTTTGGAAGGAGGCATGAAGAAGGAGAAAAGCCAAAGCAAGTGGAGGAATTCGTGAAGACACTCCTTGATTCCCCAGCTCCGTACCTTGCTAATAACTCCGCTCATCCTCCAACGGTCAGCTTCCTAGCCTCTGACTGCCAGCACTAACCGCATTCTCCCATTAAAAACTCCCAACCCGGGCTTCCCTGGTGGCGCAGTGGTTGAGGGTCCGCCTGCTGATGCAGGGGACGCGGGTTCGTGCCCCGGCCAGGGAGGATCCCACGTCCCGCAGAGCGGCTGGGCCCATGGGCCATGGCCGCTGAGCCTGCGTGTCTGGAGCCTGTGCTCCGCAACGGGAGAGGCCACAAGAGTGAGAGGCCCGCGTACCGCAAATAAAAAAAAACTCCCAACCCCCCAAAGTGGCCCCTCGCCTTCCTTCCATCACAATTTTACCTAAATGACTATTCAGCATCTGACTGATTTCTCCACAGGGTCTATTAGCTCTGTAAGGGCAGGGACAGTGCCCTGTTGACCACTAAATGGCCTGCCCCAGCCCCGAGGTACCCATGAGAGGTACTCAGGAAGTATGTGTTGAACGCAAGGATGAGTGAAAGAGAGCAGGGGCTGGGGGGGGGTGGGTCTGGAAGGCCTCAAGAGACTAGACAGTCCTCTCGGGGCCCCGGCGGCAGTCAGCCTGCTCGGGACGGATGGGTGAGGAGGGGCACGCAGGCTGGCACTCACTGCCACACTGGCCGTGTAGTTTGGCCTCACACCCACTGAGAGAGGGTGAAACCAGGCTGACAGACAGCTGTCTGGAACCATTCAGTGTGTCACTGATTCCTTACCCTGGCTTGAGGGCCGCGTTAAAGGAAGCTTAGGAAATTGTTTCAACCAGCTTGCCTCGCTGGGGCCTGACATCATGCGGCCTGACATCATGCGGCCCTCTACTGTGGTTTGGTGATTAGGGAGCTTGCCTGTCGCCCATTCTCCATCACACAAGCCCAAATCAGGCATGTCTTCCTCTAGTTCACGCATGGAACCAAAACATCCTGGCCCTGGTTTTACTTTCCCTCGTAAGCCCTTGTGCTCCCCTGACTGAGGGTCCTTCTGAAATCCTAGAGGTTTGTTCCCAAGTGGTGTATTCCATACATAGCCTGAAGTGGGATTACCGTAGAGATAAATAAAAGATTAGTTTCTGAGTTTCGGGACTAAATAAAGGATCAGATTCTTAGTGATTGGGAGATAAAAGGAATTTGGGGGTTTGTTCATGGATGAACCGATTCAGAAGCAGTTTGGGGCAGTGGGTGGGACCTGGAGCTCAGTTTTCCCTGGGGTTTTTTGTGGATCTCCCTCACTACCCATCCTAGCCATCTGGTTTCACTTCGGAGACAGTCTGAGGCAGCTAGGGCAGCAGGAAGCCCGAGCAAGGAGGCTGATCAGAGCCTCTGACCAGGCTGGGTGTTGAATTAGGAATGGCTGAGCATAACTGGCCCTTATGCTGGATTTGGTGTCTTCCTGGTCCCACTGGAGTATAATGTCCAGGTAACACTTGGCTCCTCCGGAAGATATTCTGCATGACAATCATAATTCTCTAGAACATCACTAACAATTTAAGATTAAGCAAAAGCAGCCCTCAGGCATTGGATATACTTACTCTTTTCTGTCTTGCTTGTTTCTCTTTAGGGCCTGACAGATTTGGTGCAGCCAGTTAGAAGGGAGAGTAGAGAAGATTCCTGGAAGCAGAGACAGACGAATATCTGAATGGGGAGGGTGCACCACAAAAGAAAGAAAGAGAAAAAGAGAGCAACTCAAGAAATATTTGCCCTGTACCATGCTGTGGCCTGACAATCACCAGCTGGTGTTCTGAATTCTGAGCCCAGGAGACCAGAGGAAAACCAGGCTGTGTCCATCAAGCTTTATCTATAAAAGCAAGGGAGTCCAGCATGGCCTCCATGTCCCAGTGACTAAAGGTACAAAGATCTCCTCTTCTAAAGTATAAGAGTTCAGTTAGCTGAGAATTTAATGACTGTAGGACAGAGAATTCCCCACTGGCTTGAAATAATTAAGGGGTTGCTCCTGATGGATTTATGTTAACAGGATATATCTGTAGTAGCAGTAGTAGTAAAGAAAAATGGGCATCATTTTATGAGAATTTATGGCACAGTTGTAAGCCCATTTCATGTGTTAACTTGTTTAAGCCTTTTAAGAAGCACATGAAGTTAACAGAACTTGTTAGCTGTGGGAAGAAGACCCTGGGAGGAAAACCAAAGGATCATAATTTTTTTTAACTGGATTTCTTTTCAATTTTTAACAAGGGCTCAAAAATCCAACTATCTCTTTATAACTCATGAATTTGGCCTGAATGATGATGATGACAGGGGATGAATGTGACTGTGAAGTAAAGTAGTATCATCCAAAGATACGCTGTAACCAGTCACCTACTTGCAAGCGACATTATCACACCCGGAAACATCAGGATGAAACATTTCAATTTCCATCTAATACATGGGTGTTTGCAAAGATCTCTGTGTTTACTAATATGCAGGAAAAAATCCCAAATATCTGATTTTTTTTCGCTTGCCACTCAGTTGTTTTGGGAACCATGTAGTGTCTCTCTCTCTCACTCCACACACACACACACCCCTCCCGCTTCCCTGCCTCCTGGCTGTCCTTCCTCAAGGATCCTAGCCTGAGGCTTGTGGACACAGCTGGGTAAAGCAACACATGATCTGAACGGGATACCTGGTGATGAGCAGCCTTGGCAACCTAGACCCCCAACATTCCCATTGTACTTGAGATAAAAGGAGAAGTGCCCCTGACCTGGCTGCTTTCTACGTGGGCCTCGCAGGTCAGAGCGTAGAAACCTAAAAGCATCGGGCAGCTGAGGACTGGGCCTGGCACGGAGGCAGTTAATGAGGAGAGGAGGGAGCCATCCTTCCAGGTGACCCCCTCACAGATGCAGTGGCTCTGGGAACTCCAAAGTGGGAACTCAACTCCCAGAGAGCAACTGGCAACAAACTGAGGCCTCTCTATTTACAAATTCTACTCTGAGCCTCTCAAATATTCTGGAGCTACATTTCCCACAGAGTGAACGCTGGACCACCTGCAGCAGAATTCCCAGGAAAGCTTGTTGAACCTGTGGATTCCTAGGTCCCACCCCAGGCATCCTGGATCAGCTACCGGCACTAGGGTGCAGGAATCTGCATGCTGAAAGGGCTCCCTAATCAGCCTTATGCTCCATAAAGACTGGGAACCACTTCTTTAGAGATGTATTTCACCGGGTTGTAGTTTCTTCCATTTCTACAGGTTTCATATTTTATTCTGCCTCAATTCAACAAAAATTCACGGAGAGCCTGCTAACCAGACCCTGTTCCAGGTACAGAGGGGTGCAGCACTGACAGGGACCCAGACCCTGCCTTCACGGAGGTTGCAGTGATTTCAGTCTCACAGCAATGCCAAGAGCCACAGCACATTAGGACTCTTTTTTTACAAATGAGAAAGCAGGACTCAGAGAGTGTAAACAACTTACCCAGGGTCACACAACTGCTAGGTGATGTTTCTAGAGCCAGAATTCACTCCCCTCGTTGCAGACCCACGTTCTTGGCACTGCCCCTCAGAACGTTAAAGGCTCAGTTGGTAGAGTGAAAGCTGGAAGGACCCTTAGCAGATAACTAACTGTTCCAGGACTATCCAAGAGGTTTTGTCATTTCAACTCTAACCAGTTGACAGTGATTGCCTCTACTTGTAAGGGAGGGCTCTGCAGCTACATCCAGGATCAGTGACAAAGATGCTGCAATTGACTTATCACGTCTACCGTGGGTACAGAAGCAGGGAGTGGCTGCACACGGACTACATATGCACATTGGTCCTGTACATGGACAAATCCTCCATTTTATTGATGGGGAAACTGAGGTCCAGAGAGACAGAAGTCATCCAAGTCTCAGACCTGGTACTGGACTAGAACCAAGGTCTCTAAAATTCTAGTCAAGGGCTCTTTACACTATCCAGTGCTGCCTTTCCCATGCAGCCAAGATGACTAAACTGAGAAATGGACCAAAGTGTCAGGAATCAAAGACTTTCTGGTGTTGGTACAAAGGGTCCTGTGGAGCCCAGGGGAAGGAAAGGAGGCTGAAACGGTAGGAGGACTGACTGGGGAGACGGCCCCTCCCATTTCTCCCCTCCCAATGGTGCAAGGAAGAAACCCACATTACTGAGCCCTCATCTGTGCCAGGCACTGTGCTAATTACATCAATTACCCCATTTAATCCTTTCAGTCACCCCATGAGGAAGCTCCACGCAGAGAAGGAAACAGGGTGGCAGAGGTTAAGTGACTGAGCCAAGCTCACATAACCCAAGTGGCTGAGCCAGGACAGGCTCCCAGGTCGTTGTGGCTCTACAGCCCACCCATGATCACACAGTGGGGCTTAGAGCACATGCTCTGGGTCAGAAAGACCTTATTTTGAGTCCCAACTTTACCACACGCTGGCTCTGTAACCTTGGGCAAGTGCCTTAACCTCTCCATGCCTTAGTTTTTTCATCTGTAAAATGGAGACATAGCAGGGCTTAGCTCAGAGAGTTGTTGTTATAGTATTAAAAGAAATAATATATGGGAAGCACTAAGCCATAGTATATAGTAAATGCTCAATAAATGGTAGCTCTTCCTGTTGCCCTCACCACTGCCCTGGGCATATCACCTGGACACCTGCCACCCAGTGCTGGCCTGGACATCCCACTTGGACAAGGTTCCATCCTGAGATCACCATGTTCATTTCATTTTTCCGACAGCTGGAGTTAGGACCCCAGAGCCCCATTTGCATATATATGCAAGTACTATATTAATCACAGGGAAGCAAATCTTTGGAAAAGTTAGGAAGCCTGTTACCCACAGACAGACTCACCTCAGAACAACTGCCACAAGATGGCAGCCTAAGAAGTAGCCACAAATCAGCAGAGCTCTTCTAAGCCAGGCCACAGCCTGTCAGATGGGGTCTCCCCAGCTGTGTTCACAGTGACCAGAGGGCCTGGCTGTGTGCAAGAACGTCTCTAGGGCACTTCCTGAGGTGGTCACTGCTTTCCTGACCTCATGGGGGACTGTTAGCACACCAAAGAAGGGTGGTTGGAGTTTTAACCTAAGAAAGCGAGGCGTTGTGCTTTTATTTACTCTTAGGTGCCCAAGAACAAGTGACGAGTTTCTTTTAAGCTTTTTTTTTTTTTTTTTTGACTGTGTTGGGTCTTCGTTGCTGCACGCGGGCTTTCTCTAGCTGCGGCGAGCGGGGGCTACTCTTCGTCGCAGTGCACGGACTTCTCATTGCGGTGGCTTCTCTTGTTTCGGAGCATGGGCTCTGGTGCACGGGCTTCAGTAGTTGTGGCGCGCAGGCTCAGTAGTTGTGGCACACGGGCTTAGTTGCTCCGCGGCATGTGGGATCTTCCCAGACCAGGGCTCGAACCCGTGTCCCCTGCACTGGCAGGCAGATTTTTAATCACTGTGCCACCAGGGAAGCCCCGAGTTTCTTTCAAATGCCTTTTTTGACAAACTTATGGTCACCAGGGAGGAAAGCAGGAGTGGGGGGACTAAATTGGGAGATTGGGATTGACATATACACACTGTTATATATAAAATAGATTACTAATAAGGACCTACTGTATAGCACAGGGAACTCTTCTCAATACTCTGTAATGACCTATATGGGAAAAGAATCTGAAAAAGAGTGGATATGTATAACATTCACTTTGCTGTACACCTGAAACTAACACAGCCTTGTAAATCAACTACTGTATACTCCAATTAAAACTTTTTTTAAAGATATAAAGAAAGAAAGAAATATAGGCTTCCTTGGTGGCACAGTGGTTAAGAAGCTGCCTGCCAATACGGGGGACATGAGTTCCTGGTCCGGGAAGATCCCACATGCCACGGAGCAACTAAGCCCGTGTGCTACAACTACTGAGCCTGAGTGCCACAACTACTGAAGCCCGCGCACCTAGAGCCCGTGCTCTGCAACAAGAGAAGCCACTGCAATGAGAAGCCCACACACCGCCACGAAGAGAAGACCCCGCTCCCCACAACTAGAGAAAGCCCGCACGCAGCAATGAAGACCCAACGCAGCCAAAAATAAATATAAATAAAATAAATTTTAAAATATATGTTTAAAAAAAAAAGAAAGAAATGCCTTTTTTAAATTAAGGGCTCCAAACAATATATCTAAATAGATATGTTACTAAAAGGCATTGGTTTCTATCTTCTATGTTTGGAAGTCAGATCCAAAGGAGTGCTGGACTTAGAGGGCCTAGCGCCCCTGCAATGGGTCCCAGTATGTGCCAGCATCTCCTCTGACTCCCTCATCCAAGGGGGAGGAGCACCCCCAGCTTCATTCATTCCACACACTGGCATTTGTTGTGCTTTATATGCATCACCTGACTGAGTCCTCCTCACAAAACCTCACACAAGTAAGATAACTACGATTATGGTCCCCATGTTATAGGTGAGAAAACTGAGGCTCAGTGACGCTAAGTGACATGCACAAGTTCTCAGCCAGAAAGTGGTAGGTCCAGGAGGCAGACTTAGTCTCTCCTACTCCAGTACTTAATTTCTAACACCTCCAAGGTCAGACCTCTCCTGCTGCTCAAAGAATTCCTAAGCACCCATAAAGGCCCAGACAATGAAGGTGGGGAGTGGAAAAACCATGGTCTCTGCTCTTAAAGGCCTTCCATCTGTTTGGGGCAGGAACATCAGAGTTGTCACCATGTGGCTGGGATAGTTTTCTTGGAGAAGAATCTTAGGAGAGGAGGTTCTGAAACCAAAGCTTGCACCAAAAGCCCAGGTCCTGGGGCTTCTTCCCACGGCCCACTTCCACCAGTAACCCCAAAACTCACCATTTTGACTAGTATCTCACTGGAACAGGCACTGGGGGAGGGCTGGGCCATGCTCTGATGACAGAGCTGGCATGATGTAACCTTGACTTGACCTTGCTGTCTACCCACGGATGTCCTGGTCCAGAGGTAACACAATCTGTCACCTTAGGCAGGAGCCAGTACCAAGAATGGGGTTGAAATCATCGTGTTTCCCCCTGTGAACTGCTGTGACCAAGAGAAGCACTTTCAAAGGGCAGCTGATAAAATTGCTGGTTTGACCCTCCTTTTAGCTGAAAATCAGACACCATCAAAATAGCTTTTCTTTTTATTAGCTACATTATTGGAGAAATAGTGAGGGATTGATTTCATAATTGATTCTCCAAATAAAGATAATGTCTGTGGAGTAAACAGGCAAGAGCTGACCAAGGATGGATACAGTGTGTGTGTGTGTGTGTGTGCGCGTGCGCGTGTGTGTATGTGTGTGTGTGTGTATTCGCCTGTCCTATTGTGTGGCTGTGTCTCATCTCAGAGCATGTGATCCCCTCAGACCCTCTGTTTAGTCTCCATAGACAAGACCTCTTTGCCCCCAGACCTCATAGAATGCAAAGTCATCCAAGCACATCATCCCTGATTTCGGCCTGAAAAGTAGCAAGCTCTAATGGAGCAGCCATTATATCAACAGCCTCCAGAATGAATTAAAAGTTTAAAATAAAGTTATTCACTTACTTAAGTATTCAACAAATATTCACTGAGGCCAAGGTGCTGGGGACACAAAAGTCATCAAAAAAGCTAGTCCCCCAGCTGCATAGCACAGGGAGATCAGCTTGGTGCTCTGTGACCACCTAGAGGGGTGGGATAGGGAGGGTGGGAGGGAGGGAGACGCAAGAGGGAAGAGATATGGGAACATATGTATATGTATAACTGATTCACTTTGTTATAAAGCAGAAGCTAACACACCATTGTAAAGCAATTATACTCCAATAAAGATGTTAAAAAAAAAAACTAGTCCCCACCCCTGTATAAGCTAGTGAAGGAGGCAGACATAAAACAAATAATCGCGTAAGCAAAAATAAATTACCAATAAATTAAAAATTAAAAGTATAAATTACCATAGATGATGGGAGCTTGCCTAAAGGGGTGGCAATGGAGATGGAAAGGAGAGGACAGGATGGACGGGTACTTAGAAGGTTAGACCAAGAATGTTGCTACTGCACAAGGGCAGTGGGGGAGGGAGGAGTCCAGCGTGACTGCCGGTGCCATTTGCTGGGCTTGGGCCCCTGCAGAAGGACCAGGCTGCGGGTGCAGGTGGTTGTGAGTTTAGTCTTGGGCATGTGAAACCCTGAGTGCCATGGAGTCATCCAAGGCAGATGTCAGATGACTCACTGCAGTATAGGTTTGAGGCTCCAAGAAACAGTCTGGTCTGAAAATAAAAATTCGCGAGTCAGGTGATGATGGAAGCCTTGGGCGTGGATGAGGCTGACTGGGTAGAAAGGATGGATTGAGAAGAGAATCGGATGCAGAATTAGGTCTTAAGGAGCTCTACCACTGAGCTACCCTTGGGGCCTCTGCAGTAACAAGAGATTCCAATCACATTGCCACCACTCCAGTGGCATGATTTCCAGCTCTGCCAGGTACCTCGTGTGCACCCTGAATCCAGTTACTTAACCTGTCTGAGCCTCCATGTCCCACACCCCACACATTCTGTGTCAATCTTTAATCTCTCCCCTTTCACTGCTTCCCCACCTATGCCCCATCCCTGCCTCAAAACCTCCTCCACTCCCAGCCCTCGGCCCCAGCCCCTCACTGGAAGGGAACGAGAGCTACAAAACTAGCTGTTTCCCTTTGGAGAGGTTCTCAGGCCTGGATGTTCTTTGGAGTCACCGGGGAACTTCACAGGATACCAATGCCCAGTCCAACCCAGAGACGCTGATGTCATTGATCTGGGTGGTCTGCACAGTGTGGACTTTTCAAAGCTCTCCAGGTGGTATTAATGTGCAGCCAGGGTTGAGAATCACTAGTTTAGAACCAAGAAAGCCGGACTGCCAGCACTGGCGAAATCATCCCCTCGCCTTGTACACAACACATGACAGTAAGGGTTTCTCAAGCATCGCAGTTGGCAGCTCTGGTTGGGCTCCTGTGTTTCAAGACCAGGACCATCTTTGACTTAGGAGGCGGGCACTCCTCACCTCAGCATCAGTGATCTGTGACCCTCAGGGACTAAGAGCCCCGACTTGGGCATCAGACAGCCTGAGTCCCAGCTCCTTATCTTACAGGCTGTTTCAGTCCATTCAGGCTACAACACAGTACCATAGACTGGGTGGTTTACAAACAACCAACATTTCTTTCTCACAGTTCTGGAGGCCGGGAAGATCAAGGTGCCGGCAGAGCTGGTGTCTGATGAGAGCCCACTTCCTGGTATACAGCCTGTGCCCCCTCGCTGTGTCCTCACATGGTGGGATGGGCGAGGGAGCTTTCTCGGGGCACGTTTATAAGAGCACTAATTCCCCTCATGAAAGCTCTGCCCTCATGACCTAACCACCTCCCAAACGCCCCTCCTAATCTCGTCACATTGGGCATTGTGTTTTCAACAGACGAATTTTGAGGGGACACGAAGATTCGACCTATGGCACAGGTCTTGGGATTGGGCAATCAGCAACGCTTTCCGAGCTTCAGTGTCCTCCCCTGTACGACAAGGAACATAGTTATGACCTCTACACACAGCACCCGCTCACAGAAAGCTCTCAGTACACTGCTACAGATGGAACTTTTATCAGCAGCAAAGTTCCTCCTACCTTCCGTGGGCTCTCTCCCTTCCTTCTCCCCTCCTTTATCCTCTGGAATATTTTTTACTTATTCTTGTTTCCCCAAAATGTCGAACAGAGCCAGGGACATAGGACACATCCAGTAAATAACACTAGTTATCACTTATTCAAGCTCAACTCTGGGTCGACCTCTTCACTAGTTCAGACTTTAGCACAGATGTTCACGTCAACAGCACGAGGCACCTGCTCTAGCCCTCTCCATGAGGTCCTGGGAGTTGAGGCAATGAAGCTGCCCACAGTGACAGGCAGGCAGTGGCAGTACAGGCCTGTCTGACTATAGAGACACAGTTCTCTCCTCTCCCTGTCCTAGAACTGCGACATACTGTGCTTCACAACTTCCTTATTGGTCCACTTGTATATTCAGATTATTTTAAAATCACAGAATCTTAATTTAAATACCTGCAATCTAGGGCTTCCCTGGGGGCGCAGTGGTTAGGAATCCGCCTGCCAATGCAGGGGACACGGGTTCAAGCCCTGGTCCGGGAAGATCCCACATGCCGCGGAGCAACCAAGCCCATGCGCCACAACTACTGAGCCTGCGCTCTACAGCCCGCGAGCCACAACTACTGAGCCCACGCATCTACTGAAGCCCCCATGCTCTAGAGCCTGTGCTCCGCGACAAGAGAAGCCACTGCAATGAGAAGCCCGCGCACCACCACAAAGAGCAGCCCCCGCTCACCGCAACTAGAGAAAGCCCACGCTCAGCAACGAAGACCCAATGCAGCCAAAAATAATAAATAAATAAAACTAAATTCTAAAAAAAAAATAAATAAATACCTGCAATCTTTAAAATCATGGAATGTTAGTTTAAATGTTAAACTGTGCTCCACAGGGCCTTAGGGTTCCACGGGGTATCGTGCCATGCTTTGGGAATCACGTGGACCAGCTCTGAGACCTCCAGTCCCCACTTTAACGTGTGCAACCCCTCTCCCATCTAAGGGGGAAATCACCAGTTTTACAGATGAGGAAACTCCCAGTTACTCGCGCCGAGGCCCCACTGCCCCCAGAAGGCACATGACTTCCCTCGTCCACGCTCACTCCCCTGGCCTACGCCACCATCTTTGCAACCACAGGGCCCTTCCTCCGCCTGGTGGGCTGCCATTAGGACATGGCGGGTGGGGCCCACCCCACAGGCCATGAGGCCTCACTGCCCTGCTTGTACTCGATTCCCGGGTCATCCCTATCAACCCCGCTGGCTGTGGTGTCAGAAAGTGCAGGCCTGCACTGAGAGCCGGGTCACCCTGAGCTGCAGGGCCGCCCGCTGGAGCCCCCTGTTTATTTTCCTTCCTGAACACATTGGTGACTCGGTGTTTGAAAAGCTCCAATGAGGCTGGAATGAGAGTCCACAGGAGAATGGACAGTCACCTCACAGAGGTCTGCTGGTGATTTGGAATGTCCTTCAGAAGGCTTTTTAATAAACTTTGTTTGTATCTGCCTTGATGAGGAACACATTTGCCTGGGACCGGGCAGGGATGTTTGGTTTCGAGGCTTCCCTTTCTTGGCCTTAGAAGTTCTTGGTGGCAGTGGCTGCCTGCAGGCCCTTGGGACTCCCCTGTGGAGGGGCGACCTGCCTCCGGCTTTGTCCCAGTAACTTTAGTCGTGCTACACTCCTGGCCCCTGGTGTCCCTGATAAACTCCAGAGCTCAAAGTGCAGGGTCAGAAAGGTTTGAAAGTTCAACAGGAAAAAAGGTCCCATCACCTTTTCTAAGGAGCTTCCAGACTCAGCACTGGAATTTGTTTTTTTAATCCATCAAGTAATGTCTCTCTGCCTCCTGCCTCTCTCAGTCCCCTGCTTTTCCAGCCTACATCAATTGTGAGAATTAGTTTCAGTAGCTTACACACACAGCAGTTCCTGGCCAAGAACCCCCACTAGAAAGAGGAAAACATTGAGGGGCCTGTTCCTCCCACTGGGTTTATCTCCTAGGCAGGAGTAGGCAGTGACCAGCTGCTTTCCCAGGCTCGCCACATGTGGTAAGTGCCCTGAAACGCTGTGCTGACCTGTTCTATTTGGCCAGAAAGGGATGAGCATTCAGCCCTAGGTGCTCTGTGGTCTGAGATACATGCGCATTGATCAACCGTCTGGAGAAAGGGTGGCAATGCCACCCTTGCTGGTACTCCTTATTCCCGTTTGACTCTGGCGTGCACAAAGCAGAAAACGGTCCAGGTGTGACAGTTAGGTTGGCGCAGTAATTCCAGGTCAGGGGACAGGAAGGAAGCAGCAGGGCCAAGCTCCTGCCCCATTTATTCAGGGTGACCTCCCACCATGTAACAAATACCCACCCTGACTGACCCAATTGGCAAAAACAATAACAGCATGGAGGAGGAACAGCAAGGAAGAGACCAGGTAAGAAGCACACTACAGTTGACAGAGACCAAAGTCCGTACCCTGCTGGGGGTCAGGGCGGTGCCAAGGAAGAGGGTTTCCTGTCGGCCTCTGGAGTCACACACTACACACAGGGGGTTTAAAACCCAGGTCTGCTCCTTCCTGGCTGTGTGCCCTGGGGCAAGTTGCTTAGCCTCTCTTGGCTTCAGTTTTCTTCTCTGTGAAATGGGGATGACAGTCCTTTCCTTGAAGGGTTGTTTTTATGGTTAGAAAATAATATATGACGTATATGTACATAAATGCATAGAAAAGAATCTGGAAGGATAAAACTCAAAGTTGGGAGACGGGTCAGAGAGTGGCAAAGGGATGGAAGGTGGGAGAGAGAGGGAGGGCCTTCCACTTTCACCAGGCAGATAAAGATAACTGTGTGAGGGAAGAGGGAGAGAGAGAAGACTATGTGTGTGATTTATTTTACAATATGCTTAGCACATTGCACACAGTAAATGTTTAATAAACAGTAACTACTGTTACTCGTTTTTTTCTCAAAAGTCTTAGATACTTAGATACTTACAGATACTTAAGGACCTGTCACCATCAAAAGTCCCGTGTCGAAGTCCCTTTTGATTCTGATCTAGGACAGAGGAAGGAGTGTCAGTCAAAGGGCCCCTAATCCTTTCTTTATTTTGGTTCAAAACCACCAACAGGAGAGGAAGCTAGATGTGTGGACACTCCGTGGGTCACTTTCTTGTTATGAAATCCAAGTGTGAGCAGTTCCCGCCTGGCTAGCAAGCCTATGGCCTCTCTTCCGGCCTCAGCTGGAGCCCCTCTTGGGCTGTGCTCTCGCCCGGCCCAGGCAGCCTCCCTCCCAATGCCATCCTGGAGGGGCAGCCCAGATATGCAGTACAAAAACACCCCAGCAGCGGCCTATTCCATAACATCACGTGTCCAAATAAATGGAGCTGTTGACTCAGGCTAATTAGATGAGGGGCCTTTCCTAAAGAGCAATCTGTGTGAGGCTAAGAAAAACAGGATTCTCGGCAGACTTAGGCTCCTAATCCCTGGCTTCCCCAGCAGAGCCATGGCCTGGAAGAGCTGGGGGGCCTCCCAGAGATGCCCTGTCAGGAGCTGGCCAGAAGGCTGCATTCTTGTTCTGCTGGCTGCCTCCAGTCTGGTTCATCCCCCTTGGGCAGGAGCATGGGGGCCTCAGGCTCTCAGTGGGGCCAGGGCCCAGGCTGAGGGCATCCCTGGGGCTGCACACCTGAGCTGTGGGCAGCTGGGGCTGCTGAAGGAGCCCCACAATCCCCTCATCGTCACCCCAGATGGGCTTACTGTGACCCCAAGAGGCGGGTACCATTCAAGCTGTGGCCACCCAGGCTCACTTTCCAAGTGGAAATTGATTAAAGGCAGAGATGGGTTTATGGAGAACCCCCCCTCACACACACACGCACACGTGCACACGCACACACACCACCAGCACACAAAAGAAAAAGCAGAAAAATAAAACGGGGTGTGTTATAAGGCATCGGCAAAGGGGCCAGCCACCTCGCCAGGCCCATACTATCTTGCATTCACATCTCTTTTGTGAGTGCCTGTGGGCAGGGACCTTGTTCAAGCCACCTCTCCAAGTCACCTTAGGGATAGTCAAAATCCAGGGCTCACCATGAGGACTAAATCTGGAAATTTGTGTGAAGGGCTTGGCCCCCTGCCCGGCCTATAGCAAATGCTTTATCAGCGGCCTACCACTGTCCGTGAGGCTTGTGGGGCAAGGAGTGGGTTGGAGCTGGGGCTCCTGCCTGAACGTGGGGAGCTTAATGAGACAGACATTAGAAAGGGGCCCAGGATCCCTCAGCTAAAAGCCAGGAGAACTGGAGTTCAGAGGACAGACAGCAATTACAGCAAAGGTCAGAGAAGGCTTTCCCGGAGGAGCTGAAATTCCCAGCGGGCCATGAAGAGACAGGCAGGATTCGGGTAGATGGAGAAGAGAGGGGATGACATTCAGGTGGGGGAACAGCAAATGCCAACGTGGGAAACCAGAAAGGAGCCCAGCAGAAGCAGAATGTCTGCAGGGGGCCAGCGGGGGAGGAGGTTAGCTTGTCAGAGCAGACAGCTGGGCCTCGAGTGGCCAAACAAGGCCCTTGATGGAGGGATGGGGCCCGACAAGGAAGTTCTGCAAGTTTCACCTCACTGGCTGCCACACAGGGCCAGCCTGGTCCCTCCCCCTTGCCTCTACTCATCAAGTTCCACCACCTCTCATGCCTCCTAGGCTTATCCTCCCATCTGCCCTCGGACATACTCAAAACTCGCCTTCCCCAAGAAGCCTTCTGTGTGGGTTTGGGAGTCAGACTGGGCTTGAGCAAGTCACTTAACTTCAACAGACCTCCCCTTTATACTCATACTTGCTCATCTGTGAAATGGGAAAAGTATCTACCTCTGTGGCTATACTGAGATGAAATGAGATAAGGTATGTAGAGTGCCTAGTAGGTGTCTGACACACAGTGAGGAGGTTCTCAGTAAATGTTTGTGGTATGAACGGATTCAAAGCCATGGAACCTGCAAACCCTCCTCCACTCTACAAAGAAAGGCCTCCTCTCCATGCTGTGAAACCCGAATCCCTACTTTCCTCCCCACACTCGCTGGTGGAGGCTCCCCACTGGGACGCCTTCCCTTCTCTCAGCCTAACCCGACCCCGCATGGAGGCCCAGCTCGAGGCTCAGCTCAGCATCCTCAGGCCGGCCACCACATGGCCTCCCAATGGTATACTAGCATTATTCACTATTCTCTCAGAGGGCAGATCTGGCCACCTGCTCCCTGGGGGCAGCCAACAGTCCACCTTCTCACCACAGCACCCAGGACAAAGCTGGGGACAGGCTGCATGCTGCGCAGGGGCTGCCACTCAAATATCTTCGAGGACCAGGAAGGTAACATAAGTGAGGGACACAAGCATGGTGACGTACAGCAGGGCACGGCGGGGCGTGTGGCAAGCTGGAGAGCCTTGCTGGGTGCTGAGTGGTCGAGCAAGTTGCACAGGGAAGAGGCTCTTTAGACAGAGTCCTAGATCCCTTGGTAGCCAGGTGCCTGTAAGCCAAGTGGCTTCCCCCTCTCTGGACCACAGGGACATTGTCTGTCCAAAGAGGCCAATAAACCCTTTCAGGCAGTTCCTAAGCTGTGAAAAAGATCAAATGAGTTGGTGCTTCTGAGAACACTTTGAAAGCCTGAGGCCCTGTGGCGACCTGAGGGACCATGTTTAGAAGTCCTAACGTTTTCCCCAGACCAGGCCCCAAATCTCAGATGATCAGGAACAGGTGTATGGTTAGGGGAGCTTAAAAGGCCCCTGCTGCCCTGCTGGGAGCCGCCTCCTATCTCCCCAGGATCTCTGGCGGCCCTGGCTCCACAAGGGGGTGGTAATTGGGTCCCTCTGGAAAACAGCAGAGGCGGCTTAGGGCAGCTGGAGGCGGCAGAAACCCTATCCCCTCCAGAGCCCTGACATTCTCGTCAGCTCCTTTCCCGCCCACCAGCCAGGGCTGCAGCTTCCTGGGGCCACCTGGCTTCCCGCCTGTCCCTGTCCCCATGGCTCCATGCTGCTCCCCTCCACTGCCTTGGCAGAGGCCAGTGACTGGAGATGCCCCATAGCTGTCTTCACTCCAAGGTCTTGGTGGCAGCTGCCAAATAGCACAGTGACCTCCTCAACCCCAGTTCCAGCGTCACTCACCTCCTGAGGCAGGGGGGGACTGAGCCCCAACCTGTGGCCCAGCCTGACCCCAGACACTGAGGCCAGCTGTCGCTGGTCACCAGGAGCACAAGCTGCTCGTGAACAAGGATGCTCCTGGCGTTGCATCAAAGATGCTACTATGATAGTTACCAGGGCTCAAGCATCAGCTATTTGCCCAGCACTTTCGAAGTCCTTCCAACGGCTCCAAGAGGCAGTGTTATTATACCCATTTTTCAGATGGGAAAACTTCAGCTCATAGAGATTAGGTAACTTGCCAAGGTGCAGAAATAAAATTCACCCCAAGTTCTGACAACAAGCTACATGCTTGTGCTATCAAAATGCCATACGTGTTCACTTCACAAACTTTTACTGAGCACCTACTATGTGCCAATCTCAGAGCACAGAGAATATAACGATGCACAAAATAGACATGCTCCCTGCTTGCATGACACATAGAGTAAGAGGAGAAATAGACACTAAGGGTCAAATCGGAGAAATATATAAGCATAAATAATGATAAATGCTGTAGGAGAACTGTGTGGGGATCAGTCCTGAATGATGAATCAGTGTTAACTAGGAGAAACCAGGGTGCTAAGTGGCAGGTGGGCAGAGGGAGTCTTCCAGATGCAGAGAACAGCATGAGCTGGGAATGAGAAACACCAGGTGGCTGGAGTGCAGGTAGCCCAGGGAGAGCTCCTCAGAGGAGGCTGGGTGGCCGGCAGGGCCAGACCACTCTGGACTTTATAGGTGAAGGTAAGGAGTTACTGTTGCCCCCAAGGATTCCCCCAACAAGTCATGGTGGGAGCAAGAGAATCTGGTTGGCATAATTCAAGACCCACCAGGGCTGCAGCGTGGGTATGGATTGTTCTCTCTCTCTCTCACACACACACACACACACACACACACACGCACGCACGCACACACACACGCGCGCGCGCGCGCCTCCTGTCCATCCAATCCAATCATCCTCCCTTCTAGAGTCAAGGCTCCTGTGGCCCAAGCTCATCGTCAGACCCAATCCAGGACAGGGCCCTTGTCGCGTTCATCTCAGGTCAGGAGCCCAGCAAACTTCTCTGAGCAGAAACGTCCTAAACACCAAGCCCCACCTAGGTGGAGCCAAGACTATCACGGCCCAGCAAGGGAGCGCAGCAGGTCCCAAAGACAGTGTGATGGAAAGCACGTTCACTAGAGATTCACACAGTGTGAAGCTGAAAACCTGCAGTGTCAGCGAAGTAACAATCTTGGTTACTGGTTTACTTTTTTCCACAGACTGAAATAAATGTCTCTATCTTCTTCAAATCAATCAACTTCCATCACCATCCAACGTCTGTACTAAACGAGTGCTCATTATCCCATTCTTTTCACTTTTCTCTGTTTAAATCTTTCAAAAACTTTTTTTTTAAGTTGGGGAGACTTGTATTACCTCTGTGGAGAGCAACTTGGCAATATCTGTCAAAATTACATGTGCATGAACCCTCTAATCTGGCAATTCCACTTCAAAGGCTATACTCACACACGCAAAATTAGAGACATATTTTTTTGAAGGACCAGAGGAAGATGCCACTGCCCGATGTATACACATCTGTTTCTAAATGCATAAAATAGCTCAAAAAGATATACAAGAAGCTGGTATTATTGGATGCCTGTGAAAAGGAACTGACTGGTTACACAGTGGGGCGTGAAAGACTTGTGTACTTGTTAAATTTTGAACCGTGTGTCTGTAATACCTGTTCAGTGAATTAGGATATATATGCACAATGGAATACTACTCATAAACAAACAGGAGTGAACTATGGATTCACTGAACAACATGGATGAATCTACCAAATATTATGCTGTGTATACAGAAGCCAGATACAAAAGACCACATACAGTATAATTCCACTTATATGAAACTCCAGAAGGACAAATCTAATCTCTAGTGACAGAAAGAAAATCAGTGGTTTGCTGGGGCTGGGAGTGGGGTGGGGGATTGACTAAACAGGGACACAGAGGAACTTTCTACGGTGATGTAAGTGTTCTATACCTTGACTGAGGTGTTCATTACATGGGTGTTTAAATGTGTCAAAATTCCTCAAAATATACACTTAAAATGGGTGCATTTTATTGTATAAAAATTATACCTCAGCGGAGTTGATTTTTCAAAGAGGAAAATACGTGCACGTGGGGACTTCCCTGGTGGTCAGTGGGTTAAGAATTGGTCTTGCAATGCAGGGGATACCAGTTCGATCCTTGGTTGGGAAACTAAGATCCCACATGTCACGGGGCAACTTAGCCTGCGTGCCACAACTAGAGAGCCCACGCGCTCTGGAGCCCGCAAGCCACAGCTGGAGAGAAGCCCACACACTGCCACAAAGAGTCTGCCTGCTGCAACTAAAACCCGACGCAGCCAAAGATAAATAAACAAATATTTTTCTAAAAAAGAAAATACATGAGTGTGATATAAATAAATAAAGAGTTTTTAAAGCAACAAAAAGCCAGTGTTGAGAACCTAATGGTAAAAGCACTTCATAACGAGCCTGGGCACACCCAGAAAGGGGTTAGAAGAATAACTGCAAGAACCCCCTGGTCCAATCTGCCTGCCCGCACCCAATGAAGCCCGAGTTATTTTATAAAGCAGACTTTCTTCTATCAGGCCAAAAAATAATCTTGACAACCAAACACAGACGGAAGCGAATCTGTGCGTTGGCCCCCGCGGGTGACTGCTGTACGTCTTGTCAGTGGGTGATCTCTGGCCCAGCAGCTTGAATCAGCAACTGCTCACAAGGGAGGGGTCACCCTTCCCCCCAGGTCACAGTTCCTTAGGCCTGGAAGGAATCTTAGCGGTTCTCCCACGGCAAGGTCCATGCAGGCATCACCACAAGAAGTGGCCCAATTATTCTGAGCAGATTCTTCCCCACTGCCCAAAGCCACATCCCACCTCTCACTGGCACTTGCTGTCCCCCCCAGAGCATGAAGAGCCTGAGCAAATGGCCAAGACAGAGTTCTGCGGTCCCTTCAATGGTCAGAACTGATGATGCCATCAGGACCCAAGACTCCACCAAGGGAAGCCAGGGAACAACCATAAGGACCATGGGCTCTGCCCAGAATCTGAGACCCAGGGCCAAAATGAGGGCAGCCACGGGCTGTCTCCAGAAGCCAAGATTCCCATCCCTTCCCTCCCATCCCGTTCCTCTCCCCCTGTGAAAACGTGTGTGTATTATTCCCACTAATAGAAATACATATATTTATACTTGTATATACATGAATATGTTTAATTTATATATGTATATATTATATATAAACATATTATTATATTTATACTAATTATTATGTATTTACACTTTAATGTGTTATATATATTAACCATGTATTTAACTCAAATATATGGTGTATAGATAGATAGATATAGATATACCATCCCTGACCCATGAACATCCCTCTAGCTACTGCTTTCTCTCCCAACTTTTCATCTACTCATCTTAAGAAAATTATCTGGGGATTTCCCCAGTAGTCCAGTGGTTAGGACTCAGAGCTTTCACTGCCATGGCCCAGGTTCAATCCCTGGTCAGGGAACTAAGATCCCACAAGCAGCGCAGCACAGCCACAAAAAAGAAAAAGAAAAAGAAAATTGTGCTCATTCTCTGCACTCCCTCATCTCCCTCAGCTAACTGCAATCTAGCTGCTACATTGCTCTCTCACCCCCATGTCATAAAATAACAATATTTGTAAAAATGTTCATAGCGGGGCAATATAAACGTAGGGGATTCAGAGGTACAAACTATTATGTATAAAATAAGCTACAAGGATATATTGTACAACACACAAAATATAACCAGTATTTTATAATAACTATAAGCGGAGTACAAACTTTAAAAATTGTGAATCACTTTATTGTACACCTGTAACTTATACAGTAGTGTACATCAACTACACTTCAATTAAAATAATAATATAAACATTAAAATAACAATAATTTTTAAATGTTCATATCAGCTTCATTGTGATATCTAAAAACTGTATACAGCTCAGGTGTCTAACAATAGGAGAATGGATAAACTGTGTCATAGCCAAACAATGAAATACTACTCAGCAATAAAAATGAACAAACTACTGATACACATACCCTCAAAACATGAATGAATCTCAAGATCATTTTGCTGAATGAAAGAATAATTACCCAAAGGAATACACCTGGAAAGAATTTCTAGAACAGGCAAAACTAGTTCATGGGGGAAAACATCAAAAGAGTTGCCTCTGGGCAGGTACAGGGACTGACTGGGACGGGGCAGGAGGGAACTTCCTGCAGAGATGCTGCTGCTCTACATGTTGATATGGATTTGCATTACACAGGTGTGCACATTAGTCAAACTCATGGATGGTAGAGTTAATATTGGCTCATTTGTATCTAGGGGGGAAAAAGAACCATAAATAAATATTTAACTCTAGTTAATAATATGCATGCTGAACTGTTTAGGGATGAAGTATACTGATGTCTGCAACTTATTTTGAAACGTATCAAAATTCAGGATGAATAGATGGATGACTAGAAGGATGGGTAATGGATAGATACAGAATAAAGCAAATATAGCAAAATGACAATTGTAGAATCTGGGTGGATAGTATGTATATGCATTATGTTTGAAGATTTTCATAATGAAGTGATGGGGGTAGGAGATCATTATCAATAACTTCCTAAAGGCTACATTAAATGGAACCAGAGAAAGCTGGGTTCAAATCTTAACAAAGCCATTTCCTACCTGTCTGATCTAGGATAAGACTTAAACTTGCCAAGTTTCAATATCGTAATGCATAAATAGAAGTTGATAAATAATGTCTGTGTCACACAGCTCTTGTGAGAATGATATGAGAGAACATACACAAAGGGCCTGGAAAGGTTCACTGTGACCTGAAGCTATTCAAAAAGAGGAGTCTTCCATTACAAACTCACAGAAACTCTAGATTTTAAAATAACTAATAAAAAAATATCCATTTTTTTCAACTTCTTGCTCTCAAGAAAGAAAAATCCCTAGACACCAGAAGTATAGAGGGAACTGAAAGCCAGAAGAGTAGCACTTGAGAAAACATTGAAGAAGTCCTAGATAAGGGGCAGGGGGCTTACAGACCACAAAATATCTCTAAAGGTGGAGTGCTTCAGTTCCAATCTTCTTACAGGTACAAGAGACAGAGCTCTGGGGTCACTCAAGTTAAATTAGGAGTTAGAATCCTACAGAAGGTCGGGACTTTTGAAGAGCTGCACCCTAAGTGAAAAGAAGGCTAGACAATCTTCCCCACCAACCCAGAGACATAGCAATAAAGCTTGTCTCTTCCTGATCTCTCCACGTGATGGTTTAGAGTTGAACTTATACCACCCACATTGTACAGCAATCCCAAGTCAAAAAATTAACAAATAAATAAAAAATAGATCCCAAGCTGCTGATGCCTCCAGGGCACCTGGCAAAACCAAAATAAAACCACTCTGTGGGGTCATTCCTACAACTCAGGCAGTACAGGATTCCCACCGGGAAGGAAATCACCAGTGAAAATGGCGGACCATACAAAGAAAAGTTTACCACGAGCAAGTTTTCAGACACAACAAACAGGATAAATGGCATCCCAAGAGCTTCCGATAGACAAACATTCTGAAAGACTATAAAATAAGTATGTTTAAAATAATAAACGAGAAAAAGAGAAGCAGAAACCATAATGAAATACCAGGCATTTTTTTAAAGAACCAAACAAAACTTCTAGAAATGAAAAAATATAGTCATCAAAACTAAAATTTTAATGGATGAGTAAAATCTCTTTTCAGGAGCTGAAAAGAAAATTACTGAATTAGAAAGTAGCTATGAGGAGATCACCCATAATATTGTACAGAGAGATAAAGCAATGGAAAGCATGAATGATAATTAAGGGAAAAAGAAAAGAAAATGAGAAGGTCCAACAAATTTGTAATGGGAAAGAATAAAAAGAATAGGGAAAAGGTAATATTAAAAGATATAACAGGGACTTCTCTGGTGGTGCAGTGGTTAAGAATCTGCCTTCCAATGCAGGGAACATGGGTTCGATCCCTGGCCCGGGAAGACCCCACATGCTGCAGAGCAACTAAGCCCATGCGCCACAACTACTGAAGCCCACGTGCCTAGAGCCCGTGCTCCGCAACAAGAGAAGCCGCCACAATGAGAAGCCCACGCACCGCAACGAAGAGTAGCCCCTGCTAACCACAACTAGAGAAAGCCCACATGCAGCAACAAAGACCCAAGGCAGCCAAAAAATTAAATAAATAAAATTTTTTTAAAAAAGATATAACAGCCAGGAATTCTCAAAAATGATGAAAAACATGAATCTTCATAAGGAAGAACCACTCCAGTCCCCAAGCAGAATATATAAAAATAATTCCATGCCTAGACATATCATATTAAAATTGCAAAACATCAAAGTAAAATCTTAAAAGCAACTAGAGAGACTAGACACATTACCTACAAAGGAACAATTAGGCTCACCTCAGACTTCTCAACAGACACCACAGATGCCAGAAAGTAACAGAATATTCCAAGTATCTCCCATGTGCTGAGGAAAAATAACTGTCACCTTTGATGTTCTATATCCAATGATATTAACATTTAAGAGGGAGAATGAAATTTTTAAATTTCATCAAGACTTACTACTCACAAACTTTTGGTGAAAGCACTATGAAACCATATGCTGGACTTCCCTGGTGGTGCAGTGGTTAGGAATCCTCCTGCCAATGCAGGGAACATGGGTTCGAGCCCTGGTCCAGGAGGATCCCACATGCCGTGGAGCAACTAAGCCTGTGCGCCACAACTACTGAGCCTGCGCTCTAGGGCCCATGAGCCACAACTACTGAACCCGCATGCCATAACTACTGCGGCCCATGTGCTTAGAGCCCGTGCTCTGGAACAAAGAGAAGCCACCGCAATGAGAAGCCCGCGCACAGCAACGAAGAGTAGCCCCCGCTTGCCCGAATTAGAGAATGCCCACACGCAGCAACGAAGACCCAAGGCAGCCAAAAATAAATAAATGCATAAATAAATTTATTTTTTAAAAAAGAAAGAAACTATGTGCTTCAGGAAGAAGGAAATTAAACTCAAAAGGAAGAAATGGGTGAGCAAAGAAAATGTAAACATGTAAGTGACTCTAAACAAGCATTAACTGTAAAAATACACAGATAAGTGACAAAGCCTTAGCACATAAGTGCTTAACTAATGTTTATTGGTTGGTGATTCCTGATTGCATGCACCTCTTCTGAGACATAATTCTGCATATGTTTTGGGCACAAACTCAGAAGCACTTCAGCTTATGGTTGTCATATCCTATTCACTTCTTCATTCCAGGAATGTTTTATCCCTTCATAATTTAAGTGCAACTCTGTATTTATTATTTTATCTTTCTAATTTCTTCCATATTTTGTTGGTGAGGGAGGAAATTCCAATTTGAGTTCAGTATACCATTTTGAAACCCCACTCAATAAGTATTTATTGAACTGGAAAAACTATTCCCACCCCTCTGGTAGTTCACCCAACAAGAACAATCCTCACTGCCTGCCAAACTCCAGAGTAGTTAGATTCTTACCTGGCAACTCAGGGCTCCAAGTACAGATCTTTCTCGACTTACAGTGGGGTTACCTCCCAATAAACCCATCATAAGTTGAAAATTTCGTAAGCCGCAAATGCTTTTAATATACCTCATCTACCAGCTATCACAGCTTAGCCCGGTCTACCTTAAACACACTCAGAAGACTTAAATTAGCCTACAGTTGGGCAAAATCATCTAACACAAAGCCTATTTTATAAAAAAGGGCTGAACACCTCATGCAATTTATTGAATACTGTACTGAAAGTGAAAAATAGAATGGTTGCATGGGTACAGAATGCTTGTAAGTGTATCAGTTGTTTAATCTCATGGTCTCGTAGCTGACCGGGAGCTGCAGCTTGCTGCCACTGCCCAGCATCATGAGAGTACTGTATCACCAGGAAAAGATCAAAATTCAAAATTCAGTTTGTACTGAATTTGCATCATTTTCACACCATCATAAAGTCGAAAAATCAGAAGTCAGGGACCACCTGTATGTGTTCCGGCAGCCAAAACAAAGCCTGTGGAGTCACACAGTGTCACTTCCACCATACCATACTGGCCAAGGTAGTCACACGAACACTCAGATTCAAGGGGAGGGGACATAGACGCTACCCCTTAAAAGGAGGAATGTCACAAAATTTGGAGGCCATATTCTAAAACTATCACCTGCAACTGGAACACAGCTGAAATTCAGGGCAACTAAAAGTGGCAAGTAAAGAACAAGTAACAACGAGATCTGTAAGTTACTGAGCACATACTGTGTTCCAGACGCTTCCATATTTCACTTACCTTTACACAGAAACTGTGAGATAAATAGGACTAATACTCCCCATCTTACAGAGGAGGAAGCTGCCCTCACAGGGTCAGTGTGAATGCCCAAGGTCATACAGCTGAAGAGTGGCCAGATTCAGATCCAGGGTAGCCACACCGCAAGGCCATGCTGTTACCCACTCTGCTGTACTAATTCTCAAAGTGACTGAGCAGGGATAACGTACTTGTCCTCCCTCACTGAGGCTGCCTGTGAGGAATTTGAGCTTGGAGCCAGCCATCAGGGGAGGGAGGTGGCACCCCAGAGCAGGGGCTTCCTGTATAAACAGGAGGCGCATGGGAAGCGGCACTGTGGTGCAGGGACAATGGGCAGTGAGCAGGCAGGGCCTCCTGTCTCCGGTGGGCGCTCAGGGCTGCGGGCGGCCGGGCAGGAACAGCTGGGGCCCTGACTCCCTGACGCCTGGCCCAGGAGAGGAACTGCCCCTCTCATGGCTTTCCCAGGAGGAAGTTCCCCACTGATTCTCGGGAAGCCCTTCCCATCCCAGGCCTCGGCTGTGCCTAGACCTCCTCTTTCTTCTTCAGGAGCATGTTGTCTTTAGGGCTAATCTAGGATACAAGCCTCCTCTGAAGTCCCCGTGGCCTGGAGGCTTGGAGGGTGTGGGCAAGCCAGGCCAGGCTCAGATGCCAATCTAGCAGGCAGCCACCTCTGAAACATGCGCTAAGGAAAGCAATTAAAAAAAAAAAAAAAAAACTTGGAATATGGAAAGCAAAAAGACCTGACTCCACATCCCACCTACAGTTCTAACAGCTGTGTGACCCTGGGCAAGACACTTAACCTCTCTGAGCCAGTTTCCTCACTTGTCAAGGGGTGGGGGAATAATATCTGCCTGAAAAGAGTTGTTTGAAGATCAAATGCGATAATTTGTGTAAAGTTACCAACACCTGTAAGAGCTGCATAAACAGTATCCATGAGTATTTAAAGCACATAAGAGGCCCCCTCCCCAACCTCTGTCCCACAATCAGTCTACTGTGACATCTAAATTTTCACCATCAGAGAGACTGTGTCACCACTAAAATACCAATCACCCCATAAGGGGCAAGGCACCCCAGGCGTGGGAAGCCAGAGAAGGTGGGTTTGAGGGAGGGTCCTCACCAGGGCCTTCCCAAGGCTCCCATTACACCACACACTCTTGGTCACCCCCACTTCTCTGTCTACTCCTGCTCAGTCATTTTACTGGCTCCCCAACTCTACCCATCTCTTTTCTTTAATGCCTCTCTCTCTCTCTCTCTCAATCTCTCTCTCTCCACACCCTCCTTGCGTGAATTCATCCTGTCCCATCTATAGGTTAGTGACTCCCAAACCTGTCTCAGGAGGCCAGATTCGCACATCCAACTGCCTCCCAGACACCTCCACCTGCACGCCCGTCGGGCACCTCAGATGCAGCGTGTGCCTCCCAGATAATCATCTCGCCCACCTGTGGGCCCTTCTGGCCATCCTCCTGCTCCTTCCTTGGCGCAGGTCCATCACCCCTCACCTGTGTGCTTCACCCTTGGCAACTCCGGCCATCCTCCACGCTGCAGCCAGGATCAGCTTCCTAACGTGCAAACCCTCCCTTTCACTCCCAATTTGACAGCCAAACGGCCTCAGGATAAAGTCCAAGTCCCTCAGGGAGGCAGCCTTGGCCCTCAATGATGTGACTTTTTCAACCTGTGCGGCTTCATGGCCCACTATCGGCCACCCCTCCCCCACACTGGACACTGCCAAACCCAGACGCTGGTGGTCCCCTGAGAGCACCACTGCCTCCCTCAGCTCTGGCCTTTACACACATGCTTATTCTTACTGGAATGCCTTCCCTACATCTCCCCTCAAGACTTAGCCCCAGCGAGAAGACTTCCTCCACCTCCCCCCATCACAGTACTTATCCTACTATATTGCATTTGTCTGTTTACCTACTCAACTCACCACTAAACTGCACTTCCCCAAGGTCAAGAAC